>NW_027507784.1:337233941-338496441 GCF_037356315.1 Lithobates pipiens
CGTCACCTGCCACAAGTTGTGGATTGTCCACTTGCCACGTCACTTGCCACAAGCTGTGGATTGTCCACTTGCCACATCACTTGCCACGTCACCTGCCACGTCACTTGCCACGTCACCTGCCACGTCACCTGCCACAAGTTTTGGATTGTCCACTTGCCACGTCACTTGCCACGTCAGCTGCCACGTCACTTGCCACGAGATGTGGATTGTCCACTTTCCACGTCATCTGCCATGCCACCTGCCACAAGCTGTGGATTGTCCACTTGACACGTCACCAGCCACATCACCTGCCACAAGTTGTGGATTGTCCACTTGCCACGTGACTTGCCACATCACCTGCCACGTCACTTGCCACATCACCTGCCACAAGTTGTGGATTGTCTACTTGCCGCGTCACTTGCCACTTCACCTGCCACGTCACTTGCCACGTCACCTGCCACAAGTTGTGGATTGTTCACTTGCCACGTCACCTGCCACGTCACCTGCCACAAGTTGTGGATTGTCCACTTGCCACGTCACTTGCCACAAGCTGTGGATTGTCCACTTGCCACATCACTTGCCACGTCACCTGCCACGTCACTTGCCACGTCACCTGCCACAAGTTTTGGATTGTCCACTTGCCACGTCAGCTGCCACGTCACTTGCCACATCACCTGCCACGTCACCTGCCACAAGTTGTGGATTGTCCACTTGCCACGTCACTTGCCACATCACCTGCCACGTCACTTGCCACGAGATGTGGATTGTCCACTTGCCATGTCACTTGCCACGTCACCTGCCACGTCACTTGCCACGTCAGCTGCCACGTCACTTGCCACAAGATGTGGATTGTCCACTTGTCACATCACCTGCCACATCACTTGCCACATCACCTGCCACAAGTTGTGGATTGTCCACTTGCCACGTCACTTGCCACATCACCTGCCACGTCACTTGCCACAAGATGTGGATTGTCCACTTTCCACGTCACCTGCCATGCCATCTGCCACAAGTTGTGGATTGTCCACTTACCACGTCACCAGCCACATCACCTGCCACAAGTTGTGGATTGTCCACTTGCCACACCACTTTCCACGTCACCTGCCACGTCACCTGCCACAAGATGGGGATTGTCCACTTGCCACGTCACCAGCCACATCACCTGCCACAAGTTGTGGATTGTCCACTTGCCACGTCCCTTGCCACGTCCCCTGCCACGTCACCTGCCACAAGTGGATTGTCCACTTGACACATCACTTGCCACATCACCTGCCACAAGTTGTGGATTGTCCACTTGCCACGTCACCTGACACAAGTTGTGGATTGTCCACTCGCCACGTCACTTGCCACATCCCCTGCCACAAGTGGATTGTCCACTTGCCACGTCACTTGCCACGTCCCCTGCCACAAGTGGATTGTCCACTTGCCACGTCACTTGCCACGTCACCTGACACAAGTTGTGGATTGTCCACTCGCCACGCCACTTGCCACATCACTTTCCACAAGTGGATTGTCCACTTGCCACGTCACTTGCCACGTCACTTGCCACGTCCCCTGCCACAAGTGGATTGTCCACTTGCCACGTCACTTGCCACGTCACCTGCCACAAGTTATGGATTGTCCACTTGCCACGTCACATGCCAGTCACCTGCCACAAGTTGTTGATTTTCCACTTGCCACGTCACCTGCCAAGTCACTTGCCGCGTCACCTGCCAGGTCACTTGCCACGTCACCTGCCACAAGTTGTCTATTGTCCACTTGCCACGTCCCATGCCAGTCACCTGCCACAAGTTGTTGATTTTCCACTTGCCACGTCACCTGCCAAGTCACTTGCCGCGTCACCTGCCAGGTCACTTGCCACGTCACCTGCCACAAGTTGTCTATTGTCCACTTTCCACGTCACTTGCCACTTCACCTGCCACGTCACTTGCCACAAGTTGTGGATTGTCCACTTGCCACATCACTTGCCACCTGCCATGTCACTTGCCACAAGTTGTGGATTGTCCACTTGCCACGTCACTTGCCACAAGTTGTGGATTGTCCACTTGCAATTGCAGTTGTTTAAAATATTTTTCTAATGGTTTTTCATCATTTGCAATCATTTTTGAGATTTTTAATGTAAAAAAAAAGGTCACCTTTAAAAACGCATATAAACGCAAACGCGGCTAAACGCGGTAGCGGCGTTTTGCCGCGTTTTACCGCGTTTTGCCGCGTTTTGCGTCTGAAACGCAGAAATTTTTGTTTCTGAACGCATTTTTTTGCTTCTGGAAAAACGAGATTAAACGCAACTGCATATAAACGGAAAAAAACGAGACTGTGTGCATGGACACATAGGATAACATTGAATGAGTTCAGGTGCAGTTGAAAAAACTGTCCAACTGCATCTAAACGCGCGTTTAACTGCGTCTCGTGTGCATGAGGCTTTACTGGAAAGCTTTCTATTTGGACCAAAATCTCACAAACGCTATTAGGAGAATTAAAAACAAGCTAACCCGTCTTCAATAGTCAGATTTCTGGCATATCCAACACCCCAAAACAAGAGATTTCATCTTCGCGGGCCTGACGTTCCCACCATTATCTTACATGGGGCGCACTGGTCACTGGAAACGCATGGTGAGCGTGCCTGCACCCAATCCCGGTAATGACGTCAAACTCCCTATTTAAAGTGGTTGTAAAACTCAGACATGAAATATGAACAAAGCATATCCCTCTATAGTGTGTGCTTGTCTCAATTAAAGGGCACTGAGTGTCATTTCTTTCTGCTGCTTCATTCCTCTGCTATCAGCATGAATCACTTCTGACAAGTTTCCCTGACACCAAGAGAAAAATGGTGACAGGGGAGGGACCTCCAGCAGATTGACAGCTTCAGTTCTGTTCTTGTGTGAAGGGGGTGCGTCCCTTCCCTCCAATCAGCTCTCAGAGCTCTCCTCACTGAGCTCTGCAGTGTGTAATTTTAGCTCTCTGACCCCTTTTTTCTGAAATCTCAGGCAAGCATAGGCATACGCACAGGGGGTGCTAGGTGTGCCTGGGCACACCCTAAACACCTCATGTGGCGCAGATTCCCCCTGTTTGGACCCCTGATGTTTCACCGAAAAAAAAAAAAACACTAAATACAAACAAGTGGCCACTGCCCCCACCTATAACTGGCCTTCTGCCCTACTGCCACTGTCAGTGTATATATATGTGCACATATGTGTTTGAGCTTTGGCGTGCACATCCTAATGCAATAGGCTGTGCACATCTATGCAGACAAGATTTATATATTTAGTACTTTGAACAGATATAGAGAAGAGAAGATGGCAGATAAGCAGGTACAACTTGTGTAGGAGGATTTGTTTAATCTCTGTGTATCACATGAGGCCAGTTACTTCCCTTTGGGTATATTGAAGTGTTTACAATCTCTTTAAAGCGGAGTTCCACCCTGAAATTAGTTTTTTCTTAATCAGACTTCTCTGAACCTATAAAAAAAAAACATTTGGAGGAGGTTTGTTTTATACTTACCAGAATCCCCCTGTTGCTATGTAGTCCTCTTAATCTGCCACTTCCTGGTCCGCGGAGCTCCTCGTCACTTCCTCCCTCGCCTGTGCTCCTGGGAAATGATGTGTCCTCATTTCCCAGGAGTCTGTGGGCAGTACTGTGATCAAAAATTGCATCATTTCCTGTAAGGTGGATCACAGCGCCGAGATGTGTTTATTTATGTTGCCATAACAACGGGGAGGGACCTTCCTCTGCCGCCACCCATTGTTATGGCAACTGTAGAAACAATCGGCGCTACGGCGCCAGTAAATCGCGCATGTGCAAGATCAACAGGTGCATGCTGGTTACCCGGCATGCACCTCTCCAACGCTTATCCAGGAAGAGACATCGATTGGGCTTCACATGCTCACAATCATGGTGGCAACGGCCACAACAGGAGGGAGAAAATTGCAAGTATTACATTTCTATTTTAGAAAGATCCAGAATTAACCATGTGTAATCATTTTTTTATTTAAAAATGAATAATGCTTGGATCAATTAAAAAAAAAAATAGAAAAATTTGTCCGGAACGCCACTTTACGGAAGTAAGCAGTCACAGAAGATTGATGGATGACCTTCAGTTAATGTGTTTTCTGCCTTTGCCCTGATTTGCTGTTACTAACTCGACCTGCATTGGGACTTCCCTTCTGCTTGACTGCTGGTTGTAACCCAAGGTCGTTTTACAGACTTTGCTTCTCTCTACCATGACCCTGGCCTGGTTTCTGACTACTATACTAACGTCATTCACCTGATCTACCATGTATGACCTTGGCTTGGCTCCTAACCATTCTGCTCTCTATTGTGTAGGACCTTAGGCTTCAGTTCCAGACCCCATTATCTCTACCTTCTCCTCTACTGGGGCCATCCCATGGCCCACTGCTGGAACCTGACTGCTTACCACTGGTACACCTTCTGCTCCTGCTGAGTCCATCCTGGAGCAGCCATTAGAAAACCCCAGAACCTGTGCTTCTTTGAGCCTAGCACTCCCTATCGTCACTTCCAAGGGTGCTTGGACCATATCTGCAAAAGGGAGCCCTTTTGACACTTCGGCCTCCAACCAGGTTTGTGCTCTTGAAAGAAGATAAAATAAAAAATAGTGTAGCGCTTCAATACTAAGTGTAATCAACACAAATTCTGTGAGGATAATAATAGCAAAACAGAGATCACACAGAACCAAATGCCTAGAAATCAAAGTCCAACATAAAACAATCATTCAACTGTGTTGATGGCGTAGAAGTGACCAATCCGTCACCTAGAAGGACAATGATATACTGGACGAATGAGTTCATGCGGGTAAACTTGATTGTAAGCATCAAAATGAAAAGTGAATAAATACTTCTTACCGGAACGGTTGGACTCACACAGTCATATGACGGTTGAGTCTAGAAGGCTTGGGGTCACACTCTGGGACCAAAGACTGTAAGGAGAGAGGTCAGTTGGGCTGGTGGAGAAACTCCTGACGGCTGTAGGCTCGAAGGTGGGTCCTTTCAAATGAAAGCCTCAAGGTTCAGGTGGTCCGGCCCAGACGTAGCTCTTTGTACCAATAATCCTGCCTCCCCCGAATGGGGAGGGGGGTGTTTGTAAAATTTTACACCAAGGCAATGAAGAGGAGAAAAAAGAAAAAAAGGCTCCACATGGTGCGGGTCAAACAGTATAAAAAGTTGATTTATTAAAGTCAAAAAGATAATAAATTGACTTAGTGATCACATAAAAAGCAAAATAAACTAAAAGCAATGTGGGGTGCCGACAGCTCGCCCGACGCGTTTCGACATATGTGTCTTCAACTGGGGCATGTTGGAACCCACCACATTGCTAACAAATATATAGAAAATGAGGAAGAGGTCACGCCTAACAAGAGGCGGGGCATCCAATCTCAAACAGTCTCTTAAAGCTACAGTGTACAATTTGATCAAACCAAAGACTACCAATTCAGACACTATAAACAAATACAAATAACATCCAAAAATGTCATTCATGCAGACTGTTAAATAAGTATTAATGGCAATAAAATTTAAAATTAAAAATACATAAAAAGTAAGTCACCATACTCACTCGAGAGTAGCACTAAATAAACTGCATTGTTCACAGCCTAATCGGATGTATAGATACAGCATGATTCAATTCGATTGTGAAACATATGCAGAGAACACATCAAGTACTAATACATAAAAATCAGACCTGCGTTGTTAGTTATACATTAAATATGTTAGACCTTTACCAAAAGCTACCAATTTGCATTTAGATTGTTCACAGCCTCATCAGACTTGTGAGTTGCAATCCCAATGTACACACAAAGCACATATAGAAAAAACATCCAATTCTAACACATACTGTCAGACCTGCACTATCAATTGTACAGCGACTACACTATACTGTCCCAAGGGCGGACTAGTTTGTCTGTATTATAACAAAAATAGAGCTGTAACATTCTCAATGATAGTGTTTAATAAAGATCTATCATAATGTGATTTGGATGTCTCTTACTTGTTGTGCCAACAATCCATAACCTGGAAATGTGCATGAGTGCTCATGATGTTACTGCATACATAATGATCAGTTTCATACAGTTCAGATCGAATGAACTGAAGTGTCACAGAAATGACTGAACCAATCACTCAATGTGTGTGTCATGTGACTGAATGTGGGAGTGGTTAGAAAAGACTCAAGTCTAAGAGTAGAGCCGTATATATCTAAATGTCATCAGGTGAAACCATAAGGAGGAGGTGTCCTACAAAGCATAGCGCCAGCCCACTCATCATTATGCGTTCCACTCTGTGGGCCACATCAAACATCGTGAGCGCTCATAGATACACAGAGACGAAACAGGGCGTGCATACAAAAGCGTCAACGACTGGATGCTCATGTAAAAAAACAAAAACAGGAAGAGGGCGTGTAAACGTCACGCTGTGTATGTGTTCACAGCAATGTGGGAGAGGGGGAGGTATTTAGATCTGGCGCCAATTTGCACATGGAAAACGTCACACGCCGATAGGCGTGGACGATAGCAAAAGGGCCAATCCGAAAGTCTGTCGTTCTGTCGTTCCTTTTGCTATCGTCCACGCCTATCGGCGTGTGACGTTTTCCATGTGCAAATTGGCGCCAGATCTAAATACCTCCCCCTCTCCCACATTGCTGTGAACACATACACAGCGTGACGTTTACACGCCCTCTTCCTGTTTTTGTTTTTTTACATGAGCATCCAGTCGTTGACGCTTTTGTATGCACGCCCTGTTTCGTCTCTGTGTATCTATGAGCGCTCACGATGTTTGATGTGGCCCACAGAGTGGAACGCATAATGATGAGTGGGCTGGCGCTATGCTTTGTAGGACACCTCCTCCTTATGGTTTCACCTGATGACATTTAGATATATACGGCTCTACTCTTAGACTTGAGTCTTTTCTAACCACTCCCACATTCAGTCACATGACACACACATTGAGTGATTGGTTCAGTCATTTCTGTGACACTTCAGTTCATTCGATCTGAACTGTATGAAACTGATCATTATGTATGCAGTAACATCATGAGCACTCATGCACATTTCCAGGTTATGGATTGTTGGCACAACAAGTAAGAGACATCCAAATCACATTATGATAGATCTTTATTAAACACTATCATTGAGAATGTTACAGCTCTATTTTTGTTATAATACAGACAAACTAGTCCGCCCTTGGGACAGTATAGTGTAGTCGCTGTACAATTGATAGTGCAGGTCTGATAGTATGTGTTAGAATTGGATGTTTTTTCTATATGTGCTTTGTGTGTACATTGGGATTGCAACTCACAAGTCTGATGAGGCTGTGAACAATCTAAATGCAAATTGGTAGCTTTTGGTAAAGGTCTAACATATTTAATGTATAACTAACAACGCAGGTCTGATTTTTATGTATTAGTACTTGATGTGTTCTCTGCATATGTTTCACAATCGAATTGAATCATGCTGTATCTATACATCCGATTAGGCTGTGAACAATGCAGTTTATTTAGTGCTACTCTCGAGTGAGTATGGTGACTTACTTTTTATGTATTTTTAATTTTAAATTTTATTGCCATTAATACTTATTTAACAGTCTGCATGAATGACATTTTTGGATGTTATTTGTATTTGTTTATAGTGTCTGAATTGGTAGTCTTTGGTTTGATCAAATTGTACACTGTAGCTTTAAGAGACTGTTTGAGATTGGATGCCCCGCCTCTTGTTAGGCGTGACCTCTTCCTCATTTTCTATATATTTGTTAGCAATGTGGTGGGTTCCAACATGCCCCAGTTGAAGACACATATGTCGAAACGCGTCGGGCGAGCTGTCGGCACCCCACATTGCTTTTAGTTTATTTTGCTTTTTATGTGATCACTAAGTCAATTTATTATCTTTTTGACTTTAATAAATCAACTTTTTATACTGTTTGACCCGCACCATGTGGAGCCTTTTTTTCTTTTTTCTCCTCTTCATTGCCTTGGTGTAAAATTTTACAAACACCCCCCTCCCCATTCGGGGGAGGCAGGATTATTGGTACAAAGAGCTACGTCTGGGCCGGACCACCTGAACCTTGAGGCTTTCATTTGAAAGGACCCACCTTCGAGCCTACAGCCGTCAGGAGTTTCTCCACCAGCCCAACTGACCTCTCTCCTTACAGTCTTTGGTCCCAGAGTGTGACCCCAAGCCTTCTAGACTCAACCGTCATATGACTGTGTGAGTCCAACCGTTCCGGTAAGAAGTATTTATTCACTTTTCATTTTGATGCTTACAATCAAGTTTACCCGCATGAACTCATTCGTCCAGTATATCATTGTCCTTCTAGGTGACGGATTGGTCACTTCTACGCCATCAACACAGTTGAATGATTGTTTTATGTTGGACTTTGATTTCTAGGCATTTGGTTCTGTGTGATCTCTGTTTTGCTATTATTATCCTCACAGAATTTGTGTTGATTACACTTAGTATTGAAGCGCTACACTATTTTTTATTTTATCTGCTGAACTTTGTTTGTTTTTGGTGTTGGCTGCTGTTGTGGCCGTTGTGGCCATTTTTTTATAAATTATAGCGCAGTGTTTTCCCTTTTTATATTTTTCTTGAAAGAAGATACCAACCAGTTAACATTTGATTGAATCCCCTGAGACACCCTTTCGCTGCCACCGACTAGAAGTAGTATTTTTTTTCTATGTTTGTTCACATATGTGTATTTTTATAAATCATAATCTCTATCATTTTCATGTAGTTATACCCTTTGAAGTACCTGGTTGATCCTGCCAGTCACCTTTCTTCCTTGTTCTAAACTGACCACACAAAGCATAGCTGATCTGTGTTAGGTGGTTAGTTTTCACCCTTTGGCTGGCATAAGGTACAGGATGCTGTGCAGGATATATAAGGGAGTAAAAGGGACAATTCGCCCAGGCCCCCCTGCCAGATGGGGCCCCCACAGCCCTAGACTTCCTCTATAAAAAAAAATGAATAATTTATAAAATTAGTTTTATTATTAAAAAAATTAACAAAGCTTGTGTGGGTGTCAGGCTATGGAACAGCTGAGCCTGACTTCAGAAGCAAAGAAAGGGATGAGGGCTTCTGGTTAGATGTTTTATATTTTAACTTCTCGTATTATTTTACTATTCAAAATGTTTGTTTTAACAGCAGAATTCATTGCTTTGTTTATAAGAGACAAGTGGTTGGGGCAAGGAAAAAGTTGGAAAAATATTTTAAAGTGACAAGCATCACCACCGACCCCATAGTGCGGGGGTGAAATTAATGACCAGCTTTTTCGATGTAGGGGTCCATGGTTCTTGGGTCAGACCAACTCCTAGGATCTTCCTTCTGAAGATCTCTTGATTTTTAATCCCGTCTGGTTATAAAGTAGCAAGAAATATCTCCTGAAGAAGTGAATTTAATTTCACAAAACGTATTGAGAAGAAAACTTCCTTCTGAAGAGCTATTTATTTTTATGGCTGTCTGGTTATATAGTAGCAAGAAATATCTCCTGAAGAAGTGAATTACATTTTTGAGAAATGTGTGGAGAAAAAAAAAACTTCCTTCCAAGATCTCTTTGTTTTTAAAGCTCTCTGATTATATAATAACAAGAAATAGCTACTGATGAAGTAATTTCATTTCACAAGACATGTTAAGAGGAAAACATCCTTCTGAAGGTCTTTGTTTATAAGACTGTCTGGTTTTATAGTTGCAAAAAAAATCTCCTGATGAAGTGAATCTAATCGCACGAAATGTGTGGGGAGAAGAAAAATTCCTTATCCAGAGGATCTGTGTGAAAATCATCATGGCCAATCCAGAGGAAATAATATTTTATAAAAGCTTTTTACTATTAGTTGTAAAAAAAAAAAAAAAATTGTATTCCATTTACAAGTGGAAAAATGGTGACTATATGACGCCAGCTACTGTCTTTATTGGACTTTTTTTTTTGTACTAATAAAATGTAAAGATTTTTAACCATACAAAAAGATGTTATATACTGGTCATGTACCCTTATGCAAAGTCCCAAGGGTAACAAAGGTTCGATCTCAGGCTTGAACAGTCTAAGTCAGCCATAAATACTGTATATATTGCTTGGCAGGCCAAGGTGGCACGTCAAGAATGACACATCAGCTGTCCTCCTCATATGAGTAATGAGACCAGGACAAGGTGTTTAATATCTTCCCCGTTAATCTTTTTCAACGACTCCATTATCATTCCAGGGTTACATATGAATAGTAAGAATTCATCAAACAAAAGTCCTATAATATATGCTAGGAAAACTTGCAAACTAAAGTGTGCCTGTCACCAACAGCAGAGACTTGAGTAAGTTGAACTTTTCTTTCTCAATTACCATACTCCTTTCTGCCCTCCAACGTCCAAAAACCTGGCAAAGACACCAATTCAGGGAGGATTAATAAGAAAAATGGTGTAGCGTCAGGGATAGCATGTGTATCAATTGCTTTTAACACCATTAACTTAGGAGTCTATTTATAAAACATTTGATTCATTCCTGTATATATATGTAGCTACAATAAAGACAAATCGATTAGAATAGTTTATTCATGTTGTTACTTCAGTATGTAGCATTGACCCCCGAAGGAGCTGCTTGTTTGATTGGGCTTACCGTTATCTTCTTCTCCTCGATTTGTGTCTAGGGGTTTCCCGTGGTAGAAGGCCCAGTAACTTTAGAGACTGATGACAGGTCCGTATCAGGGGTGGACTGACCATTCGGCCACTCGGGCACTGCCCGAGGGCCCTGTGCCACTAGGGTGCCCCATCAGGGTTGCCAGCCTCAGTAAAACGAGGGATAGTATGTAAAAATCTGTGTTTTTTTTTTTTTAAATCTGTCTCTGAAATGTTCCTTACCAACATCCTTTTGGTCTAAAAATCCCAAGATTATAGCTGCCCCACCTCTCCAGTACCTTCTCAGCCAATAGAAACATGGCTGTGTATACTGTGTGATTGTATACTGTGTGTGTGTGTTTGTGTATACTGTGTGGCCCCATAATGTCTGATTGCCTGGGGGCCCCATAATCTCCTATTGCCCGGGTCCCCAGTTTTCAGTCCGCCCCTGATCCGTTTAAAGGGATTTTTATTTGCAAAAACGTAAACAACGAACAGTCTCTTAAAATAGGATCAGAGGGTTAGGAAGGAAGTTCAGGTACTCTAATGCCGCGTACACACGATCAGATTGTCCGGCGTACTTAGTCCGCCGAAACGCATTTCAGTGGACAATTCGATCGTGTGTGGGCTTCAGCGGACTTTTCCAGCGTGAAGTCCGGCAGACTAAGAAAGTAGTTTTGCACTCCAATCTTCCCGTCGGACTTGGGTTTCAGCGGACAATCCGTTCGTCAGTATGCTAGTACGGCGGACTAAGAATGACGCATGCTCAGAAGCAAGTACGAAAAAGGAAGCTATTGGATACTTGCTTTTTCTAGTCCCGTCATACGTGCTGTACGTCATCGCGCAAAGCGAACGTCGGACTTTCTGTGTGTCCGTGTGTGGCCAAGTCCGTTCGGTAGAAAGTCCGCCGGATTATCTGCCGGATTGTATGTCGGACTAAGTACGCCAGACAATTCGATCGTGTGTACGCGGCATTAGTGTCAAAGTCAATAATGAAGAACTTGCTTACTTTGACTGCATCCAGAGAAAAGCCATTCGCAACTGGATGATCACTCAGGTTGGACAGTCCCTCTCTCACAAGGCCTAGCAGCTGACAAGGTGCTTCACTCAGGAACAAGTCTCTGCCACAGACGTTGTTGTAGAACTTTAGGAAGCTAAAACTTGTGGAACACTCGTGTGATACCTGGATCTTTCAGCCAGCTTGGTGATACCCACGAGACCGGATTCACTTAGGTCCTTCAGCCCCACCAGGCTCTTGCTAAGAAGCCAACCCGTACGTGGCCTTCTTCTGAAGAGTCCTCCCCTGGATAGCTACGAAGTTACTGGGCCTCTCCAACTACCGGAGACGGCACCGGACCACCTCGGAATCCTTCTTTCGTTTCCTTGCCTTGGGCTAGCCAGCCCCGAGACAATAAGTCGGGTGGATCCGCACCCCAGGCCATAGCCTTCCTGGGGGCTGGTCAGGAGGACCAGGACCATGGAGTCAAAACATACTTCTGGACCGGACCCCCGAACCACGTGACATCCGCATCTTAAGTACCCTCTCCCAGAAAGCACAGCAAGAGTGACACTCCCACTGGACGGGCTCCGTGAGAGAGTAAACTTAAAGCACCCAACCAGACTGTGGTTCCATGCCTGCCAGAAGAGACAGTGCCCCTATACATCCTATAGTCCAGTCAGACTGATGCTGAGGTCCAAATGTAGAACAATTGTACCCAAACCAAACTGCAGTTCAGGTGTAACCTTAACTTTTTGTTTCAATATGTTTATTGGAAATTTAAGTAAACAAGAAATAGAATCTGCTTCTTGGGCGCCCTCACAGGGGCTGTATAATCAAAAACATAGTTCCAAAGGGCTAAACACCACAATATCCAAACTGGAAAGTACAGATAGGGAATGGCATCAATACTAATTTCAACATAAGCAATCTTATCCCCATTGCCAACTCTGTGGTGGAAGCTCTTCACCCGCTACCCCCTACCATGAGGGGCAACAGAAATTTTTAGAAAAGAGAGAGGGACTAGAGAGAAGAGTAAAAAAGGAATAAAGGCTAGAGAAGGGGGGCAAGGAAGAGAGAAGGGAAAGAAAAGAGGAAAAGGGAGGGAGGAGGGAAGGGGGAAAGGCTCGGGCGTGGGGGTCCCAACACGGGGGGTCAAACCAGGCCAAGGCAAGCTGCGTGGAGAGCAGGAAATTTATATGAAATCCACGGTTCCCAGATCTTCAGAAATTTGGCGTGGGAATCATGAACGATGCTAGACATGCGTTCATGTAGTAACATAGTGGACATGCGTGTCTTTACCCTATGAAAATCCACCCGTGAGGTCTTCCAAGCCTGGGCGATGGTCCGCTTAGCTGCTATGAAAAGATAGGTAGCCAGCTTCTGTTGCGGACCTCGCAACCCAGGATTCGGACAATGAAGAAGAGCTAGCTTAGCATCCTTTTGGATTGTCAAATGAAAGAGTGTCTGCAGCAAACCAAAGATCCTGGACCAGAACCCCACCAGCCTCGGGCAGGACCACCAGGTGTGGAGAACATCACCCCGTAATCCACAGTTGCGGAAACATCTGTCAGAGCTTCCAGGGAAGGCCTGAGCAGTGCGAGCCGAAACCCAGTACCACCGAAATAGTACTTTGTACGCGGCCTCCAAAGTGTTTGTATTAAACGAGCATTTGGCTACCATTCTCCAGGCTCTACTCCAGTCCTCCACATCGATTGGGGACTGAAGGTCCCTTTCCCATTGGGCCATATATGGGAGGAGTGCTGATGGTGAGCGTCCATTCAAGGATGCATAGTAACCTTAACTTTCAAAAAAAACATAGCGCGTGCTCTTCAGGAGCCGGCACTACAAGTATCTAAAATGTTCCAAAATATTTATTTTGTTAATTAAATGTATGGTTGGTTGGTATACCCACTAGAGCAGGGGTCTCAAACTGGCGGCCCTACAGCTGTTTAGGAACTACAAGTCCCATCATGCCTCTGCCCATGGGAGTCCTGCTTGTAACTATCAGCCTTGCAATGCCTCATGGGAATTGTAGTTCTGCAACAGCTGGAGGGCCACCAGTTTGAGACTCCTGCGCTAGAGGTAAAACTACCTTGTAGAAGGTTAACCACATCTTGTAATCTGTTCCCCTGACTTCTCTGTTGAGATCAATGGCACAACCATCAGTCCCTCCTCACACACTGAGGTGCTGTCTGTAATCCTGGACTCTAAACTCTCCTTTCGGCCCCTCATCCACTTACTGTCCAAATCTTGCCACCTCAACCTCCGTAACATCTCCAAAATATGTCCTTCTTAAAGCGGTAGTAAGCCCTTTCTATTACATTTCTATAAAATGAATGATTAAAAGCTATTGAACTATGTGCTCTGTGTGCATGGCTTCCTATCTTCTTGCTTTCTTGTTAATCCTTTGTTTTGTGTGCAATGACATCTCCGGCACATGCGCTGTTGGTCCCATTTTTCCAGCAAGCTCTTCATGCCGGAAGAATGTAGTTTACATGCCGGGGCTTACGTCATTTCCTTTTGTCGGCGTCAGACCCATGATCCCGCAATACTTTCCCATTCTAAAGCTAAACCTTAACCCCATGTGACTTGCTACTTTTAACCAATGCCAACACAAAGCTATTAATTTGCTCCCTGGTTATCTCTCCCCTCTACTATTTCAGCTCCCTCCCCTTTGGCTTACCTTTACACAGACTATCCCACCTTCAGTCCATCATAAGTGCTGCTGCCATACTCATCCACCTTACCAATTGTTACCACTACCCCTCTCTGCCAAACCCTCCATTTGACTTTCACTCACCCAACAAATAATAACAACCCACAAAGCCATCTGCCCAGCTACATCACCACCCTTGTCTCAAAATATCACCCAAACAGTCCTCTCAACTTGTCAAGACAAGAATCTGAGACCTCTACTGTGTCTGGAGAAGTGTATTCTTCCTGAGCAATCTGGGATTGGAACGATTTTGCCTTGATCCTTGTTTCTCTCGAACCTTGAATCCTTTGCTCATCCATGAACTTCCTAATTTAGCCATATTTTTGCACTTCCTGTTTAGCAGATTATTGTGCTCTCTTCAGCCAATATCTCGCTCTTGAAGACCCCCGAAGTCGGAAGAAGACCCCCGGACGGCAGCGACGACGAAGAAGAAAGCCAGGCTCCTCCGCAAGTAAAAGAGCTAGTGGTAAAAGAGCAGAAGATAGCGGAGGAGCCTGGCGAGAAGACCCTTGAAGTCGGAAGAAGACCCCTGGAGCTGTTTAATAAAGTACCTTAAAAACCTGTGTTGTGTTTTTTTTATTTACACTTTTTTTCCCCAGGTGAATGGGTAGGGGTACATCGTACCCCATACTCATTCACATAGGGTAGAGGGCCAAAATCTGGGGGCCCCCTTATTAAAGGGGGCTCCCGGATTCTGATAAGCCCCCCACCCGCAGACCCCGACAACCAACGCCCAGGGTTGTTAGGAAGAGGCCCTTGTCCTCATCAACATGGGGACAAGGTGCTTTGTGGTGGGGGGCCCCCTTCCCCAAAGCACCCCCCCATGTTGAGGGCACGCGGCCTGGTATGGTTCAGGAGGGGGGGCTCTCGCTCGTCCCCATCCCCTTTTCTGACCGGCCGGGCTGCGTGCTCGGATAAGGGTCTGCTATGGACTTTGAGGGGACTCCCACACCATTTTTTCGGTGTAGGGCAGGGGTAGGGAACCTTGGCTCTCCAGCTGTTTTGAAACTACAAATCCCATCATGCCTCTGCCTCTTGGAGTCATGCCTGTGATTGTTAGGGTCTTGCAATGTCTCATGGGACTTCTAGTTTCAAAACAGCTGGAGAGCCGAGGTTCCCTACCCGTGGTGTAGGGGTTCCCCTTTAAATCCATACCAGGCGACGGGGCTAGCAAGGTGTCAATCTCGCAGACGGAGGCGGCGACATTGACTTCCTGCCCTAGTCCCGTCTACCTGGAGTCATGTTCAAAATGAACAGACTTTTCTCCATGTGTGGGTAAGTCTGTTCATTTCAAAAGTCCGGCGGACCTCCGCCAAAAGTCCGGCGGATTGTCCGCCAGACCTAGTCCGCCGGATAGTCTGATCGTGTGTATGCGGCATTAGAAATAATTCACTTAAATCTGTCCAAACAAGAGTCTAGTATAATAAAGTTTGAAACACAAAATCATAAATTATAATATAATAAATAACTATAAATAATTATAACAAATAATAATAATAATAAAAATTATTCAATAATGTAGTCAAATCAAAAACACTGAAATTTGCTCAGTTGCAGAATTGTCGCTGTCATTACTTTCAGTGTTTGATGATGAATTTCCCCACGAATCGCTATCCCTCAGTTCTGCAAGTGATTCTAATTTATTATCGCTGTTTTCTAGCTGGTCTAAAAGCTATTTTGACGTAAACGGTCATTTTTTGGTTGCTATGGACAATCTCCAGTTTCCTGGCAGAAAGACAGTATATATAATATAAAACTGCATGCAGGACACGGGACAGAACACTAGGGGACAAAGGGGATGTGCGATTATTTGATATAGTACTGTAATCTTTAAGATTACAATATACTGTATCTATACTGTGTTTTTACTTTATGAATTTGGCGCCAAACTCCGTCCCCGTGTGATGCAACACTCGCAGGGAACGTAGCCCGGCACTGTGACAGATCGAGCGAGACACGGCGCCTCCCAGATCACAGCGGAGAGACATTGCAGGATCCAGGGGACAAGGTAAGTAACCTCTACATGGATCCTGCGATGCGATCCTGTATTATGCGGTATTCTGGCTTGGGAATACCGCTTTTGGTACTGAAATCTCACCCCGAGCCAGACTCTGGAATACCGCCAGGGAGGTTAAGCACACTGTCACTCAGCTCCAAGCTCAGCAAGAAGATTTGGAAAATAGGGAGCGCAGAGGTATCCCAGAAACAGTGGATGATCAGGAAATCCGCCCCTATCTGCTAAGCCTCTTCAATGTGGTGGCCCCTAATATACCCGATATTGATTGGCAACTAGACAGAGCTCACATGACCAATGTATTCAAGATAATACCAACTCTCCATAACCCCTTACTCCCAACCTTCCCTTTACCTATTTCCCCTTTTTCCCCTTTCCTTATATCTTAAACCCAATAAATAGACCACACCAGAGTTTGGAGTGTAAATGGCCATAGCAGCCTTTATTAACAAAATCCAACCAAAACTTAAATAACTTTTATTAAATATATATAAAATATTGATATAAAAAAAAAAATATATATATATAAAACACCATTTGCAACGGGAATTTTAAACTCCTAGTCAGTTGGTTTTTGATGATACCTCGACTTCACCTTTTCCATTTAACACTTTCCACCAATACACTGTGGGACCAAATTTTACCATACCAGGCCTCCGGCGGTTTATCAGCCCGGAGACAACCCCCTTTCCCGCAGTGCCACCAATCCTATATCCCAGCCTGCCCTTCCGCTGGAATACACCAAAGAGGGGGGCACATACCACCTATGAGCCCCCCCACACTTCCATCACCTCAGTTTTCTTGCCACCATCAAAGATCAAAGACACCGCCATTACTGCTGCTATGAGGACCCAAATCACTGACACCCTGAAAGAGAAGTAAACACAGACGACACAAAAACACCACAAGCAAATGAACACGGTTATTGCCATAAAATTCGGGAGGGTGGGTGGGAAACTTTATTTTCCTTCTGCCCCCATGCTTGTCGATGACACTCCTCCCCCTTCTTTATACCGCTCCGCCCCCCTCAGTTCATTTCCCAAAAACTCCACCCCCTCCTCTCTCCACATTCTCCTTAACCCATTAGTTGCTCACTTTAAACACTGGTCATGCCCGGCCCTCCATCCATCCCTTTCTGTCCTTTATTCCGGGTCTCACTGATCACTGGCCCCCAAACCCCCAGCAGGGGCGAACCCACGAGACATAATTGTCCGTTTTCATTATTATGACAGCAAGGAAGCCCTGTCCATGGCAACCCGCAATATATCCAGGCTTCACTTCAAGGGGTCAAAGATCCAGATCTTCAATGACCTTTCACCCATTACTCTTGCAAAAAAGGAGGAATCTTCACCCAATCACGCTCCACCTCCAGGCTCATAAAATTGCATATTGCTGGGGCTTTCCCTTCCGCCTCTCCGCCTCACGAGATGGCACACAATATTCCCTGCGAGAAAAAAAAAAAAAAAAAAAATATTCCCTGCGAGACCTCCAAGAAAGTGATGCCTTGCTACATAACCTGGGTCTCCCACCCCTTCCTGAAGAAGACATCGCTCCACTCCCTGCTACACCTAAACCACCGGTAGCTCTGAGTTGCATCTGGACCCCTGTGAGACAGAAACATCACAAGGCCTCCTTCACTCCCCAGAGGCGCCCTTTGTCCAGGTTTCCAACCTGATGACCACAATCCCATGATTTGGTTTTGTCTCCTGAGATAACCTGGCCCCCTGAGACGTTCTTTTTTTATCCACGTGGCCAGTGCCTCCACAGTGGTGGCTTTTTTCTCTACCTCACGCCCATGGGGTGTACCGTTCGTTGTTTTTATACCTCCCTGATAACGGACTCTCCCATTTTTGTTTTCTGATTCTGCTTCTTCTGTTTTTATTTGATCATTACCATTTCATGTTCCAGGACATCTCATTCTGGAGGACGGTGGGGGACACCCGCCTCCTCCCCCATCTTTGGAGATCCCATGCGTCTCTTCTTGGTCCGATGTCACAACTCAAAGCTACACAAAGACTCTTCCTAAATTTTATCTGGCACAATAAAGTACACTGTATAGCCAAGTCGGTAATATTAGCCCCACGTTCTGGGGGCGAGGCTGGAGCCCCAGACCTTATCAAGTATTACTATGCTACACACCTTAAACCGATTATTGATTGGTCCACCAGGATGGCTTCCAGTAGATGGTCGGAGATAGAAATTAGTATAACAAGCCCAGTTCCCTGAGGTAAAAAGGTTGATAAAGGTTTTTCTACAGTAAAAGGATATTTATATATACACAGGGCTTTTTCTCAAAGAATAGGTGCTGATAGTCTCCCCTAACCACGGGTCACCCTTGTCTCCACTCCCTACTGTGAAGATGAGATACAATATTTTGTTCTATCTTCTGAGCAACAACAGGGAGTTGAATTATTACCATGTAACAAGATGGAGTCTTGGAAGCTATCTCTCGGTGTGATGTAAAAGTGAACTACTGGGGCACCAAGTTAGATATTAACCAAGAATGTTTGGTGGAAGGGTCCGTGAGGTAATAACTATCCAAAATAGAGGGCTGCTAGAGAAGGAGGAGAGAAATAAATACCAAAGACCATTGGTGTGTGACACCAGTGCAAAGTAAAAGCTGATAGTATGGGTAAAACACATTATAGATATGCACCTAAACGATGTAAACATCGTACCGCCCACTCAAGGTGTATAAATCACCCAATCAGGGTAGTGGTGATACCTAATTCCAGCAAGACAAATAAAAACCTGATGTTGGAAAGGTGAAACACCTAAAGAACAGAAATAAATGAAAAAAAAAAAAATATATATATATATATATATATATAAATATATATATATATATATATATATATATATATATATATATATATATATATATATATATATATATATATATATATATATATATATATATATATAAGAGGTGCCTGGGGGGCCAATTAGATAAGTAAGGAGTAAGGGTGAAAAAGGACGGGGAGCCATGTACCTCTAGTACCTAAATAAATATCAATTATGTATTTATAATTGTTAACCAGTATCAAGATGTATATATTTTATGTTTTTCTCTGTTTTCTATTTAGAATAATCCACACTTTTGCACAGGTTTACATCATTTTCCCTGAGGAAGCCAATGTTTTTGGCGAAACATGTAGGATTTGATGGCCTGTGACCTTTACTGTCCTCACAACATCTTGGCTTGTTTTTATTTGCATACCCCTTTGTGCTGTCTTTGCCCACGCACCCACATATGTATATGACATTTATGTCTTTGTTTTTTATCAATATTTGAAATAAAAGTAAAATAATATTTTTGTATTTTTTGTAAGGATTACGTTTTCTGGCACCGCCAAAATCCCCTCTCTCTATCCCTATTCAGATTTTCTAACAGGGAGTTGAATTATTACCATGTAACAAGATGGAGTCTTGGAAGCTATCTCTCTGTGTGATGTAAAAGTGAACTACGGCCTACATCTTATTGTGTTCTGAGTTAATTCTTCTTTTTTTGGTCCTGTCTAGACAATGTCGGAATGAAAGGATTTTGGAGATGTCTGTACATTTACGCTGATGATTATAACCATTGTTCTAGATGTGTGGGATGGTGTTTATGAAAAGATGAATATGAAAATAATGTTTGGCCTTGTACCTCTTAGTTATAACTTTTTTTCCTTTTTTATATTATGTTTTTTTCTTTTTTGTTATTTTTTAATGGCTTTTTGGCTGATATACAAGACTTTAAAACATTTAAAAAATCCTTATAATTTTATATGACACATACAACGTTATCTCAGATAATCAGAGTTTCCCTCTTCCTTTGGAATATGTTCCGGGATATAGAATAGTGTTATGTAACAGATATCATATAAAAAACATGTGTTTATTCTTGGAACTTATCACTCCATTGCCATTAATGCTTTGTCATCCAGTGCGCACTGCTATTGCTTACATACCATACATAGACTGATATACATGTGTGGATTTCCTTCATTGCAAGGCTAATCTTTACACTACCCATCTCCCGGCACCACCCCATTTTAAAGGATACATCCCACAGTAGCAACCATAAATTCCCTCCCACAAGCAACAATAAATCTCCCAGCAGCAACAAAACCTCCCCCCCCCCCCCCCAGCAGTCACAATAAATCTCCAGCAGCCACAATAAATCCCACAGCAGCAACAATAAATCTACCCAGCAGCAACAATACCTCCCCCAGCAGCATTAATAAATCACCCCAGCAGCATTGAAAATCACCCCAGCAGCAGCAATAAATCTCCAGCAGCAACAATTAATCCACAGCAGCAACAACAACTCCCCCAAAAGCATCAATAAGTTCCCCAGGAGCAACAATAAATCACCCAGCAGCAACAATAAATTCCCAGTAGCATTGGTAAATCGCCAGCAGCATCAATAGACCCCCCAGCAGCAGCCAAAAAATTCACCAGCAGCAATAAAAACTCCCCCAGCAGCATCAGTAAATCCCCAGCAGCAACAATAAATCCTCCAGCAGCAATAATTTGTAGTGCAGAATAGGGAAAATACAGCATGGCATATGGAAATAGACAGTGTAGAATGGGGAATTTACAGCATGGCTTGTGGAATTAAGTGGTGCAGCATAGGGAATTTACATCATGGTATGTGGAATTAGGTAGTGTAGAATAGGGAACAGACCGTATAGAATATGAAATGAAGCAATGCAGAATAGGAATGGTATATGGAATGAGGTAGTGCAGAATAGGAATGGTATATGGAATGAGGTAGTGCAGAATAGGAATGGTATATGGAATGAGGTAGTGCAGAATAGGGACTGTACATCATGGAATATGGGGGTGGAATGAGGGTGAGGAATAAGAAATGTACACCATTAAATATGGAACGGGGTGTGTGGAATAGGGAACATTTAACGTGGTATATGGAATGGGAAGTGTAGAATAGGGAATAGACAGAATTGTACATGAAATGAGGCAGTGCAGAAAAGGAATGTACAGTATGGCGTATGGAATGCAGGTGGTGCGGAATAGAAAACATTAATCATGGTATGTGAATTGAGGCAGTGTTGTATAAAGAATGGACGGTATGATATATGAAATTAAGCAGTGAAGAATAGGAATGTACAGCATGGTATATGGAATGAGGTGGTACAGAATAGTCAATATACATCATGGCATATGGAAGGGTGGGGTGTGGAATAGGGAATGTACAGCATGGCGTATGGAATGAAGTGGTGTGGAATAGGGAATGTACAGAAACAGCATGGTATATGGAATGAAGTGGTGTGGAATAGGGAATGTACATCATGATATATAGAATAAGGCGATGTGGAATAGGGAATGTACAGGATGATTATATGGAATGAAGTGGTGTGGAATAGGGAATGTACAGCATGGTATATGGAATGAGGTGGTGAGGAATAGGGAATGTACATCATGATATATAGAATCAGGGCAGCTGTTAGAAATCATGGGGCCCCGTACAGCCTACCTGACGGGGCCCCCTTCAACCACCCTCGACCACACCCCTGACCCTGGCTTGAAGCAAAATGCAGGTTTGTTGCCATTTACATATGCGTGTGGAGCCAATGCATGCTTTTGCAATTAATAAGCACGAAGGGGGGGGGGGGGGCAGTTTAAAATTATTTAAAATTGTATTTTAGTACAAATAAAAAAAAAAACTTACACTGCATCTTTACATTCCTTGTGATAGCATGGGCCATGACAGGTCCTCTTTATGGAGAGATATGAGGTCTTTTAGACCCCATATCTGTCCTCTGGCCTCCAAAGCATCTGATCAAACTAAGATCAGTTTGATTAGATGCTTGTTCAAGCCAGTGATGGCTTCTTTACATAACCGGCAGTGACAACATCCTCGTCACTTCCGGTTTCGGACATCACACAGTGGGAAGAACAATATCCATCCCTCTCACTGTGTCCCCGGAACCGGATGCTACTGGTCACATCTTAAAAGCAGTAAAGGTGGTGATGGGACCCCCTTCCACTGCCTGTAAAAGTAATCCAGTGGTTTCTTAGCCATTAGGATTACTTTACTTTGTGCAGAATTGCTGGGACTAAAAAAATGATATCTTGATCATTGCTGTAGTGATGACCAAGATATCATCCTTCTATCCCAGCGATTTACTGGTCCGTTGCTGGATGGGAATCAGTTAAAGGGGATTGGTTTGGGGAGCCGTAAAAATTTAGCTTTGCTGCATGTTTACTGCTCCCCCAAATTAAGTGTAAGGGTCGGTTCACACTAGGACGACTTGTCAAGCGACTTAGCCGCCTGACAAGTAGCGTCCCGCTCTGTACAATGGAACCATTCTAATCGGAGTGACACAAGTCTCTCCGACTTAGAAAAAGGTTCCTGTACGACTTTGGGGGCGACTTGCATTGACTTCTATACAGAAGTCGTTTTGCAAGTCGCCGCAGCGGTCGCATCTGGGTCGCCTGAGGCAGTCGCGCTGTAAGTCGTGCTGCCTCAGTGTGAACCGACCCTGAAGTAGCATCACATTGTTTCTCATGATCATCAGCATTACAATTATCACACAGGTAGCACAATAAGCAGGTGCTCTGTCATGGCTCTATCATGGCTCTAGGTCACATTGCTTTTGGGTGCTCACTGTGTTAACTTATGGCTGTACTGTATGTAACAGACTGTAACAAAGCACAGCCATAATACAGTCAGCACCCAAAAGCAATGTAACCTAGAGCCATGATAGAGCCATGATAGAGCCATGGCAGAGCCATGGCAGAGCCATGACAGAGCACCTGCTTATTGTGCTACCTGTGATAATTGTAATGCTGATAACCTGCTGTGCTGTGAGATACATGATAGGACACAGTGAGTATTCTAACCTCTATTCCCCACTCACTGTGTCCAGTGCAGCCACGCTGTCCTCCTGCTCTCCCCTGTCAGCCGCTCAACTTCTATATATCTCATGAGGAATGCAGCCGGGAGACGAACAGAGAATCACTGTATCACTCCGCCAGCTGGGACTAATAGAATAGTGGGGCGGCATGATGCACCCCCCTCCTGGAAAATTATAAAACCCCACCTCTGTAAGCAAGTAGGAGCGGGAGAGGAATTTAGGAAACTTTTTTTTTTAAATGCAGTAACAAGGTGTAAGTAAGGTGTCGTTCTCGATTTTTTGATACTCAGAAGATCCAATAGCTGTTTAATGAGCCTGCTTTCAAAGTCTCTTCCTTGGTCAGAGTGAATTCTCTGAGGTAATCCATAATGAACAAAGAATTTCTCCACTAACACTTTGGTGACTGTGACAGCTCGTTGATCTCTTGTTGGATAAGCCTGGGCATAACGGGTGAAATGATCTGTCACTACCAACACATTCCCTTGACCACTCGTGTCGGGTTCCAGACACAAGAAATCGATGCACACCAGATCCATAGGACTTTGACTCTGTAGATGACCCATTGGGGCAGCTCTGGAAGGCAAAGTCTTTCTCTGGATGCAGTGAAGGCAGGAGTGACAGTAACTTTCGATTTCAGTTCGCATACACGGCCAGTAGAAACGATCCCTAACTAACTTAAATGCTCTATCAGGTCCCAAGTGTCCATGTTGATCATGTAATGCATTCAGCACTGTCCCCCTATGCTTCTCCGGGAGGAACAGCTGCCAACTCTCCTCTGGATCATCCGAGGGGCCCCTTCGGTAGACCACTCCATTTGAGAGCTGCAGTCGATTCCACTCCTTGTGAACCAATCGAGCCTCCTTTGGGGAGTCTGCTGTGAGTAGAAGTTCTGGGCGACCACTCTCCAAGGCTTTCAAAGTCAGAGAACAAAGGGGATCTTCTGTTTGATCCTTCCTCAAGTCTTTCTTGGAAAGGGTAGGCAGTCTCTCATCCCTCACTTGGGTCAAGTCACAATAGAGCTTTGGGACCCCAACAGTGGTGACTCCAATGGCTTCGGCCCCTGTCGCTCCTCTGGCTCGGTACTCAATCCCTTGACATAAAGCCTGAATGCCTTCTGTCGTCAGTTGAGTCCACCCTTCTGTATGAGTTAGCGGGTCATAGGGTCTCCTTGACAGAGCATCGGCATCCCTATTAACAACTCCAGGTCGGTACTTCAAGCTAAAACGGAAACTAGAAAGTGCTGCCAACCATCGATGTCCCGTGGAATCCAGCTTGGCCGTGGTAAGGACATATGTGAGTGGGTTGTTATCTGTTTTGACTTCAAATTCTGCACCATACAGGTATTCTTTAAGCTTATCCAATACAGCCCATTTTAACGCCAACAATTCCAACTTGTGGGTAGGGTAATTTCTCTCAGATAGAGTAAGGCTTCGACTCACATAAGCAACCGGTCTCAGACGTCTATCATGTTCTTGGTACAACACACCACCTAGTCTTTCTCTGCTGGCATCAACATGGAGCTCATAGGCAGAGGCGGCTCTAGGCTTTGTGAGGCCTTAGGCAAAATTTAGACACGAGGCCCCAATCAAGCCCATAATGGATTAAAAAAAATTCAAGCAAGTAAAAATGGCTGCAGAAAGATGCGTGGATCTAGCCCACAGGCGATCAGCACCACCTCCAGAGCACCCTCCTCAGATATATGCAGCCAATACAACATCTGGGACAGGTGACAAGCCCTCTAGGATTTCCCCCTTTGCCTTGGGAGAATGGGAAGAGGTGTCATTGAATCATTCCACATCCACAGAGGAAGGAGAGTGGGGGGATCCCAGCGCAGTGAGGGAGGGTGACAGGGAGGGAAAGAGAGTGAGGGAGTGGGGGAGAGAGAGAGGGGGGAGGGGAAGAGAGGGAGTGAGAGAGGGAGAGGGGAGGGGGGAGAGAGAGGGGGAGGGGAAGAGAGAGAGGGAGAGGGAGAGGGAGGGAGGGGGAGGAAGAGGGAGGGAGGGGGAGGGAGAGGAAAGGAAAGGGGGAGGGAGGGAGGTAGAGAGAGAGAGGGGGAGAGAGGGGGGAAGAGAGAGAGAGGGGGAGAGGAAGAGAGAGAGGGGGGGGAGGGGAAGAGAGAGAGAGAGAGAGAGGGAGGGGAAGAGAGAGAGAGAGGAGGAGGGGAAGAGAGAGAGAGGGGGAGGGGAAGAGAGAGAGAAGGGGAAGGGAGAGAGAGGGGGGGAAGGGCGAGAGAGAGAGAAGGGGGAAGGGAGAGAGAGAGAAGGGGGAAGGGAGAGAGAGAGAAGGGGGAAGGGAGAGAGAGAGAGGGGGGAAGGGAGAGAGAGAGAGGGGGGAAGGGAGAGAGAGAGAGGGGGGAAGGGAGAGAGAGAGGGGAGGGGGGAAGGCGGGAGAGAGGGGAGGAGGAAGAGAGAGAGAGGGGGAGCGAGAGAGAGAGAGGGGGAGCGGGGGAGAGAGAGGGGAGAGAGGGGAAGAGAGGGGAGGGGGGAGGGGGAGAGGGAGGAAGGTGGAGAGAGAGATCTCTAGCCCCGCTCCTGTCTGTAGCCCCTCCTGTGTACCATGTCCCAGTCTGCAGTGCCTGTCTATGGGAAGCTGTGTGTGATGCTCGGTACGTTACCTTCCATGCCAGCAGGGTGTTCATGACGGCCAGCAGCAGGCAGGGTCCATTCTCAGTCTGGGTGGGGACAGTGTCCTGCTCCTTCCAGGGGATCTGGTACCTTCCATCTGTCCTTGTTTTCCGGCCCCAGTCAGCCTGTACTCCAGTCCTGGGAAGTCTTTAGAGCTCGTCTCCAGGACTATCGATCCTTGCAAGTCTCGCTGCTCAACTTGCCCACCAGGCCCGGACTGGGACAAAAAATAGACTGAGCAGCCCATAATAGCGGTCTCTTTCACACTCCCCAGCCTGAGAGACCCCTGCAGCAGCCTAAGTGAAAAGAGGGGAAACCTAGCAGAGCTGCCCGGGGGTGAACCCAGAAAGAGAACCAGAAAGAGAACAGGGGTGGCGGAGAGCATTGGAGTGAGGCTGAGAGCAGCAGGGGGGGCAAGAGTGTGGGGGGCATGAGCACTAGGGGGAAGAGAGCACTGGGGGGGTGCACTGGCGGGAGTGGGGAGCCTGGCAGGGGCAGAGAGCATGGGGGGTGATGGAGAGCATAGGGGCCAGAGAGACCTGGGGAAGGGGCAGAAGAGCATAGGGAGGGTGGGGGGTGGAGAGCACCGGGGGAGCTGGATAGCACAGTGTGGTAGAGAGCATGGGGGAAGCCAGGGAGCACGGGGGAGGTGGGGGGAGTTGGAAAGTACTGGGGGGAGCTGGATAGCATAGTGGAGTGGAGAGCATGGGGGGAGCCAGGGAGAATAGTGGGGGCTGGAAAGCACAAAGGGGAGCTGGAGAGCACTGTGGGGGGAGCTGGAGAGCACAGGGGTAAGTTGAAAGCACAGCGGGAGCATGGGGGGCAGAGAGCACTGGGGGGGGACTGGACAGCACAGGGGGCAGAGAGCACTGGGGGTGCAGTTAGAACCGGGAGAGGTTAGGGAGCACGGGGAGCAGAGAGCTCTGGGGAGCTGGAGAGCACTGTTGGGGGGAGCCAGGGAGCACGGGTTGGTCGGAGAGCACTGGGGGGGGGAATCAGTGGGGGGGGAGCCAGGGAGCACAGAGCACTGGGGGAGAGGTGGAGAGAAGTGGGGGGGGGCGACTGAACATGACAGTGGGGGGAGAGCACTGTGGGGGAGCACTGTGAGGGAGCACAGGAATGGGGGACTGGACAGCACAGTGGGGGGAGAGCATGGGGGGAGAAGTGGGGGGGGCTGGACAGCACAGTGGGAGAGCACGGAGGACCAGAGAGCACTGGGGGGAGCCAGGAAGCAGAGAGGGTATGCAGGGAGAACTGTGAGGAACCAGGAAGCATCGGGGCAGTAAAAGAGTTAGATAGGAGGAGCTCCGGTGATCCCATCCCAGCGCTTGCTGCAGCCTGGCCGACCCCCGCCAGAGATCGTGAGTGAGTGCCCGGCCGTGCCGCCCTCCTGTGTGCCTGGATAGGAGGAGCGGCGGGGACAGCTGCATATGGAGGAATTGAGCTTTCCATATTCTTTCTGCAGCCGGCGAATGCCCGCAGAAGAAGCGGTCATTCAGCGGCTGCAGGAGGAATATGGAAAGCTCAATTCCTCCATATGCAGCTGTCCCCGCCGCTCCTCCTATCCAGGCACACAGGAGGGCGGCACGACCGGGCACTCACGATCTCTGGGGGTAGTCGGCCAGAATGCAGCAGGCGCTGGGATGGGATCACCGGAGCTCCTCCTTCCCCTTCACAGTCATAGGGCAGGGATATTTTCCGCAGCCTGGCCGGACTCCTGACCCCAATAGGCAGCCGGCCAGACACGGAGAGGCCAGGTGGGTGAGCGGCGTGGGCTGCAGGAGCAGCTCAGTTGCTTTAGGGCCCCACATGGACTTGCGGCCCGCCCGGTGTGCCCTATGGCTGCCCGCACGGCTTTTACAGATGGCACCTGGAGCCTGTTGTTCAGTCCAGTGATCGAGCAGATGTAAATTAGGCGGCCACGAGGCCCCCGTGAGGGCGAGGCCTTAGGCGGCCGCCTAATTTGCCTAATTAGAGAGCCGCCTCTGCTCATAGGGCTTGCGGTTGTCAGCGTAGGCTAAAACTGGTGCATTGGTCAAGCTCCGTTTCAACTGAAAGAAAGCTTGTTCACCCTGATCAGACCACTCTCCCTCTATGGACTCACGGGACTTTCTCGCTCCACTGATTTGCCGGACTACTTCTGGGACCTCTTGCTCTCCATCATCTCCAGCCCGCAAAAGCTCAGTGAGAGGTCTGGCTATTTTGGCAAATCCCTCCACAAACCTCCTGTAGTAGGAGCAGAACCCAAGAAAAGATCTCAGCTCTTGCACATTTCTGGGCCTGGGCCAAGTGGTAACGGCTTCCAACTTCTTGGGGTCAGTGGCCACTCCCTCCGCTGAGACAACGTGCCCAAGGTAGGTGACTGTTGACTGGTAGAACTTGCACTTCTCAAGGGACAGCTTCAATCCCTCTTCATAGAGTCGCTTCAGAACCTTCTCTAGACGCTCCTCATGTTCTTCCAAAGTCTGTCCAAAGACAATTATGTCGTCTAGGTACACTAACACTTCAATTAAGTTCATATCACCAACAGTCCGTTCCATCAAGCGTTGGAATGTAGCAGGGGCTCCAGACAGACCCTGTGGCATCCTTTCAAACTCAAAGAACCCCACTGGGCAGATAAAAGCGGTTTTCTCCCGGTCATCTGGATGCATTGGGATCTGATGGTACCCACTTCTCAGGTCTAACACGCTGAACCATTTGGCACCTGAAAGGCATTGCAGGGCATCTTCTATTCGTGGAGTGGTGTACTAGTCTGGAATGGTTCTTTTGTTGAGAGTGCGATAATCGATACAGAGCCGTAATGATCCATTTTCCTTCCTCACCACCACAATGGGAGAAGCATAGGGACTTCGGGACTCCCGAATAATTCCCGTTCTCTTCAAATCCGCAATATATTCTCTAAGGTCATCTAAATCAGCTAATGGTATTCGTTGTGGTCTTTCCCGAAATGGCCTATCCTCTTGTAGATGAATATGATGCTGTGCACTCTGGCTTGTCCCTTTTTAGATTTCTGATTATATCTGAAGCAGGAGATCTTAGGCTCTCGATTAACCTTTGTCTTTTTACTGTGTCAGCGACTTCCCATTCTTCCACAGCCTGCACTGCCTGATCTATCCAGGTTTCAAAGTCCTCTTCCCTGGATGGCACAGGGACCTTCCCAGAATAGAACCGCAACTTTCGATATCCATAATTGGCAGATGTGGCTGAGTTTTGTGCCAACGTTTCCACCAGCTTTCCCATATCGGTAAAGAATGTAGCAGGAGGGAACCCTGTAGTTGGGATGGAAGTATTTGCTGATACTCCTGGTCCTGATGTTGTTGAGCTAGAATTTTCAGGGTGATCATCCAGCATACTTGGCCTTATAAGCTGAGCTTTGAGATCCCCTGGTAACTGTATGCTATCTCCCTGGAAACAGGTCAGGATTCCTCTTTTCCATTCTAGTAAAGCATAGGTGGAAGAGGCTATCCGATCAACTTTCAGGTCCAATATGAATGTTTTCTGATCAGGCATCAAAGCCGACACTACTTGCTGGACCTGTTTCTCAGTCCAGGTGGCACCAGTGAGACTCATAATTACACAGAGCCCCAACCTGCCATTTTGTTCTTAACACCACTTGGCAGCAATGACTGGCTCCATCATGGTGACTTGGCTGGTAGAGGTAGTCATCACTCTGTGACAGGGACCAGAAGGTATCCCGGACGAGAACCCCCACATGTAGCGCCACCCCCGCAAGGGCCACTGTAATATACGGGTCTTCTGTCCCACACCAGTGATGGCTCACCCTCCCCAGGATCTCAGTAACACCAAAACACTGTTTAAACTTTTAGCTGGGCTTTATTAGAACTAGCAAAAAGCCCTGAAAAGAGATAAACTGATTAACAGAATACAAATATTAAGTGCAATAATATACTACAACTTCTCAGTAAAGGAAAACAGGATTTGTGTTCATTCACTTTAACCACCAGTGGGAGGCCTTGCCTGAAATGCACTGAACAAGTAGTGAACAAACTGTACAATACAATACAAAGAATAATGTTAAACAATTTCCCAAAAGTGATATTACTGACTATAAGATCCTACCTAGGTCTTGTAGGTTCTAGCTAACCACTGGCCAGTGGGAATTCTATTCACACAAACACACACAGAGTCTGCCAGCGTTGGGGCCCTTTAAATCCTGTGTTTGAGTACTCAGACTTTTGTGAAGTAAATTTGTAATCCATAGAATGGAAAGGGGTATGTTCACAAAGTGTCACAAAGATTAACAGATGTGGAGATCCACCTTAACCACTTGCAGACCGGACCATTTTGCTGGTCAAAGACCAGACCACTTTTTGCGATTCGGCACTGCGTCGCTTTAACTGACAATTTGCGCGGGCGTGCGACGTGGCTACCAAACAAAATTGACGTCCTTTTTTTCCCACAAATAGAGCTTTCTTTTGGTGGTATTTGATCACCCCTGCGGTTTTTATTTTTTGCGCTATAAACAATAATAGAGCGACAATTTTGAAAAAAACGCATTATTTTTTACTTTTTGTTATAATAAATATCCCCCAAAAATATATAAAAAAAACATTTTTTTCCCTCAGTTTAGGCTGATACGTATTCTTCTACATATTTTTGGTAAAAAAAATCGCAATAAGCGATTATTGATTGGTTTGCTTAAAAGTTATAGCGTTTACAAAATAGGGATAGTTTTATAGCATTTTTATTAATAATTTTTTATTATTTTTTTTTTACTAGTAATGGCGGCTATTAGCGATTTTTATTGTGACTGCGACATTGTGGGGGACCCATCGGACATTTTTGACACATTTTTGGGACCATTGTCATTTATACAGTAATCACTGCTCTATAAATGCAGTGATTCCTGTGTAAATGACACTGGCAGTGAAAGGGTTAACCAGTGGGTGGCAGTGTAGGGGTTAAGTGTTCCTAGAGGTGTGTTACTAACTGTGGGGGGGTTGGGCTTTCATTTAGTGTACACTGATCTCTGCTCCAATCACATGGAGCAGAGATCAGCGTCACTAGTTGCTAGGCAGAATGGAGAAATGTTGTTTACACAGCATTTCCTCCATTCGGCCGCTCCGTGAGACGATTGCGGGGATGCCCGCGGCGATCGAGTCCGCGGGTCCCGCGACCGGACTCACGGGGGTCCCGACCAGCGCTGGAGCGTGCCGCCGGCGGCGCGCTCCCGATGGCAGGGCGGCATTGAATATTGGACGTACCTGTACGCCAATATGCCTGCCCGTGCCATTCTGTCGACGTACATCGTCGTGCGCTGGTCGGGAAGTGGTTAAGATAAAGCTGCATTAACAGTAAATAGGACCTATCAGCTAGATCCACATACACAAGGATGGCAGAAGATCTCTCACCATTAGACGCACTTGATATATCTTCCTTCCAGCAATTGGTAGATTGATCGCTGTCTCAGTTGACTGGATGGTGATGGGAGCAACACATGCCACAGAAACCTCCAAACAGGATAATGGTGATGATTGCTGCAGCACTGAACTTGGTCTCTAGATTTCTCTGCACTGTTAGCACATCTTCAGTAATCAGGCAGAATAACACACTGCAAACTCCCCTCTCAAGTGTGCACCTTCCTTTAGGAGAGTCACAGGCTCTGGAAGTGCTCAAGAGATAAACACATGGGATACTTTCTTCTGTCTGCCTGCCACCATGCCAGTCTGTCTCTCCTCCTGTGTCCTCCTCTCTCTCCCCCAATCATAGCTCTCCTGGGTAGCTATCCAATCCTGTCTTTCATTGTTTTTGTTGTTAGGGGTGGGCTTCTTTCTTAGCTACAGCAGGACCCAATCTGCCTTCAATCCTGCAGCTATCAGTTTAGCCAGAAAATGCAATGCAATGTTTCAGAGAGCAATATTCTGCATATATTACAGAGGCAATACTAAGCCTGTGCTACATACACAGATAAATGTAAAGAGCTAACATACGATACCAGGTTCTCTCAGCCTTTCTTCAACTAAACCTCCAGGCTCCTTCAGAGAAGCCAGCCTTGCACACGGCCTTCTCCTGAAGAGTCCTCCCCTGGGGTTCTCCTGTTGCTGGGCCTCTCCCTTCAGATGAGATGGCACCGGACCACCCTTGGATCAGTAGGCCCTGAAATCCAGTCAGGCCTGTCCCTGCAGTTGTTTCGCCTCGGTCCAGCCAGGATGCATGGTTCTGCACTCCAGGCCAGGAGGCTGGGTCAGGAGGACCACCAGAACCAAACAGACAGAAAATAAAGATGGAACCCCGAACCATGTGGCATCCGTACCTTAAATACCACCTCCCACAATGCACAGCAGGAAAACACTCCCGCTGGGCTGGTTCCGAGAGTCTAGTGGCATTCAATGCACCCAGCTAGACTGCATTTCTACTCTTGCCGGCGGTGCCACGACACCTGCAGTCAAGGAGAACTCAGTGCAACCCAGCTGGACTGGTACTGAAACCAGAAATTTAGAGAAATAGTCCTGAAACCCAACTGTGGTTTCAGGCTAAATGAACTTTATAAAAAACATAGCGCCTGCTCGTCAGGAGCCAGCACTACATAAGGGTCAATTCTGCTTAGACCTGGACAATCAGTATAATTCTTTCTGAGCTCCGGAAGGGTTCAATGCACAAGACAAGATAGTCATTGAATGAATGCTTAGCGTTAATGGTAAGACTTGCATCTTTATACAAATTATGGACAAAGCATATTGCACAACACAAAGGAGGGAGGGAGGACAGAGTTCATCACATGACACATAATCCCTATACAAACATCTAGCCTCCCAGACATAGTCTTAAACCAGTATTTTAGCTGACAGGGGACATTACCTGTAAGCATAATTTAAACTACCGTATATACTCGAGTATAAGCCGAGATTTTCAGCCTCTTTTTTGAGGCTGAAAGTGCCCCCCTCGGCTTATACTCGAGTCATCGCTGTCTGCCTGCTCGATCAGCGTATCGAGCAGACAGACAGCGGCCATTCTAACATTCAAACGCCGCGCCTCCGCCTCCGCCTCCGCCTTCGCCTGTGATAGGCGGAACACTGAATTTCCCAGCAGCCTGTGTTCCGCCTATCACGGACATCGTCTCATCCTCGTACTACGGACGAGGATGAGACGATGCCCGTGATAGGCGGAACACAGGCTGCTGGGAAATTGAGTGTTCCGCCTATCACGGACATCCGATAGGCGGAACAGCAGTCAGTGGGAAATTGAGTGTTCCGCCTATCACCGACGGAGGCGCGGCTTTTGAATCCTAGATCCTAGAATGGCCGCCGACGAAGAGCTGAAGGACGGAGGCTCGGCTCGGGACGGGCCGGGCCGGGACGGGACGCAGGCTGGACGGGACGCAGGCTGGACGGGACGCAGGCTGGACGGGACGCAGGCTGGACGGACACAGGCAGGCTGGACACAGGTAGGCTGCACGGACACACACACACACACACACACACACACACACACACACACACACGGATGCATGGACACACACACACACACACACACACACGGATGCATGGACACACACACACACACACACGGATGCATGGACACACACACAGGGATGGATGGACCCACAGGGATGGACGGACACACAGGGATGGACAGGCATGTCTCACCCTCGGCTTATACACGAGTCAATAATTTTTTCCAGTTTTTTGGGGGTAAATTGGGGGCCTCGGCTTATATTCGGGTCGGCCTATACTCGAGTATATACGGTATTTAATGCTGGTGTTCTGACTTTGTCTGAAGACATCATTTCAAAACCAGTTCTTACCAGACCTTATCTGTACTGTGGTCATCGTGAAAAATAAGACCCTAAAATAAGAGATTATTCCTCTGTCAGCTATATTCAAGTTTCAGTCATGTTAACTCTTTCTCATCCATCATACAGTATGATATATGAAATGAACCATGTGGAATAGGGAATGTAGAGCATGATATATAGAATGAGGTGGTGTGGAATAGGGAATGTAGAGCATGATATATGGAATGAGGTAGTGTGGAATAGGGAATGTAGAGCATGATATATGGAATGAGGTAGTGTGGAATAGGGAATGTAGAGCATGATATATGGAATGAGGTGGTGTGGAATAGGGAATGTAGAGAATGATATATGGAATGAGGTGGTGTGGAATAGGGAATGTAGAGCATGATATATGGAATGAGGTGGTGTGGAATAGGGAATGTAGAGCATGATATATGGAATGAGGTGGTGTGGAATAGGGAATGTAGAGCGTGATATATGGAATGAGGTGGTGTGGAATAGGGAATGTAGAGCGTGATATATGGAATGAGGTGGTGTGGAATAGGGAATGTAGAGCGTGATATATGGAATGAGGTGGTGTGGAATAGGGAATGTAGAGCATGATATATAGAATGAGGTGGTGTGGAATAGGGAATGTAGAGCATGATATATGGAATGAGGCGGTGTGGAAAATAGAATGTACATCATTTAATAAAAAGAACATTTTTAGTGATATAACTTCTCTCAGGTAAAAGTAAGTTTCTAGTGAACAGGCTGTGGGATGGGTAGAGGGTAAAATTGTATTGTTTGTTGGGGCTAGTTGGGTACACAATGGCTGCCTACAAGGTAAGCCAAGGGCATTATTGCAATTTTGCTCTCAGGTAGTAATCTATTAAAGTCTTGGACCACTGGGATCCTCTGCACCACATCATAGATGACTAAGATTTCTGCCGAATTGCCGACTTTGACATATGAACACCCTGGGAGAACATATAGTTTGTGTTTTCCCCAGAGTCCATCTAGTCGAAGACAACATTCGTCCTTCCATAGACTTATTTCAAGCTGGGTAATGGATGTGACGGGCCTGTTTCCAGCAGAGCCGTATATCCAGAGAGCTGCCATGAGCTGGATGCCTTCCAATATGCAGATTAGGGACAATAACTGAGAAAATCAGTAATGTCTTTAATGTAAACCGGCATTAATCACCACAGGACAGGCAAAACGATTTGCTGTAAAGGAAAAAAATGTTATTTGACGTAGCGCTTTCTCAAGTGGTCACCAATGCAAATATGAACGGTGATTAATTTTAATTCGACTGAATACATTTATCTCTTCGTTTTTTAAGAGGGAAGTGAGAAGTTCCAGGTGATAAAAGAATTATTCTTTGCTGCGTCAGTAAACTGACACTGTGCCAACTCTGGGCAATGACACATGACAAGGTAACCCTCTATGAATTTTGTGCACTTTTAGAGGCACGTGTGTAGGCAGGTGCAGTCTACTTTCTCCATCGCAGGTGGAGGTCTTCTGCAGCGGCACTGCAGTTGGAGAGGAAGTCAAGAGGAGCATGGTTCCTCCATAGTTTTCAGGGTCAGTAGGGATGCTATCCCATTGGGTGCTGCCACCCCATGTGACTCTAGTAGCTATCTTGGGTCAGGCAAAGCCTTTTTGAGGTCCTGGCCCCCAGGATTGGTACGTATTTTGCGAGTGGGTAGAGTAGGGACAGGTACCCTGTCTGATAGGGACAGAACTAGCGGTGGGGAAAGGTTCCTGTTGAGGAGGGAGTGCATCTCAAATTCTCTGGGCCTCTTCCTGCTTGGACACACGACAGCCAGGCAATATTCTGCCCCTCTCAACAGGTGCTGTGAGAAGAGCTGAAAACTGTTTTCTGCAGGCTGCTGGAACTGTGAGTGTTCCCGGTTGGGTTATCTTTGCTCCAGGTTTACTGTGAGCTATCTTTGAATTATTTCAATACAAGTTCTTTCGAAGCACTCAGACTATGTGTGTTGTTGCCACCGCACCACGCTGCACCCCAACTACACATGTATGTGGAAATTCTTATTTATGCTGATCTCTGGTAGCACTCACCCCTGAAGGGGCCACTTGGAAATAAAACAAGTCTCTCTTACCTGTCCAGAGGCTCCCATGCCCAGATACTAGTTCCAGAGCACCTTGACAAAAAATGTTCAGTCTAGGGATGTTTCATAACAGTACATGAACAGGAGAGAGGGGTGAGGGTACAGGAACCTCCAGAAAACAAACACAGGTACAGGAGGACATATTTTTTTTCAAGCAACAAAATTATTCAGCATCAGCTTTAATTATTCCCAGAGGTAGAGGGGACAGCCAGCCCAGCTAAAACTTTGTAAAATCAGTCACAGTCCTTTTAGCTTCCCTTCCTTGGTGCTTAACCCTCAAAACACAGGCACCCATGAAGCTCTAGGCAAAGGTCCTACTCACAATGTTCAGAGACAGCTCTCCAACAAGACTCCCTGCAACACTCTTTAGTGAATGGGGGGTCCTTGGGTTCTTCTCCAGCCCAGCTTCATCATGTGGTGACACCCCCGGGTCACTGATTCTAACGAGTTCTTCCCCACTAAGTGTAGAGGCTGCCCACCCACACAAGAAACAGTCCACTCACGCTGGCTCCAATAAACAGTCTAGGGGGTATCTTTTCAAGTTTATTACTTTGAGAACTTCAACAGGGGAGAACAACTTGGCATGGGATACTTCACCACGTTCAAGAGTAGTTACTGATTAGAGGACAGTCTATCTTAATAGTAGTAGTTAATGGTGAGTGATCCAAGGCCCCACAACTGCAGACCATGTGGCAAGTTTTTGGGCATCTGTTTACCTTGCATGAATGCGCAACTCTAGGTACCCAGTGCAGTTTCCAGCGCATAGTTGCAGGGATCAATTTAAGGCCAGTACTCACAAGACCCCAGGACAGCTGCCTACTTCCAGTTTCCTCCGAACATGATCCAGTCAATGAGATGGCACCTCTCAGGACCTGACCCCTGTGCTTCTGCAATCAGCTCAGAGCATGCAAGCCTTTAGTCCTGGCACCTTTGAGGCCTCTTAGAGCAGCTGTTCAGTCCATGCGCTGGCTGGAAGCAGCGACCCCTATGCTTCTGGAACCCTCCTGGGGAGAAGGAACCCTGCTCTCCAGTGTCTCAGACTATTTATCTACATTCCAGCTCCCTACTGGACACTTTACTCCCAGGGATTGGCAGGAACCTGATAAATATTCAGGATAGTCAATTTGAATCTCCTACCCTAAGCTCTGGAAGCTTCTTTCAGAGGTAGGAGGAAGCAATCAAACTCACAGGCTGTGAGACCCCTAACAAGCCAGAATAAGCAAGCACTTCTCCCCTGACTACAGGAGAAGCCAGAGCTAAACCTGCCCAGCATCAGCTCTTCAGTAGCACAAGCTGCCTCCCAGGGACAAAGGCCCCAGGAGAAGAGAAAGAGCACTGAATAGACCCTCTCAAACATCTCTTTTCCCCAGCCAAACCTTCAGGTCCTGCCTTCCATCCAGGGAGGTCAGATAAATATTCCATTACCTAGTGGCTGACCCTTCTACTCTACTTCTGGAACTTCTTTCAGAGTTAGGCAGAAGTAATCAACTACCAGGCTTAGGAAGACCCAGAGTCAAAAACTCAAGTTATCTAGCCTAGGGCACAGGAGCTACAAAAAAAATAACATTCATAGCCCACCCCTTTAAATTATATAAAGGTTTCAGTTAGTAACTCTACCAAAAAGCCTTGTTTATTTGAACCCACGATCACGTGGGTACCAGTTCTTCTATCTGTAGTGTAAGGCAATAAGGACGATGCCCATTGGCTGTTAGGGAAGTCTATCAATCAGCGGGGTACTCAGAGAGTTTTAAAGTTCTAAAGACCTCCAGAAGTGGATTCTTGATGCATGCAACAAGACCCTTCTCAACTTTTCAATGTAAAGTTGGTGTGACCCCCACCCCCTTTCTCCTCCCAGGTCTTTCCATTGCCCTTTAACACCTTCCCGCCCGGCCTATGACAAAATGCCGGCCGGGTGGGGGTTTCCTTGTTCTGGTTGAACATCATATGACGTCCAGCAGAAGAAGCCGTTTGTGTGCACGCCCGGGGGTGAGCAGCGCGGCGATCGGTGGTGGGGTGTGTCACTCGGACATACCACATCTCCGATCATGGTAAAGAGCCTATGGCGTATGTGTTTGGATATGTGTTTTTGCATCAAGGCTGTTCAGGGACGTTCAAGACTATATAGAGAAGGTGGTTGGTTGATTTTGGCCCAGATATGGAAGGAGGATTATAACTGGCGAGGGCTTAGATGGGAGGGGAGAGATTCGATGTTGAACATGTTTTTTTTTTTCGTATTATTTTTTTACTTGTTTTATTCGCTTGTATCTGTATCTGGATTGTATCTGGATTGTATGTATTCAAAAATTTATTTGAATATGTTAAAATATCAATTAAAAAAAGTCATTGGATTTAAAAAAAAGAGCCTATGATGTAGGCCCTTTACCATGTGATCAGCTGTGTCCAATTACAGCTGATCACAGTGTAAATAGGAAGTGCCATTATCGGCATTCCTCTTTTCACACTGACAGTGCAGTGCAGTGCAATCCCTCCAGCGATGCCCGCCTGTGCCCACCAGTGATGCCAATTAGTGTCCATCAGTAATGCCTTTCAGTGCCCATCAGTGATGCCTGTCAGTGCCTCCTCATCAGTGCTGCCTATTAGTGCCATCTATCAGTGCCCATCATTGCCACCAATCAGTGCCGTCCATTGGTGCTACCCGTCAGGGCCCATCAGTGCCGATCAGTGCCACCTATCAGTGCCCATCAAGGCTGTCCATCAGTGCATATCAGTACTGCCTATCAGTGTCACCTCATCAGTGCCCACCTGTGCTACCTCATCAGTGCTGCATATTAGTGCCACCTCATCAGTGCCGCCTCATTAGTGGCCATCAGCGCACATCAGTGAAGGAGAAAAATTACTTATCTACAAAATCTTGTAACAGAAACTAAGAAAAAAATTGTTTTTTCATTTGTTTAGCAAATAAAATAAAACACCCAGTGGTGATCAAATACCATCAAAAGAGAGCTCTGTATGTCTCAGAAAAATTATACAAATTTAGTTTGGGTACAGTGATGCAATTGTCATTCAAAGTGTGACAGCGCAGAAAGCTGAAAATTGGCCTGGGCAGGAAAGGGGTGAAAGTGCCCGGTATTGAAGTGGTTAATTTGATGTGGACTTTCATTGATCAACCACTTGCCGCACAGCCGCCTTCATTATACTGCACGATCGGCACGACCCCACGAACTTAGCTATACGTCGGTCCCTTTAAGCAGGATGGCAGGCGTATACCCACTGCACAGCGAGGGTGCCGATGCTCGTGACCAGCGGCCGTGATGACCGATGGCCACAAGCGATCGCGGGCACGAGAGGAAGAACAGGGACATGTGTGTGTGTAAACACATACATCCCAGTTCTGTGAGGAGAGGAGAGAGAGGTCGTGAGTTCCTACGAGCTGGGAACCACGATCTCTCATCTCCTATAGACACTCCCATCCCCCACAGTTAGAACACACACATAGGGAACACAGTTAAAGCGGGATTCCACCCTAAAGTGGAACCTCCGCTGATCGGAACCCCCCCCCCCCCCCCTCCGGTGTCACAATTGACACCTTTCAGGGGGGAGGGGGGTGGAGATACCTGTCAAAGACAGGTATTTTCACCCACTTCCGGGCATAGACTCCCGTGGGAGTCTACGCAATTTCCTGCCCTGCCGCGCTGTCTGCTGGGACACACACACGGGTCCCAGTGACAGCGCAGAGATTTCCTATTGCGCAGCGCGGCTCGCGCATGCGCAGTAGGGAACCGGGAAGTGAAGCCGATTCGCTTCACTTCCTGATTCCCTCACCTAGAATGGTGGCGACAGCTGTAGTATTTATAGCTGCTGGCTTTTAATATTTTTTTTTTTTTGGTGGAATCCCTCTTTAACTCCTTGATTGCCCCCTAGTGTTAACCCCTTCCCTGCCAGTGACATTTATACAGTAATCAGTGCATTGTTATAGCAGTGTATAATTTTTCAATCGACCCAAAAATGTGTCAAAAGTGTTTTGATGAAAATCGCAGATCGTCGCCATTACTAGTAAAAAATAAATTTAAAAAATGCCATAAATCTATCCCCTATTTTGTAGACGCTATAATTTTTTGAGCAAACCAATCAATATACGCTTTTTGCAATTTTTATTACAAAAAAAAAATATGTAGCAGAATACATATCGGCCTAAAGTGAGGAAAAAATGAATTGGGGGATATTTATTACAAAATATTGTGTTTTTTTTCAAAATTGTCGCTCTTTTTTTGTTTATAGCGTAAAAAATAAAAACCGCAGAGGTGATCAAATACCACCAAAAGAAAGCTCTATTTGTGGGGAAAAAAATACGTCCATTTTGTTTGGGTACAGCGTCGCACGACCGCGCAATTGTCAGTTAAAGCGACACAGTGCCGAATCGCAAAAAAATGTCCTGGTCATTGAGCAGTCAAATCTTCCGGGGCTAAAGTGGTTAAAAAGAAGACCTAGGATGGGGTAAGGGGGGTGGGGTCAAGCTCGACTTTTACAGGAAAAGTCAAGATTTTAATATAACATCAGCTGTCTGTTTCTCTGATCTACTGATACTTTTTGTTAAATGTAATTTCTTGCTTGTGCATGTTTTTGTCGGGTTTATATTTAGTTTACCAGGTTTCTGGAAGCCTACACATCCTTTTCCTTTATGTATAACACTTTCTAAAGATCAGAGAAAATCTGAACCCCAACTGTTTGTACGAAACAACATGATCTGGATATGTGATTTAAAAAAGAAAACTGTTGCATTTGGTGGCCTGCTAAACCTTTACAGAACTTTTCCCACCATGTCTCCGTACATCGCTGAACTCTGAGCTTTTAAAAATAAATCACAGCTGTAAGTTGCAATTATCCTGTTTAATTAGACTAAGCAACATTATTCCATCAGTGCAGAGATGTCGTGCTACATTTCAAAGCTATTTTGTCATATTTGAAACAAGATTACAGTGTTGGTGAACTGGCTGAAACGTGCTAGAATTAAAGTTTGCATTTCATTTCCTGACACCACTGCTCACTAATAGGCAGTGGAAAAACCAACTAATAGGCAGTGGAAACCAACTAATAGGCAGTGGAAAACCAAGTAATAGGCAGTGCAAAACCAACCAACTAATAGGCAGTGGAAATCCAACTAATAGGCAGTGGAAAACCAAGTAATAGGCAGTGCTAAACCAACCAACTAATAGGCAGTGGAAATCCAACTAATAGGCAGTGGAAAACCAACTAATAGGCAGTGAAAAACCAACCAACTAATAGGCAGTGGAAATCCAACTAATAGGCAGTGGAAATCCAACTAATAGGCAGGGGAAAACCAAGTAATAGGCAGTGGAAAACCAACTAATAGGCAGTAAAAAACCAACCAACTAATAGGCAGTGGAAATCCAACTAATAGGCAGTGGAAAACCAAGTAATAGGCAGTGGAAAACCAACTAATAGGCAGTGAAAAACCAACCAACTAATAGGCAGGGGAAAACCAACTAACTGGCAGTGAAAAACCAACTAATATACAGTGGAAAACCAACTAACTGTCAGTGGAAAACCAACTATCTGGCAGTGGAAAACCAACTAAGGCCGCGTACACACGGGCGGACTGTATGGCGTACTTAGTCCGTCATACAATCCGACGGACAGTCCGTCATACTTTCGACTGAACGGACTTGACCACACACGGATGCACAAACAGTCCGTCGAAAGCTTGCGCGATGACGTGTACAGCACGTACGACGGGACTAGAAATAGGAAGTCCAATACACAGCAATGCACCCTTCCGCCATGTAAATCCTTTCTGAGCATGCGCCATTCTTAGTCCGTCGAACTAGCCTACTCACGAGCGGATTGTCCGCTGAAACCAAAGTACGACGGACAGAATTTCGAAAAATCCGAAATACTTAGTACGCCAGACTGCACGCTGAAAAAGTCCGCTGAAGCCCACACACGAGCGGACTGTCCGCTGAAATGTGTTTCGACGGACTAAGTACGCCATACAATCCGCCCGTGTGTACGCGGCATAACTGGTAGTGAAAAACCAACTAATATACAGTGGAAAACCAACTAACTGGCAGTGGAAAACCAACTAATATACAGTGGAAAACCAACTAACTGTCAGTGGAAAACCAACTAACTAGTAGTAAAAAAACAGCAATTGTGTGCCACTGATTAATCACTTACAGACCGGACCATTTTGCTGGTCAAAGACCAGACCACTTTTTGCGTTTCGTCACTACATCGCTTTAACTGACAATTGCGCGGTCGAGCGACATGGCTCCCAAACAAAATTGACGTCCTTTTTTTCCCACAAATAGAGCTTTCTTTTGGTGGTATTTGATCACCTTTGCGGTTTTTATTTTTTGCGCTATAAACAAAAATAGAGCGACAATTTTGAAAAAAACACATTATTTTTTACTTTTTGTTATAATAAATATTCCCCCAAAATTAGGGCTGTTACTGATTAAAATTTTCCTGTTCGATTAATCGATTTTTTTTTAATCGATTAATCGACTAATTTCGATTAATTATAATGCATATACAGTTTTTACAATTTTTTTTATTAAACTTTAAGAAAAACGTAGAAAGTTAGTTTAACTTTAACTGTAATGTCCACATCTCCCCCATACTGTACGGTCCACATTTCCCCCACATCTCCCCCCATGCTGTATTGTCCACATCTCCCCCCCATAAAGTACTGCCCACATCTCCCCCCCATAAAGTACTGCCCACATCTCCCCCCCATAAAGTACTGCCCACATCTCCCCCCCATAAAGTACTGCCCACATCTCCCCCCCATAAAGTACTGCCCACATCTCCCCCCCATAAAGTACTGCCCACATCTCCCCCCCCCATAAAGTACTGCCCACATCTCCCCCCATAAAGTACTGCCCACATCTCCTCACATCTCCCCCATACCTTAATATTCATTATTGTCTGCTCTGTCTGGAATAGACAGCAGGCAGACCCGTCCGTCCTCAGAGTAGACACAAGCAGGCGGGCGATGATGACGCCAGCGCGCGCGTCTAGGCCACCGACGGGTGGACCAAGATGGCCGCGGCTCCGGAGCTAGGCCGAAGCCGCGGCCTTTCCTATGGGCGAGACTGCGGAGCTCACTCCGCGGATCGTCCTCGATCAAAATTATTTTGATCGATCAAAGAAATTAACGATTAATCGAACAATTAATCGTTAATTTCCGCAGCCCTACCAAAAATATATAAAAAAACATTTTTTCCCTCAGTTTAGGCCGATACGTATTCTTCTACATATTTTTGGTAAAAAAAAATCGCAATAAGCGATTATTGATTGGTTTGCACAAAAGTTATAGCGTTTACAAAATAGGGAATAGTTTTATGGCATTTTTATTAATATTTTTTTTTTACTAGTAATGGCGGCGATCAGCGATTTTTATTGTGACTGCGACATTATGGCGGACACATCGGAAATTTTTGACTCATTTTTGGGACCATTGTCATTTATACAGCAATCAGTGCTATACAAATGCAGTGATTTCTGTGTAAATGACACAGGCAGTGAAGGGGTTAACCAGTGGGTTGCAGTGTAGGGGTTAAGTGTTCCTAGGGGTGTGTTACTAACTGTGGGGGGGGGTTGGGCTTTCATTTAGTGAACACTGATCTCTGCTCCAATCACATGGAGCAGAGATCAGCGTCACTAGTTGCTAGGCAGAATGGGGAAATGCTGTTTACAACGGCATTTCTCCATTCAGCCGCCCCGTGAGACGATCGCGAGTATGCCCGTGGCGATCAAGTCCACGGGACCCGCGACTGGACTCACGGGGGTCCCGACCAGCACGCGAGCACGCCACCGGCGACGCGCTCGCGATGGCAGGGCGGCATTAAAGATTGGACGTACCTGTACGCCAATATGCCTGCCCGTGCCATTCTGCCGACGTACATCGGCGTGCGCTGGTCGGGAAGTGGTTAATCATTCCAACACTAATGAGACAAGGCTATGAGGAGAAGCTGGACTTATCAATGTGCTGAAAATACAAGCCAACTAAAAGCATCCGAGTCAGACATGTACAGAATGAAAGAATTTTTTTTATTTAGTTATTTACATAAATAGTTTTAATTAAAATAATTTCATTCCTTTTAGGAATTTGTTTTTTCGAATTCTAATCAATTCAATTTTTTTTTAAAAAATTCTAATAAAATTCTTCCTGAATTGCATTTGAATCTAATTCTATTCGAAATTTGAATTTTGGAAGGTTATATTCTGTTCTATTGTTTTTTCTCTTCTATTTTATTCAAATTCAAATTTATTCTATTCAAAATTTGAATTTCGGGAAACAGGCATATTGTTCTAGTCCAGTGATGGCGAACCTTGGCACCCCAGATGTTTTGGAACTACATTTCCCATGATGCTCTTGCTGAGCATCATGGGGAAATGTAGTTCCAAAACATCTGGGGTGCCAAGGTTCGCCATCACTGTTCTAAGTCTATCTATTCTATTCTATTATTTTCTATTGTTTATTATATTATATTATTTTCAATTTTATTCTTTTATTTTTTGTTCTATTCTTTTCTATGTTATTCTTTTCTATTCTATCTATTCAAATGTATTCTATTCGAAAATTCTAATTTTGGAAAATGGTTATATTATTTTATTGTTTTTTTTTTCTATTCTAATACATTCTTTATCTGTTCTATTCAAATCCAAATATATTTTAATTTAATTTTGGGAAATGGTTATCTTCTTTTATTTTATATTCTATTGTTTTCTGTTCTATTAAGAAGTATTCTATTTGAAAATCGAATTTCAGAAGATGGTTACATTATTTCTATTTTATTTTATTTTATCCTATTCCTTTATTTTCTTCTTTTCATTCTGTTATTTTATTTTCTATTCTATTTTGTTCTGTTTTACTCTGTTCTGTTTTCTATTAAATCCCTTTTTTTCTTTTTTTTTTTTTCCTATGCTTTTATTTTCTGTTCTGTTTATTATATTCTATTTGTTACTATTCTATTAGATTATTTTCTATTCTATTATTTTCTATTCTATTCCTTTATTTTCTATTCTATTTTATTCTCTTCAAATTCGATTCAAAAACTATTCAAAATTCTAATTGAAAACTATTTGAATTTGAATTTTTCGTCCGGAATTTTGATTCGTTACTACTGTTATCCAAATTTTTCTGAATAACTAAAAATTTGTCGGAATTTCAATTCAGAACAAAAGGAACGGCACATGTCTAATCAGAGTGTGCGCAACACTATCAAATAACAATCGCCTCCAGGGAGGAATGATGAGTACTATAAAGATCTGGTGTTTGATATTGTTGTGCACATTCTGTAAATAAAGCTGGAAAATTTGAAGCTGAACTCCAGCCCTCCCTTCCCAATTGACAAAACCACCCGGCAGACCGTACTTACTAAGGAGCAACCACAGGTACTTATGGTTAACACGATCAAAAGCCTTTGCCTGATCCAATGTCAGCAAATACTTTCCCCAGCCTGCAGCCCTGCACCACTCCAAGGCCTCCCGGACAGCTAAAACCACTGTGGAGGTGCTTCTACCCTGGACCGAACAGTGCTGATGGCGAGAAAGCAAAGGCTCTGCTACTGACGATAGGCGCCTGAAAAATATATTTGCCGGTATCTTTCTATCGACATTAAGAAGGCTGATGGGGGCGCCAATTCTCAATCATCGAAGGATCTTTACCCTTTGAAAGAAGAATCACAGCCGAGTGCCTCATGGAAGGGGAAAGCACCCCCTCAGCAAGGCAACTGTTAAAAACCTCTACCAAGTGTCGGGCCAGAATAGACTTAAAGGCTTTGCAAAACTCAGCCGTCAAGCCAATCCGGTCCAGGTGACTTGGCAAGCTGATCAATTGCCCTCATCACCTCTTCAACTGTGATCTCCTCTGTCAAATTCATCAATGGAACATCTCCACCATTTAGACCTGGAGTAGAGTACGAGCTTTCCATCCTGTAACGGTCAAGCTTTTTCCTCCCAAGAAGGTCAGCATAAAAGAACCTCACGACCAGGACCGTTTTTAAGGCAGGGCAAAAGGGGCAGCTGCCCTGGGCCCCATCATTGTAGTGGGGCCCAAAGCAGCTGCCTCATACTTGCCAACTACCCCAGTTTAAATTCACTTGTCCCTTGAAGTTTTAGTCCCGTGCTCTGTCCCGATATCTCAGTGTAAACTTCTGTTGCTGCTGCCCAGCTCTGCCCTATTGCCATGTTCAGGTGACTCACCTGCATACCCTGTGTTTACATGTAAATAACCTGCATTGATATGTAAATAGTGGTGGCAATAATATGTAAATATCGGCGGCATTGATATGTAAATAGAGGCAGCATCCATATGTATACCATGTCCCTCTGAGTTTACATCCACCATCACTTCTGCTGAATGCTGCACACTGGGGAGGTAAAGGAGCACACTTTGAAGTCCGGCCTACAACTGTGGTCATTAAGCCTACCATCAGCCTGTTCTGCAAAAGTAAGAAAATTGGAGGTGGAACCTGTCTTCAAAATACCATGGTGCCACAGCACCCTGAATTTTGGTGCATGTGAATACGCAGGCAGACAGTGAGGAGATGATGTGCTGTAAGCTTTAGAAAACAATCAGTGAGCAGTAATAATGTGCAGTAACATCTAACAACTAATTAGTGAGTGGTATAGATGTTCAGTAATCTCTAGTAATCAATCAGTGAGCAGTATTGATGTACAGTCATCTCTAGCAACCAATCAACAAGCAGAAGTCATGTCCTGCAACCTCTAGAAAAAACAGTGAACCATAATGTGTGCTGTAACCTCTAGCAGCCAGTCAGTGAGCGGTAATGATACACTGTAACCTCTGGCAACCAATTCTCATCTGATTCCGTAAACCGATTTTGAGTCTAGCTGTTATTTATTGTATGTCTCAAAGCATGTGGAGAGCGAAATTGCATGAAAGACGGGGCCCCAAGAAAATTTTTGCCCCGGGTCCAGTCAATATTAAAGACAGCCCTGCTCACGACCTCCAGAATCCCTGACCTGGACTTTGTCAAGGAACCTGTACTGTCCTTAAGGTCCACGACCGTTTTAACAGCTACACCTTGTTTGCAGTTCTGGTAAGGGTCAGGCGAGTGGTACTTCCCATAGTCCCTCTCTAGAACCAAAGAGGCATGCCGGTCATATTGACACTTCCTGAGGAGGAGTTTCATTTCGGAGATTGAATATTCAGCTTCCTCCGTAGATGTTGGTAGGCCATGTATTTATTAAACTGTTTTCTATTGGCTAGGCCCCTGAAGAATCCAGCGATCCTCTTTTTGGTCAGCTCCCACCACTCAGCCTTGCTGCAACAAATGTCCCGGATATTCAACTGAGCCTGAAAGAATTCCTCAAAGGATTGTCTAACATGTTCTCCCTTGAGAAGAGTCAAATTCAATCTCCAGATGCCCTTGCCCCTCTGAGGGGCGTCTGAAGTATTCAGAACCACAGATAGCATACAGTGATCAGAGAACTCTACTGCCTGCACCACTGGGGGCGAGAAAGCAGAGGTCTCCTTCAAAAAAACCCTATCTATCTTACTCTGATTACTACCTCGATGAAAGGTGAAGCACTTTCCCAGGGGCGTACCTTGCGAGCTCACTTCCGAGTCCAGCATTCGGCGTCCATAGAGGCTGAATGCAGGACATCGGTCCCGCTCCCCGGCACCCGCGTCATTGGATTTGATTGATGGCAGCGGGAGCCAATGGCTGCGCTGCTATCAATCTATCCAATCAAGAGCCGAGAACCCCGGGCCGAGAGAGAGCGCGTACCCGTGGGTCAAGTTCGAGGGTTCAGGTAAGTAAAACGGGGGGGCTGGGAGGGCGGTCACTGACAGGTGTTTTTTCACCTTAATGCATAGGATGCATTAAGGTGAAAAAACACAAAACTTTACAACCCCTTTAATGCTGGCGCAATTTATTGTCATCAATTTTAAGGGGGAGCCGCCATTTGGGTTATTGGGTGGATTGCTTCTTAGCTCCCCTCTGCTGCTCATCACCAGAAGCCTCTCTTTTTCTTGAGGCCGCCTCCAACTCCATTTCAGAATCGGAACTTTGCTCAGAAGAAGCCCCAGATGAGGAAATATCTAACTTAGAGACCCTAGGACGGTTGGAGACAGGCACTGGAGCTTCCCATCCCCGTTCCGTCCTCACCGCCTGCTTCTTCCGCCTCCCAACCTTCCTTCTCTCTTCCACCTCCTCCGCAGGTCGGATTCAGAGATGCCCTCATCTCTTGCTTTTTGATTTCAGAGAAGACTTCTTTACAGAGGAAGAAGCAGCACCCTTTTTGATACTCTTTACCACTCCTGGTGGTCTTTCTGTAAGTCAGACTTAGGAGGGGTAAACTCCTGGGGGGTAACTGACTCTATTAAAGCATTTCATTAACACCTTGAAGAGGAGGAATGGGGGGCACGGAAAGCAAAAGATAAAAAGTTAATAAATTATATTAAAGCGAGAGTTCGGCCGTTTTTTTTTTTTTTTTAAGTCAGCGGCTACAAATACTGCAGCTGCTGACTTTTAAAATAATGACACTTACCCGCCCAGCGCGCCCGCGATGTCGGCACCCGAAGCCGATCTCTCAATCGTCTCTCAGGTGCTGCCGCCGCCATCTTGGGTATGGGAATCAGGAAGTGGAGCCTTGCGGCTTCACTTCCCGGTTCCCTACTGCGGATGCGCGAATCGCGCTGTGCAATAAGGATGGTCCCCGCTGTCCCCGGGATCCGTGTGTTTCCCAGCAGACAGCAGGGGACCCGCAGGAAGTGGCGTAAATATCCGCAGATTCTGTGGATATCTATGCCGGAAGTGGGTGCAGATACCTGTACTGTACAGGTATCTGTACCCCCCTCCCCCCTGAAAGGTGCCAATTGTGGCGCCGGAGGGGGGGAGGGTTCCGATGAGCGGAGGTCCACTTTAGGGTGGACCTCCGCTTTAATCTAGGCTTACCTGTGGGTCAAAGTGGTTTGTAAGGGTTTACAACCACTTTAAAAATCTTGAGAAAGGTTGTTCTAATGTGTGTCTAGCTTTTAAGAAAAAAAGGGGATGGGGTATCCTCTATCTTTTTTTCCAGATATCTATGGAATAAAAATGGTCGATTTTAGAAGTTGTTTATGATGTTGTTCTGAGAGACCACCCACCTTAGGGTGGAGCCCCGCTTTAAGACTCGGATATCCCGGATTCTTAGTAATAAAATTGTCATTGCCTATCCAGCGCAGGATGGTGACAATACCACAGTGTACAGTAATAGCGGAGCATCCACCTCGCCGACTGAAATACCATTTACATTTGCAGCCGTGAAGCCGTTCGGAGTCACTGTACACCGAGCTTATGTTATTTTTAACTTTTTTCCAGAATTTTTTTGCAGCCGGTAATAAGCTGCGTTCACATTTATGCCACCATAAACCGCTAATGTCACCGGCAGTCAGCATAAGGCAATTTGACTCAATCATTGGATCGCAGCACAAATATGCTTCCAATTTCATGCACAATAAACACTTTCACATTACTAATTCCGCGTTATCTTTTGTATTTTTATCCTAAGAATTGCGCTTTTCTCTGACGGCACTTCTGTCGCCCTACACCGCTCTAAACTTCCCTCCCACATCACCATGGGGGAAAGGATGGCGCCTTTTTTGTATCTTCATTTTTTATTTTTTTTTCATGCTGGTCATGTGACTTAATCAAGCAAGCATCTCATTTGGTAATGACCTAAGCCCTTGTACACACGGTCGGAGAATCCGTCGGAATGAGTCTTATCGGACCGTGTCGTCGGATAATCCGACTGTGTGTGGTATGCATCGGACTGATTCTGTCCGAATCTCCGTCCGACCCAATTTTCCAACATGTTGGAAATATTTCCCGACCAACTGGGCCAGACGGACCTAATCCGATCATGTGTAGAGCATTTTCATCAGACAAAGTGCCACGCATGCTCAGATCAAATTCCTACATCAAAGCTATTGGCTACTAGCGTGAATGTAGTCCCATCGTAACGAAATTACGTCATCACGTTCTGAAAGATCGGATTTTTCGCCAACTTGGCCCGACCGTGTGTATGCAACAGTTTCGGACACAATCCGTCGGACTAAATCCGACGAGCAAAATCCGACAGATTTGGTTGGCAAAATCTCCGACCGTGTGTACGTGGGCTAAGAGTGGCTGGATGTGATCACCAAGGTCAAAACCACAGACGCCCAGATCAAAGTTCCAATTTATATTGGCACTGACGTAGTCTGCAGGAGACTCATAATTGGCTTAATGAGAGAGAGAGAGAGAGAGATATTATCAAAAGTATTGGGATGCTGCCAGCTATAACAGCTTCAACTCTTCTGAGAAGGCTGTCCACAAGGTCCCAAAGTCCCATTCTTCCAGAAGCTCATTTGTGAGGTCAGGCACTGATGTTGGACAAGAAGCCCTGGCTCAAAGTCTTCACTCTAATTCATCCCAAAGGTGTTCTATCAGGTTGAGGTCAGGACTCTGTGCAGGCCAGTCAAGTTCCTCCACTCCAAACCCGCTCAACCATGTCTTTATGGACCTTGCTTTGTGCACTGGTCCAAATCATTTGTTGGAGGGGGGATTATGGTGTGGGGGTCAACCATTTTTTTCCCATACAAATCTTAAAATAGAGAGAGGATATACCACTCCCTTTTTTTCTTGAAATCAAGACACACATTAGAACATAGTTTTACACCGAGGTTTATTTTTTGTTGTTCTGTAGAACTAAAATATATAAAGAAAAAAAAAATTATTGTTGTATTTTATGTTTCACACACAATTGCATAATTTACATTTGCTTTCATTCTGCAGAACAAAAAAAAAATCCCTAAAACCCCCTTCCTGGGCGAAACATGTTGGAAGTAATTTAAAGCAATACTCGTGTTTCCATCAACACTTTATGGACTAATGCCGCGTACACACGATCGGGCTTTCCGGCAGAAAAGTCCGACTAGCACACAGACCACCAGATTTTTCAGACGGACTCGAGTCCGTCGGAAAGATTTGAAACATGTTTTATTTCTAGGTCTATCAGACTTTTGGGAAAGAAAAGTCCGCTGGAGCCCCACACACAATCGAATTGTCCGACGGATTCCGGTCCGCCGGACCTAGTCCGTTGAAAAGTTAGACCGTGTGAACGCGGCATTGGTTGAAACAGCCACAGATTTGGTGCCCTATTCTTATGTCGTGTACACACAATCGGAATTCCGGCCAGAAAAAGACAGACGTCGGAATTCCGTCGGGAAAACCATCAGAACTTTTTCCGACGAGAATTCCGATCGTGTGTACGCGGCATTAATGCTGGAGATGACCTCCCATTTGACGGTGCCTGGATAGTTCCAGAGTCAATGCCACTTGGCAGAGATAGCTGCAGGACACCAATTATCTTTTTAGATCTCTGTAAGGGTGGCATTCTTGCCACCATTTTAAGGGCAGCATTTTTTTCCACTCTGCCGCCAACGTAAGTGAAATTTTTCCCACTCACCCCCAATAAATTTGTTTTAGCAGGGGTTTTCCGAGACCTAAAAATTATTTCAAGGTTTCCCCAGGTTAAAGAGGAAGTAAAGGCACTTTTTTTTTTTTTTTTAAATGCAACCTGCAAGGCAAAGGCATAATGAGCTAGTATGCATAGCATACTAGCTCATTATGTATAACTTACCTGAGAGCGAAGCCCCCGAAGCGGTCCTCCTCCTTTATCTTCACTGCTGCCATGTATCCCGGAGTGACTTCCGGGTCTCGCTGCTCCGGCGCTGTGATTCGCCGGAGCCGCGATGACGTCACTCCCGCACATGAGCGTGGGAGCCGACACGAGCGGCATATCGCCGTGATCTGCGGCATGCTTAGTGCGCCTGCGCGCCGTTGTCTACGGCGCATGCGCCGTAGACAGCGGTGCCTGTCTTTTTGTAAATATCTCCTAAACCGTGTAGGTTTAGGAGATATTTCTTGGACCTACAGGTAAGCCTTAAAGCGGGAGTCCACCAGGACTCCGCGTTTTTTTTTTTTTAAAGCCAGCAGCTACAAATACTGCAGCTGCTGACTTTTAAAATAGTGACACTTACCTGTCCAGCGCGCCCGCGATGTCGGCACCCGAAGCTGATCTCTAGATCGTCTGTAAGGAGCTGCCGCCGCCATCTTGGGTATGGGAATCAGGAAATGGAGCCTTTCGGCTTCATTTCCCGGTTCCCTACTGCGCATGTGCGAATCGCGCTGCGCAATAAGGACGTTCCCCGCTGCCTCTGGGATCTATGTGTTTCCCAGCAGGCAGCGGGGCACTTGCGGAAAGGGGCGGGCACTTGCGGAAAGGGGCGTAATCTACGCCCCTTTCCGCAGAGAGCTAGCCCGGAAGTGGGTGCAGAATACCTGTACTGTACAGGTATCTGCACCCCCCTCCCCCCCTGAAAGGTGCCAATTGTGGCGCCGGAGGGGGGGGAGGGTTCCGATGAGCGGAGGTCCACTTTAGGGTGGACCTCCGCTTTAATCTAGGCTTACCTGTGGGTCAAAGTGGTTTGTAAGGGTTTACAACCACTTTAAAAATCTTGAGAAAAGTTGTTCTAATGTGTGTCTAGCTTTTAAGAAAAAAAGGGGATGGGGTATCCTCTATCTTTTTTTCCAGATATCTATGGAATAAAAATGGTCGATTTTAGAAGTTGTTTATGATGTTGTTCTGAGAGACCACCCACCTTTAAAATCCACTTTTGTGATTATCTCGGGTCTCTCGTGATTCGGATACTGGTATATTAATTTGGATGTGGTGTTGTTATCCCAGATGGTCCTTTCCCATAAACGATATGATTGTAGAAGACGTACAGCACCCAAATCCCCTCCACGAGAAACAATGTGACATTTGTAGAATGCCCGACCCTGGCAGTGAAATACAGAGCCGCGCTGCCGCTTCACCCTCTCTCCTTGAGCCACTGTGGCAGCTAATAAACTTATGGAGATAATCTCCTCTGCTGCCTTGAGAACAGAAGATGCTAATTAGTTTTATTGGATTAGAGCGATTCCTCCAGCAAGCAGCAGCAAAACTCTCAAGGTGAAAGAGGCCGGAACGCAGCGAGGAGCTACAGACACACTGCGTAACACCATGGAGAGCGGGAGCTCATCTGAAAACTTCAAGTAATCCCACGATTGGCTACAAGCCACAGCCGAGTATACAAGTTTATGGCAAAGAAGACTGGAGGGGAAGGACACTAGAGATGGTCCTACTGGTGCAGGCGCCAACCGACCTGGGGTTAACACAAAATGTGGTTGAAAACAGCCAAGTCCAGCTGTTCCATCGGAAAGTTGGGACCAGATTTGGGCCACTGAACACCAAAAGCTCCGCTAATGTGGTGGCCATAGAGGACAATTACATACTCTTCCTTCAGTGGTCTCTGGCCCCTTCAAAGATCTCACGTGTTATCTTGGCCTATTCTCTGAGTGAGTTGCACCAATGGTTTGTTCTGGCACATCTGGCAATAGGGCAACCCGAAGGCATTCTCTACACCATTGGTGAACTGGATGCCTCCGAAAATTGTAATTACCCAGAAGGCTGCAGGACCATTCACAAAATGCAGCGCAGGTCATGCAGGTGCAGTGGGAAGCCCACAGGAGTCCCACATAGCAGAGCCAGGGACCTGTGATCCAAACGAAATTTACAAGTGCCACTCAAGTCTCCACCGGGTCCTGTGATGTAGCAACCGCTTGGAGTATAGACAAGGACAGAGCTCGTCCCAGCTCTAGACATCTTATGGAAAGGTCCTGAAAGTCATACATCTCTGCAAAACCCTATAATAAGGTGTATGACAGCCTCTGCCCTGCCTCCAAACAGACCATGCCCCCCTCCCCCCCCTTCCGGCGACCTGAAGACCAGTGAAGAACTGGCCCAGGTGAAGACAAACAAGGCCAAAATAAATTGCCTGACCAATATGCAGTGGTACGAAAAAGGTGTCCACTACACCCACCTATAGCTTGTCATTTCAGTAATCAGAATTGGAGGGCAACATAAGATATAAACAAGGCCAAGGATAAATCCAAAGAAAAAAACAAGCTTACTACTGACCAGCCCACAGACAACCAAATCAACCTGTCTAACAGTATACATTAAAAACAGGGGTTTAGTCTAACCCTGAATACTGAGAGAAGCAGCCAAGAGGCCCATGGTAACTCTGGAGGAGCTGCAGAGATCCACAGCTCAGGGGGGAGAATCTGTCCACAGGACAACTATTAGTCGTCTCTCCACAAATCTGCCCTTTATGGAAGAGTGACAAGAAGAAAGACATTGTTGCAAGAAAGCCATAAGAAGTCCCATGAACAGTTTGCAAGAAGCCATGAGGGGGACACAGCAAACATGTGGAAGAAGGTGATCTGGTCAGATGAGACCAAAATTTTACTTTTTGGCCTAAAAGCAAAATGTTATGTGTGGCAGAAAACTAACACTGCACATCACCCTGAACACACCATCCCCACCGTGAAACATGGTGGTGGCAGCATCATGTTGTGGGGATGCTTTTCTTAAGCAGGTACAGAGAAGCTGGTCAGAGTTGATGGGAAGATGGATGGAGCCAAATACAGGGCAATCTTAGCCCTTGTACACACAATCGGAGATTCCGACAACCAAATCCGTCGGATTTTGTCTGACGGCTGTTGTCCGAAACTGTTGCATACACACGGTCGGACGAAGTTGTCGGAAAATCCAATCGTTCAGAACGTGATGACGTTATTTTGTTACGATGGGACTACGTTCAGGCTAGTAGCCAATAGCTTTGATGTAGGAATTTGATCTCAGCATGCGTGATCGGAGTATGTCCGATCGGAGCATTTTGGCGGAAAATATTTCCGGCAAGTTGGAAAATTTGGTCCGACGAATATTCAGATGGAAACAGTCCGATGCAGACCACACACAGTCGGAAAATACAACAAAACGCTCCGATCGGACACATTCCGTCATGATCTCCGGTCGTGTGTACAAGGGCTTAGAAGAAAACCTGTTAGAGTCTGCAAAAGACTTGAGACCGGGGCGGAGGTTCGCCTTCCAGCAGGACAACAATCTTAAACATACAGCCAGAGCTGCAATGAAATGGTTTAGATCAAAGCATATTCATGTATTAGAATGGCCCCATCACAGTCCAGACCTAAATCCCATTAAAAATCGGTGGCAAGACTTGAAAATTGCTGTTCACAGACGCTCTCCATCCACTTTGACAGAGCTTGAGATATTTTGCAGAGAAGAAGAATGGGCAGAAATGTCCCTCTATAAATGTGCAAAGCTGGTAGAGACATCCCCAAAAAGACTCACAGCTGTAATTGCAGCGAAAGGTGGTTCTACAAAGTATTGACTCCGGGAGGCGCCATACAAATGTACCCCCCACACTTTTCACATATTTATTTGTAAAAAAATGTGAAAACTATTTATCATTTTCCTTCCACTTCACAATTATGTGCCACTTTGTGTTGGTCTATCACATAAAATCCCAATAAAATACATTTATGTTTTTGGCTGTAACATGACAAAATTTGGAAAATGTCAAGGGGTATGAATACTTTTTCAAGGCACCGTACAATCTACAGGTATATAGTCATCATTCGGTTTAGTTGCTCTTTTTCGATACACACACACGGTAATTTGTAACCATAATTTCCTGCTGCTTTATAATAGGTCTGTTAATCCTCGGGCGCGCAGACAATATCCGTATAACCGCCATTCATCTTCCACTTTTCTCCTCCGCCTCTTGTCTCAGAGTCAGGCCACCTGGGGTAACCCGATTCTAAAAACAGAAAAGCGTCTCGGTGTAGAATAATTACAGTACGGCGGAGGACCTGACACCTCGTTCATAAAAACCCTTTCAGTCCAGCCGGCGACCAGCCGCGTTCCACTTCCCACCTATAAAGTTCTATAAAACCCATCATGTGGGAATAAAAAGAGATTTGTGTTGTAGCGGGCGCCGGGCGGCGAGTCTCACAAAGCCCCGTAATTGTCCGCTGTGATGATTTTATCTTGCTTGTTAAGCGGGTCATGTAAAGGAGGAAAAAGGGCCTCCGTGTATAATGACGGAGCGCGCTCATAAACTCGCTTCGTTACATACACAAGAACATGGAGAATAAAAGAGTCTGGTGTCACCAAGACAATCCCCGGCAAGAAGAGACAACACAGCGAGGATCCCGCTGACTCAATTCATTCTTCCACTGATCGTTGTGAACATTAACCACTTGACTTCCAGAAGGCTTTACCAACCTTCGTGACCAGACCTTTTTTTTTTGCTATTCAGCACTGCGCTACTTTTGGTAATTGCACAGTCATGCAACGCCGTACCCGATCACAGCAGATCACATATAAATTGTAAACAATGTTGTAGATATAGAGGAATGGGATTAAAGAGGTGCTAGCAACAATTGGTTTATAACAAGATGAATAAAAATAATAATTTCTTTATTAAATACAAAGGGATAAAGAAAAAATAATATATTGGGTCTCTGCTGACCCATAGGGATGAGCTGAACACCCCCGGTTCGGTTCGCACCAGAACTTTCGAACGGACTGAAAATTCGTGTGAACTTTAGAACCCCATTGAAGTCTATGGGACTCAAACACAAATCACCCCCCCCCCCCGATCCCCCCCCACTCCCCCCCTCCCAGTCACAGTGTCACTGATTGCATTGATCATTTATTTACTGATCACTGCAGTTGAGTTGTGTCAGTTGTGACAGTAAAAACTGTCAGGGCAGTTAGTGTTAGGTCCAGGGTAGCCCCCTATCCCCCCCTAATAAAGGTTTAACCCCCTGATTGCCCCTAGAGTTAACCCTTTCACCCCCTTTTGCCAGTGGCACTAAGCGATCGTTTTTCTGATCGCTGCATTAGTGTCACTGATGCCGCTAAGTAGCTAGTTATTTTTTTAGGTTCACCGCCAGGTTTTTATAGCATTAGGTACCCCCATATACTATCCAATAAAGATTTTAACCCCCTGATTGCCCCTAGAGTTAACCCTTTCACCAGCGATCACCGTATAAGTGTCACTGGTGATGCTGGATAGCCATTTAGTTATTTAGGTTCCCCGTCAGGTTTTTATATAGCATCCGTGACCCCCATATACTACCTAATAAAGGTTTTAACCCCCTGATTGCCCCCAGGTAACCCTTTCACCCCCTTTTGCCAGTGTCACTAAGCGATCGTTTTTCTGATTGCTGCTTTAGTGTCACTGGTGCCGCTAGGTAGCTAGTTATTTTTTATGTTCACCGCCAGGTTTTTATAGCGTTAGGTACCCCCATATACTACCTAATAAAGATTTTACCCCCCTGATTGCCCCTAGAGTTAACCCTTTCACCAGCGATCACCGTATAAGTGTCACTGGTGACGCTGGTTAGCCAGTTAGTTATTTAGGTTCCCCGTCAGGTTTTTATATAGCGTCAGGAACTCCCATATACTACCTAATAAAGATTTTAACCCCCTGATTGCCCCTAGTTAACCCTTTCACCAGTGATCACAGTATAAGTGTTACGGGTGACTCTGGCTAGTTAGTTTGCTTTTTATAGCATCAGGGCACCCACCATTTATTACCCAATAAAGGTTTAACCGCCTGATCACCCGGCGGGTGATATCAATTAGGTTTTAGGGTCAGGGTCTGCATCGCCCCAGGCAGCACTAGGTTAGTGCCAGTACCGCTAACACTCACGCGCAAAGCATACACCTCCCGTAGTGGTATAGAATCTGAACAGATCAATATCTGATCTGATCAGATCTATACTAGCGTCCCCAGCAGTTTAGGGTTCCAAAAAAACGCATTGTTAGCGGGATCAGCCCAGATACCTGCTAGCACCTGCATTTTGCCCCTCTGCCCAGCCCACCCAAGTGCAGTATCGATCGATCACTGTCACTTACAAAACACTAAACACATAACTGCAGCATTCACAGAGTCAGGCCTGATCCCTGCCATCGCTAATGCCACGTACACACGACTGGACTTTTCGAGGGACTAGGTCCGACAGACTTTCGACGGAGTTCTGACGGAGTTCTGACAGAGTTCTGACGCACTTTCCGAATGAACGGACTTGGCCACACACAATTAGTGATGGACGAACTTCCGACGGGACGTTTCGCGAACGCGAAACGCGAACGGACACAAACGTTCGCGAAAACGACCGTTCGCCGCGGGCTCCATTGACTTCAATGGGAGGCGAATTTCGCAAACCTTTAGGTCGAATTTGCGGCCACGGGGTAATTATTAGGGGGTAGCACGTAGTCCCACCACCTGGACAATAGCATAATACATGTATGAGGTGAATTTGGGATCGATAACTACAAGCATTTTTTTTTTATTTGGGAAATTGTTCTGACAATTCAGGACTATGGAGCTAATGAAGGCAATGGAGGAGAGGGAAGGTCAGGGACCAGGGTAGGCAAACAAGAGGGTGCAGGAGATACAGAGCACTGACAGCAGCACCGTAATACAGAGCACTGACATCAGCACCGTGACATACAGCGCTGACAGCAGCTCCGTGACATACAGCGCTGACAGCAGCTCCGTGACATACAGCGCTGACAGCAGCTCCGTGACATACAGCGCTGACAGCAGCTCCGTGACATACAGCGCTGACAGCAGCTCCGTGACATACAGCGCTGACAGCAGCACCGTGACATACAGCGCTGACAGCAGCTCCGTGACATACAGCGCTGACAGCAGCTCCGTGACATACAGCGCTGACAGCAGCTCCGTGACATACAGCACTGACAGCAGCTCCGTGACATACAGCGCTGACAGCAGCTCCGTGACATACAGCGCTGACAGCAGCACCGTGACATACAGCGCTGACAGCAGCTCCGTGACATACAGCGCTGACAGCAGCTCCGTGACATACAGCGCTGACAGCAGCTCCGTGACATACAGCGCTGACAGCAGCTCCGTGACATACAGCGCTGACAGCAGCTCCGTGACATACAGCGCTGACAGCAGCTCCGTGACATACAGCGCTGACAGCAGCTCCGTGACATACAGCGCTGACAGCAGCTCCGTGACATACAGCGCTGACAGCAGCTCCGTGACATACAGCGCTGACAGCAGCTCCGTGACATACAGCGCTGACAGCAGCACCGTAAGCAGCCCCAGGAGGAAGTCAGCACAGCACAGGGATGGTGTGATCCCCTCATAATAAGAACCCCCAGGAGGAAGTCAGCACAGCACAGGGATGGTGGGAGCCCCTCATAATAAGAACACCCAGGAGGAAGTCAGCACAGCACAGGGATGGTGGGAACCCCTCATAATAAGCAGCCCCAGTAGAAATATGACACCGCTCAACCTCTTCAAAGAGGAGGGTAGGGGCATATAGTACGGTGTGCTTTTTTGGGTCAGGGAAGTGAGCCAAATGAATTAAGAAGGTCTGTGTGCTTGATTCCAAAAATTGTTTATAGACATATACATGGTCTACTGATCACATGTGTTGAATTCCTCCGAGATCCATGCCTCATTCATTTTTAGAAATGTGAGGTAGTTAACACTGTGGTGAGCTAGGCGAGTACGCTTATCGGTCACAATCCCCCCTGCTGCGCTGAACGTCCTTTCGGACAGGACACTGGATGAGGGGCAAGCCAACAGTTCGATTGCAAATTGGGCAAGCTCTGGCCAGAGGTCAAGCCTGCCCACCCAGTAGTCTAGGGGTTCATCACTCCTCAGAGCGTCCACATCGGCCGTTAACCCAATGTAGTCGGACACCTGACGGTCTAGGCGTTCCCTGATGCTGGATCCGGATGACACCTGTCGATGGGTCGGCTGAAAGAATGACCTCATATCCGAAGTCACCAACACATCTTCAAACCGGCCTCTTCTTGCAGGCGCTGTTGGATTGGTACCCGCAAATCCTTCTCTGGGAGTGGGAATTGCTCCTCTGCCAGCGCACGCAAAAGCAGAATGCAGCATTTCTCGAAGCAAGGCCTGGAAGTGCTGCATTCTGACAGCCCTCTGCGACGGCGGTAACATTTCCGCCATTTTGTGTTTGTACCGGGGGTCTAAGTACGTTGCCACCCAGTACTGGTCCTTGACCCTCATGCTTTTTATACGGGGGTCCCTATTAAAACACTGGAGCATGAAGGCCCCCATTTGCACTAAAGTGGAAGCGGTGTGGTGGCCTGGCTCCTGCTCATCATCCAGGATAATGTCGTCCTCTTCATTCTCCTCTCCCCATCCTCGCACAACAGGGATCCCAGAAAGGTTTAAAGCATGCTCTTCTTGCTCCTGCTCATCCGCCCCGGCACCATCCTCCTCTGACTCCTCATCAGACTCCTGTTGTTGACTTGTCTCAGATAGAGTAGCCCCCCCTGGGAATTCATCCAGCATTGCGACTTCCTCATCTTCCCGCTCCTGCTCCTCCACAGCCTGATCAATGACACGACGCAATGCACGCTCCAGAAAGAAGGCATAAGGTACCATGTCACTGATGGCGCCATGGCTGCGACTGACCAGTTTGGTGATCTCCTCAAATGGCCGCAGAAGTCTGCATGTGTCGCGCATGAGCAGCCACTGGCGCGGTGAAAAAAAACCCAGCTCCCCAGAACCGTTTCTTTCGCAGAGTTCATACAGGTAGACGTTAACTGCACGTTTCTGCTGGAGCAGCCTATCAAGCATATAGAAGGTTGAGTTCCATCGCGTCGGGCAATCGCAAATAAGACGTCTGACCGGCAGATGGTGTCGCCGCTGAATGTCAGCAAGGCGAGCCATGGCCGTGTAAGATCTTCTGAAATGGGCCGAGATTTTCCTTGCCTGCCGCAAGATGTCCTGGACCCCAGGGTATTTGACAAGGAATCGCTGCACGACCAAGTTTAAGACGTGTGCCATGCACGGCACGTGCGTGATTTTGCCCTGTTTCAATGCGCTAAGCAGATTGGCACCGTTGTCACACACCACTTTACCAACTGTCAAATTGAGCGGTGTTAGCCACTCATCTGCCTGTGAACGCAAAGCTGAAAGGAGTGCCGGGCCAGTGTGGCTCTTTGCTTCCAGGCACAACAGACGCAGCACGGCATGGCAACGTCTCACCTGGCATGTGGAATAGGTTCTGGGGAGCTTGGGCGGTGCAGTGGAAGAGACGCTAGCAGCGGAAAAGGAGGAGGCAGCTGAGGAGGAGAGGGAGGAGGATGGAGTAGGAGGAGGAGAAGAAGAGTCAGGCCTGCATGCAATCCGTGGCGGTAAAACCAAATCTACACGGGTGCCACGGGTTACATGCTTGACGGCCGTCAGAAGGTTCACCCAGTGGGCAGTAAAACTGATATACCTTCCCTGCCCGTGTTTGCTAGACCACGTGTCTGTGGTCAGATGTATCTTGGCACCGACACTGTGTGCCAGAGATACATTCACTTGCCGCTGAACATGGCCATATAGCTCTGGGATGCCCTTCTCTGAGAAATACTTCCTTCCTGGGACCTTCCATTGTGGTGTTCCAATGGCCACAAATTTGCGAAAGGCCTCCGAGTCCACCAGTTTATATGGCAGTAGTTGGCGGGCTATGAGTTCTGACAAGCCAGCCGCCAACCGTTGGGCAAGAGGGTTATCCGGCGTCATCATTTTTTTACGCTCAAACATTAGGCCCACGGAAGCCTGCCTTTTTGCAGAAAAATGTGAGCTTGGCGTGATGGAAGGTGGAGTGGAGGACAATTGTGAGGAGAGAGGAGAAGGAGAAGTAGAAGACGAGGCTGGACGGTGAGAGCCTGCAGTGTGGCTTTGTGTGTTCCGTTGCTCCCACTGGGCTCGGTGATGGCTGCTCATGTGCCTTCTTAAGGCGGTCGTCCCTAGGTGAGTATTGGGCTTACCGCGACTAACGCGTTGACTGCAAAGATTGCAGATGGCAACGCTATTGTCAGCAGCGGACACGTTAAAAAAAGCCCACACTGCGGAGCCATGTGCCGGTGTCCTGGGAGCGCCAGATGTGACCGTACATGGTCGATGACTCGCTCCTGATACATTTGCAGTCTGCTTTGTCCCTGCTGTGCAATGTAAGTCATTGCTGCTTCTCCTCCCTATCTGCTGGTCCATATCTCCCTCTGAACTCCCCTCCTCTTCCTCTCTTGTGGGCACCCACGTGACATCACTAGACACGTCATCATCAACGTCACCTTCCCCACCGCTATAAGTAGAGTAGGCAGCAACACCGGGGACCAACCTCCTCCTTGGGCTGATCTGGGTACTGGCGTCAGACTGCTGAGTAGCGCTTGTTGCTACCTCCTCTTCCTGATCCAATACCAAGAGTGGCTGCGCATCAGAAATGTCCTCTTGATATGGATCGGAAAATAATTCCAGTGACTCAAGCGGAAGGTATGTGGTGGTGGTGGTGGTGGTGGTCGTGTTGTTGGTGGTAGTGTCTTTGGGGGTGCACATAGCAGAGAGTGAAGAAGAGGGTGCAGATCGAGAGGATGAGGAGGGTGCAGAAGAGTAAGGCTGAGCGAGCCACTCAACCAAGTCTGGTGCATCCTTTAAAGTAATTGAACGCACCTTCTGCAACTTCCCACTTTGGCTCAAGCCTGTTGCTCCTGCCCTACCCCTACCACCCCTGCGGAAGGGCCTGCCTCTTCCTCTGCATGTCATTTTTTAAATGACCCTGTGACAAAACTCTTAGTCCCTATACCGCTGAAGGACTGCTGCAGTATAGGTGAGCGGTCAGCAGTGGTGCACGTCAACCCTATCTATTGTGGACCTATAGCGGTCCTTACAGAACAGCAGACTGTACCGCACTCAAGCCTATGTACCGTAGCACCCTATACCAAGTTACCAGTCCTTATAAGAACTTTTGTGGACCAAGCAGGTTGTGTATTAGTGTTTAGCAGACTGTACGTCAGTCCCTATACCGCTGAAGGACTGCTGCAGTATAGGGCAGCGGTCAGCAGTGGTGCACGTCAACCCTATCTATTGTGGACCGATAGCGGTCCTTACAGAACAGCAGACTGTACCGCACTCAAGCCTATGTACCGTAGCACCCTATACCAAGTTACCAGTCCTTATAAGAACTTTTGTGGACCAAGCAGGTTGTGTGTTAGTGTTTAGCAGACTGTGCGTCAGTCCCTATACCGCTGAAGGACTGCTGCAGTATAGGGCAGCGGTCAGCAGTAGTGCACGGCAACCCTATGTATTGTGGACCGATAGCGGTCCTTACAGAACAGCAGACTGTAACGCACTCAGGCCTATGTACCGTAGCACCCTATACCAAGTTACCAGTCCTTATAAGAACTTTTGTGGACCAAGCAGGTTGTGTGTTAGTGATTAGCAGACTGTACGTCAGTCCCTATACCAATGAAGGACTGCTGCAGTATAGGGCAGCGGTCAGCAGTAGTGCACGGCAACCCTATGTATTGTGGACCGATAGCGGTCCTTACAGAACAGCAGACTGTAACGCACTCAGGCCTATGTACCGTAGCACCCTATACCAAGTTACCAGTCCTTATAAAAACTTTTGTGGACCAAGCAGGTTGTGTGTTAGTGTTTAGCAGACTGTGCGTCAGTCCCTATACCGCTGAAGGACTGCTGCAGTATAGGGCAGCGGTCAGCAGTGGTGCACGTCAACCCTATCTATTGTGGACCGATAGCGGTCCTTACAGAACAGCAGACTGTACCGCACTCAAGCCTATGTACCGTAGCACCCTATACCAAGTTACCAGTCCTTATAAGAACTTTTGTGGACCAAGCAGGTTGTGTATTAGTGTTTAGCAGACTGTACGTCAGTCCCTATACCGCTGAAGGACTGCTGCAGTATAGGGCAGCGGTCAGCAGTGGTGCACGTCAACCCTATCTATTGTGGACCGATAGCGGTCCTTACAGAACAGCAGACTGTACCGCACTCAAGCCTATGTACCGTAGCACCCTATACCAAGTTACCAGTCCTTATAAGAACTTTTGTGGAACAAGCAGGTTGTGTGTTAGTGATTAGCAGACTGTACGTCAGTCCCTATACCAATGAAGGACTGCTGCAGTATAGGGCAGCGGTCAGCAGTAGTGCACGGCAACCCTATGTATTGTGGACCGATAGCGGTCCTTACAGAACAGCAGACTGTACTGCACTCAGGCCTATGTACCGTAGCACCCTATACCAAGTTACCAGTCCTTATAAGAACTTTTGTGGACCAAGCAGGTTGTGTGTTAGTGTTTAGCAGACTGTGCGTCAGTCCCTATACCGCTGAAGGACTGCTGCAGTATAGGGCAGCGGTCAGCAGTAGTGCACGGCAACCCTATGTATTGTGGACCGATAGCGGTCCTTACAGAACAGCAGACTGTAACGCACTCAGGCCTATGTACCGTAGCACCCTATACCAAGTTACCAGTCCTTATAAGAACTTTTGTGGACCAAGCAGGTTGTGTGTTAGTGATTAGCAGACTGTACGTCAGTCCCTATACCAATGAAGGACTGCTGCAGTATAGGGCAGCGGTCAGCAGTAGTGCACGGCAACCCTATGTATTGTGGACCGATAGCGGTCCTTACAGAACAGCAGACTGTAACGCACTCAGGCCTATGTACCGTAGCACCCTATACCAAGTTACCAGTCCTTATAAAAACTTTTGTGGACCAAGCAGGTTGTGTGTTAGTGTTTAGCAGACTGTGCGTCAGTCCCTATACCGCTGAAGGACTGCTGCAGTATAGGGCAGCGGTCAGCAGTGGTGCACGTCAACCCTATCTATTGTGGACCGATAGCGGTCCTTACAGAACAGCAGACTGTACCGCACTCAAGCCTATGTACCGTAGCACCCTATACCAAGTTACCAGTCCTTATAAGAACTTTTGTGGACCAAGCAGGTTGTGTATTAGTGTTTAGCAGACTGTACGTCAGTCCCTATACCGCTGAAGGACTGCTGCAGTATAGGGCAGCGGTCAGCAGTGGTGCACGTCAACCCTATCTATTGTGGACCGATAGCGGTCCTTACAGAACAGCAGACTGTACCGCACTCAAGCCTATGTACCGTAGCACCCTATACCAAGTTACCAGTCCTTATAAGAACTTTTGTGGAACAAGCAGGTTGTGTGTTAGTGATTAGCAGACTGTACGTCAGTCCCTATACCAATGAAGGACTGCTGCAGTATAGGGCAGCGGTCAGCAGTAGTGCACGGCAACCCTATGTATTGTGGACCGATAGCGGTCCTTACAGAACAGCAGACTGTAACGCACTCAGGCCTATGTACCGTAGCACCCTATACCAAGTTACCAGTCCTTATAAGAACTTTTGTGGACCAAGCAGGTTGTGTGTTAGTGATTAGCAGACTGTACGTCAGTCCCTATACCAATGAAGGACTGCTGCAGTATAGGGCAGCGGTCAGCAGTAGTGCACGGCAACCCTATGTATTGTGGACCGATAGCGGTCCTTACAGAACAGCAGACTGTACTGCACTCAGGCCTATGTACCGTAGCACCCTATACCAAGTTACCAGTCCTTATAAAAACTTTTGTGGACCAAGCAGGTTGTGTGTTAGTGTTTAGCAGACTGTGCGTCAGTCCCTATACCGCTGAAGGACTGCTGCAGTATAGGGCAGCGGTCAGCAGTAGTGCACGGCAACCCTATGTATTGTGGACCGATAGCGGTCCTTACAGAACAGCAGACTGTAACGCACTCAGGCCTATGTACCGTAGCACCCTATACCAAGTTACCAGTCCTTATAAGAACTTTTGTGGACCAAGCAGGTTGTGTGTTAGTGATTAGCAGACTGTACGTCAGTCCCTATACCAATGAAGGACTGCTGCAGTATAGGGCAGCGGTCAGCAGTAGTGCACGGCAACCCTATGTATTGTGGACCGATAGCGGTCCTTACAGAACAGCAGACTGTACCGCACCCAAGCCTATGTACCGTAGCACCCTAGACAGACCAAGTTACCAGTCCTGATAAAGAGCTTTGTGGAACAAGTGAGTTGTGAATGATTAGCAGACTGCAGCAGAAGGGCAGCAGTCAAGTATAATATTCTTTCTATATTTGGAAGAAAGAATATTATACGTGTACAAGCCTATTACCGTACCACTGATACCAGTCCTGAAAAGAACCTTTGTGGAACTAATAGTAACAGCAAGTCTTTAAAATTATCCTCACTGCCTGACACACTGCTTCCTGCCTGTCCCTATACAAATTGGCAAAAAAGAGTAGGCTGGAACGATTAGCTGGAACAGCTCTTTTGTGGACCTGATAGTAACAGCTAATGATGATGATGATGATGATGATGAAGAAAGACTAATCTGGCTGAGCTGTCCCTAAAATAGCAGCATACAGCGCTCTGTCCCTTTATCTAAACTGACAAAAGAAACTCAGGCTGCTGACCTAACACCTATACCAGTCCTGAAAAGAACTTTTGTGTACCAAATAGCTAGCGTTTTCTCTGTCCCTACTCCACACAGGATCCTTTCCCTACAGTGACAGAAGAAAGAATGTAAAATGGCCACCGGATCGGGTGTATTTATAGGTTAGGGGGAATGTCCAAGTGTCCATGAGCTGTCATGTCTCAATTGGTTGTCCTGTAACACATGATAAACGTGTCACGAAAGGTTAAAGTTCTTGTATACATTAAACACGTAAGTCCGCCGGGGCGAACGACGGAAAAAGGCGTTCGAACCCGCGGACGGCGAAAGTCGGAAATTCGCCGCGAAACGACCGCCGGGCGAACCGTTCGGCCATCACTACACACAATCACACCAAAGTCCGACGGATTCGAACATGATGACGTACGACCGGACTAGAATAAGGAAGTTCATAGCCAGTAGCCAATATCTGCCCTAGCGTCGGTTTTTGTCTGTCGGACTAGCATACACACGAGCGGATTTCTCGGTAGGAACTGGGTCCGGCGGAGTTTTGGCGGAAAAATTTGAAACATGTTCCATTTCTAAAGTCTGTCAGACTCTTGCAAATCAAAAGTCCGCTGCAGCCCACACACGATCGAATGGTCTGCCGGAATCATTCCGTCAGACTTTTGATGTTGAAAAGTCCGGTCGTGTGTACACGGCATTACAGTTTTTTTTGGTAGCGTTTTATATTTAAATGTTGAAGGTGGTGCTTGGCTTTCGGGGTCCCGTACGCGGCTAGGCTCCCAAAAAGTCCCCCACATGTGGTATCCCCGTACTCAGGATGTTGTGAATTCATTAAGAAAAAAATAATAATAATACATTCATATTTACTGTCAAAGAGGTGAGATTGTTTAGGCCTCAGGAACAGATGAACTACAATGTTGATATTATTGAACTGTGACCTCTTGGAGACCTTTAAAGCAAAGTACAAGATCTCGCAGGTTTTCTTTTCCAAATGTTAAAAGGATTAGTTCTTTTTAAACTTTTACAAAACCTGTGTTAAAAAAAAAAATACCGGAAACAATGGTATTTCCTGTCACCAAACAAAAAGCTGTTTACTTATTTTGTTGGTTAGAGTGAGAAGGCCAAACTTGCATAAGTATTTATCACATGGAAATAACCCTTAACTAGAGAACCCCATTGTGCGTAAGTAAAAGACTGTTTGGGTAGTACACAACCATGCAAATAGATATGACAAGGTTTGGGTTATACTTTGGAGTACCTGTGACCAACAGCCATTAAACCTGAATGACCAGAACAAATATCCCATTGTCTCAGAAAGTGAGAGATCAATAAGCCAAGTAGTCAGTGTTGTCCTAGCTTCTCATGAGACAATAACTAAGATACGAAATGGAGATCTCCCCCACAGGGCAAATAAGACACCTCTATTAGAAAAGTAAACAATGGGACTGTATGCATGAATGTTCACTGTTCATTTGAAGACACTACGAGGAAACATTGAAAATTGTGTATCTTTTTTTACATCATAATATACGTATATTAGAAGCCGGGATATGATATCTTACTATAGAGTTCATCTCAAAACCTGCTGTAAGATTCATATACCAGTAACATCCATATTTTTCTAAGCCATTTAAATTCTACATAGGTCACAACTGAGATTATAATTTTAGTATCTAATGATCTAAAGAACTTGGTCACAAAGAAATTATATATGAAAGTGTGATTATAAGTAGAAGTGTTTTAGCAACAAATTAGTATTATAAAAAACATAAATCATGATTAGAATTGTATAAGAATTTAACCTATGTTTAGATAAACAAATATTGATTGGATACCCAAATTATACATGTATCCATATAGATAATAATTGTATGTGATTTGTTTGATATATATCTAACCTGTGTCCTTTCTAAACGGACTAAAGATTAACAGATATACATTGATATGCATATATATCACCAATTTATGCAAGTGATTATTGGAAATTTATGTTAAAGCGTATTTTACATTATGCCATAATTCTTGAATACTCAAAATATATTCGTTAGAACATATAAATAACGAACACATATTACAGAATTGGAAAAATATTAACTTAAAGAAATAAAACACCAAACATAGGTGAGACACCTGGTGGTGGAAGGTGCTATTACCTTAAAATCACGAGACTCCCGGGAAAGCTAACCATTAAGTCTGCCGGCCAATGAGGAGGGAACACATACCCTCTGGGCAGAACTTAGTATAATTTTATGATCCTTTTGTTTAAGAGGATATTTAAGAAACTAGAAAGGGAAAAGAGAGGAAGCTCGGGGAGAGCTGGGGGGTGAGAGTCAGGGGGAAGCTTAGGGACCCCCCCTGAGAAGGGACACTGGAAGACATGCATGAATACACATTTTTACATTCATGAAGATCCCTGCTCCTTGGAACTCGGAGGTCACATCAAGTAATTCCTCTGTAAGAGAATCCATGTTGAAGCCACGGCAGCCATCTTAAAATTCCTGATAATCAACACTCCATACTAATAGCCATATTGGAAATGGGTAAATATATGTTTATCATCTATTCTATGTTCTCTTAAATATAGATTTTTTTGAATATTCTATTATTGAAAATATTTCTCCCGAATCAATAACCGCCTTTTAGATTTTTCTCTAAATTAAATTTTTCATTATAAATTTCTTTTTGCATAGATGCCAATTTTATTGACAAACAAATGTCTAATTTATTTCACATTGTTAACCACTTACTTACCTGCAGTATAGTAACGGTTGGATGTGTGAAATACAGACATTCTGTTTAATTGTCAACTATAAAAAGGTTATTGATTCTACCGAGAAATGATAATGGTGATAATCGTGTCCAAGGTACTACTACGCCCAGTTTTAGGGTGTTCCCAGTAATTGTCAAAATGATCAAGTAATGTAATTTGTATTTTAATATTTCATGTAAATATTTGTTTTCTGTCAACCAATAAATGTAGCTATTTTGTATGATCACTCGTCTCCGTGAAAACGTTTCACATATATAGACTGTGTCATATAGACTGATTCTGTATCTTAAAAATATCTTCGTTAAAAATTACTTAAATATTGTGCGGGAAAATGTCCTTAAAAGCACAACAAGGAGAAGCAGCAGAATTTATTTTGGGGTGTAATTTCACTTATGCCCAAAGCATGTGTGAGCAATATATCATTTAGTGACAACTTTGTGCAAAAAAAAAAAAACGTTTGTAATATTCCCGCAACTTGTGGCAAAATATAAAATATTTCATGGACTCAACATGCCTCTCAGTAAATAGTTTGGAGTGTCTACTTTCCAGAATGGGGTCATTTGGGGGGGGGGTTTGTGATATTTTGGCATTTTATGGACCTCTGGTCCTTTGGCTGACAATTTTTTCCGGGGCTTAAGTGGTTAAACAGGGGCTGAAATATTGGGCCTTAGGCACTGGTGCTGGTGCCACGACACTGCAACCTCTACCATATACTCTAGTTGGAGTGCAGGAATGAGCCCTGCTGCAAAGCATTGCATCAAAAATTGTAATTACACGCCCTTGTTAAACAGGGGCTGAACCAAAAATGTTCTTCCAAGATATCAGCGGGATCATTGAGGAGGAAGAGGATAGTCAGTCAACATAACAGGACAGTGACTCAGCATCAGCATAGGCAGTCTTGAAGGGATGTGACATTTCCAAAAAAAATTATTCGGTTACATCAGCTTCAGGTGCTTGGTAGCTGGTGGTGATCCAAGACTGATTCATCTTAATGAAGGTAAGTCGATCAACTGAGTCGGTGGACAGGCTCACCCTATGATCGGTTACAAAACCACCAGCAGCACTGAAGGTGCGTTCCGAAAGAACGCTGGATGCAGGACAAGCCAGTAGCTCAATTGCATACTGTGCAAGCTCTGGCCAGTGATCCATCCTCAAGACCCAGTAAGCCAGAGGATTTTCGGTGGGAAAGGTGTCCAAGTCTGACCTTGCCCCTAGGTATTCCTGCACCATGTAAATCAGACGCTGGCGATGGTTGCTGGAACCGATCATACCTTGCGGCTGCGGACTAAAAAATTGTCTGAAGGCATCGGTCAGACGGCCACCTTCTCCACCACTCCTTCTGTGACTGACCGAAGCCTCAGCAACACGTTGTCCAGGACCAGGAGTTTGTAACCTCCCAGTCTCTGGGAACGCGTTGCACAGACCATTCTGCAAGGCCTCCCGGAGATGTCTCATCCTCTGCTCCCTCTGCGATGGCAAGATAAGGTCCACAATCTTAATCTTGTACCGTGGATCAAGGAGAGTGGCCAGCCAGTAATGGTCCCTTTCCTTGATCTGAAGAATACGAGGATCCTTCCGCAGGCTTTGCAGGATCAGGTAGGCTATGCAATGTAGGTTAGCTGAGTCATTCGGTCCGGAGTCCTCTGGGTCACTAAGGACAACATGATCCGCAGCCACCTCCTCCCAGCCACGTAGAAGTCCATGGGTTTCTTGGGACTGTAAATCATCCCTACAAGACTGCTGCTGCTGCTGATACTGAGTGCCAGGCTCCACCTCCATGCTGACACAATCCTCCTCCTCCTCGTCCTCTTCCTGTGTGATGGGTGGGACAGCAGGAACACTGTCTGGATAAAGGGGGACTTGAGAGGCAAGGAAGTCCTCCTCTTCCTGCCTCTGTTCTTCCTCAAGTGCCCTGTCCATTATTCCACGCAGCATATGCTCCAAGAGGTGGACAAGAGGTACAGTGTCACTGATGGATGCACTGTCACTGCTCACCATCCTTGTGGCCTCCTCAAATGGTGACAGGACAGTGTATGCATCCCTGATCATGCCCCACTGGCGTGGTGAGAAAAAACCGAGCTCCCCTGACCCTGTCCTGGTGCCATAGTCGCACAGGTACTCATTGATGGCCCTCTGCTGCGTGTGCAGCTGCTGCAGCATGGCCAACGTTGAGTTCCACCTGGTGGGCATGTCACATATAAGGCGGTTCTTGGGCAGGTTCAACTCCTTTTGAAGCTCAGCCAGCCTAGCACTGGCATTAAATGATCGGCAGAAATGCACACAGACTTTCCTGGCCTGCTTCGGGACATCCTGTAAGCCCGGGTACCTGCCCAAGAACCGCTGCACCACCAGGTTAAGGACGTGAGCCACACAGGGCACATGGGTCAGTTGTCCCAGTAAGAGGGCGGAGTGGAGGTTGGTGCCATTGTCGCAAACCACCATTCCTGGCTTAAGCTGGCGTGGCATCAACCACCACTCGGCCTGCCCCTGCAGAGCTGACAAAATATCTGCCACAGTGTGGCTCCTGTCCCCCAAACAAACCAGCGCAAGCACGGCATGGCATCTTTTTGCCTGCGTACTTGCGTAGCCCCTTGAACGCCTACGGAACACCGCTGGTTCCGAGGGCAGAGCACTGGAAGAGGCCATGGAGGAAGAAGAAGAGGAGGGGGTGGAGGAGAGAGGTGTGTCACAACCAGTAGTACTGCTAGCAGAGTGCCCGCAAGCACTTGGCTGTGACACACCTAATTCTACACCTTCATTCCTTTCAGTGCAGGTTTCAGAGAGGACTGAAGGTCTAGTGGGGTTGGAGATCCCAGCTGATGAGGAGCAAGGAGAGGTCCGCTTTTTTCTTTGGTGTGGGTCTTTAAGGTACGCTTGCCAATGAGCTGCAAGGCCAACATATGTCATGTCAAGCATGTGGTGCCCAAGCGGCTAATGTTTTGGCCACGCGAGATACGCTTGAGACATATGTTGCAAATAGCAGCGGTGCGATCTGATGTACTTGTCTCAAAAAAGGCCCACACCAAAGAACTTTTGGAATAACGCGCAGAGGCAGAGCCCTGCACAGGCAGAGCTCTGCGGTGTGATTCAGTCGGTGTGCTGCCCCTAAGCTGGCCCCTGGAGGACATTTTGCCTCATTGGAGATGTGCCTCCTCCTCCTCCTATTAGGCACCCACGTGGAGTCAGTGACCTCATCATCCCCTCCCTCTTCATCACTGGAGCAAACATGGCAGTATGCTGCAGCTGGTGGAACATGACTGCCAGATTGCTGTCCTTCTTGAGCATTCCCTCTCTCTGCGCTCACGCTACTGCCTTCCTCTAGCTGAGTATCATCATCAGAGCCTACAAAACACTGGCATCCTCCTGGAGCATGTACCCAACACTGTGCTCAAACAGTTCGGGGGACTCCTCAGGAGGACATGGTGGGTCTAGGGAAGGAGTCACTGATGAAGACATTGAGGTGAGGGAAGAGGATGTGTTGGCAGCTGCTTTGCTAGTACCCTGATCCTGGGTAAGAGAGGATGAGGAGGATGAAGAGGGCTTGGTCATCCACTCTACCAAGTCTTCGGCATGATGCGGCTCAACACGTCCAGCTGTCGAAAATAAGGACAAGCGTGTCCCGTGGCCACGTGCTGATGAAGATGCACCACGTCCACGACCAGCACTGTTGTCTCTAGACACAGAGCCTGCTTGCCCTCTTTTATTGGCTCGTGGCTGTCTGCCTCTCCTTGTTGGCCTTCCAGACATAGTAATGGCCTGCAGGGAGATGGGAAAACCAGCAATTGGGTATTGTATATTGTGCTGGAGGCACACAACACCCACTAACTCCTGAAGATGCCTGTATGACAGAACATCAACAATAAAGGGTAGATAAAGGTGTATACTGTGCTGGAGGCACACAACACCCACTAACTCCTGCAGATGGCTGTATTAGAGAACAACAGCAATAATGGGTAGATACAGGTGTATACTGTGCTGTGCTGGAGGCACACAGCACCCACTAACTCCTGCAGATGCCTTTATTATAGAATACCAGCAATAAAGGGTAGATATAGGTGTATACTGTGCTGTGCTGGAGGCACACAGCACCCACTAACTCCTGCAGATGCCTTTATTATAGAACACCAGCAATAAAGGGTAGATACAGGTGTATACTGTGCTGGAGGCACACAACACCCACTAACTCCTGCAGATGGCTATATTAGAGAACAACAGCAATAAAAGGTAGATACAAGTGTATCCTGCGCTGGAGGCACACAACACCCACTAACTCCTGCAGATGCCTTTATTATAGAACACCAGCAATAAAGGGTAGATATAGGTGTATACTGTGCTGTGCTGGAGGCACACAACACCCACTAACTCCTGCAGATGGCTGTATTAGAGAACAACAGCAATAAAGGGTAGATATAGATGTATACTGTGCTGTGCTGGAGGCACACAACACTCACTAACTCCTGCAGATGGCTCTATTAGAGAACAGCAATAAAGGGTAGATACAGGTGTATACTGCGCTGGAGGCACACAACACCCACTAACTCCTGCAGACTCCGGAACACTACACAAGGCCGCCGCACTGGCGGCCTTGTATAGTGTGGGGCATGTACTAAACCCCCTGAGCTATAATTGGCCACAGGCATCATAGGGCAGTGCATTGTGGGCCATGAGCGCCACACGAATTTGGCGCGAACGGCCCACAGAGTTCTGGCTTCGTCGAACGGGCGAACAGCAGCGTGTATGAGCATCATGGGAAATGTAGTTCCAAAACATCTGGGGTGCCAAGGTACGCCATCACTGTCCTAGACCATGTAGGTTTAGGAGATATTTACAGCACCTACAGGTAAGCCTTAATCTAGGCTTACCTGTAGGTGAAAGGGTGTTGTAAGGGTTTACAACCACTTTAATAGCCACTGCACATGATAAACAGACGGTAAGGTCACCCCTAATCTCCAACAATGGATGGCTTCCTTTCGTGCCATGCAAATGTATACAATTGTGTGGCAAGCTGTGATTAGTCACAGTGATCACATGGTATAGACAAGGTCAAACACCGCCCATCTGTACCTTGTGATCAGCTTTGGCAAAATCACAGCTAGTCACAACAAAAGAAACTGAATGAATTAGTTTTATTCAGTAAAAGATGGTTGCTTATACCAATGAAATTCATTGGCATAAGCAATCATAACGTGTAAAAAAAAAAAAAAATCCTGATCACTTCCCCAGGGTAGTACAATGTCACTATGTTAATAATGTATTACTCTGGTCACAGCGTGTTAAAAATAAAATCATAAAAAAATGCAATAAAAAAGAAAATGTTAAAAAAAAAAAAACTAGGGTTAGGGTGTTAGGGCTAGGGTGTTAGGGTTAGGATGTTAGTGTTAGCGTGTGAGGGTTAGCCTGTTAGGGTTAGCGTGTTAGGGTGTTAGGGTTAGGGTGTTAGGGTGTTAGGGTTAGGGTGTTAGGGTTAGGGTGTTAGGGTTAGGGTGTTAGGGTTAAGGTGTTAGGGTTAGGGATAGGGTGTTAGGGTTAGAGTTAAGGTGTTAGGGTTAGGGTGTTAGGGTTAGGGTGTTAGGGTGTTAGGGTTAGGGTGTTAGGGTTAGGGTGTTAGGGTTAGGGTGTTAGGGTGTTAGGGTTAGGGTGTTAGGGTTAGGGTGTTAGGGTGTTAGGGTTAGGGTGTTAGGGTTAGGGTTTCCCCTTGAAGAACAAAGTTAGGACTCAGGGATTGGAATAGGGACCTCCACCAAAGGTCAAAGGTCAGTAGGCGTGGCTGACCCACCCCCACCAAAGTGTGTTCCGGCTACCCCAACTAAGTCGGGGAATGAAAAAGTCGTGGAATGAACAAGTCTCTCTTGTTTGGCACCCCCCTCTTTTTTTCACAAGGATTTAGATATTCACTTATACAATTCACTTTTTTGTGTGTAAAATTGGAAAGAGGACAGGGTAATTCGACAAATTGGGTTGATATCTATATATGGCTGTCACAGTATTCACCCCTAGATAAACAAAATGAAAATGAATGAATGTTTCACTCTTAGCCTTTGTACACACGGTCGGACATTCCGACGGAAAATGTCCGATCGGACCGTGTTGTCGGATAATCCGACCTTGTGTACAAGGGCTAATATTTATGTTGTGTCTATGAGAAGGGAGAAAGGATTTATCTTATGTGATTATCTATTTGTCTTATGTGATTGTGGATGTTTTGTAATTTTTTTTTTTATTTCAATGAAAATTTATCAAAAAGAGAAAAAATAATGTTTTTTTTTTTTTTTTTTTTTAGTTTTTTTTTTTTATTATGATTTAGGAAGTCACTTTTTTAAAGAAAATCACAGTATTTAGGTAAATCGGGTTTGTAGCTATACATGGCTGTCACAGTATTCACCCTTAAATAAATAAAATTAACAACGTTTCACTTTATATTTTATGGAGTGTCAAAGTTTTAAAAAGGAAGAAGAGCGTTGGGGTTTATTTTTATTTTTTCTTTACTTTTTTGAGAGAGAGAGATTAGTAAAAATTACACATTAAAGGATATTGTTAATATTTTGGTGGTATGTTCACTCTAGGAATGTTTTTTTTTTTAGGTTTTCACTAGGAAGCAGTGCAATTGGGGTAAGTATTTGGTAAGCGGACACGTATATTTAGGTGTTTCGGGTTGATATCTATTGGTAGTTGTCTCAGTATTCACCCTTAAATTAAAAATAAAAATGATCTCACCTTTCAGTGTTTTTTTTTTTTTTTTATTAGGATTTAGGAAGTCACTTTTTTAATAAAACCACAGTATTTAGATAAATCGGGTTGGTAGCTATACATGGCTGTCACAGTATTCACCCTTAAATAAATAAAATTAACAACGTTTCACTTTATATTTTATGAAGTGTCAAAGTTTCAAAAAGGAAAAAGTGCGTTGGGTTTTTTTTTTTATAATTTTTTTAAATTTTTTATTTTTTTTGAAGAGAGAGAGAGGTTAGGAAAAATTACACATTAAAGGATATTTTTAATATTTTTGCGGTATGTTCACTCTAGGAATGTTGTGTGTTATATGTAATTGGGGAAGTAGGAATGTCTTATGTGATTGTGGATGTTTTGTAAAGTTTTTTTATTTCAATGAAAATTTATCAAAAAGAGAAAAAAAAAAATGTTTTTTTTTTTTGTTTTTTTTTAATTACGATTTAGGAAGTCACTTTTTTAAAGAAAATTACAGTATTTAGGTAAATCGGGTTGGTAGCTATACATGGCTGTCACAGTATTCACCCTTAAATAAATAAAATTAACAACGTTTCACTTTATATTTTATGGAGTGTCAAAGTTTTCAAAAGGAAGAAGAGCGTTGGGGTTTTTTTTTTTTTTTCTTTACTTTTTTGAGAGAGAGAGATTAGGAAAAATTACACATTAAAGGATATTTTTAATATTTTTGCGGTATGTTCACTCTAGGAATGTTGTGTGTTATATGTAATTGGGGAAGAAGTAGGAATGTCTTATGTGATTGTGGATGTTTTGTATTTTTTTTTATTTCAATGAAAATGTATCAAAAAGAGAAAAAAAAAAAATGTTTTTTTTTTTCATTTTTTTTTTTATTACGATTTAGGAAGTCACTTTTTTAAAGAAAATTACAGTATTTAGGTAAATCGGGTTGGTAGCTATACATGGCTGTCACAGTATTCACCCTTAAATAAATAAAATTAACAACATTTCACTTTATATTTTATGGAGTGTCAAAGTTTTAAAAAGGAAGAACAGCGTTGGGTTTTTTTTTTTTATAATTTTTTTTACATTTTTTTTTTTTGAAGAGAGAGAGAGAGAGAGGTTAGGAAAAATTACACATTAAAGGATATTTTTAATATTTTTTAGGTATGTTCACTCTAGGAATATACAAAATATTACAAAAATATACAAAAAATTCATAAATGACAGCAACAGTATCAGAACAATTGTTACAAATACCAATACAATGAAGTAAAATTATTGGGTAGTGACCCCCACAAGTATGTAGGGGTGCAGTTGGTGTTGGTATAGACGTGAACCTCCACTAGTTTCGCGCAAAAATGCTGCTTCCTCAGGAGGCATAAACTCAAACATCTAAAGAAGACACACTATTATAGTAACAAAGAATCAAAGAACAACAAACAACAAGTAAACTGCCGATCATAGCATGACATTGGAGTATTTAGTTAAATCAGTGTGACTGACCAACAAGGCCCAAAGAGGGCAACAGACGGCATAGCTGAGACAACCAGATTTGAAGAGAAAAAGAGAAAAAATAAATAAAAAATGTAAAAAAACGTCAGCCCCGGAAGGTTCCTGACCAGAGCATTTTTTTTTCAATTTGGCACTGCACTACTTTAACTGGTAATTGCGCATTCATGCAACGCTGTACCCACACAAAATTGATGTCCTTTTTTTCGCCCACAAATAGAGCTCTCTTTTGGTGGTATTTGATCGCCTCTGCGGTTTTTATTTCTTACACTATAAACAAAATAAAAAGCGACAATTTTGAAAACAAAACATTATTTTTTACTTTCTGCTATAAAACATGTCCAATAAAAAAAATGTAAAAAAATCTTATTTCTTCATCAATTTAGGCCAATATGAATTCTGCTACATGTTTTTGGTTAACAAAAAAAAAAAAAAAATCACAATAAGCGTTTATTAATTGGTTTGCACAAAAGTTATCCCGTGTACAAACTAGCGGATATTTTTATGGCTTTTTTTTTTTTTTTTACACTAGGTGGGGATCAGCGATTTGTAGCGGGACTGCAACAAGTGACACTTTTTGGGAACCAGCGACACCAATACAGCGATCAGTCCTAAAATAATGCACTATCACTGTACTAATGACACTGGCAGGGAAGGGGTTAACATCAAAGGGTCAATCAAAGGTTTAAATATGCTTCTAGGGAGTGCTTTCTAACAGTGTGTGGGGGGAGGTGCTTGTACTATGGGAAGAGAGAGATTTGTGTTCCCGCTTAGCAGAAACACACAAGCTCCATCTTCCCCTCTCACAGAACGGCAATCTGCCTTGTTTATATAGGGAGAGATCGCCAGGTGTCGGCGAACATCGGGACCGCCGGACCCACTGATTGGCTCCCATTGTGTCCAATCACAGCAGGAGAGGGTCGCTGCCAGTGGCGTGTGCACCCCAGACTCCGAAAGGAGCTGCGAAATACAGGTACGTGATTTTGTGCTAATGGACCAGCCCGCCGCAGTAAAACGTTAAAGTTTTTTTTGTTTTGTTTTTTACATAACACCTGTTATATACAGCGCTAAATACAACGCCGCTCCCAAACCGTCCCCAAAGATGCTGCTTGCAGGACTTTTTCTAACGTCCCGCCAGCGCACCGCGCGCGGGGGGGGGGGGGCTGGGTCAAAGCACCTATTGCAGAGAATGGCTGGCAGTCAATGTTTTGTGGGTGGCGAGTGGTTAATCGGCTCCTCGGTGTGATTTGTGTCGCTGCGATGAGGGCAGTCGCTGTATAAATGTGTCGTATTATTATCACATATGTTTTATTCATGGGCCAGGCGCCGCGGTTCAGCGCGCTCACTCGCCGCTAAATAGAGCTCATTCAGACAACATCTTTAACCCGATAACCTGCAGGTAACAAGCGCAGAGGATCTCAGCGGCATGCCTGCTGTCAGCTCAATGAGGGGGGGAGGGGGGGGTCTCCATTCATCCTGATAAATGGCTTCGCTGCTTTCTCTGGGGTTGTGCGATTCCCAGACAATAAATGTATAATAAATATGACCTCCGGCCCTCCCCTCCAGTCCTGCCCGGTTGTAGCGGCTCCTCTCCTTGACTGAAATGGCTTCCTCTGATTTCACCGCACACTGCGAGCTTCTCACATTGTGCATTAGAAGCCGCAGTAATATAGACAGAGCTTGCCTCATGTCCTGGCTGGAGGACGTCCGGCATCATCTAGAGCAACCTTTTTGACATCGGACACCGGCTGCATGGAAGAACATTGTGCCAAAACCCAGGGCGGTAACCGATTTTTCGCGAGCAATGGCTGGTGTTGGTGCTTCAATCATCATGGCACCATGGCTGATATGGGGTCCGGGTGATTGAAGTGCATTATTTCTATTCGTACATTGTAGTAATAAAGGAAAAAGTTCAACTCACCATAATGCAGAATCAGGGGGAGCCCTGAGTGTGTCACTTGCCACGCTGCCTGCCACCAGATGCGGAATGTCACTTGCCACGCTGCCTGCCACCAGGTGAGGATGTCACTTGCCACGCTGCCTGCCACCAGATGTGGAATGTCACTTGCCACGCTGCCTACCACCAGATGTGGAATGTCATTTGCCACGCTGCCTGCCACCAGGTGAGGATGTCACTTGCCACCCTGCCTGCCACCAGATTCGGAATGTCACTTGCCACGCTGCCTGCCACCAGATGAGGATGTCACTTGCCATGCTGCCTGCTACCAGATGAGGATGTCACTTGCCATGCTGCCTGCTACCAGATGAGGATGTCACTTGCCATGCTGCCTGCCACCAGGTGAGGATGTCACTTGCCACGCTGCCTGCCACCAGGTGCAGAATGTCACTTGCCACGCTGCCTGCCACCAGGTGCAGAATGTCACTTGCCACGCTGCCAGATGCGGAATGTCACTTGCCAATGCTGCCTGCCACCAGATGCAGAATGTCACTTGCCACGCTGTCTGCCACCAGATGCGGAATGTCACTTGCCACGCTGCCTGCCACCAGATGCGGAATGTCACTTGCCACGCTGCCTGCCACCAGGTGAGGATGTCACTTGCCACGCTGCCTGCCACCAGGTGAGGATGTCACTTGCCACGCTGCCTGCCACCAGGTGAGGATGTCACTTGCCACGCTGCCTGCCACCAGATTCGGAATGTCACTTGCCACGCTGCCTGCCACCAGATGAGGATGTCACTTGCCATGCTGCCTGCCACCAGGTGAGGATGTCACTTGCCACGCTGCCTGCCACCAGATTCGGAATTTCTTTTTTTTAATATTCTTTATTTAAACTTCAAGGAGGTTACATAGTCCAGTTACATACATTTTCATAAATACATACAAACATTCGTCGGTGCTCAGTCCCTTTTAATCTCTACCAAAAATACAATTTCCCTGGTTTACATAACTGAGAGCCCATTTCTTATTTATCTCTACTGTTTTTACGTATTCCACTTTCCCTCCTTTTATTTTAGTTTTTTTTTTCCCCCCTTCCCTCCCACCCTCCGGAAAAAAAAAAAAAAAAAAAAGGAAAAAAAAAAAGAACACCCCTTCTGCTTCCAGCCCATATGATTTACTTATTCCCACTACATGGTGATCTCCTTATCTTTCCCTATTCCCCAGCAGTTTCTTTCCCTCTTCTGAAGAGAGGAAAATATTCCATCCCGCCCATATCCTAGCATATTGCTCGCTTCTGTCTTGGGCCGAGTACATTAAATCTTCCACAGCCCCCACCTTCCTCACTTTATTTAACCACATTGTTATTATTGGTGGTTTAGAGTCTTTCCAGGAACGAGCAATGCAACCCTTAGCCTCATTAACCATGTGACACAATACCGAGCCCTTATATTTTCTTATTGGGATATGTGAGAGGTGCAACAAGAAAAAAGCCGGGTCCTCCGTTATTGGATATTCTGTAAATTTTTGCATAGTTTTTTGCACGTCTTTCCAGTACTGTTTGATCCTGGGACATGTCCAGAAAATATGTAGTAAAGTCCCCCGTCCCCCGTTGCACCTCCAACATTGATCTGATGCTCCAGGGGAAAACCTCTGGAGCTTCGATGGGGTATAATACCACCTCGTCAACAGTTTGTAATTCAATTCCTGAATTCCAGTACAGATTGATGTGTTTAACGAGAGGTATATCATCCTCTGACGTTGATCTAATGAGAATGTCCTATCCAAGTCCCTTTCCCACTTTACAAAGCATGGCATCTCATAATTATCTGGGGGGGCTATAAGCAATGTATATATCTTTGATATCGTTCGAGACAGAGGTTCCTTCTCTTCACAGTATATTTCAAATCTAGTTAGATCTTGTTTATAGTTTATTGCTGGACCTAATGACTCAAAGAAGTGCCGGAGCTGCATTGCCTGCCACACCTTCACTTCAAATTGGCCCCCTTGTTGAGTCAAAGTAGTCACTGTTGGCCAGGCATTAGATTGTATAAAATGTGATACCTGCATATACCCCTTTTCCCGCAGGTTCTTAAAGTCTCTCCTCTCCATTCCTGGTTTAAAACTGGGGTTACCTAGCACCGGAACTAATGGGGAATGCGCTGACGAGAATTTAGGGTTCTGACTAATTCTAAATCCTATTTGTAATGTTGGGCCTATAAGCGGATGCTTTTTCATAGAGTCTGGTAGATTTGTATAGCACCAAATCGCTCTTCGGAGAGGTACTATACACATTTCTTGTTCTAGTTCTATCCAAATCTTAAATTCTGTATGTCGGCACCAGTCGATAATCTTCCCAATATGCACTGCCTTATAGTATTTAAGTAAATCTGGTACTGCTAAGCCTCCGTCTCTTTTTAGCATAGTCATCCGGCTTCTACTGATCCTCGGTCGTTTACCTGCCCAAATAAATTTCGTAAACACTGTGTCTATTTCACGAAAAAAAGCAGATGGGATTTCTATTGGTAGGGCCTGTAGTAGATATAAAAATTTTGGCAGAATACTCATTTTAATAGAGTTGCAGCGGCCAAACCATGAATGACGTCCCTGTTGCCATTTCTCTAACAATATTTTAACTGCCTTAAGAAGCGGGGGGAAATTCAACTTAAATGTCTCTTCTATTTTTACTGGGATCTGTGTGCCCAGGTATTTCAGGGCTGTCCCTACCCATTTAAATTTAAAGTTGGGTTGTAACATTTGTTGTTTTTCCCAGGGGAGGGCTACCCCCATTGCCTCTGACTTTGAATAATTGATTTTAAAATTTGCCAATGCACCATACTCATCTATTTCCTTCATTAAATTTGGCAGTGAGATATGTGGACTAACCAGAGAGAACAGCAGATCATCTGCATAAGCAGAGATTTTATAGCTCCTATCTCCAACTTGTAGACCTTTAATATCTGCGTTTAGCCTAATTTTATTCAATAACGGTTCTATCGAGAGAGCGAACAGCATAGGGGAAAGTGGGCACCCCTGCCGTGTCCCATTTGAGATTTTAATCGGTTCTGAGAGTACCCCATTGACTTTAACCACGGCCTGCGGAGAGGAGTATATTCCAGATATCCACCTTATCATATGCTCACCTAGTCCCATATGCCTCAATACTTCGAACATAAACCTCCAGTTCACCCTATCAAATGCTTTTTCAGCGTCTGTACTTAAAAAAATAGAGGGCGTTCTAGTTTGATTGGCATAGTGGACCAGGTTGAGTACCTTAACAGTGTTGTCTCTCGCCTCCCTAGTAGGGATAAACCCTACTTGGTCTCGATGTACCAGTTGATTTAATAATGGTTGGAGGCGAGAAGACAACAGTTTGGTGAAAAGCTTCAGATCACAGTTTAACAATGAGATAGGTCGGTAACTCCCACAGTCCGCAGGGTCCTTCCCTTCCTTTGGGATTACCGAGATATGTGCTCTAAGTGCATCCTGTGGGGGGGCCGCAGCTTGGCCAATTGCATTAAAGGCCTTTAGCATATGCGAACCTAAGATTGGGAGGAAACTCTTGTAGTACTGGATTGAAAATCCATCGGGCCCCGGTGCTTTCCCTTGTTTAACTGTTTTCATTACTGCATTTAACTCCTCTGTCGTTATAGGGGCTTCCAGTCTACTACGTTCCGTGGAAGAGAGCCTACATAGGCCTGCTGCTGATAGATACTCCTCCATTTTAGCCTGGGGTACTCGGGGTAGTGATAGATTGTATAGCCAAGAATAGTATTCTCCAAATCTTTCAGCTATCTCACTGGGACGGGAGATCAGACGTCCATTTTCCCCTTTAATATGAGGGACATAAACCATCTTCCCCTTTTCTTTAAGTTTCCCTGCTAATGCTTTGCTGCACTTATCCCCTAGTTCATACGTAATTTTCCTACCAAACTGTATTGCCGCCTTCGCTTTACATCGGAGGAGATCGGTCAACTGTCTCCTCAGATGTGCCAACTCATTTCCTATAGATGTAATTTGTATATTCTTGTGGAGAGTCTCCAACTTCTGAATTTCATCTGCTAATTTTACCATCTGTTCTTCTCTTATTTTCTTTAATCGAGAGCCATGTTTAATCAACACTCCTCTCATTACCGCCTTATGTGCCTCCCATATCATGCCCGGATCACTCCCCTGGGCGTCATTTATCTGGAAGTACATTTCCATTTCTTTCCCTACATCTTCCCGTATTTCGGGAATCTGCAACAGACTTTCGTTTAACCGCCATTGGCGCCCCTTGGATAGGGCCGGGCATGACATGGATATCTGTAGTGTCACTGGTGCGTGATCTGACCACGTTATATTTCCTATCTCTACTTTCTGTACTGCTGGCAGTAAATAATGGGGTATCAGAAAGAGATCGATGCGGGAGTAGAGTTGATGTGGATTTGAAAAAAATGTATAATCTCTCTCTCCTTCGTGTAGCAGCCTCCATACATCCACTAGATGCATCTCTTGCAACTTCCGCATTATCTTCCCCCTGACCCCCTTAGGGACTGATGAGACTCCCGTTGATGTGTCTTCCCTAGGGTTTAATGGTATATTCAAATCTCCACCTAAGATCACTTTTCCTTCTGCAAATTCCATTAATTTTGTCAGAGTTTTATTTATAAAATTATCTTGATGTACATTTGGCGCATAAATAGTAGCTAACGTTACTTTTACCCCCCCTATTTGTCCCTTTATGAAAAGGAAGCGTCCATCTACATCTTTCCGCATATCCAGGAGAGCCCAGGGTATTCGGTTCGAAATTAAGATGGACACTCCCTTCGACTTCGATACTTGATTATGTACATGGTATACACATGGGAAAAATCTATTCTGGAGATACGGAAGGTCACTCCTTTTGAAGTGTGTTTCTTGTATGAACGCCACGTCCGTATTGGATCGTTTTAGTTCATTAAGGAGTATCTTTCGTTTCTCCGGTACATTTAATCCTTTTGCATTTATGGAAGTTACCCTTATCTCCTCCATCTTTCAAAAGGATATAAGAAGGCAGTAGTGTGCAAAAAAAAAAAAAAAAAAAAACCCCCGATCTTTTCTAATCTGAATCTAACCCCCCTCCTTTCCTATCAACCCCTAGGGGAGGCACCCCCGTTCTGAACCTCCAATTATACGGTTCGCGTGGGTGCAGACCTATTTGGGGGGTTGACTTGAATCGGCCAGAGTGCTCTGCTCCTATACCCTCCCTCCCGTCCCCCTCTTTCTCAACCCCTTAACTTTCTTCAGCTACACAGCACTTTTTATTTCCATATTAGGAGGCATTCCCGTCCTTTACTATCGTAGTCCCCTATTCTCTCATCCCCATCCTTCCTCCTCCTCTCTCTTCTATTCCTCTAGTCCCTTTCCCCCTTTTTCTCTCTCCTTCCTTCCTCTTCTCTTCTTCCCCTCCTCCTCTTCCCATCTTTCCCCTTCCCTCTTCTCGTTTCCTGACCTCCCTTTCCTCTCTCTCCACCGCCCCTCCCCTCCCCCCCCCCAAACCTCCCCTCCGACCTTCCCTTCTCTTCCCTCTCCCTCCCCCCCTCCCTTCCCCTTCTCTTTCCCCCTAGAGTTTTACTTCCTTCTCACTACTTCTCTTTCATTAACTTCACTCCTCTTATTACCTCTAATTCCTATTCCTTCTATTTAGTTACTCCACAGGGTCTTCCCCATCCTATATACCTACCCCGGAATTTCACTTACCACGCTGCCTGCCACCAGATGAGGATGTCACTTGCCATGCTGCCTGCCACCAGGTGAGGATGTCACTTGCCATGCTGCCTGTCACCAGATGCGGAATGTCACTTGCCATGCTGCCTGCCACCAGATGCGTAATGTCACTTGCCACGCTGCCTGCCACCAGATGTGGAATGTCACTTGTCACTCTGCCTGCCACCAGGTGCAGAATGTCACTTGCCACGCTGCCAGATGCAGAATGTCACTTGCCAACGCTGCCTGCCACCAGATGCAGAATGTCACTTGCCACGCTGCCTGCCACCAGATGCGGAATGTCACTTGCCACGCTGCCTACCACCAGATGCAGAATGTCACTTGCCACGCTGCCTGCCACCAGATGAGGATGTCACTTGCCATGCTGCCTGCCACCAGGTGAGGATGTCACTTGCCACGCTGCCTGCCACCAGATTCGGAATGTCACTTGCCATGCTGCCTGCCACCAGATGCGGAATGTCACTTGCCATGCTGCCTGCCACCAGATGTGGAATGTCACTTGCCACGCTGCCTGCCACCAGGTGGAGAATGTCACTTGCCACGCTGCCAGATGCGGAATGTCACTTGCCATGCTGCCTGCCACCAGATGCAGAATGTCACTTGCCACGCTGCCTGCCACCAGATGCGGAATGTCACTTGCCACACTGCCTGCCACCAGATGCAGAATGTCACTTGCCACTCTGCCTGCCATGTTGCCTGTCGCCAGATGCGGAATGTCACTTGCCATGCTGCCTGCCACCAGATGCAGAATGTCACTTGCCACACTGCCTGCCACCAGATGCGGAATGTCACTTGCCACGCTGCCTGCCACCAGATGCGGAATGTCACTTGCCATGCTGTCTGCTACCAGATGCGGAATGTCACTTGCCATGCTGCCTGCCACCAGATGCTAAATGTCACTTGCCACGCTGCCTTCCACCAGATGAGGATGTCACTTGCCATGCTGCCTGCCACCAGATGCGGAATGTCACATGCCACGCTGCCTGCCACCAGATGAGGATGTCACTTGCCACACTGCCTGCCACCAGATGCGGAATGTCACTTGCCATGCTGCCTGCCACCAGATGCGGAATGTCACTTGCCACGCTGCCTGCCACCATATGCGAAATGCCACTTGTCACGCTGCCTGTCACGTGGCCTGTCACCAGATGTGGAATATCACTTGCCACGCTACCTGCCACGTCACCTGCCACCAGATGCGGAATGTCATTTGCTGTGCCACCTGCCGGTAGGCCTCTGTGCAGTGGTGGGTTTCGAATGCATCTTCGCCTTGCCCCATTCAGAATAGTAGCAGCAGTTCTAGCTGTGGAATGGAGAGGAATATGGAGGTTGTCATTGTTCATTCTGAAAATGCCAGGTGCATGGCTGTCATGCTGGTCTGAACCCCCCCATGTTGATCAGAAGCTGTGCCGTCACTGGCTACACGCTGCTCCCAGGCAAGGGGGATCAGACCCCAGGGACAGCCAGGCACTCAGCATTTTCAGGGTGATCACTGACAGACATCCAGCAAGCACGGTGAGTGGAGCGCCCCTTGTGGTATGTCAGGCAGTCAGCTGAGGGGGTGAACTACAAGTCCCAGCACACCCAACCTGTACTCCCACACACAGCTCACCTGTCACTGATGACGTCAAATCTCTGTGGGATCGCCCCTCTTGATGTAACAGGGTGTCTCCCTCCTCATGCTGCAGCCAGTCTCACCTGGCAGAGGGAGAATCCGGGACTCCTTCGGCTGTCACTCTCTGGCACCGCCCTTGGCCATTCCTTGGGAGGGGGGTGGGGGATTTGCGTCTCTGAACAAGGAGAGCTCTATGCTCAGTTTTCTCACAATGAGAAGCCGCAGGAGAGCGGTGATGCGTAGCGGGCAGTGAGAGATGATGTCATTTCTCTGCTCCCCGCCGCACCTCCGACACTGAGGCTGACAGAACACCAGCTGTGAGGGTGGAAGAGCGGTGATGTGGGGGGCGGAGAGAGATGATGTCATCTCTGCTTGTCCGGTCGCTCGCTTCTTCCATCCACTCAGCTCTCTTATGCAGACTGCCCGCCCAGGTGTCTCATGCCAGCCACCCTCACCCACGGCAAGGCTCCAGTAAGGCCGCAACCCGGGGGTTGACGACCCCTGATCTAGAAGACATGTGCGGTAGACAAAAAATGTGTTCGTTTTTGTTTCATTCGTTTTTTTCGTTCGTAAATGCATAAATTCGTAAATTCGTACGTTCGTAAATTTGTTCATTCATAAATTCGTAAATTAGAAGATTCGTAATTTCGTAATTTCAAAAATTAGTAAATTCGAAAATCCGAAAATTCGAAAAGAATAAAATAAGAAATAAAATCTGTAAATTCTAAGTAATAACTATCTAACTAACTAATAATAACAAGCTATTAAATTATAGGTATTATAATTTCCTTTCAAATTTGGCTGTAAGTGAACGCAAGACAAATTTATCCAAAGTTACTAATTATCTGAAATAACAATTGCTGCATCTAAACACATAGAATGGAACACATTAATAATAAATAATAATAATAAAAAAGTTTTTATTATTATTGTTATTTATTATTATAAATTTGTTACATTCCATTCGTTTAGATGCGGCATTTGTTATTTTGGATAATTCGTAACGTTGGATACATTCGCATTAGTTATGTTCACTTACAGCAAAATTTGAAAGGAAATTCCAATACCTATAATTTAATAGTTATTATTTCAGATTTTTGAATGTTCAGATTTTCTGATTTTGAATTTAGGAATTTTCTAATATTCGGAAAAAAAAAAACGGGTATTCGTTAATTCGGATGTTTCCCATTTACTATTTGCACTGTGATCAGCTGTGATTGGACCAGCGGCAGCTCGTCCATTAGAGGCGCCCAAGCTCCACCCCCTCTCTCCAGGCCACCCCCCCTATATGGTAATGGATAGATCCATGGCTGCCGTGACCACCCCCTATTCAGGTGACCAGGCACATGAATTACAGCGACGGGGGGATTCTTTGGAAGCACCTGATTAGATCCACGGGCTCTAATAGTCGTCAAAATCGGGGGGGGGGGGGGGTCTCGGATCGCAGTGCATGCAACCTGGAGCCCACCCAGGTGTGTTACAACAGCGAATGAACACTCGCTGTTGAAACACTGATCCTCAATCTGGCCAATCAGAAGCAGGTGTGAGACCTGTTTTTTAGATTGGATGAAAAGAGAAGACTCCCAATTGGCCACTGAGGAGGGAGGAAACGGAAGACGCCGCCTTGGAGAACAATAAGCTGCCAGTGATGGAGAATGGGAGGCCACCGCTGAGCAGGGGGAAGTCACCGGTGATGGGGTAAGTGCTCTCGACCGACCGACCAACTGACCTGGGGGGGGGGGTTGGATGTTATACTGTTTGCTGCCCCCCCCCCCCAAAAAAAAGATTTCCCACCAGCCACCACCAGCTGATCACATGGTAAAGAGCCTACATCAAAGCCTCTTTACCATGATCAGTGATGCGCTCTGCACACCGGGGGCTGCCCCTGAGGCTGCGCACGAGTGGCTCATTTGGAAGGACATCTAGCGCCAACAGTTTACGCAGCGCTTTACAACGTATAGGGGAGACAACACAATTACAATACAATACAAAAGGTACAGGAGGGCCCGGCTCATAGAGCTTACATTCTAAAGGGAGGGGGTGGTGGTACAAAAGGTAATAGTTGCAGAGAATGATTTGATGGGGGCGGCTCGGGACAGTTAGGTGGGTGTGGGATTGGCTTCCCTGAATAAATTAGTTTTCAGGGAACTCTTAAAGGTGGACAGGGTAGGGGCTGAGCGGACAGACTGGGGCAGGGAGTTCCAGAGGATGAGAGAGGCTCTGGAGAAGTCTTGAAGGCGAACATGAGAGGAGGTAACGAGGGAGCTAGAAAGCAGGAGGTCGTCGGAGGAGTGGAGGGGACGATTTGGGCGATATCTGCAGATGAGGTTGGTGATGTAGATGGGGGCGAGGTTGTGGATTGCTTTGTATGTTATGGTTAGCATTTTGAATTTTACACGGTGGGGTAGGGGGAGCCAGTGAAAGGATTGGCAGAGAGGGGCGGCAGTCACGGAACGATTAGTGAGGTGTATTAGTCTAGCAGCAGCATTCATAATAACCATTACCGTCAATGCAGAAGCCTCACCATTGCCTCAATGCAGCAGCCTCACCATTGCCATCAATGCAGCAGCCTCACCATTGCCATCAATGCAGCAGCCTCACCATTGCCATCAATGCAGCAGCCTCACCATTACCATCAATGCAGCCTGATCGATGCCCATCTGCAGCCTAGCGGGGACAGGGAGGGGGGCGGGATAAGCGCTGATAGATTACATACAGTGAGAATCTCCTATGATAGACAGAACAGTGGTCCAATGGCAGTCCAGGAGACGGGACTTCCTATTACAGAGGCCGCCAAGTAAACAGAAGATTCTCGCTGAATGTAATCTGATGGCTCTCGCCCCGCCCCGCCCCCCTCCCTGTCCCCTCCGAGGCAGCTAAAATTGATGTATTGGCATATAATACACACACACGCTATTTGTACCCGATTTTCAGGGTGAAAAGGTGAGTGTTATATACACCAATAATTACAATATATGTTTAATTCTATCAACTATCTATACTTTAATGAGAGTAGGTGCGTAGATTAGGGCAGGTTAGTAGGGGCCCTAGTGCATTACTTTGCCCGGGGGCCCATGCTGCTGTAAAGACTTTTTCCTTTCTTATTACACGGGATGGAAAGGTCCACACACTGCAGCAATCTTTTATGCCCTCTGGAAGTATCAAAGTGTTTAAGTATTCAGCTCCTAAATATATGGGAGTGTCACAGAGCTGAATTTTACAGCGAGTGAAAGCGCCGTCTTTAGTTGTTTTATTGATCCTTCAAGGTCAAGATGAAGCTGAATTTTGTTCTTGTAAATAGATTGTTCATTACGGATTCAGCCCTGTGTGTGTGTGTGTGGAATGTTCACCCGGATCTTTGAATAAAGTCTGAATCTCTCTTTCTAGAATATTAGAACTTATTTTTTTTTAATTTATCAGTACCAGACCCGGAGTTGGGGTTAAACTACAAGGGGTACCGAGTCCGAGAGGTCAAAGAGCCCAACATGACTGCTCTTCACTTTCATTTTCCGGCCTGCTGTGAAGACTGAAGTTGAGTTTCTCTTTCCTGAGGTCTCTTTTTTCTTTTATCTGCTGTGTGAACATCTAGCAGACCTTTATAGAAAGTTCCTTTATGTGGATAGCATGAAAATGCCAAATTTTATTTAAGTAGTACTTTTAGTTCCTGGTACCAAAAACAAATCAAAGTTCTAGATTATCAGTCAGTGTTTCTCAATCAGGGTGCCCTCTGGGTTTTCTCTGGGGGCCACGACCATAGGATCCAGTTTGTCTCCAGCACCAGGAGGCTGGCCACCTGCAACATAACGACCAGTGATGCTTTAGGGCCAGGAGGCACGGCATCATCCATTGCTATGGTTATGGTGGCTCAGGGCCGGGACAAGGGGTGGGCAGGAGGGGCGGCTGCCCCATGGCGCAATGGTTTATTGCAGGGGTAGGGGGCACCCTGACCCTAACCCTAAGGGAAAGGGAGGCGCAGTTTGGCATCTTTGCCCTGGACACTGGATGACCTTGGCACTGTGGTGGCTGACTCGCCTATGGCAACGCATGTCTCTGAACCAGGGCAGGCAGCATGCAGGTGCCACCCCTAGCATTCAGAAGAAGAGAGAAGTCTACTTCTCCCAGACCTGCTCCACCTAACACCTTCTGCCATGCTCCTAGAGCTAAAAGGTGGGCCTATTGTGTGAATAGGGGACTGTGTCATTGGTGGGGCTTTGTGATATGGACTATGAGATTGGGGGGCTCTGTGATGAGGGGCTGTGAGATTTGGGTGCTTTGTGATGGGAGACTTTGAGATTGGGGGATTGTGAGATTGGGGGGCTCTGTGATGGCTGGCTGTGAGATTGGTGTGCTCTGTGATGAGGGGCTGTGAGATTGGTATGCTCTGTGATAGAAGACTGTGAGATTGGGGGACTATGAGATTGGGGGCTCTGTGATGGGAGACTGTGAGATTGGGGGACTGTTATATTGGGGGGCTCTGTGATTAGGGGCTGTGAGACTGGGGGGCTCTGTGATGGGAGACTGTGGGATTGGAGGACTATGAGATTGGGGGCTCTGTGATGGGAGACTGTGGGATTGGAGGACTATGAGATTGGGGGCTCTGTGATGGGAGACTGTGGGATTGGGAGATTGGTGGCTCTGTGATGAAGGGTTGTGAAATTGGAGGGCTCTGTGACAGAATACTGTGAGATTGGGGGATTGTGAGATTGGGATCTCTATGATGGGAGACTGTGAGATTGGGGGAGCTCTGTGATGGGAGGTTCTGATATAATGAGAAGGCTCTGATGTGATGGGGGGACTCGTGTATAAGGGGGTCATTGGTGTAAAGGGATGACTCTGGGTTGATGCGAGGACTTATGTATTGGGGGCCTTTGATGTATAGAGGAAACTCTGATGTGATGCAGGGCTCCCATGTATGGGTGGAGCTCTGATGACCCCCGACATGAGGGTGGACCTCTGATGTGAAGGGAGAATATGATGTTATAGGGAGGGCCCCATCATTGGTGTCAGTGGGAGGAATAGTGCCCCATCATTGGTGTCAGTGGGAGGAATAGTGCCCCATCATTGGTATCGGTGGGAGGAACAGTGCCCTATTGTTGGTGTCAGGAATTATGCCCCACTGTTGGCATCAGTGAGAGGAAAGGTGCCCCAAGGGCCAGATAAAAGCCAGGGCTGCAATTGCACCCCTGGGTCACAGTTTGGAGATCGCTGATCTAAGATATGTGAAGTATGGGGCTGTTTGCCCCCATTAGGCTCCACCTGTGAATAAATGATCACTTTTGGGTTGTCTGGCCCTTTAAACATTTCAATTGTTCTACCTAGTAGAAAGTTTATAGGAAAAATGATACAAATCTATTTCTCTAGTATGTCTGATTCAGCTCCCTCCCAATGGCAGCCAGCCTGGGAATGGCCGAATTCCAAATGACCACATTTCTATTTGCTTTTAATTATTAAAATCTCCGCATTCCATCGCTTGTCTCACCCCGGCGCTCCTCCGTGTTTGCTCGGACTCGCATGCTGCCGGTTCTTGCGCTGCTCACTGTTCTCTGCCGCCTTTCCCTGGATGACAAATTAAATAAAGCGTTTAATTAACGAGTCGGTACGCTTGATGAGTTTGAGAAAACTTTCTTTTATTAGTGATGGGAGTGCAATTAAGGACACGTTGCACCGGCTAACGGCTTTAATACAAACAAATTGCATGTAATTAACTTTCCCGGGCGCGCGGGGGCTCGCGGAGCACTGAGCGCACAGTTAGCGCCCTGGAAACCGCCCGCCCGCCCCCCCCCCCCCTATAAACACCAACCAGGCTATAAACTTGAAGCGGTAGATGTTAACATCTTCACCACTTAACCGGGTGATTAAAAAGTGACACACTGCGATCTACTGCCGGTAATGATTCCTCTGATATAAAGCAGGAAACTTCAAAGGAAACCCGGGACCAGCTGTTATTATTTACCATCGGTGATCGCAGGAGAAATATGGCGCTACCGGCACAACGGTATCCCCCTCTCCGCTATTAGAAAGCGATATCCGCCTGAGCAAGCAGAAAAGAAAGCAGTAAAAGAAACAATGTAGCAAATCAAAACCTCGCATTTAACTTTTTCGCTGCCAGAGCCATTTTTGCAATTTTAATCTTTTTTTTTTTTTGCCCACGTGTTTAAAATTTTTATTTTAGGACTGAAGATTACATAAAACCCCAAACAGTATATATTTTCTTCAAGCAGACACCCTGGAGAATAAAATAGTGGTAGTTCCAATTTTTTATGTTACACGATATTACCGCAAAGGTAGGAAATGCAAAATTTCAGTAAAAAACTTACTAAAGTTAATTTTACAGTGAACAATTGCAATAAACTACCCAAATTCTTGGTAAAGTATAAAAGAAGAGGTCGCACCGAGTAAATAGATACCCAACATGTCAAACTTTAAATTTGATTGCACCCATGAAATTGGCTACAAACCTCAGTACCTTATATTTTTTATAGGTGACCCTTCAAAATCTCCCTATAGGTCGGGGATATGCAATTAGCGGAACTGCAGCTGTTGCAAAGCCTACAAGTCCCATCATGCCTCTGCCTCTGGGCGTCATGCTTGTGGCTATCAGAGTCTTGCAATGCCTCATGGGACTTGTAGTTCTGCAACAGCTGGAGGTCCGCTAATTGCATATGCAATGATAGGCAGCACGGTGGGCACTGATGTGCACTGATAGGCAGAACGGATAGGCAGCACTGAGGGGCACTGATGGGGGGCACTTATGGGCAGCACTTATGGGTACTAATGGACAACACTGATGGCACTGATGGGAGGCACTGATGAGCATTGATGGGCAGTACTGATGAGTAGGCACTGATGGGAGGCATGAACTGGCATAATTTATGGGCACTGATTGTACTTATGGGTACTGATGGGCACTGATTGGTGGCACTGCTGGGGCTTTCCTGTAATCAGGGCACTGATGATCATTGCCCTGATTACCTGCCAAGGTCTCCTCTGCAAGGAGATGCCGCTGATCAGCACTCCTCACCACACACTCTCAGTGCCATGGGGTCCTAGCAACATGGCGCGGCCGCGATTTGACTGTCTCCTGTAAGATGTCTGCAGTCTCTGATCATCCCCTGTACCATGTCTGCAGTCTCTGACCATCTCCTGTAGTATGTCTGCAGTCTCTGAGGTCTCCTGTAGCATGTCTGCAGTCTCTGACCGTCTCCTGTAATATGTCTGCAGTCTCTGACCATCTTCTGTACTATGTCTGCAGTCTCTGACCATCTCATGTATCATATCTGCAGTCTCTGACCATCTCCTGTAGTATGTCTGCAGTCTCTGACCGTCTCCTGTAGTATGTCTGCAGTCTCTGACCGTCTCCTGTAGTATGTCTGCAGTCTCTGACCGTCTCCTGTAGTATGTCTGCAGTCTCTGACCATCTCCTGTAGTATGCCTGCAGTTTCTGACTATCTTCTGTACTATGTCTGCAGTCTCTGACCATCTTCTGTAGTATGTCTGCAGTCTCTGACCATCTCCTGTGTTATGTCTGCAGTCTCTGACTGTCTCCTGTATTATGTCTGCAGTCTCTAACCATCTCCTGTAGCATGTCTGCAGTCTCTGACCATCTTCTGTAGTATGCAGTGGCGTAACTAGAACCTTCAGGGTCCCGATGCAAGAAACCATGAAGGGCCCCCCTGAACCCCAGCCAGGGCCCTTCCCTCCGAGTCTAGTGGTGGAACTCTAGGGCGTGGTCACAGGTATGACCTTTGTGAGCCCTGTAGTTCCACCACTGGTATCAGTAGTTTTTTTTAATTATTTTATTTTTAGGTGCCCCATTGGGGGACTGTCCCTAGGCAGGATGGGGTCCCCGTCCCCCAGAAGAGATGAGGTCCTTTTCTCCAGGGCAGATGAAGTTACTGCCCCCAGGTGAGAAGGGGTCTCTGTCCCCAGGGTAGGGGGGGGTCCCTGTTCCCAGGGAGAGATGGAGGGGGTGTGCAATGGCGCACTCATCCATGTTGGCCTGGGCTCCATCCAGTGTGCTGGACAGGCGATCAGCATATCTCCCAGAAAGACCTTTCATCATCTGTGTATGACAGGGGAGGAGGAGGGCTGGCAGCCAAGCCTGCAGTGTCCTCCGGCAAGCCGGCTCTCATAGGGCTGCACTGCATCTGTGTGCTTAAAGTTTGTTTACCCGGGAGAAGTATGCAGTGCAGAGTGGGCCAGACTAGGGGGGGGGGGGCAGGACTCTGGCAGGGGAGAACAGACATCGGACTGAGCGGCAATGCATGGAGCAGGAGAGGGGTACTCTGAGGAGCCGGCCGAGGACACAGGTCATGCGGGAATGCACAACTAAAGAGCAGCCAGTGCGATAGTCGAGCATGGAGCTCTGCTAGTCACCCTCCACCTCCAGCCACCCATATGCATGGTGCACTGGTACCCCTAGCTGCCTGTGCTGCTGCCGGCCATATGTAGAGGGGGCTGCATGGGCCCCCTGCATCACAGGGCCCGGTTGCAGTCGCGACTGCTGCACCCCCTATAGTTACGCCCCTGGTAGTATGTCTGCAGTCTCTGACCATGTCCTGTAGCATGTCTGCAGTCTCCGACCATCTCCTATATCATGTCTGCAGTCTCTGACCATCTCCTGTAGCATGTCTGCAGTCTTTTACCATCTCCTGTAGCATGTCTGCAGTCTCTGACCATCTCCTGTAGCATGTCTGCAGTCTCTGACCATCTCCTGTATCATGTCTGCAGTCTCCGACCATCTCCTGTAGTATGTCTGCAGTCTCCGACCATCTCCTATATCATGTCTGCAGTCTCTGACCATCTCCAATAGTATGTCTGTAGTCTCGGACCATCTCCTGTACTATGTCTGCAGTCTCTGACCGTCTCCTGTAGTATGTCTGTAGTCTCTGACCATCTCCTGTACCATATCTGCAGTCTCTGACCGATGGTATCAGATGGTTAGACACGATAAAAAAGATGGTTAGAGCTTTTCTTGCACTAAAAGTGGCAATAATGGCCAACAATAAATTCATATTAATTTAAATTGATGATATTAATTAAAAACTCGAATAGTTACATAGTTACATAGTTACATAGTTACATAGTTACATAGTTAGCCAGGTTGAAAAAAGACACAAGTCCATCCAGTTCAACCTTAAAAACAAATAAATAAAATAAAAAATAATCGTACAATCCAGATACCCAATTTTATGCCCACAATTGATCCAGAGGAAGGCGAAAAAAACCCCAGCAGAGCATGCTCCAATTTACTACAGCAGGGGAAAAAAATTCCTTCCTGATCCCCCAATAGGCGATCGGATTTTCCCTGGATCAACTTTACCTATGTTAGTACCTAGTTATATTATGTACCATCAGGAAAGTATCCAAGCCTTTCTTAAAGCAATCTACTGAACTGGCCAGAACCACCTCTGGTGGGAGTCTATTCCACATTTTCACTGCTCTAACTGTGAAGAAACCTTTCCGTACTTGAAGCTGAAATCTCTTTTCCTCTAGACGTAAAGAGTGCCCCCGTGTCCTCTGGGTTGACCGTACAGAGAACAACTCAACACCAAGTTCACTATATGGACCCCTAATATATTTGAACATGTTAATCATATCCCCCCTTATATGAATATAATACAATTGTATATAAAAATAGAAATATATTTTAAAAACAGTCATTTTCGCTATTAGTTTTGGATTTCGGCCTAGTGCATCCTTCATTTTTGGTTTTGGCACCAAAATTTCCATTCGGTGCACCCCTAGTTTTTTACTTATCTTCAGGCCTAAAATCTTTATATATGTGTGCAAAAAAAAAAAGCAATAAAGGCTCTGGCCTTGTGGCGAAAATCCCGTTTCTCCAAATATCTAACAAAAAGGAGACAAAAATAGGAGATTTGAGCTTCTGGCTGACAAATGACCCCGGACACACTTCATTCAGAACGGAAACATTGTCCCCAGAAATGAAGGGGAAATCTAAATGTACGGGAAGCAGATCCTGTATAAAGTAGCCATAAAATAAATCTATTTTCATAGGAGAGACGGGAAGGATTCCTCATCTCTCTATAGCCAATGATTTAAATGAAGCGTCAGATTTTCCTCCAGGCAACAGGTAATGATCGAGATAAAGTGATCTCTACGATCGTCCCACGGGGGGGGGCTCCAGTCTGGGGGTCAGCCGGTTTCAGTCCCTCGCTGTAATAAATACGCACTTGGAGGATAGGCTTTAAAGGACTAGGAAGCCTAAAATGTGAAGAGATTCGTTCCAAAGGATATTCTGTGCATGTAAAAGCAGAGAGGAGAGCTCCAGGTGAAGTATATCTAAAGCCCTTTTATTTTTCTTGTTTTTTAAGTTTTAGGTAGTAGGGACAGGTTACTTTTTTTATAATTTTGCTTCCGTTCCCATTCTGGTGACAACTCAAACTTTGGATTTTCCATCTCGGTTTGTCTTGGTGTCAGAGGTCACCATAACATAACCCCTCCTTAGCCCCCAGGCCATCCAAAACAACAAGAAGAGAGGTTTTGGTTTAACTTAAAGTGGTTGTATAGTCTTTTTTTGGAACTTTTACCTACAGGAAAGCCTATAATAAGGCTTACCTGTAGGTAAAAGAAATATCTCCTAAACCTATACGGTTTAGGAGATATTCCCCTCACAATGCGCCGCTGACTGCACAGGGGATTCTCGGCTGCAAGCCCGGCAGACGCCGGACCCGGCCGGGAAGAAATCTAGGAGTGACGATATCGCGGCTCTGGCCACTCACAGCGCCGGAGCCGTGATACCTGGAAGAAACGCCGAGGGAACATGTCAGCTCCCTCGGCGTGGATCTGATCAGATGTCGGGGCCTCGTTCTAAGGTAAGTATTTGATAATGAGCTAGTATGCGGTGCATACTAGCTCATTATGCCTTTTCCTTTGCAGGTGGGAAAACAAAACACGTCAGCGGGTTTACAACCGCTTTAAAATCATGAATGCATGGGGTCTGGGGTGGGGACTGTACATAGTGTAGGCATCTACATGTATATAATGTATATAGTACAGGGGTCTGGCGGGGAAATGTACATATTATAGGGGTCTGGGGTGGGGAATGTACATAGTACAGGGGTCTGTAGTGGGGAATGCACATAGTACAGGGGTCTGTAGTGGGGAATGTACATAGTACAGGGGTCTGTAGTGGGGAATGTACATAGTACAGGGGTCTGTAGTGGGGAATGTACATAGTACAGGGGTCTGTAGTGGGGAATGTACATAGTACAGGGGTCTAGGGTGGAGAATGTACATAGTACAGGGGTCTAGGGTGGAGAATGTACATAGTACAGGGGTCTAGGGTGGGGAATGTTCATAGTACAAGGGTCTGTAGTGGGGAATGCACATAGTACAGGGGTCTAGGGTGGGGAATGTACACACTACAGGGGTCTAGGGTGGGGAATGTACATAGTACAGGGGTCAAGGGTGGAGAATGTACATAGTACCGGGGTCTGGGGTGGGGAATGTACATAGTGCAGGGGTCTGGGGTGGATAAGGTACAGGGGCATTGCTAGATCTAAGAAACATCTGGGGCCAGAGCCCATAGCAGCGCAGTAAAGAAAGTCATACGCCTGTGCGGGATACACATGTATATAATATACGTGTGTGGGTGTGTGTGTGTATATATATATATATATATATATATATATATATATATTGTTACATATGTGAGTGTGTATTCCCCCTTACATCCTGTTCCCCAGAGAGCCCCCCTTACATCAGACTCCCCAGAGAACCCCCCCCCCCCCCTTACATCAGGGTCCTCCAGAGAGCCTTCCCATACATCAGGGTCCTCCAGAGAGCCTTCCCATACATCAGTGTCCTCCAGAGAGCCCCCCATACATCAGTGTCCTCCAGAGAGCCCCCTCCCATACATCAGGGTCCCCAAAGAGCCCCTTCCTTACACCAGGGTGAGGGGGGGGGGGTAGATGAAAAGGGGTGAAAGAGAGAGGGTGAGGGAGAGTGAGAGAGAGAGGGGGATGGATGTGAGGGAGTGAAAGAGAGAGAGGGGGTGGGAAAGAGAGACCCTCTAGCCGTGCCTGCAGTCCCTACTGTCCCAGCCCCTGTCTGTTTGGGTAGGTGAGTGTGATCCGTCTACCTCCCACCCTTCCTCGGTCAGCTGGTCAGGCTTCCTGTTCCATGACAGTCACAGCGAGCTGGGAGAGGAGCTTGGAGAAGGAGTGTAGGCTCTGGGAGGCACTGGGGATGCTGCTCAGGGTGGCGGTGAGGCCTCGTCTTCTCTCTCTCATACCCTCCTAGGCTCTTCCCAGCTGCCCAGGGCTCCTTCTCCCTGTTTGATGCCGCTGCTCTGCACCCCAACGCAACCGGCCCAGCGGCGGGACTCTCCAGTCCAGGACCATCACAAGGAGGCAGGGCTCAACTCTTTAGGCCCCACGAGCACTAGGGCGGAGAAAGAGGAAGTGGAATCCCCCTCCGCTTTGAATGCTGGGCAGGGAGGGAGTTGCGGCTGTGACATCACTGGTTGCTAGACGCTAGGCGGCTCTCAGTTGCCCAGAGTAGAGTCAGGTGGAGTCGGAGCAAGTGCTACCACAGCTCGCACCTGTCCCCTGCATTCCGGACTGGGACATACCTGCTAATTGCGGGACTGCACACACCCGGTAAGAGACTCAGGTCCTCAGACTCGGGGCTATGGCCCCAATAGCCACCCCCTAGCGACGCCACTGGAAATGTATATAGTGCAGGGGTCTGGGGTGGGTGCCTATTAATTATGAAAAAAGGAATTAAAGGGATCTTCACCCACAGCTTAGCTGGGTCTGCACTCCTAGGGGGCAGGAAGGATCGGCCATTCATATGAGTACTGTGATTGGCTGTCATAGTGGTCACATGATCGGGTCCTGCTAAATTCTTATTATTAGTATGGACTGAGATCTCCATTTAACAGCTTCATCACTTTGCTGGGAGCGTGCCTTGAGTTTTCTGCAGGCATCCTGTAGTGGGTGGAACCCGTTTGGCTCTGCTTTTTGCACAGACTATGCACAGCACATTGATGATGTCACCGCTGCCTTTTTATGGTAATATAAGTCATTTGGTGCACACATAGTAGATTTACACCCTTTGTTGCTATTGAGGAATATATTTCAATAAAAGTTTTTTTGTGCCCGGAGTTCAGCTTTAATGACACAGATGTAAATGTGGCAGAATCGCGGCTGGACATCTGCGCTATTCCCTTAAAACAATCAATAGACTTGGCATTGAGAATTTCCAATTTATTATCATTTGCGAGCAGCCGGTCAGGCAGACAACGACACTCTGCCAGGGATGAATTCATCAATCTTTTCAGCTGATCGATGAGTCCTGAATACTAAACGTGTGAAGAAGCGCGGCGGGATCCCGCAGAAAAAAAAACGCCCTTCAGACACTTTGTGGAAGGACTCCGGGCCTCAGGATTAACTGGGAGTGTTTATGTAAACTTTGCTGACTGCGGGAACGCCGGAGGCGCCGATCAATTACCTCCTGGATAATAAATGCAGCATATTAGATACATTGTTACCCACGTCAGCTCCTGTACCTCTATACCAACGCTATGCCACCTCTATATCAGCGCTATACCACCTCTATACCAGCGCTATATCACCTCTATACCAGCGCTATGCCACCTCTATACCAGCGCAATGCCACCTCTATACCAACGCTATACCACCTCTATACCAGCGCTATATCACCTCTATACCAGCGCTATATCACCTCTATACCAGCGCTATGCCACCTCTATACCAGCGCTATACCACCTCTATACCAGCGCTATACCACCTCTATACCAGCGCTATGCCACCTCTATACCAGCGCTATGCCACCTCTATACCAGCGCAATACCACCTCTCTACCAGCGCTATACCACCTCTATACCAGCGCTATATCACCTCTATACCAGCGCTATACCACCTCTATACCAGCGCTATACCACCTCTATACCAGCGCTATGCCACCTCTATACCAGCGCTATGCCACCTCTATACCAGCGCTATACCACCTCTATACCAGCGCTATACCACCTCTATACCAGCGCTATGCCACCTCTATACCAGCGCTATGCCACCTCTATACCAGCGCAATACCACCTCTATACCAGCGCTATACCACCTCTATACCAGCGCTATATCACCTCTATACCAGCGCTATACCACCTCTATACCAGCGCTATACCACCTCTATACCAGCGCTATACCACCTCTATACCAGCCTTATACCACCTCTATACCAGTGCTATACCACCTCTATACCAGCGCTATGCCACCTCAATACCAGCGCAATGCCACCTCTATACCAACGCTATACCACCTCTATACCAGCGCTATATCACCTCTATACCAGAGCTATATCACCTCTATACCAGCGCTATGCCACCTCTATACCAGCGCTATGCCACCTCTATACCAGCGCTATACCACCTCTATACCAGCGCTATGCCACCTCTATACCAGCGCTATGCCACCTCTATACCAGCGCTATGCCACCTCTATACCAGCGCAATACCACCTCTATACCAGCGCTATACCACCTCTATACCAGCGCTATATCACCTCTATACCAGAGCTATATCACCTCTATACCAGCGCTATGCCACCTCTATACCAGCGCTATACCACCTCTATACCAGCGCTATAACACCTCTATACCAGCGCTATATCACCTCTATACCAGCGCTATGCCACCTCTATACCAGCGCTATACCACCTCTATACCAGCGCTATACCACCTCTATACCAGCGTTATACCACCTCTATACCAGTGCTATACCACCTCTATACCAGCGCTATACCACCTCTATACCAGCGTTATACCATCTCTATACCAGCACTTTATCACCTCTATACCAGCGCTATACCACCTCTATACCACCTCTATGCCAGTGATATACCACCTCTATACCACCTCTATGCCAGTGATATACCACCTCTATACCAGCACTATATCAGCTCTATAACAGCGCTATACCACCTCTATACCATCTCTATGCCAGTGATATATCACCTCTACACCAGCATGATACCACCACTATAACACTATACCAGCGTTATACCACCTTTATACCAGCATTATACCAGCGCTATACCACCTCTATACCAGCGTTATACCACCTCTATACCACCTCGATACCACCTTTATACCAGTGTTATACCACCACTATACCAACTCTATATCACCTCTATGCCATCTTTATACCACCTCTATACCAGCGCTGTACCACCTTTATACCAGCATTATACCACCTCTATACCAACGCTATATCACCTCTAGAACCACTGCTATTCCACCTCTATACCACCTCTACACCAGGGCTATACCCCCTCTATACCACTTCTCTACCAGCGCTTTACCACCTCTATACCAGCGCAATACCACCTCTCTACCAGCGCTATACCACCTCTATACCAGCGCTATATCACCTCTATACCAGCGCTATACCACCTCTATACCAGCGCTATGCCACCTCTATACCAGCGCTATGCCACCTCTATACCAGCGCTATACCACCTCTATACCAGCGCTATGCCACCTCTATACCAGCGCTATGCCACCTCTATACCAGCGCTATGCCACCTCTATACCAGCGCAATACCACCTCTATACCAGTGCTATACCACCTCTATACCAGCGCTATATCACCTCTATACCAGCGCTATACCACCTCTATACCAGCGCTATACCACCTCTATACCAGCCTTATACCACCTCTATACCAGCCTTATACCACCTCTATACCAGCGCTATGCCACCTCTATACCAGCGCAATGCCACCTCTATACCAACGCTATACCACCTCTATACCAGCGCTATATCACCTCTATACCAGAGCTATATCACCTCTATACCAGCGCTATGCCACCTCTATACCAGCGCTATACCACCTCTATACCAGCGCTATACCACCTCTATACCAGCGCTATGCCACCTCTATACCAGCGCTATGCCACCTCTATACCAGCGCAATACCACCTCTATACCAGCGCTATACCACCTCTATACCAGCGCTATATCACCTCTATACCAGAGCTATATCACCTCTATACCAGCGCTATGCCACCTCTATACCAGCGCTATACCACCTCTATACCAGCGCTATAACACCTCTATACCAGCGCTATATCACCTCTATACCAGCGCTATGCCACCTCTATACCAGCGCTATACCACCTCTATACCAGCGCTATACCACCTCTTTACCAGCATTATACCACCTCTATACCAGTGCTATACCACCTCTATACCAGCGCTATACCACCTCTATACCAGCGTTATACCATCTCTATACCAGCACTTTATCACCTCTATACCAGCGCTATACCACCTCTATACCACCTCTATGCCAGTGATATACCACCTCTATACCACCTCTATGCCAGTGATATACCACCTCTATACCAGCACTATATCAGCTCTATAACAGCACTATACCACCTCTATACCATCTCTATTCCAGTGATATATCACCTCTACACCAGCATGATACCACCACTATAACACTATACCAGCGTTATACCACCTTTATACCAGCATTATACCAGCGCTATACCACCTCTATACCAGCGTTATACCACCTCTATACCACCTCGATACCACCTTTATACCAGTGTTATACCACCACTATACCAACTCTATATCACCTCTATGCCATCTTTATACCACCTCTATACCAGCGCTGTACCACCTTTATACCAGCATTATACCACCTCTATACCAACGCTATATCACCTCTAGAACCACTGCTATTCCACCTCTATACCACCTCTACACCAGGGCTATACCCCCTCTATACCACTTCTCTACCAGCGCTTTACCACCTTTATACCATCGCTATACCACCTCTATACCAGACCTATACCACCTCTAGACCACCTCTACACTAGCGGTATACCACCTCTATACCACCACTATACCATCTCTATATCACCTCTATACCAGTGCTATACCATGCCTATATCACCTCTATACCAGCTCTATACCACCGATATACCAGCTCTATACCATCTCTATACCACCTCTATTCCATCTATGCATCACCTATAGATCAGAGAATGCAGTACATTTCCCCTACCAGACGGTTGATTTGGCAAATATTTTTTCAGGGAGTCGGGGACATTTTTTTTTCTTCCAGTGACACCACTGATGCAGGGACATTTTTCCTTCTGGCGTTACCAGAGATACAGGGTAGGTACATAGCACAGGTGTCACTGCAAAGAACAACTGTCTCTGCTTCAGTGGTGTCACTGGAATACATGGTAATGGCAGTTTTTCTTTCCAGTGACACCACTGATGCAGGGACATTTTTTCTTTCCAATGACACCACTGATGAAGGGACAGTTTTTTATTTTTTATTTCCAGTGACACCTCTGATGCAGGGATTATTTTTTTCCTTCCAGTGATACCAGTGATACAGGGTAATGTACATAGTGCAGGGGTCTGGAGTGGGTAAGGTACACAGTGCAGGGGTCTGTAGTGGGTAATGTACATAGTGCAGGGGTCTGGAGTGGGTAATGTACATAGCGCAGGGGTCTGGAGTGGGTAATGTACATAGCACAGGGGTCTGGTGTGGGTAAGGTACATAGTGCAGGGGTCTGGAGTGGGTAAGGTACATAGTGCAGGGGTCTGGAGTGGGTAATGTACATAGCGCAGGGGTCTGGAGTGGGTAAGGTACATAGTGCAGGGGTCTGGAGTGGGTAATGTACATAGCGCAGGGGTCTGGAGTGGGTAATGTACATAGCACAGGGGTCTGGTGTGGGTAAGGTACATAGTGCAGGGGTCTGGAGTGGGTAAGGTACATAGTGCAGGGGTCTGGAGTGGGTAATGTACATAGCGCAGGGGTCTGGAGTGGGTAAGGTACATAGTACAGGGGTCTGGAGTGGGTAAGGTACATAGTGCAGGGGTCTGGAGTGGAGAATGTACATAGTGCAGGGGTCTGGAGTGGGGAATGTACATAGCGCAGGGGTCTGGAGTGGGTAAGGTACATAGTGCAGGGGTCTGGAGTGGGTAAGGTACATAGTGCAGGGGTCTGGAGTGGAGAATGTACATAGTGCAGGGGTCTGGAGTGGGGAATGTACATAGTGCAGGGGTCTGGGGTGGGTAAGGTACATAGTGCAGGGGTCTGAAGTGGGGAATGTACATAATGCAGGGGTCTGGAGTGGGTAATGTACATAGCGCAGGGTTCTGGAGTGGGTAAGGTACATAGTGCAGGGGTCTGGAGTGGGTAGGGTACATGACAGGTACAGACACCACTGATGCAGGGACATTTTTCCTTCCAGCGTTACCAGAGATACAGGGTAAGGTACATAGTGCAGGTGTCACTGGAAAGAGCAACTGTCTCTGCATCAGTGGTGTCACTGAAATACATGGTAACGGCAGATTTTCTTTCCAGTGACACCACTGACATAGGGACAGTTTTTCTTTCCAGGGACACCTCAGATGCAGGGACATTTTTTCCTTATGGTGATACCAGCGATACCGGTAATGTACATAGTGCAGGGGTCTGGCGTGGGTAAGGTAAGGTTGTTTTTTTCCTGTGACACCACTGATGCGGTTACAGTTTTTCCTTCCAGTAATATTAGCGATACAGGGACATTGTTTTCTTTCCAGTGACACCACTGATGCTGGGAATATTTCCCTTCCAGTGACACCACAAATAATTGGGGAGCTGTCATTTTTCTAGTGATACCGTCAGAGTTAATCAGGTTTTCAGCTAGTCAGGATTCGGTGGGCACAGGGGTTAATGACTCATTTACAAAGAGGGGGGGGCAGTATCCGGGGGCCCCCTAATTAATTATTCAAAGTGACTTCCAGATTCTGATATGCCCCCCCCCAGGGCAGGACTTAGGGTGGTGGGGGGCCCCTGGGCTTGAGTCACTTTCGGGCCCTACCTTCTATACATTACCGTATTTATAGGCGTATAATGTGCACCCCAAATTTAGAAGGGAGTTTAAGGAAAAAAACTTACATTTAAATGCCCATCAATGCAGCCTTATCAGTGTCCATCTGCAGCCTTGTCCATCCATCTGCAGCCTTGCCCCAGTGTCATTTGCAGACTTATCATTGCAGTCTTGAAGTTTAAAAATGGCGCCGCCGAGATACAGAGTCCTGTGCATTTCTGCGGCTCTCGTGTCCTCTCGCAGTCCCAAGAGTAGCCAAGTGTAATCGGCTCGGGTCAAAGTCACGCCCAGTCCCTGTATTATGTCCATCATAGGGTGGGACTTGGCGTGACTGTGAGCGGAGCCAAGCCGAGTACACTCGGCTATGTATCTCGGTGGGGCCCCCTATTGAGCCCAGTCAAGCTCAATGGTAAGTCTGGCCCTGCGCTCCCTCCCCCCCCCCCCGGAGAACCCCACTACCACTAGCCAGGGTTGTACAGAAGAGGCCCTTATCCTCATCAACATGGGGACGAGGTGCTTTGCCAGGGTGTGTCCTATTTTAAGGGCAAGTCACCTTGTGTATGATTCAGGAGGAAGGGGGTGCACACTTACCCCCCTCCCCCCCTTTTCTGGCCAGCCAGGTTGCATGCTTGAATTAAAGATCTGGCATGGATTTGTAGAGGGAACTCATACATTGGTTTTATTTTTGTTTGTTTTTTTTGCATGAGGCACCCCCTTAAGAAGTCTCATCTTAGGCTGGCCATACTCAGTAGAATTTCGAAAGAGTTTTCCTTTGAAAATCAGTAATTTTGTGCATTTTGTGATCCGATGGCGCCATCGTTGATTTGCTACAGAAAATAATTTTTCGTGGCTGTGAATCTTCTTTCTTTCTGGGAATTTTCTTTTCTTGCACATGCGCATTTCTTTTTCTTGCATGGTTCTCCCAGTATTGATTAGAAAATCGGTCGTTTTTCAAAACATCTCCAACATGTCCGATTACTCAAATTCGATGGCTGCACAAAAATCGGTGGTTGCTGCAGCCCACTAATGGTGCGAAATTCAAACAAAAATTCTTAGATAAGATTTTTCGAAAGAAAATTCTTTCGGAATTTGACCCATGTATGGTCTGCCTTAAGCCTCGCACAGACGATCTGATTTTTTTTCCGACAGGAGTTGTGTGTTGACAGACTGCTGGTCTAAAATCCGACCGTGTGTAGGATCCATTGGACAATTGTTGTTGGATTTTCCGCAGACAAATGTTGGATGGCAGGATTATAAATTTTTCCGAGGATATCGGTCTGTTGTCGGATTTTCCAAGCGTGTGTACACAAGTCCGTCGGACAAAAGTCCAAAGCACAAACACGCATGCTCGGAAGCGGTCGGTCTTGTAAACTAGCGTTCGTAATGGAGAATTAACATTGGTGACGCGGCAAATTATGAAACCTGGAAATGCAGCGCACAATTCTCTTCTTCTTTAATGGGATAATAATGAAGCTGCTTTGCTGGTGATACTGATGGAGTTCTGCCAAATGTATTTTAAAAGGCTTTTATTTTCTAGTGATATCAAGAATAATATTATTATGCTTTTTTTTGTTTGTTTTTTGGGCAAGTTACCACAACACCATTATCCCCTAGTTTTTAAGATCAAAGATACAACTATGTTGGTGTCCCTCGTCAATTTTACATTGTATTTTTTAAAATGTAACTGCCTACTCCCAACTGTCATTTGAAGTAAAACACACAGCCAAGTATTATTCTCCACAATTTTTTTGTATTAAAAAAGAAAACAAATAAAATTAGACATTCTATCTGCCAATAGAACTTAACCAAAAAGTGCATTCTGTGCATCCAAAAATATAGAAAATATAACAAATCAAATCATTATTATTCAACCAAAAAATAAAATAAAAGCCTCATGCATGCGTCCTGCTTCTTAATATAGGGGGTCAGCAATGCCAAGAGTTGGTGAAAGCAGGGGGTCCGTCATCCGGAGATAATTCCGAAAATCATACGGATTATTCTCCTGGAGCTCCCGTGGCAAAGGCATATGACATAATTGGTCACTGTTAATAAAGCAACCAATTTTTGGTCCAAGAACTCCTCCTCCTCATGTTCCTGGACTGGACTTGGGTCAAAGCAATAACTCCAAGGCCAATAATAAATAACACGTTATCTCCTCCGATTCCGCGACATGTTTGGTTGACGAACGGCCGTTCAGAAACAAACTGAAAAGCGCAAAATGAAAAGCGCAAAATGGAAAGCGTGAATCAACACTCACCAAACTTCTACTAACACGAAATTAGCAGAAGAAGCCCTCTTTATTGGCTCGTAGTACCTCACTACGTTAGTGTTTGTTGGCCGACTATGTGTACCGTTTGTATGCAAGACAAGGTCACGGCACACTCCCTTCAGACAAAAGTCTGACGCTTTGTCAGCGGAAAATCCGATCATGTGTTTTTTTTTTCCCCATGGGGCGTTCTCTATTTTTTCATTCTTGCATCAGCAAAAGAGCAAAAAAAGAAAATACAGTTTATAATTTCCGACATTTTATTGCCAGCTTCCTTAAAAAACAAACAAAAAAAAAAAAAAACACAACCCCTCCAAAGGCCCCCCAAAATACATAGAAGACCCTTAAAGGAGTCTGTGTGCTGTCTTTCTTTTTATTTGAAGAAAGATGGTAGTGACATGTATATTTGTGAGCAATTTTAAACACTTTTTTTTTTCCTTTGTAAATGTCAATGATGCTGTAGTACTTTCTGTACATCACAGAGATGCTCCACTTTACAGGCTGAATTAGGACACCCCCAGGCATGTTGTTTATAGGAATTGGGCATTTAAAAAAATTCACTGCCCCTGGCCGAGCTGGAAAAAAATAAAAAGGGTTTGGTACATGTTCCCCAGAGCAGTGCCCACTACCTACCACCCCATGCTATATATTTTTTTTATACTCTCTTGATTTCATTGGGGTTTAGCATCCACAATTCTTTGAAGTTCGCTGAACTTTGCTCAAACTGAACCTAAGACAAGTCCCTAATCAATGGTCGGCGCTTCCACCAGACTGGGCTGACCAATGAGGCTTTCTTCTATCTCCTTGAATGCCGCTCCAGAAGAAGAAAGCTCATTGATCAGCTCGGTCACATGACCAGATTGACCAATAATCTGACCAATAGGAATTTCTTCTATCTTCTTGGATGCTCTTCTATCTTCATGGCCAGGAAGACCACACACCACTGACAGCATATATGATGCCTACAGGCTACAGAGCTGCTAGTGCCGTGTACGGCCTGTGATGTGTAGATCATCTTCTGTAAAAGTAAGCTTTAACCATCAGTTGCACTTTGGATTTTATATGAATCTTCACTATTTTATGTATTGATGTTGTGGACTATTAGTAGAAATGAGTGTTGCTGTTTAACCCTTTCCCGCCGAGCGTACGCAGATATACGTACTCGGCTTCCGGGGGTTATACCGGGATGATGCCCGCACCTGCAGGCATCATCCCGGTACCGTTTTTTGCAGCAGGCGATTGGCTATCCAGGCATAACAACCGATGCGTCTAAAAGCCGCTCGGCTGTTATGCCGGAGGAGCGGGAGGGGACGTCCCCCTCTCCCGCCGCCTCTTGCCGCTGTTACTGGTGCTCCCGCTCAATCGGGAGCACCGATCAGAGATCCGACGCCTCCGGCTGTTGCAGAGGAACTGGAACGAAGCCGTAATCGGCTTCGTTCCAGTCTCCTCATCGTAAACATGGAAGCGACGTCATGACGTCACTTCCCGCTTACTCGGCTGCCAATGGCGCCGGTTTTAAAAAAATATCCGGTATTCAGAATCGCCGTTTTCGGCGATCTGAATACATTGAAGTGTAAAGGAGGGGTGGGGGGTCTTTTAGACCCCTGATCCCTCCATAAAGAGGACCTGTCACCACCTATTACTGTCACAAGGGATGTTTACATTCCTTGTGACAGCAATAAAAGTGATCAATTTTTTTTTTTTAAACAATTTAGTCATTTTAAAATAAATAAAATAAATAAAAAAATAAAAAAAAAAATTTTAAAGCGCCCGCCGTCCCCGCGAGCTCGCGAAGCAAAGAAAACGCATACGGAAGTCGCGCCCGCGTATGTAAACAGTGTTCAAATTACACATGTGAGGTATCGCCGCGATCGTCAGAGCGAGAGCAATAATTCTAGCACTAGAACTCCTCTGTAACGCTAACCTGGTAACCGTAAAAAAAAATTTAAGCGTCGCCTATTGAGATTTTTAGGTACCGTACTTTGTCATCAATCTACAAGTGCGCGCAATTATAAAGTGTGACATGTTTGGTATCTATTTACTCGGCGTAACATTATCTTTCACATTACGCAAAAAAATTGGGCTAATTTTACTGTTTTGTTTGTTTTTTATTCATGAAAGTGTCCCTTTTCCCAAAAAGTTGCGTTTAAAACACCACTGCGCAAATACCGTGTGACATAAAATATTGCAACAATCGCCGTTTTATTCTCTAGAGTCTCTGCTAAAAAAATATATATAATGTTTGGGGGTTCCAAGTAATTTTCTAGCAAAAAATATGGATTTTAACTTGTAAACACCAAATTCCAAAAATAGGCTTAGTCATGAAAGGGTTAAACTAGTCACATAGACATACCCAGACCTGTATTGTTTACTGGATATCCCCCCATTGCGAATTTTATATACTGCTTTTATCAATAGATATATCCTCCTTGTGTACAGCGCACCACTACCCTTCTTACTCATTAAGCTTTAACCATGTTGCTGAAACTTGAGTTGGATTTTTTTTTTTAATACAAGAGTTTTTATTTGAGAATATGAGAAGGTAATGCAAAGTTAACATAGAAGTTAAGGCATATGTCGGGGTGCAACCCTGCTTAGTAAACATACATGCAATACATATTAATCATAGTCACAAAGGTACCGCTTTCCGATTTTAAAACATAGTATATTATCTGGGTTTTGGGACCATACCGTGGTGAATCCCATTACCAATAATACAAAGAAAAAAAAAAAGAAAGAATAGATGAATAAAAAAATGAAAGAGGAAAACTAAAGAAGATAACAAAGTTGTGTTGAGTCAAGAGACATAGCTGTAAAAAAATTACATGTGTAATTTCTATATATAAGTAACCAAAACCAAGCCTATGGGCAGTATTGGATGTGTTTAGAAATATCATATGTCACCAAGGAGAAAGGTAAGATATATATATATGTATATTTCCGGCTATCCCCTACTTTTGCTATCTTCAGGCGGTCCCTGAAGACTCATCTCTTCAGGGAAGCCTATCACGTCTCCAACTAATCTTTTATCACTTCCATCAGCTCATTCCCCACAGTTACAACCTTTTGTACCACCTGCACCACCCTATTAGATTGTAAGCTCTTCTGAGCAGGGCCCTGTTAATCCTTTTGTATTTTATTGTATTATAACTGTATCGTTTCCCTTTTATATTGTAAAGCACTGCGTAAACTGTTGGTGCTATACGTAAACTGTTGGCTCTATATAAATCCTGTATAATAATAATCCTGAATAATAATAATAATAATAATAATAATACAGTATATATGAGGCCACTGTCTCACAGTGTGCTACCATATGCAGTCCATCCGGACCATTTGTTATTGAAAACATGCATAGTATCGAGAATGGTATGGTGGATACGCTCCATTCGTTTAATGGTTTCCATTCTTTGGTGTACCTGAGCCCAGAGTACCGTGGGTGAGTGCCAGTTCAAGGCTATGACCCATAAGATAGTGCAGAAAAGTGTATGTGCTAGTTTTTGGTTTGGGGGGAGGGATATCAGGTATGGGGGTGAAGAGTAGGCACATTGGTGCTGTCAGTGTGTTCAGTGACTCAGTCATCTGTGCTACCTTTGAGGCTGCTTGACTCCATATATATCATTTTTCAGTTGAGGGCAGCTCCAAAATGTGTGTGGAGCAATGTTCCTGTGGTCTGACAGCCCCTGAAGCACGTATCTGGGACTTCTGGGTAGAATCTATGTACTCTGTATGGGGTGAGGTACCATCTCGTGTAGCTCTTCACTAGGGTCTCCTTTAGAGACATGGAGCGAGAACATTTATGCATGTTTAGTATCATGTCTGTCTATTCCTCCGAGGAAAATTCTTGGCCTATATTTGTTTCCCAGTGGGTCATGGCAATTGATTTCTCTGGTAAGTGCAAGTCATTAAGGTAACCTATAGACCATTGAAATGGTCCCTTTCTCCCTAGATAAATTGTAGCAGACTGTTTCATATTTAGAGAGTCTTGGACTAGCGCTCAGTGATTAAAAAAAAGAGCCTTATTTGGAGATATTTATAAAACTCAAATATCAAACTGGTCCGGGAGGTGAGAGAAAGGACTAAATTGTGACCTATGCTTTAAGAGTAGTGAGAGCATTTTATTCCCACCAAAGAAATTCGTCGGGAGATTCACACGCTGGGGGGAATCTTGTGTCGCCCAGAAATGAAGCTAGGGGAGGTCTGCATGATCTCAGTTTTTAATTGCTGGTGGTACAGGGTCCATAAGTGAATAGTTTGGCTCACTATGCTATTTTGAGAGCTGACATCCCTGGGTCTTATTTAAGCTTTCTAAAGTAGGCCTGATATAAAATGGGTGAAATGAGATAGCCTCAAACAAAAACCAGTGAATCTGTGAGGAAGGGGGTGGGGGGGGGGGTTGCCATTGGGCTTTTTGAGCCAATCTACCTGCTAAATAATAGAGCCATATATTAGGTAATCCCAAACCTCCCTGTGATAAGGGACTATGGGTGAGCAATTTGCCATATCGGGGGGCCTTGTTCTGCCATGTAAATCTATTAATGGCTTGTTGGGTTAGATCTATAGTTTGGCGGGACACATAAATGGAAAGGGCACTAAAGAAGTATAATCGTTTCGGGAGGATGGACATTTTGATGGCTGTAACTCTTCCGATCAGGGAGATAGGAAAGGTTGACCATAGGTGCAGCCACTGTGGTGGAAAAGGCTTGTGGGTAGTTGGCATTATACACTGCACGAAGAGAGGGGGCCAGGCGTATACCCAAATATTGAAAAGTGTTGTCTGTGAAGGTGATACCAAAGGAGTCCCTGTGGTTGGCCGTTATACGTTGTGGGATGTTGATTGGGAGTGTGGAGCATTTTGCGGAGCATTTTACCAGATTGACTCCCAGCCCAGAAAGGGTGTGGAATTTCTGTAGGGTAGATAGCAGGTTAGAGAGAGACACCACTGGGTCTGGTAAAAACATAAGTGCGTCATCTGGGTACAAACTCATTTTAAATTCTTCCGTCCTTCCTGGTAACCTTTAATGTTTGGGTTTGTGATAATTGCCCTGGTCAAAGGTTCTATTGCCAAGGCAAAAATCAGAGGCGACAGAGGGCAGCCTTGTCGTGTTCCCCTGCCTAGTGGGAAATACCTAGAGGAACATCCAGGCAGCTTAAGTGTGGGGATTATGATAAAGGGCTTTAAATCCATTAACGCATTCTCCAGAAAACCCAAATTTAGCGAGAACAGTGTCAATATAAGACCAGAGGACGCTATCAAAAGCTTTATGTATGTCTAGGCCTAGAATCAGTACTTTGCAGGAGAAAAGGTCTGGGTCCTGGATTATATTAGCAGCTAGGCAAATGTTTTCTATAATTTGTCTTGTGGTGATAAATCCGGTTTGTTCTGGGCCTATTAATGTAAAGATAATGGGTGCTAGTTGATATACTCGGCCTAGTATTTTAAGATCATTATTGAGAGCAGATATTGGTCTGTAATGTTGTGGGAGGGAGTGGTCCTTATTGGGTTTGGGGATGAGTGTCACATTTGTGAAGAGCATGTCGTCTGGCAGTTTGTTACCTTGTAGGATGTAATAAATCGGTTTTGTTAGTTTAGGGGCAAGCATGCCTGCAATTTCTTTATGATATAATGAGGTGTATCCATCTGGGCCAGGCGCCTTATGCCACGTACACACGACCGGACTTTTTGACAGCAAAGGTCTGACGGAACGAGTCCATCGGACAATTTGATCGTGTGTGGACTCCATCGGACCTTTGCTTGCCAAAAATCTGGCGGACTTTAGAAATAGAACATGTTTTACATTTTCCCACCGGAACTCCACCGGACCGAGAAATCCGTTCGTGTGTATGCTAGTCGGACAAAAACCAACGCTAGGGCAGCTATTGGCTGCTGGCTATGAACTTCCTTATTCTAGTCCGGTTGTACGTCATCACGTTCAAATTCGTCTGACTTTGGTGTGATTGTGTGTGGCCAAGTCCGTTCATTCGGAAAGTCCATCGGAACTCCGCCAAAAGTCCTTCGGAAAGACCGTCGGACCTAGTCCCTCGAAAAGTCTGGTCGTGTGTACGCGGCATTAGATGTTTTTAAGAATTTCATTATAGAGATGATCTCTTGTTCTGAGCAAGGGGCATTCAGGATGCGTAACTGCTCTTCCAATAATGATGGGAGGGACAGAGAGCTCAGCCATGAATCCAGGTTTTTTATTCAGGAGATGACAATAGGGATTGGTAAAAGGATGCAAATATTTGTAGGACCTCCTTAGGATGCGATACCATTTGATATATTTCTTAACTTATACACATGTGTCGGCTGAAGGGATTGATGAAGTTTGCGAGTGAACATGGCTGAGGCAGTGTTACTGTGAAGCAGGAACCGTGCCTTAGACCAACGTATGGATTTTTCTGCTTGTTCTGAGAGAATCGTATCCAATTCCACTTGTTTTTGATTAATCAGTCGTAGTATTTCTGCTGCGTGAGGTTGGGTATGAGCGTGGTATAGTTTGCTTAGTTCTAGGGTAAGGGTTTTAATTTTTATCGTCTTTTGACGTTTATTGATGGTGGCCAATTCTATTAGGCGGCCTCAAAGGACCGCCTTATGTGCTGCCCATAATATGGAAGGTGATATTTCATCCACATCATTTAGCCTGAAATATTCAGCTAACTGGTCCGCTATTTGTGAGGTTATCTCCGGGTCCGCTAGCAGGGAATCATTCAGTCTCCAGGAGGCTATCATGAATGTATGGAAAGACACCATCTGGTGATCTGAACAGGGGCAGGTGTGTATGGCAGCTGAGGACGAGTTAGCGAGTAGGATTGGGGAGCTGAAGATATAATCTAGTCTGGCGTAGCTGTCATGTAGGTGCGAGTAATGAGTGAACCCCCTCGCTCCCGTATGGAAGACCCTCCATGTATCACTTAGTTGGTGAGTCCCTAGTGATCTCAGTAAGGACTTGGGGAAGGCATTAGCTTACCACTTTACTCCTGTCCAAGCTTGAGAGGGCTACTAGATTAAAGTCCCCCCCCCTCCAACCAACATGCGTGTCGAGTTGTACATATCCAGCACCTGAAAAAAGGATCTGAAGAAGGTGCTTTGTGAGTTGTTAGAGCCATAAGCATTTGCAAGGGTCAGTGCACGTCCTTGTATCTCACCCTGAAGGATCAGGAATCTGCTGGCAGGATCCTTCTATATATGCTTAATATCAAATGATATGGTATTTTTGATAAAGATTGCAATTCCCCTAGTCTTGGAAAAAAAAGTGTTGTTTATAAGATTTATCAAAGAATTTTGGGTGAGCAGCGGAGGGGAAGTGAGTCTCTTGCATCAGAATGATATCTGGCCCTATTTTTTTTATAATACTTAAAGGCCATCCTCCACTTTTGTGGGGAGTTAAAGCCTCTTACATTGTGAGATATTATTCGTAGACCCATCCTAGTTTTAAAATCTCTGATAGTTTAAGTGTGATAGCCCGTTAGGCTCACGGAGCCAAAAGTTTAGTTTAACCCTTTCATGTCTAAGCCCTTGTACACAGGGTCGGACATTCCGACGGAAAATGTCCGATCGGTCCGTGTTGTCGGATAATCCAACTGTGTGTGGGCTCCATCGGACTGTTTCCGTCAGAATGTCCGACGGACAAAGTTTTAGAGCTGGGCTATAAAACTTTCTGACAACAGGATCCGATCTGACTTTGTCCGATCATGTGTAGAGAATTCCGATCGGACAAAGTGGCACGCATGCTCAGATCAAATTCCTAGACCAAAGCTATTGGCTACTAGCCTGAACGTAGTCCCGTCGTAACGAAATAACGACAACTTTGTCCGACCGTGTGTATGCAACACAAGTTTCGGACAAAATCCGTCAGACAAAATCCGACGGATTTTGTTGTCGGAATGTCCGACCGTGTGTACAAGGGCTAAGCCTACTTCTGACATTTGGTGGTTACAAGTTAAAATTCCGTATTTTTTGCTAGAAAATTACTTAGAACCTCCAAACATTATATATATATATATATATATATATATATATATATATATATATATATATTTTAGCAGAGAATCTAGAGAATAAAATGGCGATTGTTGCAATATTTTATGTCACACGGTATTTGTGCAGCGGTGTTTTAGACGTAACTTTTTGGGAAAAGGGACACTTTCATGAATTTAAAAAAAAAAAAAAACAGTATAGTTATCCCAGTTTTTTTGTATAATGTGAAAGATTATGTTATGCCGAGTAAATAGATACCAAACATGTCACGCTTTATAATTGCACGCACTCGTGGAATGGCGACAAACTTTGGTACCTAAAAATCTCCATAGGCGATGCTTTCAATTTTTTTTACAGTTACCAGGTTAGAGTTACAGAGGGGGTCTAGTACTAGAATTATTACTTCCACTCTGACGATCACGGCGATACCTCACATGTGTGATTTGAACACTGTTTACATATGCCGGCGCAACTTCCGTATGAGTTTTCTTTGCTGCGCGAGCGGTGATGGGAGCGCTTTGAAAAAAAATGTTCTCATTTATTTTATTTATTTTTATATTATTAAATTGTGTTTAAATTGCTGTCACAAGGAATATAAACATCCCTTGTGACAGTAATAGGTGGTGACAGGTACTCTTTATGGAGGGATCGGGGGGTCTAAAAGACCTCCAATCACTCCTTTGCACTTCAAAGTATTCAGATCCACAAAAACAGTGGAACTGAATACTGTATATTTTTTAAAATCCGGCACCATTGGCAGCCAAGTAAACCGGAAGTGACGTTGTGATGTCGCTTCCGTGTTTATATCCAGGAGACTGGAACAAAGCCATTTCCGGCTTCATTCCAGTCTGTCACTAGCCGCCGGAATTGGCCGATGTTCAATCGGGCCTTCCAGTGGAACGGGAGGCCCTGGAAGAGCGGTACAAGGTGGCGGGAGTGGGGGACGTCCACTCCCGCTCCTCCTGTATAACAGCTGAGCAGTTTTAGCCGCATCGGTTGTTATACCTGGAAAGCCAATCGCCGGCTCTAAACAAAGGTTCCCGGGATGATGCCTGCAGCTGCGGGCATCATCCCGGTAAAACCCCCGAAAGCCGAGTACGCACATCTGCGTATGCTCGGCGGGAATGGGTTAACTATATATGAGTCCAACACTGTAGGGGCTGCCAGAGAGCTTGGGGGAACGCGGATCCGCACCCCTGCGTATTTTATAACACATATGTAGGTATTCCTTAATAGTACTAGTGACCATCTCTATTAGCTCAGCAACATGGAAAAAACATATAAAACAAAACCTTAAAACAGTAGTAAGTAACCAAACTCTAAGCGGCCAGGATGAGGAGACCACCCTGACCTGCATAACCAAGTTCAACCGATTATCTAGTCAGAAACTCTGCGTACGTTTGAATTCCCACTTGTATGGAGGAAGAGGAAAAAAAGGTGGGTTGAGGGAGAGGTAAGTGGGTAAACCTGGAGTCTCTCCCTCCAGATATAAGGTGGGAGAGAGGTATATCTTGATAAGAGGGGCTATGGGTGCGGGTTGTTCAAGGGGGTTAGAAGAGACACTTGTTGGGCGTAAGAGACCAGAATGTTATAGAATTTTTTTTAAAACAAATGTACTGAAATTCCAGCCATCCTCCACGTGTAGGACGTGTGTTGATCATTTCTGACCAGCCAGAATCAGACGACCTGATCTTTGGAGCATCAGCAGTTACTTCTGTCCTGTTGAGGTGACGGGGTAGCCCAGATTGGGGTTGGGGGCGAGTTGAAGGGAGCCTTGGCGAACTCTGAGGTTCCAGGAGGCCCAATTTCACCAGAATTTCCTTGCCTTCGGTGACTGTAGTGGCGGTATAGATGGTGCCATTATAGAGGATCGAAACCTTAAATGGGAACCCCCATCTGTAGTGGATCCTAGCCGATTGCAGGACTGAAGTCACCTCCTGCATCCGTCTCCTTTTCTCCAGGGTCGCTGGGGAGATGTCCGGGTATATGCGCACAGTGATCCCATCTAGCTGGATGCGGGGGGTGTTACGAGATGCTTGCAGGACTTCCTCCTTCAATAGAAAGTCTTTCAGGCACAATGTCTCTAGGGGGTTTTTCAGCCGACGGTTTGGGTCTTAGGGCTCTATGTATACTGTTGCATATGTATGAGGCCTCAGGCTGGTCTGGTCTGGGAGCAAGGAGTGAAACAATTTCTCTTAATGGCCTCTGATTAGTCAGGGACTGTTTCTGGCACTCCGCAGACCCTGATGTTTTTTCTTCTGTTACAGTTGTCTAATAGGACCTCATGATCTTTGCAGAGGTCTACATAGGCAAGCTGTAATTCATCATGTTTGATTTCTAAAAATGTCCGTCCGCCCCCCATAGTGCTGCAATCTTCTGGGTCAGAGTGTTGGTGGATTTGTGTAATTCTGCCTGGAATTTACGTGCTAGTCTGTCATACATAGTAGACAAATTGTCCTCCAGGTCAGCCTTAGTGAGATGAGGGGTGTACTCACTCTGCTCTGAAGAGGCCGCTAGATCAGGGATGTCTGGAGGAGCACGCTTCGGGTGGGCGTCATCAAGTGACGTTGCGGTCTGTTCCTGTACCCAGAGGAGGTAGTTTGTTATGGACCACTGAGTGGATTTTTTTGATGGTTTTTTTTGGATGTCGACATGCACCATGGGTCCTGCAGGGGTGCTGGGGCTGTCAGTGTGCTGTAAAGCCCTGGGGAGATCGTTTAGGTCCCTGCTTCCCTCTGAGCCCCACGACTCCTAGCTTCCAGCCAGCTTCACACTAGTAATGCACCCCCCCCCCCCCCCCCAGTTGAATTTTAAGCTTATGTAGTGCAGACCCCAATTGAGGTCAGCTGATTAGCTCTGCTTGTGTGTACAGGTAGCCAGGCACATGATCATTTGACAGTCTCACTACTCAATGACCAAGCAAAGGATGTCTTTTTATACTTCAATGCTTGTTAAACTTGGTTGAGGTGCAGGGGGAACTTTGGGACACTTCAAATTTAGTGCATGAAGTAACCAGCTCTTTGCCCCATTTACTCTATTTAGGGTCATTTCCCTCTTACCACCAGCAATCCTTGGACTCCAAGCAAGTGCATGTCCCAGTTCAGCAACACTGTAGCAGTCACTAAAGGGGTTTAAAGCAGCAGCCAGTCACTTAGATCCTACTCCCATCTACTCACAATGTCTCTGGATACTTGAATATCTCTGTCCAATATCGGCCAGACACCTCTCCTGTCAGTCTCCAGGCCAGCAGATCCTCAGTGAACCCCCTTTGTTTTAAGTCTATCTGCTTCCAGAAAATGCCACCCCCCCCCCCAGCTCCCACTGAGCCGGGACCCTGTAAGAGAAGCTCAGTGCACAGGGTCGGACTGACCATTGAGCCACTCGGGCACTGCCCGAGGGCCCCGGGCCACTAGGGGGCCCCATCAGGGTTGCCAGCCTCAGTAAAACCAGTGAAAGTATGTAAAAATCTTTTTTTTTTTTTTTTACATCTATCTCTGAAATGTCCCTTACCGACATCCTTTTGGTCTAAAAATCCTTAGATTATAGCTGCCCCACCTCTCCAGTACCTTCTCAGCCAATAGAAACATGTCTGTGTATACTGTGTGATTGTATACTGTGTGTGTGTGTGTTTATGTATACTGTGTGGCCCCATAATCTCTGATTGCCTGGGGGCCCCATAATCTCCTATTGCCCAGGGGCCCCATGAGTTGTCAGTCTGCCCCTGTCAGTGCATATTGCAACCAGAAGGCTATTACATGCTCATAATTCCAATTAAAGGCTCACTACAGAATGGGCAATAGCATGCATGGGCAAACGTATTAGCGTGTTCACAAGATGGAATGTGTAGATGCATATGAGCACAGGCAAGTGCACACATATGTGCACTGACGCCAAATGGCCTATGACATGAACATGGCACGATGGCATGAACAGATTGCGGAGTGGTCTTCAGTTAGCTCCTGTTTAACCTGCGCCTTGACTTGCTATATCTGCTTAGCCATGCACAACCCAGCTTGACCTTGACCAATCTCTAGATTCCTGCCTGCTTACTGTGACCTCAGCTTGTACTCTGACCCTGCTCCTGTCTTGTGCTTATGTACCTCACTGCCTGACTGTATACCAACCCCGGGCCTGCATCTTGACTCTGTCCCTGCCTGATGTTCCTCTACCTTAACTGCCCAGTCTTTGATGATCTTTTGGCTTTTGTCCTGGCTATGTTCCTGCCTGCCGATCAAGCTCCAGTTCCTGCCTGGTGATTCACAGTTATCTGCAAACCTCAGCTGGCGCTGCCTGTTACACCAGCCCTTGTGCCACTCTGTGTCCTCACACCTCCTGTTATCCCTACCAGGGGTGTTGGACAAGAGGTGCAAGAGGAGCCCCCTCTACAGCTTGATCACCACCAGGTGTTATACAATATTTATTATATCGCTATATTATATGTTAAATGTTTTGAAAACCCTTGTTTAATGTAACATACCTGCGTTTCTCCACAGACGTATATATTTCCTGATGAAGCTCATGTCGAGTGAAACTAGTAGAAATACATCACCACTTGTACCAACTCATATATTGTCAAATGTTTTTATTATCTAAATAAATTTTGTTTGTTTTTTACCTTGGTTACACTATCTCGTTATCAATATCCTACATGTACCGTGATAGTCCACTAGCTCACCCCTGTTTCTAGGGAGCCTGATATGGGAACCAGAACCCCAAACCCCCTTTTTCTGTCTAATTTTGGAAGATGGTACATTTCAATTGTCTAGCTAACCATTTGACTAGACGAGGCCTTTATTGGTAGTATCTTTACATATTTGTTATACAGACCTCAATGAACTCACAGAAAGGCAGCAGCCCTTCAGGCTGGGAGCTTCTCCTCCTGGACAAGAACTCATTTGCTCCAGGCTTCAAACTATTTATGCACTCTCCAGGTGCCTACTGGGCATTCTCCCCCAGGGATTGGCTGAGCCTACATAAATATTTAATCCCAGGGTCTGCCTCTTTATACTCCCTACATTCTAGAATACACTAGTTGAACCAGCAGCTAATGAGACACAGAACAACCAAAAATAATCACACACCACTCCAATGTTTACAGAGGAGCTAAAGAACTAGATTTATCAGAGCCTCGCTAGCAACTTATCCTAGGAGGATTCTATTCTTAATATGGCCAGGACCATAGGACAGTCAGTTTTACTGACTTTATTGTAAAATCAAATTAGAATGCCAAACGTGTTGCGTCTTAAACAGACATGGCATCTTTAATTACCAAACTTGTAAACAGTCTTAGCACTTCTTCTTGAAGCTTATCGCAATGTCGGCTTTCTGACTGGAATCTTGATAATGTTAGAAACACTGAGCCTGAAGCACTTCACCTGAATATTTTATCACAAGACGAATGAATTCTTATCGCACCCATTTTACAGAATTCATTATCTAATTATTGTTCGGTGACCAAACAAACATTAACATCCCACTCCCAAGGCCCAGTAAATAAATAAACTTGGAAGCCTACTTCGATCGGGCCAGAAAGAAGGCCCCATTCTAAGAACCTTATCTTGTTTATCACATCGCCGCACCAGTAAATAACACACATCGAATCTACCGCAACAAAGCGCTTCGTCATTAAACTCTGAACCCTTTAAATACAAGTTGGATAATGTGATGATAGGGAGGCAGTAATTGCTTTAAGCTCGAGCCGGTTGTGTATCTCTCTCTGCGGTGAGAAGAAGTTTTTGTTAATAGACTTCAGGGGCACAGTGTGTTAATTGAATATTGATGTCCACTCCTTCATTATCTCCATGCGGGACCGAAATGCCATGACAGTTTGTTTGAGAAATAAGTAATGAAGTTTTTAAACTCAAACCTCGGTGTCTGGTGGTCACTGGCTGGTCCATGCCATCTGCGTCCCGTAAAACGACTGTCTCCACAAATCATGCCACTGGAGTGGAAATCGGCTCCGCCGACTTGCTCCTGTGTTCTGGAATCTAAAAATAATAAAGTCAACGTGTGAGACAAAGACTTTTTTTTTCCTTCGTTGAGTTTTCTGGTAGCACTGGGATTATGTGAAGATTTCAGTCAACTGAACACTTATATCTGTTTAAAGTGAACTTCTATCTTTCATAATTCCTAGAATAAAAGGACATCAGATCCTTTTCGTTGGCTAAAAGGTTTTTCATTAATTTAAAGTGGTTGTAAACCCTTACAACCAACTTTGACCTACAGGTAAGCCTAGATTAAGGCTTACCTGTAGGTCCAAGAAATATCTCCTAAACCTACAGGGTTTAGGAGATATTTGCCGAAAGACAGGCACCACGCACTGAGCGCGCCGCGGTCAACGGTGATATGCCACGAGTGGCGGCTCCCATGCGCATGCGCGGGAGTGGCGGCTTCGCCGAATGACAGCAGCGGAGCAGCGAGACCCACCGAGAAGATGGATGTGACGGACTACAGGGGACAGCGGTGACTTCACTGGCTCCTGTGACAGGTAAGTGATACATAATGGACTACTATGCGATGCATAGTAGTCCATTATGCTTTACCTTTGCAGGGTTTACTTCCTCTTTAAAGGCAAACTATAGGCAAAATTGGAAATTCTTCATTACCTTCCACCCTGCTTTAACCCAAAATATAAGGAAAACTAGAGTCAGCAGTCCAGGTCAATCACTGGGGCCATTTTCTGCTTGGCCATGGATAAAGATGTACATTAACCCTTCCCATCTTGGTCCCCTACCAACTCCTTCTGAAGACAAAACCCTACCCTACTCTAACCCAACATGTAAAGTTACAGTCAGCTGTCCGGGTCCCTTACTGGGATCATTTTATGCTGCGGGGTCTACAGATTGGGATGTACAGGTAATCCTTCCCCATCCTGGTTCCCTACAAACTCCTTCTGATGACGTAACTGCTCTCCTGGCTTTTGGGAGGACTCAATAGGAAATTTTCAAAGTGAAATTCAACATTCCTAATTCCTAAAATAGGGAAGGACACCAAAGATACTTTTCGTTGACCAATACAATTTTCATGAATTCAAAGCCCAACTGTAAGCAAAGATAAAAATTCTCCTATCCCTCCCTCCTACCCTCACGTAAGACATTATTTTTAGTTTCACCTGGTGAAGAGAGAATTACAGTCAGCTGTTCGGGTCCCTCACTGGGGCCATTTTCTGTCACAGGGACCTTGGATCCAGATGTACAGGTTTCCCCTCCCCATCCTGGTTGCCTACCAACTCCTTCTATATGTAATTAAGTGGTCAACTCCAGAATATAAAAATGCTATGTTACAGCACCAACGTCCCCATGAAGGTATAGAAAATACAAAGTAGGGGAAATGGGACTTTATAGGTGCAATTAGTACAAGGACAAACTAAATTGAATAAAATCCCAAATTATTCAAATAAATGAAGCCACAGCTGGGCGCCAACGGCCACAATGCCGGTGCCGCGGAGAGGAGGGGGAGAGGAGCGGGGCTTTGTTCGCCCGCATCGCTGGACCGTGGGACAGGTGAGTGTCCGATTATGAAAAGTCAGCAGCTACACTTTTTGTAGCTGCTGACTTTTATATGGGCGGAACTCCGCTTTAAGTGTTAGGCCGCGTACACACGTGCGGACTGTTTGCCCAACCTTGTTTGTCAAACAGTTTCGGCAAACAGTCCGCTCAAAATTTGCATGAGCGGACTTGCCCACACACGAGCGGACTGTTTCAGCGAACTGTTTGCCAAACAGTTCGCTCAACTTTTGAAATGAACGGACTCGCCCACGTAAGGAGGAGGCAAATCCGCCCATTTTGAGCGCGTGTACAGGTAGGCGGGGCCCGCGAAGGAGACGTCGCGGGCTCCGCCGCCTGGAATGGGCTTAAAGGGGAACCCCAACGCCGAAAAAAATCGGCGTGGGGGTCCCCCCAAAGTCCACACCAGACCCTTGTCCGAGCACGCTACCCGGCCGGCCAGGAAAGGGGGGCGAGCGAGCGCGCCCCCCCTCCTGAGCCGTACCAGGCCGCGTGCCCTCAACATGGGGGGTGCCTTGGGGAAGGGGGGGCCGCGCGGCCCCCCCACCCCAAAGCACCTTGTCCCCATGTTGATGAGGACAAGGGCCTCTTCCCGACAACCCTGGCCGTTGGTTGTCGGGGTCTGCGGGCGGGGGGCTTATCGTAATCCGGGAGCCCCCTTTAATAAGGGGGCCCCCGGATACCGGCCCCCCACCCTATGTGAATGAGTATGGGGTACAATGTACCCCTACCCATTCACCTGTGAAATAAAGTACAAAAAAAAACACAACACAGGGAAAAAATATTTTATTGCACAGCTCCGGGGGTCTTCCGTCTTCGGGGGTCTTCTCGCCGGACTCCTCCGCTATCTGTGTGTAGCTCTTTTGCTAGCGGAGGAGTCCGGCTTTCTTCCTCCCCGCCGCCGGCCTCTTCTCCCGACTTCGGGGGTCTTGTCCCCCTCTTCGGTTCTTCTGCCGGGCCACCGTGCCTTCTTGTAGCTCTTTTGCAGGCGGTGGCCCGGTCTTCTGTCGCCGCTGCCTTCCGTTCTTCTGTCGCCGCCTTCCGTTCTTCTGCCGGGCCACCGCGCCTTCTTGTAGCTCTTTTACAGGCGGTGGCCCGGTCTTCTGTCGCCGCTGTCGTCCCCGCCGCCGCCGCCTTCCGTTCTTGTTCTTCTTCTTGTTCTTCTTCTTCTTCTCCTGGAGATGTTGACTCGACGAGCTCTCCGGCCGGAATGCCAGGGACACGCTCCGCTGCCACTTATATAGTGACAATGGGGCGGTGTCACATGGTATATGTCACATGGGTTGGTCACATGGTGACCCCGCCCCCTTACGATGTCATAGTCCCCATGTGACATCAACCCATGTGACCAACCCATGTGACATATACCATGTGACACCGCCCCATTGTCACTATATAAGTGACCGCACAGCGCGGCTCTGGCATTCCGGCCGGAGAGCTCGTCGAGTCAACATCTCCAGGAGAAGAAGAAGAAGAACAAGAAGAACAAGAACGGAAGGCGGCGGCGGCGGCGACGACAGCGGCGACAGAAGACCGGGCCACCGCCTGTAAAAGAGCTACAAGAAGGCGCGGTGGCCCGGCAGAAGAACCGAAGAGGGGGACAAGACCCCCGAAGTCGGGAGAAGAGGCCGGCGGCGGGGAGGAAGAAAGCCGGACTCCTCCGCTAGCAAAAGAGCTACACACAGATAGCGGAGGAGTCCGGCGAGAAGACCCCCGAAGACGGAAGACCCCCGGAGCTGTGCAATAAAATATTTTTTCCCTGTGTTGTGTTTTTTTTTGTACTTTATTTCACAGGTGAATGGGTAGGGGTACATTGTACCCCATACTCATTCACATAGGGTGGGGGGCCGGTATCCGGGGGCCCCCTTATTAAAGGGGGCTCCCGGATTCCGATAAGCCCCCCGCCCGCAGACCCCGACAACCAACGGCCAGGGTTGTCGGGAAGAGGCCCTTGTCCTCATCAACATGGGGACAAGGTGCTTTGGGGGGGGGGGGCGCGCGGCCCCCCCTTCCCCAAGGCACCCCCCATGTTGAGGGCACGCGGCCTGGTACGGCTCAGGAGGGGGGGCGCGCTCGCCCCCCTTTCCTGGCCGGCCGGGTAACGTGCTCGGACAAGGGTCTGGTGTGGACTTTGGGGGGACCCCCACGCCGATTTTTTTCGGCGTTGGGGTTCCCCTTTAAGCCCATTCCAGGCGGCGGAGCCCGCGACGTCTCCTTCGCGGGCCCCGCCTACCTGTACACGCGCTCGAAATGGGCGGACTTTCCGAGCGGGAACAGTTTGCTCATTTCGAAAGTAGCCTACACACGGGCGGACTGTTCGCTCAAACACAGTTTCAGCGGACAGTTTTTCGGAATTTCCGAAAGACTTTGTCCGTCCAACTGTCCGCTGAAACTGTCCGCTGAAAGCCCACACACGGGCGGACTGTCCGCCCAAACACTGTTCAGCGGACAAGGTTGGGCGAACAGTCCGCCCGTGTGTACGCGGCCTTACATTCTATGTATGATAACTATGGTGTGTAACAATTGGGAATATGTGGGAGGATTGGGGGATAACCAACATTGAGGTATAACCCTTTTTGCGGCTAATAAGATAAATTAAATCAATCTCTTGGCGCATATTTGGAGATACCCGTAACAGGGAGACCTAGTATATAATGGACAGGATCCAAGCGGAAATAAGTCCTAAAGATGTTCTTAAGGAGAGATTGCACCGAGACCCCAAATGGTCGAATCCCGGGACAATCCAAAAAAATGTGATAATGCATGCCCATGTCACCATGACATCTCCTGGAATTCCTCCTAAAGCCATAACTTGACCTTTCAAAGTATGTCACCCTCAACAGAGCCATACTTACCGACTCCTGCCCAAAATGTATCAGCCAGTCCTACATCAACATCGAGGTCATGCACCAAGAATGACCCGTGTCGGATTCTGTGAAATAAACAACTGAATTGGAAAGTCTGCTGGTATATAACAATTTAACCTCACACCCCATGCTGAGCGGATAGGGAAGAAGTGGTTTGATTGGACGCGAAGCGGACATCCAGCTGTGTAATGAGTCTCCCACATTCACAGAAGCGGCAGATCTCAATCTTCCAGCTCGCTGGGCATTCTCTCATGTGGAAAGGTCTCTTCTTTCTCTGGGACGTACAAAACGCCACAAATGCTGCTCTGATTAGAGGACAGAATGTCTACAAATGACAGAAGGCTGCAATAACAGATTGCTGGATCGTATGAGACCGCGACAGACGAAGGGGAAATGTAAAGCTGTCATACTTTATACGAGCGAACCACAGAGATTCAAACGGTGAACCATTAACCACTTCTGGACCGCCGCACGCCGATATACGTCCTAACTTTGAAGAGGAATATTGTTGTTATTGCTGCACCTAGCTGCCATAACCCCGGTATCGTCTTCTTTGGCGGACTGTCCGGTTTCTGATAATAGTGGTCTCTGCGGCAGATTTGCCACAAGATCACTTTTATCAGCGCCGGGAGAGGGGCCCCCCCCTCCTGCCGCTTCCCGGTGCCCTCCGCTGCTTACTGGAGCCAGCGGTAGTGGCGGAGGCGATCAGATCCTTCTCAGTGTTAGGTATGGAGGCAAGTGAGAGGATGATGGCCCCCACCCGTCTCCATACCATTGCAGTGCAGAAGCGACGTCAAAATGCCACTTCTGCCCATAGCTCTAATGCCCTGCACACACGGTCAGACATTCAAACTACAAAATCCGTCTGATTTTTTACCAACGGATTTTGGCCCAAACTTGTGTTGCAGACACACGGTCGCACAAAGTTGTCAGAAAATCCGATCGTTCAGAACGCGGTGACGTAGAATCACGCACGGACTATAAAGAGGGCAGTAGCCAATAGCTTTTTTCTCGTAATTTAGTCAGAATTCTCTACACACGATCGGAATTTAAATGATCGGATTTAGTTGTCAGAAAATTTTAGATCCTGCTCTCAAACTTTGGGTGTCGAAACTCCGACGGAAAAAGTTCCATGGAGCCCGCACATGATCGGATTTTCCGACAACAAGATCCAATCGCACATTTTCCATCGGAAAGTCCGACCGTGTGTACAAGGCATTAACCGGTTGCCGACCAGCGCACACCGATGTACGTCGGCAGAATGGCACGGGCAGGCAAATGGGCGCTGGTCGGGACCTCCGTGAGTCCGGTCGCGGGACCCGTGGACTCGATCACCGCGGGCATACCCGCAATCGTCTCACGGAGTGGCCGAATGAAGAAATGCCGTCGTAACCAGCATTTCTCCATTCTGCCTAGCAACTAGTGACGCTGATCTCTGCTCCATGTGATTGGAGCAGAGATCAGTGTTCACTAAATTAAAGCCCAGCCCCCAACAGTTAGTAACACACCCTTAGGAACACTTAACCCCTACACTGCCACCCACTGGTTAACCCTTTCACTGCCAGTGTCATTTACACAGGAATCACTGCATTTATATAGCAGTGATTACTGTATAAATGACAATGGTCCCAAAAATGTATCAAAAATGTGTCAAAAATGTCCGATGTGTCTGCCATAATGTCGCAGTCACAATAAAAATTGCTGATTGCCGTCATTACTAGTAAAAAAAAAAATTATTAATAAAAATGCCATAAAACTATCACCTAATTTGGAAACGCTATAACTTTTATGTAAACCAATCAATAATCGCTTATTGCGATTTTTTTTTACCAAAAATATGTAGAAGAATACGTATCGGCCTAAACTGAGGGAAAAAATTTTTTTATATATATTTTTGGGGGATATTTATTATAACAAAAAGTAAAAAATAATGCGTTTTTTTTCAAAATTGTTGCTCTATTTTTGTTTATAGCGCAAAAAATAAAAACCGCAGGGGTGATCAAATACCACCAAAAGAAAGCTCAATTTGTGGAAAAAAAAGGGCGCCAATTTTGTTCGGGGGCCATGTCGCATGACCGCGCAATTGTCAGTTAAAGCGACGCAGTGCCGAATCGCAAAAAGTGGTATGGTCTTTGACCAGCAAAATGGTCCGGGGCTGAAGTGGTTAAAGGGAATTTAAAAAAATATATATATATTTTTTCAAATGACATTTTTTTTTTTTTTTTTTGCATCTTAGTGAAAATATGAGATCTGAGGTCTTTTTTGACCCCAGATCTCATATTTAAGAGGTCCTGTCATGCTTTTTTTCTATTACAAGGGATGTTTACATTCCTTGTAATATGAATAAAAGTGACCCCATTTTTTTTTCTTAAAAAGAACAGTGTAAAAAATTAAAAATAAAAGGTTAAATAAATAAGAACATTTTTTTTTTTAAATGTGCCCCATCCCGCCGAGCTCGCGTGCAGAAGCAAACACATACTTGAGTAGTGCCCACATATGAAAACGGTGTTCAAACCACACATGTGAGGTATCGCCGTGATCGGTAGAGCGAGAGCAATAATTATAGCCCTCCTCTGTAACTCAAAACATGCAACCTGTGGAATTTTTTAAATGTCGCCTATGGAGATTTTTAAGGGTAAGAGTTTGTCGCCATTACACCAGCTGGTGCAGTTTTGAAGCGTGACATGTTGGGGTATCAATTTACTCAGCATAACATTATCTTTCACAATCTATAAAAAATTGCTGTCTTATTTTTTTTATTCAAAAAAGTGTATTTCTTACAACAAAAGTGCGCTTGTAAGACCACTGAGCAAATACGGTATGACAGAAAGTATTACAACGACCGCCATTTCATTCTCTAGGGTGTTAGAAAAAAAAAGGTATAATGTTTGGGGGTTCTAAGTAATTTTCTAGCTAAAAAAAAAGTGTTTTCAACTTGTAAACAACAAATCTCAGAAAGAGGCTCGGTCCTTAAGTGGTTAAAGTCACCTCAGTTGGCTTGTCAGATTAACCAATAAAATTTAACTTTTAAAAAGGATGTCACAAAGAAATTTGTAAAACAGTCCAAGGAAAGAACATGTGTAAGTCTAAGTATAGTGTCATATTGAAAAACGTCTGTCAGTGTGATAACTTTTACAAACAGAATTTTGAATGCAATTGTAGTTGTCATGGACCCGGATCGGAACTTGAAACCTCTGTGGTGTCTGACAGTATATAGCTCTTTGCTGAGCCACCTGAGATGCTCGCCACCTCCCTGCCTAATATCTTAGACAACCTTGCCCCGTGTCTTGTTTTTCTTCAACCCTGAACCCTTTGCTCCTCCCATGAACTTCCTATTTAAGCCATGTCTCTGCACTTCCTGTTTGCCAGATTATTGTTCTCTCCCCAGCCTCACTCCTGTCACTCCTGATTAGGGATGAGTTTCGAGTTCGAGTCGAACTCATGTTCGACTCGAACATTGCCTGTTCGCCTGTTCAGCGAACAGTGAACAATTTGGGCTGTTCGCAGCAAATTCAAAAAGCCGGAACACCCTGTACAAGTCTATGGGAGAAATCTAAAGTGCTAATTTTAAAGGGTAATATGCAAGTTACTGTCCTAAAAAGTGTTTGGGGACCCGGGTCCTGCCCCAGGGGACATGGATCAATGCAAAAAAAAGTTTTAAAAACGGCCGTTTTTTCAGGAGCAGTGATTTTAATAATGATTAAAGTGAAACAATAAAAGTGTAATATTCCTTTAAATTTCGTAGCTGGGGGGTATCTATAGTATGCCTGTGAAGGGGTGCATGTTTCTGGTGCTTAGAACTGTCCCTGCACAAGTGTCATTTGGCACGGGGTTCCCCTTAATATCCATGTCAGACCTGAAGGGCCTGGTAATTGAATTTAGGGGAACCCCCACGCTTTTTTTTATTTATTTTTTATCAATGAATGAATGAATTGTCGACTAATACAGAGAACACTCATTGAGTGTTCTCTGTATTACGGGGAGCCGACAATTTAGACGCAAGTGATTTTAAAATACTTTTTTTCCTGCACAAATGACACTTTGTGCAGGGACAGTTCTAAGCACCAGAAACATGCGCCCCTTCACAGGTATACTATAGATACCCCCCAGCTATGAAATTTAAAGGAATATTACACTTTTATTGTTTCACTTTAATCATTATTAAAATCACTGCTCCTGAAAAAACGGCCGTTTTTAAAACTTTTTTTTGCATTGATCCATGTCCCCTGGGGCAGGACCCGGGTCCCCAAACACTTTTTAGGACAGTAACTTGCATATTACCCTTTAAAATGAGCACTTTAGATTGTGAACGTTCGAGTCCCATAGACATTAATAGGGTTCTAAAGTTCACACAAAGTTTAGGTCTGTTCCCAGGTTCTGGTGCGAACCGAACAGGGGGGTGTTCGGCTCATCCCTACTCCTGATGCCAGTGCAGGGACAAGGTCATCCAGCGCCCAGTGCAAAGATGCCAAACTGCTCCCCCTGCTACACACAATCGTAATTTTGGTCAGAAAAAGCTCTGATGGTTTTCCGACTGGATTTCGTTCAGACTGTCTTGCCTACACGGTCACACCAAATTCCGACCGCCAAGAACGCGGGGACGTACAACGCGTACGACAGGACTAGAAAAAGGAAGTTCAATACCCAGTAGCCAATAGCTTCCATCTCGTAGTTGAATCTGAGCATTAAGGATGAGCCGAACACCCTCCTGTTCGGTTCGCACCAGAACCTGCGAACAGACCTAAACTTCTATGGGACTCGAATGTTCACAATCTAAAGTGCTAATTTTAAAGGGTAATATGCAAGTTACTGTCCTAAAAAGTGTTTGGGGACCCGGGTCCTGCCCCAGGGGACATGGATCAATGCAAAAAAAAGTTTTAAAAATGGCAGTTTTTTCAGGAGCAGTGATTTTAATAATGATTAAAGTGAAACAATAAAAGTGTAATATTCCTTTAAATTTCGTACCTGGGGGGTGTCTATAGTATGCCTGTGAAGGGGCGCATGTTTCCCGTGCTTAGAACTGTCCCTGCACAAAGTTTAATTTCGCAAGGAAAAAAAGTCTTTTAAAATCACTTTCCATTGTCAGCTCCCGTAATACAGAGAACACTCAATGAGTGCTCTCTGTATTAGCCGACAATTCATTCATTGATAAAAAATAAAAAAAGTGTGGGGGTTCCCCTAAATTCAATTACAAGGCCCTCCAGGTCTGGTATGGATATTAAGGGGAACCCCGTGTCAAATTAAAAAAAAAAAATGACGTGGGGGTCCCCCTAAAAATCCATACCAGACCCTTTATCCGAGCATGCAACCTGGCAGGCTGCAGGAAAAGAGGGGGGGCGAGAGAGCGCCCCCCTCCTGAACCGTACCAGGCCACATGCCCTCAACATTGGGAGGATGCTTTGGGGGTCTGTGACCCCTCAAAGCACCATGTCCCCTATGTTGATGGGGACAAGGGCCTCATCCCCACAACCCTGAGCGGTGGTTGTGGGGGTCTGCGGGCGGGGGGCTTATCAGAATCTGGAATCCCCTTTAGGAAGGGGACCCCCAGATCCCGCCCCCCCTGTTTGAAATGGTAAGGGGGTACAAAAGTACCCCTACCATTTCACAAAGAAATCCAGCAACGGGGGATCTCTCAGTCCAGCGCTGTCCATAAGTGCATCCGTCTTCTGTCTCCACTGCGGAGACACTGCAGGGATCCCAGCGCTGACGTTTCTTATATTAGGATGGCGGGGCCACACGTCACCTGACCCCGCCCCCTCTGAAGCTGGTGAGGAAAGCCATGGGGTTCCCCAGTGACGTATGGGTGACCCCACCCCCCTCTGATGTAACGCAGAAACGGGGTCACCCATACATCACTGGGGAACCCCATGGCTTTCTTCACCAGCGTCAGAGGGGGCGGGGTCAGGTGACGGGTGGCCCCGCCCTCCTAATATAAGAAACATCAGCGCTGGGATCCCCGCAGTGGAGACAGAAGATGGATGTATGGACAGCGCTGGACTGAGAGATCCCCCGTCGCTGGATCAGATCAGCCATCGCTGGACCCCGGAGAGATGATCATCCGTCGCTGGATAGCAAGAGTGGATTACCACCGCTGGAATCTTTTTTTTATTTTTTTTATTTTTAATAAAGGAATTTTTCAAAAGTGTGTTTTTTTTTATTTAACCATTTTTACACTTTCTTTGTGAAATTGTAGGGGTACTTGTTAAAGGGAGCTTCCAGATTCTGATAAGCCCCCCGCCCGCAGACCCCCACAACCACCGCTCAGGGTTGTGGGGATGAGGCCCTTGTCCCCATCAACATAGGGGACATGGTGCTTTGAGGGGTCACAGACCCCCAAAGCATCCTCCCAATGTTGAGGGCATGTGGCCTGGTACGGTTCAGGAGGGGGGGGGCGCTCTCTCGCCCCCCCCCTCTTTTCCTGCCACCTGCCAGGTTGCGTGCTCGGATAAAGGGTCTGGTATGGATTTTTAGGGGAAATAATAAATAAATAAATAATATCCATACCAGACCTGAAGGGCCTGGTAATTGAATTTAGGGGAACCCCCATGCTTTTTATTTTTTATCAATGAATGAATTGTCGGCTAATACAGAGAACACTCATTGAGTGTTCTCTGTATTATGGGAGCCGACAATGGAAAGTGATTTTAAAAGACTTTTTTTCCTTGCGAAATGAAACTTTGTGCAGGGACAGTTCTAAGCACGGGAAACATGCGCCCCTTCACAGGCATACTATAGATACCCCCCAGGTACGAAATTTAAAGAAATATTACACTTTTATTGTTTCACTTTAATCATTATTAAAATCACTGCTCCTGAAAAAACTGCCGTTTTTAAAACTTTTTTTTTGCATTGATCCATGTCCCCTGGGGCAGGACCCGGGTCCCCAAACACTTTTTAGGACAGTAACTTGCATATTAGCCTTTAAAATTAGCACTTTAGATTTCTCACATAGACTTGTACAGGGTGTTCCGGCTTTTCGAATTTGCCGCGAACAGCCCAAATTGTTCACTGTTCGCTGAACAGGCGGACAGGCAATGTTCGAGTCGAACATGAGTTTGACTCGAACTCGAAGCTCATCCCTATTGAGCATGCGTGAGTTTTTGCGTGTCGGAATTGCATACACACGATCGGAATTTCCGATAGAAACTTTTTCCGTCTGAAAAATTGAGAACCTGCTCTCAATCTTTTGCTGGTGGAAATTCAGCCAGCAAAATTCCGATAGAGCATACACACGATCGCATTTTCCGACAAAAAGCTCCCATCGGTCTTTTGCTGGCTGAAATTCTGACTGTGTGTACACGGCATTAGAGTTAGGGTCAGGGCTTCCCCATCCCTTCAATAAACCATTTCACCCCATCCTGCCCACTCCTCCCGACCCTGCTTACTGCCATCCATATCTTTGCTACCACTCATTAGCAACCTTTGGCTTTTTCCTCAACGATACTTTTGCTTGGTTCCAACCTGCAACCACTTGTTACAGAGCCTTAGCTTGTTTACAGACAACACTTTTGCTTGATCCCAACCTGCTATATCTGCTACTAGACCCCGCCTCGCTTACCTCCCGGTGGGGAGATCCTGAGGACTGCAACCTGGTACTAACATGCAGCAAAATCCATCTCCATCATCCGGAGCTAAAGTTGCCACCTGTCCAGGATTCACCCTGACAGTTCAGGTTTTGAATCATGTGTCTGGGTCTCAGTCCACCTGAAACCCGGACACATTATTCAAACCAGGCTGTGGCTCCCCAAGTGACCGAGATAATCATACACAAATCTGTTGCCGTCCGGGAGCTGCAGGCAGTTGTCTGAGGGCAGGTTTAACTGAAGGGTGGGGTGATAATGTCAGCAAGAGAAATTTGGTCACACCCACTGCGTGCCACGGGCGCTCTGTGCACTACATTACTACTATCCCAGGACTTTTATAATCCTATAGTGTTTACACCAAAAAATCTAATAAAAAAAATTGCCCTGTGCTGCAAAAGTGTTCAGGTTTGGCTTGAAGAAAAGGTGGCAACCCTATAAGGAGCTCTGTTGAATACCAGTTAGTACCTAGACCCGCCCCTTGGGTGAGCTCATACCTATCCTGCTGGTTGGTGGGAGCCACTCTTTATTTTTTTTATTTTTTTTTATTCAGATTTTTTTAATAACATTTTTTAAAAATACGAACAAAGCATGTGTATCCTAGGGAGTGATTCTAACTGTGGGGGGAGGGGCTGTGTGTGACACGTCACTCTGATCACCGCCCCTGATTACAGGGAGCGGTGATCAGTGTCCTGTCACTAGGCAGAACGGGGAGATTATTGTTTACATCGGCAGCGCCCCGTTCTTCCTCTCCGTGAGACGATCGAGGGGATCCCCAATCGAGTCCGCGGGACCCATGGTCACACTCAGAGAGCTCCCGGTGGGCCCACAAACCGATTCTTAAAGGGCAATGTACAGGTATGTTAATCTGTCTGTACGTTCCCTTCTGCCACAGTATATCTGCGTGAGGCAGTCGGGAAGTGGTTAATCATGTCCTTCCGATATTGATTAAAAAAGCTGAACACACTATACAAAGGCGATTGTTTGTTTGGCCCCTTTCACACTGGGGTGGTGGGTGCACCGGCGTTAAAATGCCGCTATTTTTAGCGGCACTTTACTGTCAATTTTGCGGCACTATTCAGCCGCTAGCAGGGCACTTTTACCCCCTCGCTAGCACCCGAGAAAGGGTTAAGACCACCGTAAAGTGCTGCTGCAGCAGTGCTATGCCGGCGGTATAGCCGCGCTGCCCCATTGATTTCAATATACACCGCTCCTTCACTGCTCCAAAGATGCTAATAGCAGAACTTTTTTTAGTGTCCTGCAAGCACACCGCTCCAGTGTGAAAGCCCTCAGTTCCCACAACACACGCCCCATTCACCAGAAGACAACGAGAGGAGGAGAAGATCGAAGATTAGGATGATCTGCCTAGCAACAGCCCTTTCTGGTAAGTGAAAAAAATGTTTTTTTTTTTTTTTTGGAGCCTTTTTTTTTAGGGTGGACCTCCCCTTTAAAGCGGAGTTCCAGGCTTTTTATGTTTAGTAAAAGTCAGAAGCTACAAAAAGTGTAAAGTCTGAGTTTTAGTAAACAGACACTTACCTGTTCCACGGTCCAGCGATGTGGCCCGAACAGAGCATCACTCCTCTCCCCCTCCTCTCCACCGGCGCCTCCATTGCCACTCTGGTCACCCGGCCGTGACAGCTTTTGGCTTCATGGCCGGTCACGCATGGCACATGCACGAGTCGCACTGCACTCCCGGAGTGGACAGGCGATCTACTGGGACCTGTCACGTGTCCCAGGAGATCGCCTAGAGGGAGGGGCCTCTAAGGCGAAAGGAGGAGTCGCCTTGGCGGTCCCTGGGCGGATGGAGGAAGTGGGACAGGAAGTCCCACTCCTAACGAAGCCCCCACTCCCCCCCCAAAAAAAAAATGACATGCCAAATGTGGCATGTAAGGGGGTAAGGAGTGCTTAAAGTGCAAGTTCCACTTTTGGGTGGAACTCCGCTTTAAGTGGTTAACTTGCACTAGAAGTTTTTCTTTTAATTCTGCAGACAGGACCCAGAACAAGACAACCCATTTGTGAAATCAGATAGTTTGGTTCTGAACTGACGTCTTGTGCTTCTCTGTCCACGTCGGGCCGGATTGCCCGCTTTGTATTCGCAGACTACGGGCGGCTCTGGGGCTAATTGACTTTTAGACGGCGTGTACGTGTTTCTCATTTAACTTTCATTACATAGAAAAAGACAACAAGTCAACCTGAACTGAAAGTAATTAAAGAACTGCCGGGATGGAGGAAAAAAAAAAAAGAAAAAACAGCTGCGTTTAGTAGTGTAATATGGAAAAGAGAAAACAAACAGCAAAAATAAGCTGAAGAGGGACCAGCCAAGTGGCCAACAGAGCAAGCAATTTACTTCATTACAGGAGTTGTAATAAGCAAAATCCACAATCCTAATGTTTAATTGATACCTGATAAATGAGTAGATGCCAGAAGTTATTAGCTGGGGTCGGAACAGTATATTTTAACTGTCTATACTGACATTTCATTTGGAGGTGCACTAAGTAAATAAGTAATGAATCCAGAATAAACATTCTGCAAGCAGTGTGATCCTAGCAAGAGTCCTCCCTTAAGTCTCGTACACACGATCAGATTGTTGGCCAACAAAACCGTGGAATTTTGTCCAAAGGCCGTTGGCCCAAACTTGTCTTGCTTACAAATGGCAAGGAATTGTCGGCCAACAAATACGAACGTAGTGACGTACTACGTTGGTTTTCAGCTCTTTAGCGCCACCCTTTGGGCTCCTTCTGCTAATTCCGTATTAGTAGAAGTTTGGTGAGTGTTGATTTGTGCTTTTCATTTCGCACTTTTTAGTTCACCCTTTTCAGTTTGTCTCTGAACGGTCGTTCGTCAATCAGCCATATTGCCGAATCTGAGGAGATAACGTGTTATTTATTATTGGCCTCTGAGTTATTGCTTTGACCCAAGTCCAGTCCAGGAACAGGAGGAGGAGGAGTTCTTGGACCAAAAATTGGTTGCTTTATTAATCGTGACCAATTATGGCATATGCCTTTGCTGTGGGAGCTCCAGGAGAATAATCTGGATGTTTTGCGGAATTATCTTCGGATGACGGACCCCTGCTTTCACCAACTCTCTGCATTGTTGACCCCCTATATTAAGAAGCAGGACACATGCATGAGGCTTTTATTTTATTTTTTGGTTGAATAATAATGATTTGATTTGTTATATTTTCTATATTTTTGGATGCACAGATAGCATGTTTAATTTTATTTGTTTTCTTTTTTTAATGCACAATAAAAAAATTGTGTAGAATAATACTTGGCTATGTGTTTTACTTCAAATGACAGTTTAGGAGTAGGCAGTTACATTTAAAAAAATACAATGTAAAATTAACAAGGGACACCAACATAGTTGTATCTTTGATCTTAAAAACTACAGGATAATGGTGTTGTGGTAACTTGCCCCCCCCCCCCCCCAAAAAATATAATAATATTATTCTTGATATCACTATAAAAAAAAACTTTGAAAATGTCTTTGCAATAACTCCATCAGTATCACCAGCAAAGCAGCTTCATTATTATCCCATTAAAGAAGAAGAGAATTGTGCGCTGCATTTCCAGATTTCATAATTTGCCGCGTCTTCAATGTTAATTCTCCATTACGAACGCGAGTTTACAAGACCGACCGCTTCCGACTCGTCCTTGCTTCCGAGCATGCCTGTTTGTACTTTGGACTTTTGCCCGACGGACTTGTGTACACACACTCGGAAAATCCGACAACAGACATTTGTCCACGGAAAATTTTAAAGCCTGCCATCCAACCTTTGTCTGTGGAAAATCCAACAATTGTCCAATGGAGAGTACACATGGTCGGATTTTCTGGCAACAGCCTGTCATCACATAATTCCCATTGGAAAATCCGATCGTGTGTACGCGGCTTTAGGTTGTGATGTTCTTCTGAGGAAATAAGACATCCCTGTTCCATATCCCAGAGTATTTATATAGGCCCCACGTCTACCATCTGTGTAACCCTCCCCAGGGATTGGCCAGGGCTGTATAAATATATTTAGCTGGTGATTAGACTATTTCTGCCCACTAATTTCCAAGAGCTTTCTGGACTAATCAGGAGGAAGCAGTCAATCTTGCAATTACTGCAACACAGAACGGACCAATTCAATCAAGGCAGCCATACTGGTTTCATTGAGCCCAAATAAAATTTGCCTAATGACAAGCAGCAGCCCTACTGGATACAGTGAGTTAGACATGTTTAATACATTTTTCTGAATATTCGGAAATTCGAAAAATTTGTATATTCCAAAATTCATAAAATTCCAGAATTCATACGTTTAAAAATTCGTAAATTTGAACATTCGAAAATTCATAAATTCCAAAATTCGAATATTCAAAAATTCGTATATTGATAAATTTGGAAATTTGGAAATTCCAAATTCTAAAATCCAAAAATTTGGAAATTCTGAAATTCCAAAATTCTAAAATCAAAAAAATGTGAAAATATGTTAGCAGCAAGGTTAATACTGTCCAGGAATTAATTGGTTAAAATTTGATTCTTTATTAGAGAGTTAGCATATCATAGACACATAGCAGTTAAAATATCTCTCATGCCATGTGTCTTTCTTATGCTAACTAATAATAACTTAACTTTCAAATTTGGCTTTTAATGAATGTAACGAATACGCATTTATACGCAGTTACAAATTTTCCAAAATAACGAATGCGATATATAAATGAATGGAACGTAACAAATGAATAATAATAAATAACAATAATAATAATAATAATAATAATAATAATAAAAAATGTTTTATTATTATTAGTTATTAATTTTTACGTTCCATTTGTATAGATGCTGGATTTGTTATTTTGGATAATTTGTAACGTCGGATAAATTTGTATTTGTTAAGATTTTCAAATGACCCAAAAAAAAAAAAAAAACCCAAATGAAACCAAAAAACATGAAAACGCACACATTTTTAGGTGCACATGTCTACAGTGAGCCAGAACTAAATGTACCTAAACCCAGCGCCTAAGGCCACGTACACACGCGGGGACTGTTCGCTCAACTTTGTCCGCTGAACAGTGTTTCGGCGGACAGTCCGCTCGTGTGTGGGCTTCAGCGGACAGTTTCAGCGAACAGTCTGCTGAACAAAGTTTTTCGGAATTTCCGAAAAACTGTCCGCTGAAACTTTGTTTGAGCGAACAGTCCCCTCGTGTGTAGGCTTGTTCGTCAAACTAAGTTCCGCGCATGCTCAGAAAGGATTTACACGCCGAAAGTTGTATTGCAGTGTATAGGACGTCGTATTTTTCGTCCCGTCGTACGTGCCGTTCACGTCATCGCGCAAGTTTCAGCGGACTGTTCGTTCGTCGTGTGTGGCCAAGTCCGTCCATGCTAATTTTGAGCGGACTGTCCGCTGAAACTGTTTGACGAACAAAGTTGAGCGAACAGTCCCCGCGTGTGTACGCGGCCTAACTAGAAGGGTGCTATATTCACCCCCCCCCCCCCCCCCCCCGCCAAAAACAGACCATGTCCTCATTGGCCAGAGCTAAAATCTTCTAACAAAAAGTACTCAAAAACACAGCTGCCACTGGTTACATTGAGCCAAAACTAAATTTGCCTAATGATGAACAGCAGCCCTACTGAATACAGTGAGCCAGAGCTAAATTTACCTAATTCTAGCACCTATCTAGAAGGGTGCACCATGCTGCAAGCAGTGTGATCCAAGCAAGCAGCCTCCCTTTGGCTGTGATCGTCCCATGAGGAAAAATACATAACTGCTCTCTGCCCATTAAGTTTCAGAACTTTCTGGATTAATCAGGGGGGAGCAGTCAATTCTCCAACTACTGGAACATAAAACAGACCAAAATAATCAACATACTGTAGCCACACTGGTTACATTGAGCCAACTAAACCTGCCCGTCAACCCTACTGAATACAGTGAGCCGAAGCTAATCCTACCTAAGCCTAGCACCTATCTAGGAGGATGCTACATGTCTTATGCCCCGTACACACGATCGGAAATTCCACCAGCAAAAGTCTGATGAGAGCATTTGGTTGGAAAATGCAACCATGTGTATTGCTGGTGGAATTTCGACCAGCAAAAGACTGAGAGCAGGTTCTCAATCTTTTCGGTCGGAAAAAGTTACGATCAGAAACTCCGATCCTCTATACAAATTCAGACACACGAAATTCCTACGCATGCTCGGAAACAATTTGACGCATGCTTGGAAGCATTGAACTTCGTTTTCTAATACATTTAACTTTTAAATCATCTAGATGTACTAAGATACAGGAATTAAATTATAAAGTACTAATGTGTTGGTATTACACCCCGTCTCCAATGAATAAATTCTCTTCAGAAATGTTGGATAGGTGTTGGAGGGGGTGTAAGGAGAGAGGCACCATAGCCCATATTTTCTGGTTTTGTCCAGTAATTAGACAGTTTTGGCAAGAAGTTCAGAGAATTTCTCAATGATTTACTGATTACCAGATCCCGGAAGACCCAGCTTTTTTCTTATTACAATGCTCACAAATTCCTTTAGAGAGATATAAGAACTCAATGCTATGCCATTTGGTGAATGCAGCCAAAAGCTGCATCACCATATGTTGGAAAGAGCCGGGGACACCTCGAATCTCTAATTGGTTAAATAAAGTAAGAAGAATTGGTATCATGGAAAAATTGATCCCTATGTCTTTGGAGGAAAGGGAATGTCTACTGCAAGTTTGGGCTCCATGGGAGTCATTTTTACAATCAGGCCGCGTACACACGCGGGGACTGTTCGCCCAACTTTGTCCGTCAAACAGTTTCGGCAAACAGTCCGCTCAAAATTAGCATGGACGGACATGGCCACACACGACGGACGAACAGTTTGCTGAAACCGTGCGCGATGACGTGAACGGCACGTACGACGGGACGAAAAATACGACGTCCTATACACTGCATTATAACTTTCGGCGTGAAAATCCTTTCTGAGCATGCGCGCAACTTTGTTTGACGAACAAGCCTACACACGCGGGGACTGTCCGCTGAAACAAGGTTTCAGCGGACAGTTTTTCGGAATTTCCGAAAAACCTTGTTCAGCGGACTGTTCGCTGAAACTGTCCGCTGAAAGCCCACACACGAGCGGACTGTCAGCGAACAGTCCCCGCGTGTGTACGCGGCCTCAGAGGAAGGGAAAGGGCTGATTGGAGAGGAATTAGAGGAATAGCTAGTAAGTGATGTGGCACTGGTCCCCCTGTCGGTAGGGGCAACATATTTATACCTATTTATTTGATTTGGGATTCCCTGTGTTTTTTTTCTCTCTCTCTCTCTCTCCTCGGTTCTAGAGGTCCCTCACGGGATCTAGGGCCTTGGAGCAGAGGGTTGTTGAGGGGAATTGTTATTGTAATGTTAGTTGTTTATAAAGAAAAAAATTTTTTTGGCAGGAATGTACTGTGCATCATTGGTTAAAATAATACGTTTTTGTTTTGAAAATTGATTTGATAAGTTGTTCTATGTAATTACTTTTAGTGGTCTTTGTCATGTATTCCTGCAGAGAAATAAAGTATTTAAAAAAAAAAGAACTTCGTTTTCTCGGCTCGTCATAGTGTTGTACGTCACCGCGTTCTTGGCGGTCTAAAGTTCAGAGAAATTTTGTGTGACCGTGTGTATGTATGCCAAGCTTGAGCCGAATTCCATCGGGGAAAAACTTCCGCTCAAGCTTGGCTCCGCTCGTGTGTACGCAGCATAAGTCCAGTATAATTTCTAGAAGCATCTCATAACAGAGGACCCGATGGTCAGTTTTTGCTCTGCTCTAACCAGTTCCTTGGTTCTGATTTAGAAAGTGGCACGGTGTTCCTGGGCAGATTTCCCTTGGCACACAATGCTAGCCTGGCATATTTATAATAGCACGGAGTCTTCAACATGCAGCTGGCAGCACGCTGAACCTATCCGTGCTCCAAACACTGAAACCATTTCATTATTCCGTGTGACGGGCTGGTGAGTCGCCGACGAGCTCTGTCTTTACTGTGTGTATAGACGAATGGCTCCTGGGGGCCCCAAGGCGGCGAGCCTGGTACAGTGGCTGTGTTCTGCTACAATTCACATCAGATCTTACTTCCTGAAAACAAAACTCGGCTACAAAGAAACCAACAAATCTCACGGCCACTGTGTCTGTGCTTCCCAACCGAGAGTTTTTTTTGGCACTGAGAATAGTTGTTATTCTTGACGCAGAGCTTCCAACGGCAAAGACAAGTACGACTGAAAATATGTCTAATAACCTTTACATGGCCACAGTGGAGCTCAATATCAGTCATAACGCGGCACAGTACAGTCGTCTTAGAACGGAAGGAATTCACATGTCCCATCCCATCACATATCCCATAAATAAGAAGAATATTCCTCATTTTTGGGGAATGGGCGGGGCCAAGCAAATCATTCCTCAATGCCCCATCAAAATTAGTCACACAAAAAAAGCAGTCACAGTGTATTTAACCCAACCCACAAAATCAAGAGGTATAAAATGTTAATACAATTTCAAACAGTGGCGGCTGGTGCTCCATTTTATTTTTTGGGGGGGGGGCAAATCGACCTTCCCTCCGCCCGCCAGCCCCGCACTTACCCCATCCAAGTCGTGGCAGCTTCCCCCTGGCTTCTTCTCCTGGCCAACAGTGGCGGCTGGTGGGTTCTTCCGTGGGGGGGGGGCAGCATGGATGGCACAGCACCCCCCCCCCACAGGTGGTCAGGCCTGGCACTTACCCACTCGTGTGATGGGCTGTGGTGTCCTCTTCTGGAATGCAGGCATCGGCCGTGGCGCCCGCCTGTGTCTGCCCTTCTAGCTTCCTCCGCTGTGTGCCTTTCGCCAAAGCGTTAGGCATCCAATAGGAATGCCTGATTCTTTGGCCAATCGGGAAACAGGTCTAACAGACCTGCCTCCTGATTGGCGGGGAGGAACTTTAGTGTGATAATAGCGAAAATTTATTTGCTATGGTAACACAACTGGGTGGGCTCCAGGTGCAATGCTTTGCACTCCGAGCTCACCCCTTTTTTTGAAGTCTATTAGAGCCTCTGCCTCTAATCAGGTGCTTTCAACCCCCCCCCCCCCACACAGACTTTGGAATCCATGGTCTGGTGCCACTGATATGTGGATCAGGGTGCCGGACTTATGGATAGGGGAGGCGGCGCCAGTGTGCCCTCCATGGATGGCCCGCTACTGCTTCCTGTCCTGATTGGCCGGGGGGGGGGGGGGGGGGAGAAGCAGGAAGACAATAGTGAATGTTAAGTGGGTGAGCTTTTTGAAGCCAATTAAAGTCTCAGGATTTAATCATGTGCTTCAAAGATAAAAAAACAAACTCCTAGAAATCTCCTAGAAATCTATGGGGCCGGCACATGGAGATTAGGGGGGCGGGCCCCTGCGCCCCTTATGGAACGACGACCGCTGATTTCAAATATTTATTTTTTCAGTCATTTCAAACTGACAGCTCCCATCAAAAGAATACCTGATGATTTACAGAGTTTACTATGCTTCAGTTATGAATGGACAGTGAGTCAGTGATCGGTACGCCCCCTCTATCCATGCCACCTGTTATATGGTTAATCGATAGATTCATGCATAATATGAATCTAGCCATGACTGCTGCCGCCACCCCCTATTCATGCGTCCAGACCCTTTCAGTGCCTGAATTACGGCGGTGGGGGTGTTTTTTAGAAGCACCTGATTAGAGCCATTGCGCCATGAACCCACCCAGGTGTTACAACAGCGAATGAATATTCGCTGTTGTAACACTGATCCTCAATCCGGCCAATCAGAAGCGGGTCTGAGACCCGTTTTCCAACTGGCCGAAAAGAGAAGACTCCCGATTGGCCGCTGAAGAGGAGGGAGGAAATGGAATATGCCGATGCCCGTGGAGAGCAGAGAAAGGGAAAGCGGTCGCCGCCAGGGGGGGGGCAGACCTGCCCACCGACCGTCAGGGGGGGGCAGAGTGTTACTGTTTGCTGCCCCCCCCAAGAAAAAATTACCACCGCATGCCACTGCTAAACTAACTAATGCCGCGTACACACAATTGGTTTTTCCCGGCAGACTTGGTCCGGCGGAGGACCGGAATCCGTCAGACAAATCGATCGTGTGTGGGCTCCAGCAGATTTTTTTCCCCAAAAGTCCAACGGACCTAGAAATAAAACATGTTTCAAATCTATCTGACGGACTCAAATCCGACGGACTAAAAATCAGGAAATCGTTTGTCTGTGTGCTGGTCCGACGGACCTAATACGACGCAAGGACAGCTATTGGCTACTGGCTATTGAACTTCCTTGTTTAGTCCCGTTTATGTTATCACGTTCAAGACGAACAGACTTTCGAACGGACTTAGTCCGTTCGTTCAGAAAGTCAGTCGGACCTCTGCCGAAAGTCCATCGGGAAGACCGTCGGACCCAGCCCGTCGAAAAGTCCGGCCGTGTGTATGCAGCATTAAGAATAAACAGGAGGGGGGGTACAAAAAGAAAAACCAACGCACATATTAAACAAGTTGTAGTGGCCGAAAACTGCCACTAGATGTCAGCATACTAAAGAGCAAACTAAAGCGCAATAATAACTTGCAATTGAATACAACACAGAACAAATAATTACAAGTGGGACAGAATACTTTTGCACAGCCTTTGATTTTGATGCTCCTGGAATGTATTTAGTAGATTGAAGCTAAATGTACAGTTGGGTTTGAGAACCAAAAAAGTACTTTGGCAAAACTGCCCCCTTTGCAATGCCAAACCGATCCTTCCATGGGACCTAATCCCAAATGAGTTAATCGAATCGTATACACTTTTGTTGCGTTCCGTTTTTTGTTTTGTTTTTGTTTTTTAAATAGGGAGACAATCTGCAGACATAATTATAGGATACAAAGACAAACCCGCAATCCTCTCCGGAATAATAACATAACCATCCAGAGGCGAATTGACATTCTAATGGACTTTTATTTAGAAGCTTAACAAAATGATGGAACTGTAAGGAGCCAAACAAGAGGAATTGCACTTCTTTTTTCTCTTTTCCCAATGCAGCAATTTCATTTGAAAAGAAAGACTGACCACAAATATAAACCGAAGTCACCGCTGCCTGAAAAAAAAAAAGGGGGGGAGACGGATGGCAGAGGGTGGCTGGCGCTACACAGGAATAATGAGAGATGGGAAAATGCCGCGTTGAACTATAGACTCACCGGCGGTCTGTCAGCTTTGATAACAATGACACTCATCAATTTTCTCCAAATGCCAGAACTCGGAATTAAAATGCTAGAAAGCCGCAAAACAGTCCAAATGTTTTCTTTTTCTCCTTTATATTGAGTGACACAATGGCAACAAAACAAAGATACAAAAGAATCTTGGATTTACGAAAATTATATAGGATTTCGCAGGACATTTTCTACAAGCCAAGATTCCTAACATGCATGTTAAGGGTCACCTCTTCATGCCAAGATTTCCCACCTTCACGTCAGCGCTTACCCCCTTCATGCCAAGAGTTGCCACCTTCCCGTCAGCAGTTACCCCCTTCATGCCAAGAGTTCCCACCTTCCCATAAGCGGTTACCCCCTTCATGCCAAGAGTTCCCAACTTCATGTCAGCGCTTACCCCCTTCATGCCAAGAGTTCCCACCTTCCCATAAGCGGTTACCCCCTTCATGCCAAGAGTTGCCACCTTCCCGTCAGCAGTTACCCCCTTCATGCCAAGAGTTCCCACTTTTACGTCAGCGCTTACCCCCTTCATGCCAAGAGTTGCCACCTTCCCGTCAGCGGTTACCCCCTTCATGCCAAGAGTTCCCACCTTCCTGTCAGCGGTTACCCCCTTCATGCCAAGAGTTCCCACCTTCCTATCAGCGGTTACCCCCTTCATGCCAAGAGTTCCCACCTTCCCGTCAGCGGTTACCCCCTTCATGCCAAGAGTTCCCAACTTCATGTCAGCGCTTACCCCCTTCATGCCAAGAGTTCCCACCTTCCCATAAGCGGTTACCCCCTTCATGCCAAGAGTTCCCACCTTCCCATAAGCGGTTACCCCCTTCATGCCAGGAGTTCCCACCTTCACGTCAGCGGTTACCCCCTTCATGCCAAGAGTTCCCACCTTCCCGCTAGCGCTTACCCCCTTCATGCCAAGAGTTTCCACCTTCCAGTCAGCGGTTACCCCCTTCATGCCAAGAGTTCCCAACTTCACGTCAGCGCTTACCCCCTTCATGCCAAGAGTTCCCACCTTCCCATCAGCGCTTACCCCCTTCATGCCAAGAGTTCCCACCTTCCCATCAGCAGTTACCCCCTTCATGCCAAGAGTTCCCACCTTCCCGTCAGCGCATACCCCCTTCATGCCAAGAGTTCCCACCTTCCCGTCAGCACTTACCCCCTTCATGCCAAGAGTTCCCACCTTCCCGTCAGTGCTTACCCCCTTCATGCCAAGAGTTCCCACCTTCCCGTCAGCGCTTACCGCCTTCATGCCAAGAGTTCCCACCTTCCCGTCAGCAGTTACCCCCTTCATGCCAAGAGTTCCCACCTTCCCGTCAGCGGTTGCCCCCTTCATGCCAAGAGTTCCCACCTTCCGGTCAGCGGTTACCCCCTTCATGAAAAAGTCTCCCTTTCGGGCTAAAGATTCCCCCCACTTTATATCAGAGGTTACCCCCTTCATGCCAAGAGTCCTCCCTATCACATCACGAGTCCCCCGCTTCACATCAGAGGTGACCCCCTTCATGCCAAAAGTCCCCATTTCACACCAAGGATTACCCCGCTTCATATCAGATGTTACCCGCTTCATGCCAAGAGTACCCCCTATCACATCACGAGTCCCCCGGTTCACATCAGAGGTTGCCCCCCTTTACATCAAGTGTCCCCTCTTTCATGCCAATAACCCCCCTCTTCATTTTAGAGGTTCCCAACTTCACACCAAGAATGCCCCTCTTCAAGTGAGAGGTTCCCCCACTTAACACCAGAGGTCCTCCTTCATGCCAGAGGCCCCCATTCATATCAGAGACCCCCCCCCCCCTTTATGCCAAGAGTATACCCTCTCCTGGAGCAGCTTCTGCGGTATCCTCTCTCCTCCTCCCAGATCTAGGCCTCCAATAGAATCTCCTGATGTTTTGGTAAAATCGGGAAACAGGTTTGATACCTGCTTCCCAATTGGCCAGGAGGAGGATGAGCGTTGCAACAGCGAATTTTCATTTGCTGTTGCAACACACCTGGGTGGGCTCCAGACTCAATGCTCTGCGTCCCGGGTCGTATTTTGAAGCCTAATAAAGCCTATGGCTCTAATCAGGTTCTTAAAAAAAAACCTGGCTGCTCTAACTCATATGCTCAGTGACCTTAGAAGGGGCCGTATACATGAATAGGGGGTGGCATGAATCTATCCACTGCATATAGGGGGTGGCGAGGATGGGGGGCGGTGCCCGGGCAGCCCTAATGGATGTGCTGCCCCTGAACCCTAACCATCACCTCTTTAACGATGAAGTAAAGCCTTACTAAACATGGAAATAAAAATAGACCCTGCAAGGCAAAGGCCTAATGAGCTAGTATGCATAGCATACTAGCTCATTATGAATAACTTACCACAGATGGAAGAACCCGAAGCGAACCTCATCGTCCTCCATAGTCCTCATCGTCATGGCTCCTGAGGTGTGACTGGCCGGAGCCGCGATGATGTCACCCCCACTCATGTGCGCAGGAGCCGCCACCATTTTCAGGAGGAAAAGGTAAAGACTTTGTCCGTCTAAATAAGACTTGGAGTGGTTACATAGTTACATAGTTAGTCAGGTAGGTTGAAAAAAGACACAAGTCCATCCAGTTCAAACACAAAAAAACTAAAAAAAATAACAATATATTACAATCCAATATACCCATTTCTATATCCACAGTTGATCCAGAGGAAGGCAAAAAATCCCAGCAGAGCATGATGCAATTCGCTAAAGCAGGGGAAAAAAATCCTTCCTGATCCCCCGAGAGGCAATCGTATCTTCCCCGGATCAACTTTACCTATAAATGTCAGTACCCAGTTATATTATGTACACTTAGGAAATAATCCAGGCCTTTCTTAAAGCAATCCACTGAGCCAGCCAGAACCACCTCTGCAGGGAGTCTATTCCACATTTTCACAGCTCTAAGCCCTTGTACACACGGTCGGACATTCCGACGGAAAATGTCCGATCGGACCGTGTTGTCGGATAATCCAACCGTGTGTGGGCTCCATCGGACTGTTACCATCGGAATATCCGACCGACAAAGTTTTAGAGCTGGGCTATAAAATTTTCCGACAACATGATCCGATGGGACTTTGTCCGATCATGTGTAGAGAATTCCGATCGGACAAAGTGCCACGCATGCTCAGATGAAATTCCTAGACCAACGCTATTGGCTACTAGCCTGAATGTAGTCCCGTCGTAATGAAATAACGTCATCACGTTACGAACGATCGGATTTTCCGACGGATTTTGTTGTCGGAATGTCCGACCGTGTGTACAAGGGCTTACTGTGAAGAAACCTTTCTGTATTTGGAGATGAAATCTCTTTTCCTCTAGACGTAAAGAGTGCCCCCTTGTCCTCTTTGTTGACTGTAAAGTGAATAACTCGACACCAAGTTCACTATATGGACCCCTTATATATTTGTACATGGTGATCATATCCCCCTTAATCTCCTCTTATCAAGAGTGAATACATTCAGTTCCTTTTATCTTTCCTCATAGCTGAGCTCCTCCATGCCTCTTATCAGTTTGGTTGCCCTTCTCTTCACTTTCTCCAGTTCCCTGATATCCTTTTTGAGAACTGGTGCCAAAAACTGAACTGCATATTCCAGATGAGGACTTACTAATGATTTGTACAGGGACAAAATGATATCTCTCTCTCTGGAGTCCATACCTCTCCTAATACAAGAAAGGACTTTGCTCACTTTGGAAACCGCAGCTTGGCATTGCATGCTATTATTGAGCTTATGATCTACCAAAACCCCCAGATCCTTCTCCACTATGGATCCCCCCAGTTGTACTCCCCCTAGTATGTATGATGCATATTCTTAGCCCCCAAGTGCAGAACTTTACATTTCTCAACATTAAACCTCATTGGCCACATAGTCGCCCAATTAGACAGAGCATTGAGGTCGGCTTGTAAATTGGAGACATCCTGTAAGGAAGTTATTCCCCTGCATAGCTCGGTGTCATCTGCAAAGACGGAAATGTTACTTTTAATCCCAGACCCAATATCATTTATAAAGATGTTAAAAAGTAAGGGTCCCAGCACTGAACCTTGGGGTACACCACTGAAAACCTTACACCATTCAGAGCAGGGGCGGACTGACAACTCATGGGGCCCTCGGGCAATAGGAGATTATGGGGCCCTCGGGAAATAGGAGAAGAATATGGGGCTCCCAGGCAATAGGCAATTATGGTGCCCCCAGGCAATAGATTATGGGGCCACACAGTATACACACACACACACATACAGTATACACACAATATACACACACAGAATACACATACACACACTGAAAAAGTACTGGAGAGGTGGGGCAGCTATAATGTTGGGATTTTTTAAAAAATACAGATTTTTACATACCGTATATACTCGAGTATAAGCCGAGATTTTCAGCCTCTTTTTTGAGGCTGAAAGTGCCCCCCTCGGCTTATACTCGAGTCATCGCTGTCTGCCCGCTCGATCAGCGTGTCGAGCAGACAGACAGTGGCCATTCTATTCAAAAGCCGCGCCTCCGGCTCCGCCTTCGCCTGTGATAGGCGGAACACTGAATTTCCCAGCAGCCTGTGTTCCGCCTATCACGGACATCGTATCATCCTCGTACTACGGACGAGGATGATACGACGTCTGTGATAGGCGGAACACAGGCTGCTGGGAAATTCAGTGTTCCGCCTATCACAGGCGAAGGCGGCGGCGCAGCTTTTGAACTTTACAATGGCCGCCGACGAAGAGGGCACGGGACGGAGGCAAGGCAAGGCACGGCACGGCACGGGACGGGACGGGACGGGGGCAAGGCAAGGCACGACACGGGACGGATGCAAGGAGGCAAGGCACGGCACGGGACGGAGGCAAGGAGGCAAGGCACGGGACGGAGGCTCGGGACAAAGGTAGGCTGGACACACACACACACACACACACACACACACACACACACACACACACACACACGGATGGAGACACACACAGGGATGGATGGATGGATGGATGGAGACACACACACACAGGGATGGATGGATGGATGGATGGAGACACACACACACAGGGATGGATGGATGGATGGATGGAGACACACACACACAGGGATGGATGGATGGATGGACACACACACACACAGGGATGGATGGACGGACACACAGGGATGGACGGACACACAGGGATGGACGGACACACAGGGATGGACGGACACACAGGGATGGACGGACACACAGGGATGGACGGACACACAGGGATGGACGGACACACACACAGGGATGGACAGGCATGTCTCACCCTCGGCTTATACACGAGTCAATAAGTTTGCCAGTTTTTTTGGGGGTAAATTGGGGGCCTCGGCTTATATTCGGGTCGGCCTATACTCGAGTATATACGGTACTGTCCCTAGTTTTATTGAGGTTGGCAACCCTGATGGGGCCCTCGGGCAGTGTCCGAGTGCTCGAATGGTCAGTCCGCCCCTGATTCAGATGTAAGCCCTTGTACACACGGTCGGACATTCCAACAACAAAATCCATCGGATTTTGTCCGACGGATTTTGTCCGCAACTTGTGTTGCATACACACGGTCGGACAAAGTTGTGGGAAAATCCGATCGTACGTAACGTGACGACGTTATTTCGTTATTACGGGACTACGTTCACGCTAGTAGCCAGTAGCTTTGGTCTAGGAATTTGATCTGAGCATGCGTGGCACTTTGTCCGATTGGTATTCTCTACACACGATCGGACAAAGTCCGATCGGATCATGTTGTCAGAAAGTTTTATATCCAGCTCTAAAACTATTTCTGGCAAGTTGGAAAATTTGGTCCGATGGATATTCCGACAGAAACAGTCCGATGGAGCCCACACACAGTCAGATTATCCGCCAATGCGTAATGTCCGCCCGTGTGTACAAGGGCTAAGAATCATTAACCACGACTCTCTGAATTCTGTCTTTTAGCCAGTTTTCTATCCATTTGCAAACTGATATTTCCAAACCTGTGGTGACTCTGAATATTCTATTGTGCCCCTATACAGCTGGGATTACCGGGACCTGTCTGGCAGCTCAGTGGGTATTAGAATGACCTTTAACATTCAGTTGACTATTTATTTACCCGCTTCTACTCCTCTATATAGAGGTTGTGAATCCTGGCTGAATGGTTAGGTGAAAGGATCGGCTCATCAGACCAGGAGGCCGGATTTCGGGTAGTGGAGGGGCTGTGGGCCCATCATGACCCCCTTTATAGATCCCCCCCCCCCCCCCTCAGCGTGTGCCGTCATCCTGGTAAAAGCTTTGCTGGTATTCCCCTAATAACTGTACAGAACAACAATAGTGATCCAGATCTCAACCTCTGTGAGCTCTGAACAGTCCGTCCGGTGAAGTGGAAATCTTGAATTGGTTGCTTTAGGTTGTTGCAATTTCACTCTTTTCCTTTTATTATAGGGTCACGCTTTCTACTTGTAACATTCTTGCTGCATGTTCTTTATTTTACTAAACCAGAGATCTCCACACTTTCTAACCAAAGGGCCAACCAACTGTTCTTTAGACTTTAGGGGGCCAAACTCTGGGCAGTGGGACAAAAAAAATGCCCCTGGAAGTATAAATACCTCAGGCTTAGTGAAATAGTGCCCCATCATTGGTATCAATGGGAGGAATAGTGCCCCTTCATTGGTGTCAGTAGGAGGAATAGTGCCCCATCCTTGGTATCCATGGGAGGGATAGTGCCCCATAGTTGATGTCAGTGGGAGGAATAGTGCCCCATCATTTGTGTCAGTGGGAGGAATAGTGCCCCATCATCTGTCTCTTATCACCCTAGATTTTATAACTTATCATTCATGTTTGATAAATGGCTGCATACATAGGTGATGGGTTGTGCCTCTTAGGCCCTCTCTGCTGCTTTATGTTAATAGTTTTTCTAAACATGTTTAGCTAATGGACTATGTATATATTGTATATATTCTGAACGTTGATGTGTATTCCTTTGTTTTCTGTTGACGTTTTATAATATGGTTTTGTTTTTTACTTTTGTATAAAATTGGTCGCTTGATTCATTTTAATAACAGATCAATAGTGCCCCATCATTGGTCTCAGTGGTAGGAACAGTACCCCATCATTGGTGTCAGTGGGAGGAATAGTACCCTATCATTTGTGTCAGTGGGAGGAATAGTGCCCCATCATTGGTGTCAGTGGGAGGAATAGTGTCCCATCATTGGTGTCAGTGGGAGGAATAGTACCCCATTATTGGTGTCACTGGGAGGAATAGTGCCCCATCATTGCGATCAGTAGGGGGATAGTGCCCCATCATTTGTGTCAGTTGGAGGAATAGTGTCCCATCATTAGTATCAGTGGTAGGATTAGTGCCCCATCATTGGTGTCAGTGGGAGGAATAGTGCCCCATCATTGGTGTCAGTGGGAGGAATAGTGTCCCATCATTGGTGTCAGTGGGAGGAATAGTGTCCCATCATTGGTGTCAGTGGGAGGAATAGTGCCCCATCATTGGTGTCAGTGGGAGGAATAGTGTATTACTGTGTATTATCTGTGTACATGTCAGCATGTCTACATAAAACAATGACCACCCGGCTCACCTCACCTTCATTGTAACTGCTGCTTATACTTAAATATGGACAGTGCAGCTCACAGGGGCTTCCAATAAAAACCAGAGCATGGAGGACAGCATGAAAGCAATTTATTTTTTCACATGAGTGACATCCCTTGCTGCCCCTTTGAAAGTGATCCGCAGTGGATTGCTTTTTAGATGGTGTTTACCTGCCTGATATAACCCTATAAATATCTGCACCACTGTGGGCCCCGTAGACTTGCATGGATCATGTTTGCATTGACAGGACAAGGTGACCTAGAGCAGAGGGCTTTTGGGAAAAAAAGTCCGCCGGAGCCCACACACGACGTCCGCCAGATAGTCCGATCGTGTGTACGGGGCATCAGGGGCACTTTTTACTTCTAGTAGAAGAGATATTTGGATGGAGGAATTTGCCTGGCCTCCACGGAGTCCTGACCTCAACCCAATAGAACACCTTTAGGATGAATTAGAACAGAGACTGCGAGCCAGGCCTTCTCGTCTACATCAGTACCTGACCTCACAAATGCTCTTCTGGAAGAATGGTCAAACATTCACATAGACACCCTCCTAAACCTTGTGGACAGCCTTCCTAGAAGAGGTGAAGCTGCAAAGGGCGGAGCCAACGCAATATTGAACCCTACGGACTAAGACTGGGATGCCATTAAAGTTCATGTGCAGGCGTCCCAATACTTTTGAATATATATACAGTGTGTGTATATATATATATATATATATATATATATATATATATATATATATATATATACACTGTATATATTCTTCATATTCTCTAGAATGTAAGGAGAAGCGTTGTTTTACTTTACGATGGGGTAAATTCATACAGCAGTTAAGAACACAAACATAACAACAAAAGCAATCAGTCGGCATTCTTACATATCACATATCATATAAGCCGCAGCTATTAATATTAATATTGGCAGGCAGATACAATCTTCTCTTCCAGCGAGAGGCTGCACCTTCACAATCTATAAAATGAATCAATCAATACGAAGCAGATTCTTTTGTGTCCCAAAGTTACCAACTCTTTCTGGCTGACAAAATAACGTGCGCCTTTGCGTATTATTGAGGCTTCGGTGCGAAGGAGGCGGCAATTCTCCGGGTACGATATCCCAATTCAGACGGCAGATTCAGATATTGGATTCCACCGTCACATTAAAAAGTAATTTCTTGTTACAGAAAAGTTCAGTGAAGCCTCTGTTGGGTCTGAGGGTGGAAGAGGAAGAACTGAGCAGAGAATGTTTCGGAAATTCCTACCAGACATTTTCTTTCTTTATGAAACCAAATTGTATTATAAAGAAAAAAATAAATAAAAATTGTGTGAAAAGGCCAATGATCGAATTGTTCCAGCAAGTCCCAGAACCAGGTCCAAGCCACAGGGCCTGTGTCAGTGGGCTTTTGTTTGCATCAAGCGGGTTTAGTGTCAAATCTGACTTGAAGCAGGTCAGAAGGAGGTCGGCTTTAAGTCAGAAGGAAGTCCACTGCAGGTTGGAAAGAAGTCAAATGCAGGTCAAATACAGGTTAGAAAAGAGGTCAAATGTAGGTTGGAATGCAGTCAGATGCACCTAAGAAGGACCTGCATGTCAAATAAAGATTAGAAGGAAGCCAACTTCAGGTCAACTACAAGTCAGCAGATTAGAAGAAGTTAACTGAAGGTGAAATGCAGGTTAGAAGGAAGTCAACTGCAGCTCAATTGTAAGTTAGAAGGAAATCACATGCAGCTTAGAAGAAGTCAACGGCAGGTCAAATGCAGAATAGAAGGAAATCAAATGCTTGTTAGGAGTCAACTGGGGGTCAAATGCAGGTCAGAAGAAAGTCAACCGCAGGTCAAATGCAAGTCAGAGGGAGGTCAAATGCAGCTTAGAAGGAAGTCTACTGCAGGTCAAATGCAAGACAGAAGGAAGTCAATTGCTGCCAAAGAATGGTTTGCAGAAGAACGGGAACATCTGCTAATAATAATCAGCAAGTTCACAGATTACAGTTACTCAGGCGTTTGCCAGTGCAAACACTCAAGTGCGGACGATGGTGAACATATGCACCATGGTACACGCATGGCATGACAGATCCTGGCGCCCAGTGCACTATTTAAAGCCAGCAGGCTGAGCCACAAGTTGTTGGATGATCTTCAGCTTCCCCGTGTGTTCCTGTCTTCCTCTCTCTGCTATTATTGAATTCCCTGTTACTGACCCGGCTTGCCTTTGACCTGTCTTGACTACATTCCTGGCTTTGACCCTCGGCTTACTCAATTGCTTCTGTCTGCTGATCCGTGTAGGGCCTCTGGCTTGCTCTTTTGACTCCGCTACTGCCTGATTACTAGTGTATGACCCCAGTTGACTCCTGACTCTGCTTGCTGCCTTGCTCCTCGCTAATATTTCATGCATGACTACTGGCCCGTCTCCTGACTCTGGTCCTGGCTCTCCCTTCTGCCAAGTCTCATCGAGTACATCTGAGGGACTCCTGCCCTGCAGTGCATCCTGCTCGTCCTACCGCCATCCAGAAGACATCTCGTCATTTCAGTCTGCCGCAGCTGGCAACCCCTGCTTCTCTAAGCATAGCACTCCCTTTCACCATCTCCAGGGGCGCTCTGCACTCAGCCACAAGGGAAGCCCTCTCAGAACTTCGGCCTCCCACCGGGTATGTGATAATTGCATGGAAAAAGAAGTCAACTACAGGTCAAATGCCTGTCAGAAGGAGGTCCGTTGCAGGTTAAATGCAGGTTAGAAGGAAGTCAACTTCAGATCAAATGCAAAACAGAAGGAGTTCAACTGCAGTTCCATTGTAGGTTAGAATGACATCAAATGCAGATTAGAAGAAGTAAATAGCAGAGCAAATGCAGGATTGAAGGAAATCAAATGCTAGTTAGAAGTGAAATGCATGTCAAATGCAAGTCAGAAGGAGGTCAATAGCAAGTCGAATGCAGGTTAGAAAGAAGCCAAATGCCAGTCAGAAGGAGGTCAGTTGCAGGTTAAATGCAGGTTAGAAGGAAGTCAACTGCAAGTCAAATGCAGGTTAAAAGGAAGTCAAGCACAGGTCAAATGCAAGTCAGAAGGAGGTAAATTGCAAGTCAAAAGTAGGTTAGACGGAAGTCAACTGCAGATCATATGCAAGGCAGAAGGAGGTCAAATGAGTGATTTAAAGAGAATTAAATGCTCTTACCGGAGGAATTGGACACATCTGTCATATGACAGTGGGTCAAATGTGCTTGAAATCCTAGGTGGTGTCAATCAGGTGTTGTGCGTTGTTGGTAGGTCCCTGTTGATCACCGCGCTGTCTCCGGATTTCACGGACTCCTGATATGAGTAGCTGGAACGTACGTCTCCAGGGTCACCAAGGTCCAGTTATTCACATTGGGGTGCCATCCCAAATACGGTATATCATAGAGAAAGGGTTCAAAAAAGAAGAAAGGCTCCAAATGGTGCAGGTCAGACGGTAACCAATAGGTTTATTAAAAAAGTCATAAAAACCATGACATAAAAACAATGAGTGATCACGAAGTAAAATTAAACATAGAAGAGCAGGGACATGCCCCTGTTGAAGACCTCTTGTTGTCGAAACGCGTCGGGCTCACATTTTTCACCCCGCATTGCTCTTCTATATTTAATTTTACTTCGTGATCACTCATTGTTTTTATGTCATGGTTTTTATGACTTTTTTAATAAAGCTATTGGTTACCGTCTGACCTGCACCATTTGGAGCCTTTCTTCTTTTTTGAAACCCTTCTCTATGATCTACCATATTTGGGATGGCACCCCAATGTGAATAACTGGACCTTGGTGACCATGGAGACGTATGTTCCAGCTACTCCTATCAGGAGTCCGTGAAATCCGGAGACAGCGCGGTGATCAACGGGGACCTACCAACAACGCACAACACCTGATTGACACCACCTAGGATTTCAAGCGCATTTGACCCACTGTCATATGACAGATGTGTCCAATTCCTCCGGTAAGAGCATTTAATTCTCTTTAAATCACTCCAGACAAGTCGTTGTTCCAGGTTGAATTGAATTGTGTGGTTGCCTGATTCTATTGCTGGGAAGACCAACACTGAGACTTTTTATTACCCAATATATGTGGACTGTTTTGCTGGGACTTATATTTCAGCTACTGATATCAATCAAGATTCACGTGCACTTATATATATATATTGTATCTACATACTTAGTGAATCATTATTTGTATTTATTTTTGATTTCATGTACTTTCGCACATTTTGTCACATGCATGTTTTTTAGTATTGGTTCATTATCATTATCACCTTTTTTAATATATATTTTTTGAGTTTTTCACCAATTCATTCACTAGCGCTACACCACTTTTCCCTTATTGAATATGTTGTCAGCTTCGTGAGTTCTGTTTCAATTCTCCATGAGCTTCTAGGAGGATCCCACACGTATGGCACATACCGTATTTATCAGTGTATAACACGCGCCGACGTATAACACGCACCCCAAGATTAGGAGGGAAATTTAAGGAAGAAAATCTTACATTTAAATGCCCATCAATGCAGCCTTATCAGTGTCCATCTGCAGCCTTGTCCATCATTGCACCCTTGTCAGTGTCATATGCAAATTTGTCATGCAGCCTTGTCCATTGTTACACCCTTGTCAGTGTTATTTGCAGCCTTGTCCATCATTTGCAGCCTTGTCAGTTTCATTTGCAGCTTTGCCTTTTAAAAATGGCACTGCCGAGACACAGAGCTGGATGTCCTGTGTATCTCAGCGGCGCTCGGTAACTCTTGTCGGCTTTCGGCCACTCTCTTGGCCATTCTTGGCAGCTTTCACCCGCTCTTGGAAAGCCACGAGAATGGCTGAAGTCGGCCGAAAGCTGCCGAGAAGGGCCAAAGGTGGCTGAAAGCCGCCCACTGGCTCACAATGGCGGGGGATCAGCGTATAACACGCACCCACGATTATCCCCTGGTGTTATACGCCGATAAATACGGTAAGTAAATGGAGAGCTCAACTTTATTGCTACGGCAATAGAGCTGGAAAGCTTCTAGCAAACCAAGTTAAAAAAAAGAGCAATTAAACAAAAAATACCTTTTATTCCCCACCCAATAACAGGCGCCAGAACTTCCAACCCAAAGGAAATCGCTAATGCGTTTCGAAAACTACTATAGTAATATATACAATTTAAAAGAAGATGAAACAACGCCACAACCTACCCCAGCCATAATCCAACAATTTTTAGACTCCATATCTCTACCTAAAATAGATGCAGACCAACTACAAAGCCTCAATGCACCCACCTCAGAATTGGAAATTCAAAAACACGATCTTGTCCTTACCTAAAAATAAATCCCCAGGACCAGATAGTTTTTCATCTGAATATTACCAGGCATATCAAAATGTTCTGTGCCCACAATTTATAAGGCTGCTATTTCCAAATCATCTTTTCCCCCCAGAAATGATGACCGCCACAATTGTAACACTTCCCAAGCCAGGTAGGACACCAGATCATCTACAAAATTTTAGACCCATATCGTTGCTAAATGTAGATTTAAAAATATATGTCAAAATCATAGCAAGTAGAATAGCTCATCTCATGCCCATATTAGTGAAACAAGATCAAGTAGGTTTTATACCAGGCCGACAAGCACCAGATGCCACACGCAGAATACTCAACCTTCTACATACCGCTGAGTCTTCCAAAACGCCTTCTCTGCTCCTATCACTGGATGCAGAGAAGGCGTTTGACAGGATCCATTGGGGTTACCTACAGCAGTTTATAGGTAGATTTGGGATAGTGAGATCCATTAACTCAGCTATAACAGCTTTATATATTAACCCATCCGCGATGGTGTTTACAGAAGGCATGTTTTCAGATAATTTTAATATAACATCAGAACACGGCAAGGATGCCCACTATAGCCACTGATATTTGCCTTGCTGATAGAACCACCGGCTGAAAAAATTAGATCCCATCCAAATATTAGCAGGATTGACTCATCATCTCAATCTCACATTATATCACTATTTGCCGATGATGTAATCCTCTCTGTATCGAGTCCAAGTATAGCCCTCCCTGCAATACACGACATTCTGGGGCAATTCAACAAAGTATCATACTATAAAGTCAATGCATCCAAATCCAATATATTATCCATAGCCATAGAAGACAGGATTAAGGGGCGTGGTCTGGACCCGGCGGAAGATGGCCGCTTGAACTCTCTCCTCCGCTACTCCGAGGTCCTTCAACTACATTTGCGGGACACACACTCACCCATCATGGGGAAAACGGACAAAGAACACACCACCACTCGTTCGCGCTCCCGGTGGCGCCACGAAGCACAGCTGACCGGCAGCATTCCGGAGATTTTTTCGGTCCCATTCTCGGGAGCCCGCTCCGACATCTCAGGCCTCCAGAGAGGTAAGCTGCAGCCCCACGAGGCACACAGGCGCTCATACAAGTGACACACCGCCCTCTCCTAGAAGCAGCCTGAGCTTAGAGGACCTCAGAGCAGTGGCTGCTGATATTAAAAACACTCTGTCTGCAGCAATCTCTGAGCTCAGATTAGACCTGCATGCTGTGGCTGGTCGCCTTGAGGAAGTGGAGGATATGACTGATCGCCATGAAGTGGCCATCACTGCTGCACAGTGCTCTCTGAACTCACAATATGTCCAAATGCAAAATATGCAAAGGCACATCGAAGATTTGGACAACAGGGGCCGTCGACACAACATTAGAATCAGAGGTCTTCCTGAAGCGATTGATTCTGAACACCTGCCCCAAGCAGTGCTAAGCATTTTCAATGACCTCCTGGGTCGTCCCCTCGATTTTCCTATAGATATGGAAAGGCTTCACAGGGCTCTGCGTCCCAGAGGCAGAGACACGGACCCTCCAAGAGATGTCATCGGCTGTCTCACTAACTTCAGATTGAAGGAAGACATCATGCAACAAGCAAGGCTCAGAAGACATATTTTGTTTCAAGGGGCAGAAATCAACTTATATCAAGACCTATCTCAAATCACCTTGCAGAAGAGAAGAGCTTTGCGCCCGATTCTAGACGTCCTGCGGGAGAGAAATGTTCCCTATAGGTGGAAATTCCCCTTTTGCCTACAGGCGGGTTCTGGAGGACGATTTGCGTACATAAGACACCCTGGAGACGCTACCACATTCTGCGAAAATTTGGGTATTCCGCCAATCGTTATCCCAGACTGGCACTATGAAACACGCTCCGACGCTCCGCAACGTGAAGAAATAATGGAGATACAACACCGTGACAACCCTTCAGCGTCCAGACGTCGAAGGCTCTCCAACCGCGTATCGCCTGCACCAGCGAACCGACGCTCTCCGAGAGAAGGTAGTGTCCCGGCTTCCCCGGTGCACAGAAAGGCCAGGAAAGACTGAACCTAGTTACCTCTTGCATTCAGCTGAGTTTACCCCGAACCTAAGGTATGTCAAGCTCCATTTTGACACACATGCTATAACAGTATCTCCTCAAACTGGAAAAATCCTACACTCTCTACGTATACACATTCAGAGATGACTTCTCTGTTATTGGACACGAAACGCCCTTCTTCCAATGCTTCTACCGCTAAACGGGCCAGGGGAGTGTCAAATCTCTCCATATCTTGTCCAGTGCATTAGAATACTCCAATAATGTGACTTGGACCAGACTGAAACAGCTTGATCAGTCGCAACTATAAATATGTTTTTCCCCGCAGAATTGGAACTCTTACACTCGATACTACAGGTCAGGAAGGTGCAGCCTATTAAAAGGGGGTTAAGACTATTTAGTTGGAGTACAAAATCAAACTGCTGTATCCCCCCCTCCCCCCTGTATAGCAGTACAAAAGAGCTCCTGGAACACCGGGTTGTACCTGCAAATATTGATAGCCGGTTACCTCTACAAATGACATGTTCCATTTCTGGGATGTCCTGAAAAACATATGTCCCTAGAGGTACGTCCTGTCACCCAGACACTTAGCCGGACGCAATCTATACCCATCCATCTCCCGTATACGAGACGGTAATATTTTCAGATGTCCTCCCGTTTGAGTAGCCACTACATGATGCTGGAGGCTGGGGTGACAGGATCTACTATCCGAGATGTTTAGCTATTCTGTTTAATACTTATGAATGTGGACTGTGAACTTCTTTGAATCTCTTGGTTCTTCTAGTTGGGTTTCTTCTTCTTTATAAGTGATGTTTGTTCTATATAAAAGTTATACGTATACGCATATATTTCAAGACGGTACTGTATTTTATATAGCTCCATTCAGTTGTAATATTTCTTTGTTCATGATCTTAATTTTGCATCGGTATAGGGGTATCCTTTTTAGAGTCCATCTAAATTTGGACCTAGACGCTATTTTCTTTCCTGAATGTTAGCCTTCCACCATTTTCTAAAGCAAGCGCAACTTATACACATTGAAAACCTGTGACTTACAAAGTGCCTTAATGTCCCCCATGTATGTATCCCCCTTTAATGAATATGTTAGTCCCCTTAAATTTCTCATTGCCTGTAATGACCCTCTGAGTAGCTACGGATTGCTATTTCTACATCTATCTCTTATATATCCTAATCCCATCTTCGCTAGTCCTACCGCTCCCAACAACAGTACAGTCCTCAAAGCTGTGCTGACTCCTCCGACAGGAGACAACTCCTCCAAGGCTGGATAGCGGGACTATCCTTGCAGTCGGTCTTATCCACATTCCCCCTCCACATTCCCCTTTAATATCTATACCGCATATTATTTGCCCCTTTTTATACCTACCCTCCCCCGCCCTCCCCCATCCCCTCTCAGCTTTCTCTCTCTAAACCAGCTAGACGAAACACATATAAATAACTTGACACACTACAAGCATTTCGTAACACGTGCCAGAATGCCTATGACACAAACAACCTCCATCAAGAACAAGCTGAAAATAATATCTCTCAATGCAAAAGGGTTGAACATCCCAGAAAAAAGATCACAACTCCTGACACATATGAAAAAACTTAAAGCGGATGTCATCCTTCTTCAGGAGACACATTTCAAATCTGAACAAGTACCCAAATTTTCAAATAAAGAGTTCCCGACATCCTACCATGCAACGAATCCAGTCGCAAAAACCAAGGGGGTCTCCATTCTGATTTCAAAACGCATACCCTTGGACATCACTGACTCACTAATTGACGTAAATGGTCGCTACGCCTTTATCAAAGGTACCATTTGGAATAATCCTATTACGATAGCTAATATATACAGCCCGAACTCAAAGCAGGTTAGCTTTTTTCGTGAGATTGCTATGTCCCTAGCTTCTTTTAAGTCAGGCGTCCTCCTACTTGGCGGCGACTTTAACGTAGCTCTTAACCCATTGGAGGATACCTCATCTGGAACGTCCTCAATCCCATTTAGAGCCCTTAAACAAATTAAAACCCAGCTTCAGGATCTCCTCCTCCATGATTCCTGGCGTACACTTCACCCCAGAGTAAGAGACTTCACCTACTATTCTGTACCACACAACCGTCATTCTAGAATTGACTACCTCTTTTTAACACAAAGGGACCTACCACTGCTATCAGAGGCTACAATTGAACCGGCTTTCCTATCTGATCACAACCCAATCACTGTTACTCTGGAATTTCCTGAGTACACACAGAGATCTAAAATTTGGAGACTAGACGCATCTCTTATAACAAATGAGCTATACCTGAACACGGTCACGAAGACCATTCAGGATTTCTTTGTAACAAACGATACTCCGGATACGTCGCATTTGATGCAGTGGGAGGCCCACAAATGTGTGGTCAGGGGAGAGCTAATAAAACTTGCGTCTCATCGCAAACGTGTACAACAGGATAGCACAAATGCACTGCTAGACCGCATTCGCAAATTAGAACGCATACACAAACTTACCCTAGCCCAAGATTCCCTACAAGAACTGGAGCAAGCCCGTAATCTTCTCAGAGAAGAATTAGGGAAAAAAAACAGGAAAACTTTTATCCTATCCCAAAAACTATTTTATGAGCATAGCAATAAAAGTGGTAAGCTACTGGCTAAGGCTATACAAACAAAAAAAGCAAACAACACAGTCCATAAACTTAGATCGTCTGCGACAACATCTGTTACTAGTAGTGAGGAAATAGCGAGCCAGTTTGCTCGTTATTACGAGAACCTTTATAACCTCCCCCCTCAACTCAAACCACACAAAGACAGCAGAAGCCGGGGAGATATAATTGCTGATTTCTAAATTAATAGATGGCCCACTAACAGAAAGTGAGTATCTTATGGCCCTTAAAAATATGAAAACAGGCAAAAGCCCCGGCCCAGATGGATTCTGTCTGACATATTACAAATCCTTCTCAAATCTTCTAACATCGCCGTTCCTGAAAGCTTTTAACTTATTAGCAAAACCTAACACAATCTCTAACTCCCTATTAGACGCACACATTTGTGTTGTCCCTAAGCCGGGTAAAGACAAAGAATTGGCTTCTAGTTATCGCCCAATTTCCCTACTAAACACCGATTTGAAACTTTTCGCAAAAATTTTAGCCAATAGGATTCTCCCCTTGATTCCTCTGCTCATATCAACGGACCAGGTGGGATTTATCCCTGGGAGAGAAGCCAGGGATAATACCCTTAAGGCTATCAATATTCATCACTGGCTCTCTTCCACTAAAACCCCGGGATTCTTCCTATCTTTAGACGCGGAGAAGGCCTTTGACAAGCTAGCCTGGGACTATCTTGAAGCGGTTTTAAGAACTTTTGGCTTTGGGGATCGCATTATAAGCCTTATTCTATCCCTATATATTAACCCCAAGGCGAGAGTCCGGGTAAATGGCACCCTGTCAGAGGCCTTCAGTATTAACAACGGTACGCGTCAAGGCTGTCCCCTATCCCCCATCCTATTTATTCTTACACTTGAACCCTTCCTACGCAGACTGAGAGACAATCCCGATATACATGGAATATCCATAGCACAGAAAAGTTACAAAGTGGCCGCTTTTGCGGACGATATCCTCCTGTTTTTGTCCAACCCACTGATTACGATCCCCAACCTCTTAAAAGACTTTGCTATTTTCCAATACATAGCCCACCTTAAAATTAACTTCGCTAAATCGCATGCCCTAAATATCTCACTACCAGACCCACAAGTAGCCCTCAGTAAGCAAAACTTCCCATTCATCTGGAAATCAGACGCTTTGACTTACCTGGGGATCCAATTACCCGCTAATTTATCTGATATCTTTCAAAAAAACTATCTCCCATTACTAAAAACCTTCAAAGAAGATCTTACAAAATGGAACAAGGCCCACTTCTCATGGTTCGGTAGAGCAGCAATAGTAAAAATGAACATCTTACCACGCATTCTATACCTCTTACAAACAATCCCCATCCAACTCCCTAAGCCCTTTCTAAATAACATCTCCAAAATTTGTAGAGAATTCATTTGGAATCTCAAACGGCCCAGAATCAGTTATACACAGCTGATTAAACCAAAAACCAAAGGGGGAATTGGTTTACCAGACATTCAACGCTACTACTGGGCTTGTCAGTTACAACGTGTTATAGACTGGCACACGAATCAAAAATCAAAGGACTGGATAGCTTTAGAAAATGCATTCTCTAACCACCCCATAGCCGGGTTTCCCTGGACCAAGTACGAACTTTTACCAGAAAACATTAAGAATCACCCAACGATAAGCGCCACACTGAAATGCTTTAAACAAACCAAACGCCTATTTCACCTCTCCAAAAACCCAGGCCCACTCTCGCCAGTCCTCTCTAATCCACACTTCCCACCTGGTATGGATCGCCACCCGTTTACACATTCGCAACCAACTATAGGTATAAGATTGCATCACATAGTCAGAAGAGGTCAACTACTACCCCGGGAACAGCTAGTTGAGACGTGGCAAGCACACAAACTTACTCCCCTTTCCTATTGGCAACTCAAACACTTTACTGACAGTGTCAACAATCAATCAGATCTCTCTGATGAGTTGACTGAGTTCGAAAATATGTGTCTAAGTAATGAATCACAACGTCATATTATATCCAAAATACAGAATATGTTCTGGTGGAACGTCCAATCCAACGAAGGCAGGGCCTGTGAAAACTGGGCAAGAGATCTGAGTTTAGAGTTAACAAAAGACTCTTGGGACATAATATACCGAAACACTCATAGAGGGTCTATAAACGTCTCTACCCAAGAGACAAACTTTACACCCCTTACCTTTTAAGCAGATTCAACACATCCCAGTCAGACAGATGTTGGAGATGCCAAGGGGAACGAGGGACACTCCTCCATATCTGGTGGTCATGCCCGTACATACAACCATTCTGGCTTCAAGTCCACAAACTAATCTCAAAAATTACCACATACGAACTCGAATTCTCACCTGCCCAATTCCTTCTCCATCTCCATATCTCCGGAAACTTACCCTACTTTAAATCTTTGGCCATGATGCTTGTTAATGCCGCAAAATTGTGCATACCCCCTCTTTGGGGCTCCCCAAGAATTCCTTCCATAAGGGATTGGTTTATGAGAGTTAACAAGATTGCAGAAATGGAAGAACTCATAGCAATCTCACACAACTCACCTCAAAAATTCACTACCCTATGGGCTTGTTGGATACACTTTAAATTAACTGATGAATACAAACGAAGATTTCACAATTGAGATAACTATCGGCCATTTACTAGACCCCCCCCAAGACACAATCTAGTATTGGTAATGCAGCCACCTACCCAACTTAAAAGAGTGACCAATCGACATAATCACTTTGACCTCTATACCTTCTATAGGTTACGATGCCGAGACACATCCTCAAATGGGATATTCCTTTCACTCTATTTATAAAATTCACCCGCTATGGCACCTGGCAGTTACCCACTCCCCCTCTAATTTTTCCCCTCTCTTTATTCCCCCCACCCCCCCCCCCCCCCCCCCTCTTTTAAAAATCTTGGTGGTGTGCTGGACACACTCACCAGTTATAGCCTCAGACAACAACCTATGCAAAACACATTAGATACGGTCATCTAAGCTTATCTTAAATTATTATACCATACCGGTTTCCTTAGGTAACTGCTTCAACAATGGTAACAACTCATATTTTTTCATCAGTTACCCATGGGTTGTCCAACTGACCCGTTGCCATATCAGGTATTCAGTTACTACACGACGAGACCCACTTACCCTTCTCTAGCTTTATAATAGCCATCAGGATGATTAGTAACAAGGTTTTGATTGTTATCCTTCCCAAGGTTGTTCAAAATATTGTAATTGCTATTATAACCAGTCATATGTACCATATCCCTTTCATGACTAAGCCTATTTTTGGAATTTGGTGTTTACAAGTTAAAATCCATATTTTTTGCTAGAAAATTACTTGGAACCCCCAAACATTATATATATTTTTTTAGCAGAGGCTCTAGAGAATAAAACGGCGATTGTTGCAATATTTTATGTCACACGGTATTTGCGCAGTGGTGTTTTAAACGCAACTTTTTGGGAAAAGGGACACTTTCATGAATAAAAAAAAAACAAAACAGTAAAATTAGCCCAATTTTTTTGCGAAATGTGAAAGATAATGTTACGCCGAGTAAATAGATACCAAACATGTCACACTTTATAATTGCGCGCACTTGTAGATTGACGACAAAGTACGGTACCTAAAAATCTCAATAGGCGACGCTTTAAACATTTTTTACGGTTACCAGGTTAGCGTTACAGAGGAGGTCTACTGCTAGAATTATTGCTCTCGCTCTGACGATCGCGGCGATACCTCACATGTGTGACTTGAACACCGTTTACGTACGCGGGCGCGACTTCCGCATGCGTTTTCTTTGCTTCGCGAGCTCGCGGGGACGGCGGGCGCTTTGAAAATTTTTTTTTTATTTTTTTATTTATTTTATTTATTTTTAAATGACTAAATTGTTTAAAAAAAAAAAAAAAAATTTGATCACTTTTATTGCTGTCACAAGGAATGTAAACATCCCTTGTGACAGTAATAGGTGGTGACAGGTACTCTTTATGGAGGGATCGGGGGTCTAAAAGACCCCCCACCCCTCCTTTACACTTCAGTGTATTCAGATCGCCGAAAACGGCGATTCTGAATACCGGATATTTTTTTAAAACCGGCGCCATTGGCAGCCGAGTAAACGGGAAGTGACGTCATGACGTCGCTTCCGTGTTTACGATGAGGAGACTGGAACGAAGCCGATTACGGCTTCGTTCCAGTTCCTCCCCAGCAGCCAGAGCCGACGGATCTTTAATCGGTGCTCCCGATCGAGCGGGAGCACCGGTAACAGCGGCGAGAGGCGGCGGGAGGGGGGGGCGTCCCCTCCCGCTCCTCCGGCATAACAGCCGAGCGGCTTTTAGCCGCATCGGTTGTTATGCCTGGATAGCCAATCGCCTGCTGTAAAAATCGGTACCGGGATGATGCCTGCAGGTGCGGGCATCATCCCGGTATAACCCCCGGAAGCCGAGTACGCAGATGTGCGTACGCTCGGCGGGAAAGGGATATACACCTTTCTCCATGGTATATATAATGTTTTGTTATGTACTGTTCCTTTTTCTTCAATAAAAAACATATTAAAAGAGAAGACAGGATTAAAAATAACCTAATCTCTCAATTCCCCTATCCCTGGTCTGATAAACCCCTACAATATTTAGGAATCTTCCTAACCACGCCAAGTTCAAACCTATACAAGACAAACGTCATCCCTCTCATCACATCATTACACGATGAATTAAACAGACTTAAATCCTTCTATATATCCTGGATGGGAAGGTTGTCGGTTTATAAAATGCTCATTTTGCCAAAAATCCTTTACTATTTCAGAGCGCTACCAATATCAATTCCAACCTCCTTTTTTAGAAAACTTAAATCACAGCTTAGCAAGTTTGTGTGGGCAGATAAGAAACCAAGATGCTCCCAAGTTACCCTGATAAAACACAAATCAGTAGGAGGAATGGGGTTACCCATATTACAAGATTACTTTAAGACCCCTTTTTACAAAAGCGCCCCGCTAGCGGCCGAAATGCGCCACAAATCTGGCGCTAAAAATAGTGGCATTTTACCGCCCACGCTATGGGCGGTGGGGTTTGAAAGGGGTCTAAAGCTTGTATTCTAGAACAAACTAAATTATGGTTCCACTCCTCAGAGATGAAACACTGTGCCTCAATAGAAAAAAACTGGGTGTACCCTAATTCCCTTAGACCCCTTTCACACCACACTGCCCATAGCATGGGCGGTAAAACACAGATATTTTTAGCGGCATTTTACCGCTGGATTTGCGGTGCATTTCGGCCGCTAGCAGGGCGCTTTTACCCCCCGCTAGCAGCCGAGAAAGGGTTAAAACTGCCGGCAATACGCCGCAATAGCGGCGTTTTGCCGGTGGTATTACAGTGCTGCCCCATTGATTTCAATGGGGAGCAGCAGTGGAGGAGCGGTAAATACACCGCTCCTTCACCGCTCCAAAGAAGCTGCTGGCAGGACTTTTCCCTGACGTCCTGCCAGCGCACCGCTGTAGTGTGAAAGCCCTCGGGGCTTTCACGATACATACAATGGTGCAGCTTTTTTAGGGCAGATTGCAGGCGCTATTTCTAACGCTATAACGCCTCCAAAACGCCCTCGGTGTGAAAGGGGTCTTAAAGCTACCCTTTTAGCCAGCTCTTTCTTAAACACACCTACCAAATTTACAAAACCCTATTATACAATTGGTGGTAAACATATGGAAGTCCTTCTGATATTCTAACACTCCAATAGGAAATCTGACAGATAGTCCTACTCCACTTGCATCTATTAAGATATCCAGATATTCCAACAACACAATGGAACAGAAAGGGATCAAGCAATATCAGATCTCTTAAACAACGGGAAAATCATCCCATTTAACATACTGGCACAACAATTTTCCCTACTGAAAACAGACTACTACACATATACCAGGATAGCTTTATTCCTTAAAGACCACCCCTTAAACCCCATCAGGATTCCACACGAAGGCTGGGCTTATTGGAATAACCCAAAGATAGCCACAAAAGGGATATCTTTATTCTACAACTTACTACAACAAAAAAAAAATACCTTCCAAAAATACCTACCTTTCAAAAAATGGGAAAAAGATCTTTCTTCTCACATCATAGAAGAACAATGGAAAAAAGCGATCCAATTCAACCAACGCTATACAAGGTCAACCACATATTGGGAAATAGCCCAAAAAATAATATTGTACTGGTATTATACGCCTTATATCACAGAAAAATAAAAAAAAATGGAAATTAAATGAATGCTGGTGTGGCTGCGGCAAAGTGGGCACTCTTGTACACATGCTCTGGGAATGCCCCCACCTCCTGAGTTTTTGGAAAGGTGTTTTCCGGCTAATATCAAATATTACAAGATTAATCATGAAAGGATCGGTAGAGCAAGCTATTCTGAGCATACACATTGATCACTTCCCACCAGCTTCCAGCTTCATTGATCGCTTCCCACCAGCATTCAGAACTATAGTAATGCATACTCTCCTGGCAGCTAGATTATTAATCATCAAAAAATGGAAATCAGATACCACCCCAAACGCCAGCAAGTGTCCAGTAAAATGGTGATAGATGGATATATAAGGTGGCTTATGTCGCAGCCTCCACAAAGGAGAATCCTAGCCGCTCACCTCAAGCAATAGACCACCAAGTAAATCAGTCAGGTCTAAACAGCGGTTCCCTTTAAGGGGTTGAATCAACAGGATCACACACTGGCAATAGATGAATGCCGGTAGCTTGCTTAATCACAGGTTTCTCCCCATCAACCCCTGGTAAGTAGATACATAAAACAAAAGCAATAACATCTAGTGCTCTCTGTATGCTTAACAATTATTTATTTAAAATATAAAGTGTGCACTTACAAGTATCGCACTGTGCACTCGGTGCAAAGGTTTAATATCAAAGAAGCAGTAAGCTCCACGAGAATCAGTGTGTTGGAAGGGGGTGACGTCACGATCAAGGTCATGTGGTTTCCGTATGTGTTACGTCCCAGGGGACGGGACTTCATCAGCGGTGACGGAATGATGCAAGCCACCCACTTTATAAACACTGTCAGCTGACATGTATGGCCAATGGAGGTGGATATACATAAATCACCAAAGCAACCAATAGTCAGCAAAACATGGCAGCAACATGTAAAGTCAATAAAACCCAATAAGGATAAGCCCTTGCTCCGATATAGTAATAAACTACAAAGATAGCAAAACCAACACAGTTTCATAGAAACACGGCTGTTTCTAAATCGGAATCCTAATTATTGGTCACGAGATAACTATAGTACTCGTATAAACCATGAATTCATATACGCAGATCAGCCGATATCAACGAGATCGGTCAAACCCATCGTGAAAACTTAGCCTATAATCTCCTGTCTGGATTGAACCATGACCACAGGAAGGGACATGGTTGGTCACAGCGGATGTCACCTCGCTGTATACAGTCATCCTCCACGAGTTAGGTTTGGGTGCTGTTAGACATTTTTTGGATAGAGATTCGAACTTTGTGGCAGACCAGATACATTATATTATGGAACTTTTAGAGTTCGCTGCCAATCCAAAAATTTTTCTGGTTTAATGGCCATTTTTATCGCCAGGACAGGGGTGTCGCCATGGGGGCTAAGTATGCTCCCAGTCTGCCGAATCTGTCTATGGCCGAGTGGGAGGAGGATGCCGTCTATGCTCAGGGGAGACCGGAGGTGGCCCTATGTGCACACTACATAGATGACATCCTCCACCTATGGCATGGCAGTAGGGCTGCTTTGAGTGAGTTTATGGACTCGCTCAATTCTAACAATAGGGGGATACATCTCTCCTATGAGGCAAGCTATAAGGAGATTAAATTCCTGGATTTGAAGATATCTGTTAGAGGTGATATGTTTGTCACCTCTACATTTTTCAAATCCACAGATAGGAATTCTTATATTCTGGTGGAAAGTTGTCATCATGCCTCTTGGCTTTTATCAGTACCCAAAAGCCAATACATGAGGCTGAAGCGAAATTGTACAGAACCAATTTTTAGTGCAGGCTGAAGTTCTCACACAGACATTTTTAGACAAGGGTTATACCCAAGAGGCCTTGTCTGACACTTTGAATCAAGTTAGATTGGTGGACAGGGCAGATTTACTTCGAAGAGAGACCCCCCCATACAAGATAGAGGCAATACTTCAGGAATCCCATTTATTACAAACTTTTCCAACCAACATCATAATATTAAACATATTATGAACAAACATTGGCATATACTGGGGAATGATAGGGTATTAAAGACCATCTTGCCTACTAGACCTCAGGTGGCCTTTAGGGGTGTTCCCTCCTTCAGAGACAGATTGGTTTCCAATATCCTAAACTCTCCCACCAATAAACCTCAATTTCTTTGGGGAGTTCACTGGTTATTGCCAGTGTAGAAGATGCCAAGTATGCTCTTTGAATGGGTGTAGGACTAGAAGGACAACAAGCTTTGTTTCCAGTGTTACACCCAAAGAATACAAGATCAAGGCATTTATTACATGCTCCTCGGAGGGGGTGGTCTACCTACTGCAGTGCCCTTGTGGACTGCAGTATGTGGGCAGGACCAAGCGCAGCCTCCAGGTCCGTCTTAACGAGCACATTAATAACATTAGAAAGGGGTTTACAAAGCACTCATTAACAACTTTATCTGACTGTCCTTAATAGGGATCCCTCCAATACTATCTTCCTTGGATACATTTAACCCCCATTGAAGGGACAGTTGCTTTGTAAGAAGCATTTCCAGACTTGAGAGGGCATGGATACATAGGTTAAAATTGTATGTCCCCTATGGTCTAAACGATCACGTGGATGTCAATGCATTCATAGGCATTATTTTTTAGTCAAATCTTTAGGTTTATGATTAGGGGAGGATGTGATTATGTATAATGTAAATTTGATCTGAATCTTGGGGAGCCAGCCCTAAAATTTAGACACATTCACATACAGAGGTTATCTTCATCGACCCTAAATTAGGTTGATTTGCCCCCTTGTTGAGTGTCCATTGGACATACACTTAGGCATGTAATACCCACCTATGGATCACGATGGGTGTGTATGTGTTTCTGTCCAGTTTTTCGCCATGTTTGATATATTAGTTGATATCGATCGATCTGCATTTACAGAGCAGATACTATAATTCCCTTAGGGGCTAGCATGCCAAGAGAGCCCATTTGTTGCCTTGCTCTTGCCTTGTGGCGAATACCTCCCTGGCCCTGTTTTGTTCAGTCTTAGCAGGGGTATGAGTTATGGTGATATTGACCCCTTTTTGTTTCAGATGTGGATGATATATTACCAATACCATCTTCTCGCCTATTAGGGGTGTGCTAGCCATTCAGACAAGTCACACCCATCGACAGGATGGATGTGTATGTGGCTTTCATCATATCTTATAGGCCAAGTTTTCGTGCCGGGTTTGACCGATCTCATTGATATCAGCTGATCTGTGTATATGAATTCATGGTTTATATGAGTACTATAGTTCTTTCATGACCAATAATCTGTAGAGGGTTTTGGTCATTTGTTCCTTATTCAGCGTGGAATGTCCATTAAAGGAGTTTGACTTGTAGAACCTTTTCTATTGTGGCTATCATGAAATGGTTTATGTTTCTGTTTTGGATGGACAGGGCGGATTATCCTGCTCTACTCAGCCGATATAACTGAACAATTAGGTTCATTCCATTAGTTGAGCCGCTGGTTTTATGTTTATGTTGGTTTATGCAACCTATTTACCTAATGTATTATCGGCTGATAAAGACTTTCAATACATACATGTGTGCATAACATATACAGCCTAACCAATGTGGTGTCTGCGTGGCATGTAATAGGTGTCTTTTCTTGTTATTAATTAATTAATTTAGAATTTTTTATTTTTTTTTAGTCTATTAATTATCCTTTGTTAATTTGGGGTGGTTGTTTAACGTCTGAGCTGGCTACTGATTAGTGCCGATATAGACAAATTTTTAGTTTCGGAGCCATTGCTATTATACTGTCCTCCTAGCTAAACTGCTGTGATATAGCAGTTTCACTGTGTGGGTATAGCTTGGCCATTCAGATGAGGGCTATACAGGTATACTAGAACAAACTTTCAGACTTTTGGAGTTTAAGGCGTGAAGTACTCCTGGCGCCATTAACCTGTTTTCCCATGTCTAAAATGGCGCTCTAAAGTAAGCCACCTACGATTCAGAACGAGGTGTGGCTGTGTGTATGTTTACTATATTAAGTGGTGTGTCAGTACGCCGCCTGTGTCCCAGGACAACGTCATAATAGTGACGAAACGCGCCAGGGGGAACCGACGTGCTGAAGACACTGCGCAATAAGTCACGTTTGGTTGCACGGGCATGTGTACTGCTGCCGGCCGGCCGCATAATTTTAAAATATTCCTTTATTCATACGCCTTGAAGGGTTTTTGTTTTATTATTTATATCTTTAATTAAAAAAAACAGAAGGTTTTACCTATGGCCACTCTTTGCATTTTTTTCTGAGCTACATTCCTGTCATCACCTACCGTGCTGTGTATGGGCTTAAAGTGGAGGATTCATCCAGCCACGTTGCTGATCAGACGGTCCCCCCCCCCCCCCCCGTTGATGCAGTGATTAGATCGGTGTTGGAACATCACTGAGGAAAAGGCCCTGGCTGGGTGTTAGCCACAGGCATTTCCAGCCTATGCAGCTGGTAAGCAGATATTCTTTACAGTGGTGAATTCATGGTGTCTATCAAGCAAAATGTCACATGAGTTTCACTGAACTACTCACATGCTGATTCTCCTTCTGTAAATGATTCACCTTTTGCAATGGAATATTTGTTTGGAACTTTGATCAATTGTCACAAGATCACCCACGGAGTCGATAACTTCATAGTTGGAACTTTTCAGAATTTTTTCTATATTTTTATTATATGCTTTATTAAGGTTAATGTTTCACTTGTACGTTATTTAGAGCGCAACCATATTCTGTTTTTATCTTTATTTTTGTGTATTTCACTTTGTGTTGCAGCTTATTATAAGGTTTATTTTCCAGCGCAGTCTTTTTTTCCCACTATTTATGCTCGTGATACATCATTATTGCTGCAGGATATTAGTATAGTATATATAGTTTATAATTTATAATCCATATTCATAAGTTTTTATCATACTCAAATATGGATATTTTTGAGCGCAGAGCAACCAGGGTGGTCAACACTGAGGGTGTTTTTGAAAACTTTAGGGCCGGTTCACACTGCGGCGCGAGGCGAGGCGACACGGCTCGCCTCGCCTCGCTCCCGCAAGTCGTCCCCATTGAGTACAATGGAACCGTTCTGAGAGGAGCGACTCGAGTCGCTCCGACTCAGAAAAAAGGTTCCTGTACTACTTCGGGGCGACTTCGGGGGCGACTTGCATTGACTTCTATGCAGAAGTCCTCTGCAAGTCGCCGCTCACCCCCCCTGCAAGTCGCGGCGAGGAAGTCGGAGACGCCTCGCCGCGGCTCGCAGTGTGAACCGGCCCTTACGGATGAGGATGGTTACTTGGGGGTTTGTTTAGCAGACTCAAGAACCTCACTGTATTTGAGACCCACACCCAGTGGGACATAGCCTTCCTGGAAACAAATATTAAACACCATATGGTCCCTCGGAGCTTAAGATGGGTGGTGTGTCCTCAGAGAGGGGAAATACAGCTGGAAGAATGGTATAAATAACATTAATGATGATGGTGTTCATTTCATAAACTTTTCTTGTTGAAAGGAAGGTTATTAAATTGTTTCGGTTTGATGAGGAGATTAAAATTATTAAAGAAAAATTAACTCCCTTCAAAAGTAGTGAAGAATATAGTGAAAGATCTAAAAATCTTTCAAAATTACGTGAAAAAGAGGATAGGGAACAAAAAGTTAAAAAGAAATAGAAATACAACAGGGATATGGCCAATTAATAATCACAAATGGTTTTTGAATGGCAGAAACAATTATTGGCAGAACCAACTGCCAGTCATAATACCTCACAGATTGGTAGCAAGGCAATTGGAGGACAGACTAGAGCTGTACCACAATTGGGTAATATCAATAACACTCAAACCCAATCTCCCTATGTGGGATCCACTGCCCCTAGGATGCCTAAATGGGGGGTCATCCATCATACCAGTCACCCCATAGATCTCAGGGTGGTAATAAAGCGAGAAATCATGGGTCTGCCCCTCCTATCTCGACAAAGGGACATGGCCATTATTCAAATTGGAGTCATGGCCCCTCCCGGGGTCACCATCATGGTTGGACCCAGGGTTCACCATCTACTCGGGGTCGAGGCCAGCATTATGGCGAAAAACAGGGACCACCTCCCTACCATGTTCCCGCTCCGATCAACCAGCAGGGTTACATCTCTATTCAGACCTATGAATACAACGGTGACACATATGGCCTGGTTGTGCATTATGATGAAGGGTATGGGAAGAATGAGCTCAATTACAATATCCTTGTACATAATACGTTTTCCCCATTAAGAGATATGGGGGGCCCTGTGGATTGTCCTGAATATTCCAGAGCAAACTATGGTGGGAATGTAGGCCACCATAGTGGTCCTTATGTTCCTAATCCTAAGAGTATGGAACAACAGGATAGAAATATCTTGGAGAACCGTGACCAACAGACGTGGTGTTTTCCCAGGCTCAACCAAGGCACCAAAAGAGCCTTAGAATTAAGAGAGGAACTAGAGGAGGAGACATGTTCAAACAAAAAAAAGGAAAAAGACAAAAAGGGAACTTAAATTTATAATCTCAGTTCCCAGGTATTAACAGACTCTGAGGTGAGGGTACTGGACAAGGGTCTGAAATTTGCTCCACCGAAGGGTTTGAACAAGTTTCAGACCTATATGGATGTCCATAAATACGTCCAGAAACTGAGTATCAAACAACACTTTATTTTACATTCGCAGGGCCAATGTGGTGCCTATATTTAAAAAGGGAACAAAGTCTTTACCAAGTAACTATAGACCTGTTAATTTAACTTCTATACTTGGGAAGATACTGGAGAGATTAATAAAAGACCACATAGATAGTTCTTGCAGGAAAAAAATATTTTAAACAACAGACAGCATGGATTCATGAAAGACAGAAGTTGTCAGACAAACCTGATTTCTTTTTATGAGGAGGTAAGTAAAACCTTGGACAGAGGGGTGGCGGTGGACGTGGTATACTTGGATTTTGCAAAAGCTTTCAATAGAGTTCCGCACACGGCTCATGTATAAGGTAAAGTCTACAGGTTTGGAAATATCAGTTTGTAAATGGATAGCAAACTGGCTAAAAGACAGAATTCAGAGAGTAGTGGTTAATGATTCTTATGCCCTGTACACACGGTCGGAAATTCTGATGGAAAAGGTCCAATCGGATTATATTGTCGGAAAATACGATCGTGTGTGGGCTCTATCGGACTTTTTCCGTAGGAAATTCCGACGGAAAAAATTTGAGAGCAGGATGTCAAATTTTCCGACAACAAAATCCGATCTGACTTTTTCAGAACGTTTGCAGAGAATTCCGATCAGACAAAGTGCAACGCATGCTCAGATCACATTACGAGACCAAAGCTATTGGCTACTAGCCGCAACATAGTCCCGTCGCAACGAACAAACGTAATCACGTTCCGAACGATCAGATTTTCCGGCAACTTTGTCTGACCGTGTGTATGCAACACCAGTTTCGGACAAAATCAGTTGGAAAAAATCTGACGGATTTTGTTGTTGGAATGTCCGACCGTGTGTACGCGGGCTTACTCTGAATGGTCTAAAGGTTATCAGTGGTGTACCCCAAGGTTCAGTGCTGGGACCCTTACTTTTTAATATCTTTATAAATGATATTGGGTCTGGGATCAAAGGTAACGATTCTGTCTTTGCAGATGACACCAAGCTATGCAGTGGAATAACGTCCTTACAGGATGTCTCCAATTTAAAAGCCGACCTCAATGCTCTGTCTAATTGGGCGACTATGTGGCAGATGAAGTTTACTGTTGATAAATGTAAAGTTATGCACTTGGGGGCTAAGAATATGCATGCATCATACATTTTAGGGGGAGTACAACTGGGGGGATCCATAGTGGAGAAGGATCTGGGGGTTTTGGTAGATCATAAGCTCAATAATAGCATGCAATGCCAAGCTGCTGTTTCCAAAGCGATCAAGAGAGGTATGGACTCCAGAGAGAGGGATATCATTTTGCCCCCCTGTACAAATCATTAGTAAGACCTCATCTGGAAAATGCAGTTCAGTTTTGGGCACCAGTTCTCAAAAAGGATATTGGGGAACTGGAGAAAGTGCAGAGAAGGGCAACCAAACTGATAAGAGGCATGGAGGAGCTCAGCTATGAGGAAAGATTAGAGGAACTGAATTTATTCACTCTTGATAAGAGGAGATTAAGGGGGATATGATCAACATGTACAAATATATAAGGGGTCCATATAGTGAACTTGGTGTTGAGTTATTCACTTTACAGTCAAAAAAGAGGACAAAGGGGCACTGTTCACGTCTAGAGGAAAAGAGATTTCATCTCCATATTACAGAAAGATTTCTTCACAGTAAGAGCTGTGAAAATGTGGAATAGACTCCCTGCAGAGGTGGTTCTGGCCAGCTCAGTGGATTGCTTTAAGAAAGGCCTGGATTATTTCCTAAGGCCGCGTACACACGGGCGGATTGTCTGCCCAACTAAGTTCGTCAGACAATCCGACAGACAGTCCGTCCAAATTTTGAATGAACGGACTTGACCACACACGATGAACAGACAGTCCGCTGAAAACGACGGGACGAGAAAAACGACGTCCAATACACTGCAATGCAACCTTCGGCCGTGTAAATCCTTTCTGAGCATGCGCCATACTTAGTCCGTCCAACTTGCCTACACACGAGCGGACTGTCCGCTGAAACCAAGTTTGGACGGACAAAACCAAGTTTGGACGGACAAAATTACGGAAATTCCGAAAGACTAAGTCCGTCAGATTGTCCGCTGAAAAAGTCCGCTGAAGCCCACACACGAGCGGATTGTCCGCTGAAACACGGTTCAGCGGACTAAGTTGGGCAGACAATCAGCGGCCTAAGTGTATATAATATAACTGGGTACTGACATTTATAGGTAAAGCTGATCTGGGGAAAATCTGATTGCCTCTCAGGGGATCAGGAAGGAATTTTTCCCCTGCTTTAGCAAATTGGATCATGCTCTGCTGGGGTTTTTTGCCTTCCTCTGGATCAACTGTGGGTATAGAATTGGGTATATGGGATTGTATGATATTATTATTTTTTTTTATTTTTTTGTGGTTGAACTAGATGGACTTGTGTCTTTTTTCAACCTGTCTAACTATGTAACTATGTAACTACTTCTAATCCCATTAGAGATAACAAGTTGACCATGACCGAATATCAACATTCTGGCCTTTCCAATGCCTCACTGTTCAACCCTCCGGGGGCTCTTGCCCCCTCTCTAAAGTTTTTTTTTAGAGATGTCGTTTTGAGAGCTTTAGATAATTTGAAGTTGAAACAAGCAAAGACAAAGAAGGATTTAGAGAAAGGTATAGAGTTATTATGTGCCAATAAAGAGTTGGTTATTCGACCTGCAGATAAGGGTAGGGGAATAATTGTTCTTGACAAGAATGACTACATGAAATAAATGAATAGAATAGTAGGTGATGTGGATACATATACCCCCCTGCCCTTTAATCCCTGTGGGAGATAAAAAAATACTATTGGAAAATATTGTTCAGAAAGGGGTCAATTTGGGCATTTTGAACAAAAAGGAGAGTCGTTTTCTGGTTCCTAAATCACAGTGAGTGCCTATTTTATACTATCTGCCCAAAATTCACAAGAATCTGACCTTCCCCCCGGGGTGCCCCATAGTGAGCAGTATAGATTCTGTTACATCCTGGGTGGGCAAGTATATAGACTTCTCTTTGCAACCATTGGTACGTGCTACACCCTCCTTTATTAAGGACATGCGCCATGTTATTAATTTCCTGTCTGGCTTGAGACCACAGGAAGGGACATGGTTGGTCACAGTGGATGTCACCTCGCTGTATACAATCATCCCCCACGAGTTAGGTTTGGGTGCTGTTAGACATTTTTTGGATAGAGATTTGAACCTTATGGAAGACCAGATAGATTATATTATGGAACTTTTAGAGTTTGCTGCCACTCCAAATTTTTCTGGTTTAATGGCCATTTTTATCACCAGGACAAGGGTGTTGCCATGGGGGCTAAGTATGCCCCCAGTCTGGCGAATCTGTTCATGGTCCAGTGGGGGGAGGATGCTGTCTATGCTCAGAGGAGACCAGAGGTGGCCCTATGGGCATGCTACATAGACAGCATCCTCCTCCTATGGCATGGCAGTAGGGCTGCTTTGAGTGAGGGACTCGCTCAATTCTAACAATAGGGGGATACATCTCTCCTATGAGGCAAGCTGTAAGGAGATTAACTTCCTGGATTTGAAGATATCTGTTAGAGGTGAGGTTTGTCACCTCTACATTTTTCAAATGTACAGATAGGAATTCGTATATTCCAGTGGAAAGTTGTCATCACGCCACTTTGATCAGTACCTAAAAGCCAATACATGAGGCTGATGTGAAATTGTACAGAACCCGACCAATTTTTAGTGCAGGCTGAAGTTCTCACACAGAAATTTTTAGACAAGGGTTATACCCAAGAGGCCTTGTCTGACACTTTTAATCAAGTTATATTGATGGACAGGGCAGATTTACTGGAAGAGAGACCCCCTATACAAGATAGAAGTAATACTTCAGGTATCCCATTTATTACAAACATTTCCAACCACCATCATAATATTAAACATATTATGAGCAAACATTGGCATATCCTGGGGAATGATAGGGTATTAAAGACCATCTTGCCTACTAGACCTCAGGTGGTCTTTGGGGGTGATTAAGAGCCAGATTGGCTCCCAATATCCTAAACCCTCCCACCAATAAACCTCAATTTTTTGGGGGAGTTCACTGGTTATTACCAGTGTAGAAGATGCCAAGTATGCTCTTTGAATGGGTGTAGGACTAGGAGGACAACAAGCTTTTTTTCCAGTGTTACATCCAAAGAATACAAGATTGAGCCATTTATTACATACTCCTCGGAGGGGGTGGTCTACCTACTACAGTGCTCTTGTGGACTGCAGTATGTGGGCAGGACCAAGCGCCCCTCCTGGTCCATCTTAACACGCACATTAATAACATCAGAAAGAGGTTTACCAGGCACTCAGTATCTAAATATTATCTGACTGTCCATAATAGGGATCCCTCCAATACTATCTTCCTGTCAGAAAGCAAGCAAGATAAGGAGCCAGAAGGGATGTCAGCAAAGCCAGTCTTTAAAGAGTAATGCAGGAGATGGTTTCTTGTGATGTGACCAAGGCAAAGGCAGGAATGAAGTGAGATGGAGATCTTTAAGTAGTCGGGACTGACGAGCGGATCCACAACAGCTGCTTAACTGTGGAGAGAGATGAGAGCTGGCAATTAGCCAGCAGCTGAGTGGCCAGCTCAGAGAAGGAAGGGCTGAGCCAGCCCTGACACTTCCTTGGAATAGATACATTTAACCCCCATAAGAGGGGCAGTTGCCTTGTAAGAAGCATTTCCAAACTTGAGATGGCGTGGGTACATGGGTTCAAAATGTCCAAAATTGGCCCTAGTATATGAATGGGGACCTTGGATTTGTGAGCTCCTTGAGGGTAGGGACTGATGTGAATGTGCAATGTACAGGGATAGGGACAATTGTAGACACTCAGGTTGAACTGGATGGACTGGTGTCTTTATTCAACCTTACTAACTATGAAACTATGAAACTATGATATATTACCATCTTCTCGCCTATTAGGGGTGTGCTACCCATTCAGATATGTCACACCCATCGACAGGATAGATGTGTATGTGGCTTTCATCATCTCTTATAGTCCAAGTTTTCATGCCGGGTTTGACCGATCCCCATGATATCGGCTGATCTGTGTATATAAATTCATGGTTTATATGAGTACTATAGTTATCTCGTGACCAATAATCTGTAGGGGGTTTTGGTCATTTGTTCCTTATTCAGCGTGGAATGTCCATTAAAGGAGTTTGACTTGTAGAACCTTTTCTATTGTGGCTAATATGAAATGGTTTATGTTTCTGTTTTGGATGGGCAGTGCAGATTATCCTGCTCTACTCAGCCAATATAACTGAATGATTAGGTTCATTCCATTAGTTGAGTCTTATGTTTGTGTTGGTTTATGCAACCTATTTACCTAACTTATTATTGGCTGATATAGACCCTTATTCTATCATTGTTCCTAGGGTTCGTTCAATACATACATGTGTGCATGATATATACCGGCTAACTAATGTGGTGTCTTCTCGGCATGTAATAGCTGTCTTTGCTTGTTATTAATTAATGAATTTAGAATTTATTTATATTTGTTTTTAGTGTATTAATTATCCTTTGTTATTTTAGGGTAGCTGTTTAACGTCTGAGTTGGCTACTGATTAGTGCCGATATAGCCAAATTTTTAGCTATGTCCCCGTTTAGGAGCCATTACTATTATGTTGTCCTCCTAGGTAAACTGATGTGATGTAGCGGTTTCACTGTGTGTGTATAGCTTGGTTATTCAGATGAGAGCTATACAGGTATATCGGTACAAACTTTGTGACTCTTGGAGTTTAAGGCGTGAAATACCTCTGGCACCATTAACCTGTTTTGCCCATATCTAAAATGTGGCTTTAAAGTCAGCCACCTGCGATTCAGAATGAAGTGTGGCTGTGTGTGTTTACTATATTAAGCGGTGCGTCAGTACGCCACCTGTGCCCCAGGACGACGTCAGAATAGTGATGAAACGCGTTGGGAGGAGCGACGTGCTGACGTCACCATGTGATACGTCCCGTTTGTTTGTTTGCACGGGCGTGTGCACTGCTGTCAGCCAGCCGCATCATTTTTAAATATTCCTTTATTCATATGCCTTGAAGGCGTTTTTGTTTTATTGTTTTTATTTTTTATAAAAAAACCAGCAGGTTTTACCCATGGCCACTCTTTGCATTTTTTTCTGAGCTACGTTCGTGTCATCACCTACCGAGCTGTGTATGGGCTTAAAGTAGAGTATTCATCCACTCACGTTCCTGATCAGGCGGCCCCCATTGATGCCGCAAATAGATGGGTGTTGGAACATCACTGAGGAAAAGGCCCTGGCTGGGTGTTAGCCATGGGCATTTCTAGTCTGTGCAGCTGGTAAGTGCATATTCTTTACGGTGGTGGATTCATGGTGTCTGTCAAGCAAAAAGTCCCATGAGTTTCATTGAACTGTTCACATGCTGATTCATCTTCTGTAAATGATTCACCTTCTGCAAAGGAATCTTTGTTTGGAACTTTGATCAATTGTCAAAGATCACCCACAGAGTCAATAACTTCATAATTGGGACTGTGTTTGAACTTTTCAAAATGTATTCTATATTTATTATATGCTTTATTAAGGTTAAGGTTTCACTTGCACGTTATTTAGAGCGCAACCATATTCTGTTTTTATTTTTATTTTTTTCTATATACATGTATAGAGCCATACCAGGTCCTCTTTATACTCCTACATACATGTATAGAGTCATGACAGGTCCTCTTTATACTCCTACATACATGTATAGAGTCATGACAGGTCCTCTTTATACTCCTACATACATGTATAGAGTCATGACAGGTCCTCTTTATACTCCTACATACATGTATAGAGTCATGACAGGTCCTCTTTATACTCTTATATACATGCATAGTGCCCTAACATGTCCTCTTTATACTCCTACATACATGTATAGAGCCATACAAGGTTCTCTTTATATTCCTATATACATGTATAGAGACATACCATGTACTCTTTATACTTCTATATACATGTATAGAGCCATAACAGGTCCTTTTTATACCCCTACATACATGTATAGAGCAATGGCAGGTCCTCTTTATACTCCTACATGTGTAGCCAAGAGTTGCTACTGTAGTTATTATTAAGTAACAGTTTGTTGTTTTCATGTATGGGTTTGGCTCCCTCTAGTGCATGCTGGAAGCTATGAGTGTTTTTTTTCCTCCTGTGAGAATGACCAGAACAATGCATCATGGGACATGTAGTCTGAGATGAGGAAGCGACACTGTTGGCCGAGCCAATCTGGACCACAGGACACAGGATGCAGTGCGTACAGAACAGCCTGCTGGGAGAGGAAATAAAAAGGTGGGTGCGGCCTGATTTCCTGACTTCTTCACAGACCTCATAGAGCAGATGCTTGGGGCCTATTCTTCCCCACTGTGCTGTAAAGTCAGTACTGTACTCAACTCCTTAACATGATTAAAGAAGGACCTACATGTGATAATACTTCTTCAGACTAAGCATCAATTAGTCCATATTTGCTCTCCTTGTTTTGTCTTTTCCTTGCCTGGATTACAAATTACACTGTGGTATAAACAGGCTAGCTGAAGATATCTGGAATTGAACGAACATTTATCATTTCCTCTTTGTTATGCATCACTGCTTTGTATCCTATTGCTGTGTGCTGAGGCCTCAGAGGAAAGGTATCCAATACATGTATTAAGGGTGTTGGATTTTTATTTCTCTGTGTACCTGTTCACATAGGTCTTGAGGAGGTTTTAAGATAAGTATCTTTGTATATCAGTGTTGAGAGATATTTTATGTCAAACATAAGCTGTGTTTTACTCATGCCATTTCTTGTGTCCATTTTTTATCTCAGTAAACATATCTGAGTGGTTCAGTGATATTGTGTGAGTTTCTCATTACTAACGCAACATTGCAACCCAAGGTGTCAGAGGTAAGAGAGGATTTGCAGAGTCAAGGTAACCAGTGGGGTATGGAGTCTATCAGTAGCCCCCACGGGGGTACCGCTACACATACATGTAAACAACCGTGACCGGTCCTCTTTACACTCCTTTATACATGTATAGAACCAATATGGGTCCCCTTTAGTGATCATGATATAAAATAATGGCCTTTTGGTGAGTGTGATTTTTTTTTTTTTTGTGGGCGATAGGGGGCAGCATTTCATTCTTGGTCCAAGGCAGCACAATGTCTTGGGCCAGCCCTGGCTACATCTACACTAATTGATGTTAACAGCCTAAACAGCAGATGTTTTTCTTACAGTAAATGGTTACACATTACACTACAATGTGACAATATTGAAAGTGAAATCAAGATTCAAACAACATATAAAACAGTCCATTAGAGAGCGTTGGGTGTGAAGCTGGTAAGTCCAGAAACATTTCCTTCTTTCTCTTCTTTCTCTTATTTAGTACAGTATATGACTCAATCTGAAATTACATCAAGCAGACCATATTGCTACATTTTACTCTCGAGATCTGATTTAATGAGAATTCTGCACAGTGTGTACTGTGTTCAGTGAGGTCTATTAGAGAGTACATGGGTGAGCCTTATGGAAAAGTGTGTCTTGCGTTAGTTTAGTGCACGTCAAAGTAATTAGGAGAATACTATACAGATTTTACATAAATAAGACACAGAAAATGTGTGCTATCTCTTAGTTAAATCAAATTATAAAAATGCAAACTTTTAAAATTCCTTAGATACCAACCTCAGACTTTATAATGGGCAGCAACAGGAACTGATTTTTTTGCTCTGGTGTTATTGTTAATTGTGTATTTACTGTATGTAGGTTAATTTGTTGGCAAAGGGTTTGACCGGTCTCCCCAACAGGACTTTTGTTTTGGGGAGAAGGCCAAACCCTTTGTTTTGGAAATGTTACCACCTCTCTTATTCACTTGTTGATAAATAATATAATGAGCGATTTCAAACCTTTGACTATATTTTGTCTCGCCGGTCTTGATGCAGCTCTTACCATAAAGTAACATAGTTACATAGTTAGTCAGGTTGAAAAAAGACACAAGTCCATCCAGTTCAACCACACAAAAAATAAAATAAAAAAATAATATCATACAATCCCATATACCCAATCCTACACCCACAGTGGGTCCAGAGGAAGGCGAAAAACCCCAGCAGAGCATGATCCAATTTGCTAAAGCAGGGGAAAAAATTCCTTCCTGATCCCCCGAGAGGTAATCGGATTTTCCCCGGATCAACGTTACCTATAAATATTAGTACCCAGTTATATTATGTACATTTAGGAAATAATCCAGGCCTTTCTTAAAGTAATCCACTGAGCTGGCCAGAAACACCTCTGGAGGGAGTCTATTCCAAATTTGCACAGCTCTTACTGTGAAGAAACCTTTTCCATATTTGGAGATGAAATCTCTTTTCCTCTAGACGTAAAGAGTGCCCCCTTGTCCTCTGTGATGACTATAAAGTGAATAACTCAACACCAAGTTCACTGTATGGACCCCTTATATATTTATACATGTTGATCATATCCCCCCTTAATCTCCTCTTATTAAGAGAGAATAAATTCAGTTCCTCTAATCTTTCCTCATAGCTGAGCTCCTCCATGCCTCTTATCAGTTTGGTTGCCCTTCTCTGCACTTTCTCCAGTTCCCCGATATCCTTTTTGAGAACTGGTGCCCAAAACTGAACTGCATATTCCAGATGAGGTCTTACTAATGATTTGTACAGGGGGGCAAAATGATATCTCTCTCTCTGGAGTCCATACCTCTCTTATACAAAAAGGACTTTGCTCGCTTTGGAAACCTCAGCTTGGCATTGCATGTTATTATTGAGCTTATGATCTACCAAAACCCCCAGATCCTTCTCCACTACGGATTCCCCCAGTTCTACTGCCCCTAGTATGTCTGATGCATATTATTGGCCCCCAAGTGCATAACTTTACATTTATCAACATTAAACTTCATCTGCCACATAGTCGCCCAATTAGACAGAGCATTGAGGTCGGCTTGTAAATTGGAGACATCCTGTAAGGACGTTATTCCACTGCATAGCTTGGTGTCATCTGCAAAGATGGAAATGTTACTTTTGATCCCAGACCCAATATCATTCATAAAGATATTAAAAAGTAAGGGTCCCAACACTGAACCTTGGGGTACACCACTCATAACCTTAGACCATTCAGAGTAAGAATCATTAACCACGACTCTCTGAATTCTGTCTTTTAGCCAGTTTTATATCCATTTACAAACTGATATTTACAAACCTGTAGACTTTACCTTATACATGAGCCGTGTGTGGGGAACTGTATCGAATGCTTTTGCAAAATCCAAGTATACCATGTCCACCGCCACCCCTCTGTCCAAGGTTTTACTTACCACCTGATAAAAAGAAATCAGGTTTGTCTGACAACTTCTGTCTTTCAAGATTCCATGCTGTCTGTTGCTTAAAAATATTTTTTTCCTGCAAGAACTCGTCTATGTGGTCTTTTATTAATCTCACCAGTATCTTCCCAACTATAGAAGTTAAACTAACAGGTCTATAATTACTTGGTAAAGACTTTGTTCCCTTTTTAAATATAGGCACCACATTGGGCCTGCGCCAATCCAGTGGTACTATTCCTGCCATTAATGAGTCCCTAAAAATTAGATACAATGGCTTTGAAATTACAGAGCTCAATTCTTTTAGGATCCGTGGGTGGATGCCATCAGGTCCAGGTGCTTTATCCACCTTTATTCTGTCTAAATATTTCTGGACCATATCACTTTTGAGCCATTGTGGATTTGGGGCTGTGTCACTACAACCCCCATTATGGACATGAGCTCCCCCATGCTCCTTTGTATACACAGAGCTGAAGAAAGTATTTAATAAATTAGCCTTCTCTTTGTCCCCAGTCACCCACTCCAGATTATTTTTTTAAAGGGCCTACATGCTCAGACTTGACCTTTTTACTATTAATATATTTGAAGAATTTTTTGGGGTTTGTCCTACTATCTTTTGCAATCTGTCTTTCGTTTTGAATTTTTGCATCCTTGATTTCCTTTTTACATACTCTGTTATATTCTTTGTAACATTTAAACAACACTAGCGTTCCTTCATTTTTATATTTTTTAAAAGATCTTTTCTTATAGTTTATAGCTTTTTTAACTTTGGCCGTGAGCCACATCGGTTTTACTTTTAGCCTTCTAAACTTATTGCCCATGGGAATATACTTTGCAGTGAGATCACAAACAGTCTTTTTGAAGAATTCCCATTTCTGTTCTGTGCCCATTGATGCCAATATTTTCTCCCAGTCTAAGTCCTGGAGAGCAGCCCTCATCCTTGGAAAATTTGCTCTCTTGAAATTAAGTGTTTTTATCTTTCTCGTATGTGATTTTTGCTTACAGCTAACATCAAATGAAATCATGTTATGTTCACTACTACCCAGGTGTTCCTTTATCTGAACATTAGTAATATGTTCTGCATGTTTTGAGATTACCAGGTCCAACAGAGCATCATTCCTAGTTGGGGCCTCAATAAACTGGACCATAAAATGGTCCGGTAATAGGTTTATAAATGTTTGCCTTAACTGTCCCAGCAGTGCCATTACTCAAGTCAATATCTGGGTAGTTAAAATTCCCCATTATTATCACTGTCCCAGTCCTTGCAGCCCTTTTTATCTGTGCAAGGAGCTGAGTCTCCACCTCCTCATTAACATTGGGTGGTCTATAACAAACTCCAATGATTAACTTGAACTACGCACATCTGTATGCAGTTCCACCCATAATGCTTCAGACTCATCACACCCTCCATCAACCAGGTCCTCTTTCGCACTCACTTTAAGATCACTTCTCATATGCAGACAGACCCCTCCACCTTTCCTTTTTACTCTGTCTTTCCGAAAGAGTGTATAGCCGGGTATATTTATAGCCCAGTCATGTGAGGAATACCGATTACATCATAGCTCTCCTGATGCACCAGAGCTTCCAACTCACTTATTTTGCTTGGCAGACTTCTGGCATTGGTGAACAAACATGTTAATGCCTCCCCTTCTCCTGTGCTCTTTGGAATGCCCGCTCTGTTTGTAACAAACTCACCACCATCCATGACCTATTTATCACTAACTCCCTGAACTTACTTGCAATTACTGAGACCTGGATTCAAGAATCTGACCGTCCTTCTCCTGCTTCTCTCTCTTATAGTAGCCTCCTGTGGACTCACTCTCCCAGGCCTAGTGGACGGAAAGGAGGTGGTGTTGGAATCCTCCTATCCCCTTAAAGCACTTTTCAGCTTCTTCATCCACCCCCCTCTCTGTCCCTCTCTTCATTTGAAGCTCACTGTATTTGTTTATTTTCTCCGGTTTCATTGAGAATTGCTGTGATCTATCGGCCCCCTGGACCAGTATCAAACTTCCTTGATGACTTCTCCGCCTGGCTACCCTTCTTTCTCGCCTCTGAAATTCCAACAATCATTCTTGGTGACTTCAACATCCCTGTTAATCTTAACACTCCTGCTACTTCTAAGCTGCTGAGCCTAACCTCCTCTTTTGATCTAAAACAATGGACAAGTGCTTCCACTCACTCTGTTGGCAACTGCCTTGACCTCATATTCTCCTACCTATGCACTCCGCACACCCTCTCCAATATTCCTTTGCCTCTATCTGATCACCACCTTATTAGTTTCACTCTCTCCTTGTCTGCCTCCTCCTTGCCTTCCAACTACCAAACTATTACCCATAGAAACCTTTGCCATCTTAGCCCTTCTCTTCTTTTTTCTGCTACAGATTGTCTCTACGACAAAATCTCATCCTTGTCCTGCCCCAACTTGGCTACTTCTGTCTACAACAGTTCACTGTCATCCACACTGGATACCCTCGCCCCCCTCACCACGCACAGAATCAGGCCCCCGACCGCTACAACCCTGGCAGACAGACAATTCCAGAAGCCTCAAAAAACGTAGCCGTGCTCTTGAGGGTCTGTCGCATAAAACAAAGTCACAGCCAATATAATTCTGCCCTCCAAAAATACCATTCCTGCCTGCACGCTGCCAAACAGACCTACTTTATCACTCGCATTAACACCCTCTCACGCAGTCCCTGTCAACTCTTTTCTTTTCTACCTTTACCACCCTACTTCGTTCTCCATTACCCCCACCCGCTAACTTACTCACTGCCCAGGAGATTGCTAATCACTTCAAAAGTAAGATTGAGACGATTCGTCTCGAGATCTCTGCTCTACAGACATCTACCTCACCTTACACTCTTTGTCCTCCTGCACAATCAATACTTTCCTCTTTTAACCCAGCTACTATAGAGGAGGTCACTAAACTTTTTTCTAATGCCCACCTAACCTCCTGCCCCTTGAACCCTGTTCCTTCTCAAATACTACGGTCACCATCTGACTCAATCCTACATTCCTTAACTCATATCTTCAACCTCCCACTCTCTACTGGCATCTTCCCCAACCCTCTAAAACATGCACTAGTCACTCCCATACCAAAAAAGGCCTCAGACTCCACCAATCTTAACAACTTCAGATCCATCTCTTTACTCCCTTTTGCCTCCAAACTCCTTGAACGTTTAGTCTACAACCGCCTGAGCAACCACCTCATTGAAAATAACCTTCTTGAACCTCTTCAGTCTGGATTTCGCCCAAAGCACTCCACAGAAACTTCCCTCCTAAAACTCACAAACGACTTACTAACAGCCAAAACCAACGGTCATTATTCCATACTCTTACTCTTGGACCTTTCTGCTGCCTTTGATACAGTTGACCACCCCCTCCTCCTTTAAAAAACTCAATTTGCTTGGTCCCCATGGCTGCACTCTCCGTTGGTTTGAATCTTACCTATCTCATCGCACCTTCAGTGTCACTTACAACTCCACTTCCTCTTCTCCAACTCCTCTAACTGTTGGGGGTCCCCCAAGGTCCTTTCCTTGGACCTCTACTATTCTCGATCTACACGTCCTCCCTGGGTCAGCTGATAGCCTCCCATGGCTTTCACTACCATTTATATGCTGATGACACCCAAATCTATCTCACTGCCCCTCAGCTCACCCCATCAATCTCCTCACACATCACTGATCTACTAACAGACGTATCAGCCTGGATGTCACACCACTTCCTCAAACTTAATCTATCTAAAACCAAGCTCTTAATATTTCCTCCCCCATGTGTCCCTTTGCCTGACTTCTCTGTCAAGATCAATGGCACATCTATCAGTCCGTCCCCACATGCCAGGGTGCCAGGGGTAACCTTAGACTCCGAACTGTCCTTTCAGGCCCACATACAAGCCCTGCCCAAATCATGCCACCTTAGCCTCCGCAACACTTCCAGAATACGCCTCTTTTTAACTAATAACACCACCAAGCTTATAAAAAAACTCCCTGGTCATCTCCCGCCTCGACTACTGCAACTCCCTCCTCGTTGGATTACCTTTACATACACTATCCCCCCTTCAGTCCACAATGAATGCCGCTGCCAGACTCATCCACCTTACCAACCATTCAGTGTCCTCCACCCCTCTCTGCCAATCCCTCTACTGGCTTCCACTCACCCAACGAATAAAATTCAAAGTACTAACAATAATTTACAAAGCCATCCATAACTCTGCCCCTAGTTACATCACTAACCTAGTCCCAAAATACCAACCAAGCCACTCTCTTCGGTCATCCCAAGACCTCCTGCTCTCTAGCTTCCTTGTCACCTCCTCCCATGCTCGTCTCCAGGATTTCTCCAGAGCTTCTCCCATCCTTTGGAACCCTACTCCAATCTGTCCGACTGTCCCCTTATCTATCCATCTTTAGACGATCCCTGAAAACCCTTCTCTTCAAAGAAGCCTATCCTGCTTCTAACACTGTTTTACTTCCTCCATCAGCTCATCCCCCCACAGCTATTACCTTTTGTATCAATTGCCCCTTCCTTTTTAGATTGTAAGCTCGAACGAGCAGGGCCCTCTGATTCCTCTTGTACCAAATTGTAATGTAACTGTAATGTCTGCCCTCATGTTGTAAAGCGCTGAGCAAACTATTGGCGCTATATAAAACCTGTATAATAATAATAATGCATTAATATATTTTGACCAGTCACATACTATCCTCTTTGGTGTTTCCGAGATTGCAACTAGGACTTGCTACTATACTTACCTTGGGTTTATGTGCTTTGGTTATCCTACCACTAATGCCCCTAATATTACCCTCTGGAATATGTTTCACGCTGACTATCTCTATCTCTGGACCCTCCCCGCATCGCCTAGTTTAAAAACCCCTCTAACTTTTTGGCCATCCTTATTCCCAGCTGATCTGCACCCTCCTCATTTAGGTGCAGTCCGTCCCTTCTATAGTACCCGGTTATCGATTGAGAAGTCGGCCCAGTCCTCCAGGAACCCAATCCCCTCCTTACTATACCAGCTCTTCAGCCACTTGTTTACTTTCCTAATCTCCCTCTGCCTTTCTGGTGTGGCTCGATGTACTGGTAGTATTCCTGAGAATGCTACCTTGAAGGTCCTTTTCCTCAATTTAGCTCCCAAGTCCCTAAAATCGTTCTTTAGGACACTCCATCTGCCTCTGACTTTGTCATTGGTGCCAAAGTGCACCATGACAGCTGGGTGTTCCCCAGCCCCTCCCAGTAATCTATCCACCAGATCCGTGATGTGCCAAACCTGAGTGCCTGGTAGACAACATACAGTTCGGCGCTTCAGGTCTTTCTCACAGATGCCCTCTCTGTCCTAAGAATTGAGTCCCCTACCACCAGAATCTGTCTTTCCTTTCTCTTCACCCCCCCAACTCTCTCACTGGAGGAGTTCTTCTCCCGGCAGCTAGGAGAGTCCCTCAGCTCCAGCAGTGCTGGTCCCTGACTGGTTTCACCAATGTCACTCAATGGAGCGTACTTATTGGGATGCTCCAGCCCTGGATCGGCCTCCCTGGCACTTCCCCCTTCCTGACTGTCACCCATCTACTATTTTCTAGTGCCTGCACCTCTTTGTCTCCACCCACCTCTGTGCTGGCCACTGCGGGCACCTGCCAGGTGCGTTCCTGCCTTTTCTTTTAGTATGGAGGGTCTTCTCAGTGCTGACAGTTGCATCCCCAGATTCAGAACCTGGGCTTCCAGGGAAACAACATGCTTACATTTTGCACAGCAGTATTCGCCCTCGATCAGATGATCAAGGAACGGATACATGCACATACAGATGTACACCGAGTTGCCTCTCCACACCCTCCGGACATCGTGCCTATTAATTTAATGAGGATTAGAGATTATACCCAGTCCAAATTATCTAACAACTAGCTTCCTGACACTAATGCTCAAAAAGACAATACACAGGTACTCGCAGACCAGCGTGCACCCACAATACACAAGTACTAACGATCCACACACACTACTCAGACAACACTCAGGTCCTCACACTACACAGCTACTATGACCCCTGTTATAACCTCCTGTGTTAAACTCCTGGTTTTAACACACCACTTAGACCAGTTCCACTTGGACAGAGTTCCAGCAGACTCAAAGATGAGCAGCAGGCTCACAATGAGTTCTACAAAAGGTTATACAGGCCTCAAGCACCTGTGACCAATTACCGTATTTATCGGCGTATAACACGCACTTTTTTCCTCCTAAAAGCAGGGGAAAATCGTGGGTGCGTGTTATACGCCGATCCCCCGAAATTCTGAGCCTCTGGGCTGCTTTCAGCCGCCTTCGGCTCTTCAAGGCGACTTTCGGCTGCCTTCGGCCATTCTCGGCAGCTTTCGGCCGCCTTCGGCTCTTCTCGGCAGCTTTCGGCCGCCTTCCGCCGTTCTCGGCAGCTTTCGCCCGCCTTCGGCTCTTCTCCACGGCCGAAAGCTGCCGAGAATGGCCGAAGGCTGCCGAAAGCTGCCGAGAAGAGCCGAAGGCGGCCGGAGGCCCGCCGAGAACTACCGCACACCGCCAAGATACACATCCGGCTCTGTATCTCGGCGGCGGCATTTAAAAAAAAAAAATACAAATAGCAAATGAAATAGACACGGCTGCAATGGGGGACAAGACTGCATAAGGCTGCAATGGGGGACGAGGCTGCAATGGTGGACAAGGCTGCATAAGGCTGCAATGGTGGACAAGTCTGCATAAGGCTGCAATGGTGGACAAGGCTGCAATGGTGGACAAGGCTGCAGATGACACTGATGGGCATATAAATGTAAGTTTTTTTTTCCCCTTAAACTTCCCTCCTAAAAGTTTTTTTCCTTAAAATTCCCTCCTAAACTTGGGGTGCGTGTTATACGCCGGCGCGTGTTATATACCGATAAATACGGTAATCACTCCCCTTGATTAGTAGGCTGAAGGAAGCAAGGAAAGAAACGTCTAAAAGGTGTCAGAAAAAAGGTGTTAAAAAGCTTCAAGCAAAAGCCCCAAAAAAGAACCTAAAAATGCAAACCAGCCATCACCAGCAGGCAAAAGCAAGACTTGTTCACTCTCCACTCAAGGTCCCCCACTGTTTAGCTTCCAACCAGCAGCAGTAACGACTGTGCTAAAAAAATAAAATCAAATTTATTTACAATGAAATAAACAAATAAATTAAGATAATAGGGGACTTTATGCATGCTTAACTAACAAGGATACATTCATATATTCCATAAAATCATGAATCAAATTTTATTCCAAATCCATATAAAAACATAATAAAATCAGTAACATATCATGTCATAGTATTTACTACCAGTAAGCAGTTATAATGTCATTTTACATGCTGCAATGATGTTACTTTTTTAAGCATGTTTCATGAGAATGGTTATTGTAGCACTTAAAACTGTACAAAAAATAAATAAACAAATGATATAATAGAAAGTATAACTACAATTTCAAATTATTGTTTCTACCTTGGAACATGTCTTGGACACATACCCTTTCAATAATTAAAGGGGTTGTATGGGTTTAATTTTTTTTTTTTTTAAATAACAAACATGTTATACTTACCTCCACTCTGCAGCTCGTTTTGCACAGAGTGGCCCCTGCTCCTGCTGTTCTGGGGTCCAACGGGGGCTGCCTCGGCTCCTCCCCACTAAAGCTAACCCCCTCTGGGAAGCTCTTTCCTGAGGGGATTAGCTTACGTGTGCGCTCCTGTGTCATACAGTTGGCGTCCATAGACGTATGACTTGGTCCCGCCCCCCCCAGTGGCCGCATCATTGAATGCGATTGAAAGCAGCATGAGCCAATGGCTGCACTGCTATCAATCTATCCAATCAATGGCAGACTCAGTGAAGAAGAGGACGCTGGGGGGACGTGCACAGCAGATGAACGGGCTCAGGTAAGTAAAACAGGTGGGCTGGGGGGCCCATGAAAGCAAGGTGTTTTTTCACCTTAATGCATAGGATGCATTAAGGTGAAAAAAACCAAACCTTTACAACCCCTTTAAGTAAATTTTATTGAAAAATGGAACATCTATGTATTATAATTGTGTAATGACAAATATAATACTTAAACCAGCAAACCCCTCTAATATTTTTTTCCTTTTTTCCTTTTTTAATTCCTTTTTTTTGTTGTTTAACCACTTGCCGACCGCCGCACGACGATATACGTCGGCAGAATGGCCCCCCCCCGGTGCCTGCGGCGGTCGGCATTCCTTCGAGAGCGATCCGGGATGAGGGGGCGGCCATTCATTCATGGCCACCCCCTCGCGATCGCTCTCGACGAATGGAAATCCCCCGTGACATCACTTCCTCTCCTGTAATGTAAACACAGGAGAGGAAGTGATGTATTCTCTCCTCCGTGTCGGTATTTTCCGTTCCGACACGGAGGAGAGCGGATCGGTGAGTTGCACCAACACTCTACACACACAGTAGAACATGCCAGGCACACTCACACCCCCCCTTTACCCCCCGATCACCCCCCCAATTACCCCTGCCCCCCAGTCACAGTGACACCAATGTCATTTTTTTTTTTTTTTTTTGCATTGGTGTCATTTGTGACTGTAATAACTGTTAGGGCAGTTAGAGTTAGCCCCCTTTAGTTCTAATGTACCCCCCTAACCCCCCCAATAAAGGTTTAACCCCGTGATCACCCCCCGTCGCCAGTGTCACTAAGGCTGGGTTCACATTGCAGCGGTTTATGAGAACGAATGTGATTCGCACCGCACTGCAGTGCAAATCACATCCGATCTCTGTGCGATTCGAGTTCAGCCATTCGCCGCACCCGCCGCACCCGCCACACCCGCCGCACCCGCCGCAAATTCGCACGGGACCCTTTTTTTGGCCCGCAGCAGAATCGGATCGCATGGGTGTTCACACCATGCGATCCGAGTTTGCAGATCGCACTGCGATATGCGAACTGATCTGGGGGTGTCAGTAACATTTCACTGACACTCCCAGCAGTTCGCATAGGGCAGTGTGAACTGCCGCCGGGAGGCATGCGATGCGGGAACCCGCCGCGGATTCGCGGCGTTTCCGCATCGCTCCAGTGTGAACCCAGCCTAATAAGCGATCATTTTTCTGATCGCCGTATTAGTGTCACAGGTGACGCTAGTTAGGCAGGTAGGTATTTAGGTTCGCCGCAGCTTTTTATAGCGCCAGGGACCCCCATATACTACCGCATAAAGCCCCCTGATTGCCCCCTAGTTAACCCTTTCACCAGTGATCACCATATAACTGTTACAGGTGACGCTGGTTGGTTAGTTATTTTTTTATAGTTTCAGGGCACCCGCCATTTATTACCTAATAAAGGTTTAACCCCCTGATCACCCGGCGGGTGTCATTTGTGACTAATAACTGTTAGGGCAGTTAGGGTTAGCCCCCTTTAGTTCTAAGGTACCCCCCTAACCCCCCCAATAAAGGTTTAACCCCGTGATCACCCCCCGTCGCCAGTGTCACTAAGGCTGGGTTCAGATTGCAGCGGTTTGAGAACGGATGTGATTCGCACCGCACTGCAGTGCAAATCACATCCGATCTCTGTGCGATTCGAGTTCAGCCATTCGCCGCACCCGCCACACCCGCCGCACCCGCCGCAAATTCGCACGGGACCCTTTTTTTGGCCCGCAGCAGAATCGGATCGCATGGGTGTTCACACCATGCGATCCGAGTTTGCAGATCGCACTGCGATATGCGAACTGATCTGGGGGTGTCAGTAACATTTCACTGACACTCCCAGCAGTTCGCATAGGGCAGTGTGAACTGCCGCCGGGAGGCATGCGATGCGGGAACCCGCCGCGCATTCGTGGCGTTCCCGCATCGCTCCAGTGTGAACCCAGCCTAATAAGCGATCGTTTTTCTGATCGCTGTATTAGTGTCACAGGTGACGCTAGTTAGGCAGGTAGGTATTTAGGTTCGCCGCAGCTTTTTATAGCGCCAGGGACCCCCATATACTACCGCATAAAGCCCCCTGATTGCCCCCTAGTTAACCCTTTCACCAGTGATCACCATATAACTGTTACAGGTGACGCTGGTTGGTTAGTTATTTTTTTATAGTTTCAGGGCACCCGCCATTTATTACCTAGTCTCACTAGTGTACCCCTAAATTTAGGGGTGTCTACTTTCCAAAATGGGGTCATTTGGGGGGGGTTTGTGCCATCTTGGCATTTTATGGCCTTCAAAACTGTAACGCCCTTAGAAAGCCTGAAGGCGGTGCTTGGTTTTCGGGGCCCCGTACGCGGCTAGGCTCCCAAAAAGTCCCACATATGTGGTATCCCCGTACTCAGGAGAAGCAGCAGAATTTATTTTGGGGTGTCATTTCACATATGCCCATGGCATGCGTGAGCAATATATCATTTAGTGACAACTTTGTGAAAAAAAAAAAAAAAAAGTTTGTAATTTTCCCGCAACTTGTGGCAAAATATAAAATATTCCATGGACTCAACATGCCTCTCAGCAAATAGCTTGGGGTGTCTACTTTCTAAAATGGGGTCATTTGTGGGGGTTTTGTGCCATCTTGGCATTTTATGGCCTTCAAAACTGTAATAGGTAGTGAGGAGTGAAGTCAAATATTTACGCCCTTAGAAAGCCTGAAGGCGGTGCTTGGTTTTCGGGGCCCCGTACGCGGCTAGGCTCCCAAAAAGTCCCACATATGTGGTATCCCCGTACTCAGGAGAAGCAGCAGAATTTATTTTGGGGTGTCATTTCACATATGCCCATGGCATGTGTGAGCAATATATCATTTAGTGACAACTTTGTGAAAAAAAAAAAAAAAAGTTTGTAATTTTCCCGCAACTTGTGGCAAAATATAAAATATTCCATGAACTCAACATGCCTCTCAGCAAATAGCTTGGGGTGTCTACTTTCTAAAATGGTGTCATTTGTGGGGGTTTTGTGCCATCTTGGCATTTTATGGCCTTCAAAACTGTAATAGGTAGTGAGAAGTGAACTCAAAAATTTACGCCCTTAGAAAGCCTGAAGGCGGTGCTTGGTTTTCGGGGCCCCGTACGCGGCTAGGCTCCCAAAAAGTCCCACATATGTGGTATCCCCGTACTCAGGAGAAGCAGCAGAATTTATTTTGGGGTGTCATTTCACATACGCCCATAGCATGTGTGAGCAATATATCATTTAGTGACAACTTTGTGTAAAAAAAAAAAAAAAATTTTTTTTTTGTCATTATTCAATCGCTTGAGGCAAAAAAATAAAATATTCAATGGGCTCAACATGCCTCTTATCAATTTCCTTAGGGGGTCTACTTTCCAAAATGGGGTCATTTGGGGGGGTTTTGTACTGCCCTGCCATTTTAGCACCTCAAGAAATGAGATAGGCAGTCGTAAACTAAAAGCTGCGTAAATTCCAGAAAACGTACCTTAGTTTGTAGATGTGACAACTTTTGCGCAAACCAATAAATATACAATTATTGACTTTTTTTTTACCAAAGACATGTGGCTGAATACATTTTGGCCTAAATGTATGACTAAAATTGAGTTTATTGGATTTTTCTAATAACAAAAAGTAGAAAATATCATTTTTTTTCAAAATTTGCGGTCTTTTTACGTTTATATCGCAAAAAATAAAAATCGCAGAGGCAATCAAATACCATCAAAAGAAAGCTCTATTTGTGGGAAGAAAAGGACGCAAATTTTGTTTGGGTACAACATTGCATGACCGCGCAATTACCAGTTAAAGCAGCGCAGTGCCAAAGTGTAAAAAGACCTCTGGTCATTTACCAGCAAAATGGTCCGGTCTGAAAGTGGTTAACAAACAATACCTTCCTTCTTTGTGTATTGGTTTTACACAGAGTAGCCCAGACCCTCCACTTCTCAGGTCCCTTGCAGATGTTTCTGGCCCCTCCCACCTTCTGAGGCACCAGGGCTGAGCTGCTGTGCTGTGTGTCCATTCAAACACAGAGGTGTGGCCCGACCCCGCCCCCTCTCTCTCCTCATTGGCTGAATGACTTTGACAGCATTGGGAGCCATTGGAGCCCACTGCTTTCTCAGCCAATGAGGAGGGAGAGTGCCAGACAGCTGAGCCTCTTGTGCAACATTGCTGCCTGGAGATGGGACTCAGGGGGGCTGAGGGGTGTGCTGCACATACAAGGTTTTTCATCTTTATCATTCTAGACATAAAGATAAAAAAAACTTCTGCCTTTAGAACCACTTTAAAATAAATCAGTTTCAGCCCTACCATGGGTCCCGGTGGGCCCATTGGTCTCACGAGACAGTTTGAGAGGGTCTGTAAATTGACACCTAAATTTTTTCCCCAGCATTTTTGTGTGCAGGGGCGCCGTTATCAGTGCACATGAGTCAGGGGTGCTGTGCAGCTCTTTGCCTGGCTGTGCAGGTTGGGGACAGCAGAAGGAAAGAAGAAGGAAAGAGGATTTCCGGATGTGAAAAGCTCAGTGTCTCCCCCTGTTCAGGCAGCCAGATGGTGCATCCCAGTGAGTGGAGCTTTCAGGCTGCATGCGAGGCACAAAGCAACTGCAGCAGCTGGGCTATTTCTGGAGCCTGTGACCACCCATTCGCGGTATGGCGGGGGGTGAAGACTACAGGTCAGCTGACTTGTGAGGACTGAAGTGGGAGGGGCTGTAGGAGACTCCATCTTCTCATCTAGGTGTCAATGTTGCCTTCTGAGTACTGCCACTAACCCTCCCTTCCAGCACTGCCTCCCCCAGCACTGCCACTGACCCCCCTCCCAGCACTGCCTCCCCAGCACTGCCACTGACCCCCCTCCCTGCACTGCCTCCCCAGCACTGCCACTAACACTTCCTCCCAGCACTGCCTCTCCAGCACTGCCACTGAGCCCCCCAGCACTTCCAATACACCCCCCAGCACTGCCTCCCCAGCACTGCCACTGACCTCCCTCCCAGCCCTGCCACTGACCCCCCTCCCAGAACTGCCTCCCTAGCACTACCACTGATCCCACCCCCCTCCCCAAGCACTGCCACTGACCCCCCCCCCCCACAGCACTGCCTCCCCAGCACTGCCACTAACACTTCCTCCCAGCACTGCCACGGAGCCCCCCCAGCACTTCCACTAACCCCCAGCACTGCATCCCCAGCACTGCCACTGACCTTCCTCCCAGCACTGCCACTGACACCCCTCCAAGAACTGCCTCCCTAGCACTACCACTGATCCTAACCTCCTCCCCCAGCACTGCCACTGACCCCCCTCCCCGCACTGCCTCCTCAGCACTGCCTCTCCAGCACTGCCACTGACCCCCCCCCCCCCCACAGCATTGCCTCCCTAGCACTGCCACTAACACTTCTTCCCAGCACTGCCACTGAGCCCCCCAGCACTTCCACTAATCCTCCCCAGCACTGCCACTGACCTCCCTCCCAGCACTGCCACTGACCCCCCTCCCAGAACTGCCACCCTAGCACTACCACTGATCCTCCCCCCTCCTCCAGCACTGCCACTGATCCCACCTCCACAGCACTGCCACTGATCCCACCTCGACCACCCAGCACTGCCACTGATCCTATCCCACCAGCACTGCCGCTCATCCTATTCCACCAGCACTGCCACTGATTCCATCCCCCACCTGCACTGCCATAGATCCCACTAGACTACATGTCAACTGACTTGAGGACTGAAGTGGGAGGGACTGTAGGAGACTCCATCTTCTTATCTCAGCATAGGTGTCAATGTTGCCTTCCCAGCACTGCCACTGACCCCACTTCCAGCACTGCCACCCCCAGCACTTCTACTGACCCCCACCCCTTCCCAGCACTGCCTCCTCAGCACTGCCACTGACCCCCCTCCCCGCACTGCCTCCCCCAGCACTGCCACTGACCCCCCTACCGGCACTGCTTCCCCAGCACTGCCACTGACCCCCACCCCCTGCCAGCATTGCCACTGACCCCCCTCCCCACACTGCCTCCCCCAGCACTGCCGCTGACCCCCACTCCCGGCACTGCCTCCCCAGCACTGCCACTGACCCCCATCCCCTCCCAGCACTGCCTCTGACCCCCCTCCTCGCACTGCCTCCCCAGCACTGGCACTGACCCCCCCACAGCACTGCCTCCCCAGCACTGCCACTAACACTTCCTCCCAGCAATGCCTCCCCAGCACTGCCACTGAGCCCCCCAGCACTTCCACTAAAGCTCCCCCCAGCACTGCCTCCCCAGCACTGCCACTGATCTCTCTCCCAGGACTGCCACTGACCCCCCTCCCAGAACTGCCTCCCTAGCACTGCCACTGATCCCCCCCTCCCCCATCACTCCCACTGATCCCAACCCCAACACTGTCATTGATCTTACCCCCACCCCCAGCACTGCCACTGATCCTATCCCACCAGCACTGCCACTGATCCTATCCCACCAGCACTGCCACTGATTCCATCTCCCACCTGCACTGTCACTGATCCCGCCCCCCACCAGCACTGCCACAGATCCTACCTCCCACCAGCATTGCTACTGATACCACTGTCATATTTTGCCCTAGCCTGTCCGTATACTACCCTAGCCTGTCTATATACTACAGTGCCTTGAAAAAGTAGTCACACCCCTTGAAATTTTCCACATTTTGTCATGTTACAACCAAAAATGTAAATTTATTTTATTGGGATTTTATGTGATAGACCAACACAAAGCGGCACATAATTGTGAAGCGAAGGTAAAATAATAAATGGTTTTCAACATTTTTTACAAATAAATATCTGAAAAGTGTGGTGTGCATTTGTATTTAGCCCCCTTTGCTCTGATACCCCTAACTAAAATCTAGTGGAAAAAATCTTCTTCAGAAGTCACCCAATGAGGATCTGAGCTGCCCTGGGCAAAACCAAGAAATTTTAACAATAAAACAAAACATTAAAGGAGTTGTAAAGGCAGAAGGCTTTGTGGTGTGGTAAAGCTCCGGTGTCTGTGCAGTATTCCTCAAAGGTCTGGCTAGGTTCTCTAGGGTGTGGCATAGATTTAAAAAATGGTCTAGTTGGAGAGAGTTGAAGTCCAAATGGAAGGGGCCTGCAGGGTCTGTAAGTTCTGATAAGGACAGCCATCTGCCCACTGTTTGGAAGTGTGAGGCTTGGAAATTACCTGATCTTATCTGATTTTGAAGTTCGGGCATGAATTGCAGATTACCCAAAATAGGGGTCAGGGGCGAATTACTACACAAGGTTGAGGTCCGGTGTAGGAGATCGGTGCAAATACGTGTTGTGGGCCCAATGAGGGGGTGTCATTTGACACATGTTGAAAGAGATGCGTAACACCACGGTGTTCTATTAAGAGGTACAGGACTTTGTGCCTTTTCCAATCGAGGCCACAACTTATCGTCATGATGTCGGCACCAGAGTATGAGCCTACTGAGATCTGATGCATAATAGTAGGTTTGTATGTCCGGCATAGCCAGGCCACCATGGTGTTTGGGTAGTGAAAGTAACATCCTGCTTAGCCATGCTCGTTTACATGCCCAGATGAACGCTATAAATAGTGAGTGTGTCAGTTTAAAGTAACTTGTCGGGATATGGATAGGTAAGGCCTGGAGGAGATATAAAAATTTAGGGAGGATGCTCATTTTCAGTATGTTACAGCGACTGAACCACGAGTGGAGGCCCATGTGCCAAACATTGAGAAGAGTTTGAACCAATTTTAGAAGGGGGGGGAGTTTAGATCGAATATTTTTGAAATTTTCGGAGAAATCAAAGTGCCCAGATATTTCAGCACGGTGTCTGTCCATTTCAAATTAAAGTTTGCTTGAAGTTGTAGGAGTTGCGTCTGGGGTATACCAATTCCCATTGCTTCTGATTTAGTAGAATTATTTTTTAGATTTGACAGCACTTTGTAGATTTCAAATTCATGTAGCAGATTTGAAAGGGAAATTACAGGTTTTGTAAGTGAAAACATCATATCATCTGTGTACGCAGATACTTTTTGTTGCGAGTTTCCCACACTAACACCGGTGATGTCTGGGTTGAAAGGGCTCCAGGGACAGGGCAAATAGGAGGGGCGACAAGGGGCATCCCTGTCTAGTCCCATTGGTGAGCTTGAAGGGTTCTGATAAAATCCCATTTGCCCTGACCCTAGTTGATGGGCTGGAGTAAATGGACTCAGTTCACCATATTGCTGCCCAGTCCTACGTGCTGTAAGACCGAAAACATGAAGGGCCAGTGGACTCGGTCAAAGGCCTTTTCCACATCCGTCCCTTGAAAGACACATGGAGTTTTAGTGGTGTTGGCTATATGGAGCAAATTGAGGACCTTGGTTGTATTGTCCCTGGCTTCTCTGAGTGGGAAGAAGCCAACCTGGTCTAAGTGAATCAGGTCAGGGAGGTGTTGCTGTATTCTAGTTGCAATGATTTTAGTGAACAATTTAAGGTCGGTATTCAGTAGGAATATGTGGCTGTAACCCCCGCACAGGGAGGGGTCTGTAACGTTTTTTGGGATTACTGAAATGTGTGCCTGGAGGGTAGTCTCATCGAGTGGTTTCCCCATACCCAGGATGTTGAAAAGTTGTGTTTCCCATGTGGTTTCCAAGGGCATGGAGTAGGGTTTTGTAATATTAGAGCATGAGACTGTCAGGTCCCGGTGCTTTCCTTGGTTTGGTGCTTCCTATAGCCAGTTGAAGCTCTGACAGTGTGATGGGTTCTTCCAGGAATTCACCTGCATCTTTTGTCAGAGGAGGTATGTGGGCTGAGGATATGTATTCTAATATTCACTCCTGGAAGGAGGTATTTGTATTTAAATTATAGAGTGACTCATAGAAAAGATGGAATTGGGGAATGTAAGACGTAAATTTCTGTGTGCGGAGGGACTGAGCCAACAATCTACCACATTTGTTGCCCGACTCATATGTTCTTTTGCGGAAAACCTGAATTGCCACCTTAACTCCGAAGTGTAGAAGGTCGGTAATTTGTGTTCGTAGACCGTTAAATTCTCTCTCCAAAGATTATGATGGGGCATGTTTATGTCAGGCTCCATGGCCTGTAGCGCACGTAGAAGGGAGCATCCCTTGGGGTCTGTCCTTGTGTCAAGATGCATCCAAGGTACTCGCACGGATAGTAGGATGGATACTCTTCTAGCTTTTGCTGTCGGGAATGTAGAGTGGTATGTCTTGGGAAAGAATTTGTTCTTTAGTATCGGTAGTTTGTAGTATCTGAAATGCATTTCCTGTACTTTTTCAGGGGCATTGAGCCCTTTCGCATTAAGTGAGAGTATTCTGAGTACATCCATGTTCATGGGAGGGAACAAGGAGGAGTGGGGGGGGGGGGGGAGGGGGGATAGAATAGAATCGAAAAAGGTAGCGAAGGTCAGGTATACCTGAGAAGAGGCCATCACAAGATAGTGACCTCAGTCTAAGCAAAAGCAGGTAGCAAAATTTTGCCAAGACGCTCACCAGTAGGGATGAGCTTCGAAGTTCAAGTTGAACTCATGTTTGACTCGAACATTGGCCGTTCGCCGAACAGCGAACAATTTGGGGTGTTTGCGGCAAATTTGTAAAGCGGAACACCCTGTAAAAGGTGGGGAGAAATCTAAAGTGCTAATTTTAAAGGCTTATATGCAAGTTATTGTCATAAAAAGAGTTTGGGGACCTGGGTCCTGCCCCAGGGGACATGTATCAATGCAAAAAAAAACGTTTTAAAATGGAAGTTTTTTCGGGAGCAGTGATTTTAATAATGCTTAAAGTGAAACAATAAAGGTGTAATATTCCTTTAAATTTCATACCTGGGGGGTGTCTATAGTATGCCTATAAAGGGGCGCATGTTTCCTGTTCATAGAACTGTCCCTGCACAATGTGTAATTTCTGCAGGAAAAAAAGTAATTTAAAAGCACTCACGGCTATAATGAATTGTCGGCTCGCGTAATACAGAGAACAGTCATTGAAAGTCATTGATAAAATAAAAAAAAACCTGCGTCAAAAAAAAAATGGACGTGGGGTTCCCCCCAAATATCCATACCAGACCCTTCAAGTCTGGTATGGATTTTAAGGGGAACTCCACGCCAAATAAAAAAAAATTACGTAAAGTTCCCCCAAAAAATCCATACCAGACCCTACATCCGAGCACGCAATCTGGCAGGCCGCAGGAAAAGAGGGAGGGACGAGAGAGCCCCCCCGCCTCCTGAACCATACCAGGCCACATGCCCTCAACATTGGGAGGATGCTTTGGGGTTCTGTGACCCCTCAAAGCACCATGTCCCCATTTTGATGGGTCAAGGGCCTCATCCCCACAGCCCTGGCTGGTGGTTGTGTGGGTCTCCGGGCGGGGGGCTTAATGGAATCTGGAAGCCCCCTTTAACAAGGGGACCCCCAGATCCCGGCCCCCCCTGTTTGAAATGGTACATTGTACCCCTACCATTTCACAAAGAAAGTGTAAAAAAAGATACAGACGCTGTTGGAATAAGTCCTTTATAAAAAAAAAAAATAATAAAAAAAAAGATTCCAGCAGTGGTAATCCACTCTTGGTATCCTGTGATGGCTGATCTCTTCTCCGGGGTCCAGCGATGGATGATCTCTCCCGATGATGTCCAGCGCAGAGCATCCTGTCTCCACCAGAGACACTGCGGGAATCCAGACAGCCTGACAGGTTTTAGCTGAGGACGGGGCCACCCATCACCCTACCCCGCCCCCCTCTGACACAAGGGGAAACCCGGGCTTCCCCAGTGTTTCCCCAGTGTTGTGCGGGTGACCCCGCCCCCCTCTGATATAACGCAAGTTTCAGTTTTTAAAACTTTTTTGCATTGATACATGTCCCCTGGGGCAGGACCCGGGTCCCCAAACCCTTTTAGGACAATAACTTGCATATTAGCTTTTAAAATGAGCACTTTTGATTTTGAACGTTCGAGCCACATAGACTTTAATAGGGTTCTAAAGTTCACATGAATTTTAGGTCTGTTCGCAGGTTCTGGTGCAAACTGAATCGGGGGTGTTCGGCTCATCCCTATTCACCAGTAAATGACTGGGAATTGAGCATATTCCTATATGAGGAAGTGTCTAGACAGAGCCGGGAAGAGATCTCCCAGCCAGCCTCACCTCCCCCAGCAATCAACATTATTATCAATACCTGAGGTAATGTAAGGCAAATACAAAACAGACTAACAGAAACTTGAGCTGTCTGTAAGCGTAAGCATCATTTTATATCGGGGTCCCCCACCAGGCCACAAGTGCACCACCACCACCGCCCCCAGGTCCACCTCCAGAGTGACATAAGCTCCGTCAGTGGTGCAGCATTCCCATCACCCACTATAAAAGAGGAATAGCTGCGGCAATATTTTACGTGTATAGGGATAGAATGATAAAACGTTCCCCCTCTATATCTAGCAACTGTCCAGGGACCTCCGCATCCATACAAGATCCGGTCCAGTCTATCCACCGGTGTGGAGAGTGTAGCCGACTTAGTGTCTATGGAGGTGTGGCCTCCAGGAGCTGGGTCCTCACCGAAACCCAATCCTAAAACATATCCCCCCTATCTCAGCCCAGGGCAGACTCGAGAGGGTGGCCTAGACTCCGGCTCTGCGAATCTCTGATGTACCCATGGGCAAGCGGCCATATCACGGTATGCACAAGGCATCCACTTCTCAGATCACCGATCAGGGGAGGCCAAATGAGAGAATCCTACCTGTGGCTATGAGTGGGTGGAGGTGTTCCTGCGTGGAACCCCGTATCTTGTAGGAGCGTATGTTCTGAGAGTGACCTGTTAGATTACATCCTGTTGCTCTGCATGCAGAGATAAAACATACAACAACATTAAGTCATTAGAGGTACATAGACCTGAAATTCAAGATACAGGAGTAACATTGTAATAAGCATGGCTTGGTGTTAGAGCTGCAAGAACAAATGTCGACATACTGTGTAGCAGGTACAGTTTAGAGGTTCAAGAGTCCTATCACTCGTCTGGAGGTTGTGTCGCAACAGCAGCAGGAGTAGAGCAGTGGGGATCAGAACAAAACAATGGGAAACAGAACCCCCCCCCACATTTAGATTACTCCACAATGTTTAGGGGTAGGAGGTGCTGGGTGCACACACAGGCTGATGTGAGGCATGGCGCTGCTCGGGTTCCATGGCTGCAGGCTGCTATGAGATATATGGTAGCTTTCACCACAGGGAGGGAAGTGTCAGGATCTCCAGCTGGAATGATGGGGGGGTAAGCAACCCCAGCCATGAGTCAAGGGGGGATATCCAAATACAGAGGGCCTGCAGTATAGCAATTGTTACAGGCCGGCAGTGGGGCGCTCATGGGTAGAGTTAGCAGAGGGGGCACATGCGGTTGGGGGGATAAGGATACCAAAGATGGCGCTCAGCTCAGGACGCACGTGCTCCTTCTCCAGATGGTTCCTGGGATCATCTCCTGGATTATTGCGGGTGGGCTGAGGGTAGATAGGCCCTGTCTGTTGGTGGGACGCTGGAGGTATACAAGCCAGTCCGGTACCTGTATGGGAGCAGTGCTGAGGAAAGAAATCAGTGCTGGTAGCTCCACTGGTGTATGCAGGGTAAAGGCAGCCTTATCTTTTCTGAAGGCAATTGCCAGGGGGTATACCCAGCGATAGGCACAGCCACACTGTTTCGCCAGCTCCAGGATGGGGTGCAGGATAGGTCTGCGTTTCAGTGTCGCTCGGGAGAGGTCCGGTAAGATCCAGATGGGAGCCCCATCAAACTCCATGTCTCCCTGTTCCCATGCTTTACGCAATATGCTCTCCTTCTGGGTATAGCGATGTAATCTACACACCACATCTTATGGTCTGGCGGAGTCCAGGGATCTGGGGCTCAGGGCTGTTTATCCTGTCAATAATCAGTGTCTCAGAGGGGGACTCCAAGACCCGGTGAAAGATTGCCACTGCCATCTCTCCGAGACCCTCAGTACCCATGGCCTCTGGGAGGCCCTGAAACCTTAGGCTGTTTCGTCGGCTCCGGTCCTCAATATCCTCAAGGTGGAGCTGGAGGGCGATTGTCATGTCCCGGTGAGTGTCTCAGGTCTGTTCCAGAGCTGTTACGCAGCTTGTCAGGATAGAGAAAGCGGCTTCCCCTGTAGCCACCCTGTCATTGAGTGCGGTGACATCCTCCTGTACCTCCTGGATGTCCTGACAATGGGTTTCTTCCAGCCAGAGGATCAGGGCTTCAATGTCTGTTCTTGTGGGGAGTGCCTGTAGTAAGGCCTGAATGTCCTGGTCCAACTGGCTTACTCCCGGTAGTTGTGGGTGAGGGACATCTCTGGCCAAAAGCTGTCAGGGTTTCCCGAGAAACAGTCCGTCACTCTCACACCCGGGGAAACTTTCTGGAGTTGCAAGAAATAGTGGTGTATGTCGCCCTTGGAAATACTGGAGCGGGTCACTTGGGTAGCTGCTCTTGTCCTGCTCCGCTTAGCCAATAGCATACTGGTGTTAGGGGGGTGAATTAGCTGCGAAAGGCAGGGCCAGGAGCTCTCACAAGATGCGACTTCACCATGTCCAGGCCACGCCCCATCCACGAATGTCTAAGCCATCTGGGACACTCCTCCTGATTGATTGAGACACAGCAGCAGCACCATTGGCTCCTGTGGCTGTCAAAGTCAGTCAGTCAGGAGAGAAAGGGAGTGGGGCCAGGTTGGGGCTTCGTATCTGAATGGACACGGAGCTCTGATTCGGGTGCCCGAATAGGGAGTTGCTGACTGAGGGGGCACTCGATAGGAGGGAGGGGCCAGGTGCAGCAGAGAGGGACCCAAGAAGAGGAGGATCCAGGCTGCTCTGTGCAAAACCAACTGAAACAGAGGAGGCAAGTATAAAATGTTTGTTATTTATTTTTATTATTTTAAAACAAGACTTTACAATCACTTTAATATCACTTTAAACATAGAAAGGCGACGGCAGAAAAAGACAGTGTAGTCCATCAAGTCTGCCCATTTATTTTATTTGTTTGCATTTCTTTCTAGGGTATAGTTCTATGTGTGTCCCAAGTATGTTTGAAGCCATTTACTGTTGACTGTCTCACTACCTCTGCTGGAAGTTTATTTCGAGCATCAACTATCCTTTCAGTAAAATAATACTTTCTAACATTAGTTTTGAACTTTCCTCCAATTAGTTTGAGGTCATGTCCCCATGTTTTTGATTTTGGTTTCATACTGAAAAAACTGCCCTCCTGAACCTCATTCACCCCGTTGACGTACTTAAAGGTTTTAATCACATTGATAATTCTTTATTGGCAGAAGGGAAGAAGAGATTTACGTGGTCATAAAGTTGCTGAAGACAAGAGAGAAGATGCCTCTGGTTGTAAGTGTAAAACTTACCCTTTTAACGTATAATACTATTTAGCAATGATATTTAGGTGTGGTAACTAACTTGCAACATTTAAATTGTATAAAAAGTAGTATGTATATATCTTTATTAATATGCAGACCTTTAATAGGATTGGTTGCATCCAGGGACATTTTATGAAATCAGCGGGATAATAAAACTGGGCCCCATTACTTGAATTTAAAAAAAAACGTGGTATACTTAGTGCACTGTGGCAAAAACATCAATGTAATTTTTTATATGTAGCACGTTGGGTTTAGTGGCAATAGTATATTCCTTGTAGTGAAGTATGCTAAAGGCGTCTAAGCACAGTGTTCAAATGATGCAGTAAAGTGATCTTGGAGTAAAAATGTCTGTGCAAAGTGTATCAATGTAAAGGTGGCAAAGAATGGATAAAGGTCGATGTCTTCCAAACAGGAACTCTTGTAGCGACACTTGTGCAGCAGACCCACTGTCTCGATCTTCCGACGTGAAACTTGTCACACACACACCGTCAGGCAGGCGACTGGAGTTGTTCTGGAAAGGATGTCCAACTGCGAACAACAGAGCTAGGTCCCTCAGGCCACGGGTTGGAAGTAAGACTCTGTGTGGTAGGCCAAGACCTCTCTCTCACTGCTGCACAGAGAGGTCCGTCTTGTGTCAGGTCCAGGAGGAAGAGAGCTATGTGCGGTGTTCTGCTGCTTTTATAGCTACTCCCAGCAATCTTCAGGTGGCAGCAAAGATCCCTGGGATATATAGTCCTGGCACACAATCGTCTGATAGGAGGACTGTTCATCCCACAATCCTTTTTTTTTTGGAACACAGATATTTGGCACACAGATGCATTGATCACTAGAGGGACAAGTAATGCTTTGAAGGGCTAAAAGGTATGGTGCTTTATGCTTGTAATCCATATTGCTACATCCTCCCCCCCACTTGAAAGTCTTTGGTCCCTAAAGACAGAGCACCTGGAATCACTTTACTGCATTGTGAGAGCTAAACAATTAACTATCTAATAGACTAGAAGTGGCAACAGCTAATAACTGACTTAGTGAAGGGTCCTCTGATAACAAATCATATACATCAACAGGAGGAAGTCATATTAAATTCATAACAGGCCAGTAATAAATTAGTGGCCCACCCAGTAGTGTCAGGGAGTGGATCAAGATCATCCTTTACTAAAGATTTGGTAAAGGAGGCAAGTGCTTGACTGGGACGTTGCGTTGTGGGTATGAATTTATCAGAATATTCTCCACGAGTGTCATAAGTCAATCTCTTTGGGGACACTTATTTTGTCTCAACTAAGAATGTATGTCTTCCAGTGACTGAGGTCCCCATTCAGCTTCCAAAAAACTGCATCCAGCTTTCTGTTCGGGTTCTACTTCAGGCTCCAACCCTGGCTCTGACACTGTCTCTCTCCTTGTTGTATTATTAGGAGGGATGAGTGTATCAGCAGCATTGGACACTTCATGGGGTTCCAATTTGACTTCTTTATTTCCCTTAAATGTGTAAGGGGCTACCACCTAAGTGTTGGGCAAGTGGGAGCCTGTCCCTGGACAGCCTTCTTCTTCAACATCAGGATCAATGGCATCATTTTCCAAAGAGGGAACCCACAACCAATCCAAAGGTAATTCCTCATCATCACCTTCCTCTTCAGGACGTGCGGGTGGAAAGGTTTTCCTGACCCTAGGCCTCAACATTGGGGACTGTTATGTCTCAGGGCAAGGGGCTGAGGGTACTGGAACAGCCCCTGAAATGGGCAGCAAATGGTTTTGATGCCAAGCCTCAAGGGGGCATACAGAAATGAGACTCAGGTAAGACTACCTGGGTCAAATAGCGGATACTTCGGTAACAGAGGGTCTTAATCGGGGTTTTAATTTTTAAAGTACAACATTTATTGGTTTCACAGTTAGTGCAAAATATGATAATTCATGATGCGACTGTAGATACTAGCATTCACAATGCTGTAAGAGTTTTCCTGAAAGGAAAGAGCTCTCAAGGATGGTGCTATGAAACAGATAAAAAAACTGGGAAAACACATAAAACAATACAGACACACAATCAAAAACAAAGTCTGGACACCAGCTAGCATTCATAATCACATTAATTTAAAATAATATATATATATATATATATGAACAAGAAATATAAAAGATCTTTTGTTCAATAAAAAATATACATTCGACTGTTTCCCTGTGAATGACCCACGGGGGATCCAGGTCACTTCAAGATCTCCCCAAAAACTGAATACCTCCTAAATATTTGCTGTATAACCTAAATTGATAATGATGGTCATATAACTAAAATGGCCAGTGGTCTAATCCTGTCACTAATTAATTAAAGCATTGTATTTTTGGGTATCGGTCCATGAAATTATTTAATAACCAGGATTCCTTATAGTTGCTCCCTTAAACAGAGCACAGTCCCACAAAAAATATGTATAGCAACATTTGGTTCCCACGAACAGGGGGGCTGTCTTCCCTTCAGGTCAAATCTGATACACAGGGAGTGCAGGCAATCATTTGCAAACAATGTAGGGTTGGGAATGCCATCAGTCAGCCAACTTATGTTTTCCTGGCACCCCTAGATTATGCAACAACACTCGATCCGCAGGTTGTAGATCCTGGACCCTCACTTTAAGATCAAAGTTCTTCTTATTCCTTTGTTCTCTGATGGTGGAGGCTTCCTTGGCTTTCTCATAAGACACTTTTAAGTTCTTCCGGACCAAGTCGACATATCCCCTATATGAAGTTTGAGAGGTGTGATCTATTGACGTTCCAAATGTTAAATCTATGGGTAAGCGAGCCTCCCTCCCGAACATCAATCAGTAGGAGGAGTATATAAATATGCATGTATATTTACATGTACATATAAATATAAATTGTATTCATTAAGAGACAATTGGACAACAATATGATACAAAAGTTAAAATATGAGCTCTGGTGTACACAATGCGAGACAGTTTGGACTAAGAAGGGGAAGCAAACAGAGTATTATGTGATATAACTGATAAACAATATACATCAGAGAGTACTCCCTCACAGTATTGATGAATTATAATTATACTATCCGATGTTTATAAAATGCCCCAATGCATTTCGACCTTAGAGGTTGTGGTCTTCTTCAGGGGGTTTTTACATTTCTATAAATACATCAAAAAGTACATATATCAATATTACAATATATCATATGTACACACATTCCTTTAAAAGTAATCATATATTGGACTTGGCAAACACAGTATATTTACCCCTTCCACCAAAACGGCTCACTTATCCAGACTTCATTTTTAAAAAGCACAGAAGAAAATAATGAATTCCCCCAATGATGATCCTGAACCCTGCTTGGGAATTGCGCTCACCTCCACCCCAAGGGGAGAACAGCCCTGGCCTATGAGACTTGCAAGTGGGCACAGGTTAGTATGCCCCCCCCATAGGGTTAACTCGGAGACCAAAACACCTGAAAATTATTGGAATTATAGTAATTAGTCTGCTGTATACATATTAGATTGCTATTATAGCATGGGTCATAGACATTAACTATAGCAAAAGATGATGCTGATAAAGTAAAGGGCAACAGTTCTAATTTTTTTTATTTATTTATTAGCAGGGGAGGATCTGAAAATATATTGGAATCCCCTCCAGGTGCTGACAAAAGCGCAGAATTGCCTGTGTATTATGCATAGATTATACACGTTACAAGACTTGTATATAGGCCTAGAAGGCTCAAATATTGCCATCTGTGCCTGATAAGATTAATTATAGTTATTTCCTAAATCTCATATTATATAATTAATAAACTGAATCAAATAGTAGAAGTGCAAGTGTGTAATTATGAAGAAACTAGGGGATACTCATATTTTTTTGTTACTCCTTCTAAAATACTGTACATCAAAAAGGTCCAAAATGTGATGAATAGGTAAAGGTGCATAAAAGGTCATTGAATGAATTATCATGATTACTTATGGCAAAAAACGCCATGGAAATCAATGTGATAAGGATAGTGTGTTAGTGGTGTAAGAAATATAAGTGCTTATAATATGGTGATCGTGATAAGAAATTAGTATTATGTAGTCTAGCAGCATGTACTAAATACAGACTTGCCAGACACATAAGGACAAAGTGAATACTAAGTGATCAAAAACGTAACCAATAATAAATACCTGATTATTTTGTAGGAATTATTTAACCACTTTCAGACCGGACCATTTTGCTGGTCAAAGACCAGACCACTTTTGGCGATTCGGCACTGCGTCGCTTTAACTGACAATTGCGCGGTCGTGCGACGTGGCTCCCAAACAAAATTGACGTCCTTTTTTTCCCACAAATAGAGCTTTCTTTTGGTGGTATTTGATCACCCCTGCGGTTTTTATTTTTTGCGTTATAAACAAAAATAGAGCGACAATTTTGAAAAAAAAAACACATTATTTTTTACTTTTTGTTATAATAAATATCCCCCAAAAATATATAAAAAAAAATTTTTTTCCCTCAATTTAGGCCGATACGTATTCTTCTACATATTTTTGGTAAAAAAAATCGCAATAAGCAATTTGTGATTATAGTTATAGCGTTTACAAAATAGGGATAGTTTTATAGCATTTTTATTAATAATTTTTTTTTTTTTTTTTTTTTACTAGTAATGGCGGCGATCTGCGATTTTTATTGTGACTGCGACATTGTGGGGGACACATCGGACATTTTTGACACATTTTTGGGACCATTGTCATTTATACAGTAATCACTGCTATATAAATGCAGTGATTCCTGTGTAAATGACACTGGCAGTGAAGGGGTTAACCAGTGGGTGGCAGTGTAGGGGTTAAGTGTTCCTAGGGGTGTGTTACTAACTGTGGGGGGGTTGGGCTTTCATTTAGTGTACACTGATCTCTGCTCCAATCACATGGAGCAGAGATCAGCATCACTAGTTGCTAGGCAGAATGGAAAAATGTTGTTTACACAGCATTTCCTCCATTCGGCCGCTCCGTGAGACGATCGCGGGGATGCCCGCGGCGATCGAGTCCACGGGTCCCGCGACCGGACTGACGGTTGTCCCGACCAGCACGGGAGCGTGCCGCCGGCGGCGAGCTCCCGATGGCAGGGCGGCATCGAATATTGGACGTACCTGTACGCCAATATGCCTGCCCGTGCCATTCTGTCGACGTATATCGTCGTGCGCTGGTCGGGAAGTGGTTAAGCACTGTGACAACCGCAATTGGATGTACAGCGTTAGTCTGTTCAAATTAGGAGCATGCAGCTACCATGTCTGAATAGAAAGAAAATTATGATAAATTACTAAGTAAATAAAACTAAGCAGCAAAGCAGTCTGCTGGTGTCTGTTCTTATCCAAGAGTCTGAGAAAAAAAAAATGTCTGTGTACTCACATCAGGGATCAGCTGAGGAACTCTGATGGAGGGTACTTCAGGGTTACAGGTGTGTAACATTTAGTCATAGATTTACTCCGACTGGGGGGGGGTCATCCCTAGCAGCTTGTGCAAAATACAGACTGCAAGACGCAATAAGAACAAAGTAAGTACTAAATGATGTGAAAATTAAAAACGTAACCAGTAATAATAAATACCTAATTGTTTTGTAGGAATTATTCAGGCACTGTTATATCCGCAATTAGATACACAGTGTCTGTTCAGATCAGGAACATGCAAGTGCCATGCATTCTCATCATGTAGTCACTGAAAAACTTTCTCTAATCACGCCTCATGCTCTTCCAACATTTGACAAAACATGATTTAGTCATCTAGGTAGACTAATACTTCTACCAAGTTCATATCACCCACTGTGTTTTCCATCAGTCACTGGAAAGTGACAGGGGCTCTGGTTAATCCCTGTGGCATCCGATCAAACTCGAAAAACCCCAATGGGCTAATAAAAGACGTATTCTTTGGGTCTTCTGGGTGCATGGGAATATGATAGTATCCACTCTTTAGTACCAACTCGTTGAACCATTCGGCCCCTGATAAGCACTGTAAAGCCGCGTACACACGTAGCCGTCTGTCCGACGTACTTAGTCTGGCGGACTTCTCGCCAGACTGTCCGTCGGACTTTCCGAACGGGCTACTTGCCCACACACGGAACTTTTTCAGCGGACTAATACGGCGTACTAAGTCCGCCGTACTATCCGCACTACTTTTGAAATGAACGGACTCGCACACACGCGCGGAGGAAAGTCCGCTCATTTCGAGTGCGTCTCCAGGAAGGCGGGGCCCGCAAAGGAGATGTCGCTGGCCCCGCCGCCTGGTATGGACTTAAAGGGGAACCCCAACGCCGAAAAAAATTGGCGTGGTGGTCCCCCCAAAGTCCACAACAGACCCTTGTCCGTGCACGCTACCCATGTGACATCCACCGAAGACCCCGCCCCTTGTCCCTATATAAGTCGCTGCGTGCCCGGTCCCTGTCATTGTGAGCGGAGCTCTCTGCGAGGCAACATCTGAAGAAGAAGAAGAGAAGAACAAAAGAACGGAAGGCGGCGGCGGCGACAGAAGACCGGGCCACCGCCTGTAAAAGAGCTAGAAGAAGGCGCGGTGGCCCGGCAGAAGAACCGAAGAGGGGGACAATACCCCCGAAGTCGGAAGAAGAGGCCGGCGGCGAGGAAGAAAGCCGGGCTCCTCCGCTAGCAAAAGAGCTACAAGAAGATAGCGGAGGAGTCCGGCGAGAAGACCCCTGAAGACGGAAGACCCCTGGAGCTGTGCAATAAACTATTTTATCTCGTGTGTTGTGTTTTTTTTTTGTACTTTTATTTTACAGGTGAATGGGTATGGGTACATTGTACCCCATACTCATTCACATAGGGTGGGGGGCCGGTATCCGGGGGCCCCCTTATTCCCCCCGGATTCCGATAAGCCCCCCGCCCGCAGACCGACAACCAACGCCCAGGGTTGTCGGGAAGAGGCCCTTGTCCTCATCAACATGGGGACAAGGTGCTTTGGGGTGGGGGGGCACCCCCCATGTTGAGGGCACGGCCTGGTATGGCTCAGGAGGGGGAGGCCGCTCGCTCGCCCCCCCCTTTCCTGGCCGGCCGGGTAGCGTGCTCGGACAAGGGTCTGTTGTGGACTTTGGGGGGACCCCCACGCCGTTTTTTTTCGGCATTGGGGTTCCCCTTTAAGTCCATACCAGGTGGCATACACACGGCCGGATTGTCCGCCAAAATGCGAGTCCGGCAGGAAGATTGGAGTGCAAAACTACATTCTAAGTCCGCCGTACTTTCGGGTCAAAAAAGTATGCCGGAGGCTACACAGGGGGGGATTGTCTGGCGGACTTCAGTTTGCCGGACTTTTCCACCCGATTGTTTGATCATGTGTACGCAGCATAAGGCTTCTTCTATGTGAGGAGTCAGGTATTGATCTGGGATAGTCCTTCTATTCAAAGTTTGATAATCAATGCACATCTGGAGGGACCCATTCTTCTTCCTTACTACCACTAGTGATGGCCGAACGGTTCGCCCGGCGGTCGTTTCGCGGCGAATTTCCGACTTTCGCCGTCCGCGGGTTCGAACGCCTTTTTCCGTCGTTCGCCCCGGCGGACTTACGTGTTTAATGTATACAAGAACTTTAACCTTTCGTGACACGTTTATCATGTGTTACAGGACAACCAATTGAGACATGACAGCTCATGGACACTTGGACATTCCCCCTAACCTATAAATACACCCGATCCGGTGGCCATTTTACATTCTTTCTTCTGTCACTGTAGGGAAAGGATCCTGTGTGGAGTAGGGACAGAGAAAACGCTAGCTATTTGGTACACAAAAGTTCTTTTCAGGACTGGTATAGGTGTTAGGTCAGCAGCCTGAGTTTCTTTTGTCAGTTTAGATAAAGGGACAGAGCGCTGTATGCTGCTATTTTAGGGACAGCTCAGCCAGATTAGTCTTTCTTCATCATCATCATCATCATCATCATTAGCTGTTACTATCAGGTCCACAAAAGAGCTGTTCCAGCTAATCGTTCCAGCCTACTCTTTTTTGCCAATTTGTATAGGGACAGGCAGGAAGCAGTGTGTCAGGCAGTGAGGATAATTTTAAAGACTTGCTGTTACTATTAGTTCCACAAAGGTTCTTTTCAGGACTGGTATCAGTGGTACGGTAATAGGCTTGTACACGTATAATATTCTTTCTTCCAAATATAGAAAGAATATTATACTTGACTGCTGCCCTTCTGCTGCAGTCTGCTAATCATTCACAACTCACTTGTTCCACAAAAGTTCTTATAAGGACTGGTAACTTGGTCTGTCTAGGGTGCTACGGTACATAGGCTTGGGTGCGGTACAGTCTGCTGTTCTGTAAGGACCGCTATCGGTCCACAATAGATAGGGTTGCCGTGCACTACTGCTGACCGCTGCCCTATACTGCAGCAGTCCTTCAGCGGTATAGGGACTGACGCACAGTCTGCTAAACACTAATACACAACCTGCTTGGTCCACAAAAGTTCTTATAAGGACTGGTAACTTGGTATAGGGTGCTACGGTACATAGGCCTGAGTGCGTTACAGTCTGCTGTTCTGTAAGGACCGCTATCGGTCCACAATACATAGGGTTGACGTGCACTACTGCTGACCGCTGCCCTATACTGCAGCAGTCCTTCAGCGGTATAGGGACTGACGCACAGTCTGCTAAACACTAACACACAACCTGCTTGGTCCACAAAAGTTCTTATAAGGACTGGTAACTTGGTATAGGGTGCTACGGTACATAGGCCTGAGTGCAGTACAGTCTGCTGTTCTGTAAGGACTGCTATCGGTCCACAATACATAGGGTTGCCGTGCACTACTGCTGACCGCTGCCCTATACTGCAGCAGTCCTTCAGCGGTATAGGGACTGACGCACAGTCTGCTAAACACTAATACACAACCTGCTTGGTCCACAAAAGTTCTTATAAGGACTGGTAACTTGGTATAGGGTGCTACGGTACATAGGCCTGAGTGCGTTACAGTCTGCTGTTCTGTAAGGACCGCTATCGGTCCACAATACATAGGGTTGCCGTGCACTACTGCTGACCGCTGCCCTATACTGCAGCAGTCCTTCATTGGTATAGGGACTGACGTACAGTCTGCTAATCACTAACACACAACCTGCTTGGTCCACAAAAGTTCTTATAAGGACTGGTAACTTGGTATAGGGTGCTACGGTACATAGGCCTGAGTGCGTTACAGTCTGCTGTTCTGTAAGGACCGCTATCGGTCCACAATACATAGGGTTGCCGTGCACTACTGCTGACCGCTGCCCTATACTGCAGCAGTCCTTCATTGGTATAGGGACTGACGTACAGTCTGCTAATCACTAACACACAACCTGCTTGGTCCACAAAAGTTCTTATAAGGACTGGTAACTTGGTATAGGGTGCTACGGTACATAGGCCTGAGTGCGTTACAGTCTGCTGTTCTGTAAGGACCGCTATCGGTCCACAATACATAGGGTTGCCGTGCACTACTGCTGACCGCTGCCCTATACTGCAGCAGTCCTTCATTGGTATAGGGACTGACGTACAGTCTGCTAATCACTAACACACAACCTGCTTGGTCCACAAAAGTTCTTATAAGGACTGGTAACTTGGTATAGGGTGCTACGGTACATAGGCCTGAGTGCGTTACAGTCTGCTGTTCTGTAAGGACCGCTATCGGTCCACAATACATAGGGTTGCCGTGCACTACTGCTGACCGCTGCCCTATACTGCAGCAGTCCTTCAGCGGTATAGGGACTGACGCACAGTCTGCTAAACACTAACACACAACCTGCTTGGTCCACAAAAGTTCTTATAAGGACTGGTAACTTGGTATAGGGTGCTACGGTACATAGGCCTGAGTGCGTTACAGTCTGCTGTTCTGTAAGGACCGCTATCGGTCCACAATACATAGGGTTGCCGTGCACTACTGCTGACCGCTGCCCTATACTGCAGCAGTCCTTCATTGGTATAGGGACTGACGTACAGTCTGCTAATCACTAACACACAACCTGCTTGGTCCACAAAAGTTCTTATAAGGACTGGTAACTTGGTATAGGGTGCTACGGTACATAGGCCTGAGTGCGTTACAGTCTGCTGTTCTGTAAGGACCGCTATCGGTCCACAATACATAGGGTTGCCGTGCACTACTGCTGACCGCTGCCCTATACTGCAGCAGTCCTTCATTGGTATAGGGACTGACGTACAGTCTGCTAATCACTAACACACAACCTGCTTGGTCCACAAAAGTTCTTATAAGGACTGGTAACTTGGTATAGGGTGCTACGGTACATAGGCCTGAGTGCGTTACAGTCTGCTGTTCTGTAAGGACCGCTATCGGTCCACAATACATAGGGTTGCCGTGCACTACTGCTGACCGCTGCCCTATACTGCAGCAGTCCTTCATTGGTATAGGGACTGACGTACAGTCTGCTAATCACTAACACACAACCTGCTTGGTCCACAAAAGTTCTTATAAGGACTGGTAACTTGGTATAGGGTGCTACGGTACATAGGCCTGAGTGCGTTACAGTCTGCTGTTCTGTAAGGACCGCTATCGGTCCACAATACATAGGGTTGCCGTGCACTACTGCTGACCGCTGCCCTATACTGCAGCAGTCCTTCAGCGGTATAGGGACTGACGCACAGTCTGCTAAACACTAACACACAACCTGCTTGGTCCACAAAAGTTCTTATAAGGACTGGTAACTTGGTATAGGGTGCTACGGTACATAGGCCTGAGTGCGTTACAGTCTGCTGTTCTGTAAGGACCGCTATCGGTCCACAATACATAGGGTTGCCGTGCACTACTGCTGACCGCTGCCCTATACTGCAGCAGTCCTTCATTGGTATAGGGACTGACGTACAGTCTGCTAATCACTAACACACAACCTGCTTGGTCCACAAAAGTTCTTATAAGGACTGGTAACTTGGTATAGGGTGCTACGGTACATAGGCCTGAGTGCGTTACAGTCTGCTGTTCTGTAAGGACCGCTATCGGTCCACAATACATAGGGTTGCCGTGCACTACTGCTGACCGCTGCCCTATACTGCAGCAGTCCTTCAGCGGTATAGGGACTGACGTACAGTCTGCTAATCACTAACACACAACCTGCTTGGTCCACAAAAGTTCTTATAAGGACTGGTAACTTGGTATAGGGTGCTACGGTACATAGGCCTGAGTGCGTTACAGTCTGCTGTTCTGTAAGGACCGCTATCGGTCCACAATACATAGGGTTGCCGTGCACTACTGCTGACCGCTGCCCTATACTGCAGCAGTCCTTCATTGGTATAGGGACTGACGTACAGTCTGCTAATCACTAACACACAACCTGCTTGGTCCACAAAAGTTCTTATAAGGACTGGTAACTTGGTATAGGGTGCTACGGTACATAGGCCTGAGTGCGTTACAGTCTGCTGTTCTGTAAGGACCGCTATCGGTCCACAATACATAGGGTTGCCGTGCACTACTGCTGACCGCTGCCCTATACTGCAGCAGTCCTTCAGCGGTATAGGGACTGACGTACAGTCTGCTAATCACTAACACACAACCTGCTTGGTCCACAAAAGTTCTTATAAGGACTGGTAACTTGGTATAGGGTGCTACGGTACATAGGCCTGAGTGCGTTACAGTCTGCTGTTCTGTAAGGACCGCTATCGGTCCACAATACATAGGGTTGCCGTGCACTACTGCTGACCGCTGCCCTATACTGCAGCAGTCCTTCATTGGTATAGGGACTGACGTACAGTCTGCTAATCACTAACACACAACCTGCTTGGTCCACAAAAGTTCTTATAAGGACTGGTAACTTGGTATAGGGTGCTACGGTACATAGGCCTGAGTGCGTTACAGTCTGCTGTTCTGTAAGGACCGCTATCGGTCCACAATACATAGGGTTGCCGTGCACTACTGCTGACCGCTGCCCTATACTGCAGCAGTCCTTCAGCGGTATAGGGACTGACGCACAGTCTGCTAAACACTAACACACAACCTGCTTGGTCCACAAAAGTTCTTATAAGGACTGGTAACTTGGTATAGGGTGCTACGGTACATAGGCCTGAGTGCAGTACAGTCTGCTGTTCTGTAAGGACCGCTATCGGTCCACAATACATAGGGTTGCCGTGCACTACTGCTGACCGCTGCCCTATACTGCAGCAGTCCTTCATTGGTATAGGGACTGACGTACAGTCTGCTAATCACTAACACACAACCTGCTTGGTCCACAAAAGTTCTTATAAGGACTGGTAACTTGGTATAGGGTGCTACGGTACATAGGCCTGAGTGCGTTACAGTCTGCTGTTCTGTAAGGACCGCTATCGGTCCACAATACATAGGGTTGCCGTGCACTACTGCTGACCGCTGCCCTATACTGCAGCAGTCCTTCAGCGGTATAGGGACTGACGCACAGTCTGCTAAACACTAACACACAACCTGCTTGGTCCACAAAAGTTCTTATAAGGACTGGTAACTTGGTATAGGGTGCTACGGTACATAGGCCTGAGTGCAGTACAGTCTGCTGTTCTGTAAGGACCGCTATCGGTCCACAATACATAGGGTTGCCGTGCACTACTGCTGACCGCTGCCCTATACTGCAGCAGTCCTTCATTGGTATAGGGACTGACGTACAGTCTGCTAATCACTAACACACAACCTGCTTGGTCCACAAAAGTTCTTATAAGGACTGGTAACTTGGTATAGGGTGCTACGGTACATAGGCCTGAGTGCGTTACAGTCTGCTGTTCTGTAAGGACCGCTATCGGTCCACAATACATAGGGTTGCCGTGCACTACTGCTGACCGCTGCCCTATACTGCAGCAGTCCTTCATTGGTATAGGGACTGACGTACAGTCTGCTAATCACTAACACACAACCTGCTTGGTCCACAAAAGTTCTTATAAGGACTGGTAACTTGGTATAGGGTGCTACGGTACATAGGCCTGAGTGCGTTACAGTCTGCTGTTCTGTAAGGACCGCTATCGGTCCACAATACATAGGGTTGCCGTGCACTACTGCTGACCGCTGCCCTATACTGCAGCAGTCCTTCAGCGGTATAGGGACTGACGCACAGTCTGCTAAACACTAACACACAACCTGCTTGGTCCACAAAAGTTCTTATAAGGACTGGTAACTTGGTATAGGGTGCTACGGTACATAGGCCTGAGTGCAGTACAGTCTGCTGTTCTGTAAGGACCGCTATCGGTCCACAATACATAGGGTTGCCGTGCACTACTGCTGACCGCTGCCCTATACTGCAGCAGTCCTTCATTGGTATAGGGACTGACGTACAGTCTGCTAATCACTAACACACAACCTGCTTGGTCCACAAAAGTTCTTATAAGGACTGGTAACTTGGTATAGGGTGCTACGGTACATAGGCCTGAGTGCGTTACAGTCTGCTGTTCTGTAAGGACCGCTATCGGTCCACAATACATAGGGTTGCCGTGCACTACTGCTGACCGCTGCCCTATACTGCAGCAGTCCTTCATTGGTATAGGGACTGACGTACAGTCTGCTAATCACTAACACACAACTTGCTTGGTCCACAAAAGTTCTTATAAGGACTGGTAACTTGGTATAGGGTGCTACGGTACATAGGCCTGAGTGCGTTACAGTCTGCTGTTCTGTAAGGACCGCTATCGGTCCACAATACATAGGGTTGCCGTGCACTACTGCTGACCGCTGCCCTATACTGCAGCAGTCCTTCATTGGTATAGGGACTGACGTACAGTCTGCTAATCACTAACACACAACCTGCTTGGTCCACAAAAGTTTTTATAAGGACTGGTAACTTGGTATAGGGTGCTACGGTACATAGGCCTGAGTGCAGTACAGTCTGCTGTTCTGTAAGGACCGCTATCGGTCCACAATACATAGGGTTGACGTGCACTACTGCTGACCGCTGCCCTATACTGCAGCAGTCCTTCATTGGTATAGGGACTGACGTACAGTCTGCTAATCACTAACACACAACCTGCTTGGTCCACAAAAGTTTTTATAAGGACTGGTAACTTGGTATAGGGTGCTACGGTACATAGGCCTGAGTGCAGTACAGTCTGCTGTTCTGTAAGGACCGCTATCGGTCCACAATACATAGGGTTGACGTGCACTACTGCTGACCGCTGCCCTATACTGCAGCAGTCCTTCATTGGTATAGGGACTGACGTACAGTCTGCTAATCACTAACACACAACCTGCTTGGTCCACAAAAGTTCTTATAAGGACTGGTAACTTGGTATAGGGTGCTACGGTACATAGGCCTGAGTGCAGTACAGTCTGCTGTTCTGTAAGGACCGCTATCGGTCCACAATACATAGGGTTGACGTGCACTACTGCTGACCGCTGCCCTATACTGCAGCAGTCCTTCAGCGGTATAGGGACTAAGAGTTTTGTCACAGGGTGATTTAAAAAATGACAGGCAGAGGAAGAGGCAGGCCCTTCCGCAGGGGTGGTAGGGGTAGGGCAGGAGCAACAGCCTTGAGCCAAAGTGGGAAGTTGCAGAAGGTGCGTTCAATTACTTTAAAGGACGCACCAGACTTGGTTGAGTGGCTCACTCAGCCTTATTCTTCTGCACCCTCCTCATCCTCTCGATCTGCACCCTCTTCTTCACTCTCTGCTATGTGCACCCCCAAAGACACTACCACCAACAACACCACCACCACCACATACCTTCCGCTTGAGTGCAAATGGGGGCCTTCATGCTCCAGTGTTTTAATAGGGACCCCCGTATAAAAAGCATGAGGGTCAAGGACCAGTACTGGGTGGCAACGTACTTAGATCCCCGGTACAAACACAAAATGGCGGAAATGTTACCGCCGTCGCAGAGGGCTGTCAGAATGCAGCACTTCCAGGCCTTGCTTCGAGAAATGCTGCATTCTGCTTTTGCGTGCGCTGGCAGAGGAGCAATTCCCACTCCCAGAGAAGGATTTGCGGGTACCAATCCAACAGCGCCTGCAAGAAGAGGCCGGTTTGAAGATGTGTTGGTGACTTCGGATATGAGGTCATTCTTTCAGCCGACCCATCGACAGGTGTCATCCGGATCCAGCATCAGGGAACGCCTAGACCGTCAGGTGTCCGACTACATTGGGTTAACGGCCGATGTGGACGCTCTGAGGAGTGATGAACCCCTAGACTACTGGGTGGGCAGGCTTGACCTCTGGCCAGAGCTTGCCCAATTTGCAATCGAACTGTTGGCTTGCCCCTCATCCAGTGTCCTGTCCGAAAGGACGTTCAGCGCAGCAGGGGGGATTGTGACCGATAAGCGTACTCGCCTAGCTCACGACAGTGTTAACTACCTCACATTTCTAAAAATGAATGAGGCATGGATCTCGGAGGAATTCAACACATGTGATCAGTAGACCATGTATATGTCTATAAACAATTTTTGGAATCAAGCACACAGACCTTCTTAATTCATTTGGCTCACTTCCCTGACCCAAAAAAGCACACCGTACTATATGCCCCTACCCTCCTCTTTGAAGAGGTTGAGCGGTGTCATATTTCTACTGGGGCTGCTTATTATGAGGGGTTCCCACCATCCCTGTGCTGTGCTGACTTCCTCCTGGGTGTTCTTATTATGAGGGGCTCCCACCATCCCTGTGCTGTGCTGACTTCCTCCTGGGGGTTCTTATTATGAGAGGCTCCCACCATCCCTGTGCTGTGCTGACTTCCTCCTGGGGGTTCTTATTATGAGGGGATCACACCATCCCTGTGCTGTGCTGACTTCCTCCTGGGGCTGCTTACGGTGCTGCTGTCAGCGCTGTATGTCACGGAGCTGCTGTCAGCGCTGTATGTCACGGAGCTGCTGTCAGCGCTGTATGTCACGGAGCTGCTGTCAGCGCTGTATGTCACGGAGCTGCTGTCAGCGCTGTATGTCACGGAGCTGCTGTCAGCGCTGTATGTCACGGAGCTGCTGTCAGCGCTGTATGTCACGGAGCTGCTGTCAGCGCTGTATGTCACGGAGCTGCTGTCAGCGCTGTATGTCACGGTGCTGCTGTCAGCGCTGTATGTCACGGAGCTGCTGTCAGTGCTGTATGTCACGGAGCTGCTGTCAGTGCTGTATGTCACGGAGCTGCTGTCAGCGCTGTATGTCACGGAGCTGCTGTCAGCGCTGTATGTCACGGAGCTGCTGTCAGCGCTGTATGTCACGGTGCTGCTGTCAGCGCTGTATGTCACGGAGCTGCTGTCAGCGCTGTATGTCACGGAGCTGCTGTCAGTGCTGTATGTCACGGAGCTGCTGTCAGCGCTGTATGTCACGGAGCTGCTGTCAGCGCTGTATGTCACGGAGCTGCTGTCAGCGCTGTATGTCACGGTGCTGCTGTCAGCGCTGTATGTCACGGAGCTGCTGTCAGCGCTGTATGTCACGGAGCTGCTGTCAGCGCTGTATGTCACGGAGCTGCTGTCAGCGCTGTATGTCACGGAGCTGCTGTCAGCGCTGTATGTCACGGAGCTGCTGTCAGCGCTGTATGTCACGGTGCTGATGTCAGTGCTCTGTATTACGGTGCTGCTGTCAGTGCTCTGTATCTCCTGCACCCTCTTGTTTGCCTACCCTGGTCCCTGACCTTCCCTCTCCTCCATTGCCTTCATTAGCTCCATAGTCCTGAATTGTCAGAACAATTTCCCAAATAAAAAAAAAATGCTTGTAGTTATCGATCCCAAATTCACCTCATACATGTATTATGCTATTGTCCAGGTGGTGGGACTACGTGCTACCCCCTAATAATTACCCCGTGGCCGCAAATTCGACCTAAAGGTTTGCGAAATTCGCCTCCCATTGAAGTCAATGGAGCCCGCGGCGAACGGTCGTTTTCGCGAACGTTTGTGCCCGTTCGCGTTTCGCGTTCGCGAAACGTCCCGTCGGAAGTTCGTCCATCACTAACTACCACAATCGGAGAAGCATAAGGGCTTTGAGACTCCTTAATTAACCCCTGACTTCTTTAGTTCAGCTAGTTGCTCTTGTAGATCCTCCAAGTCACACAAGAAGACTCACCTTGCCTTCTCTTGAAATGGCATATCTTCAGTCAGTAAAATTCAATGTTGAGCACTCTTAGCACAGCCCACATCAAAATCAAAGACGTTCTTGGAGAACATTTTCTCCCATCGAGCTATCTGAGCTTTAATCCTTTCTTCCCAAGCAGGGGGAAGACGTGGGCAGTGGACAGTGATGCTTCCTACATCTCCCTCCTGGGCTACCTCATTCTTTGCTACCGGCGTGGCAGCACTCATTTTCCCCGATCACCATTCGAGGCTTCAGGCTGATCGGATGGCTAGTGACATTCTACACACTGACAGGAATTTGCCCTTCACTTCTTAGCATGGCCCGAGTGGGTACAATCTCCAGAGCCAGTTCTATCTCAAGCTCTTCTTCGGTGGGGTCAGCCTCTACCACCACATATGGACTCGGGCTGGTCCCAAGGCAACCTGACTGTGGCTTTAAGGCAGGCCCTTTTTCCACATTGCAGCACCCTTTGTTGTGTGTCCAGTCACCACAATCTTCCCACTCCTTTCGCAGGTGCCTTCTTTTCTTGCAACACCCTCTGGAATGCTTGTCTCAACTGAGGATGAATTTTCCCTACGAGAGCACCCTCTAAGGCCAAGGGAGAGAGTAGCCTTCTTACCAAGTTGTTGTTAGAGCCTATCAGCAAGGAATTTCGGCCAGGTGGCCTGGAAGCATACGACAGCCAATGTGTCAAAGGTTTCTCATCTTCCTGCTAGAGCAGAGTCAAAGGTTATTTTGATGGGTATGTAACCATTGTAATGGGCCTTCTAGGTCCCGACACCCCAAATTTACTCGTCAAGATTGCAAAAGGGAATATGCTTCAAGTACTTGTGGTAAAAGTCTTGATATAACAGTATCACTTGGGCTCCAGTATCCAGCAGTACTTGTGTATAGATGCCTTCTACCTGTACTGATACTATGGGGGAAGGCCCCACTAAGTTCTTGGGTAGGTTTCCCACCAGTGACTGTGGTTTGTGCCCTAACCGGTCTAGTTGGGAGCGGTGGATATGGTTTAACTGCTCATTTAGCAAGATGTGTATTGATTTCTTGTCCCTGTCTTCCATTCTCTGAGGGTTTTATTTTTGTAGCCTGCTTAGGCACAAGAGGGCTTGCATCCACCTTTCTCTTTGGCTCTCCTCTGGTCTCTTCGCTTGTCTTTGGATCGCAGTTTTCCCTTGAGACTCAACTAGCTCCTTCACTGAGGTCCCTTGAAGTTTCCTGCCGGCTTCGGAAAAAGCCATTTCTGTAAAGCTCTTAGGACTTCATTGAGACATTGAGGGCTGATGCCGAATTTGGGGCACTTTGCTCGGAAATGTCCGACCTCTCCACATCCGTAACATCTCCTTTCTCACTCTGAGTATAGTTTTTGTTCACTTGCACAAGTTCCTTGCTCCTGAACTTTTGCTTAGGTCTCCATCACTTGCATCAGAGCATGGTACATTTGTGTCTGAGCCTGAGCCACCTGGGCCATCAGTTCGGTTGGCCCAAGTTCTGTGACTGGTTTATGGATATCAGGGAGGGCCAGTCCCTTTGGTTCAGACTCAGTCCCATTGTCTTCATCGGAGAACTCCATTTCTGCATGGATGACGTGGGCCAACACTTTCACTTTGTTCCCAGTAGTAGAATTCAAATCTCTTGATCATTGACTTTTCTCTTCCAACAGAGCCTCTTCCTCTCAAATATCCCTGATCAACTCAGAATAGCTGGGTACCACCTTAGTTCTTTTCAGCAATAATTTTAACACAAATGGGATGATTGGGCCATTTCCAGTGCAGAACCCGGTCCAGACAGGCCTGATCAACATGTTTGGTGTGAAGGCCCTTCTTGAGGATAATTTGATGTAGCATCCTGTCTACTCGGGAGATGTATTCAGATAGACTCTCCCCCCACTACTGGTGAGTGCAGTTGAATTTATACATAAAATCAGCAGTAGTTTCAACTCTTCCAAAACCAGCACACAAGGCATCAATGTAATCTATGGCAACACAAATCCTCTTGCCAATCGTCAGGTTACAGATTACATCTGCCGCTGGGCCTTAAAGGCTCTCACTGCGTCTTCTGCCGAGTCTTCTGCTGCTCTTTCCCATGATGGTCTTCTGTGGACTCACTCCTCCAGACCCATTGGACACAAAGGAGGGGGTGTTGGAATCCTTTTAGCCCCACATTGCACCTTTCAAGTACTCCACCCACCTCCTTCTCTGTCACTCTCCTCATTTGAGGTGCACTGTATTCATCTCTTCTCTCCAGTTTCTCTAAGGATAGCTGTGATCTACCGGCCCCCTGGACCAGTATCTACCTTTCTTGATGACTTCTCTGCCTGGCTACCCTACTTTCTCTCTTAAGAAATCCCCACAATAATCCTCTGGGACTTTAACATCCCTACTAATACCAACATTCCTGCAACTTCCAAACTTCTCAGTCTAACCTCCTCCTTTGACCTGAAGCAATGGATACATGCTCCTACTCACTCTGAAGGAAATACCCTTGGCCTCGTCTTTTCCCACCTATGCACTCCATGCAACCTCTATCAACTATCAACTATCCTTACCCTCTCTCTGGTCACTACCTTATTAACTTCACTCTCTCCCTCACCTCCACTTCCTCTCCCTCCAAATGCCTAACAGTTATCCGTAGAAACCTTCGCCAGCTCAACCCTTCTCTTCTCTATTCTGTGACTGACCACCTCTATGACATAATCGCACCGCTGTCCTGTACTGACCTAGCCACTTCTGTCTACAACACTTCACTTCTAGCCTCACTGGACACACTGGCCCCCCTCACCACACACAGAATCAGGCCCCGTCCCATTTAACCCTGGCAAACAGATGATACTAGAAGTCTGAAAAAACACAGCCATGCTCTTGAACGCCTGTGGTGCAAGACAAATCCCAGACAGATTTCAGTCAGTATAAATCTGCCCTCCAAAATACAATTCCAGCCTCCTCACTGCCAAGCAGACCTATTTCATCACTCATTAAAAGCTTATCATCCCGTCCTCGTCAACTCTTCTCTACCCTCAACTCTCTACTTCGGCCTCCACCCACTAACTCACTCACTGCTTAGGAGATCACCAGTCACATCAAACAGAAGATTGATACAATTTGCAAGGAGATCTCTACTGTTCAGATACCCTCCATACCTAATACCTCATGTTCACAGGTACAATCATTGCTCCCATCTTTCAACCCCACCACTATTGATGAGTTTGCTAAATTACTTGCTAACGTCCATCTTACCACCTGCCCTCTGGATCCTGTTCCCTCGCAAATGCTATGTTCACCTTCTGGCTCTATTTTACACTCTCTAACCCACATCTTCAATAGGGATGAGCTTCGTGTTCGAGTCGAACATACGTTCGACTCGAACATCGGCTGTTCGTCCGTTCGGCGAATACCGAACGTTATGGGCCGTTCGCGCCAAATTCGTGTGTGGCACTCACTGCCCACAATGCACTGCGCCATCGCAGTGCATTGCTGGCTCATGATTGGCCAAGCATGCACTATGACCCCGCATACTTGGCCAATCACAGAGCCGGCAGCGAGGAGAGCCATGATTGGCCACAGGCAGGATGCCTGTGGCCAATCATAGCTCAGGCTGTGTAGTACACGTCCCACACTATATAAGGCCACCAGCGCGGCGGCCTTGTGTAGTGTGTTGGCATCTGTAGGAGTTAGTGGGTGTTCTGTATACCTTCAATACAGTATACACCATTCATTATCGGCCGATTTTACATTCTTGCTCTTCTGTAGTGGTTGTTGTCTGCGTGCCCTGACCGTAGAATACACCATTATATCCACCTATAAAGCTAGCTATCTTGCTCTTTTTAAATAGAGCTTGCAGTCAGTTGTAGGAGATTGTGCGTGCTGTCTGTGTGCCCTGACCGCAGAATACACCGTTATATCCACCTATATAACTAGCTATATTGCTCTTTTTAAATAGAGCTTGCAGTCAGTTGTAGGAGATTGTGCGTGCTGTCTGCGTGCCCTGACCGCAGAATACACCGTTACATCCACCTATATAGCTAGCTATCTTGCTCTTTTTAAATAGAGCTTGCAGTCAGTTGTAGGAGATTGTGCGTGCTGTCTGCGTGCCCTGACCGCAGAATACACCGTTATATCCACCTATATAGCTAGCTATATTTCTCTTTTTTAATAGAGCTTGCAGTCAGTTGTAGGAGATTGTGTGTGCTGTCTGCGTGCCCTGACCGCAGTATACACCGTTATATCCACCTACATAGCTCTTCTCTAATTGAGCCATCTGCCATCTGCAGGAGTTAGTGGGTGTTGTGTGTACCTCCAGCACAATATACACTACCCAATTGCTGGTTTTCCCATCTCCCTACAGGCCATTACCATGTCTGGAAGGCCAACAAGGAGAGGCAGACAAGCACGAGCCGATAAAAGAGGGCAAGCAGGCTCTGTGTCTAGAGACAACAGTGCTGGTCGTGGACGTGGTGCATCGTCATCATCAGCATGTGGCCATGGGACATGCTTGTCCTTCTTTTCGGCAGCTGGACATGTTGAGCCGCAACATGCCGAAGACTTGGTAGAGTGGATAACCAAGCCCTCTTCATTCTCCTCCTCCTCTCTCACCCAGGCTCAGGGAACTAGCAAAGCAGCTGCTAACGCATCATCTTCCCTCCTCTCAATGTCATCATCAGTGACTCCTTCCCTAGACCCACCACGTCCTCCTGAGGAGTCTCCTGAACTCTTTGAGCACAGTGTTGGGTACATGCTCCAGGAGGATGCCCAGTGTTTTGTAGGCTCTGATGATGATACTCAGCTAGAGGAAGGCAGTACCGTGACAGCAGAGAGATGGGATGCTCAAGAAGGACAGCAATCTGGCAGTCATGTTCCACAAGCTGCAGCATACTGCCAGGTTTGCTCTAGCGATGAAGAGGGAGGGGATGATGAGGGCACTGACTCCATGTGGGTGCCTGGTAGGAGAGAGGAGGAGGAGGAGGAGGAGGAGGCACATGTCCAACGAGGCAGGATGCCCTCCGGGGGCCAGCTTAGCGGCAGCACACCGACTGAATCACACCGCAGAGCTCCTCCTGTGCGGGGTGCTGCCTCTGCGCGTTATTCTAAAAGTTCTTTGGTGTGGGCTTTTTTTGAGACGAGTGCATCAGATCGCACTGCTGCTATTTGCAACATATGTCTCAAGCGTATCTCGCGTGGCCAAAACATCAGCTTCTGGTCAAGCATGGGCACCACATGCTTGACCAGACATATGTTGACCTGCCATGCAGCTCATTGGCAAGCGTACCTCAAAGACCCACACCAAAGAACAAAGCGAACCTCTCCTTGCTCCTCATCAGCTGGGATCTCCAACCCCACTAGACCTTCAGTCCTCTCTGAAACCTGCTCTGAGAGGAATGAAGGTGTAGAATTAGGTGTGTAACAGTCAAGTGCTTCCGGGCACTCTGCTAGCAGTACACCCACGTCCGTTTTCAGTTGGTAGACTCTGCCCCCTTCCGTGAGTTTGTACAATGTGCGGTTCCTCAGTGGCAGGTCCCCAAACGCCACTTTTTCTCACGGAAGGCGATTCCGGCTCTCTACCGGCATGTGGAAGGCAATGACCTTGCCTCGCTGGACAGGGCGGTCAGTGGTAAGGTGCATATTACCGCTGACTCATGGTCCAGCAGGCATGGATAGGTACGTTACCTGTCTTTCACGGCCCATTAGGTCACTCTCTTCTGGCAGCTGGGAAGGATGCAGGACAAGGTGCAGTAGTTTTGGAGGTTGTTCCGCCACCACGCCTCCAAAATGCTACTATTGGTTGTGACACACCTCTCTCCTCCACCCCCTCCTCTTCTTCTTCCTCCATGGCCTCTTCCAGTGCTCTGTCCTCAGAACCAGCCGTGCTCCGTAGGCATTCCAGGGGCTACGCAAGTACGCAGGCAAAATGATGCCATGCAGTGCTTGCGCTGGTTTGTTTGGGGGATAGGAGCCACACTGGGGCCGATGTTTTGTCAGCTCTGCAGGGGCAGGCCGAGAGGTGGTTGACGCCATGCCAGCTTAAGCCAGGAATGGTGGTTTGCAACAATGGCACCAACCTCCTCTCCGCCCTCCGACAGGGACAACTGACCCATATGCCCTGTGTAGCTCACGTCCTTAACCTGGTGGTGCAGCGGTTCTTGGGCAGGTACCCGGGCTTACAGGATGTCCTGAAGCAGGCCAGGAAAGTCTGTGTGCATTTCCGCCGATCATTTAATGCCTGTGCTCGGCTGGCTGAGCTCCAAAAGGAGTTGAACCTGCCCAAGAACCGCCTTATATGTGACATGCCCACCAGGTGGAACTCAACGTTGGCCATGCTGCAGCGGCTGCACATGCAGCAGAGGGCCATCAATGAGTACCTGTGCGACTACGGCCCCAGGACAGGGTCAGGGGAGCTCAGTTTTTTCTCACCACGCCAGTGGAACATGATCAGGGATGCATGCACTGTCCTGTCAAAGTTTGAGGAGGCCACAAGGATGGTGAGCAGTGACAGTGCATGCATCAGTGACACTGTACCTCTTGTCCACCTGTTGGTGCATACGCTGCGTGGAATAATGGACAGGGCACTTGAGGCAGAACAGAGGCAGGAAGAGGAGGACATCCTTGCCTCTCAAGGCCCCCTTTATCCAGACAGTGTTCCTGCTGTGCCACCCATCACACAGGAAGAGGATGAGGAGGAGGAGGATGATTGTGTCAGCATGGAGGTGGAGGCTGGCACTCAGCAGCAGCAGCAGTCTTGTAGGGATGATTTACAGTCCCAAGAAACCCGTGGACTTGTACGTGGCTGGGAGGAGGTAGCTGCAGATCATGTTGTCCTTAGTGACCCAGAGGACTCCGGACCGAATGCCTCAGCTAACCTACGCTGCATGGCCTCCCTGATCCTGCAAAGCCTGCAGAAGGATCCTCGTATTCTTCGGTTTAAGGAGAGGGAACATTACTGGCTGGCCACTCTCCTTGATCCACGGTACACGGGTAAGGTTGCCGACCTTATCTTGCCATCTCAGAGGGAGTAGAGGATGAGACATCTCCGGGAGGCCTTGCAGAAAGGTCTGTGCAACGCGTTCCCAGAGACTGGGAGGTTACAAACTCCTGGTCCTGGACAACGTGTTGCTGAGGCATCTGTCAGAAGGAGTGGTGGAGAAGGTGGCCGTCTGACCGATGCGTTCAGACAATTTTTTAGTCCGCAGCCCCAAGGTATGATCGGTTCCAGCAACCATCGCCAGCGTCTGATTTACATGGTGCAGGAATACCTAGGGGCAAGGTCAGACTTGGACACCTTTCCCACCGAAAATCCTATGGCTTACTGGGTTTTGAGGATGGATCACTGGCCAGAGCTTGCACAGTATGCAATTGATCTACTGGCCTGTCCTGCATCTAGCGTTCTTTCGGAATGCACATTCAGTGCTGCTGGTGGCTTTGTTACCGATCACAGCGTGTGCCTGTCCACCGACTCAGTTGATCGACTGACCTTCATCAAGATGAATCAGTCTTGGATCACCCACAGCTACCAAGCACCTGAAGCTGATGTAACCGAATAATTTTTTTTTGAAATATCACATCCCTTCAAGACTGCCTATGCTGATGCTGAGTGACTGTCCTGTTATGTTGATTGTCTATCCTCTTCCTCCTCCGCTGATATGTTGGAAGAACATTTTTGGTTCTGGGTGATGCCACCAGCCCAATTTTTCAGCCCCTGTTTAACAGGGGCGTTTAATTACAATTTTTGATGCAATGCTTTGCAGCTGGGCTCATTCCTGCACCACAACTAGAGTATATGGGAGAGGTTGCAGTGTCGTGGCACCAGCACCAGTGCCTAAGGCTCAATTTTTCAGCCCCTGTTTAACAGGGGCATGTAATTAAAATTCTTGATATAATATTTCACAGCAGGGCCCGTTCCTGTGCCCACCAAGAGTAACTGTGAGGACTTATAGTGTTGTGGCACCAGTACCACCACCACAACCACCAAAGACCCAATTTTTCTACCACTGCTCAACAATGACATGTAATTACAATTCTTGATATAATCATTCACAGCAGGGTGCTCCAGCGCCCACCAAGAGTCACTTTGAGGGCTTACAATGTTGTGGCAAAACCAACACCTTGTTCCGCCATTTCTGCAGAGCATATAGGGCAGGCCCCTACTTTCAAACATCCAACTTACAAACATCTCCTATTTGCAAACGGAAGGAGACAACAGCAAGTGAGATGAAAAAAGACGGTAAAGCAAATTATACAGGGGTGATAACCCTTCCCTATATTTTCCAAAAAGCTTAAAAATAGATTTTTTGACTGCAGCTACGCTTTAAAAATGTACCAGTTCAAAATTACACACAGATTCTACTTAACACAACAAACCTACACAGTCCCTGTCTTGTTTGCACCGCCTTTATACTGCTGTTCTAAGTATTAGGGATGAGCCGAACACCCCCCGGTTCGGTTCGCACCAGAACTTGCGAACGACCCCCGCGTTCGGTACGAACGTTAGAACCCCATTGAAGTCTATGGGACTCGAACGTTCGAATTGGAAAGTGCTAATTTTAACGGCTAATATGCAAGATAGTGTGCTAAAAAGGGTTTGGCGATCTGCCTCCTGCCTCAGGGGACATGGGTCACTGCAAAAAAAAGTTTTAAAAACTACCGTTTTGGCGGGAGCACTCATTTTAATGACGATTAAAGTGAAAAAAAAAGTGAAATATTCCTTTAAATATGGTGCCTGGGGGGTCTCTATAGTGTTTCCCGTGTTTCCCGTGTTTAGAACAGTCCCTGCACAAAATGACATTAAACGGAAATAACACCATTTAAAACTGCTTGCGGTTTTAATGTTATATCTGGTTCCTGCAATATGGTTGAAAATCATTCAGAAAAATGGCATGGGTAGCCCTCCCTGCCCATTACCAGCCTATTTGGGTCTTGTACACATATTAAGGGGAACCCCGTACCCATATTAAAAAAAAGGAAATGCGTGTGGCCCCCAGGCCCTATATACTCAGAACAGCAGTATACAGGCGGTGCAAACAAGACAGGGACTGTGTAGGTTTGTTGTGTTAAGTTGAATCTGTTTGTCATTTTCAACCGGTACATTTTTAAAGTGTAGCTCCAGTCAAAAAAAATATATTTAAGCTTTTTGGAAAACATAGGGAAGGGTTATCACCCCTGTATAATTTGTTTTGTCGTCCATCTTTTTTCATCTCACTTGCTGCTGTCTCCTTGCGTTTGCAAGTAGGAGATGTTTGTAAGTTGGATGTTTGAAAGTAGGGGCCTGCCCTGTATCATAGCGGTATGTACTGGGTACAGAGCACGCAGACAGCACGCACTATCTCCTAACACTACTGACTGCAAGCTCTATTATTAACCACTTGTTAGCCCAATGTTTGCATAAAGTGAAAGATGAAGTTATGCTGAGTAAATAGATATCAAACATGTCACTCTTCAAAATTGCACATGCCCGTGGAATGGCGCCAAACGTCGCTACTTAAAAAATCCCCATAGGCGACGCTTTAAATATTTTTTTACTGGTTACATGTTTTGAGTTGCAGAGGAGGTCTAGGACTAGAATTATTGCTGTCGCTCTAACATTCTCGGCGATACCTCACATGTGTGGCACATGCGAGCACATGGGGACATGGGCGCTTTAATTTTTATTTTATTTTTTTATTGTTCATTTTACTTTATTTATTTTAGTTTGACATTTTTTTTCCCAAAAATATATTTTTGATCACTTTTATTCCAATTACAAGAAATGTAAACATCCCTTGTAATAGGAATATGGGGTGACAGGTCCTCTTTACAGTGAAATCTGGGGGGTCAATATGACCCCACATCTCACCTCTAGGCTGGGAAGCCTGAAATAAAAAATTAAAAAAAAGATTCTGGCTTTGATCGTACTGGCGAGTTGGTAGAAGCACCGGAGGGCGGTGAGGGGTGGGGGGCGTCTATGGCTGGGTACTTCAGGGTATCACCGAGTATGGCTGGGTATCTCTGAGTATGGCTGGGTATGGCAATTTATGGCAGGGTATTACAGAGTATTGGCGGGGTATTGGCGGGGTACTGCAGAGTAATGGGGGTTACTGCAGAGTAATGGGGGGTACTGCAGAGTAATGGCAGGGTACTGCACTGCAGAGTAATGGCGGGTACTGCAGAGTATTGGGGGGTACTGCAGAGTAATGGGGGTTACTGCAGAGTAATGGGGGGTACTGCAGAGTAATGTGCAGTACCTAATGGCGGGGTACTGCACTGCAGAGTAATGGCGGGGTACTGCACTGCAGAGTAATGGCGGGGTACTGCACTGCAGAGTAATGGCGGGGTACTGCAGAGTATTGGGGGTACTGCAGAGTAATGGCAGGGTACTGCAGAGTATTGGGGGTACTGCAGAGTAATGGGGGGTACTGCAGAGTAATGGCAGGGTACTGCAGAGTATGCACTGGTATTGCAGAGTATTGGCAGGGAATTGAGGGGTTAAATTCGGCGAGCAGCGATGTGGGCACTGCAGATGCAGCCCACATCGCTGCTGACACCGATCTCTTTCCCCTCCGCTGTACCGATCGGTACAGAAAGGGGAGGGAGGAACAGGCGTCATAACATGACGCCGGTTTGTTTCCAAGTGATCACTCCGTCATTTGACGGAGCAATCACGTGGTAAACGGCGGCTATGAGCGGCCGTTTACCGTGATGCGCCGGGTCCTATGGACCCGGCGGTCACGGATGCTCTCGAGTGCGCACACCTCGGGGCACGCGAGAGCAGAATTCTGGGAGGCCGTTAATTAACGGCCTCTCTGAGTTAAACAACCGCCCTGAAGCCGTTAATCGGCAATGGGCAGTTGTTAAGTGGTTAAAGCTAGATCACTAGCTATATAGGTGAGGTGAATATAGTGGTGTATACTGCAGTCAGGGCACAGACAACAACCACTACACAGCAGCAAGATAGGAAATCAGCCAAAAACGATTGGTGTGTACTGTGTTGAAGGTACACAGAACACCCACTGCTTCAGATGCAAAGTAACACACTACAGGAGGCCGCCTTAAAGGCGGCCTTATATAGTGTGGGGCGTGCACTACACAGCCTGAGCTATGATTGGCCACAGGCATCCTGCCTGTGGCCAATCATGGCTCTCCTCGCTGCCGGCGCTGCGATTGGCCAAGCATGCAGGGTCACAGTGCATGCTTGGCCAATCATCGGACAGCAATGCACTGCGCCAACGCAGTGCATTGTGGTCCGCGCGCGCGTCACTCGAATTTTGACGCGAACGGCCAAAACGTTCGGAATTCGCCGAACGGGCGAACAGCCAATGTCCGAGTCGAACGTACGTTCGACTCGAACACGAAGCTCATCCCTACTAAGTATATAGGGCCTGGGGGCCACACGCATTTCCTTTTTTTAATATGAGTACGGGGTTCCCCTTAATATCCGTACAAGACCCAAAGGGGCTGGTAATGGGCAGGGGGGGCTACCCATGCCATTTTTCTCAATGATTTTCAACCATATTGCAGGAACCAGATATAACATTAAAACCGCAAGCAGTTTTAAATGACGTTATTTCCGTTAAATGTCATTTTGTGCAGGGACTGTTCTAAACACGGGAAACACGTGGCACTTCACAGGCATACTATAGACACCCCCCAGGCACGATATTTAAAGGAATATTTCACTTTTTTTTTCACTTTAATCGTCATTAAAATCAGTGCTCCCGCCAAAACGGACATTTTTAAAAACATTTTAGGCATTGACCCATGTCCCCTGGGGCAGGAGCCAGGTCCCCAAACTCTTTTTAGGACAGTATCTTGCATATTAGCCAGTAAAATTAGCACTTTTAATTTCGAACATTCGAGTCCCATAGACTTCAATGGGGTTCTAAAGTTCGTACGAATTTTGGGTCCGTTCGAAAGTTCTGGTCCAAACCGAACCGGGGGGGTGTTCGGCTCATCTCTACTGGTGACAAGAAGTGTGAGAAACAGTGAAGAAAGCACTAGGTTGTACGTGCGTTCTCATACCGGTATTTGTGATGAAATACTAAAATGTGTGCATTAAACAGGGAGATCACAATCCTTAGAATACATACAATAAAAATCAAAACAGTTTCCATAATACTTTCTCTCTGAATACCTTAATACAAACTAACATACATATAAATCTTCCACAGGGTCCAAAACCAGAAATTGGAGATCTGATTGCATTTGAAGGTGTTTTGGAACCTTATGACCACTGGGGTATCTATGTTGGAGATGGAAAGGTTGTGCATATACAAGGTATGAATTCATGTCTATACACATATGCTCTTAGATTTAATGTATTGTTACAGTTTTCCCCAGGTTCTCTATGATAAAAAGACACCCAATTTATTACAAATTCCTGCCTATTTGTGCAATTATTTAATCAGCCAGTCATGTGGCAGCACTGCAATGTATAACATAATGCAAATACACATCAGGAGCTGATTGTAATGACCCAGGGGCGTCTTTAACTACTTCAGATCCATGCTATAGCCGAATGATGGCTACAGCGTATTCTTGCCTTGCCAGGACTATGTCTATTGACGTCCTCCCGTGCCCGAGCGACCTGCGCGCTCTGTGATTAGCGAGTCTATGAGACTCGCTGGATCACAGAATGGAGTAAGGGGTCAATTCCGACCCCTTACCACGTGATCAGCTGTCAGCCAATGACAGCTGATCATGTGATGTCAACAGAGCCTGTAATCGGCAATTTTTTCTCCTCGTGCTGATAGTGTGAGAAGAAAAAAAAACAGCAGATCACCGGCGGTTGTGTGTGAGAGGGACATCAGTCCCGATCACAGCGAGCTGTCACCAGATCCTCAGAGCCCACCTGTGCCCCCTGCCACTGCCACCTAGCAGTAGCCAACAGTGCCGCCTACCAGTGCTCACCAGCACCACCCATCAGTGCCCACAGTGCCAACTATCAGTGCCCACAATCAGTGCCTAAACAACAGTGCTGCACATCAGTGCCACCTATCAGTGCCAATCAGTGTCACCTACCAGTGCCCATCAGTACCACCTATCAGTGCCCATCAGTGCCACCCATCCGTGCCACCCATCAGGGCCCATCAGTGCCATCTTATCAGTGGCCATCAGTGCCGCCTTATCTGTGCCCATCAATACCACCTTATCTGTCCCCATCAGTGCCGCCTTAACTGTGCCTATCAGTGCCCACCAGTGCAGCCTATCAGTGCCCACCAGTGCCACCTCATCAGCGCATATCAATGAAGGAGAAAAATTACCTGTTTGCTAAATTTTATAACAAACTATGAAATAATTTATTTTCAAAATTTTCCATCTTTTTTTGTTTATTTAGAAAAAAATAAAAACCCCCAGCTGTGATTAAATACCACCAAAAGAAAGCTCTATTTGTGGGAAAAAAATGCTAAAAATTTCATTTGAGTACAGTGTTGTATGACCGCGCAATTGTCATTCAAATTGCATCAACACTGAAAGCTGAAAATTGGTCTTGGCAGGAGGGGGGTTTAGGTGCCCAGTAAGCAAGTGGTTAATATTGATTGGACCCTGGGCAAACATTTTCTTGGGCCCCTCCTCCCCCATGCAATTTTGCTCTCCACCTGCTCTGAGACCAGGGCTCAAGTCCTGCGGGAACTCACGGGAACGGAGTTCCTGTACTTTTTCCACAAAGGGAACTCAGTTCCCATTAGCAGCCACGCCCTGCAAGACTTTGAAGTATGCAAGGTGTGTGACAGGTGCTACACCAGCAGCCGCCGGCACAGCTCTCAATAGTAAGTGCCGCACACCTGACCATTCAGGCATTGCCAGTAGGGGGCCCCATGACAGCTTCCGCTTCAATCTACCTGTCAATCACAGCTAGCTGATGGTAGATCAGGTCCCTGCTGCTAAGAGATTGTATTTAGTCAGACCTCTCGTGATGCGCTCCTCCCCGCCGGCCCCTCCTGATTTTCTGTTTCCTCATCCTCCCCCCTGCATACTTGCTCTGTGTGTCCCGCTGAATCCCCCCCTCCTCTATCTTCAGTGCCATATGATGAGAGAACCCAGAGGAGGAGCACAGCTATTCTGCTCACAGGACATGCAGGGAGAGAGGTGAGCTGAGGGAGGAACATCAGTTTGGGGTGGTAAGCTGAGCACAATACCTGGCAAAGTTTAATGCCAGGAGGGAAGTTTATGTGGAAATATGTGAAGGGTTGGAATAGCAGCGAGTGTGTGTTGGAGCCCCTGCAGAGTTTGCAGCCCCCCCAAGCCAACATACATCTCCTAAGCAGGAACACATCACTATCTCCCCAAGCATTCTGTCCAGATAATGTGCAGTTCATTTATGACCTTTCCGTTTAACCCTGTGTTATCCAAACTCTGTTCAATGAAAAGTGTAAACTCACCACATAAACATTCTATATACAAAATAACATTCCCCAATAAAGATCAGAACATGATGTTCACATTTGCATGGAAGCACAATTGAATGAATGCTGATTATTCAGAGAATTACCGTATTTATGTTTATTGAGAATTGTTTTTTTTTTATGTACTAAGAGTTAAGCTTCATATACACAATACGAAAATTGGATGAAAAATACCACTTTTGAAGCGTTTGTGCATATGAGCGTATCATTTTTTATTTATTTTTTTGGTGGGCGAGTGGATCTTGGGTGGGAGTTCCCACACTTTTTTCCCCAGGACTTGACCCCTGTCTGAGACATACAATAAATAGCAGCTAGACTCAAAACCTGTTTACTGAATCAGATCAGGCAGTGATTGCGATTGGTTGCCAGAGGTTACAGCATATCATTACAGCTTACTGACTGGTTGCTAGAGGTTACGGCTCACTGGTTAGTTGCTAGAGGTTACAGCACATGATTACTGTTTGTTGATTGGTTGCTAGAGATTACTGTACATCAATAATGCTCAATGATTGGTTGCTAGAGGTTACAGCACAACATCTCCTCACTGCCTGCACTCCATGGACCGGAGTGGTGAGGGGGTGGTGCAACTCATTATGCCTTTATCTTGCAGGTTTTTTTTTTTTTTTGGGATATCTTAAAAGGGGTTTACAATCAATAGACAGAAAACTCCTAGGGATCCTAGAACTCCTGAGATCAGTGGCAGTGCTGGAGGGAGGGGAGGGTGTGATCAATGGCAATACTGATTTTTGTACTGACTACAAATATAAAGAGGAGTTTCAACACTACAGTGACCACCAGGGATGGTGCAAGGATTTTTAACACCCTAGGCGGAATCGAATTCTGCCGCACGCTCCTTGACTCCACCCCCTTTGCCCTGCCCATGGATACCCCACCTTTTTAATGAAGCACCCATCAAATGCATCCCACCAGCACCCATCAATGCAGCCTCACCAGTGCCCATCAATGAATGTTTGCTTGCTTCCATTCATCCAGGAGCCAGGACACAGACACAGTCCTCCGCCACCGCTGTGCCTCTGTCACTATGTGCGAAATGAGTAGCGGTAGCCTGCTTATGCTGAGACTCAGTTGCTTGCTGCAGAGAGAAGAGAGTAGGAACACCAGAGGCCAGGCGCCCTAGGTAGCTAAAAGGGGGGATTGAATACCAGGCTAAAAAAATGATAAATGAATTCCTAAAAATATAGCTGCAGCTCAAATATGTAAGATATCTACAAACACCATGACCAAGAAATAGAAAAAAGCTGCACATAAAATTAAGCTAAATTAATACAATAATAATAATCAGTGAATGGCACCAAAAGAATGACCATAATGAATATTAAATCATAATGATAAATAAATAAATATGTGATTAAATATAAATATGCAATACATGGTAAATAATATGTGATAAAATAACAAGACGTAATATGTGGTAAATAATACATGATAAAAATAACAAGTTCTAAAATAACAAGGAAAATTGTGTATTATATCAAAGTCCAGTGATTTGAGTGAGAGAACCTATGCGCTTACCAGAAGGCAAGCGGTACAGGACCTGTAGTATTAAAGAGGGAGTCCGCCGGGAGTTCGCGTTTTTTTTTTTTAAAAGCCAGCAGCTACAAATACTGCAGCTGCTGACTTTTAAAATAGTGACACTTACCTGTCCAGCGCTCCCGCGATGTCGGCACCCGAAGCCGATCTCTCGATCGTCTCTCGGGTGCTGCCGCCGCCATCTTGGGTATGGGAATCAGAAAGTGGAGCCTTTCGGCTTCATTTCCCAGGTCCCTACTGTGCATGCGCGAGTCGCGCTGCGCAATGAGGATGGACCCGCTGCCTCTGGGATCTGTGTGTTTCCCAGCAGGCAGCGGGGGACTTTCGGAAAGGGGCGTAATCTACACCCCTTTCCGCAGAGAGCTATCCCGGAAGTGGGTGCAGTTACCTGTACTGTACAGGTACCTGCACCCCCCTCCCCCCTGAAAGGTGCCAATTGTGGCGCCAGAGGGGGGGAGGATTCCAATGAGCGGAAGGTCCACTTTAGGGTGGACCTCCGCTTTAAATCTGTGATGTTACATCTACCTCCAGACATCCGCTCGGAAATGGCAGGAATCAGCTGGGATTATACTGAGGACAAGCCAGGTGATCAAACTCAAAGGGCAGACCAATAAACAGCGATCACGGTCCCAATAGGAAAGGAAACTCGCCATAGTGTAAATCCGTAAAAAAAATATTTATTTCATAAGCAAAAATATTGCACTTACATTTGTGGAAACAATAAAAGCTCCTAAAAGAAATTCCGGCCGGAGCGCGCCCCCCCCCTCCTGAGCCGTACCAGGCCGTGTGCCCTCAACATGGGGGGTGCCTTGGGGAAGGGGGGGCCGCGCGGCCCCCCCACCCCAAAGCACCTTGTCCCCATGTTGATGAGGACAAGGGCCTCTTCCCGACAACCCTGGCCGTTGGTTGTCGGGGTCTGCGGGCGGGGGGCTTATCGGAATCCGGGAGCCCCCTTTAATAAGGGGGCCCCCGGATACCGGCCCCCCACCCTATGTGAATGAGTATGGGGTACAATGTACCCCTACCCATTCACCTGTAAAATAAAAGTACCCAAAAAAAAACACAACACACGAGAAAAAATATTTTATTGCACAGCTCCGGGGGTCTTCCGTCTTCGGGGGTCTTCTCGCCGGACTCCTCCGCTATCTTCGTGTAGCTCTTTTGCTAGCGGAGGAGTCCGGCTTTCTTCCTCCCCGCCGCCGGCCTCTTCTCCCGACTTCGGGGGTCTTGTCCCCCTCTTCGGTTCTTCTGCCGGGCCACCGCGCCTTCTTGTAGCTCTTTTGCAGGCGGTGGCCCGGTCTTCTGTCGCCGCCTTCCGTTCTTCTTCTTCTTCTTGTTCTTCTTGTTCTTCTCCAGGAGATGTTGACACGTCGCTCTCTCCGGCCGGAATGCCAGAGCCGCGCTGAGCGGTCACTTATATAGTGACAATGGGGCGGTGTCACATGGTATATGTCACATGGGTTGGTCACATGGGTTGATGTCACATGGGGACTATGACATCGTAAGGGGGCGGGGTCACCATGTGACCAACCCATGTGACATATACCATGTGACACCGCCCCATTGTCACTATATAAGTGGCAGCGCAGGGCGGCTCTGGCATTGTGGCCGGAGAGAGCGTCGTGTCAACATCTCCTGGAGAAGAACAAGAAGAACAAGAAGAAGAAGAAGAAGAACGGAAGGCGGCGACAGAAGACCGGGCCACCTCCTGCAAAAGAGCTACAAGAAGGCGCAGTGGCCCGGCAGAAGAACCGAAGAGGGGGCAAGACCACCGAAGTCGGGAGAAGAGGCCGGCGGTGGGGAGGAAGAAAGCCGGACTCCTCCGCTAGCAAAAGAGCTACACGAAGATAGCGGAGGAGTCCGGCGAGAAGACCCCCGAAGACGGAAGACCCCCGGAGCTGTGCAATAAAATATTTTTTCTCGTGTGTTGTGTTTTTTTTTGGGTACTTTTATTTTACAGGTGAATGGGTAGGGGTACATTGTACCCCATACTCATTCACATAGGGTGGGGGGCCGGTATCCGGGGGCCCCCTTATTAAAGGGGGCTCCCGGATTCCGATAAGCCCCCCGCCCGCAGACCCCGACAACCAACGGCCAGGGTTGTCGGGAAGAGGCCCTTGTCCTCATCAACATGGGGACAAGGTGCTTTGGGGTGGGGGGGCCGCGCGGCCCCCCCTTCCCCAAGGCACCCCCCATGTTGAGGGCACGCGGCCTGGTACGGCTCAGGAGGGGGGGGCGCTCTCGCTCGCCCCCCTTTCCTGGCCGGCCGGGTAGCGTGCTCGGACAAGGGTCTGTTGTGGACTTTGGGGGGACCCCCACGCCGATTTTTTTCGGCGTTGGGGTTCCCCTTTAAGTCCATTCCAGGCGGCGGAGCCCGCGACGTCTCTGTCGCGGGCCCCGCCTACCTGGAGACGCGCTCGTAATGAGCGGACTTTCCTCCGAGCGGGAACAGTTTGCTCATTTCGAAAGTGGCCTACACACGGGCGGACTGTTCGCTCAAACAAAGTTTCAGCGGACAGTTTTTCGGAATTTCCGAAAGACTTTGTCCGTCAAACTGTCCGCTGAAACTGTCCGCTGAAAGCCCACACACGGGCGGACTGTCCGCTGAAACACTGTTCAGCGGACAAAGTTGAGCGAACAGTCCGCCCGTGTGTACGCGGCCTTATTGACACCCTCACACATCTGCTAACATGGGCTGTGGAACCGTGTGATTTTTTTAAAAGCGTTAGCCCTTGTACACGGTCGGAAATTCCGACGGAAAATGTCCGCTCGGACCGTGTTGTCGGATAATCCGACCGTGTGTGGGCTCTATCGGACTGTTTCCATCGGAATGTCCGACCAACAAAGTTTGAGAGCTGGATATAAAATTTTCCGACAACATGATCCGATCCGCGTCAATTCCGATCGTGTGTAGCCTAGTCAGACAGACAAAGTGCCACGCATGCTCAGAATAAATACTGAGATGGAAGCGCTCGGTCAGGTAAAACTACCGCTCGTAATCGATATAGCACATTTGTCACGCTGCAATGTTAAAAAAAAAATTTTCTTTATAATGCTACAAGAATGAAGTTGTTTTGCTGCTCATATTCACACACACTTCTCCAAAATGTATTTCTTTATTATTTTTCCTGATTTCAGCTATACAATATTTTAATTTGTCACATCTCCCCAATTGTTTCTGTAAATTTTGTGGTTGTTTTTTTTTAACCAAGATCTCCTTTTATGACATTTTGCTCATCTTCGTAATTGTTTTGGTGTGTTTTGTGTGTCAACTTACCACAACACCATTATTATCTTTTTATTTTATTGTTTTCTTTTTTAATCTCTAGGAGGTTGTTTGGTGTTGGTGCCCCTTGTTATTAATTTGACTTTGTATTTTTGAAATGTACCTGCCTACTCACAAATAAACTGTCCTTTTTGAATTAAAACACATAGGCAAGTATTTCTTGAACCAAAAAAAAAAACTTTATTTAGGTGTCAACAAATAAACAGGAAGGCAACGCTGGAGAAACTGCTCAATTTGACTAAGCCTTTGGCCCCCAGGGCAGACATCAATTATTTTTTAAATGCAAAATGGTGGCCTGATGAGTTAATATCTTAAGGGAGAAAAGTCTGGTCCAGAAGTCAGAGAGATCAGGAAGAACAGATGACATCTATGTCCCCAGGCTGCGGTCATACAATAGCCTGCATCTTCTGTCAGACCAGACTGAACCCAGGCCATCACTCTCTTGTCTTCCTTAGGCACTTCCCTCCAGGCTGTGGCTCTGCTCTTGTAGTTGTGGCAGGAGGTGGAGGAGGAGGAGGGCAATGGTCGACCTCCCGGCTTCCACTTGCCACAGCCTCCTCCTGGCTGCCACTTGCCACAGCCTCCTCCCGGCTGAGGTCTTCCTGTGTATGAAAATGGGACATAGTTTTAGTTTTTTGGTCGTCAATCACACAATTTTGTGCTCATGACTGTTGCAAATTGAATGTTACCAAATAGAACAGACTATCGTTCTGAGCCCAGCATTTTTCATTCTTGTCCCAATCATTTTTGGTCACTACTGTCTACTGATATACAAACCACTTTGTTAAATCACAACTTACCGATCAATAATAACATCTAGTTACCATCATTAAATGTACGACAAGAAATATGTTGAACAATGCTATACCTGTCTCAAGCTGGGCCCCTCCACATGGTGCTGCCTGCAAGGCCCAGGTTGCACATTGGAAGCCTCAGCTGGGGGTGAAGGAAGTCTTGAAGGAAGACTGGAGAATGCTGGCCTGGGTTCTCTCTGGTCTGCCAGAAAATGCAGCCTCTCGTAGTACAACATCCTGGGGACATAAATGTCATCTGGATCTCCTGATCTCAGGGAATCCTGGAACTTCTTGCGCTCCCTCAGATATGTACTCCTCAGGGCACCAATTTTGGCCATCACATAGGTCATGTCTGCTGTGGGGAGCATGATCTTCACCAAACCGAGCAGTTTCTTCAGTGCTGCCTTCCTCTTTCTTAGGTCCTTAGAAAGGGGGTTGTTCATCTGCCAGAGGCAGGGCAGCTCCCTGATCATATCAAAGATTAGCTCCAGAAAATGTGGTTCCTTGAAGGGATCCATCTTCTTTGCAAGATACAACACATGACAAACCCTAATAATGTCAGGCTAAACTCTCCTAATCTTGTCCCAATATAGGCCTCAATCTAGAAGCAGTATAGGCTAGAGATGTACCAAGTTAAAATTGTACCTTTGTTTGAACGATTGGTGCGTCAGCTCCTCACTCTGCTCAAAGATCATACGTACAACACACGCCTGTTGCGTTTTATATACAGTGTGCATGCGTGAAACTCCGACATTCTTTCTAGTCTATTCCCCGCCCCTTCTCTTTAGGCGCAGTAAGGGGAGCACATGGTGGATACACAGCAGGGGCATGATAATTCCACTAATGAGGAGGACGACGAGGAAAGCCCAGACCCAGAAATGTCCCGATCCCAGAGGAGAAGATTTAAGGCCTCAAATATGTCTTTTGGAGAGATGTTGGAGATGGTGGACATATTGAAGAGGAACGACTTTGATGGAAAGTATGGCCCTTACCCAAACCCAAATGTCAGAAAGGCCAAGATCATGACTAAAGTTGTGAAGCGTCTTCAGAAGAATTTTGGGGTACGACGATCCAAGGATCAACTGAGGAAATGCTGGTCAGACCTGAAACGGAGGAAGCACGATCAGTACAGAAGGATCAAGCGAGTTCTTCAAAAAAGTAGGTAGTTGTCGTGTGTTCGTATTATTATTATTGCTTGCATACTGCTCCATGTGCTTTGATTTAATATTGTACAGTTTAAAATGGCCACTTTCATGTTTATGGGTTCAATCATTCGTAATAAACATCGTTCTTTAGCCCACTCCAAAGACGATGTTTTGGCAAGTTGCACTTGACTACATTTGTTCACACAACAGGTAAGCATTCCAGCTTTAGAAAGTGTCAAAAATAATGTTCTCACCTTAGAACTCCAAGAAACACCAAAAAACACAATTGTATGACACTTCCAAGCAATGTTTCATATTCCTATTTCTGCCCTCAAATATCTGTGTGCTAAATATTCCTTTTTTACATTCTCATAGGGGAGAGAAGACTTGGGACATCTGAGGACACCAGGGACCCCACACCTCCCAAAGAAGGGGAAAGATCAACACCAGAAGCAGAGGAGGATGAGGAAGGAGAGATTGTAGACATTGGCGAAATTGGCACCACAACAGGTGAGTGTCTGAAATCACAGCTTCAGGTAAGTTAATCAATGTATGCCTGTATATTTATAATACATGATGTGTTTTTTTTGGTTTATTTTTAGGTGATGTGGATGTTGTGGAAGACGAATCGCATTTTACCAGTGAAAGTGCCCAGATCCTTATTTGGGAGATAATGGGGTGCAATTGTGATTTAGATAATATCAAGAAAAACATCAATGATGTTCAGCAAAAAATGAAGAACATCATTGATGTTTTAGGGAGAATCTGAAACACCCAAAACTATCTAGCATCCATTTAATTTTTTCCAAAACACTTTTATATTTTTAGAAAAACCAAATTTGGAAGATGCACACAGTGTGTCAACATGTGCTATCTTCCATCATGGGGGATCAATGTATGCGTTTTGTGGATGCAACTCCTTCCTTGCTACTAAAGTGGCTGAGATGAAGGGGTTGCACCCCCAAAACACGTACATTGATACCCCATGATGGGGAACATGTTGACATTAGGCATGGGATCAGGAGAAAACTGGACACCTTTTGATTCACAATTTGTGTGCATCTTCCAAATTTGGCTTTTACAGGCGTGACACCCCATGTGATGAAGGAAATATCAGCCCAGTTTGTACATACTCATGTCTGATATTGTCTTCACTTTAAGTTAAACTTTGTAAGTTCCTGTGTTCTGTATGTTATGCTTTGATACATGCCTGTTTACACAAAAACGCCAAGTTAGATAAATGTTACCAAAAATAATGTTATATACACCAAATATGTTGGTTTGTTGTAAAAACCCTTTTCTAAATGCACATGTGAATGTGCTTTAAGTAAAAAGTTAAATTATCAACAATGTGTGGCTTCCTTTTTCAATGCGAAAAGCAGTATTTGTAGTAAAGTTGTTGTTTTCGGTGACAATGGGTGTTATTTACTAAAGGCAAATCCACTTTGCACTCCAAGAGCAGTTTCAGGTGCACTTTTGCAGTGCACTTGTAGTGCATAGTGGATTTGCTTTTAGTAAATAACACCCACAGTGCTTTTTAAATTTCCCAAATCAGGCCATTTTCATGACCCCACATATTTCTGCCATGGTGCTGAAAATTAGCAATATTTTTGTCAGTAATGAACTACATACATTATCAACATAAAACAAGGTATGTGTGTAGTAGACCCACGACATAATAAGATTATCTGAAGAAGAGACTGTCACTTCATCTCGCACAGAAATTGGGTTTGCACTGTTGTAAAAAAAAGGCCCAAAAAAACACAACAAAAAAACCTAGGAGACACCTAAAACCAAGCCAAGCAGTAAATGAAAACAAAGATTATTGGAGTTTGAAAGAAAAATGTATTTAAAAAATGCCTCTCAGACATTGTCTGGCATATCAATGGCCCCCCTACCCAAAGAACTCCACATATCTTGTTCTGACCTCGCGGGCGCTTTGGGGGGGGGGGGGGCAAGCCAGGACGGCCAGCTTCAAGGGCCATCAGGTTGGCATTTTCAGGTAAGTCTGCATCAGGCCCAACTGAGGCCACATAGTTTTCTGAGTGTTTCTTCAAAAACTTGCAGAATGCAGCACAAAAGCACAATATGATTGAGTTTATATTCCGCCATGTGGATTGGAATCAAAAATAGGCGGAACCAGCTGGCCATTATCCCGAAAGTGTTCTCCACTACTCTTCTGGCTCTGGCCAGCTGGAAATTAAAGATCCTCTGGTCCAGGGTGAAGGTCCTCATCGGGAAAGGCTGCATCAGATGGTTTGGTAGAGCAAACGCCTCATCCGCAAAGAAAACAAACGGGAGTCCATCTACATTCTCCTCTGGAGGTGGCAAACCCAGACTGCCACTCTGGAGACGCCAGTAGAACTTCGTCCGCGCGAACACTCCCCTATCCGACATCCGGACATTTTTCCCCATGTCCACATACAGGAAGTCATATGTCGCTGACACCACCGCCAACATCACAATACGATTAAACCCCTTGTAATTATAATAGTAGGACCCCGAGTTGGGGGGTGGGACGATGCTGACGCGTTTCCCATCAATTGCACCTCCACAATTGGGAAAGTCCCAACAGGTGGCAAAGTGGGAGGCCACAATCTGCCATTCCTGTGGCATTGAAGGAAACCGTGGAGTCAAACAAGAATTTTTTTTTTTTTAATGTTGCACATCAAAATTGCAAGCTGATTAGACACCAACATTTTTGGCCAAGATCAGTATAACATTTTTGGAAATTAGTACTTAAAGCCAAAAGTATAAGGTCCCTTTATCAGATGCCTCACCCCTCCCCAGAGTCTTCGGGGAGATGCCTGTCGAGAACTTGAGGTCCTGAAGACTTCTCCCTGTCGTCAAGTAGCGCAACGTGGCGATGAGCCTCTGCTCCGGAGTGATGGCTTGCCGCATGCAGGTATCCTGCTTGCTGATATAAGGGGACAGAAAAGCCAGCAGATGGTGAAAAACGGGGACCGTCATCTGGAGATAATTCCTGAAATCATCAGGATTATTCTCCCGGATCTCATGAAGCAAAGGCATGTGCGAGAACTGGTCACGCTGGCGCAACCAATTCTTGGTCCACAAACTCCTCCTTGCCCTGTTCATGGACTGGGCTTGTGTCAAAGCTAAAAGCCTAACACCAAGCCCCTGCACAGCACAAACTCTATGACGAGTACATACACCAAACATGGCTTCAAAACGGTCGGCTGGTCAGAACGGACAACAGAAAGCACCGATAAACAGCAAGGCCTGAAAGAACGAACTGAAAACCAGAAACGAGCGGACAATAAGCACTGAATATCAAACCATACTATATAAAATATAGGCCACAATGACAAACAAATGCAAACTGAATACACACATTGATAAGCAGATACGCACCGACAAGCATAAACTGTAGAGCAGTAACAATCTGAAGCACAAGTCTGAAAAGCGCAAATCATCTCTAACCAAACTTCTACTAACACGAGATCAGCAGAAGGAGCCCAAAGGTTGCCGCACGTGGTGCTGAACTTCCCTTTTATAGTCCCGTCGTACGCGGTTTACGTCACAGCGTTCTTGACGATCGGAAATTCCACCAACTTTGTCCGACTGTGTGTATGCAACACCAGTTTAGGACAAAATCCGTCTGAAAAAATCAGACGGATTTTGTGGTCGGAATGTCAGACCGTGTGTACAAGGCATTATTGTCACCAAATCATTTTGGGACAGCGCTTAATACAGACAATGTTAGTCATTTAAAGAAAAACATTTATCTTCTAACAATTAACATTTCCATCCAACAGAGGATTCCCGAGTTTCAATAGTATAATGGTATATTATCCCACCATATGTGCAACATGGAGCCCCGAGCTTGACATTCTCTGAAACATAACGGGGAGAAAGAAGGGAACATCACTGCTAGTCTAGTAGGAACCAGGTAACATCTCATTAGTACTTTCAGGTTTGCTTCTATCAAGGATATGTTCACAATACCTTTGAAGGCTCTGATTCCTGCTTTGTGCCAGTCCTCCAGGTCCCAGGTTTCCTGCAAGTCTCTTTCCCAGGCTTTCATGCAGTGGAATTTGGAGGTGGGTTCCGATAGTGACGTGTAAATTATGGATATACCCCCCTTCTGTTCCAATGCCTGACCGCACCAGCGTTCATATTGAGTGAATTCTGGATGATTGGGTTTATATTTCCATAAAGATGTCAGGAAGTGGAAGATGTGTTGGTGTCTAAATTTCTCAGAATCTGAGAGGTCTAATTTTTCTATACAGTATTTTAGGGACAGTGGGCCAGAGGCAGAGAAAAAGTGTCCAACATGGTGCATCCCTTTGTCTAGCCACCATTGGAATGATTTGAAGTCCATTCCTGCACTAAATTGTGGGTTGTAAAATATGTGAGCTAGCGGTTGTATGTCAGATGTTAACGAAGGAAGGAGTTTAAAGCTATCCCACAGTTTGATGGAGTGGGATAGTGTGGGGGACATTATTGAGGGTCTAGATTTTCTGGGGCACCAGAGTAAGTAGTCTAGGGTATATGATGGGACTGCCTGCCTCTCTATGCTTACCCAATCAGGTTTTTCACATCTCATGTAAATTATTGAGAGTTGGGCCAATCTAGCAGCTTGGTAGTATTTAAATAGGTGTGGAAGACCTAGGCCCCCTTGTGTTTTGGGGCTATTTAGTATGCGTTGGGCTAGCCTGTAACCTTTCTTTCCCCAGATGAATTTAATTATTTTCCCTTGGAACAATTTGAGGTGGTCTCTTCTAATCGCTATTGGAATGGACCTGAAATGGTAGAGAAGTCTGGGAAGTAGAGTCATCTTGATGGAGTGGATTTTACCCAGAAGATCAGTCTTGAGTTTGGGATACATGGGGGAAAAGTTTGCCTGATATAGTTGTTCTATTTTGGGGGTTCGATTTAGTCCTAAATATCTGATTGAGGAACTGCTCCATTTAAATTGAAAGGAAGATTTCAGTTGTTCTACCACTGCATTATGCAGTGAAATATTTAATGCTTGCGATTTGGTCATGTTAACTCTGAGCCCTGATATATTCCCGAAGGATTCAAGAAGTTTGCTTATATTGGGTAGCGATGTAATCGGGGAGGTGATAAAGAGAAGGATGTCATCCGCAAATAATGCACATTTGTGTACAGATTGTTCTGCATCTAACCCCTTTGATGTTTTGATCCGTCCTAAGTGTAATGGCTAAAGTTTCTATCGCCAAAGCGAATATTAGAGGGGATAGAGGGCAGCCTTGCCTCGTCCCCCTATCGATTTTAATGGGTTCAGAATAGTAAGGCCGCGTACACACGGGCGGACTGTTCGCCCAACCTTGTCCGCTGAACAGTGTTTGGGCGGACAGTCCGCTCGTGTGTGGGCTTTCAGCGGACAGTTTCAGCGGACAGTTGGACGGACAAAGTCTTTCGGAAATTCCGAAAAACTGTCCGCTGAAACTGTGTTTGAGCGAACAGTCCGCCCGTGTGTGGGCCTGTCCGCTGTACTTTCGAAATGAGCGGACTGTTCCCGCTCGGAAAGTCCGCCCATTTCGAGCGCGTGTACAGGTAGGCGGGGCCCGCGAAGGAGACGTTGCGGGCTCCGCCGCCTGGAATGGGCTTAAAGGGGAACCCCAACGCCGAAAAAAAACGGCGTGGGGGTTCCCCCAAAGTCCACACCAGACCCTTGTCCGAGCACGCTACCCGGCCGGCCAGGAAAGGGGGGCGAGCGAGCGCGCCCCCCGTCCTGAGCCGTACCAGGCCGCGTGCCCTCAACATGGGGGGGTGCCTTGGGGAAGGGGGGGCCGCGCGGCCCCCCCACCCCAAAGCACCTTGTCCCCATGTTGATGAGGACAAGGGCCTCTTCCCGACAACCCTGGCCGTTGGTTGTCGGGGTCTGCGGGCGGGGGGCTTATCGGAATCCGGGAGCCCCCTTTAAGAAGGGGGCCCCCGGATACCGGCCCCCCACCCTATGTGAATGAGTATGGGGTACAATGTACCCCTACCCATTCACCTGTGAAATAAAGTACAAAAAAAAACACAACACAGGGAAAAAATATTTTATTGCACAGCTCCGGGGGGTCTTCCGTCTTCGGGGGTCTTCTCGCCGGACTCCTCCGCTATCTGTGTGTAGCTCTTTTACTAGCGGAGGAGTCCGGCTTTCTTCCTCCCCGCCGCCGGCCTCTTCTCCCGACTTCGGGGGTCTTGTCCCCCTCTTCGGTTCTTCTGCCGGGCCACCGCGCCTTCTTCTAGCTCTTTTACAGGCGGTGGCCCGGTCTTCTGTCGCCGCTGCCTTCCGTTCTTCTGTCGCCGCCTTCGGTTCTTCTGCCGGGCCACTGCGCCTTCTTGTAGCTCTTTTACAGGCGGTGGCCCGGTCTTCTGTCGCCGCTGTCGTCGTCGCCGCCGCCGCCTTCCGTTCTTGTTCTTCTTCTTGTTCTTCTTCTTCTTCTCCTGGAGATGTTGACTCGACGAGCTCTCCGGCCGGAATGCCAGGGACACGCTCCGCTGCCACTTATATAGTGACAATGGGGCGGTGTCACATGGTATATGTCACATGGGTTGGTCACATGGTGACCCCGCCCCCTTACGATGTCATAGTCCCCATGTGACATCAACCCATGTGACCAACCCATGTGACATATACCATGTGACACCGCCCCATTGTCACTATATAAGTGACCGCACAGCGCGGCTCTGGCATTCCGGCCGGAGAGCTCGTCGAGTCAACATCTCCAGGAGAAGAAGAAGAAGAACAAGAAGAAGAACAAGAACGGAAGGCGGCGGCGGCGACGACGACAGCGGCGACAGAAGACCGGGCCACCGCCTGTAAAAGAGCTACAAGAAGGCGCGGTGGCCCGGCAGAAGAACCGAAGGCGGCGACAGAAGAACGGAAGGCAGCGGCGACAGAAGACCGGGCCACCGCCTGTAAAAGAGCTAGAAGAAGGCGCGGTGGCCCGGCAGAAGAACCGAAGAGGGGGACAAGACCCCCGAAGTCGGGAGAAGAGGCCGGCGGCGGGGAGGAAGAAAGCCGGACTCCTCCGCTAGTAAAAGAGCTACACACAGATAGCGGAGGAGTCCGGCGAGAAGACCCCCGAAGACGGAAGACCCCCCGGAGCTGTGCAATAAAATATTTTTTCCCTGTGTTGTGTTTTTTTTTGTACTTTATTTCACAGGTGAATGGGTAGGGGTACATTGTACCCCATACTCATTCACATAGGGTGGGGGGCCGGTATCCGGGGGCCCCCTTCTTAAAGGGGGCTCCCGGATTCCGATAAGCCCCCCGCCCGCAGACCCCGACAACCAACGGCCAGGGTTGTCGGGAAGAGGCCCTTGTCCTCATCAACATGGGGACAAGGTGCTTTGGGGTGGGGGGGCCGCGCGGCCCCCCCTTCCCCAAGGCACCCCCCCATGTTGAGGGCACGCGGCCTTGTACGGCTCAGGAGGGGGGGCGCGCTCGCTCGCCCCCCTTTCCTGGCCGGCCGGGTAGCGTGCTCGGACAAGGGTCTGGTGTGGACTTTGGGGGAACCCCCACGCCGATTTTTTTCGGCGTTGAGGTTCCCCTTTAAGCCCATTCCAGGCGGCGGAGCCCGCGACGTCTCCTTCGCGGGCCCCGCCTACCTGTACACGCGCTCGAAATGGGCGGATTTGCCTCCTCCTTACGTGGGCGAGTCCGTTCATTTCAAAAGTTGAGCGAACTGTTTGGCAAACAGTTTGCTGAAACAGTCCGCTCGTGTGTGGGCAAGTCCGCTCATGCAAATTTTGAGCGGACTGTTTGCCGAAACTGTTTGACGAACAAGGTTGGGCAAACAGTCCGCGCGTGTGTACGCGGCCTAACCCTGCAATTTGGTCCTTGCTTCTGGTTCCGAATAGAGGGATTTCAGTAGCCCTAGAAAGGTCTCACCAAACCCCCATTGTCTCAGTACTGCAAATAGGTAGGGCCAGCAAAGGGAATCAAAGGCCTTCTGTAGGTCTAATGATATGAGAAGGCCTTCCTGGGAAGGTCCTCCATCCCAACCAGATTGGAGGATTGAGATTATATCCACCGCTCGCCTCACCTGGTCTGGGCCTTGTCTCCTCGGAATAAAACCCACTTGGTCCTTGTGAATATAGCGATTAATAAAGGATTACATTCAACTGCATACACCGTAACACCAAGTGTCTTAGCAACCGCCAGTGGGGATGTCGCAGACACTTTGTTGATGACCTGCACCACCCCCCAAATTGTCCCCATGAAAACGCACTTTTTAATTCCTGATTATTCCACCCATAACTCTACCGCCAGCACCACCGGAAATAGTTCCAGCAGCACCATGTTCTTCAACAGACCTGCCACCTTCCATGAATCCAGCCATGACCCCGCAATCCACTTTCCTTGAAAGAAGGCCCCAAAGCCCGCAGATCCGGCTGCATCTGTATACAGCTCCAAGTCAGTTACTCACGGGACCAGACATCCACAATGCCCTCCCGTTAAAACCTACCAGGAATGAGTGCCATATTTGCAAATCCTCCTTCACTAGCCACAAGAAATGCTAAGGGGCACTCAACCCCCGCTGTACTCACAAACAGCCGTCTGCAAAAAACACGCCCCATGGGGATGATGCGACACGCAAAGTTCAACTTACCCAACAGCGACTGTAGAGTTCTAAGCTGGACCTTGCGCAATCCCACGATCCCCCGAATCTCCGCCTGAAGTGCTCTCAATTTGTCTTGACACAGTCGACACGCCATGACATCCAAGTCCATGATGATGCCCAGGAAGCTACTCACGGTAGTAGCCCCTTCCAGAGCCAGGGGAATCCCAAATCGCTCTGCAATGTGTTCCAGCATCACCAGGAGCACCGGGCAATGCTGGGCCCACGCAAAGAAAATCATCCAAGTAGTGTATTATGGAATTCACTCCCACGACTTTGCGGACCACCCATTCCACAAATGAGCTGAATCGTTTAAATAATGCACATGAAATAGCACAACTCATTGGCAGGCAGCTATTCACATAGAATTCCTCTTGCCAATGACAACCTAGCATACGTAAATTGTCAGGATGAATGGGAAGCAATCTAAATGCCAACTCAATGTCCGATTTGGCCACCTTCGCCCCTTGCCCATACCGCTGCACTCAAAAAACTGCCGCATCGAACGAAGTGTACGAAACTGCACACATCTCCGGATCAATGGCATCATTGACCGACCCCCCTTTCGGGAAGGAGAGGTGGTGAATCAACCTGAATTTATTTGGCTTTTATTTGGGCACTACCCTCAAGGGTGAGACCACCAAACCTGTCCCAATGCAACCTCCTTCCATAGCTTCTCCAAAGCCACCTCTGAATTTTTTTTGCATTGATACATGTCCCCTGGGGCAGGACCCAGGTCCCCAAACACTTTTTATGAAAATACCATGCATATTAACCTTTAAAATTAGCCCTTTTGATTTCTTCCATAGACTTTTAAAGGGTGTTCTGCGGCTTTCGAATTTGCCATGAACACTCCAAATTGTTCGCTATTCGGTGAACGGGTGAACAGCCAATGTTTGACCCGAACATAAAGCTCATCCTTAGCAGAGACACAGACCCACCCCAGGATGTTTGTTGCCTGGTGGACTTTCAGTTAAAAGAGGAAATTCTGAGCCCGTAACAGAATTCAGCTCTCACATGGTGGAAATGATATCAAAATTTACCAAGACCTGTCAGCCATCACATTACAGCACCGCAGAGACCTACAGCCCCTGATGGAAACCCTGCACGCAAAAGGAATACACTACAAATGGAAGTTCCCATTCTGCCTGTTAGCAACATTCCAAAGCAGATCAGCTTCCTTAAGAGTACCTGAAGATCTCCCACAATTCTGTGACACCCTGAACATTCCTCTAGTGGAAGTCCCTAACTGGTACGCTGCATTCTGACCCACCAATCGAAGACGCGTGCCACCCAGAGCAGAACCAATTGCTGCCCAAGACCGGAGGTATCGCCGTAACCGCTCACCTTCTACAACCCAAGCTCACCACTCCCACCTCGGCCAACAAGGAGTCAGCCCAACAAAAGCTCCACAGACTTGACTGGCTCAATGAGAATTCTGAAATGGAACCCTTGATGCATCCATACCTGAGATAGGTAACACCCTTACTATGTTTCCCTATCCATATGCATTATATACCGGACTGTGACATCAATTGTTGAATATCTCACATATGTCTTGCTACCTTTTGCTTATTCTTATAACTAGGGATGGGCTGACTGTTCAAGACATTCAAAGAAGTTTGAACATTATGGGCTGTTCGCGCCGAATTGTAGAGGGGCGTCAAGGCCCATAATGCACTGCGTCATCGCAGTGCTTTGCTGACTGATGATTGGCCAAGCATGCACTATGACCCGCATGCTTCGGCCAATCACAGCTCTGTAAGCAAACAAAGACAAATTATGGTTCAGGGGGTTAAGTACATGCCCCACACTATATAAGGCCACCTGCACGTCGGCCCAGTGTAGTGTGTTGCTGGCATTATAGAGAGATAGCTAAAGAGAGAGAGAGAGAGTGTCATTTAATTTACTTTGAGCAGGCAGTTTATTCAGTTAGCTAGATCTCACTGCAGACCATTCCTGCTGTACTATTTCTAATCTACTTCAGGCAGGCAGTTGATCCAGTTTAGCTAGATCTCACTGCAGACCGTTCATGCTGTACTGTTTCTAATCTACTTCAGGCAAGCATTTGATTCAGTTAGCTGCAGTAAATTTCATATATATATATATATATATATATATATATATATATATATATCGGGGATATGCAATTAGTGGACCTCCAGCTGTTGCAAAACTACAAGTCCCATCATGCCTCTGCCTCTGAGTGTCATGCTTGTGGCTGTCAGAGTCTTGTTATGCCTCATGGGACTTGTAGTTCTGCAACAGCTGGAGGTCCGCTAATTGCATATCCCTGATATATAGTCTAGCCAAGCCTATACCTGACGTAGGCCATTCCTGGAGTGCCTTTTCAAAGACATTTTCAGGCAGGTGACTCAATGAGGTGCAGTTCATAAAATATATCAAAAAGAAAAAAAAATACCGCCGTAAACCTAAATCTACACTAGTACAACTAAAAATCGCTGCAGCTCAGTTTTACAAGATACACGTAAACACAATAAGATAACATAAGAAAAAAGCTGCGCACATACATAAATACTGTAAATAAAATTAAACATAAACAACTATGAGTGATTAATTGATTGCAATAGTAGTGAAAAAAAGTTGATCTACCCCTCTAATAAATCAAACATACCATAATTTATAAAAAGAATTATAGTGTTAATAATGAAATTGGAAAAATCACAGTGAAGTGATAAAAAAAGTCCAATAAATGAAAAATAGTCCAGCGAAAAACATAATAAATACCTAAATTTCATAAGAATTAATGGAAAAATAAAAAATATTAGATTAATAGTAGCAATAAAAATGAAATGTAAAAATATATATTCGTGATAATAATAAAAAAATGGTGATAATATGAGTGTAATAATAATGTAAAAATAAAAAATACAATAAAAAATAAAAAATACAAAGTGTTCAATCTTCTGTCCAACCAAAACACACCAAGGATCGTGACCACCACCACACAAAATATGCGCTTACCAAAAGGCAAGGGATTTCATGCCCATAGTCAATCTCCACAGCACCTCCTCAGACCATGATAACAGTAGGCTCCCTTATTGAATGAAACAGGCCGGGACCATCAAGAGCAGCACGTGAAGTAGAAAGGCAGTACTCGAGATTCCAGGGAAATGGAAAGAAGACTCACTATAGCATAGTTCCGTATAACAAATTTAATAAAAGTAAAGAAATACACTTACATAGAAAGCAGTAAAAACGGCCATAAAAAATACCGGCTGGCATGCAATCGCCCATCCAGTCTACGCTGTATAGCGATAATGTCAGCACGTCTGCCATCCAACGTACGTTTCGTCTTAAAAAGACTTATTCGTGGGGACCACTGCATATATATCCACTGCATTGTAGTCCAACCAAGCCTATACCTGACAGTGCGCTATTCCTGGAGTACGTGTTTAAAGACACTTTCAGGCAGGTGACTCAGTGAGATGCAGTTCATGAAATATATATCCACTGTATTGTAGTCAAGCCAAGCCTATACCTGATTGTAGGCCAAAGTGACTCAGTGAGCTGCAGTTCATTATATATATATATATATATATATATATATATATATATATACTGTATATATATATATATATATATATATATATATATATATATATATATATATATATATATAGTACATACATACATATATAGTCTAACCAAGCCTATACCTGACTGTTGGCCATTCCTGGTGTACTGTTTTTAGCAAACTTCAGGAGTTGTTTAGCTAATCTAATTGTACAGTATGTCTGCAAGTCCACCAAGGAGAAGCAGATGCTCACAGGCCACTAAAAGAGGGCAAGCAGGCTCTGTGTCTACAGCCAACAGTGCTGGTCGTGGACACGGTGCATCATCAGCACGTGGCCGTGGGGTACGCTTGTCCTTTTTTTCGACAGCTGGCCGAGTGGATGACCAAAACATCCTCATCTTCCTCATCCTCTGTCACCCAGGCTCAGGGTACTTTGTCTGCCAATGCAGCTGCCAAAGCGGCCTCTTCCATCGGCTCAATGTCATCTGCCACTCTTTCCCTAGCCCCACCATCAGTCCCCCGAACTGTTCAACCACAGTGTAGGGTACATGCTGCAGTAGGATGCACAGCATTTTGAAGGCTCTGATGATGGAATCCAGGTTGAGGATGAAGGCAGTAACGTGAGCCCAGAGAGAGGGGGTGCCCAAGAAGGACAAGAAACTAGCAGTCATGTTCCCCCAGCTGCAGCATACTGCCAGGTTTGCTCCAGTGGCAAGGAGGGAGGGGATGAGGAGGTCACTGACTCTATGTGGGTGCCAGATAGAAGAGAGGAGGATGAGGAGGCAAATCTCCAATGAGGCAGGATGCCCTCCAGGGGCCAGCTTAAGGGCAGGCAACTGACTGCATCACACCGCAGAGCTCTTCATGTGCAGGGCGCTGCTGACTCCACGCATTTTTTCCAAAAGATCTTTGGTGTGGGCCTGCAACATATGTCTGAAGAGTATCAAGCATGGCCAAAATAGCAGCCGCTTGGGCACCACATGCTTGATCAGACATATGTCGAGCTCCCGTGCAGTCCATTGGCAACAGTACTCAAAAGACCCACACCAAAGAACAAGGCGGACCTCTCCTTGCTTCTCATCGGCTGGGATCTCCAACCCCGCTATAACTTCAGTCCTCTCAGAGACCTGTACTGGTGTAAAATTAGGTGTCCCAAGCACTTGCGAGCAATCTGCTAGCGGTACACCAACATCCGATTGTAGCAGGCAAATTTCCCTAGCCCAGTTGCTAAACCGGTGAATGAAATTCGCTCCCAGCCATCCATATGCTCAGCGGCTGAATGCTAGTTTGGCTAAATTGCTAGCACTCCAACTGCTGCCTTTTCAGCTGGTAGACTTTGCCCCCTTTCGAGAATTTTTGGAATGTGCAGAGCCTCAGTGGCAGGTTCCCAAACACCAATTTTTTTTCTTGGAAGGTCATTCTGGCTCTCTACTGACATGTGGAAAGCAATGTCTTGGCCTCATTGGACAGGGCGGTCAGCGGTAAGGTGCATATTACCGCTGACTCATGGTCCAGCAGGCATGGACAGGGACGTTACCTTTCTTTTACAGCACACTGGGTAATCCTGCTGGCAGCTGGGATAGATGCAGAACAGGGTGCAGTATTGTTGGAGCTTGTTCCGCCACCATGCCTACAAAATACTGGTAGCGGTGATTCTGCCACACCTCTCTCCTCCACCCCCTCCTCTTCTTCTTCCTCTATGGCCTCTTCCTGTGCAGATTTGTCCTTGAAACCAGTTGTGCTCCGTAGGAGTTCTAGGGGCTACCCAAGCACTCAGTCAAAAAGATGCCATGTGGTGCTTGAGTTGGTCTTCTTAGGGGACAGGAGCCACACTGGGGCAGAGATTCTCTCAGCTCTGCAGGGGCAGGCTCAGAGGTGGTTGATGTCACACCTGCTTCAGCTAGGAATGGTGGTTTGTGACAATGGGGCACTTCACCCATATTCCCTATTTGGCTCACGTTCTTAATTTGGTGGTGCAGCAGTTCTTCTGCAGGCTCCCGGGCTTCCAGGATCTCCTGAGGCAGGCCAGGAAAGTCTGTGGGCCTTTCCGCCAGTCATATAATGCTAGTTCTCAACTCAATGAGTACCTGTGCAAGTATGGCACCAGGACAGGGTCAAGGGAGCTTGGCTTTTTTTCACCACTCCAGTGGCTCATGATCAAGGATGCATGCACCGTCCTGTCACCATTGGAGGAGGCCACGAGGATGGTGAGCAGTATGGTGCATTCATCAGTGATACTGTCCCTCTTGTCTACCCGTTGGAGCACACGCTGCGTGGAATAATGAACGGGGCACTTGAGACAGAACAGAGGGAGGAAGAGGAGGACTTACCTCTCAAGGCAACTTTTATCATGACAGTGTTCCTGCAGGCCCGCCTATCACACAGGAAGAGGAGGAGGAGGATTGTGTCAGCATGGAGGTGGAGCCTGGCAATCAGCATCAGCAGCAATCTTCAAGGGATTGTTTTCAGGCCCCAGAAAGCCATGGACTTGTACGTGGCTGGCAGGAGGTGGCTGCTGATCAGGTTGTCCTTAGTGACACAGAGGACTCCGGACCGAATGCCTCAGAAAACCTACGCTGCATGGCCTCCCTGATCCTGCAAAGCCTGAGAAAGGACCCTCGGATTTGTGGTATCAAGGAGAGGGATCAGTACTGGCTGGCAACCCTTCTTGATCCACGTTACAAGGGTAAGGTGGTGGAATTTATCCATCCATCGCAGAAGGAGCAGAGGATGAAACATCTTTGGGAGGCCTTGCAGAAAGGTGCAATGCGTTTCCAGAGCCTGGGAGGTTACAATTTCCTGGTCCTCCTAGATTACGTGTTGCTGAGGCTTCAGTCAGTCACAGAAGGAGCAGTGGAGAAGGTGGCCTTCTGAACGATGTGTTCAGACAATATTTTAGTCAGCAGCCCCAAGGTCTGATCAATTCCAGCAACCATTGCCAGAATCTGTTGTACATGGTGCAGGAATAGCTAGTGGCAATATCAGACTTAGAGACCTTTCCAACTGAAAATCCATTGGTTTACTGGGTCTTGAGGATGGATCACTGGCCAGAGCTTGCACAGTATGCAATTGAGCTACTGGCCTGTCCTGCATCCAGTGTTCTTTCGGAACGCACATTCAGTGCCGCTGGAGGCTTTATAACCAATCACAGAGTGTGCCTGTCCACTGACTCGGTTTATCGGCTCACCTTCATAAAAATGAATCAGTCTTGGATCACCAATTACCAAGCACCTGATGCTGATGTAACCAAATTATTTTTTTATGAAAGTGAGATCCCTTGAAGACTGGGTATGCTGATACTGAGTGACTATCCTGTTATGCTGAGTGACTATCCTATTCCTCCTCAATGTTCATGTAGATAGCTTCTAAGAACATTTTTGGTTCTGGGCACCACCACCAGTGGCTAAGGCCCAATTTTTCTTCCCCTGTTTAACAGTGGCGTGTAATTACAATTTTTGATCAAATATTTAACAGCAGAGCTCGTTCCTGCGCTCAACAAGAGCATCTATGAGGGGTGGCAGTGTTGTGGCACCACCACCACTGCCTAAGGCACAATTTTTCTGCCCCTGTTTAACAGGGGCATGTAATTACAATTTCTGATCTACTATTTCACAGCAGGGCCCGTTCCTGCACCCACCAAGAGTAACTGTGAGGGCTTACAGTGCTGTGGCACCACCACCACACCACTACCAAAGGCCACATTTTTCTGCCCCTGTTCAACAGGGGCATGTAATTACAATTCTTGATATAATATTTCACAGCAGGGCCCCTTCCAGCACCCACCAAGAGTAACTGTGAGGGCTTACAGTGTTCTGGTGCCATCAACACCTAAGGCCCAATTTTCCGCATAGTGTATAGGGGAGGCGGTATAGTATATACAGGCAGTGAAGGGAGACAACAAGAAGTGAGAGGGAATCTACCCCTAGGAAGGGAAATTCTCTCCTGTAAGAGTTAATATGGGAAAAAGGTGTCTCCTCCACTGATTTATCACCTTAAAAACCCCAAATTTTTAAAATCCAATTGTCATTGGTACAGAAAGTGAGGTGAAATCTTTTGAACAGGGGCACAGACAGCAAAACAAATGTTACAGGTGTGATAACCCTTCCCTATGTTTTCCAAAAAGCTTTAAAATAGATTTTTTTGGCTGGAGCTACACTTACAAAATGTACCTGTTCCAGATTACAAACAGATTCTACATAAGAACAAACCTACAGTCCCTGTCTTGTTTTCTCTGCCTGTATACTGATGTTCAGAGTATATAGGGCCTGGGGGCGTCACGCCTTTTCTTTTTTTAATTTGGGTGCAGGGTTAATAGCCATACAAGACCCAAAGGGCCTGGTAATGGGCTAGGGGAGGGGGTACTCATGATGTTTGTTTTACTGATTTTCATCCATATTGCCGGGACCTGACATTACATTAAAGCCTCAAGCAGTTTTAAATGACTTTTATTCCTTTAGAAATGTCATTTTGTGCAGGGACTGTTCTAAACATGGGAAACAATTGCCACTTTACAGGAATACTATAGAGTAGACACCCCCCAGGTGCGATATTTAAAGGAATATTTCACTTTTATTGTTTCACTTTAAAGAGGAAGTAAACCCTGATGGTTTTACTTCCTCTTTGATTCTCTGAAAAGGTAAAGCATAATGGACTACTATGCATCGCACCGCTGTCCCCTGTAGTCCAGAGCATCCATCTGCTCGGTGGGTCTCGCTGCTCCGCCGCTGTCATTCGACGAAGCCGCGATGACGTATGCGCATGCGCGCGGGAGCCGCGATCGCGGCATGCGCCATAGACATCGGTGCCTGTCTTTTGGCAAATATCTCCTAAACCGTGTAGGTTTAGGAGATATTTCTTGGACCTACAGGTAAGCCTTAATCTAGTGGTTTGTAAGGGTTTACATCCACTTTAAGCATCATTAAAATCACTGCTCCTGAAAAAACTGCCATTTTTAAAACTTTGTTTTCAATTGATACATGTACCCTCGGGCAGGACCCAGGTCCCCAAACCCTTTTTTCAGGACAATAACTTGCATATTAGCGTTTAAAATTTGCACTTTTTATTTCTCACGTTCAAGTCCCATAGACGGTGTTCGAATGTTTGCGCAAACTTTCGGTCCGTTCGCATGTTCTGGATAGGGGGGGGGGGGGGGTTCGGCCCATCCCTACTCATTATCAGAAAATTTTCTGACGACAGAATTCAACCTCAGAAGTGACGGATTGCGTTAAATTGTTTTGTATGTGTTCTTTCATTTCTGAGCATGCCTAATCTTGCTCTTCAGATTTGTTTTTCGTCAGAAAACCATACTAATGAAAAGAAAATTGGACATTGTGGTCACATCAGACAAAAAATTTCACGCCTGCACATCCAGTTTTTGTCTGCCGAAAATTTGTAATTTGTAATCGCCTGTCAAAAGCAGCATAATAACAGAAGATCGGCAAATCGTTCATTGGACGAAATTTTTCTTCAGATTTTCCGACCGTGTGTACGGGCCTTAAGAAGAAAACCTGTTGGAGTTTGCAAAAGACTTGAGACTGGGGCAGAGAGCTACAATGGAATTGTTTAGATCAAAGCATATTCATGTATTAGCCCCTGTACACACGGTCGGAGATTTCGACAACCAAATCCGTCGGATTTTGTTCCGTCGGATCTTGTCCGAAACTGTTGCATACACACGGTCGGACAAAGTTGTCGAAAAATCTGATCATTCAGAACGTGATGACGTAATTTCGTTACGATGGGACTACGTTCAGGCTAGTAGCCAATAGCTTTGATGTAGGAATTTGATCTGAGCATGCGTGGCACTTTGTCCGATAAAAATTCTCTACACATGATCGGAGTATGTCCGATCGGACCAGTTGGTCGGGAAATATTTCCAACAAGTTGGAAAATTGGGTCCGACGGATATTCCGACGGAATCAGTCCGATGGAGACCACACACAGTCGGATTATCCGACAACACAGTCCGATAGGACACATTCCGACGGATTCTCTGACCGTGTGTACAAGGGCTTAGAATGGCCCAGTCACAGTCCAGACCTAAACCCAATTAAGAATCTGTGGCAAGACTTAAAAATTGCTGTTCACAGACGCTTTCCAACCAATCTGACAGAGCTTGATATATTTTGCAAAGAAGAAGAATGGGCAAAAATGTCCCTCTCTAGATGTGCAAAGCTGGTAGAGACATCCCCAAAAAGACTTGCAGCTGTAACTGCAGAGAAAGGGGGTTCTACAAAGTATTGACTTGGGGGGGGGCATACAAATGTACCCCCCACTTTTCACATATTTATTTGTAAAAAAAATTAAAGCCATTTATCAGTTTTCCTTCCACTTCAAAATTATATGCACTTTGTGTTGGCCTATCACATAAAATCAAAATAAAATACATTTAAAGCGGAGGGCCGTTTAAAAAAAAAAAAAAGTCAGCAGCTGCAAACACTGCAGCTGCTGACTTAATAAGCAGACTTACCTGTCCAGGGCGCCCGTGATGTTGGCCACCCGAGGCCGACCCGTCCCTCGGCTCTCGGGTGCCGGCGCCGCCATTCCTTCTAAGGGAAACAGGCAGTGGAGCCTTACGGCTTCACTGCCCGTTTCCTACTTCGCATGCGCGAGTCACGCAGCGCTTTGTGAATGGGACGCGCTGTGTTCTGGAACACACAGTTCCCAGAACACAACGCGACCCATTACCCAGAAGACAACGCGACGAGGAGAGAAGACCAGAAGATCTCCGCGGAGGAGGAAGAGGAAGATTAGGATTATGTGCCTAGCAACAGGCATTTCTGGTAAATAAATAAAAAAAAAAATTCTCATTTTTTTTTTTTAGATTTTTTTGTAATTTTTAATATTTTTTTTTTCAGGGTGGCCCTCCACTTTAAGTTTTTGGTTGTAACAAAATGTGGAAAATTTCAAGGGGTGTAAATACTTTTTCAAGGCACTGTATGTAGTGCCATTGCTGTAAACCACCCTATTTATGTAAAGCCTGTCCACACATGGAAACCACCACTGCTGGAAAATACCCTTCACTGCATATCATTCTCTTATGTTTTTAGATTTCCACTTTGATTTTCTGTTATGTTTTTATAGCGGTAATTATTTTCTTCTGCATTAAAGTGTAAAATCAACATGTATTATATTGCAGCTTACCAATTCTTAGGTGTGATGTCTGAATTCATTTTCTTTTTTGATCTTTTTTTCTTTTATTTTCACCTAGTGATCCAGTAGCAGTTAGGGGGGTCGAGACAAACCAGTTAACACTGACAGAGGTGCTTACAATGATCTGTTTTTATTCTTTAGACCCCTTTCACACTGGGGCGTTTTTCAGGCGTTTTTCATGCACTTTAGCGTTAAAAAAAGCGCCTGAAAGAAGCTGCAACTGCAATCCCAATGTAAAAGCCTGAGTGCTTTCACACCAAGATCCCTTTCACACTGGGGCGTTTTTCAGGCGCTTTAGCGTTAAAAAAAAAGCGCCTGAAAGAAGCTGCAACTGCAATCCCAATGTAAAAGCCCGAGTGCTTTCACACCGAGGCGCTGCGCTGGCAGAGCGTCAAAAAAAGTCCTGCAAGCAGCTTCTTTGCAGCGCTTTTGGAGCGGTGAATACAACGCTCCTAAAACGCCCCTTCCCATTGAAATCAATGGGAAGCGCTTGTAAAACGCCCGAAAAACGCCTGAAAAAAGCTATTGGCAGCAGCGTTTTGTGGGTGCTTTTAACCCTTTATTTGGCCACTAGCAGGGGTTAAAAGTGCCCCATTAACGCTCAAAAAACACTGCTAAAGCGCTGCTAGTTTAAGTGGCGCTTTACAAGCATTTTTCGGGCGCTGACATTTCACATTGGGACTGCAGATGAGGCTTCTTTCAAGTGCTTTACAGGCGCTTTTTTTAACGCTAAAGCGCTTGTAAAACGCCTGAAAAACGCCCCAGTGTGAAAGGGGTCTTAATGCAAAGATTTATTCCCAAAAGGAAAAAAATAAAAATAAATGTTTGCTGTAACTTCTTAAAAAGTGTTGGCTGGCGTTTAACTTTAATTTGTTAGTGTATCTAAATATGCTAGTACATCTAGCACTCCCCTCCCCCCCACACTGACAATGCTGCTGTCCAAATGTACCCCCTGATTTGGGGTTTAATTTGGTTTTAAATTTAGCACAGGTGTTCATAAAACATTCATAAGGTGCTTTAGTAACACTTTTGGAAAGGCAAATGTACTAATTATTTGTTTCTCTAATCATACATCTACTCTTTCTGTTTACTCAGCTCGAAAAATTCTGGACGACATATTTAAACTCGATACACACATTGCATTTAGAGACAGAGCTAAGGTGGAAATCGGAAAGTTGGAGGAAGTTGCTGGTGGACGAAAGTATCGAGTGAACAACATGAATGACTGGGACATGACTCCCTATGAAGCAAACATAATTTTCAAGAGAGCAATATCCGCAGTGGGGAAGGAGTTTGGTTATAACGTGATTGGCAAGAACTGTGAACACTTTGTGAATGTCGTACGATATGGAGAGGAATACTCTAAGCAGGTACAGAAAATACACACAGAAAGTGGTTGAAAGCAATGCAGGCAGTAGAGGAATAGGTCACCTTTACAGAAAAATCTGTAAGGTGAACTTACACAAGTCCCCCTCCCCCCCCCCAGTCCCGCTGACCTGGACAGTGGCAAGCCCCGGTATATCCGCGTCAGAAGCCCGGGAGTTAGAAATCCTCTCTCCATGCTTGACGTCCTCTCCATAGCTGACAGGACGGGCTATATACGACTGCTGATTGGTCAGCATCACCCATGTGATGGCACTAACCAATTAGAATGCTCCAAAATGTCCATTTTGGACATTCAGCTCAGGGGATTTCTAAGATCCGGACACTTGGCGCGGATATACAGTGGTGTGAAAAAGTGTTTGCCCCCTTCCTCATTTCCTGTTCCTTTGCATGTTTGTCACACTTAAGTGTTTCGGAACATCAAACCAATTTAAACAATAGTCAAGGACAACACAAGTAAACACAAAATGCAATTTGTAAATGAAGGTGTTTATTATTAAAGGTGAAAAAAATCCAAACCATCATGGCCCTGTGTGAAAAAGTGATTGCCCCCTAAACCTAATAACTGGTTGGGCCACCCTTAGCAGCAACAACTGCAACCAAGCGTTTGCGATAACGTGCAATGAGGCTTTTACAGCGTCCTGGAGGAATTTTGGCCCACTCATCTTTGCAGAATTGTCCTAATTCAGTTACATTAGAGGGTTTTCGAGCATGAACGGCCTTTTTAAGGTCATACCACAACATCTCAATAGGATTCAGGTCAGGACTTTGGCTAGGCCACTCCAAAGTCTTCATTTTGTTTTTCTTCAGCCATTCGGTGGTGGACTTGCTGGTGTGTTTAGGATCATTGTCCTGCTGCAGAACCCAAGTTCGTTTCAGCTTGAGTACACGAACAGATGGTCGGACATTCTCCTTCAGGATCTCTTGGTAGACAGCAGAATTCATAGTTCCTTTTATCACGGCAAGTCTTCCAGGTCCTGAAGCAGCAAAACAGCCCCAGACCATCACACTACCACCACCATATTTTACTGTTGGTATAATGTTCTTTTTATGAAATGCAGTGTTCCTTCTACGCCAGATATACTTGGACACACACCTTCCAAAGAGTTCCACTTTTGTCTCATCGGTCCACAGAATGTTGTCCCAAAAGTCTTGGGGATCATCAAGATGTGTTGTGGAGAAATTGAGACGAGCTTTGATGTTCTTTTTGCTCAGCAGTGGTTTTCTCCTTGGAACTCTGCCATGCAGGCCATTTTTGCCCAGTCTTTTCCTGATGGTGGAGGCATGAACGCTGACCTTAACTGAGGCAAGTGAGGCCTGCAGTTCCTTGGACGTTGTTGTGGGGTCTTTTGTGACCTCTTGGATGAGTCGTCGCTGCGCTCTTGGGGTAATTTTGGGCGGCCGGCCACTCCTGGGAAGGTTCACCACTGTTCCATGTCTTCGCCATTTGTGGATAATGGCTCTCACTGTGGTTCGCTGGATTCCCAAAGCTTTGGAAATGGCTTTATAACCCTTTCCAGACTGATAGATCTCAATTACTTTCTTTCTCAATTGTTCCTGAATTTCTTTGGGTCTCGGCATGATGTGTAGCTTTTAAGGATCTTCTGGTGGACCTTACTGTGTCAAGCAGCTCCTATTTAAGTGATGCCTTGATTGTGAACAGGTGTGGCAATAATCAGGCCTGGGTGTGGCTAGAGAAATTGAACTCAGGTGTGGACAACCACAGTTATAGTATGTTTTAACAAGGGGGCAATCACTTTTTCACACAGGGCCATGATGGTTTGGATTTTTTTTCACCTTTAATAATAAACACCTTCATTTACAAATTGCATTTTGTGTTTACTTGTGTTGTCCTTGACTATTGTTTAAATTGGTTTGATGTTCCGAAACACTTAAGTGTGACAAACATGCAAAGGAACAGGAAATGAGGAAGGGGGCAAACACTTTTTCACACCACTGTTCCTGGGGCTTAGAACTGGAGATTTCTACCGTCCAGGTCAGCCGGACCGCGGGTGGGGAGGGGGAGCTGGGGGGGTTGAGGAGGGGGACCTGTGCAAGTTCACCTTACAGAGTTTTCTATGATGTATGGAGTACCTGAAAAGTCCCAGTATATTCTTAACATATTCAAGAATTTTACATTCACCAGACCTGTCCTGTCCTGCTGAGGTACAGGACAAGTTTAAAGCACAGATTTATACAGTGTGAAAGGCAGAACATTCGTGACTCACAGAAGAATGCAGTCTGCCATCCTTCCTGATATCTTGCCTTGGGGGAGCTCTGGTGACTACTTTATGGGTAGCAATGATCGCTACTGTGTTATCCTGCTTTGTTCTCCCCCGGGAGGGGATGGGGGGGGGGGGGAGAGGCTCGGCGCCCGAATGACCTAATGCTCAGTCCGCCCCTGCCCATCAGTGCAACCTCATCAGTGCCCATTAGTGCAGCCTCTTCAGCGCTCATCAGTGAAGAATAAATATTACTCATTTACAAAATGTTATAACAGAAACAAAAAAAATAGTATTTTTTTTCAAAATGTTCAGTCTTTTTTAGGTTGTTTAGCAAAAAATAAAAACCCCAGTGGTGATTCCATACCCCCAAAAGAAAGCTCTATTTGTGTGAAAGAACATGATAAAAATGTCATATGGGTACAGTGTTGCATAACCGCGCAATTATCATTCAAATTGTGACATCGCTGAAAACTGAAAATCTGTTTACTTATCTATCTCCAAAACTCGAATGCCCCATAGACACGAGCAGAATTTCTGTCGGAAAAATTTTGGATGTTTTTTTCCGACGGAATTCCACTGAAGCTTGCCTTACATACACACGGGTCACACAAAAGTTCGCTGAACTTTCGACCGTCAAGAACGCGGTGACGTACAACACTACAACGAGCCAAGAAAATGAAGTTCAATGCTTTCGAGCATGCGTCAAATTGTTTCTGAGCATGCATAGGAATTTTGCACATCAAAATTGGTACAGACAATAGGAATTTCCGATCAGAACTTTTTCCTACCGAAAAATTGAGAAACTGCTCTCAATCTTTTGCTGGCTGGAATTCCGCCAGAAAAAGTCCGATGAAGCCTACACACGGTCGCATTTTCCGACCAAAAGCTCTCATCGGTCTTTTGCTGACAGAATTTCTGATCGTGTGTACACGGCATTAGTGTCGTTTCTCTCTGGTACTTCCTTGTTTTGTTATCAGCATGTTTCACTTCTGAGAAGTTTTCCTGACACATGAGATTAATTTGTGTTGAGAGGGGGAGGGAGAGCTCAGTAGACAGCTTGTCTATTCTGAACACAGTTCTGCATGTGGAGGGGGGGTGGGATGGGGGGGGTGTGTCCCTTTCCTCCAACCAGCTCTCACACACTGTAACTGCCGTCTCTCCACTCCCTCCTCTATACTCCTGAGAGATGAAGAAACATTTTTAACATGATCTGCCTTTTACCCTAGGTGGACACCTGTGCATTTTTTAGTGCATTTTGCAGTTTACATAAATTAACTACAGTCCATTTAACATGGTTTCCTATGATACACATTCACATCTATGCGTTTTGCAGCCAGTGCATTTTTGGAAAGGGTCGAGGACTTTTTCCCTGCATTTTGTATGTAATAGACTTTAATGGATTAGGACTAGAAATGCAAGTATTTGATGTGTTTTGCGCTTTTTATTTTTCCCCTTTAAAAACTATAGGACTTTTTCCATCGAAAATTCAGACGGAAAAAATTTGAGAGCAAGATCTCAAATTTTGCCAAAAAAAAATCAGATTGGACTTTTTCCGATCGTTTGTAGAGAATTCCAATCGGACAAAGTGTCACGCATGCTCAGATCAAATTACGAGACCAAAGCTATTGGCTACTAACCTCAACATAGTCACCACGTTCCGAACGATCGGATTTTCAACTTTGTCTGAACGTGTGTATGCAACACCAGTTTTGGAAAAAATCCGACGGATTTTGTCGTCGGAATGTCCGACCGTGTGTACAAGGCATTAGAAGTGTTAGAAGATCGGCGCATCAGTGTACGCGCATGCGCACTTGCGCATTGGTGCATCAATGCGCATGCCCATCACTAATGCTGGCACCAGGCAGGATATTTAAACTGGGCTTCTGCATAGACTCATTGCTGTTTGGTCTGCAGCTTCTGTATGTGTTCCTGATTCCCTGTGACCTCCAATCTGGCTTACTATTAACCTGTGCTTGTCTGCTTGATACCCTGACCCCGGCTTGCCTTGGACTCTGCTTCTGCCTTCTGATTCTGTCTGATGTTATCCTGATACCGACCCGGCTTGTGACCCCACTATCCTGCTGTTACCTGTCTATGCCTGATCTGTCTGACCCTGCACCCTGCTCATCCGGCCTGCTACCTACTTCAAGCCCAGCAAGTCGTCATCTGGCTCCTTCATCCAGCTGTAATCTCAGCCTGCCTGCTGCCTCATCCATCTTCTCCCTGTTGCCTTGCTGACTACTGGATTGATTACAGCCACTGATGCGTCAACGTGCTCCCATATACGCTGTTCCACTATCAGTGGTCCCCGAGCCTGAGCTGTACGAGAGGCCTTCCTGTGCACGTCAGGCTCCCTTACCAGGTACGTTACAGTAACAAACAGCCATGACTAAGCCTGCAAGAGGACCCTCTCCAGTGAGTGAAATCTGCCAGCACCTTGCTACTTTGACTCAAACCATCCAGACCTTGCAGGAGGGGTATGTGCATTTAGATGAACGGGTCCAGTCCTTGGCCACAGCAGAAACTGCTACTACCTCTGCATTCAACTCTGCCACGGCAACTGTACAAACTGAGACTTCTGCAAACCCTACAGTAATTATCGTACTCTCTGAGCCCCGAGTACCAACTCCTGAGAGATTTTCTGGTGATAGGAACGAGTTCAGACCGTTTTGTAACACATGTCAGCTTTAAGGTGGGGTTCATCATTTCCCTACTTCAAGGGGAACCACAAACATGGCTCCATTGACTACTGGAGGAGAGTAAAGAACAGTTGAATACCACGTTTTCGTTTTTTCAACACTATGTCTCAGCTGTATGATGATCCACAGCGAACCACCACTGCCGAAGCAGCACTACATGAACTCCAGCAAGACCGCAGAGCGGTTGAGGACTATGTCACGGACTTTAGACGCTGGAGTGCAGACACTAGTTGGAACGATGCAGCCTTGCGGCATCAATTCCATTTGGAGCTCTCAGAGGTCTTTAAGGATGAACTTGCTCGGGTTTGTGTGCCAAGCTCTTTGGAAGCTTTAATTACCCTGTCAATCCAGATTGACCCCCAACTGCGTGAACTCAGATTTGAAAGATCCACGCAACAGCCCTGTCCTGTGTGGACGCTGCCTAAGCCCTTGTACACACGGTCGGAGAATCTGTCGGAATGTGTCTTATCGGACCGTGTCGTCAGATAATCCGACTGTGTGTGGTATGCATCGGACTGATTCCGTCCGAATCTCCGTCCGACCCAATTTTCCAACATATTGGAAATATTTCCCGACCAACTGGGCAGGCCTGACCTAATCCGATCATGTATAGAGCATTTTGATCGGACCAAGTGCCATGCATGCTCAGATCAAATTCCTACATCAAAGCTATTGGCTACTAGCCTGAATGTAGTCCCATCGTAACGAAATTACGTCATCACGTTCTGAAAGATCGGATTTTTCGCCAACTTGGCCCGACCGTGTGTATGCAACAGTTTCGGACACAATCCGTCGGACTAAATCCGACGGACAAAATCCGACGGATTTGGTTGGCAAAATCTCTGACCGTGTGTACGTGGGCTAAGACTCCTGTTTCTTCTAACCCAGCATCCAGAGGTCTTGTTCCAGCTGCTGCAGAGGTACCCGAACCAACATCACTTGGTCTGATCTATCACTCACTGACTCCAGAGGAGCGTCAATGCCGGCAGGAAAACAACTTTTGTCTATACTGTGGAAAAGCCGGTCACTATGTTCACTCCTACCCAGCCAAATTGCATAAGTGTCTCTCGCTATCCTCAGCTAACCAGCCAATCCTGTCTGCCAGTTCCACTCACACAGCTCTCCCTGTCTCCTTCCAGCTTCCGGGAAAGAATTATGTCAACAACAGCAATCATTGATTCAGGAGCTTGCAGCTGTTTCATTGATCTATCTTTTGCAGCCCAGCAATGCATTCCATTCCTTTCCTGGATGATGGGCCTTGTATAAGATCAGGACCTGTGAACAAAGAGACCCCACCACTTCTGGCCATCACCTCCACCAATCATCATGAACTGTTGCTCACCATTATTTCCAGTCATCCTGGCCCTATTCTGGTTACAGGCTCATAATCTGCAAATTTACTGGAGCTCTGGAAGTATTAAGTTCCTGCCGCCACACTGTCAGAAACATTGCATGGCAGTGTCCCCTTCACCAACCACTACTCTGTTTTTTATGGACTCAGACAGAGAACTATGCCAATCGGTTCCAGAACCCTACCATGAGTACCTGGATGTTTTCAGCAAATGGGGGTGGGGGGGGGCAGATATCCTTCCCCCACACAGACCTTATGATTGCCCCACTGAACTTTTGCCTGGAGCTGAGATTCCCTTTTGGTGTATCTTCCCTTTGTCTGAATGGGAACTCTGGGCCTTAAAGGACTATATTGATGAAAACTTACAGAAGGGATTAATCCGCCCTTCCACTTCACCGGCCGGTGCAGGCATATTCTTTGTGGGAAAAAAAGACCACTCTGTACAGCCATGTGTGGACTATCCAGGAAATCAGGCTGGCATCTGCCTTTCTTGGGGAGGCTGGCATTGATGTTATCCGCCTGATGGCTCGGGTTATGTTGGCAGCTGTTTCAGCACGTTGTGCCTTATGGCTCCGTCCATGGTTGGCGGATCCGGCTTCCAAACAAGCTTGGTGCCGAATTCCCATTGAGGGAATTCCCTCGGGATTGGTACTTACAGAGCCAGAAACGCTCCTTTCCTAGAAGACAGAATTCTGGCCATGACAGAGAAGCGCACAGTTACAGGCCTGGTCTGGAGTTTTTAAAGCGGGAGTCCGCCGGGAGTCCTCCGTTTTTTTTTTTTTTTTTAAAGCCAGCAGCTACAAATACTGCAGCTGCTGACTTTTAAAATAGGGACACTTACCCGCCCAGCACGCCCACGATGTTGACACCCGAAGCCGATCTCTCGATCGTCTCTCGGGTGCTGCCGCTGCCATCTTGGGTATGGGAATCAGGAAGTGGAGCCTTTCGGTTCCCTACTGCGCATGCGCGAGTCGTGCTGCGCAATAAGGATGGTCCCCGCTGTCTCTGGGATCCGTGTGTTTCCCAGCAGGCAGCGGGGGGACCTTCGGAAAGGGGCATAGATTCTGCAGAAAGGGGCGTACCTTCTGCAGAATCTATGCCAGAAGTGGGTGCAGATACCTGTACTGTACAGGTACCTGCACCCCCCTCTCCCCTGGAAGGTGCCAATTGTGGCGCCGGAGGGGGGGAGGGTTCCAATGAGCGGAAGGTCCACTTTAGAGTGGACCTCCGCTTTAAGATCCTGGAAAAGCCAGGCAATCCTCTTTTAAAAAACCCACGAAAGGTGGTTCCACCGGCAATCAGGATTCCACTAAGTCCTTTTGAGATTAGGCCCGCTCAGGCATGCCAGGTGGGGGCTCGTCTCCTCCGCTTCCGGCGTGTCTGGGCGGCCTCAATCCAGGTTTTCTGGACCGTCAAAATGGTCTCCTCTGGTCACACCTGAGTCTTCAGCAGTACCCCAAGACTCAGATTCATTCCTAAGACTTCCATGATCAGAAGCCCTGTTAGCTTATGTAAACTGTTTATTGGAGCAAGGCGCAGCCATCCTTGTTCCAGATGGCAAACGAGGCAAGGACATGTATGCTCCTCTATTCATGGTACAGAAAAAGAACAGCACATGGAGACCAGTCATAGACTTGACCCATCTCAATCTCTTCATCCAAAAAGAAAAATGAAAGATGGAATTGTTACTTCCAATCCAGCAGTTGGTCCATCCGGGAGACTGGTTGGTTTCAATCGATCTGAAGGACGCCTAGTTCCATGTCCCAGTGGCAGTGGACTTCCAGCAATTCCTCCTCTTTGTGGTAGGCAAACAGTACCTACAATTTACTTGACTCCCCTTCGGTCTAACAACATCACCTCGTGCCTTTTCCAAGGATCTGTTAGCTGTTGTTGCTCTGCTCCGTGTCAAAGGGGTCCATCTGCATCACTATTTAGACAACCTAATTCTTATAGCTCAAGACAAAGGTCAACTTCTAGAGCACAGGAGCCTAGTAATTTCCACCCTTCAGGAATTTGGGTGGCTCCTAAATCTGGAGAAGAGTCACCTGGAACCAGCACAATCCCTTGTGTTTCTCGGTGCTCGCTTCAACACGTTGGAAGGCACTATCTCTCTGCCTGAAGAGAAGATTGGAGTAATTTGAGACAATTTGAGACAGAATCTGCTCAACCCTTGCTTCGTCTCACCTCTCCACTCTCCAATGTCTGAAAGTGATTGGCACTATGGCAGCCACTATTCCCATGGTGAAGAGGGCACAGTGGCACACAGAGCCCTTCCAAAAAGGGTTCCTCCACAATGGAATTCCTTCAGCAAAAGCCAGCGCATACACCTCACTCCACCCATGAGAGTGTCTCTCCTTTGGTGGCTCCAAGGGAAAAATCTGCGCAATTGCCACTCGATCGTTCCCATTACATGGGTCACGATAACCTCAGATGCCAGCAATGGGGGCTGGGGTGCTCATTGCCATCGGAAGTAGCTCAGGGCAGATGGAACTCCCCTTCTCTGGGGATTGTCTCCAACATACTGGAACTGCGGGCTGCCTTTCAGGCACTCCTGTCATTTCGCCATCTAATAAAGAACTCTTCAGTGATGCTCAGGTTGGACAATGCAACTGCGGTGGCCTACGTAAGTAAGCAGGGTGGAACTCACAGCTAGTCCTTGCTTCAGGAAGTGGAGCCAATCATGAGCTGGGCTCAGAGGAGTTTGTCCAACATCTCCGTGGTCTACACTCCTGGGATTCAGAATGTACAGGCGGACTTCCTTTCTCGTGTTCAGATGAACAACGAGTGATCTCTCGACAAAGAGGTGTTCGAATGGCTCTTGACCCTGGGAGTGTCTCCTGAGGTCGACCTCTTTGCATCCCCATGCAATTGCAAGATGACCAAATACTACTTGAGATTCTGAGACCCTCAGGCGTATGGGATAGATGCTCTCACAGACCAGTGGAGGTTTCAAAAAGCCTACGCCTTTCCTCCAGTGCCGATGATACTCCAGTTTCTCCGGAGGCTCAGAACAGAGAAAGTGGAAGTCATAGCGATGATTCCTATCTGGCCCAACAGGCCATGGTTCCCTCTTTTAACACTCAGTTATCGAGACCCAGTTCCCCTACCTCTCAGGCTGGATCTACTGTCTCAAGGCACAACTCTACACCCTTGTCCGTCCTACCTGCACTTCAGGGTTTGGTTTTTGAGAGGGGAAGGCTCAAAGCTCTAGGTTGCCCAGAAGAGCCCATTCCAACCCTTCTTAATACCAGAAGGAAAAGCACCAACAGAGTCGATGAGCGTATATGGTCCAGGTTCACTGATCACATGTCTTCCAGACCTAATCCTTGTAACACTCCGGCAGTCCAAGACATCCTTAGTTTTCAGCTATGAGTAAGCACTGATTACGGTGCAAAACGCATCAGAAATTTCCTGTACCCTGTTATTCTTTTGCTGTGGATTTTTTGATTCTGTTTTGATGTGCCCCACGTTGTTTCAATTAAAGATGGGATTTCAAGTCTTTTTCCAGTGTCCGGCTATCCAGAGTTTTGTCCTGCTTGTTTGCTCATCCTTAGTTTTGACCTGTCCCTGGCAGTAAGCTCACTGCTGGTACAAGTATCAGCCATATCAGCCTTAACAGGAGTTTCATGGGCAAATCATCCCCTTTTTTGTCAGTTTTTCAAAGGTGCTATCAGGCTTAGACCTCAGAGGAAGCCAAGGTTCCCCAAATGGGACATCCCTCTTGTTCTGGATTTCCTTTCTAATCTCAGATCAGATCCTGACAAGCCTCTTTCAGTGGAAGACCTCACACTCAAGACAACCTTCCTGGTAGCTGTTACTTCAGCCAAAAGAGTGTATGAAATGAGAAATTTAGGTTCGAAAGACAGGGCAGTGTTGATTCCCATGTTAGGGTCGAACCCTAAAGTGACCTCAGTTTTCCATGAAAATTAAGAGATTGTGCTTCCCACTTTTTTCAAGGTGAATAAAGTTCGCTTTATTGATATTAGAGACACAAGTTACAATTCAGAAAACAGAAAAATACAAAATAAAACAGGTGGTGTACAAACACACAACAAAGAAAAAGGAAATCAGAATACAGTACGACCCACATGGAATGCAATACATATTATACAACAACCGTCCCCGACATTCCCCTGCGAAGGCAGTGGCTAGCCAGAGATCATGCAAGAGATAATGCAGTATGATAGCCACCATGCCCTCATCAAATCCCACAGGGGGGGGGGGGGGGGGGAGGGGGGGGGGGTGCATGTAGAAATAGGGAAGACCAAGGGAAAAAGAAAAAAGAGGAGGAGGAAGGGGCAAGAGCACGGGGGGGGGGGGGGGGGAAGGACAAGAGAAGGAAAAAGAAAAAGAAAAAGAAAAAGAGGGGGGAAAAGAACTAGGGGGGGGGCAGGGGGGGAGAAGGCCCGACCCACAGATCTGACGGTGAGAGTTCCTGTATCTATATCCCCGCCCTGTCTCCACCTGTCCAGGGCAGCCATATGCCATCGAACTTCCTAGGGCACTTCCTACTAATATACGTCATTTTGTATAACGGGAGGGCCTTATTAATGATGTCCTCCCACAGGGTCAGCGTCGGGGGGGAAGCAGAGGTCCAGCGAAGGAGAATGGCCTTCTTGGCATAATAAAGCAAAAAGGCAAGCAGGAGTTTGGAATAGCGTGGCCTCTGATCCTCGTCCTGAATGCCGAGAAGAGCCAGCTCCGGAGACCGGGGCAGAGAGAAACCCAAACGGTCATCAATGGTATCAAACACATCAGTCCAAAAGGCGGCCACCACCGGGCAGCTCCAGAACATGTGGAAGAACGTTCCCTCTGCTGCTCCACATCTGGTACAGGCAGGGTCCCACTGTCGATACAGTCTGTGCAACCGCTGTGGAGTATAATAAACCCTATGTAAGAACTTGGTCTGTATTACCTTATCTCTGGAGGAAATCACCAGGCCAAGACTATCCTGGAAACAGTCACCCCAATCCTCCCTCTCCAAGGTGGGAATGTCCCTCCGCCAGGCCTTCCACAATTTCTCCATCTTAGGAGAATCCACACTGAGTAGCAAGGTGTACAGGGACGAGAGAGGCTTGGAGAGCTGGTCCAGAGACAGTAGCTCCTCCACAGGATCCATAGATAGGGTCGTAGCTGCTGGCAGCTGCGCCCTGGCTGCATGTCTCAGTTGGTGGTAACGGAAATACATCCACCCGGGCAAATCATATTTAGTGGCAAGTTCCCCATACGACCTCAGGGTACCCCCCGTGATAATATCGCCCAACGTCCGCACCCCATGTCTCACCCACACCCTCGGGTCAGGGACCGTCCGAAAGTGCGGGAGGCTAGGGTTCTCCCATATTGGCTGTCTGGGGGACCAGACTCCCGGCTTAATGAACCGTTTCCTGGCCAACCCCCACACCCTGAGCGTCGTTCTAGTTGGAAGCGGAAGCCCCCGACATGCCCCAGGGCCTTTGTATACTAAATCGGCGAGATCCTCCAAAGAACCCACCCCAGCTGCTTCAACGCAGCTCGCAGCGTTCGTCCTAGAACGGGCAAACCACCAACGGACCGACACAAGGACCGCCGCCCAGTAATAGATCCTGAAGTCGGGTAAAGCCAGCCCCCCACAACGCACAGGTAGACACAAAGTGGACCGTGCAATCCTGGGGTTAGATCCCCCCCAAATAAAGGAGCCCACACAGCCATCCAGATCCGCAAAAAAGGCACCCGGGAGCAAAACGGGGGAGTTCCTAAAAAAGTAGAGGAACCTAGGGAGGAACACCATCTTTAACAGGTTAATGCGACCTAGCAGATTCAGGGGAAGCTTCCCCCAGGAGGCACATCTAGCCTTCAGCTGAAGGAGAGCCGGTTTCAAGTTAAGATCAAAGTACTGTGTCGGATCCCTGCCCCCCACTATCCCTAGATACTTGAATTCGGTGACCCACTGGAGGGGAGTGTCCGCCGCAGCCGCCCTCGACCCCGGGTCCAGAGGAAACAGGACGGATTTGGTCCAGTTTATCCTGACCCCAGAGAAACGTCCGAATACATTGAAAATTTCCAATGCCGCTCGTAAGGAGGAATCTGCATCTCTCAAATAGAGCGGAGCATCATCGGCGTAGAGTGACACCTTCTCCTCAAGAGGGCCGATTTTAAGCCCAACCACCCCCGAGGAGGCCCTGAGGGCCACCGCCAGAGGTTCCAACGCCAGCGCAAATAACGACGGGGAGAGGGGACAGCCCTGACGGGTGCCCCTCTCCAACCGAAACGCCCCCGACAGCCTACCATTAATACGCAACCGCGCCCTCGGGGCGTTATAAAGCAACTGCAGCCAACTCAGGAAATGGGGACCGAACCCATATCTACGGAGTACCTCCCACAAATATCCCCATTCCACTGAGTCAAATGCCTTTTCGGCATCCAGGGAGGCAACAACCCTGGTCCCAGCGTTGTCGTGAGGGATAGTTAAATTAAGGAAAAGGCGTCTCAGATTGATGTCGGTACCCTTACCGGGTATAAACCCCGTCTGGTCCACATGAACAAGGCTCTCCAGAACCTGTGCCAGCCGATTCGCCAGGACCTTTGCCAACAATTTGGCATCGACATTTATCAAAGAGATCGGGCGGTAAGACGCACAGTCCTCGGGATCCTTACCCGGCTTGGGCACCAACACCACGATCGCCTCTGACATGGATTCGGGGAGCAACCCCCTCTCCAGGGACTGGGCGAATAAAGAAACCATTTTAGGGGCCACCAACTCCTGGTAAGTAGCGTAAAATTCAACAGGGATACCATCCGCCCCGGGGGACTTCCCCACCTGCATTTGAGCCATAGCCATCTGAACCTCCTCCAACGATATGGTCCTCTCCAAATGGTCCATCGCCTCTCGGGACAGAGCGGGAAGTTCCACCCCATCCAGAAAGGCCTGGAGAGCCGGGTCCTCATAATCCACCCTAGTGGAGTACAGGGCGCTATAATATTGCACAAACCGGTTCAGGATCCCTTCCGGGTCCGTGATGAGGGTCCCTCCCTCGCCTCTGACCCCACCAATATGCGCGCTGGTAGAGTGTCCCCGGGCCAACCACGAGAGCATCTTCCCATTTTTATCCCCATATTCAAAAATTTTTTGAGCAGTGCCCAGCATAGACTTCTTAGTCAATTCTATCCTATGGAGCTCGACCGCCCGAAGTGCCATTTGCCATTCCCGATAACTGAGGGGGGTGGGGGCCGCCACATGAGAACTCTCCTTTTCCCTCAACACCCCCTCCAATTCCTCCAGCAGCTGCACAGACCGCTTGCGACACCTGACAATTCTAGAGGCATATTCTCCCCACTTGAACGCATCCCAGACCACCCGGGGCTCCGCAGAGTCCGCATTCTCCAACCAGTAGTGACAGAGGGCTTCTGGCATATCCTCCTGAACCCCCACATCTGCTATCCAATACCCCGACAGTCTCCACAGTCCCCTCCGCAAAGGGAGACCAAGAGAGACCCCAAGGAGGAGGGGAGCGTGGTCAGACACCCCTCTGGGCAGAATCTGCACACCCACCACCCGACTCAACATAGCCTGCGAGACATACCCCAGATCTATGCGAGAGAAGGTACGAAACGTGGCAGAATGACAAGTATACTCCCTGCCCGAAGGGTGAAAATGGCGCCAGACATCCACCAGCCCAAAAGTATCAGCCCACCGTGTCAGACCCGGAGTCTCACGAGAGGGCCGTTGGAGTCTATCTAGCTCCGGGGACGGGGCCATATTATAATCCCCTAACAACATGACATTTTCTACTCCATACTTTATAACTATGTTCATAATGGCAAACAGAAGGTCAGTATCTGCGGGGGGAGGCAGGAAAATACCCACCAGAACATACTCCACATTCGCAATAGTAACATGCAAAACGAGAAACCTGCCCCCCGGATCCGTTTTCAACTCATGGAGCTGGAACGCAAGGGATCTGTGAACAAGCACACTCACCCCCCTGAAGTAACTCGAGTAGGTGGCATGGTAGTGTTGGCCAACCCACGCTCTCCTGAGGCCAAGCACTCGGGAGCCCATCAAATGCGTCTCCTGAAGGATACAAATATGTGGTGAGTATCTTTGTAAAAAGGTAAACACCAACGAGCGCTTGACCGCCGAGTTCAGACCCCTCACGTTCCAGGATAGAACAGAGAATTCAGCCATAACTGAAAACCATCGAAAATAAATGCCCGGATTTAGTCACATAGCCCCCTCCCCAAAGAAAAAACCATCCCGCCCCCGAGGGTGCCCCAGTTCCGGAGTACATGTAGGCGGCAAAGCCCTCCTGAGCAAGAACGGTGAACCCTGAGACCATAAGCCACCCCCCATAGTAGAATTGTACATGTGTCAACATACCGTGAAAAAAAACAAACATAAAACCCAAACTTAGACCAAACCAAAACTGATCAGCAACGGCCGATCGCCCCCGCCCCCCACCCCGCAAAACCCCAACAGTGGAGTCCCGCATAGATCCCCAAACTTAACCGCAAAATACCCTTAAGGCTTTGTGAGCAACTTACTCAGGTAGGCGTGCACCAGACCGCCAGGAGGACGCAGCCCCCCCCTCACCTCATACACACAGAGGGGGAGACCACTATTCCTACCTGCCACCAGCGCTATAACCCCCCCTTAAGAGTTGCTAGAGCACAGAAGACATAGCAATAAAGTTCACCCAACCATCACCTACAGCACAGTCCTGAGCAGTAGAGTCCCCACAATCCTGTAGGATGAACCAAGCACGATAGGCCCACTTCAACAGTCCATCGGATCCCAGCCGGACTGAGGTGAAGGTGGAGGACACCACAACCGTACCCCCCCCCTCCCAGCTCAGGGAAAAATGGAGAAAAAAGTAAAAGAAACAAAAACAAAAAGATCCGCAAATGAGGAAGAAAGTACAAAGCCACCTCAGCAGACACAGCAGCCAGGAGTAAATCATCAGGATAGTCAGCCAGGTAGTGTCTCCAGCCAAGATGCAGCATCCCTGGGATTAGTGAAGAATCTGACAGTCTCACCATCCACCACCCGCAGTTTCGCCGGAAAGAGGATGCTATACTTGATCCCTTTAGCCCTCAGGGAAGCCTTGACCGCATCGAAGGATCTGCGCTGTTTCTGAGTCTCCATGGTGTAATCAGGAAAAAACAGCAGCCTAGAATTCTGGTACTTGACCTCCTTCATCAGCCTCGCCACTCTGAGCACCTCATCCCGGTCCCTGAAGTTCATCAAGCGCAGAATCAGGGTGCGCGGGGGGCTCCCCGCCGGGCCCCTCTGCGGAGGGACCCGGTGAGCTCTTTCCACCGTGAAGTAGGGGGATAGCTGCGCCTCCGGGAACAGGGAACGGATAAGATCTTCCACAAATACCGTGGGGTTCTGTCCCTCCACCCCCTCCGCCAGGCCGACGATTCGCAGATTGTTCCGCCTACCGCGGTTCTCGGCGTCCTCCGCACGGAATTCCAGGGTCCTCACCTTAGCCTGCAAGGTCCGGATCGCCACCGAGTGTTCCGCCAGCACATCCTCCGCCTGGCCCACTCGTTGCTCTGCCACTCCCAACCTCGAACGGATCTTATCTAGGTCCTGCCTAATCAGGCCGACTTCCGTCTGGACCACCTCAATCTTCCCCGTCAGCGCCGTCTGGCAGGCCGCTATGGCGGCCATCACTTCAGGTATGCCCGGGAGGGAAGATGCATCAGCCTCCGCCGGCGCGGTCTGCGTCGCCATGTTGGAATGGGCACGTGGTCCTCCCGCTCCACTGGAGTCCGGAGCGTCTAGCGGCAATGCCCCTGGGGGAAACGGATTCCTCCTACCTCCCTTGTGTCCCGCAGATGAACGGGACGGCATAGGGTGGGCCAGACAAACCGCCAGCAGTCGATAGCGCAGGTGAAAGGATGCTGTAGGATCAGTCTCTAGCAGAGCTCCGGGAAGCACGTCTGCTCACGCCGACATCTTGGCCACGCCCCCGTGCTTCCCACTTTTAGGTCAACAGAAAATCAGGTTTTCCATCCTCTTGATGTGGGGCACACTCTGAAACAGTACCTGGAGGTCACGGCTCCTTTCAGACAATCAGATTTTCTTTTTACCCTTCTCCGTGGAAGAAACAAAGGAATGTGGGCTTCGGTTAGATCCATTGCTGCTTGGATCGTACAGACCATTCAAAGGACTTGGCTCCTCCCGAGGCAGTGACAGCTCATTCAACTCAGTGTATCTCAACCTCTTAGGCAGCTTCTCGACATGTCACTCTCGAGATAATCTGTAGAGCGGCTTCTTGGTTTTTTATTAACACATTTGTTTCTCACTACTGTGTTGAACAGCTTTGTCATCTGTCAATTTTGGTTTCCAAGTACTGTCGGTTGACGGTGTTAAATTTTGGTTTCTTTGCTCAACATTTTGCCCACCCAGGTGTGTATGGCAAGTTATTTCCCACACGTTGCTGCCGTGGAGTCTGTCAGGAAATCTGAAAATTTCCTATCAAATACTTACTGTAATTTTCCTTTCCTGATAGACTCCATGGCAGCAGGAGTTCCCTCCCAAATGTCTGGAGTAGGCTAGTTACAGAACACGGATAGTAGCCCAGAGCAAAGATTTATGGGAGTGGTGTCCTATACGGTAGTTATGGAGGCAGGGCTAACCCACACATTGCTGCCATGGAGTCTATCAGGAAAGGAAAATTACGGTAAGTATTTGATAGGAAATTTTCTGTTTTGAAGGTTTTCAGGAGGGCCCTGTCAGGTAGGCTGTACGGGGCCTCATGATTGCAAACAGCAGCCTAGATCTCTACCCTCTAACTGTCACTTTTTCTGCATAGGTTGGTCTGCTAAAAGAAATAGAAAAATAATTAAAGTACTGGTTGGATCACCGGGTGAAAATAAAGGAAAAACAACTAAAAAATAAAACTATTGCAGCCACCACATAAAGGAAAAAAAACTAAAAAATAAAACTATTGCAGCCACCACACATAAAAATTAGTAAGCTGCAATATAACAAATCTTTGCTTTTTGGTTTATTACTGCCTTAGACACTTACCCTAGGTTGACATTTATGCAGCTGTGCTTAATGCGTTTTTCAGTCACATTTTGCAGTGCATTTTTGTGTTTTTTGCATGCAATTTTCATGCCTTTAGTGTTTTTTTTTCTCCTCTTTAAAACCACTGTATATAGCTTGTTGCTAAGGAGGGAGCCATGTCCTTAACAACCAATGAGTTATCAGCAGGGTTCCCCACTTGACAGCTAAATGTAAAACCCAAAAAATTGGTGGGGAAAAAAATTGAAAATGTGTCATCACAAGGGGCGGGCTCTCAGGGTGATGTCATCGGATGGCCACGCCCCATGGGTGTAGAAGAGGTGTCAGACAGTGAAGGACAACACAATGGAGGAAGACGGCCTTTTTTGTTTTTAGTGGGTAACCGGCGGCGAGGAAGAAGACAGTTTGGGGAGAAGGTGGCACCGGGAAGAAGGCGGCACTGGCAGAAGACACCTTGGGGCTTCTTTTTGAATAAAGGATTTGTCAAAACCACCTCTTGTCCCCTTGTTCCCACAAGGTGCTTTGGGGTGGGTGGCGCAGAGCCCCCCTGCCCCAAAGCACCCACCACCCTATGCTTGTCCCAGGCATGTACTGGCCATAGGGACTATAGGGAGTTTCCCGGTGGGCCGATGGCTCAGTGGGCTGCTTTCAGTCACAGCCAGAGGCATCGCTGGGGGGGGACTTTTGGGGCTATAGCCCCAAATCTGGGGCCCAGAGTCAGTCCAGGAGTCCCCAACCACAGGGTCCCGGCCCACTACCTGCCCTCTTTCTGGTGACCCTGATGTAAGTAGGAGCTCTCTGGGGAACCTGATGTAAGGGGGGCTCTCTAGGGGCTTTTTTGCCCAATTGCGTACAGTTTATATACTGTTTTTTGCGTGTTTGCAAAATTAAAGTGGGCCGGTCTAGATGAAGTCCAGGGCCAAATTTTTGTCCCAGTCCAGCCCTGGCTCGTCCCCTCCCTTTCCTGACATGCCGGGCTGCATGCTCGGATAAGGGTCTGGTATGTACTTATTTATTTTTTTACATTCAGCTGTCAGTAGGGAACATCACTGACAGACGATGACTCAGCTGTTATTAAGCACAGCTATATACAGTCCTTTTAAACAGAAAAATAAAAACCATAAAAAAACACATCAAAAATTGGTGTGATTGGTGTGATTCCATTGAAGTTTATTACACGCTAAATGCAGGAAAAAAAATTCCCCAACCCTTTTCAAAAGCACACCGGCTGCAAACCACATAGATGCGAATGTGTACCATAGGAAACCATGTTAAGAAGTCTATTACATGCAAAACGCAAACTGCAGTTGAAAAAAAGTCCCTGATCCTTTCCAAAACACGCAACACGGCAAAACGCACAAATGTGAACTAGTACCATAGGAAACCATGTTAAAAGGACTGTAGTGCATTTATGCAAACTGAAAAACGTATTAAAATACGCCTGGGTGTGAACGTAGGGTTTACGCCAAGTGACGTATGGGTACGTCAACCAACTTTGAGTGGTTATATCAGAATGATGCCTAAAGCTGAACTCCAAGCATAGTTTTTGTTACATTACGTCGGCCTGAACCAATGTAAGTATTTATATTTCATCCCCATAGTCGCTGCTACTACAGCGATGATCCTGGTCTTCTAGGTCCAGTGCCCAGCAACGTCCCCTTCTCCAGTGATCACTGGAGGATTCTCCACTTCCAAAGCAGTCCTACTGGTATGAAATATGTATACTTCCATTGCTCCAAGTTGGACCCATGTAATTATGCAATAAAAACTATATCTGGAGTTCAGCTTTTGAGCTTTAAAGCAGCTCACTCAATTACATTAAGACCCTTTTCACATGGGCTGTCAGCCGCATTAGCAGTAAAGCAGCGCTAGTTTTAGCGGCACTTTAACATTGTTTTTGCAGAGCTATTCGGCCACTAGCAGGCCGCTTTTAACCCCCGCTAGCAGCCGAATAAAGGGTTATAAGTGCCCACTTTTCATGCGCTTTGACATCGCTGCCCATTCATTTCAATGGGCAGGGGCAGTGGAGCAGTGGTGTATACACCGCTCCTCCATCACCCCAAAGACGCTGCTTGCAGGACTTTTTCTAACGCCCCAGTGTGAAGGCACTCAGGCTTTCACAATGGGGTGGCAGGGGAGGCATTTTTCGCGCACTATTTCTAGTGCTATAACGGCTGAAAAACGCCTCCAGTGTGAAAAGGGTCATACTGCTTCATTCAAAAATTGTTAGTATTATGAGACACGGCTGTTTCTATAACAAAATGAAGCCTATAAAAAGGATTCCTATGTTCATTTTCTTCACAGGCAGAAGATGTAATCGTGTGTATGTTAACAGAGCCTTTTGTGGTTCGAGATTGTATATGCAGAAAATGGAAAAATAATTGCAATCAAACAAAAGCAGCAAATTCTGAGCCCCCTACATTCATAGTGAAAGTAGCCCGTGGTATTTTGAATGCTTTTAATAGCGTAATGAATTTCGTACAGTTCTCGTACGACAGAATAAAGAATCTGAATTGATGTGTTGTAGTGTATTTGTGTTGTATTTTCAAATGACAACTGTACTGATTAAACAAAAATTGAGAAAAATTGTTGTGCTTTTCCGATCGGATAATATCGGAAGAACTGTTGTGATCGTCTCTCGAAAGCTGTGTACTAGCGATCAGATTATCGTACGATTACTTTGAAAGCGGTATTTTTTGTCCGACTTTCGTATCATGTGTACGGGGCATTATCTAGCTATACTGTATAGTCAGAAAGTGAAATCAGTCACCGCTAATGCTATCCTGGAAACAAAAGGTATTGAAGTCAGAATGTTCAGTCAGAGTTTTTATTTCATCTGCATTAACCACTTCCCGACCGGCGCACACCGATATACGTCAGCAGAATGGCACGGGCAGGCAAATGGGCGTACCTGTATGTCCCTTTGAATTTTCCACCTAGCGGGCATGCTGCGTACCTCGGGAGTGTGCTCGTGGGTCCTGCAAACTCTATGTTCGCCGGTGGCCCAAGATTGTAAACAAGGCATTTCCCTGTTCTGTCTATTATTATTATACAGGATTTATATAACGCCAACAGTTTGCGCAGCGCTTTACAACATGAGGGCAGACAGTACAGTTAAAATACAAATCAATACGGGAGAGCCTTTAGTAGACATGTGCAGACTAGAATATTTTGTTTCGTTTTTTCGTTTTCGTCCGTAAATTTTATTTATTTAGTTACTCCCGAAATTCGTTTTTATTTATTTCGTTTTTCGTGCAAAAATTGCATTCGTCCGAAAATCCACATGAATTACGGTCGAATCTGTCTTGGAAGGCTTATGGTATCTGTCGAATGGATAAAGAAGATTCGATGGAGCTGCTAAACTATATAGCCTATAGGCGGAGCATTCGATTGCCGAAATGTACGATTGCAGTGTCGTATAGTTGCGACGATCCCGTCGAATATTATTATAAACGTGCAACGATCCCGTCGAATATTATTATAAACGTGCAACGATCCCGTCGAATATTATCATTATTTTTTTTTTATTTACTTCCCCCACCCAATTCCAGTATCGTTTCTCTCTGTCGATTCTGTTCTCTCTATGTCGAATATTTACTCTCTGTCGAAGCTTTTCTATATAATAGGACTAATAGAGGTAAACGAAACTTAGGCACATTCGACCACAGGTTCAATAGACATATGGAGTCACGTCGAATCTCCTATTCTATATCGAACTGTTGTAACAACGAAAACGAAAAAAAGCATTTATTTATGTCGGATCTTTCGTTTTTCGGAATCTGCACTTTCGTTATCGTTTGTCAAAACGAAAACGAAAATACCTGAAATTCGGACGAAAATGCATTCGGACGAAAACTAATGCACATGTCTAGCCTTTAGGGCCCTGCTCGTTAGAGCTTACAATCTAGAAGGGAGGGTAGCCTAGTGACAGGACAGAGATCTACTGCTCCTTGTCATCGGTAGCAGTGATCAGTGTCATGTCACTGGTAGCGCACCCCCCCCCCCCCACAGTGCATGCTTGGCCAATCATGAGCCAGCAATGCGCTGCGATGGCGTAGTGCATTGTGGGCCAAATCGCCTGCCATTAAAGTCAATGGGATCAGCCGCAAACTTTGCGGTTTAGGCAAACTTTAGGCCACATGAATATGGTGCGAACGGTCCACAAAGTTCTGAATTTGCCGAACAGGCGAACGGCCCGTGTTCAATTCGAACACCAAGCTCATCCCTAATACTGAGCCACAATTCTTTATTTAGAAGGTACAGAATAAAACTGATTACACAAGCTATATTTTCTTATATGTGTGCTTTATAGAAAACCCGTTACCAAGCTGAAAAACAGAACTAGTTGACTAGTTGACTTGAGTCTGATACAAGGTAAGATATATGAATTTATATGACTTTATGGCTGCACAAAATGGAGTCACTTCTGTTCAGTCATATTACTACAATCCCCTCTTTCAGACAAGAAAGGTTACGAAGGTGACAAAGGTGATTGACTTCTCCACATTGTGACACACACATAACAAACTTAAAGCAGGCACATAGAAACAATGCCAGAAGCAAAGTCACTATAATACACACAGCACTATCCTTGATCCAGGAAAATACTCCATTGAAACCGAAACCATCCCATGTTACCCAGGGGGTTCCCAAGTAATTATTTAGCCTTTTCATCATGTCAATACCCCCTCCGGTTCCCAAGGGGAACCATGCCCAGGTCATGTCCTTTTCCAAAAACAATAACCTGGTATAACGGTGTTTGAGGGGGCATTTAGGATGAACAACATGCTTGAGCAAGTGACGTCCCTCACTGTCCCCAAGAATTCCCATTATCGGAACCAATGAGTCCAAGAAACACCATCGCTTGGGATCACTCGCAATCCATGGATGTCTTGTCCTTCCACAACAAATGTATGTGCTGTTGCCCAAGGTTAGTGGCTGTCTGCTAAGGACCCGTTGGGTACTTTCAGAGAATCCTGCAAGGGCAAGCTGTGAGAGTAGCCTAGCCATCTCAGTATGGGGGTCAGATGCATGCATGAAGGTATATATAGTGTGATTCAGGGCACGATCTGAGGTGTCAAACACTGTGGAGTTCCCTCAGACTTTAAATACACATCCTCTCTATGTCTAATGAGTGTGTTATTACTAGTGGTGTTATAGGGTGGGCCACATATAACCTTAAAGCCCTCCCCCCAGAACACAGATGCTGGCGGATGACATGTGAACCAATACATATATAGTACAGTGCTCATGCCAGCATCCCTCCAAACATTATCCAACAGCTGCAGATACAGGCCATCCTACACACTGAAGTGGTCGAGCATGTCCTGGGCATACTAAAACAACAATCCCAAAATGCCCCCGATCCTCACCTGGGCCACCTTCCCACAACCCCACCACCACCACACTAAAGTTACAAAAATAGAAAACAATAAACACGTAATCTCAGTTGCATAGCAATTGTACATGGAGTGCAAAAGGGAGGAAGGGGCGTGACAGTCCATAAAAGCAAGTGGGAGGGGCATGACAGCCTTTAGGCCAAATAAAAATAGTCCCAAAGAAATACACAAAACAAAAAGTCTCTTGGATGGCTTCGGAATTAGTAATGGACGAACTTCCGACGGGACGTTTTGCGAACCGCGAACGTGGCCAAAAGTTTGAGAACCGCAAAGTTTGCGGCGGACCCCATTGACTTTAATGGCAGGCGATCCTTAAAAACCTCCAGGTCATATTTTCAGCTACAAAATACTTCCTAGCTGTGCACACATAGTCCTACCACATGGACACTGACATAACAAAAGTATTAAGTGAATCTGGGATTGACAACGACAAGCATTCTTTTTTTATCTGTGAAATTTTGACAATTCAGGAGCACATGAAGGCCATGGAGGAGAGGCAAGGTCAGGGCAGGCTATGAAGGGGGTGCAGGAGATGATCAGTGCCACAGTCAGGGCAGCGCAGTCCTGTGCCAATGTCCCAGTGTGCCAACCTGTGCTTGAGCCCCTCCCTCTGCCCGGCCCTTACCCCCACCTATGCAGGGCTCCACTGCGGTGGTCCGGAGGTGCCAGTCCAGTGCTGATCCTCAGCCATGGTGCTGGCACTGCCTGCTGATTGGCTTCTCCGCTGCCATCTCCCTCACTGATACCAGCACTGAGATAGAACACTGACACCAGCACCGTGATAGGGACTGAGCACTGACACCAGCACCGCGATAGAGACTGAGCACTGACACCAGCACTGAGATAGAACACTGACACCAGCACCGCGATAGAGACTGAGCACTGACACCAGCACCGAGATAGAGAGCACTGATACCAGCACCGTGATAGAGAGCACTGACACCAGCACCGTGATAAAGAGTGCTGACACCAGCACCATGATAGAGAGCACTGAGATGACACAAGCACTGAGATAGAGAGCACTGACACCAGCACCAAGATAGAGAGCACTGACACCAGCAGCGAGATAGAGAGCACTGACACCACACCAGCACCGTGATAGAGAGCACTGACACCAGCACCGTGAAAGAGAGCACTGACACCAGCTCCGAGATAGAGAGCACTGACACCACACCAGCACCGAGATAGAGAGCACTGACACCAGCATCGAGATAGAGAGCATACCACACCAGCACTGAGATAGAGAGCACTGGCACCACACCAGCACCAAGATAGAGAGCACTGACACCACACCAGCACCGTGATAGAGAGCACTGAGACCAGCACCGAGATAGAGAGCACTGACACCACACCAGCACAGTGATAGAGAGCACTGAGACCACACCAGCACCGAGATAGAGAGCACTGACATCACACCAGCACTGTGATAGAGAGCACTGACACCAGCACCGTGATAGAGAGCACTGACACCAGCACCGTGATAGAGAGCACTGAGACCACACCAGCACAGAGATAGAGAGCACTGACACCACACCAGCACTGTGATAAAGAGCACTGACACCACACCAGCACCGTGATAGAGAGCACTGACACCAGTACCGTGATAGAGAGCACTGAGATCACACCAGCACCGAGATAGAGAGCACTGACACTACACCAGCACCGTGATAGAGAGCACAGAGATGACACCAGCACCAAGATAGAGAGCACTGACACCAGCATCAAGATAGAGAGCACTGACACCAGGACCATGATAGAGAGCACTGACACCAGCACCGTGATAGAGAGCACTGACACCAGCACCGTGATAGAGAGCACTGACACCAGCTCCGAGATAGAGAGCACTGACACCACACCAGCACCGAGATAGAGAGGACTGACACCAGCACCGAGATAGAGAGCATACCACACCAGCACCGAGATAGAGAGCACTGACACCAGCACCGAGATAGAGAGCATACCACACCAGCATCGAGATAGAGAGCACTGACACCACACCAGCACTGAGATAGAGAGCACTGACACCACACCAGCACCAAGATAGAGAGCACTGACACCACACCAGCACCGTGATAGAGAGCACTGAGACCAGCACCGTGATAGAGAACACTGACACCAGCACCGTGATAGAGAGCACTGAGACCACACCAGCACTGAGATAGAGAGCACTGACACCACACCAGCACCGTGATAGAGAGCACTGACACCAGCACCGTGATAGAGAACACTGACACCACACTAGCACCGTGATAGAGAGCACTGACACCACACCAGCACCGAGATAGAGAGCACTGAGACCACACCAGCACTGAGATAGAGAGCACTGACACCACACCAGCACCGTGATAGAGAGCACAGACACCAGCACCGTGATAGAGAGCACTGACACCACACCAGCACCATGATAGAGAGCACTGACACCAGCACTGTGATAGAGAGCACTGAGACCACACCAGCACCGTGATAGAGAGCACTGACACCAGCACCGTGATAGAGAGAGAGCACTGACACCAGCACCGAGATAGAGAGCACTGACAGCAGCACTGATACCAGCAACTCGCTGTGGGACCCAAAAATATGACACCGCTCAACCTCTTCAAACAGTAGGGTACGGGCATATAGTACGGTGTGCTTTTTTGTACAAGGAAGTGAGCCAAAGGTAGAAAAAAGGTCGGTGTACTTGATTAAATAAATCGTTTATAGAGTTATGCATATACATGGTCTACTGGTCACATGTGTTGAATTCCTCCGAGATCCATGCCTCATTCATTTTTATAAATGTGAGGTAGTCAACACTGTCGTGAGCTAGGCGAGTGCGTTTATCGGTTCACGACCCCTCCTGCTGCGCTGAACGTCCTTTCGGACAGGACACTGGACGAGGGGCAAGCCAACAGTTCCATTGCAAATTGGGCAAGCTCTGGCCAGAGGTCAAGCCTGCCTACCCAGTAGTCCAGGCGTTCATCACGCCTCAGAGCGTCCACATCAGCCATTAACCCAATGTAGTCGGACACCTGACGGTCTAGGCGTTCCCTGATGCTGGAAACGGATGACACCTGTCGATGGGTTGGCTGAAAGAATGACCTCATATCAGAAGTCACCAACACATCTTCAAACTGCCCTCTTCTTGCAGGCGCTGTTGGATTGGTACCTGCAACTCTTTCTCTGGGAGTGGGAATTCCTCCTCTGCCAGCACGCAAAAGCAGAATGCAGCAGTTGTCGAAGCAAGGCCTGTAAGTGACAGCCCTCTGTGATGGGGTTAACATTTCCACCATTTTGGGTTTGTACCAGGGGTCTAAGTACGTTGCCACCCAGTACTGGTCCTTGACGTTTATGCTTTTTATACGGGGGTTCCTGTTAAATCACTGGAGCCAGGCTCCTGCTCATCATCCAGGATAATGTCGTCCTCCTCGTTCTCATCTCCCCATCCACGCACAACAACAGGGATCCCAGAAAGGTTTAAAGCACGCTCTTCTTGCTCCTCCTCATTCACCCCGGCACTATCCTCCTCTGACTCCTCTTCAGACTCCTGTTGTGGACTTGTCTCAGATAGAGTAGCCCCCCCTGGGAATTCATCCAGCATTGCGACTTCCTCATCTTCCTGCTCCTCCACGGCTTGATCAATGACACGACGCAATGCACGCTCCATAAAGAAGGCATAAGGTACAATGTCACTGATGGCGCCATGGCTGCGACTGACCAGTTGGTGATCTCATCAAATGGCCGCAGAAGTCTGCATGTGCCGCGCATGAGCAGCCACTGGCGTGGTGAAAAAAACCAAGCTCCCCAGAACCTGTTCTGCCGCAGAGTTCGTACAGGTAGTCGTTAACTGCACATTTCTGCTGGAGCAGTCTATCAAGCATATAGAAGGTTGAGTTCCACCGCGTCGGGCAATCACAAATATGATGTCTGACCGGCAGATTGTGTCGCCGCTGAATTTCAGCAAGGCGAGCCATGGCCGTGTAAGATCTTCTGAAATGGGCCGAGATTTTCCTTGCCTGCCGCAAGATGTCCTGGACCCCAGGGTATTTGACAACGAATCACTGCACGACCAAGTTTAAGACGTGTGTCATGCATGGCACGTGCGTAATTTTGCCCTATTTCAATGCGCTAAGCAGATTGGCACCGTTGTCACACACCACTTTACCAACTGTCAAATTGAGCGGTGTTAGCCACTGATCTGCCTGTGAACGCAAAGCTGAAAGGAGTGTAGGGCCAGTGTGGCTCTTGGCTTCCAGGCACAACAGACGCAGCACAGCATGGCAACGTCTCACCTGGCATGTCGCATAGGTTCTGGGAGCTTGGACGCTAGCAGCGGAAAAGGAGGAGTCAGCCGAGCAGGAGAGGGAGGAGGATGGAGTAGGAGGAGGAGAAGAAGAGGCGGGCCAACATGCAATCCGTGGCGGTAAAACCAAATCTACACAGGTGCCACGGGTTACATGCTTGACGGCTGTCAGAAGGTTCACCCAGTGGGCAGTAAAAGTTATATACCTTCCCTGCCCGTGGTTGCTAGACCACATGTCTGTGGTCAGATGTATCTTGGCACCGACACTGTGTGCCAGAGATACCTTCACTTGCCGCTGAACATGGCCATATAGCTCTGGGATGCCCTTCTGTGAAAAATACTTCCTTCCTGGGAACTTCCATTGTGGTGTTCCAATGGCCACAAATTTTCGAAAGGCCTCAGAGTCCACCAGTTTATATGGCAGTAGTTGGCGGGCTATCAGTTCTGCCAAGCCAGCCGTCAACTGTTGGGCAAGAGGGTTATCCGGCGTCATAATTTTTTCACGCTCAAACATTTGGCCCATGGAAGCCTGCCTTTTTCCATAAAAATGTGAGGATGGCATGATGGAAGGTGGAGTGGAGGACAATTGTGAGGGGAGAGGAGAAGGAGAAGTAGAAGATGGGGCTTGACGGTGAGAGCCTAGAGTGTGGTTTTGTGTGTTCTGTTGTTCCCACTGGGCTCGGTGATGGCAGCTCATGTGCCTTCTTAAGGCGGTCATCCCTAGGTGAATGTTGGGCTTACCGCGACTTATGCATTGACTGCAAAGGCTGCAGATGGCAACACTATTGTCAGCAGCGGACACGTTAAAAAAAACCCACACTGCGGAGCCATGTGCCGGCGTACTGGGAGCGCCAGATGTGACCGTACATGGTTGATGCCTCGCTCCTGATACATTAGCAGTCTGCTTTGTCCCTCCTGTGCAATGCAAGTTCTTCCTGCTTCTCCTCCCTATCTGCTGGTCCATATCTCCCTCTGAACTCCCCTCCTCTTCCTCTCTTGTGGGCACCCACGTGACATCACTAGACACGTCATCATCGACATCACCTTCCCCACCGCTATAATTAGAGATCTCGGAGTAGGCAGCAACACCGGGGACCAGTGCCGGGACAAGGTCATCCAGCGCCCAGAGGAAAGACGCCAAATTGCTCCCCCCTTTCCCTTAGGGTTAGGGCAAGGGTGCCCCCTACCCCTACAATAAACCATTGCGCCAGGGGCAGCCGCCCCTCCTGCCCACCCCTTGTCCCGGCCCTGCCGGGGACCAACCTCCTCCTTGGGCTGATCTGGATACTGTCGTCAGACTGCTGATTGGTGGCTGTTGCTACCTCCTCTTCCTGATCCAATGCCAAGAGTGGCTGCGCATCGGCAATGTCTTGTGATGGATCGGAAAATAATTCCTGTGACTCAAGCGAAGGGTATATGGTGGTGGTGGTGTTGTTGGCGGTAGTGTCTTTGGGGGTGCACACAGCAGAGAGTAAAGAAGAGGGTGCAGATCGAGAGGATGAGGAGGGTGCAGAAGAGTAAGGCTGAGTGAGTCACTCAACCAAGTCTGCTGCGTCCTTTGACGTAATTGCACGCACCTTCTGCAATTTGCCACTTTGGCTCAAGTCTGTTGCTCCTGCCCTACCCCTACCACCCCTACGGAAAGGCCTGCCTCTTCATCTGCCTGTCATTTTTTAAATGACCCTGTGACAAAGGTGTCTAGAGAAGTGCAGTATGTATGTGGAAGAAGGTATATAACACCCCGCTTCAATCTGTCGTTTTTGGGGGCCACTGGTCTATCACACCAGTTATAATACTTTTTTGATTTGCGTTTGTCACTCTTTGTAGTATCGCTGCAGAACCGCTCAGCAGTCACAATGCTGCACAGTGAAAATGCACTATACTATGCTTTCTATATGTGCAAGTATTTTATACGTGTATTACACCCTATATACTGCACACCAAATAGTACACCTATATCAGTCCTTAACCACTTTCAGACCGGACCATTTTGCTGGTAAATGACCAGAGGTCTTTTTACACTTTGGCACTGCGCTGCTTTAACTGGTAATTGCGCGGTCATGCAATGTTGTACCCAAACAAAATTTGCGTCCTTTTCTTCCCACAAATAGAGCTTTCTTTTGATGGTATTTGATTGCCTCTGCGATTTTTATTTTTTGCGATATAAACGTAAAAAGACCGCAAATTTTGAAAAAAAATGATATTTTCTACTTTTTGTTATTAGAAAAATCCAATAAACTCAATTTTAGTCATACATTTAGGCCAAAATGTATTCAGCCACATGTCTTTGGTAAAAAAAAAGTCAATAATTGTATATTTATTGGTTTGCGCAAAAGTTGTCACATCTACAAACTAAGGTACGTTTTCTGGAATTTACGCAGCTTTTAGTTTACGACTGCCTATCTCATTTCTTGAGGTGCTAAAATGGCAGGGCAGTACAAAACCCCCCCAAATTACCCCATTTTGGAAAGTAGACCCCCTAAGGAAATTGATAAGAGGCATGTTGAGCCCATTGAATATTTTATTTTTTTGCCTCAAGCGATTGAATAATGACAAAAAAAAAATTTTTTTTTTTTTTTACACAAAGTTGTCACTAAATGATATATTGCTCACACATGCTATGGGCGTATGTGAAATGAAACCCCAAAATAAATTCTGCTGCTTCTCCTGAGTACGGGGATACCACATATGTGGGACTTTTTGGGAGCCTAGCCGCGTACGGGGCCCCGAAAACCAAGCACCGCCTTCAGGCTTTCTAAGGGCGTAAATTTTTGAGTTCACTTCTCACTACCTATTACAGTTTTGAAGGCCATAAAATGCCAAGATGGCACAAAACCCCCACAAATGACCCCATTTTAGAAAGTAGACACCCCAAGCTATTTGCTGAGAGGCATGTTGAGTTCATGGAATATTTTATATTTTGCTACAAGTTGCGGGAATATTACAAACTTTTTTTTTTTTTTTTTCACAAAGTTGTCACTAAATGATATATTGCTCATGCATGCCATGGGCATATGTGAAATGACACCCCAAAATAAATTCTGCTGCTTCTCCTGAGTACGGGGATACCACATATGTGGGACTTTTTGGGAGCCTAGCCGCATACGGGGCCCCGAAAACCAAGCACCGCCTTCAGGCTTTCTAAGGGCGTAAATTTTTGAGTTCACTTCTCACTACCTATTACAGTTTTGAAGGCCATAAAATGCCAAGATGGCACAAAACCCCCACAAATGACCCCATTTTAGAAAGTAGACACCCCAAGCTATTTGCTGAGAGGCATGTTGAGTCCATGGAATATTTTATATTTTGCCACAAGTTGCGGGAAAATTACAAACTTTTTTTTTTTTTTTTCACAAAGTTGTCACTAAATGATATATTGCTCACGCATGCCATGGGCATATGTGAAATGACACCCCAAAATAAATTCTGCTGCTTCTCCTGAGTACGGGGATACCACATATGTGGGACTTTTTGGGAGCCTAGCCACGTACGGGGCCCCGAAAACCAAGCACCGCCTTCAGGCTTTCTAAGGGCGTTACAGTTTTGAAGGCCATAAAATGCCAAGATGGCACAAACCCCCCCCAAATGACCCCATTTTGGAAAGTAGACACCCCTAAATTTAGGGGTACACTAGTGAGACTAGGTAATAAATGGCGGGTGCCCTGAAACTATAAAAAAATAACTAACCAACCAGCGTCACCTGTAACAGTTATATGGTGATCACTGGTGAAAGGGTTAACTAGGGGCAATCAGGGGGCTTTATGCGGTAGTATATGGGGGTCCCTGGCGCTATAAAAAGCTGCGGCGAACCTAAATACCTACCTGCCTAACTAGCGTCACCTGTGACACTAATACAGCGATCAGAAAAACAATCGCTTATTAGGCTGGGTTCACACTGGAGCGATGCGGGAACGCCACGAATGCGCGGCGGGTTCCCGCATCGCATGCCTCCCGGCGGCAGTTCACACTGCCCTATGCGAACTGCTGGGAGTGTCAGTGAAATGTTAATGACACCCCCAGATCAGTTCGCATATCGCAGTGCGATCTGCAAACTTGGATCGCATGGTGTGAACACCCATGCGATCCGATTCTGCTGCGGACCAAAAAAAGGGTCCCGTGCGAATTTGCGGCGGGTGCGGCGGGTGCGACACGAATTCAGCCATACTATCTGTATAGCTGAACTCGAATCGCACAGAGATCGGATGTGATTTGCACTGCAGTGCGGTGCGAATCACATCCGTTCTCATAAACCGCTGCAATGTGAACTCAGCCTTAGTGACACTGGCGACGGGGGGGTGATCACGGGGTTAAACCTTTATTGGGGGGGTTAGGGGGGTACCTTAGAACTAAAGGGGGCTAACCCTAACTGCCCTAACAGTTATTAGTCACAAATGACACCCGCCGGGTGATCAGGGGGTTAAACCTTTATTAGGTAATAAATGGCGGGTGCCCTGAAACTATAAAAAAATAACTAACCAACCAGCGTCACCTGTAACAGTTATATGGTGATCACTGGTGAAAGGGTTAACTAGGGGGCAATCAGGGGGCTTTATGCGGTAGTATATGGGGGTCCCTGGCGCTATAAAAAGCTGCGGCTAACCTAAATACCTACCTGCCTAACTAGCGTCACCTGTGACACTAATACGGCGATCAGAAAAATGATCGCTTATTAGGCTGGGTTCACACTGGAGCGATGCGGAAACGCCGCGAATCCGCGGCGGGTTCCCGCATCGCATGCCTCCCGGCGGCAGTTCACACTGTCCTATGCGGACTGCTGGGAGTGTCAGTGAAATGTTACTGACACCCCCAGATCAGTTCGCATATCGCAGTGCGATCTGCAAACTCGGATCGCATGGTGTGAACACCCATGCGATCCGATTCTGCTGCGGGCCAAAAAAAGGGTCCCGTGCGAATTTGCGGCGGGTGCGGCGGGTGTGGCGGGTGCGGCGGGTGCGGCGGGTGCGGCGAATGGCTGAACTCGCATCGCACAGAGATCGGATGTGATTTGCACTGCAGTGCGGTGCGAATCACATTCGTTCTCATAAACCGCTGCAATGTGAACCCAGCCTTAGTGACACTGGCGACGGGGGGTGATCACGGGGTTAAACCTTTATTGGGGGGGTTAGGGGGGTACATTAGAACTAAAGGGGGCTAACCCTAACTGCCCTAACATTTATTACAGTCACAAATGACACCAATGCAAAAAAAAAAAAAAATGACATTGGTGTCACTGTGACTGGGGGGCAGGGGTAATTGGGGGGTGATCGGGGGGTAAAGGGGGGGTGTGAGTGTGCCTGGCATGTTCTACTGTGTGTGTAGAGTGTTGGTGCAACTCACCGATCCGCTCTCCTCCGTGTCGGAACGAAAAATACCGACATGGAGGAGAGAATACATCACTTCCTCTCCTGTGTTTACATTACAGGAGAGGAAGTGATGTCACGGGGGATTTCTATTCGTCGGGAGCGATCGCGAGGGGGTGGCCATGAATGAATGGCCGTCCCCTCGTCCGAGATTGCTCCCGAACGAATACCGACCGCCGCAGGCACCGGGCGGGGGCCCGATCGGGCCCCCGACCCGCGGGAGGCAAGGGACGTACATGTAAGCCCTTATGCCTGCCCGTGCCATTCTGCCGACGTACATCGGCGTGCGGCGGTCGGCAACTGGTTAACCACTTCAGCCCCGGACCATTTTGCTGACCAAAGACCAGACCACTTTTTGCAATTTGGCACTGCGTCGCTTTAACTGACAATTGCGCGGTCGTGCGACGTGGCTCCCAAACAAAATTGACCCACTTTTTTCCCCACAAATAGAGCTTTATTTTGGTGGTATTTGATCACCCCTGTGGTTTTTATTTTTTGCGCTATAAACAAAAATAGAGCGACAATTTTGAAAAAAACACATTATTTTTTACTTTTTGTTATAATAAATATCCCCCAAATATATATATATATATATATATATATATATATATATATATATATATATATATATAAAATTTTTCCCCTCAGTTTAGGCCGATACGTATTCTTCTACATATTTTTGGTAAAAAAAATCGCAATAAGAGATTATTGATTGGTTTGCGCAAAAGTTATAGCGTTTACAAAATAGGGGATAGTTTTATGGCATTTTTATTAAAAGTTCTTTCACAATGTAAACGCATATGGGCGAACCGCAAGGCCATCTCTAGAGAGGACAGTGTGCACTAGCCACTCCGACCTTGATCTCATCTCAGCTGCTCTCCTTCTCTGACAGGAGGAGGGAGGGGCTTGAGCAGGAAACACAGCGTTGGCGACAGTGACCAGCGGAGAGAAGCACCTCTGGACATGGACAAGAGGAGGAGGAGGAGGGAGAGGAGCACTATGGTGCTTCAGCACCCCCACCTCTCTGGCGTCCAGGTGCGCTGTACCCCACGCACCTGCCTAGGATCTGCCCTGTTAATATGAATATGAATATGAATTAGGAAAGGTAAGTGTCCATTTAATGAAAGTCAGCAGCCGTGGTATTTATAGCTGCTGGCTTTTAATATTTATTTTTTAGGGGGGACTCCCTCTTAAACCACTTAAGCTCTGGACCAATTTGCAGCCAAAGGACCAGGCCCCTTTTTGCGATTCGGCACTGCGTCGCTTTAACTGACAATTGCGCGGTCGTGCGACGTGGCTCCCAAACAAAATTGACGTCCTTTTTTTCCCACAAATAGAGCTTTCTTTTGGTGGTATTTGATCACCTCTGCGGTTTTTATTTTTTGCGCTATAAACAAAAATAGAGCGACAAAAAATTGAAAAAAATTTAATATTTTTTACTTTTTGTTATTATAAATATCCCCCAAAAAATCTAAAAAATTTTTTTTCTTCCTCAGTTTAGGCCGATATGTATTCTTCTACATATTTTTGGTAAAAAAAAATCACAATTAGCGATTATTGATTGGTTTGCGCAAAAGTTATAGCGTTTACAAAATAGGGGATAGTTTTATAGCATTTTTTTTTATATTTTTTTTTTACTAGTAATGGCGGCGATCAGCGATTTTTATTGTGACTACTACATTATGGCGGACACGTCGGACATTTTTAAAACATTTTTGGGACCATTGTCATTTATACATCAATCAGTGCTATTTAAATGCACTGATTCCTGTGTAAATGACACTGGCAGTGAAGGAGTTAACCACTAGAGGGCGGGGAGGGTTTAAGTGTGTGTGTGTGTGTTTTTTTTATTATTGTAGGGGGGCGTGAATTGGAGTCTGACGTCACTGATCGTCTTTCCCTATAACAGGGAACAGTCGATCAGTGACAGGCTCAGTAGGAAGCATGGGGAGAGGTTTGTTTACACAGACCTCTCCTCGTTCTTCAGCTCTGTGACCCGATCGCGGGACACCGGCGGCGATCAGGTCCGCTGGTCCCGCGGCCACGGTCACAGAGCTCAGGACCGGGTCGGGAGTGCGCCGGCGGCGGCACGCTCCCGACCCACGGCTGGGCACTTAAAGAGCAACGTACCGGTACGTGCTTGTGCCCAGCGTGCCATTCTGCTGACGTAAATGTGCAGGAGGCGGTCCTTAAGCAGTTAAGCTACATTAGGCTACATTAAGCCATTTATACATTAAATGTTTTAGCATTGTAAAATATAGCTTAATGTGAATAACTTTTGGTGTGATTAACCAAATGAGCTGAAATTTTCAGAATATGTTGGCATCGATAGAATCTTCTATTTTGTGAAGTTTTGGGGAAATTGGCTAACATTTAAGGTCTTTTTTTATACATTAAGCCACATTAAGCTCCCAAAAAACAAGCTTAATGTCCCTAGTTTGCCTTGTGGATCACCGAATCGCATGAAACTTCGTGGATAGGTTTGGGGAGTTGAGATCTTAGGCTGTGCTGTTCAGGGCAATCAATTGAGGTTTAGGCACTTTATTACACATTAAGCTACAATAACCATATGCTGACCGGGCCAGAGCTGAAAGATGGGTACAGCGTGGTCGGCTTATTCTGGGAGAGCGTCCATGGATGCCCTCCTGGAAATATCCGAGACCGTTGGGTCCGGAAGACTCGGCACATCACGGAACATGGTAAATGGCCGCTGATAGCGGCCGTTTACCATGTGATTGCTCTGTCAAATAACGAAGCAATCACAACAACAAACTAACCGGCGTCATGTCCGGTTCCCCCCCTCTCTGTACCGATCGGTACAGTGTGAGTGGAGAGGCGGACAGATCGTTTGTAGCTGCGCTGTGGGCTGGATTTGTAATGCCCACAGCGCCGCTCAGTGCCCATTCCAGCCACATCCAATACTCTGCCATACTCTGCAATACTCATCCATCCATGCATACTCTGCAATACTCATCCATCCTTACTTAGCTATACTCAGCCATACCCAACCATCCCACCCACACTTAGCCATACCCACCCAGCCATACTCAGCCATACTCAGCCATCCCATCCATACCCAGCCATCCACGGCTCATCCATGCCACATCAGTTTGCATCAATGTTACTACAGTGCAATTTTCAGAATATATTGGCATGGATAGAAACTTCTATTTTGTGAAGTTTGGGGGAAATTGGTAACATTTACGGTCTTTTTTTGTACATTAAGCCACATTAAGGTCCCCAAAAAACAAGCGTAATGTCCCTAGTTTGCCTTGTGGAACACCGAATCACATGAAACTTCTTGGATAGGTTTGGGATGTTGAGATCTTAGGCTGTGCAAAGTTTCAGGGCAATTGACTGAGGTTTAGGCACTTTATTACACGTTAAGCTACATTAAGCCATTTTCACATTAAATGTTTTAGTACCAGTATATCCCTTTGGGTATGCTGATCAAAGGTAATTTTTCATCTTTAAAGAGACAGTAACTTCCTTTTCCCATTGACTAAAAAACATTTCCCTCGTAGTATGAAATTCGGATGATATATTGAAAATTTTGGCAAAATATTGGTGAAGCAAAGCCGTCAATTTTGCTCACCCCAAGCCATCTTTTTACAGATCACGCTCACTGCTTTATATATAAAAAATTTTTTAAAAGAATTATGCTTGGCCTTGAAAAAGGATGCCTTTTTGAGATTGTCATCTTATTTACAGGAGATAATGAGGCCCCCAATGTACAGAGGTGCCCACCCCATTACAGAAATCCTGCAAATTGATATCCTCGTGTGCTTTTATTTCAGACTCCTGTAGACGGCTGACTGATGCATCTCATTGATTTCATCTAAAAATCAGGAGCGTAGTTGACGTGGGTCTCTGAATTCACCGAGTCCTCAGGCAGATGACCCCCCCCCCTCCCGCGTCACCTTTTGCGGTAAAGAAACCCCCCGGTTATATATTCTTCACCGTGCTCTGCGGAGAAGAAGCTTTGAGGATAGACGCTGTGAACCTGAGATGATGAATACACAATGCGTATATCGCAGGAGGCGTGCGGCGTCTGCTCATCGCTATGGCTGCCGTCCAATCAGCACTTGTAGAATAATATCCACCTGTGTCATCCCGGGGAGCCTGCAGGTGTAACATTGTAGCGTGATTAATATGTAATTGACTGCCGCATGATACAGAGGAGTTACAGAGATGAGATCTCATGAGGAGTCTTCCCAGGAATTTACTCCAATACAGGAAAGCAATAACCCCCTGTGCATTGTGTACAAAGCATTGCAAAAAAAAAAAAAAAAGCAAAGCTGATGCTGTTTTTTATTTTTCAAGATGATTTCACACATTACATCGTGCAATGTGCCGATCCTAGGGCTAGATTTATGGAAAAATTTGCATAGCCCAGTGAAAGAGCATGTACATTTGTTCTGTTGGGCCAAAAAAAAAAAAATGAATGCTATTAGGCTATTTCCTGTGCTGGATGAATATTTCTTATTTATTGAGGACGGGTTCACACACACTATATTACCAAAAGTATTGGGACACCTGCCTTTACACCCACAAAACTTCAATGGCATCCCAGTCTTAGTCTGTAGGGTTCAATATTGAGTTGGCCCCGCCCTTTGCAGCTATAACAGCTTCAACTCTTCTGGGAAGGCCGTCCACAAGGTTTAGGAGGGTGTCTATGGGAATGTTTGACCGTTCTTCCAGAAGCGTATTTGTGAGGTCAGACACTTATGTTGGAAAAGAAGGCCTGGCTCACAGTCTCCAATCTAATTCATCCCAAAGGTGTTCAATAGGTTGAGTCCAGGACTCTGTGCAGGCCAGTCAAGTTCCTCCGCCCCAAATTCACTCGTCTGTGTCTTTATGGACCTTGCTTTGTGCACTGGTCCAAATCATTTGGTGGAGGTGGGATTATGGTGTTGGGTTGTTTTTCAGGTGTTGGGCTTGGCCCCTTAGTTCCAGTGAAAGGAACTCTTAAGACGTCAGCTTACCAAGACATTTTGGACAATTTCATGCTGGTCTGGACTCTGCACAGTCTCTCCACCCCAAGCTCACTCATCCATGTCCTCATCCATGTCCTTATGGACCTTGCTTTGTGCACTGGTGCGCAGTCATGTAGGAAGGGACCATCCCCAAACTGTTCCCACAAAGTTGGGAGCATGAAATTGTCCAAAATGTCTTGGTAAGCTGACATCTTAAGAGTTCCTTTCACTGGAACTAAGGGGCCAAGCCCAACCCCTGAAAAACAACCCCCACACCATAATCCCCCCATCCACCAAATGATTTGGACCAGTGCAAAAAGCAAGGTCCATAAAGACATGGATGAGTGAATTTGGGGTGGATGAACTTGACTGGCCTGCACAGAGTCCTGGCCTCAACCTATAGAACACCTTTGGGATGAATTAGAGCGGAGACAGGGCTTCTCATCCAACATCAGTGCCTGACCCCACAAATGCGCTTCTGGAAGAATGGTCAAACATTCCCATAGACACCCTCCTAAACCTTGTGGACGGCCTTCCCAGAAGAGTTGAAGCTGTTATAGCTGCACAGGGCGGAGCCAACTCAATATTGAACCCTACGGACTAAGACTGGGATGCCATTAAAATTCAAGGCAGGTGTCCCAATACTTTTGGTAATATAGTGTATGTGTGAATTGGAATGAGGTTTTCACCGCATCCAATTCGCATGACGGGCGAGTGTGACCAGCTCTCAATGGAACCGGTTCACACATGTCCGGGGTGACTGCGGTGTTGATTCCAAAAGAGTCCTGTGCGTTTTTGGATCCAGTTCAGGTGTAAATTCAGTCAAAAATTTGGAATCGCACCTGAACAGGTGAACAGAAACGCACAGGACCCCAGGCTGGAAACCGCGGCCGCACATATGTGAACCCGGCCTTAAAATGGAAAATACCACATTTGGCCCCTTGACGGAGTTCAGCTTCCAATTAAAGTGGTTGTAAACCCTTACATACACCCATTGAAGTAATTGGCCTCAGGTGATACACAGAGATTAAATAAATCCTCCTACACAAGTTACACCTGTTTATCTGCAGTCTTCTCTTCTCTACATCAAGTTTTTAAAATCTTGTGGGAGAGTTTATAAAAAAAAAAGGGGGTGGAGAGTTGAACTTACACAATGCAGAGCTCAGTGAGGAGAACTCTGAGAGCTGATTGGAGGGAAGAGACACACCCCCTTCACACAGCACACAGGAACAGAGCTGATTGGAGGGAAGAGACACACACTCTTCACACAGCACACAGGAACAGAGCTGATTGGAGGGAAGAGACACACCCTCGTCACACAGCACACAGGAACAGAGCTGATTGGAGGGAAGAGACACACCCTCGTCACACAGCACACAGGAACAGAGCTGATTGGAGGGAAGAGACACACACTCTTCACACAGCACACAGGAACAGAGCTGATTGGAGGGAAGAGACACACCCTCGTCACACAGCACACAGGAACAGAGCTGATTGGAGGGAAGAGACACACCCTCGTCACACAGCACACAGGAAAAGAGCTGATTGGAGGGAAGAGACACACCCTCGTCACACAGCACACAGGAACAGAGCTGATTGGAGGGAAGAGACACACCCCCTTCACACAGCACACAGGAACAGAGCTTTAGTTTGTTTCCTGCTTTGCATCCTCTGCATTTTCTAAACTATTATTCACTGGGTGTGGGATTTATATTTATATTTATATTGCATACTTTGTGCCACTATTTACCTTCAAAGTGTGCCTGGTAGATGTCTTTTATATACTTTTGTCTCTTTTAAAGTGGCTGCTCTATTTAGGTGTGTCTTTGGCGCGGTGATAAGATCTTGGGTACCGGCGCATTGTGAGATCTGATTTTCTATTATGCAGTAATAAAAATGTCACTGGCTTAACCACTTCAGGCCCGGAAGGATTTACCCCCCTTCCTGACCAGAGCACTTCTTGCGATACAGCACTGCGTCGTTTTAATTGAAAATTGCGCGGTCGTGCGGTGCTGCGCCCAAACAAAATTGACGTCCTTTTTTTCCCCACAATTGGAGCTTTCTTTTGGTGGCATTTGATCACCTCTGCGGTTTTTATTTTTTGAGCTATAAATAAAAAAAAGAACAATTTTGAAAAAAAAAGCAATATTTTTAACTTTTTGCTATAATAAATAGCTCCAAAAAATCTATATAAAACAAAACTAATTCTGTTCTCAGTTTAGGCCGATATGTATTATTCTGCATATTTTTGGCAAAAAAATTGCAGTAAGCGAATATTGATTGATATATTTGTGCAAAAGTTATCGTATCTACAAAATAGAGTGAGAACATTCTGAGGCATATCTCCCGTGAGACAAACAAGGCATTTGCATTTTCAAGGCCACATTTTTCAGGGGAGGGGGAGGGGACACTGTAGCCAAATGACCACTACGGTGCGGTCGCCCAGTTCTGGGAGGGGTGTCTATTTCTGATGGAGCACGCACCCGACATGATCTGAGGAGGGTGTGTGGAAGGGAAGGAAGGAAGGAAAGAAGGGTGGAAGGAAGAACGTAAGATAAGGAAGGAAATATGGAAGGAAAGACAAAAGGAAGGAAGGGAGGGAAGAAAGGAAGGAAAAAAAAGGAAAGGAAGGAAGTCAGGAATGAAGGAAATGAAGGAAGTCAGGAAGGGAAGAAAGGAAGGGAAAGAAGTTAGGGAAGAAAGGAAGGAAGAACGGAAGGGAAGAAAGGAAGGAAAGAAGTAAGGAAGGAAGGAAAGAAGGAAGAATGTAAGGGAAGGAAGGAAGGAAATATGGAAGAAAAGACAGAGGAAAGAAGAAAAGAAGGAAGGGAAGGAAAGGAAGGAAGTCAGGAATGAAGGAAGGAAGGAAGGAAAGAAGTAAGGAAGGAAGGAAAGAAGGATGGAAGGAAGAATGGAAGGGAAGGAAGGAAGGAAGGAAGGAAATATGGAAGGAAAGACAGGAAAGAAGAAAAGAAGGAAGGGAAGGAAGGAAAGAAAGGACTTCAGGAATGAAGGAAGTCAGGAAGGGCAGAAAGGAAGGGAAAGAAGGAAAGGAAGAACAGTAGGTAAGAAAGGAAGGAAAGAAGTAAGGAAGGAAAAAAAGGAAGGAAGGAAGGAAAGGAAGAAAAGAAGGGAAGTAAGGAAGGAAGGGAAGGAAGGATGGAAGGGGAGAAAGGAAGGAAAGGAGGAATGAAAGGAAGGATGGATGGAAGCTAAGGAAGGAAAGAAGGAAGTCAGCAATGAAATAAGGAAGGAAAGGAAGGAATGAAGTCAGGAAAGAAGGAAGGAAGGAAGGAAGGAAGGAAGGAAGAAAAGAAGGAAGGAAGGAAAGGAAGAAAGGAAGTCAGGAAACACGGAAGGAAGGAAGTCAGAAAACACGGAAGGAAAGAAGGAAGAAAGGAAAGGAAAGCAGTCAGGAAAGAAGGAAAGAAGGACGGAAAGACGGAAGGAAAGGAAGGAAGGAAGGAAAGAATGAAGGAAGGAAAGACAGAAGTAGGAAGGAAAGAAAACAAATGCAGCCACCACATCTAAGGACAGGTAAATTGCAACATATGACAGTTTTTGGTCTGGAGTTTAGATACACTCTGAGTTTAGAGACACTCTGATAACTGATTTCTAAAGTCTATGGCGCTTCATTCATTACGAACGTTCTTTGTTCTATTAAACTCTTCTCAATACAAGTCATTGAGAACAAAGTTAGATAAAGTTTGCACAATTATTAGGTCTCTTCCATTGTCACCATTGTCAAACCTTGGCCTTTTGCCGCTTTGTCTGGTTGCTTCAAGGTGAAACTTTACTTGTCGTTCTCCAAGTTTCTTTTTCCTCCCCTGAAGCTGAAATGCGCCTTTCTTGTAGCGAGTTGTGTTCGGGTTCAGGGTTGACGCGTTTGCTACAATAGTTCAGTTCTTTTCTTGCATATTGTGTTTCAGATATAACAAAGCGCGATCTGGGCCGCGGAACAATGGCGGCGTCCTTCAGGAGTAAACAGAAACATTTGGATGTTTTTGCTTTTAAGCCGGCGGCGAGTCCCAGGCTCGCGCTTTGTTGAATTCTGGGTACACGGATCTCCAGAAGCAGCTGTGCTGGGATTTCAGACACCGGCGCCGCTCTTTGTTCTTTTGTTGCTGCGAATCAGAATCAGATCGGAAAGAGCAGTAACGGGAAACAGAAGAACTTCAGGTGCGTCTTTGTGAAAAAAAAAAAGATTTATGCAGGTAAAGGTTCCATTTTTTCATCAAAGGGATTGGATGCCCTGGAAAATAATACAGCGCAATGAATGGAGGGAGGCTGAAACATATTTATTGTTGTATCTTTGTTTGATCCGAGGTTTAAAGCTGAACTCCGAGCACAAAAAACTTTTAATTCAACCGTTTGCAGCAATAACCACAAAGGATAAAAATCCAGATATTACTTTGTAAAACTAGCAGTGATACCATCGCTCAGATTTTTCCGCCACAATGTCACGCTAAAAATCTCAGATCACCGCCATTACCAGTAAAAACAATAAATAATAAATAAAAGTTCCTAAATATATCCCGTAGTTTGTAGATGTGATAACTTTTGCGCAAACCAATCAATATATGCCTATTGCGCTTTTTTTTTTACCTAAAATATGTAGAAGAATATACATTGGCCTAAACTGATGAATATATTTTTTTATATACTTCTGGGGCTGAAGTGGTTAACCGGTTCCCGACCAGCGCACGACGATGTACGTCGACAGAATGGCACGGGCAGGCATATTGGCGTACAGATACGTCCAATCTTCAATGCCGCCCTGCCATCGGGAGCGCACCGCCGCCGGCGGCGCGCTCACGCGCTGGTCGGGACCCCCGTGAGTCCGGTCGCGGGACCCGCGGACTCGATCGCCACGGGCATCCCCGCAATCGTCTCACGGGACGGCTGAATGGAGGAAATGCCGTGTAAACAGCATTTCTCCATTCTGCCTAGCAACTAGTGACGCTGATCTCTGCTCCATGTGATTGGAGCAGAGATCAGCGTTCACTAAATGAAAGCCCAACCCCCCCCAACAGTTAGTAACACACCCCTAGGAACACTTAACCCCTACACTGCCACCCACTGGTTAACCCCTTCACTGCCAGTGTCATTTACACAGGAATCACTGCATTTATATAGCAGTGATTACTGTATAAATGACAATGGTCCCAAAAATGTGTCAAAAATGTCCGATGTGTCCGCCACAATGTCGCAGTCACAATAAAAATCGCTGATCGCCGCCATTACTAGTAAAAAAAAATAATAATAAAAAATTATTAATAAAAATGCTATAAAACTATCCCTATTTTGTAAACGCTATAACTTTTGCGATTTTTTTTTACCAAAAATATGTAGAAGAATACGTATCGGCCTAAACTGAGGGAAAAAAAGTTTTTTTATATATTTTTGGGGGATATTTATTATAACAAAAAGTAAAAAATAATGCGTTTTTTTCAAAATTGTCGCTCTATTTTTGTTTATAGCGCAAAAAATAAAAACCACAGGGGTGATCAAATACCCCCAAAAGAAAGCTCTATTTGTGGGAAAAAAAGGACGTCAATTTTGTTTGGGAGCCACGTCGCACGACCGCGCAATTGTCAGTTAAAGCGACGCAGTGCCGAATCGCAAAAAGTGGTCTGGTCTTTGACCAGCAAAATGGTCCGGTCTGTAAGTGGTTAAAGAAGCCTATCCAGGCTGCTGGGGGATCTGTTGTTGGGGATCTATTGTTGCTGGGGTGATATTTTGTTGTTCCCGGGGAAGTAAGTGGGAGCTGTTGTTGTGTGGGGTTTCTATCGTTGCTGGGAGAGCTATTGTTGTTGGCTGCAGGAGATCTATTTTACTGTGTTTCTTGTTATCATCAACAAATTTCATCCAAATTATGTAGTACCACAAGATCATATTTGGTTCTGCTTTCTCTAAAAGGAGCAGTACTGAGAGGTGGGTAAGGGGTTGAACCAAGTAACAGTGCTCAGAAGTTGGTAGGTAGGGATGGGCGAACGGTTTGGCCCGAGCATAAGTTAGGCCCCCGTGGGAAGCACCAGGGATGCCCCCGTGGCGTCAGAGGGCGGAGGGGTCACCCGTTTACGGCACCGGGTGGCCTCTCCCTCAGCTATATAACAGCTGTCACCTAGAAGAAGCATCACTCGGCGGGAGCCTCCCAGGGAGGCAGAAGTGTTGCGGCTTTTACCTTTAATTTTCGGTCTGCCGGGCAGAGTAAATTTACATTGCTGGACATTTTTTTATTTTTTAATAAAGGACTTGTCCCAAGCTGTCACTTGTCTTTTTTACCATTTTTGACACTTTTTTTGTGAAATGGTAGGGGTACAATGTACCCTGTTACCAATATACATAAGGAGTAGCCGGGATCTGGGGGTCCCCTTGTTAAAGGGGGCTTCCAGATTCTGCTAATCCCCCCACCAGTAGACCCCCACAACCACCGGGCAAGGGTTGTGGGGATGAGGCCTGCAAAGCTCTTTTGTCTCCCCTCTTTTCCTGCAGCCTGCCAGGTTGTGTGCTTGGAGAAGGGTCTGGTATGGATTTTGGGGGGGGACTCTATGCCATTTTTGTTAAATTTTGATGCAGGGTTCCCCTTAATTTACATATCAGACCTGAATGGCCATTTTGGGGGGACCTCCACGCAATTTTTTTTTTTCAATTTTTGTTCGAGGTTCCCTTAATATTCATAACAGACCCAAGGGGACTGGTAAGGGACTGGGGAGAACCCATGCCCTTTTTTTCAATGAGTTTTATCTATATTGCCGAGATCCAACAATTCATTATAGCCGCAATCAGTTTTATTTTCAAACAATTTTATTGTAATATAACGCATTGACAAGCAAAGATAAGCAGAGATATCAACCATTGTACAAAATTTGTAGAGAGTTGATGAACAAATAAGCAAGTAATGCCCGAGTACATAAAACAACTTAAATTACTAGTATAAACAACATGTGGACCTGGCATACAACTGTTGCATACTATGTATTCTTTATAGCTAGATCCAGTAGGTCCGGGGGCATCCCGTCCCCTCCCAACACTCCCATGGGCAGGGCCGAGAGGGGACGGCATGCCCAACCACAGTAGACTAAAATGTGAATAGCACGTAGTCCCAAAGTAATAGTAAAGGAGAGAAAAAAAAAAAAGAACAAACAGGGTAGGAAAAAAAGTCGGTTGAAATGACTGAGTCAGATAACAGACCTGCAGGAGAATCACAGCAAACTTACATATAATATATCAAGATTAGTACATTAAACCAGTGACTTTCACTGCCGGCTCTACCTGGTCTGAGGGTGTTAGATTATGTGTTACCCAAGCTTAACGCAGCTCGGGTGTGTTAACCAGGGAGACCACTGTTTGTTGAATCTAGATTCTGTCATGTTTACCCTAGAGAGGAGAAATTCCATGCGACAATGAGTATTGAGTGTGTTGAGAAGTTCAGGTAGTGTTGGTGGGAGAGGGTTTTTCCACGCACGTGCTATAAGCAGGCGCGCAGAGATTAGTACATGGTGCACCATAGGTAGACTAGTAGGAGGCCAATATTGGGTATCCAGACCAAATAGAGCCATACGTGAAGTCAGCTGGTAGTGAGATTTGGTCAGTGTCTGAACCAGAGAGGAAACTTGTAGCCAGAAGGACCCAATAACCGGGCAGCTCCACCAGATGTGTAATAAGTCTCCAGTGAAGTTGCAATTCCTCCAGCACTTTGGAGAGTGGGTGGGAAAAATGGTCGCCAGCTTTTGCGGTGTGTAGTACCACCTATGAAACAGTTTCATGACCGTTTCCCAGTGCGTTATATTTTTGGAGACGACTGTTGGAGTTCGTAGTGCACGATGCCAGTCCTCCAAAGGGAAGGAGCAGTGTAACAGGGATTCCCAGTAAAGAATGTTTGAAGATTTTGAGGATGTAGCAGGATTGGAGAGGAGTTTGTAGATGAAGGATATGCCCTTCGAGATAGCGAGAGGACGATTATAAAGGCGGAGAAGGTCCCTGGAGATAGGGTCTGTGGACGTCAAGCTTTGGGAGATTATATGCCTAAGCCTTAAGTAGATGTAAAAGTCCTTATGCGAAAGACTAAATTCCGAGATCAGTTGTTGAAAGCTTTTTAGATCTGTACCCAGCAACAGGGCTCCAATTGTTTTGATTCCTGCAGCATGCCAATGCTTAATTGGAAGGTCTGGAGAAAGAAGTTGTAGTGCTAGTAAGGGTAGATTTTTAAGTGCGTCTTTGTGTAGGCCATGATGATCTTTGCATATTGCACTCCATTGCACCAAGCAGGCACGAACAGTTGGAAGGATGGAACGTTCGATAGGGAAAGACAGCCAAATTGCCGCTAGGGTCAGTTGTGGATCGGCCGGGAGAGTTGCAGCTTCGATTTGGTGCCACCTTGTGTTGGGATCTTGTGACCACAGTTGTCTCCCTTGGTCCAGAATGACTGCCTTATAGTATTTTCTAATATCTGGAGATCCCATCCCTCCTAAGGAAGAGGGAGTGCACAGGACAGTGAATTTTAGGCGAGGTTTACGACCTGCCCATATGAATGAGTCCATTGTACGCTGAAGTTTGGTTAGGTCTGCTGAGAGAATTGGAAGCGGAAGAGTTCGAAAGAAATACAGTATATGCGGTAGAAGAAACATTTTGGCTAGTGCTATCCTACCAACCCAAGAAGCTTTCAAAGCGGACATGTTAGAAGTTAGGTTGTTCAGTTTTAGAAGTAAGGAGGCAAGGTTAGTTCTTAGTAATACCGAGGAGGGAGAGACTAGTTGAATACCCAAATATTGTAAAGAGGAGCCGGGGGCCCAGGAGAAGGGTGATATTTTAGTGATTTCTGCTTTGAGCACTGGAGAAATCTCCAAGCCAAGCATGGCAGATTTCGAGTGGTTCAATTTGTATAAGGATGCTTTACTAAAATTATGTAGAACGTCAGTCAGGATAGGCAGGGATTTAACAGGGTCCGAGACAGCTATGATAACATCATCCGCATAAAGACCTATCTTGTGACAGGTGTCTCTCACATTGATATCAGATATATGGGGATGTGTGCGGATGGATTGCGCCAAAGGCTCCATGACTAGTGCAAAGATCAAAGGTGACAGTGGGCAGCCCTGGCGAGTACCATTAGTGATTCTAAGGGGATCTGAGAGAATGCCTGAAGTGCGGATTCTCGCAGTAGGGGAGGTATATAGACCTAGAATTGCTCTTAAAAACTCGCCCTCTATGCCAAATTTCTTCAGGACTGCCTCGAGGTAACCCCAATGAACCCTGTCGAACGCCTTCTCTGCATCTAGTGATATCAGCAGAGAAGGCGTTCGACTGCGCTCTGCCCAATGGATAAGATCTACAAACCTGCGAGTCCCATCAGAGGCCTGACGGTGGGGAATGAAGCCCACCTGGTCCGGGTGAATGAGGGCAGTCATATGTTGCGAAAGTCGGGTGGCCAGAAGCTTGGTATACATTTTCAAGTCAGTGTTAAGTAATGAAATAGGGCGGTAATTCGCTGGGTCGTGTGGGTCCTTCCCAGGTTTGTGTATGGTAGTAATGGTCGCTTCCAGGGATTCTGTAGGGATCTCCCCCGTGGTCAGCATGTGGTTAAAGGAGCTGCATAAATGAGGGGTCAATGCCTCTATGAATGTCTTGTAATATTCGTTTCCAAAACCGTCTGGTCCTGGGGCCTTGTGAAGGGGGAGACTTTTAATTGCATTTTCAATTTCAGAGGGGGAGAGAGGTAAGGCCAGATCAGCAGCTTGAGAAGGGGACAGGGAAGGGAGATCAACACTAGAAAGGAACGTATTGATAGTCGCTTCAGTGGGCTGAGTCTCAGTCAGGGAGTCTTTTAAGTTGTACAGTCGGCGGTAGAATGCGCCGAAACAGTTAGCTATGTCCTTGGGGTTAGTCAGTCTATTGCCTTCAGGATCTATCAGATGAGAGATCGTGGATTGGACTATCCTGTTTTTGTATTGTTGGGCTAAAGCTTTCCCAGATTTGTTACCCTGGGAATACCAAGTCAGCTTGAGTTTACGGAGATAGAATTCATGTTTGTTCTGGAGATAAGTGCTCAGTTCTGATCTCAGTTTACTGAGATCTGCGTGAGTGGAGGCAGAAGGCGAAGTCATGTTGCTTTTCTCTAAGGCCTTGATTCTATCTAAATAATCATTAAGAGTCGCCAAACGCTTTTTCCTCTCCTGAGCCCCTAGCCTCAATAGAACTCCTCGTAGGACCGCCTTATGAGCGTTCCAGCATATAGTAGGGTTGGTAACAGAGTGTTGATTTAGAGTGAAATAATCATCTATAGCAGTCTTGACCTGTTCCCTGACATCCTTAGTACAAAGCAGGTTGGGATTCAGGCGCCAAATCGTAAGTGGGGTGGTAGGAGGAGAGAGGTTGAGCACCATAGAGATGGGGGCATGATCAGACCAAGATATTACTCCTATACTAGTGGACGCAACAGCCTGTAATAGCACCTTGGACGTCAAGAACAGGTCAATCCTGGAATAAGATCTCTGAGCATTAGAATAAAACGTATAGTCTCTCTCAGTACCATGTTGACACCTCCATGGATCATAGAATTCTTCTAGATGTAGAAAGGAGGAGAGGGTAGAAGATCTCCTCCTTTGGGAAGATGAAGAGTCGAGTGCGTGGTCTGGTACCGCGTTGAAATCTCCGCATAGAATGATTTGGTCTTTCGGACAGTGTTGAATTTTGGCAAGAATGGACTTAAGGAAGGGCTTTAGGTGAGTGTTAGGGGCATAGACGTTCACAATCACCAGTGGTTTGTTATTAAAACAGGCGGTCAGAATTAGATACCTGCCGTCTGGGTCTTGTTCTACATTGACACCCGTGAGCGCCACTGTAGAACGTACTGCGATCAGTACTCCCCTAACTTTCTTATCAGTTCGGGAGTGAAAGATATGCGGGAATCGTTTGTTGGTACAGTTCGGAGGGTTGCGGGAGGAAAGATGTGTCTCCTGCACGCATAGAATATCGGATCGGGAAGTCGCTGCTTCCCTCCATAAAAGGGAACGCTTGAAAGGGCTATTTAAGCCCTTAACATTAAGGGATGTGATCGTAAGAGACATGTGCTGCTAAGTTGAGTTGCCAATATGGTACTGAGGTTGACGTACCTACAACCGAAAAACAAAATAGAAAACAAATTAGTAACCAAAACTCTGTATAGAAAGAGTGTACCTAACAGCCGTTGCAGTTAGGTATGTACAATCAGGTACTGAGATAGTAATACAGGTAAATATGAGAACAAGAAGAACAACAGAAAAAAAAAAAAAAAAAAGGAGAACAATAATGAGAATGCAATATATAGAGCAATCGATCAATATGGAAGTCTCTAAATCTGTGACCGGAAGATATAGAGGCGAAGCCAAATATTCAGATGGCTTCCGAGAAAATAATACTGTAATAGCTAAAAGTTAGATGTGGTATCAAAGTAGGGGTACGGGGGTGGTTAATGCCGTGTGCGTGGCACACAGTGGCAGTTCGGCGTGGAGGGTTTCAAAAAGAAAAGAAGCGAACATCCACTTCATTCTAGAAAGTCAGGCACCTGTTAAGAGGGGGGTTGCCCGGTAAGGCGGCCCCCCAGTTCTCCGGAGGTTCAGGATTTAGGTTTTGTAGCCCATTTAGGAGGGATCCTTGCAGATCTAGTGTTCAGGGGCGGAGCCGGGGGTGCATGAGGGGCTATGCCCCAATTGTGCAGTTGCTTGAAACCATCTTTGGGGGTCAGAAATGCGACTTGTTGTTGCTGGTAGTTTACCAGAAGCTTGGTGGGAAATCCCCATTTGTATGCGATTTTGTGTTCTATCAGTATCGCAGTAATTTGGGAGAAGGCCTTGCGAGCCTGTGAGATGGCGGCTGAGATATCATTATATAGTTGAATCTTAGCAAAAGGATCAGGGAGGTTCCGCATGGTTCTAGCTGCCCTCATGATCTGTTCCTTAGTGTTAAAGAAGTGTATCCTGGCCAGGATATCTCTGGGCATTGAGTCAGGCAGATGCTGTGGTTTATGGATCCTATGCGCTCTGTCAATGAGAAGATCTTGTGGTGTGAGGGCCGGGATGAGCTTGTGAAACAGTTGGTGCAGGTAGGGGACGATATCTGGGGCTGACACAGTCTCTGGGACTCCCCTGAATTTGATATTATTTCGCCTCGAGCGGTCCTCGAGGTCTGCGATTTTAAGACGCAGTTGGCGGATAGCTGAGGTGTGTTCATCTTGGATATCTACTATAGTATTATGGGAGCTGGTAGCAGCAGAGAGATGGTGCTCAATATGCTCAATGCGGTCTTCCATATTATCCACTCTGTCCAGCAGATGGTTAATATAGGTTCTAAGCTCTTTCTGCATGTCTGCCTGCAATGAGAGTAGCATGGCTTTCAGTGTATGCTCAGAAGCAGGACTATCTTAGGTGTTGTATGCAGCCAGCGATGAGTTGGAGTCACCAAGTGATCCTGTGGGACTACAAGTGCCAGCGCCATGTTGTCTCTTCACAAGGGGAGGCTTAGAGGGAGAGTGTGCTGGTGAGATGGCTGCCCTCTTACCTCTATCAGCCGGCGATATGGCAGGTGAGTGCTGTGGATCTCCGGCTTCCTCCATATCAGAGAGGGTATCTTCCACTGCTGCGGAACCCGCCGAGGCCGCGGGCGTCTGCCGCGCTGTGAGGCCTTCATCCCGGTCGGCGCCATCTTGGGCCTGCTCGGCTGACGGCTTCGCGTAAAAGTCCGTGAGTTTCCTTGCTCCGTGGGCGGCGGATCTACCTCGGGTCATGTCCCCGGTGATGCGGGGAGATCCCTGGAGCTCCGTGGGACAAAATGTAATGTCGGATGGCGCTGGATGCTTAGCGATGCTGCGTGGATGTGCAGAGCTCAGCGCTTATGCGGCCATTCCGGTCAGCGGCCAAGCCACGCCCCCGCAATCAGTTTTAAATGACAATTTTTCCTTTAGAAATGTAATTTTGCTGTGGTATTGTCCTAAACACAGGAAAACTGCGCCACTTTACAGGCAAACAATAGACACCCCCAGGCATAATATTTAAAGGAATATTTCATTTTTATTGTTTCACTTTAAGCATTAAAAAAATCACTGCTCCCAAAAAACAGCAATTTAAAAAAAATATTTAACATTAAGACATGTCCCCTGGGGCAGGACCCGGGTCCCCAAACACTTTTTTATGACAATAACTTGCATATAAGCCTTTAAAATTAGCACTTTTGATTTTTCATGTTTGTGTCCCATAGACTTTAACGGTGTTCGTGTGTTCTTCCGAATTTGCTCTTTGCCTGTTTGGATGTTCTGGTGCGAACTGGATCGGGGGGTGTTCAGCTCATCCTTATTGGTAGGGGGCAGAGACAATGAGTGACTCAGAAGGGGGCAGAGACAATGAGTGACTCAGAACGGGGCAGAGACAATGAGTGACTCAGAAAGGGGCAGAGACAATGGGTGACTCAGAAGGGGGAAGAGACAATGGGTAACTCAGAAGGGGGAAGAGACAATGGGTGACTCAGAAGGGGGCAGAGACAATGGGTGACTCAGAAGGGGGCAGAGACAATGAGTGACTCAGAAGGGGGCAGAGACAATGGGTGACTCAGAAGGGGGAAGGGACAATGAGTGACTTAGAAGGGGGCAGAGACAATGGGTGACTCAGAAGGGGGCAGAGAGACAATGGGTGACTCAGAAGGGGGCAGAGAGACAATGGGTGACTCATAAGGGATCAAAAACAATGGGTGACTCAGAAGAGGTCAGAGACAATGGGTGACTCAGAAGGGGGCAGAGACAATGGGTGACTCAGAAGGGGGCAGAGACAATGGGTGACTCAGAAGGGGGCAGAGACAATGGGTGACTCAGAAGGGGAAAGAGACAATGAGTGACTCAGAAGGGGGAAGAGACAATGAGTGACTCAGAAGGGTGCAGAGACAATGGGTGACTCATAAGGGATCAAAAACAATGGGTGACTCAGAAGAGGTCAGAGACAATGGGTGACTCAGAAGGGGGCAGAGACAATGAGTGACTTAGAAGGGGGCAGAGACAATGGGTGACTCAGAAGGGGGAAGAGACAATGAGTGACTTAGAAGGGGGCAGAGACAATGAGTGACTTAGAAGGGGGCAGAGACAATGGGTGACTCAGAAGGGGAAGAGACAATGAGTGACTCAGAAGGGGGGGAGTTCCTGCACCTAATCTCTGAGAAAAGAAGTCCGCAGGTAATGTCCATTTTTGTTTTGTATACACATAGAAATGACTGCTATGGCCATTCGTCTCCAAAAGAAAAAGTGGCTGTTGATTGGAGGGAGAAGGGGTTTTATGTAAGTTATTGTGGGCTTTGAGAGCAGGTTTGGAAGCCTCAAGATCTGCAGTCCCTCAGTCATGAGTGTGGATTGAAATTGAGAGCCAAGGATAGGAAGGATGAGATTGAAAGTGTAGGTAGATGAAAACAGGTGCTAACACTTTAGCAAGTGGAAAAGGAAAATAAAAATGAAGCAGAACAAATTTGGGGTGGGCACTCTATGGGCCAGGACAGTGGTCAGTAGGCCCCTCGAGAAAAGAGTATCTCCCCACCTTGCCCCTCTTTCAGGAGGAAAGAGGAGCCCATTGCCTCACTTTAATAGTCCTCCATACTGAAGTCACTAATGAAGGAAGGGTAATATTTATCAATAGATGAATTTGGTACTATGACTCACAGAAGCACTGGGGGGATAAAATCATTTCGATTTTTCTATATAGAGAGTGGAAGGGAAGGTGAGGCAGGATGCCAAACCATTTTTCTCACTCCTTATTCTTTTTTAATATTCTTTTTGTTTATTAACATATTTAACGTATTTACATATTAATAGAGTTTTGGATTGGCACATTTCAAGAAAATATGAGGATAAGGGACTGTGGGGAATGGCCTCGGGGTGGGCAAGGGGGACTTTGAGATGAGAAGGGATAATGATTCTGGGACAAAAGGACCACCACGGTTGTGGTATCTGTGCAGAAGGGGAATAAGGAATGAGTTAAGAAGGAGAAAAATTTAGAAAAATGAAAGGAATAGAGTCAGAGGGGATAGATAGAGAGAAGATTTTCTTTCTTATGTGCCATGTCGGAATGAGAGAATATAGTGAGAATTGATGTTTTAAGGATAAGTCAGATGTGATTATTTAAAATAATAAAACTGTAAAACCGGGGGAAACAAAATGAGATTCAAAAATTAGAAGACTTTGATTACATTTTTTCATTCCAGCAAAATGCATTGGGTGTCAATGAGAAAGGAGGAATTCATTTGCACCTTTGGATCTCACTAGATGTCCCAGCCCGGCCGGTGCCACACACTTTAAATAGCACCCATGGACTTCAGAGTATGGGCTTGTACTCAAAAGTTCTTTAGAATGAATGGGCGAGCTTGGCAGATACTGTGAAGTTTGTGTTTTTCGAAAGCACTTTGATGGTATTCTGAAGGAGTTCAGCCATGAAATCATGCTGTGCCTTCTATAGTGCCCCATGGTTTGTATCTTTTGAGTGCACAGAACTTGACAGTTTGTAAGATTATTGTTTATTTTAATTCTGGTAAGAATCAAGGATCCCCAGATGTATCTCCTAACTATGTACTGTACAATGTTGCTTCCAACCTGCTGTGGCTGTTGATATTGACCAGGATATCATTATCCCATCTACCAAACTGCCAAAGATCCACTTTCATCAGCGAAATAAAAATGGCTCCACTGTTCACCGTCAAGACTTTCCGAAGGTTTGAAATGGCCCGGACACAACGTGAAATAATTAGTAATTTTGTCCTCTCAGATCTTCTCTTTTGTTCCCGTGAACACTTTGATACTCGGAGAGCGACATATTGATATCAAATCGAGCCGCCTCTCTTTCTTTTGTTCCTCACTTTGTTTTTCGATCTTTGAAGTTCGGAAGCCCCCCGTGTGCACTCCTGAAAAGACCATCTTGCAGTACGTGTGGTTTGCCTGTCGCTTCTTTTATCCACATTTGCTAAAAATAGTTCTGTCTGATCCTGAGCTCCTGGTTTATTTTTGCTCCCTTTATTGAAGGATGACTTTGAAGTGAACAAAAAAATGTCAGTTTTTATGTTAAGAGAATATCTTACCATTTTGAGGCCTACATTTTAATATCATCCGTTTTCTCAAATATATTTAACAAACTGTCTCTACCCGAACGTTTGTCATGTTATCTCTAATGAAGACCCACATGACCAATGCTTCACCATAACCTTACATAACTGACTCTATGAGGAAATAGTTAAGTATTTGACAGCTGTAGCCACCCCGTGTCAGAGGCGTCTAGTAAATTTAACTTTACTGGGTAGTAGTTTGCCTAGCCCAATTTATAGTCTTTCACGTGGTTTCTCCTTTATGTTTAGGGTTGCTGCTGTTCCCTGCATCTACCATTGGGTTTCAATGGCACTTAGGGCAATAGTCATGGGGTGATAACAATTAGGGTTGCCACCTGTCCAGGATTCACCCGGACAGTTCGGGTTTGGAAACATGCATCCGGGTTTCAGACTGCCTGACACATTATTTAGATTGACTATGGCTTCCCTGCAGCTTACACCCCCACCCCACCCCCCCAAACACTCCTACCCCTCTGTGTCTGCCCACACTCCAATCCCTGGCGCTGTGCCTCAGAAATGGAACGCTGGGGCTGGAAATTTGAAGGTGCTGACTGCCAAGGAGTGAGTGAATGAATACACTAAGGCAAGTCAGGGCAGGGGCGTACCTAGAGCATTTGGCACCCAGGGCCCATCCTATATCTGGCACCCCCCCCCCCAACTGTAAAAACACCCACAAAAAACACCCTCCTCTGCCAAGATCAGCGTTTTTTAATTCTGCTTTCTTTTTTAAATGGCGCTGTTGGCTACCGAGTAAACCGGAAGTGACACTGTGCTGTCGCTTCCAGTTTTCTACATCGGAGACCTGATCAAAGGCAAATTCGGCTTTGTTCGGGTTTCTGGCCAGCTGGCTGGTGGCTCAGGTCTGCGGGTGGGATGGGAGACTTGGGCGAAGCTGTGTGGGGATGGGGACGTCCCCTCCCGCTCCTTGTAATAACAGCCGATGCTGTTCATCCATGGTAGCCAGTGACAATAGACGGGAAAGGACAGAGGTGTCAGTCACTCAGGTGTGAGCAGATGCCACATTTTTGGACAGATTGTGCCAAGGTCAGGAAAGTGGAGAGCTGGACTAGAGCTGCTACGAGGGAGACATCAGAGTGAGACAGCTGACAATACAAAGTGTGGCCCATACTTTGCATTATCTACTGTCCTCAGGGACAGATCTGATCCAGAGATCCCACTGTATGGCGATCTCTGGATCGGATCTGTCCCTGGGGACAGCAATGGCATTGATGATTTGATTTGGATTTGGGAACTGACCTGCTGACAAGGCGTGTTGCTTGCTGGACCGTGGATGGGATCTGATGACCGCAGGGAAGATGGCAAGATGCTGCTTTGTCCTGCTGCTTGCTGGATGGATCTGATGGCTGCAAGATGTGGGTGTAAGTCCCCCCTTTATCAGATCAGCTCATCTACTCTATACCTGGTTTGTGAATACAGCAACACCACCCCCCCCCCCTTACCAGGTAAGCTCACAGCTCAGCTACTATAGGTGGGTGGTAGTCACACAGCAATATACAGCAAATACATGCATTCTGCAACCTGTATACAGCACACTCCTGGATTCTGCAACCTGTATACAGCACACGCCTGGATTCTGCAACCTGTACACAGCACACGCCTGCATTCTGCAACCTGCACATAGCACACGCCTGCATTCTGCAACCTGCACATAGCACACGCCTGGATTCTGCAACCTGTACATAGCACACACCTGGATTCTGCAACCTGCACATAGCACACGCCTGCATTCTGCAACCTGTACACAGCACACGCCTGCATTCTGCAACCTGTACACGGCACACGCCTGCATTCTGCAACCTGTACACGGCACACGCCTGCATTCTGCAACCTGTACACGGCACACGCCTGCATTCTGCAACCTGTACAAGGCACACGCCTGCATTCTGCAACCTGTACACGGCACACGCCTGCATTCTGCAACCTGCACATAGCACACGCCTGCATTCTGCAACCTGTACATAGCACACGCCTGCATTCTGCAACCTGTACATAGCACACGCCTGCATTCTGCAACCTGTACATAGCAAAAATCTGGAGTCTACAACCTGTACATAGCACACGCCTGTATTCTGCAACCCCCCCCATCAGGTCAGCTACACAATACCTACTACACAGCAACCCCCCCCCCCCTCCCCTTCTATGACAGAGCAGCACAGTAAGGATGGCAGGACAGACACACTCCAACGTCTTCTCACAGCTCACACACCCCCTATCACCAGCTCACCTCGGCTCTCAGCTTCAGCTAGGGATGTTTAGACTCCAGAAGATGTTGTGGACACAGAGTGTAACAGCAACCACCCCCGCGCTGAATGATGACACACTCAGCTCGGCTGCTCAGCAGTGGTGGGTGGAGCTAGCAGGGGAAAACAGAAACTAGACCATACTATTTTGGCCACAGTGCTGGGGGTGTTCAAGCTCACAAAAAAACTCACAAAAAACAGAGCAGCCAGAGCCAGGGATTCCCTTCAGGATACTGTCAGACAGTGTCTGAGTGCAGAGTGAACCCCATAGCAATGCCACCCAGCCACTTACACCCCCCTCAATGTGTGGCACCTGGGGCGGAACGCCCCCCCCCGCCCCCTGCTTGGTACGCTCCTGAGTCAGGGTTCTGAGAGCACCCTTTACATCAGAGTTCCCTTTTACACCAGAGGCCACAGTGTTCCCCCTTACATCAGAATCTTCTCCATACATCAGAGTTCTCAATGTTCCACCTTAAATCAGGGTTCCCAGAGCACCCCTTATGACAGAGTCCCCAGAGTTATCCCTTACATCAGAGTCTGCAGAGTCCCCCCCCTTACAGTGAAAGGGAACTCTGTGAGTTCAGATGTAACAGAGGAGCTCTGCGGACTCTGATGTAAAGGGGAACTCTTGTGATTAACTTCATATGATTAGAAATGTTATTTAATAGCAAAATATATGTATAGTTTATACTATTAAAAAAAATTGCTGCGTGGCGCTAAAGTGTTCGGGTTTGACTTAAAGAAAAGGTGGCAACCCTAATAACAATCCTGGTCTAAGGAGTACTTATGTGCTCTTTGGCAACTCCTAGGAGGTGCATGGACAGTAGAGCATGCTGGGAGAGGCAATATATATTTTGAGAGTGGCCTAGTGAGTTTTTTCATCCTTGGCTGTGGCCTGGAGAGATGTGTGCAATGGTTTGTGCTGAGTAGGCCAGCAACTAGTTGAGGCATAGCTCAGGGTCCTCCAGCTTTCCAGCTTGGTCGAAGAGGGTACACCACCCATGGTAGCAGTACCAGAGGATGGAAGTCCTGGAGGGGGACCGGTGTCCACCTTCAGAAAATGCTGGCACTCCCTTGGATGGAGGGAAAAGTCTGGATGACTTTGAAGCTCTGTTGCTGAAGTAGACCAAGACCCTAACCCTGGTTGAGGAGGGTACAGCACCCAAGGTAGTAGAACCAGAGGTTGGATGTCCTGCTGGAGGGGGGTTAGTGTCTGCTCTCAGAGGATCTTGGCACTCCCTTGGATGGAGGGAAAAGTCTGGATGAGTTTTAAGCCCTGTTGCTGAAAGAGACCAAGACCCAAACCCTGGTTGGGGAGGGTACAGCACCCAAGTTAGTGGAGCCAGAGGATGGATGTCCTGCTGGAGGGGGGTTGGTGTCTGCCCTCAGAGGATCTTGGCACTCCCTTGGATGGAGGGGAAAATTTGGCTAAGTCTGGGGCCCTGTACCCAGATAAGACCAAGACCCTAACCCTCTCTCCCTTTAAGCTGGAACAATCAAACTTGAAAAAAGACTAATGCCACATACACATGACCAGACTTTTTGACAGCAAAGGTCCGACGGAACAAGATCGTGTGTGGGCTCCATCGGACCTTTGCTTGCCAAAAATCCGGCGGACTTTAGAAATAGAACATATTTTAAATTTTCCCACCAGAACTCTGCCGGACTGAGAAATTCGTTTGTGTGTATGCTAGTCCGACGGACAAAAACCGACGCTAGGGCAGCTATTGGTTACTGGCTATGAACTTCTTTATTCTAGTCCGGTCGTACGTCATCACGTTGGAATCCGTCGGACTTTGGTGTGATTGTGTGTGGCCAAGTCCGTTTATTCGGAAAGTCAGACGGAACTCTGCCCGAAAGTCAGTCGGAAAGACCGTTGGACCTAGTCCCTCGAAAAGTCCGGTCGTGTGTACACGGCATTAGACTAAGTTACTGGTGCTCATCATTGTCATAACTATCTTCACATTAGCCAAGGATCCACCCCGGGTCAGCTCTCTCTCTGAGCTGGAGGCAAGTTTCCCCCTCCCCCAGCCAGAAGGGGTGCTACATATGAGATTGTGTCAGGTGAATAGGCAATAATTGAAATTTAATGGGACCTGGTGTTGACATTAGGAAACCTGTCTAAAGAGTATCTGTCAGTTTGACCATTTAGAGCAAAGGGACAGGTTCTTTTGATTGGACGTTACCTCCTGCCAACCCACTTACAGATACTCACTTTTGCTGTGCTCCCCCTGCAGCTTCAGTTCCAACTCTTGACACTAAATGTAAACAGCTAGGCCCCTTTCACATGGGCAATGCTGCTGTTTGAAGGGGTATTTCACACGTCCATTAGACACAGTTGCAATGCAGCCTCATTTGCTTCTATGAGACATGTTGGCAGCTGGTATTGCCTGGCAAACCTGGCATGTCCGGTGTTTTTTTTTTTTTTTTTTTTGCAAAAGCCTCACTGTCACAACTTTGTGTATAGGGTCAACTGGTAGCCATTGGCAGATTTTGAAAGGGAGCAGAAAAATGTGTCTCAGCCACATAGTTTTGCTGCATCAACATGCCCATGTGAAATGGACCTTAACCACTTGCAGACCGGACCATTTTGCTGGTCAAAGACCAGACCACTTTTTGCGATTCGGCACTGCGTCGCTTTAACTGACAATTGCGCGGTCGTGCAACGTGGCTCCCAAACAAAATTGACGTCCTTTTTTTCCCACAAATAGAGCTTTATTTTGGTGGTATTTGATCACCCCTGCGGTTTTTATTTTTTGCGCTATAAACAAAAATAGAGCGACAATTTTGAAAAAAAACCCATTATTTTTTACTTTTTGTTATAATAAATATCCCCCAAAAATATATAAAAAAATATTTTTTCCCTCAGTTTAGGCCGATACGTATTCTTCTACATATTTTTGGTAAAAAAAATCGCAATAAGCGATTATTGATTGGTTTGCGCAAAAGTTATAGTGTTTACAAAATAGGGGATAGTTTTATAGCATTTTTATTAATAATTTTTTATTATTTTTTTTTACTAGTAATGGCGGCGATCAGCGATTTTTATTGTGACTGCGACATTGTGGGGGACCCATCGGATATTTTTGACACATTTTTGGGACCATTGTCATTTATACAGTAATCACTGCTATATAAATGCAGTAATTCCTGTGTAAATGACACTGGCAGTGAAGGGGTTAACCAGTGGGTGGCAGTGTAGGGGTTAAGTGTTCCTAGGGGTGTGTTACTAACTGTAGGGGGGCTGGGCTTTCATTTAGTGAACACTGATCTCTGCTCCAATCACATGGAGCAGAGATCAGTGTCACTAGTTGCTAGGCAGAATGGAGAAATGCTGTTTACAACGGCATTTCTTCATTTGGCCGCTCCGTGAGACGATCGCGGGGATGCCCGCAGCGATCGAGTCCGCGGGTCCCGCGACCGGACACACGGGGGTCCCGACCAGCGTGGGAGCGCACCACCGGTGGCGCGTTCCCGATGGCAGGGCGGCAAATTTAAAGGGACGTACATTTACGCCCATTTGCCTGCCCGTGCCATTCTGTCGACGTACATCGTCGTGCGCTGGTCGGCAAGTGGTTAAAGTGGATCTTCAATGCATCTGAGCACCGCAAACCAAAAACACCATTTCATTAATTTTTAATATTCAAAGCAAACTCCCCCATCCATCCATGCTTTATTTTGTTGAGAAATCATTTTGAGAAACACCCCCCCTAGAATTTCTGGCTGTGGCCATCTTGAGTAAGGGCAGATGGTTTATGTAGCATTTACTTCCTGAAATCCATCTGCCCTTAGCTCAGGCATGCACGCAGGAGATTGTGCTTAGCTGAAAAAAACTCTCCTCCTCTCCTGAAGACTCATGTGATGTATGCCATTATTTGCTGGGGCAAGGAACCAGAAAGTAACTGAAGAAATGTAAAAAAAAAAGAGTTTAAAACAAGTAAATATGATATAATTTCCTATCTATTTACTAATGTGAGCAGCATAAGGTTAAAAAAGAATCAATGTTGATTGGGAGAATCAAGTTCCACTTTAAACACCTCCCGTCCGCCATATAGGAAATGATGGGCGCAATGTGGCTCTCTCGTTCTGGGACGACATCATATCCACCATCCCCCATCTCGGTAAAGAGTGGATGACGAGGTTTTTTTACCCATGTGATCAGCTGTGTCCAATCACAGCTGATCACATGTAAACATGGAAATGCCAGTTATTGGCATTCCTCTCCTCACATTCACAGTGTGTGAGGATAAGAGAGCCAATCAGCAACATTTCCTAATAAGGGGAGATATGCTTAGATAATTAGGGCACTTATCATCAGTGCTGCCCCAACAGTGCCCATCAGTGATGCCAATCAGTTCCCAGCAGTAAAGCCAATCAGTGCCCATCAATGATGCCAATCAGTGCTCAATGATGCCAGTCAGTGCTGCCTTTCAGCGTCCTTCAGTACTACATATTAGTGCCTCTTCATCAGTGCCCATCCATGCCTCCTCATCAGTGCCACTTCATCAGTGCCCATCAGTGCAGCCTAATCAGCGCACATCAGTGAAGGAGAAAATGTACTTACCGTATTTTTCGGACGATAAGGCGCACCGGATTATAAGGCGCACTAGCAACGACCGGCTGATATAATGGATATTTCCATATATAAGGCGCATCGGACTATAAGGCGCACTGGATTATAAGGCGCATTTAATGAAACACAACTCGGATGCGGTACTGTAAGTCAAATTTTATTCAACTCTTTAGCAATAACCATAAAATGGTCTATAACAATAACTCTTAACACTGTTCAATTAAATACAAAACCAGACACTCACTTTTTCACTTTATTCTTCAATAACTCTTAACACTGTTCAGTTACCGGTGAATACCGTACAAAACCAGACACTCACTTTTTCACTTTATTCTTCTCCCGCAAATCCATCAAATTCTTCATCTTCAGTGTCTGAGTTTAACAATTGGGCAATTTCGGCATCAAGCACGCCCGTATCCCTCTCATCATTCTCATCAGTATCCGAGTCAGTCTCGTTGCTGTCATCGGTACCGGTACTTAGCTGTTCAGTGATAATTCCGGACTTCTTGAAAGCTCGGATTACACTGCTGACTGATACCTTCGCCCAGGCATCCACGATCCACTGGCAGATAGTGGCGTAACTCGCCCGGCGTTGCCTCCCTGTGTTGGTGAATGTGTGTTCGCCTTCTGTCATCCAATGCTCCCACGCAGCTCGCAATTTAACTTTAAATGACCTGTTGACACCTATATCTAGTGGCTGCAGTTCTTTGGTTAATCCACCCGGAATGATGGCAAGCACCGAATTAGTTTTCTTCACTTGGGCTTTGACAGTATCTGTCAGATGGGCGCGCATGGAGTCACAGATCAATAGGGATGGAGATTCGTGGAAAAAGCCACCCGGTCTCTTGACGTAAACCTCTCTCAGCCACTCACTCATCTTCTCCTCGTCCATCCAGCCCTTCGGGTTAGCCTTGATGATGATGCCAACCAGAAACTTTTCTTTTGGCAGAGTCTTCCTCTTGAATTACCATGGGTGGTAGTTTCTGGCCATTAGCCTGGCAACCGAGAACTACAGTGAAGGATGACTTCTCGTTTCCTGTAGTGCGTATAGATACCGTACTGGTCCCTGTTCTCTCGACAGTACGGTTTACAGGGATATCAAAGGTAAGGGGGACCTCGTCCATGTTGGTGATGTGCTCTGGTCGGATTTTCTGTTCATTGATCTTGTTCTTGCAGTAGGTATGGAAAATGGCCAGCTTTTCTTCGTAATCCTTTGGCAGTTGCTGTGACATAGTGGTTCTTGTGCGGATAGAGAGATTCCGCCTTTTCATGAAACGGAAGCACCAAGAGGGACCTCCTCGAAAGTTGTTGATCTCCATGTCGCGTGCGATCGCTGTTGCTTTGAGTCGAATAGAGACAGTAGAGACACTTCTACCTGCGGTTCTCTGTTCAATAACCCACTGTTCAATTTTGTCCTCCAACTGTGGCCATCTTGCTTTGTTTCCTCGGAAACTCCGTTTGGTCTTCTTTACCTGGCGCAGGGCATCTTCTTGCTTCCTCCACTTCCGTACCATTGATTCATTAATGTTGAATTCTCTCGCAGCTACTCTATTTCCATGCTCTACTGCATGACTGATAGCCTTCAGTTTGAAATCCGCATCATAAGCATGTCTCTTAACAGGAGCCATTTTTGGGGCAGCGGGTATACCGTAGAAAATGAACGAATGAATGCGCACACCTCCTGACTAAGATGGCCGTAATGCCCACGAAGCTGCACTGCTTGGATTGGGCATTACGGCCATCTTAGTCAGGAGGTGTGCGCATTCATTCGTTCATTTTCTACGGTATACCCGCTGCCCCAAAAATGGCTCCTGTTAAGAGACATGCTTACGAAGCGGATTTCAAACTCATCGCTATCAGTCACGCAGTAGAACAACCTGAGAGAGGTTTACGGTACGTCGGTTTACGGTAAGAGACCGGGTGGCTTTTTCCACGAATCTCCATCCCTATTGATCTGTGACTCCATGCGCGCCCATCTGACAGATACTGTTAAAGCCCAAGTGAAGAAAACTAATTCGGTGCTTGCCATCATTCCGGGTGCATTAACCAAAGAACTCCAGCGATGTCAACAGGTCATATATAAGGCGCACCGGATTATAAGGCGCACGGTCGATTTTGTGAGAAAATTTAGGCTTTTACGTGCGCCTTATAGTCCGAAAAATACGGTATTTACAAAATTTTATAACAGAAACTACAAAGAACATTTTATTTTCAAGATCTGGTCTGTGATTGTTTGCAGTAGAAAAAGAGAATTTGGGATAAAAAAAAAACAGGACTTTTTGTGATGCTCAAGGATATACAGTGCCTTGAATAAGTATTCACACCCCTTGACATTTCCCACATTTTGTCATGTTACCGCCAAAAACGGAAATGTATTTTATTGGGATTTTATGTGATAGACCAACACAAAGTGGCACATAATTGTGAAGTGGAAGGAAAATGATAAATGTTTTTCACATTTTTTAACAAATAAACATCTGAAAAGTGTAGGGAGCATTTGTATTTAGCCACCCCCTTTACTCTGATACCCCTAACTAAAATCTAGTGGAACCAATTGCCTTCAGAAGTCACCTAATTAATAAATGGAGTCCACCTGTGTGTAATGTAATCTCGGTATAAAAACAGCTGTTCTGTGAAGCCCTCAGAGGTTTGTTAGAGAACTTCAGTGAACAAACAGCATCATGAAGGCCAAGGAACACACCAGAGAGGCCAGGGATAAAGTTGTGGAGAAGTTTAAAGCAGGGTTAGGTTATAAAAAAATCTCCCAAGCTTTGAACATCTCACAGAGCTCTGTTCAATCCATCATCTGAAAATGGAAAGAGCATGGGACAACTGCAAACCTACCAAGACATGGCCGTCCACCTAAACTGACCGGGCCGGGCAAGGAGAGCATTCATCAGAGAAGCAGCCAAGAGGTCCATGGTAACTCTGGAGGAGCTGCAGAGATCCGCAGCTCAGGTGGGAGAATCTGTCCACAGGACAACTGTTAGTCGTCTCTCCACAAATCTGCCCTTTATGGAAGAGTGACAAGAAGAAAGACATTGTTGAAAGAAAGCCATGAGAAGTCCCATTTGCAGTTTGTGAGAAGCCATGTGGAGGACACAGCAAACATGTGGAAGAAGGTGATCTGGTCAGATGAGACCAAAATTGAACTATTTGGCCTAAAAGCAAAACGCTATGTCGGAAAACGAACACTGCCCATCACCCTGAACACACCATCCCCACCGTGAGACATGGTGGTGGCAGCATCATGTGGTGGGGATGCTTTTCTTCAGCGGGGACAGGGAAGCTGGTCAGAGTTGAGGGGAAGATGGATGGAGCCAAATGGAGGGCTATCTTAGAAGAAAACCTGTTAGCGTCTGCAAAAGACATGAGACCGGGACGGAGGTTCACCTTCCGGCAGGACAACGACCCGAAACATCCAGCCAGAGCTACAATGGAATGGTTTAGATTAGGGGTGCCCAACCTTTTGAAGAGCGAGGGCCACTTAGTAACCAGTCGCGGGCCACAATGAGCGGAGTGTGCGGATGACAGGTCCGTGTCCACTCTGCATATGCAGAGTGGACACAGACACAGCCCACTCTACTCTATGGGCCCTCTAATCGGATCAGATGGAAGGGGATGGATCCACTTCTTTTTTTTAGCAGATTGGATCTGAGGTAGGTGGGTGTAAAAGGACACAAGTCTGTTTTCATCTGCTGCTCCATAGAGGCGAATAGAGCGTCCGATTGGGTTGGACCAATCATGTAAAAGGGGCCTAAGGCAGATTTTACACTGATGGTTTGTGGTCTACACAGTTCACCTGTGGTTTTCCTGTGGGTTAGCTGCACTTTGCCATACAATTCTATTATATCCTGCAGGTGTGGTGTACTTTATGAAAGCGCCCCAACCCGCAGGTAAAACAAGAAGTCTATGGCTCAGTGCAGGTAACCCACAGGTGCACCTGCGGATCAGTTTGAAAGCATACACTGCGATTTTAGTGAGTTCCATTCAGTTATCGCCAGCTGCTGCTGTCCCAGGCAGAGCACATTTGGTATCACTCCGCCTATTACATGAGCCGGCGCTATACAGGAAGCTTTGCTTATGCTGCTCTGCTCTGCGGGTGCTTGATTCCTCTACCGTCTGCTTCATTCACAACACTGATGCTCTGGGATGGTAGGTCGACAACCTGCAATCTGGGCTTGCTAACCTGCCATCCTAGGTCAAGAAGTCGCAGGCCACATCAGAGGGCTCTGCGGGCCACATGTGGCCCCCAGGCCACTGGTTGGGCACCCATGGTTTAGATCAAAGCATATTCTTGTGTTAGAATGGCCCAGTCACAGTCCAGACCTAAATCCAATTGAGAATCTGTGGCAAGACTTGAAAATTGCTGTTCACAGACGCTCTCCATCCAATCTGACAGAGCTTGAGATATTTTCCAAAGAAGAAGAATGGGCAAAAATGTCCCTCTCTAGATGTGCAAAGCTGGTAGAGACATCCCCAAAAATACTTGCGGCTGTAATTGAAGAGAAAGGGGGTTCTACAAAGTATTGACTCCGGGGGGCGCCATACAAATGCCCCACCCCCACACTTTTCACATATTTATTTGTAAAAAATGTTGAAAAACATTTATCATTTTCCTTCCACTTCACAATTATGTGCCACTTTGTGTTGGTCTATCACATAAAATCCCAATAAAATACATTTACATTTTTAGTTGTAACATGACAAAATGTGGAACATTTCAAGGGGTATGAATACTTTTTCAAGGCTCTGCAGAACCCAAATGTTTATGTAAAACAATCACTTTATTATCATAATACTGGAAAAATGATTAAAAACGAGTCTGATTGATCAAATATTTGTCCCCTGTATTGGTTTCTCCTATCTTCATGTACTCCAATTACATATTAATCCAATAGAGTCCATAACCAAATTGCAATCCGCCCGTTGGATATCCAGTGTCCAAGAGAAGAGAAGATTCCCAGTTCTCGACACATTTTGTGGAAGGATATGCTTCTCCAGAGGAAGGGGAACAAAGGAGGCAACTGCCTGTAAGATCTATGGTTCTTATAGATCTATCAAGCAATTGCCTCCTTTGTTGCCCTTCTCCAGAAGAAGTAACAATTCATTCTCCCTTGGTGGACTATAGACTAGGCCTCCCTTTCCTTATCTACCAAGTATAATGGGAGAGTTTTGTAGTGCAGCAGAGAAGAACTCAGGTACAGCTTTGAATTTCAGTGCGACGGAGATAGCGTTTTCAGCTCAAACAAGAAATTACGGATTTCTTGTACAGCCACCGCAATGTATGCATTGCTGTGGTTGTACCCACCAGACATGTTTTTAGGTTTGTCTGGTACTGAAAATAATAATGCAATTCGGTAATGCTGAAATAGATCGTATTAACTGGATTTTAATAACAGGTTCCCTTTAAGCTCGCTGATATGCGTCAGCTTTCAATGCGGAGAGCTTTCTGGTGTGCTGAGTGATGGGTGTCTGCACAGAATGTTAAACAGGTTTTCTGTGGTCTGGTTGGGCTTTGAACAGGCCTGCGACCGTCACTTCAGAGAAAAGAAGAAGTCGGATAATTGAACACAGCAACCAATAGACGGCATCTAGATTGAAACAAATTGAGAAATTAAACAAGGAGAACATTCCCCCATAGAATCCTCTACCGTTATGTATACGTCTTTCTCTTATCACATGCGGACACGCCGGCGTGAGGCTCACAACAAATTAAGCTGATTGAAGAGTTCGCACCCGCTGCTGGGAAACGGCTTGTCTGGAGGCTCAGCTGCCACTTCTCATTCAGTTTGTTGTTCTGAGCACCTGTTAAAAATTCGGAGAAGCTGAATCCATTTCTATTTTCCATGATCTTGACTCCCTGTGTTCTCTGTGCACAGTGTTCTCTATGTTTTGTTCTCCCTGTGATCACCATGTCCTATGTTCCCCATGTCTTGATGACCTATGTTCCCCCTGTTCTTGATGCCCTGAGTTCCTCCTGTTCTTGATACCCTGTGTTCCCCCTGTTCTTGATACCCTATGTTCCCCATGTTCTTGATGACCTATGTTCCCCATGTTCTTGATGCCCTGTGTTCCCCCTGTTATTGATACCCTGTGTTCCCCCTGTTCTTGATGCCCTGTGTTCCCCCTGTTATTGATACCCTGTGTTCCCCCTGTTCTTGATGCCCTGAGTTCCTCCTGTTCTTGATACCCTGTGTTCCCCATGTTCTTGATGACCTATGTTCCCCATGTCCTTGATGACCTGTGTTCCCCCTGTTCTTGATACCCTGTGTTCCCCCTGTTCTTGATACCCTATGTTCCCCATGTTCTTGATGACCTATATTCCCCCTGTTCTTGATGCTCTGTGTTCCCCCTGTTATTGATACCCTGTGTTCCCCCTGTTCTTGATGCCCAGAGTTCCTCCTGTTCTTGATACCCTGTGTTCCCCATGTTCTTGATGACCTATGTTCTTCATGTTCTTGATGACCTGTGTTCCCCCTGTTCTTGATACCCTGTGTTCCCCCTGTTCTTGATACCCTATGTTCCCCATGTTCTTGATGACCTATATTCCCCCTGTTCTTGATGCCCTGTGCTCCCCCTGTTATTGATACCCTGTGTTCCCCCTGTTATTGATGCCCTGTGTTCCCTTGTTCTCCATGTCCTGTGTACAGTCTTCTCCATGTCCTGTGTTCTATCTGTTCTCAATGTCATGTGTTCCCTTTGTTCTCACTGTCTTGTGTTCCCTGTGATCTCAATGATTTCTTGTATTCCCTATGTTCTCTGTATCCAATGTTCTCTTTGTCTTGTGTTCCCTGTCCACCTTGTTCTATTCTTCTTTGTGTCCTGTGTTAAATGTGCACCTTGTTCTCTGTGTCCCCTGTACTTTATGTGTTGTGTTCCATGTGCCCCTTTTTCTCTGTGTCCTGTGTTCCCTGAACTTCATGTGTTTTGTGTTCCATGTGTATTGCTGTGTGCCCATGTTCTCTGCATCCTATGTTCCCGGTGTCCCATGTTCTCTGTGTCCTGAGTTCCCTGTGTCCCATGTTCTCTGTGTCCTCTATGTTCTCTATAGGCTTGTGTTCTTTGTGTCATGTGTTCCCTAGGCCCCATGTTCTATTCATCCAATGTTCTTTTTGCCCCATACTCTTTCTGTCCTGTTGTCCCTATACCCGTGTTCTCTGTGTCCTATGTTCCCTGAACCCCATGTTCTCTGTGTCCTATGTAGGGATGAGCTGAACACCCCCCCGGTTCGGTTCGCACCAGAACTTTCGAACGGACCCAAAATTTGTGCAAACTTTAGAACCCCATTGAAGTCTATGGAACTCGAACGTTCGAAATAAAAAGTGCTAATTTTAATGGCTAATATGCAAGATACTGTCCTAAAAAGGGTTTGGGGACCTGGCTACTGCCCCAGGGGACATGGGTCAATGCCTAAAATGTTTTTAAAAATGGCAGTTTTTTCGGGAGCACTGATTTTAATGACGATTAAAGTGAGAAAAAAAAGTGAAATATTCCTTTAAATATCGTGCCTGGGGGGTGTCTATAGTATGCCTCTGAAGTGCCACATGTGTTTAGAACAGTCCCTGCACAAAATGACATTTAACGGAGAAAAAGTAATTTAAAACTTAATGTAATATCTGGTTCCGGCAATATGGATGAAAATCATTGAGAAAAATGGCATGGGTAGGTTTGTTGTGTTAAGTAGAATCTGTTTGTAATTTTGAACTGGTACATTTTTAAAGTGTAGCTCCAGTCAAAAAATCTATCTTTAAGCTTTTTGGAAAACATAGGGAGGGGTTAACACCCCTGTCTAATTTTTTTTTTGCCGTATGTCTTTTTTCATCTCACTTCCTGTTGTCTCCTTCCGATTGCAAGTAGGGGACGTTTGTAAGTTGGATGTTTGAAAGTAGGGGTCTGCCTTATATGCTCTGCAGAAATGGCGGAACAAGGTGTTGTGTTGCCACAACATTGTAAGCCCTCAAAGTTACTCTTGGTGGCCGCTGGAGCGCCCTGCTGTGAACGATTTTATCAAGAATTGTAATTACATGCCATTGTTGAACAGTGGTAGAAAAATTGGGCCTTTGGTGGTTGTGGTGGTGGTGCTGGTGCCACAACACTATAAGTCCTCACAGTTACTCTCGGTGGGCACAAGAACGGGCCCTGCTGTGAAATATTATATCAAGAATTGTAATTACATGCTCCTGTTAAACAGGGGCTGAAAAATTGGGCCTTAGGCACTGCTTGCTGGTCCCACGACACTGCAACCTCTCCCAGATACTCTAGTTGGAGTGCAAGAATGAGCCCTGCTGCAAATCATTGCATCAACAATTGTATTACATGCCCCTGTTAAACAGGGGCTTAAAAATTGGGCCTATACACTGCAACCTCTCCCATATGCTCTAGTTGTAGTGCAGAAATGAGCCCTCCTGCAAAGCATTGCATCAAAAATTGTAATAACACTCCCCCGTTAAACAGGGGCTGAAAAATTGGGCCTTAAGCACTGGTGCTGGTGCCATGACACTGCAACCTCTCCCATACACTCTAGTTGTAGTGCAGGAATGAGCCCTGCTGCAAAGCATTGCATCAAAAATTGTAATTACATGCCCCTGTTAAACAGGGGCTGAAAAATTGGGCTGGTGGCATCACTCAGAACCAAAAATGTTCTTCCAAGATATCAGCGGAGGAGGAAGAGGATAGACAGTCAAAATAACAGGACAGTCACTCAGCATCAGCATAGGCAGTCTTGAAGGGATGTGATATTTAAAAAAAAATTATTCGGTTACATCAGCTTCAGGTGCTTGGTAGCTCTGGGTGATCCAAGACTGATTCATCTTTATGAAGGTGAGTCGATCAACCGAGTCGGTGGACAGGCGCATCCTGTGATCGGTAACAAAGCCACCAGCAGCACTGAAGGTGCGTTCCGAAAGAACGCTGGATGCAGGACAGGCCAGTAGCTCAATTGCATACTGTGCAAGCTCTGGCCAGTGATCCATCCTCAAGACCCAGTAAGCCAGATGATTTTCGGTGGGAAAGGTGTCCAAGTCTGACCTTGCCCCTAGGTATTCCTGCACCATGTTAATCAGACGCTGGCGATGGTTGCTGGAACCGATCATACCTTGGGACTGCGGACTAAAAAATTGTCTGAACGCATCGGTCAGACGGCCACCTTCTCCACCGCTCCTTCTGACCAATGCCTCAGCAACACGTTGTCCAGGATCAGGAGTTTGTAGCCTCCCAGTCTCTGGGAACGCATTGCACAGACCTTTCTGCAAGGCCTCCCGGAGATGTCTCATCCTCTGCTCCCTCTGCGACGGCAAGATAAGGTCCGCAACCTTACCCTTGCACCATGGATCAAGGAGACTGGCCAGCCAGTAATGGTCCCTCTCCTTGATCCGAAGAATACGAGGATCCTTCCGCAGGCTTTGCAGGATCAGGGAGGCCATGCAGCGTAGGTTAGCTGAGGCATTCGGTCCGAAGTCCTCTGGGTAACTAAGGACAACATGATCCACAGCTACCTCCTCCCAGCCACGTACAAGTCCACGGGTTTCTTGGGACTGTAAATCATCCCTACAAGACTGCTGCTGCTGATGCTGAGTGCCAGCCTCCACCTCCATGCTGACACAATCATCCTCCTCCTCCTCGTCCTCTTCCTGTGTGATGGGTGGGACATGCACTGTCACTGCTCACCATCCTTGTGGCCACCTCAAACGGTGACAGGACAGTGCATGCCTCCCTGGTCATGCCCCACTAGCGTGGTGAGAAAAAACCGGCAGAAATGCACCCAGATTTTCCTGGCCTGCTTCAGGACATCCCGTAAGCCCGGGTACCTGCCCAAGAACCGCTGCACCACCAGGTTAAAGACGTGAGCCACACAGGGCACATGGGTCAGTTTTCCCTGTCGGAGGGCAGAGAGGAGGTTGGTGCCATTGTCGCAAACCACCAATCCTGGCTTAAGCTGGCGTGGCGTCAACCACCTCTTGGCCTGCCCCTGCATAGCTGACAAAATATCTGCCCCAGTGTGGCTCCTGTCCCCCAAACAAACCAGCGCAAGCACAGCATGGCATAGTTTTGCCTGCGTACTTGCGTAGCCCCTTGAACGCCTACGGAGCACCGCTGGTTCAGAGGACAGAGCACTGGAAAAGGCCATGGAGGAAGAAGAAGCAGAGGGGGAGGAGGAGAGAGGTGTGTCACAACCAGTAGTAGCATTTTGGAGGCGTGGTGGAGGAACAACCTCCAACACTACTTCACCTTGTCCTGCATCCTTCCCAGCTGCCAGAAGAGTGACCCAATGGGCCATGAAAGACAGGTAACGTCCCTGTCCATGCCTGCTGGACCATGAGTCAGCGGTAATATGCACCTTACCGCTGACTGCCCTGTCCAGCGAGGCAAGGACATTGCCTTCCACATGCCGGTAGAGAGCTGGAATCGCCTTCCGTGAGAAAAAGTGGCATTTGGGGACCTGCCACTGAGGAACCGCACATTGCACAAACTCACGGAAGGGGGCCAAGTCTACCAACTGCAAAGGTAGCAGTTGAAGTGCTAGCAATTTAGCCAAGCTAGCATTCAACCACTGGGCATGTGGATGGCTGGGAGTGAACTTCTTTCTACGGTCCAGCAGCTGGGGCAGGGAAATTTGCCTGCTATAATCGGACGTGGGTGTACTGCTAGCAGAGTGCCTGCAAGCAGTTGGCTGTGACACACCTAATTCTACACCTTCATTCCTCTTAGCGCAGGTTTCAGAAAGGACTGAAGGTCTAGTGGGGTTGGAGATCCCAGCTGATGAGGAGCAAGGAGAGGTCCACTTTGTTCTTTGGTGTGGGTCTTTAAGGTACGCTTGCCAACGAGCTGCATGGCAGGTCAACATATGTCTGGTCAAGCATGTAGTGCCCAAGCGGCTGATGTTTTGGCCACGCGAGATACGCTTGAGACATATGTTGCAAATAGCAGTGGTGCGATCTGATGCACTTGTCTCAAAAAAGGCCCACACCAAAGAACTTTAAGAATGACGTGCAGAGGCAGCGCCCTGCACAGGCGGAGCTCTGCAGTGTGATTCAGTCGGTGTGCTGCCCCTAAGCTGGCCCCCGGAGGGCATCCTGCCTCGTTGGAGATGTGCCTCCTCCTCCTCTTCCTCTCTCCTACCAAGCACCCACGTGGAGTCAGTGCCCTCATCATCTCCTACCTCTTCATCGCTGGAGCAAACCTGGCAGTATGCTGCAGCTTGTGGAACATGACTGCTAGATTGCTGTCCTTCTTGAGCAACCCCTCTCTCTGCGCTCACGCTACTGCCTTCCTCTAGCTGAGTATCATCATCAGAGCCTACAAAACACTGGGCATCCTCCTGAAGCATGTACCCAACACTGTGCTCAAAGAGTTTAGGGGACTCCTCAGGACGACGTGGTGGGTCTAGGGAAGGAGTCACTGATGATGACATTGAGACGAGGGAAGAGGATGCGTTGGCAGCTGCTTTGCTAGTACCCTGAGTCTGGGTGAGAGAGGATGAGGAGGATGAAGAGGGCTTGGTCATCCACTCTACCAAGTCTTCGGCATGATGCGGCTCAACACGTCCAGCTGCCGAAAATAAGGACAAGCGTGTCCCATGGCCACGTGCTGATGACGATACACCGCGTCCACGACCAGCACTGCTGTCTCTAGACACAGAGCCTGCTTGCCCTTTTTTATCGGCTCGTGCCTGTCTGCCTCTCCTTGTTGGCCTTCCAGACATGGTAATGGCCTGAAGGGAGATGGGAAAACCAGCAATTGGGTAGTTTATATTGTGCTGGAGGCACAAAACACCCACTAACTCCTGCAGATGCCTTTATTATAGAACAACAGGAATTAAAGGGTAGATACCGGTGTATACTGTGCTGTGCTGGAGGCACACACCACCAACTAACTCCTGCAGATGGCAGATGGCTCAATTAGAGAAGAGCAAAATAGGTAGATGCAGGTGTATACTGCGCTCAGGGCACACAGACAACACCCAGAAACTCCTGCAGATGGCTGATAGCTCAATTACAGAAGCGCGATATAGCTATATAGGTAGATACAGGTGTATACTGCACTCAGGGCACACAGACAACACCCAGAAACGTCTGCAGATGGCTGGTAGCTCAATTACAGAAGAGCAATATAGCTATATAGGTAGATACAGGTGTATACTGCACTCAGGGCACACAGACAACCCCCAGAAACGTCTGCAGATGGCTGGTAGCTCAATTACAGAAGAGCAATATAACTATATAGGTAGATACAGGTGTATACTGCGCTCAGGGCACACAGACAACACCCAGAAACTCCTGCAGATGGCTGATAGCTCAATTACAGAAGAGCAATAACGCTAAATAGGTAGATACAGGTGTATACTGCGCTGAAGGTACACAGACAACACCCACTAACTCGCATGCGTTCGACTCAAACACCAAGCTCATCCCTAGTCCTATGTTACCTGACCCCCATGTTCTCTGCGTCCTAGGTTCCCTGTGTCCCATGTTCTCTGTGTCCTGTGTTCCCTGTCTTCCATGTTCTCTGTGTCCTATGTTCTCTATGTCCTGTGTTCCCTCTGTCCTATGTTCACTGTGTCCTGTGTTCCCTGTGCCCCATGTTCTCTGTGACCCCAGGTTCCCTGTGTCCCATGTTCTCGGTGTCCTGTGTTCACTGTGTCCCATGTTCTTTGAGTCCTGTTTTTCCTGTATCCCATGTTCTTTGTGTCCTATGTTCTCTATGTCCTGTGTTCCCTGTGTCCTATGTTCACTGTGTCCTGTGTTCCCTGTGCCCCATGTTCTCTGTGTCCTATGTTTTCTGTGTCCCATGTTCCCTGGACCCTATATTCTCTGTGTGCTATGTTCCCTGAACCCCATGTTCTCTGTGTCCTATATTCCCTGAACCCCATGTTCTCTGTGTTCTGTGTTCCCTGTGTCCCATGTTCTCTGTGTCCTGTGTTCCCTGAACCCCATGTTCTCTGTGTCCCCTGTGTACTATGTTCTATGTGTCCTGTGTTCTCTGAACCTCATGTTCTCTGTGTCCTATAATCCCTGAACCCCGTGTCCTGTGTGTCCTATGTTCCCTGTGTCCCATGTTGTCTGTGTCCTGTGACCCCTGTGTCCCATGTTGTCTGTGTACTGTGTTCTCTGTGTCGTATGTCCTCTGTGTCCTGTGTTCCCTGTGTCGTATGTCCTTTGTGTCCTGTGTTCCCTGCGTTTCATGTTCTATGTGGCCTGTGTTCTCTAAACCCTATGTTTTGAATTACTTTTTGTGTCTCTGTCCTCCTTCAACTATCTATCAGTTGGCTTTCCTGCCAGGGTACACTCCTCACTCTCCTCTGCTGTGTTACGGGTGACCCGACCGACCGATCCACGTGGGTGCATTGTTTGCCGCCCCCCCAAAAACAAAACAAATTCCAGCCGCCACTGGTGAGGAGACTGAGGAAATGGTCCCTCCTGCTTGCAGCAGACCGATTATATCATTTCAGCAGAGTCACTGGACAGAAGCAAAAGGGTGGCTCCTTAGTAATAAAAGATGGCCGTTTTTTTTATTTTTTTTAGAAAAGATATTGCTCTATATAACAAGATGTCAGTCACTGTATGGTCCACTTTAACACCCTTTAACAACCCACTTCAAAAAATAAGCCCCCCTTCGTCAGATGTGTTCATTTTCAACCCTTTAGAGTTTTTCACATATAAAAGTTCAGAAACTGTTGCTTCTTAAAGCGTTTCCGTCCTTTTCATACACAACCCAACAGAAAGGCACATCATGTAACTTTTCGGTGATGAGAAATTGCTTTTTAATGTGATTATAGAATCCAATATTTGAATCTGCAGGCAGGATCGGGTTATTGTACCCGGAGAATTGCTGTCTCCTTCACACCAAAGCCTTGATAATACGCAAAGGCGTACGTTATTTTGTCAGCATAAAAGAATTTGTAACTTTGGGACACAATAGAAGCTGTTACATATTGATTGATTCATTTTAACAGATTGCGAAAAGTGCAGCCTCTCGCTAGGAGAGAAGATTGCATTTGGCTGCAAACATTAATATCTGCAGTTTATTTGATATATATATAAGAATGTTGTCTGATTGCTTTTGTTGTAGAATTCGTATTCTCGGCTGGAGTGTGAAAAAAGAAAAAAAAAAGAGCTTAGCCTATTCTTAACATATATACTATTTGGCTTATTGGAAGCGAAATTCTATTTTTATAGCTAAAAAAAAAAGATGACATAGACTTTCAATGTACACCTCTGTTTTATGTGAATATGTACACCTAATGGCAACTTTATTAAATGAGCCAATCAAATTACTTGTAGGGTTTAATTTATTTTATTTTTTTTCAGGACTGTTATGCCCCGTGCACACGATCGGAATTCCGGACAGAAAAAGACAGATGAGAGCTTTTCATCGGAAAATGCGACCGTGTGTATGTTCCATCAGAATTTAGCTGTCCGAATTTCCGCCAGCCAAAAATTGATAGCATATTCTCAATTTTCCCGACGGAAAAACTTTCTATCGGTAATTCCGATCGTGTGTATGCAATTCCCACACACCAAAAATCAGGCATGCTCAGATTCAACTACGAGACAGAAGCTATTGGCTACTGGCTATTGAACTTCCTTTTTCTAGTCCCGTCGTACGTGTTGTACGTCACCGCCTTATAAACGATCGGAATTTGGTGTGACCATGTGTAGGCAAGACAGCTTGAGCCGAATTCCATCGGAATTTCGTCGGGAAAACCATCAGAGCTTTTTCCGACGAGAATTCCGATCGTGTGTACGCGGCATTACAATTTGTTGCAGCAAAGATTCAATAAAATGCTAAAATCAGTAAATAAGAAGTATCATGGGAAATGTAGTTCCAAAACATCTGGGGTGCCAAGGTTTGCCATCACTACACTAGGGCATGGGTACTCCGGGCCCTGGGCAGCTGCCCCTTTTGCCCCGCGGTAAAGACGGCCCTGACGACGTGACTAGAAAAGGAAGTTCAATAGCCAGTAGCCAGTAGCTGCCCTTGCGTCTTATTTGGTCCGTCGGACCAGCATACAGACAAACGGTTTTCCCGATAGCAATTGAGTCTGTCGGACAGATTTGAAACATGTTCTATTTCTACGTCCGTCAGAATTTTTTAAAGAAAAATGATCGGACTATCCCACACACCATCGGACTATCCCACACACCATCGGACTATCCGATGGAATGATTCCGTCTGACCTTTTCTGCTGGAAAGTCCGGTCGTGTGTACCCGGCATCAGACTTCGGCTGAAGCCCATTAGCCCTTTGCCGATCTTATGGATGCTCTAGATTGCTTGCTAATGGACTCAGGCTTTCTTATCTACTGTCATATATATCAATACTTTTACTACAGCTCTTGAAAGGCATTGGCTTTGTAAACAATCCGTTTTAGGAATAAACTGGTACCTGGAATATCACGATGTAGCACTTCCATTTTTAATTTACATACCCCTACCACAGCCCAGTGATCATGGAAATCCTTTGGTGTACAGAAGCTGCCAAACCAATGTTTAAATTCAGTTTATCTACCCTACCCTAGTAAAGGCAACAAAATCTCAGGGTTCCAGCACCAAAAAAACACTTTTTCAAGAACTGAAACCCTGGTAAAAATTCTTCAAACTCTGTGCTCCCCTGGATTTTCAAGGGGCAGGGCCCCCGGGGCGTCCCCATCCATGATTCCGTGTAGTGTGGCAATTTTATTTGTTTTTGGTTAGGTATCCTATGACTCTGCAACTGGTCTCCTTTTTCTAGAATGCCATATATATCACCTTTGTTTCCTTTTATACCATATTCTCACCAATGATTATTTGACATTATGATATTACAATGGAATGATTGTGGTTTTTGATGCATTTCTATTGGGAAGCCTTTGGGATGTGTACCGTGATAAATGAATAAGCTGTGTTCATCTATCAAAGATGGAACCTGATTCCTATTTTCAATGTATATTAAGTGGAGTTTCCTTTTAGATTACTGTACAGTAAGACATCAAAGACAAGGCTTATCGTCTCATTGCTCGGCCCTCATTACTCATGTCTTCCCATAACAGCAGAAATCATAATGTTGGCTATTGATTAATTGGGTGCAGACGGCATCGCATCCCAAAAATCACATTATGGGAAAATCCATTCATCAATTTCCATTGTGCTCCAAGCTCTGATCTACAGCCCTTAACTCACTGAGAGCCAATCCCTCAGATTGGAGCCTATGATAAAAAGTGGCAGTCATCTTGACATCTTTTATTATCTTCCTGTTTGAGTATGTGACTGTCAACGAACATTTTTATAAAATACCATACCTGTACTTATTAGAGATTAACATATATTTAACAGAGATAAAAATAAATAAAAAAAATACGTATAAAACAAGAGATAAAGTACATGTCTGTGTAGGTTCCCATTTATCCAGGTCATGGTATATCTAGTAGTTGTTAGTCACATTCAGCTGGACTTATTCTGTAATGTTGAAGACATTTCGTAACTTATCCAAGCCACTTCTTCAGTTCTAATGAGTATCAGGAAACATACCTCAGCACTTATATTGAGTTGTACATTTTGGACATAGAGAACAATTGGCTTGCAAAAGGCATGAAGAAGACCACCTACAGTACTTAAAAATGGAACATCCATCCCTGAACAAGGGTGGGGGCCTACAAAACCATCTGCCTTCCACATATAATGCCATTATCACATCTCTATCCCAGCAATTTGACAATGATGCACACCTTTAGCCAGGTAAACCTAGAATTAATTAACACCTAGGCAGACTTCCTGGCACCAAGGACAGGATAATGTCACTAAAACATGGGGGTTCCTCAACTTTCACACCTCCCATCCTGTTCATATACCATCAACATCTGCCTTGCCACATTCCATGGTGAATGAAGAAACAGACACAAATACTGTGATTTAATTTCTCTCTCCCTCCCTCCATGTATATCTATCTATCTATCTATCTATCTATCTATCTATCTATCTAGCTATCTATATATATATATATATATATAGATCTATATATATACACAGGGCTTTTTTCAGCTGGAACACGGGGGAACGCAGTTCCGGCACCTCCAGCACTGAATGTATGTAATAGCATGGGTTGTGCGGTGTGCTGAAGGGTCTATTGATGTTGGCTGCTAGGGGATCTATTTTCACTGGTTGGGATCTGATTTTATGTGAGGGTCTATTGTTGCTGATGGGGAATCTATTGTTGCTGGGGGGTCTCATGTTACTGAAAGGGATCTACTGTTGAGGGAGAGGTCTATTTTTACTGGCTGCTGGAGGATCTTTTGATGCTGGCTGCTGGGAGATCTGTCGTTTTTGCTGGGGGGGGGGGGGGGTCTAATGTTGCTTGGGTGGATATTTTGTTACTGGTTGTGAAATTTTGTTGTGGGTAGTTCACTGTTGCTGCAGGGAATATCTTGTTGTTGAGGTGGAGTCCATTGTTGCTGGGGATCTATTGCTGGGATTCTATTGTTGCTGGCTGCAGGGGGATCTATTTTACTGCTTTTCTTTTTATCATCAACATGTTCCATATAAATGATTTAGCACCACAAAATGATACTTGGTTCTGTATTCTCTAAAAGGGGCAGTACCGGTAGGTGGGTAGGGGGTGGAGTCAAGGGACGGTGGTCAGAGGTGGGTAGGGGGCAGAGACAAGGGGTGACTCAGACGGGGGGAGTTCCTGCACCTATTCTCTGAGAAAAAAAGCCCTGTGCATATATATATATATATATATATATATATATATATATATATATATATATATATATATATATATATATATATATATATATATATATATATATATCTCAAAGGCCATGAGAGTCTCAAGGCTGTCTTTGTTTCTGCTCCTGTGTTGGCACATCCTGATCCTACGTTACCTTTTATCCTTGAGGTTGATGTTTCTGAGATTGGAGTTGGCACCCTTCTGTCTCAATGTCCTACCTCTGAGAGCGCTATGCATCCTTGTGGCTACTTTTCCAAGAAATTGTCACCTGCGGAGTGCAATTATGAGATTGTTGACAGAAAGCTGTTAGTGATCATTTTAGCCCTGAAAGAATGGAGACATCTCCTCGAAGGTACCACTGTGCCGGTTCTCATTCTTACTGCTCATAAGAATCTCACATTCTTATCTGAGGCTAAACGCCTCTCTCCCAGAAGGGCGCAATGGGCTCTTTTCTTGTCTAGTTTCAGTTACATTGTCTCATTCTTACCTGGTACTAAGAATGTAAGGGATGACGCTTTGTCACGACAATTTTCCTCCACTTCCAAGATGGAGTCAATTCCAGTTCCTGTGATTCCTCCTGATCGTATTCTGCCTACAGTTCGCACCAGTCTCACTTCTCCTTCAGGTGACAAAATTCTTGCTACTCAGGTTCTCCTGAGAAACTTTGGCAGCTGCTTTGTCCCGGAGAGTCTCCGTACTGCCATGCTCCACACTTACCATTCTCCCAAGGCTGCTGGCCACCCTGGGAAGAACCAACTCTTTCGGTCAACACAGTTATCCTTTATGGTGGTTGACCGGTTCTCAAAAATGTCCCATTGTATTCCACTTAAGAAATTGCCCACTTCTACGGAACCGGCTTCCATTTTTGCTCGGGAGATCTTTTGCTTACATGGACTACCCAAGGTGATTGTTTTGGAAAGGGGTAGTCAGTTTGTGTCCTGGTTCTGGCGAGTCTTTTGTGCACAGTTGGGAATTCAGCTTGCTTTCTCCTCTGCGTATCACCAGCAGTTTAATGGGGCTGCAGAACGAGCCAATCAGTCCTTTGAGCAATTCCTACGTTGCTATATTTCTTACCATCATAACAACTGGTCAGACCTCTTACCGTGGGCGGAGTTTGCTCACAATAGTGCCTTGAATTCTGCTTCCCGATTGTCCCCATTTATGGCGAATTATGGTTTCCAACCTTCCATGTTGCCTGACTCCTTTGTTCCCCAGAGCATTCTTGCATTAGAGGAGCATCTCCGTGGTCTTCGTTCCACTTGGGCACAGGTCCAGGAGGCTTTGCGACATGATAATAAAAGGTACAGACATCATGCTGACGGCAGACACCTGCCTGTGCCTTCCTACCAGGTTGGGGACAGGGTCTGGCTGTCATCTCTCAAACTCCGACTTCCTGTACCCTCTCTGAAGTTTGCACCTCGGTTTATTGGGCCTTTCTGTATTCTTCGCAGGACTAACCCAGTGGCTTATGCATTAGACCTTCCTTCTAATATGCATATTTCGAATGTATTTCATCTCTTCTTATTAAAACTTTGGTCTGCAACCACTTACCACCTCGGTGCCTTGTCCTCACCCTGTACAGGTTGAGAACCATGAGGAGTATGAAGTACAGTCCATTGTTGACTCCTGTAGGCGCATACAGTACCTGGTGCATTGAAAAGGGTACAATCTTGGAACACTCTTGGGTATTATCCTCGGACGTACATGGCCCTGTCCTCCTCCGTGATTTCCATAGATGTTTTCCCCTCAAGACTGGTGGTCTTCTGAGGGGGAGGAGTCATCGAGGAGGGGGTACTGTCAGGGCTGGGCTCAGCCCTTCCATCTCAAAGTTAGCCGCTCAGATGTTGGCTAATTGCTAGCTCCTATCTATCCACAGTGACTCACCTGTTGATGATATCCTACTCGTCAGTCCTGCCAGTACAGATGATCTCTGCCTTCACCTTGGTCACATCTCTAGAGACGCTCTCCTGTGTTCCTGTTAAAGACTTGCTTGGCTGACATTCCTTCTGGCTCCAGATCCTGCTTGCTGTTCTACTACGCTCATCTCTGGCTCCCTGACATTTTGGCTTGTCTGGCTATCTGTTCCGGTTCCTGAACTCTGGCTATGTTTTGACTATGCTTACTTTGTTTACCTTTTTTTATTATTAATAAACAAGTGTGATTTAACTGTACTTCTGTCACAGTCTGATTCATGGTTTCTGACAAGACCCCCCTAAGTCACCACTCCTAGCACCTCTGCACCCCCCAAATTCCCACTTTCAACACAAATCCCCCCCATATACTCATGGCACTCTCCTGCCTCAGATAATACCACAGTGCCCTTTCTGCCCACCCCTTGTTCCGGCCCTGCTTGATACTACATGCCACAGAGTGCCTTTTAATATGTGGACTAGACCTGCCCTCTCTTCCCCAATGTCTATAACATCTAAGGAGAAAGTTGACAGAGGCGATGTGGGCTTTCATGGTACCATCATAGATGTTACAACAATATACAGATTCAAAAACAAAATATTTTATTACATAAGCATAAAACAAAAATTTTTATAGGCAAATTAACATGTCTAAGCCCTTGTACACACGGTCGGACATTCCAGCAACCAAATCCGTCGGATAAATTCAGACGGATTTAGTCCGGAAGAGGTGGTGTCGCATACACACGGTCGGACTAAGTTGACGGAAGTTCCGGTTGCCAAAAAAGCGGTGACATAAGCCACGTACGATGGGATTAGAAAAAGGAGGTTCAGCACCACGTCCGGCACCCTTTGGGCTCCTTTTGCTGATCTTGTGTTTATCACGTGTTAGTAGAAGTTTGGTGAGAGACGATTTGCGCTTTTCAGATTTGTGCTTCAGTTCGGTACTGCTCTTTAGTTTCTGCTTGTCTTTGCTTATCTGATTATCAGTGCATGCAGTCAGTAAGCATTTGTTTCTCATTGTGGACTATATCTTGGTATAGTACGCTTTGATTTGAATTGCTTATTGTCTGTTTGCTTCTGCTTTTCAGGTCGTTCTTTCAGGCATTGTTTATCGGTGCTTTCTGGTGTCCGTTCTGACCAGCCGACCGTTTTCAAACCATGTTTCGTGTACGTACTCGTCGTAGAGTTTGTGCTGTGCAGGGGCTTGGTGTTGGGCTTTTAGCTTTCACACAAGCCTGGTTCATGAACAGGGAGAGGAGGCGTTTGTGGACCAAGAATTGGTTGCGCCAGCGTGACCAGTTCTCGCACATGCCTTTGCTCCGTGAGATCCGGGAGAATAATCCTGATGATTTCAGGAATTATCTCCGAATGACGGACCCCGTTTTTCACCGTCTGCTGGCTTTGCTGTCCCCTTATATCACCAGGCAGGATACCTGCATGCGGCAAGCCATCACTCCGGAGCAGAGGCTCATCGCCACGTTGCGCTATTTGGCGACAGGGAGAAGCCTTCAGGACCTCAAGTCCTCTCCAGGGATCTCCCCCCAGGCTCTGGGGATCATTATTCCAGAGACCTGTTCTGCCGTCATTCAGGTCCTGCAGAAGGACTATATGAAGGTAAGTTTTATCCTTTAACATCACATTCTATGTATTTAATGATTGCTAATGTCTTGGATTTCTTTACTCATTCCCTAATTACCATGATTGCAATATGCTCTAATTCATATGCTCTGCCCCTTTGTCCTCATGCATGCTGGAAGCTTTGCAAGTTCCTTTTTTGTCCTTCATGCATATTTGCCTTCACTAACTTCCCCACCATGCTCTTCTGGGCCCAAAAAACTATAGTCTAGTCACTTACCAATGTCTTTTGTCAGCTCCATAGTATTGCTTTCCCCTAAACACCCCCTAAAATGTCTACAAATGTTATATGTGTGCTTCAATTCATGCAGAGTGACTTTTTTTTTTTTGGTTGGGCCAAACTCATTAGGAACCCCCCTCCCCCCAACTGCTAGGTCAGCTGATAGCAAACTGCTGACTTTACTAAACCCAATACACACTCTACCTACCTTTTTGATGGTCACATTTATGGACAAATTCATCAAAGCATGTAGTGCAAGGGCCTGCCTCAATACTTTCAAATGCTATATATATTTTTTTTTCTCCTATTATTATCTTGATAGGTAATAGCAGAATGTCAAAATGTGCTTCCATTTTGTTTTATTTTTGGTATTATGACACTTCTTACCTGTCCGGTGGGCTGCCAATAGTGTAAGTAAGGAGGGGCTTCCCAAAGTATCACACATTATTTAGGCATTCAGCTCTCAATCAAGTGGAGAGGGTTACCTGTCCAAAACATCCCCCCCCCTCATTTTTTGCAAGGGCCCATCAGATGGGGGGGATGGGGGGGTGGGGGAGGGATGGGGGGGGTAATGACTCTGATAAGGGGACCTTATACTTTAGGCTTTAAATACTCATTTCCCAAAATGTTATACTGATCTTGGCCAAAAATGTTGATGTCTAATCTGCTTGCAATGTTGATGTGCATTTTTTTTTCTTGTTTGACTCCACAGTTTCCTTCAACGCCACAGGAATGGCAGACTGTGGCTTCCCACTTTGCTAGCCGTTGGGACTTTCCCAATTGTGGAGGTGCAATTGATGGGAAACACATCCGCATCGTCCCATCCCTCAACTCGGGGTCTTACTATTATAATTACAAGGGGTTTAATAGTATCGTGATGTTGGCGGTGGTGTCAGCGACCTATGACTTCCTGCATGTGGACGTGGGGCAAAATGGCCAGATGTTGGATGGTGGAGTGTTCTCATGGACGGAGTTCTACTGGCGTCTCCAGAGTGGCAGTCTGGGCTTGCTACCCCCAGAGGAGAATCAGGAAGGACTCCCGTTTGCATTCGTCGCAGATGAGGCTTTTGCCCTGGCAAACCATCTGATGCGGCCTTTACCGATGAGGACCCTCACCCCGGATCAGAGGATCTTTAATTTCTGGCTGGCCAGAGCCAGAAGAGTTGTGGAGAACACTTTTGGAATACTGGCGAGCCAGTTCCGCCTTTTTTTAATGCCAATCCACATGGCGGAATATAAACTCAATCACATAGTGCTTGCCTGCTGTGTTCTACACAATTTCTTGAAAAACTATGTGGTCTCAGTTGGCCCAGATGCAGACTTGCCGGAAAATTACAATCTCACGGCCCTTGAAGCTGCTCGTCCTGGCTTGCCCCCCCCCCCAAAGCGCCCACGAGGTCAGAACCCAATACATGGAGTACTTTGTGGGTAGGGGGGCCATTGATATGCCAGACAATGTCTGAGAGGCATCTTTGTAATACATTTTTCTTTGGAACTCCAATAATCTTTGTTTTCATTTACTGCTTGGCTTGGTTTTAGGTGTCTCCTAGGTAATTTTTTTTATTTTTGTTGTTGTGCCTTTTTCTACAACAGTGCAAACCCAAGTTCTGAGTGAGATGATGGGACAGTCTCTTCTTCAGATAATCTTATTATGTTGTGGGTCTGCTACACACACACCTTGTTTTTGTTAACTAATGTATGTAGTGCATTACTGATCAAAATCTTGCTCATTTTCAGCACCATGGCAGAAATATGTGGGGTCAGGAAAATGGCGTGATTGGCAAAATTAACACATCACTGTGGGTGTTATTTACTAAAGGCACATCCACTATGCACTACAAGTGCACTGCAAAAGTGCACCTGAAACTGCACTTGGAGTGCAAAGTGGAGTTGCCTTTAGTAATTAACACCCATTGTCACCGAAAACAACAATTTTACTCCAAATACTGCTTTTGCACATTGAAAAAGGAAGCCACACATTTTTGATAATTTTACTTTTTAATCAAAGCACATTCACATGTGCGTTTAGAAAAGGGTTTTTACAACAAACCAACATATTGGGTGTATCAAAAACATTATTTTAGGTAATTTTTTTTGTAACTTGGCGTTTTTGTGTAAACAGGCATGTATCAAAGCGTAACATACAGAACACAGGAACTTACAAAGTTCAACTTTGAAAAGTGAAGACAATATCAGACATGAGTATGTACAAACTGGGCCGATATTGCCTTCATCACATGGGATGTCACCACTGGAAAGACCAAATTTGGAAGATGCACACAGTGTGTCAACATGTGCTATCTCCCATCATGGGGATCAACGTACATTGATCCCCCATGATGGGAGATAGGGCATGTGTGACACACTGTGTGCATCTTCCAATTTTGGCTTTTTGTAAAATAAAAAAGTTGTTGTTTCAAAACACAAAAATAAAACCCTAGCTAGTTTGGGGTGTTTCACACTCTCCCCAAAACATCAATGATGTTCTTCATTTTATTTTGAACATCATTGATGTTTTTCTGTATATTTTCTAAATCCCGATTGCACCCCATTATCTCCCCAATCAGGATCTGGGCACTTTCACTGGTAAAATGTGATTCTTCTTCCATTTATTATAAATATGACGACATACATTGATGAGCTTACCGGAAGCTGTGTTCTCTGACACTCACCTGTTGTGGTGACAATTTGTCCAACTTCAATGCTCTCTCCTTCCTCCTCCTCCTCCTGCTCCTCTGCTTCTGGTGTTGGAATTTCGCCTTCTTTGGGAGGTGTGGGGTCCCTGGTGTCCTCAGACTTCCCGAGTCTTCTCTCCCCTATTAGAATGTAAAAAAGGAATACTTAGCACAATTGTGTTTTTTGGCCGAGTTCAAAGGTGAGAACATTATTTTGGACACTTTGTTAAGCTGGAATACTTACCTACAGTGAGAAAAAATGTAGTGAAGTGTAATTTGTGAAAACCTTGTTTTGGGAGTGGGCTAACAAACGATGTTTATTACGAATGATTGAACCCATGAACATGAAAGTGGCCATTTTAAACTGTACAACATGAAATCAAAGCACATGAAGCAGTATGCAAGCAAGAAAAATCATATGAACACACGACAACTACTTACTTTTTTGAAGAACACGCTTGATCCTTCTGTACTGATTGTGCTCCCTAAGTTTCAGGTCTGACCAGCGTTTTCTCAGTTGATCCTTGGATCGTCGTACGCTAAAATTCTTCTGAAGACTCTTCACAACTTTAGTCATGATCTTGGCCTTTTTGATATTTGGGTTTGGGTAAGGTCCATACTTCCCATCATAGTTGGTCCTCTTCAATATGTCCACCATCTCCAACATCTCTCCAAAAGACATATTTGAGGCCTTAAATCTTCTCCTCCAGGATCGGGACGTTTCAGCCTCCGGCTTTCCTCACCCTCCTCCTCGTTAGTGAAACTCTGATTGCGCACCTGTGTTCTCTCCGCTATGTGCTCTCCCCACTGCGCCAAAAGATAAGGGGCGGGGAATAGTCTAGAAAGAACGCCGGGGGCGGGCGGAGTTTCACACATGCGCACTGTATATAAAATGCAACACGCGTGTGTCGTACGTACGATCTGTGAACAGAGTGAGGAGCTGACGCGCCGATCGTGCAAACGAAGGTAACATTTTTAACTTGGTACATCACTAGACTAGACTGCTTCTATATAGGCCCATGTTGGGACAAGATTAGGAGGGTTTAGCATGGCATTATTAGTATTTTAGGGTTTGTATTGTGATGTGTCTTGCAGACAAGATGGATCCCTTCAAAAACTCCTATTTTATGGGGCTATTCCTTGATCTGCTGAGGGAGCTGCCCTGCCTGTGGCAGAAGAACAACCCATTTTATAATGACCAAAGAAAGAGGAAGGCAGCGCTGGAGAAACTTCTAGCTTTGGTGCGGATCCCCACGGCAGACATGACCTATGTGAAGGGCAAAGTTGGTGCCCTGAGGTGTATATATCTCAGGGAGCGAAAGAAGCACCAGAATTCCCTGAAATCAGGAGATCCAGATGACATTTATTACACCAGGATGATGTACTTCGAGAGGCTGCATTTTATGGCAGACCAGGGGGAACCCATGCCACCCCTCTCCAGTCTTCCTTCAAGGCTTCCTTCACCCCCAGCTGAGGCTTCCAATGTCCAACCTGGGCCTTCCAGGCAACAACATGTGGAGGGGCCCAGCTTGAGACAGGTATAGCATTGTTGAACATATTTCTTGTCGTACATTTAATGATGTTAACTAGATGTTATTATTGATCAGTAAGTTGTGATTTAACAAAGTGGTTTACATATCAATAGACAGTAGTGACCAAAAATGATTGGTACAAGAATGAAAAATGCTGGGCTCAGAATGATAGTCTGTTCTATTTGGTAACATTCAATTTGCAACAGTCATGAGCACAAAATGGTGTGATTGATGAGCAAAAAATGAAAACTATGTCCCATTTTCATACACAGGAAGACCTCCGCCGGGGGGAGGCAAGTGGCAGCCGGGAGGTCGACCATCGCCCTCCTTCTCCTCCTCCTGCCACAACTACAGGAGCCCAGCCACAGCCTGGAAGGAAGCCTGGAGGGAAGTGCCCAAGGAAGACGAGAGAGTGATGGCATGGGTTCAGTCTGGTCTGACAGAAGATGCAGCCTCTTGAAGAATCACATCCTGGGGATATAGATGGCCTCTGCTCTTCCTGATCTCTAGGACTTCTGGACCAGTCTTCCTGAGATATGTACTCCTCAGGCCACCAATTTTGCATTTTCGAATTAGTTCATGTCTGCCCTGGGGGCCAAAGGCTTCGCCAAATTTACAAGTTTCTCCAGCGCTGCCTTCCTCTTTAGTTGTTTGACACCTAAATAAAGTTTTTTTTTTGTTTGAAGAAATGTGTTTTACTTCAAAAAGGAGAGTTTATTTGTGAGCAGGCAGGTACATTTCAAAAATACAAAGTGAAATGAATAACAAGGGGCACCAACACTAAACAACCTCCTGTAGAATAAAAAAGAAAAACAAAATACAAAAAAGATAATAATGGCGTTGTGGTAAGTTGAAACCCAAAACACACCCAAAAAAATGCAAAGATGAGCAAACTGTCAAAAAAGGAGATGTTGATGAAAAAAAACAACCACAAAATTCCAAAAAAAAAAAAAAGATTGTGTAGATGTGACGATTTAAAATATTGTATTGCTGAAATGAGTAAAAAGACTCAAGAAATACGTTCAGGAGAAGTGTGTGTGACTATGAGCATCAAAACAAGTTAATTCTTGCAGCATTGTAAAGAACAAGAGAATGCGCTTCATGAAAGAATTTTTCAACATTGCAGCATGACGAATGTGCTATATCGATTACGAGCGGTAGTTTTACCTGAGCGAGCGATTCCGTGTCCGAATTTGATTGTGAGCATGCGTGGCACCTTGTCCGTCGGAGTAGGCTACACATGATCGGAGTATGTCCGATCGGAGCATGTTGTCGGAAAATTTTATTGACAAGTTGGAAAACAGTCCGATGGAGACCACACACAGTAGGATTATCCGACAACACGGTCCGATCGGACACCTTCCGTCGGAATGTCCGACCGTGTGTACAAGGGCTAAGAAGAACGCACTAGTAACTCTCTCAAAACTACACTATTGGGACGTGGCTACTGCACTGCTGTATGGACGGCTGACCTGATAGCTCTGCTCCAGCAACAGGAATTCGAGCAGTTCGAGGTGACTTGGACCAACCCCACCAGCATCTAGCTAGTGTGCCGCACAGCACCTGGAGATGACCCACAAGCGGAAAAACTCCTCATAGCCAAAGAAACTATGGGATTTCTTTACTCCTAAGGGATCACACTCGAAGATGGCACCGACAGCTGCTCTCCGGTCTCATCAGGCAGATCTCTCTTTGCTACACCGAGCCCGAGATAGAGACAGGGCTCGCATAAACACTCTCCTGAAGCCTCAACACCTCTTTCCTGCAGCCCAGTGAAATCCAAGCACCGCATGTCTGCTGACTCTCACAGCCATAAGGTGAGTGCATACCAGGGCTCAATGGAGGACACAAGGGAGCTGGCAGACACAATTAACTCCTTCCCTACTGCCAATCAGCCCATCCCTGACACCACATTAAAAGACATGCTGGTCTCCCTGCGCAGTTCCCTCCATGCAGGTATGATGGAATGCATGAGTAATTTTAAAGAGGAAGTGGGGGAACTAGGAGGTAGAATCGACCATGTTGAAAAAAAGATGGGTGAATATGCATCCTCCTATAACACACTAGTAGATGCACACAATGACCAGTCGGATGAAGTGACCTGGCTTAAAGCAAAAGTCCCCAACCTCGAGGACAGGTCACGTAGGAATAACGTAAAAATGTCTGAAGCCATCCAACTTGCACAACTTCACCAATATGCCCAAGATTTCATGTCAGCTACCCTCAATATTGGCCTCTGAACTGGTTACTGATAGAATCTATTGCCTACCTAAGCCGTTACATCTTCCAGATAATATACCTAGAGACGTGCTGATGCGGGTACACTTTTTCCATGTAAAAGAGCCGTTTATGCTGGCCTTTCTCAAAAATACACAACCCCCTGAGCAATATCCCACCATCCAAATATTTCAGATCTCTCACAGTACACTATGCAAAAACGCAAATCTTTGCTATCCGTGACCAAAGCACTTTGAAACCATAGAATTGTGTACAGGTGAACTCCCCCCCCCCCCCCAGAAATGAGCAGTAAATCTGCCACCAGATTCTGGATGCCAGTTACATGTCTGTTTTTTTTTTTATTTCTTCTTACTATTTGCTATGTTTCCTACCCTACCACACGGGTGCTAACTATAATCCCCTAATAGATAAAATAGCCACAGAAAAAAAAAAACTTTTAACCAAAGTGGAGCTAACCTGTTCGGGCCATTTGGCATCCTTTAAAATGCTTCTTCTCCCCCAAATATTGTACATTTTTCGTATGCTACCCAAAAACAGCCACCTTAAATTCACTAAACTCCCTTCTCAAACAATACATCTGGGGATCCAAGTGACCTAGATGCTCCAAAACCCTCCTACTCACAAGCATAGATCAGTAGGTGGAATTGGTCTAATTGACATACGAGACTACTTTCTGGCATCCATGCTTACCCAACTTAAATATTGGTTATCACCATCTCCTGATATTCTCTGGAGCAGCATTGATCAAGCCCTTAGTCCAACCCTAGACCTACTTTCTATTACTAGACATATGGAGACCATTCTCCCTACACCAATTCCCACTAATTATCCAAGCCTCCCTAATGGCATGGAGAGACCTGCATAATTAAGGATTCCTGTCCTCCAATACAACTGACATCCCAATACCTATAGAGATCCTAACACATGCAATTCCGCATACTAATCACTCAGATTGGCTTGCCAAAGGCATCTCCTGGATTGCCGACTTACATAATAACAACACACTTAAACCATTGGAAGTATTTACCCTACTAAAGAATTTACCCTACTACCCACTGACTGCTATAAGTACATTCAAGTCTCCCATTTTCTGAAAACCCTAAAGTCCCATCACATATTCATCCAGGATACAGTGTGGCAATTCTAAACAAAGACACCTACCCTTCCCAAAGGGATATCTCTCTTTTACAATCTCTTCCAAAATAAACGTAATTTTACTAAATCCATTCTTTACCAAAAAAGGGATCTAGATTTAGGTAAAAAACCCTTTCACCAACCCAATGGCAAGGTGCACTCAGAAGTGAACAATATACAAAGCCTCTAGATGCGTAAACCACTGGGAACTATCCCAAAAAATAACTGTGAGGTGGTACCTCACACCGTAAAGAATGTCTAAATTATCTCCCTCCAACTCACCACTATGTTGGAGAGACTGTGGTGCTGTGGGACATGTGTTCTGGTACTATAAACATCTTACTAGTTTCTGGAAGAGCATATTTAGATGTATCTCACATATTACAAGAGTCCTGATGCCACCTAGCCCTGGAGTAGCATTACTAAATCTGGGTATTGACAACTTCCCTCCCTGCTTCCGTACAGTGGCTTCACATACCTTACTAGCAGATAGATCATTGATAACTAGAAACTGGAGCCTCCGGCCCCGCTGGTGGATTCACCCCACGGTCCTATATAGCCATGTCCGGCATGCCTTCTCTCTCGCCTGAGGTCTTGGAGGAACTGGAGAAACCCATAACGACTGTGGAATTGGGGGTAGCCCTGGCGAGCTCGAAACCCAAAAAGGCCCCTGGCCCCGACGGTCTCACCCCAACTTACTACAAAACTTTCTTTGAGACGCTTTCCCAACCTTTGGTCTCGGCCCTTAACTCGATCACGGGAGGTAACACCTTCCCGTTGGACTCTCTGCGCGCTTACATATCTCTTATCCCCAAAGAGGGGAAGGATCCACAGCAGTGTGGGAGTTATCGTCCGATAGCCCTCCTGAACACCGACCTTAAATTGTTCGCTAGGATATTGGCCAATCGGTTACTCCCCCATATACCGGGTCTGATTCATAGAGACCAGGCGGGTTTTGTCCCGCAGCGGGAGCCCCGGGACAACACCATTCGGGTTTTGAACCTAATCCACGCGGCCAGGTCCGCTGCGAGACCCCTTCTCCTGCTGTCCACCGACGCGGAGAAGGCCTTTGACCGCGTGGATTGGACGTTCATACAGGCGTCCCTGGAACACATAGGTCTCCGTCCCTTGATGCTCGGTTGGATCCTCTCCCTCTACTCTCATCCCACGGCTGCGGTTAAGGTGAATGAAACGAGGTCCGGCTTCTTCGATATCCGTAACGGCACTCGACAGGGGTGCCCTCTGTCTCCGCTGATTTTCATACTCTCATTGGAGCCCCTCTTGTGCAGGATTCGGGGTGACCCGGGTATTTCGGGTTTTTATAAATCCTCGGGGCCCCACAAGGTGGCCGCCTTTGCGGATGACTTGATCTTTTTCCTGACAGATCCTCTGCAATCTCTCCCCAATCTCCTTCAGGCCTTGAGGCACTATGGAGCTCTCTCTGGGTTTTCGATCAATCTGACCAAATCGTCCCTCTTGAACATTACCGTGGATGAGGCCGTGGTTCGACGTTTGCGGTCGTCTTACCAGTTGCGCTGGGCGGCCCATACTATCCCTTATTTGGGTGTCAACATTAGTGCGGATCTCGCTAACCTGTACCAGGCCAACTTTGCCCCGCTTCTCCTCCGTCTTAAATCCGACCTCCTTCAATGGCATTCGCTTACTTTAACGTGGTTTGGCCGCTGCAATGCCATTAAGATGACCGCATTGCCTAGAATACTGTATCTACTGCAAGCCCTTCCCATCCGTTTGCCTCCGTCTTTTTTCAAGCGAGTTGACTCACTGTTCCGCGGCTTTATTTGGTCACATCAAAAACCGCGTATCAGACTGCAAATCCTCTATCTGACTAAGCAGAGGGGAGGAGTTGGTCTCCCGGACATTAGAACGTACTACAGGGCAGCTCACCTCACCAGACTGGTCGACTGGTATTGCCATGCAGAGGCCAAGCAGTGGGTAGCGATGGAACTGGAGGACTCAGAGGGTATGGCTAGGAGCTGGCCATGGATCGCTACCCCGCTGCCGCGGGGCCTCAATGAACATCCTACTCTTGGTAGTACCTTGCGGGTAGTCAGGGATACGATACGACGTTCCTCAGTCTCCCCGATGCCCTCCCCCATGGTGCCAATTTTGGGTAACCCAGACTTTCTGCCTGGCAGGCAGAACCCCATTTTTGGACGGTTGGCAGCGGCAGGGTGGTCTCATTTTTATGATTTTCTTGGCTCGGACGGCCGACTTGCAATGGAAGCGGGAATGTCCGCGCTGGATCCCTCACTGGACTTCTGGAGCGGTCTACAACTGCGTAATTTTTTGCGCAGATGTGCAAGGGCGCCTGGCATATCGCGCCCACTCACAGAGCTAGAACGCATTTGCCACCGCAGGGAACCGATCCGTCACTGTTTATCTTTACTCTACTCCTCCCTGATTTCTCCAGTGGATGGGTTCGTCCCCCCCTTTCTTACTAGGTGGGAGGCGGACCTAGGCGTCCACTTTAATGACTCTCAGCGGGAGAAGATACTTTATTTCGCCCAGAGGTCCTCCATTGCCACCAGGATCCAGGAATCCTGCTATAAATTGTTGACTCGATGGTATAGAGTGCCCGTTTCCCTGCATTGTTTTCTCCCACAGGTCCCCAGTACCTGTTGGCGCTGTGGTGTGGAGGAAGGAACGATGCTGCACATTTTTTGGGACTGCCTCAAAATTAAACCTTTTTGGACGGAGGTGACGGGCACAATTGAGCACCTGACTGGCGTCTCCGTGGGGGGGGACCCCGCGGCCTGTCTACTGCACCTCTCTAAGCTCTCCGTTAAGAAATACAAGGCCTCTCTTACCATCCATCTTTTGAACGCTGCCAGGGCATGCATTCCCTTGTGCTGGAGGTCGGAGACCCCACCTACTAAATCTCTGTGGTTTGCCAAGGTGAACGACATCAGAAACATGGAAGATCTTACTGCCACTCTGCGTGGGCGGGAGGAGGCCTTCCGGGAGACATGGCGACCATGGCAATACTACATCTACACGGAAGCTTACCTCCGCGAGGTTGCTCTGCATGATTAGTCCTCATAGCGTGAATTACCCTCTGGCCGGGAGGCGCCGCCACTTTCCCTCCCTGTTCCCTCCCCCATCTTTCCCACCCTGCCTTTCCGCTTTCGTTGTCCTCTTTTTTTTCCCTGAGACACCCCCAGCCCTAGGCCAGCCCATCCAGATTCTTTGCATATCCTGCCCTCTTTACTTTACTAGTTATGACAGTCGGCTGGGCCTAGCTGGTTGTGGGACGACCCCCCTCGACAGGTTTAAGTAAATCCTTCACAGCACTACCCTGGTAGCCCAACTGGTAACAGTGGGTTGCTGGGGATGCGGTCCGATGGCTCCCCTCAGAGTAGTGCACGGTTGACCATGCTGTTTAGTTTCACCCCTATGCTTTTTTTACTGAGTGCACTACCCGGGGATTGGTTGCATGTTATGTAATATTTGACGATGCTGTTATCTCATTGAATTGTATCTCATTTCCTGTCTCTGTTTTTATTTTATCTTGAATATTGTCATTTTTCTTTGAATTGTGAAACTGTCTCATTTGAAAAAGTAAATAAAGGAATTACAAAAAAAAAAAAAAAAAACTAGAAACTGGAACTCCAACAAGGTGCCCAATGTATCAGAAGTACTTGAAATCACACAAACCAACTACACCTACGAATCTTTGCTGGCGAATAAGGATGGAAAGAGAAACTTTTTTGACAATCAGTGGAAAATATGGACAGACTGGTTCAAAGTAGACTTATGCCGTACACATGATCGGACTTTCTGCCGACAAAACTGTGGATTTTTGTGCGAAGGATGTTGGCACCAAATTGTCTTGCATACACACTGTCACACAAATGTTGGCTAACAATTAAGAACGTAGTGACGTACAAGACGCACGTGATATCTCCATTACGAACGCTAGTTATATCTCCGAGCCTGCATGGACTTTTGTCCGACAGACTTGTGTACACGCGATCGGAAAGTCCGACAACAAACATTTGATGGTGGAAAATTTGAGAACCTGCTAGCCAACATTTGTTGATGGAAAGTCCGCCAACAAATGTTCGATGGAGTATACACATGGTCGGACTTTCCACCAACAAGCTCACATCCAACATTTGTTGACGAAAAATCGATCGTGTGTACGGGGCATAAGGCCCATCTTCAGAAATGTACATTCTTGATTGCATTAGTATCTTAGCAATACTCATCTTTTACCTAACTTACCTAGCCGAAAATAGTTAATGTTAACCTTGTTACTATCCATCTGATACCTTACCCTCCCCTTTCCCTCCTAATGTTACTGTTCTACAGGAATACACTGCGTTGTTCTTAAAGGTAAATCTATACCTACCCATCCCTTGCATGTGTACACCCCTTAGCCCTTGTACACACGGTCGGACATTCCGACGGAAAATGTCCGATCGGACCGTGTTGTCGGATAATCCGACTGTGTGTGGGCTCCATCGGACTGTTTCCGTCGGAATATCTGACGGACAAAGTTTTAGAGCTGGGCTATAAAACTTTCCGACAACATGATCCGATCGGACTTTGTCCGATTATATGTAGAGAATAGCCTGAACGTAGTCCCGTCGTAACGAAATAACGTCATCACGTTACGTACGATCGGATATTCTGATAACTTTGTCCGACCGTGTGTATGCAACACCAGTTTCGGACAAAATCCGTCAGACAAAATCCAACGGATTTTGTTGTCGGAATGTCCGACCATGTGTACAAGGGCTTATAGATAAACCTACCAGCATATACAATGTTCTGGTTGTCTAAAGCTTTATTATGTATTCTGGTACGGCTTGTACTCTCTGTACCATTTTGTACTATGTTTTGTACTTTGGAAAATTTCTTTAATAAAAAAAAAAAATTAAAAAAATAAAACTAGACTATTATTATCAATAGTTGGTACTATTATGAACCACAAATCAGATAATACAATCTTGGATTAGCTATTTCTTCTCAACATGTTTCATGTTTCTACCGCTTCTTCAGGCAGTGTTTGAGAATAAATTATCTGTAAAAGACGATGGATATAACATGATATAATTTTAATATTGTGGATGATTTTTGCACATTATGAATACTGTAATATTCTATATTTGAAGGCGTTGCATTATTTTCTTTGTTGATATAACATAATACACATAACAATATAAAATCAATAAATTACAATATTATAAAAATCATATTCTCACTTTGGACCCAAAAAAGATATATCTCACAAACAATGGAAAGAACCAGCTTATCCGGCGAGCCCAGATGTACCCACACACAGGATAGCACCAAGGGTAAGCTCCCCTGTGGATGTGGGAGCAAAGTACAAAAGAGGACGAGGTCTGTGTGGTGAAAGATAGGAGTTGTAGCAAGTCAACATTAAATGATGACAAATGATGACAAGCAGATGCATATAGTATAGGTGCACACCTTTCTCCTTCTTATATAGTAATTTTGGGGCGTAGGTACATTTGTTGATTTTCAGCACAATCTAATATATGCCTATAACATGCTATGGACTTTAGGCCTGAGAAAGGGGCAGTGAATGGCCCTGAAATGCGTAGCCATGCCCGTATGTCTGACATCATCCTGCTTCCAGTATTAACACCGGACTTAAGATTTTGCATTACACGCTGGATTGCAAAGTCTCCATCCATCCACAGCTGCTTCCAGTCGCTACTCTGCGATACCTGGTCGCTTCCTTGGTGAGCACTGCATAATCCCATGCATGTGCATGAGCATACAACAAGAAAGAATGGATCCATCCTGCCTTGTATCACCGGTTCAGGCTGGTGGTGGTGTAATGGTGTGGGGGATATTTTCTTGGCACACTTTGGAACCCTTAGTACGAATTGAGCATGGTTGAAACGCCACAACCTCCCTGAGTACTGTTGCTGACCATGTCCACCCCTTTATGACTACAGTGTCCCCATCTTCTGATGGCTCCTTCCAGGAGGATAATGCACCATGTCACAAAGCTCCAATCATCTCACCACTGGACAATGAGGCCACGGTCCTCCAATGGCCTCCACACTCACCACATCTCATCCAATAGAGCACCTTTATGATGTGGTGGAATGGGAGATCAGCATCATGGATGTGCAGCCGGCAAATCTGCAGCAACTGTGTGATGCCATCATGTCACTATGGAGCAAAATCTATGAGGAACGTTTCCAACACCTTGTTGTATCTATGCCACCAAGAATGAAGGAAAAAAGGGGTCCAACCCGGTACTAGCAAGTGGCTGGTGAGTGTATATATCAATGAATGAAACTCATTTAATGATATGAAAACTTTTTTTTCATTCCTTAGTGGTCTTTGGCACATTAAAATTCCCATTTTTTTTCTCTCTATTTCTGGTTTTGGCTCTGTAAGGTTGGATACATCTCTCACCTGAAAAGTCATAATGTTTGATTGTTTTCTGTGTAATAAAAAGAATGGTCCATCTATTCCTCACCCTGGCCTATAATGATCCGGAGAGCCCAGTATGATCTGATATTTCTTTGTATTTTTTTTTTCTTTCCCTTAAATGAAAATGTGTTATACAATTTACACACAAAACACAGTGTTGTCAAACATTACAAAAACAGAAAAAAGCAGCAATGCCTCCCGGTCGTTTTTATTCTCACTGTGTCATCCAGGTTTAGTTCGTTGGGAACAATCACATCAGCCGGGCTGCAGAGATGGAGGGAAAAAAAGAAAGAAGAAAAAAAGTAAGTTGTAGATGACCCCGTATTATTTTCAGTCTGGTCTTCTGCTGCTTTGTGAAAATTGATGAACGTTATTGTTATCAAAGGCGACGGAGCCTGTTGGTGAGTCTGTAGTTCAATGCCGTCTTCTGTCTTTTATTCCTGTACAGCGTTCTCACCTTACACTGCCTATCTGCCTTTTTTATGTAACAATTTTCAAAAGACTGCAGTCATTTCAATTTTGTTTTTCAGCCATCTCTTCCCTGCCAAATCAGATAAAACTGTTGCAGAAGGATAGGAAAGAGATGCAATTCTGCTCATTCGGGTTTTACTCATCAGACTCCATGCAGTCTAGTGTTGCTCAAATTTGTCAGATTCGTCCTCAGTTCTTCTGAACAGGCTAAGGATTGGCAAAAACCCTAAACCCCAATCCAGACACCATTGAAGTCAAAGAGGACACAATTCAGGAGGGCTGTACATGCTGTACGCTCGCTGCTAAATGACAGATTCCTGGCTGCATTTAGATTACTGCTCAAAATCCTGTGGGATGTCACTGACCCATGGAATATGTGGCATGATGAGTCCTAAGTCTTCATTTTCTCTCTTCTGGAATGCAGATTGTGACAATCTTTCTATAAATGTCTCAGTCACAGGATCCTTCTTCAGGTGCTACATCACAGAATCCTTCTTCAGATATCTACTTCCCAGGATCCTTCTTCAGATGTCTATGTCCCAGGATCCTTGTTCATGTGTCTACATTGTAGGATCCTTCAGTTGTCTACGTTACAGGGTCCTTCTTCAGGTGTCTACGTCACAGGATCTCTCTTCAGGTTGCTACATTGCAGGATCCTTCTTCGGGTCTCTACATCCCAGGATCCTTCTTCAGGTGTCTACGTCACAGGATCTCTCTTCAGGTGTCCACATGGCAGGATCCTTCTTCAGTTGTCTATGTCACAGGATCTCTCTTCAAGCGTCTACATCCCAAGGTCCTTCTTGAGATATCTACATTGCAAGATCCTTCTTCAGGTGTCTACATCCCAGGATCCTTCTTCAGGTATCTATATCGCAGGATCCTTTTTAGGTGTCTATTTCTCAGGATCCTTCTTCGAGTGTCTACATGCCGGGATCCTACTTCAGGTGTCTAGTATCCTTTTTAGGTGTCTATTTCTCAGGCTCCTTGTTCAGGTGTCTACGTCCCAGGATCCTTGTTCAGGTGTCCATGTCTCAGGATCCTTCTTCAGGTTTTTATGTCTTAGGATCCTTGTTCAGGTGTCTACATTGCAGGATCCTTGTTCAGGTGTCTACATTGCAGGATCCTTGTTCAGGTGTCTACATTGCAGGATCCTTCTTCAGGTATCTATGTTGCAGGATTCTCCTTCAGGTGTCTATGTCGCGGGATCCTCCTTCAGGTGTCTATGTCGCAGTATCCTTCTTCAGATGTCTATGTCCTAGAATCCTTTTTCTGGTGTCAATGTTGCAGAATCCTTCTTCAGGTATCTACGTCCCAGGATCCTTGTTAAGGTGCCTACATCCCAGGATCCTTCTTCAGGTGTCTACATTGCAGGATCTTTCTTCAGGGGTCTACATCCAGGACCATTCTTCAAGTATCTACATCACAGGATCCTTCTTCAAGTACCTATATTGCAGGATCCTTCTTTAGGTATCTACTAGGGACGAGCTTCGAGTTCGAGTCGAACTCATGTTCGACTCGAACATTGCCTGTTCGCCTGTTCAGCGAACAGTGAACAATTTGGGCTGTTCGCAGCAAATTCGAAAAGCCGGAACACCCTATACAAGTCTATGGGAGAAATCTAAAGTGCTCATTTTAAATGGTAATATGCAGGTTACTGTCCTAAAAAGTGTTTGGGGACCCGGGTCCTGCCCCAGGGGACATGGATCAATGCAAAAAAAAGTTTTAAAAACGGCCGTTTTTTTCAGGAGCAGTGATTTTAATAATGATTAAAGTGAAACAATAAAAGTGTAATATTCCTTTAAATTTCGTAGCTGGGGGGTATCTATAGTATGCCTGTGAAGGGGCGCATGTTTCTGGTGCTTAGAACTGTCCCTGCACAAAGTGTCATTTGTGCAGGAAAAAAAGTCTTTTAAAATCACTTGCGGCTAAATTGTCGGCTCCCCGTAATACAGAGAACACTCAATGAGTGTTCTCTGTATTAGCCGACAATTCATTCATTCATTGATTAAAAAAAAAAAAAGCGTGGGGGTTCCCCTAAATTCAATTACCAGGCCCTTCAGGTCTGACATGGATATTAAGGGGAACCCCGTGTCAAATTAAAAAAAAAAATTGACGTGGGGGTCCCCCTAAATATTCATACCAGACCCTTCAGGTCTGATATGGATATTAAGGGGAACCCCGCATCAAATTTAAAAAAAAATTGACGTGGGGTCCCCCTAAAAATTCATATCAGACCCTTTATCCGAGCACGCAACCTGGCAGGCCGCAGGAAAAGAGGGGGGGACGAGAGAGCGGCCCCCCTCCCTCCTGAACCGTACCAGGCCACATACCCTCAACATTGGGAGGATGCTTTGGGGGTCTGTGACCCCGCAAAGCACCTTGTCCCCATGTTGATGAGGACAAGGGCCTCATCCTCACAACCCTGGCCGTTGGTTGTGAGGGTCTGCGGGCGGGGGGCTTATCAGAATCTGGAAGCCCCCTTTAACAAGGGGACCCCCAGATCCCGGCCCCCCCCCTGTTTGAAATGGTAAGGGGGTACAAAAGTACCCCTACCATTTCACAAAGAAAGTGTCAAAATGGTTAAATAAGACAAACACACTTTTGAAAAATTCCTTTATTAAAAATGAAAAAAATAAAAAAAGATTCCAGCGGTGCTAATCCACTCTTGCTATCCAGCGACGGATCTCCGGGGTCCAGCGATGGATGATCATATCCAGCGACGGGGGATCTCTCAGTGCAGCGCTGTCCATACATCCTTCTTCTGTCTCCACTCCGGAGACACTGCAGAGAGCCCAGCGCTGACGTTTCTTATATTAGGAGGGCGGGGCCACCCATCACCTGACCCCGCCCCCTCTGACGCTGGTGAAGGGAGCCAGGGGTTCCCCAGTGACGTATGGGTGACCCCGCCCCCTCTGATGTAACGGAAACCTGCGTTACATCAGAGGGGGCGGGGTCACCCACACGTCACTGGGGAACCCCTGGCTTCCCTCTCCAGCTTCAGAGGGGCGGGGTCAGGTGACGGGTGGCCCCGCCCTCCTAATATAAGAAACGTCAGCGCTGGGATCTCCGCAGTGTCTCCGGAGTGGAGACAGAAGAAGGATGTATGGACAGCGCTGGACTGAGAGATCCCCCGTCGCTGGATATGATCATCCATCGCTGGACCCCGGAGATCCGTCGCTGGATAGCAAGAGTGGATTAGCACTGCTGGAATCTTTTTTTTTTTTTTTTCATTTTTAATAAAGGAATTTTTCAAAAGTGTGTTTGTCTTATTTAACCATTTTGACACTTTCTTTGTGAAATGGTAGGGGTACTTTTGTACCCCCTTACCATTTCAAACAGGGGGGGGCGGGATCTGGGGGTCCCCTTGTTAAAGGGAGCTTCCAGATTCTGATAAACCCTCCGCCCGCAGACCCTCACAACCAACGGCCAGGGTTGTGAGGATGAGGCCCTTGTCCTCATCAACATGGGGACAAGGTGCTTTGAGGGGTCACAGACCCCCAAAGCATCCTCCCAATGTTGAGGGTATGTGGCCTGGTACGGTTCAGGAGGGAGGGGGGCCGCTCTCTCGTCCCCCCTCTTTTCCTGCGGCCTGCCAGGTTGCGTGCTTGGATAAAGGGTCTGATATGGATTTTTAGGGGGACCCCATGTCAATTTTTTTTTTAATTTGATGCGGGGTTCCCCTTAATATCCATATCAGACCTGAAGGGTCTGGTATGGATATTTAGGGGGACCCCCACGTCATTTTTTTTTTTTAATTTGACACGGGGTTCCCCTTAATATCCATGTCAGACCTGAAGGGCCTGGTAATTGAATTTAGGGGAACCCCCACGCTTTTTTTTTTATCAATGAATGAATGAATTGTCGGCTAATACAGAGAACACTCATTGAGTGTTCTCTGTATTACGGGAGCCGACAATTTAGCCGCAAGTGATTTTAAAATACTTTTTTTCCTGCACAAATTACACTTTGTGCAGGGACAGTTCTAAGCCCCAGAAACATGCGCCCCTTCACAGGCATACTATAGATACCCCCCAGCTACGAAATTTAAAGGAATATTACACTTTTATTGTTTCACTTTAATCATTATTAAAATCACTGCTCCTGAAAAAACGGCCATTTTTAAAACTTCTTTTTGCATTGATCCATGTCCCCTGGGGCAGGACCCAGGTCCCCAAACACTTTTTAGGACAGTAACTTGCATATTACCCTTTAAAATGAGCACTTTAGATTGTGAACGTTCGAGTCCCATAGACTTTAATAGGGTTCTAAAGTTCACACGAAGTTTAGGTCTGTTCGCAGGTTCTGGTGCAAACCGAACAGGGGGGTGTTCGGCTCATCCCTAGTATCTACATTGCAGGATCCTTCTTCAGGTTTATACATTGCAGGACCCTTCTTAAGGGATCTACATTGCAGGATCCTTCTTCAGATGTCTACATTTCAGGATTTATTTTTTCAGGTATCTACATCGCAGGATCCTTTTTCAGGTGTGACGTCACTACGCATGCACAGTCCTGAATTGCATTGTGGGATTCGTAGTTCCTTGCCGATGCTAATTGTTACACATGGTTTTTAGCATGTTATTACTACAATAAAGAACCATACCAAGGATTTTACACTATGCAAGCCTGGTGCTCTGTCTTTTCTTTATTCCCTGAGCGTTGGAGAGGCCGAGGGAGGACCTTAGATTACAGCAGTGAGATTTCACTTACACAAGCGCTTTTTGACTTCTCAATATAGAGAGTCACACATGTGCTGGTAAGCTTACATCTATACTGGGTGAAAGGACACGTGGTGCTTTCCTTCAACAAGTTGAGCTGAGACACACAGAGATTGTATATGCTGTAGCACAGATTCACTATATGTTGTTGGACTTTTTTAGTTTATGCACAAACTTTCTATTCACGGACTTTCAATTTGCATTTTTATATGATTCATTTTGGTTTATGATTTTTATGTATGCATTCTATTATAAGCCTGCTTTCAATTTTCAGCTAGCCTTTCAGAGATATGTGATACGATAAAGCTTTTGACAATATAAGTAAACTAAAGCGTGTTCCTGACATGTTTGTCTGGAGTTCTTTAAAATTTAGCATGATGCTGACGATTTCACATTCAGGCCAAAAATATACCAGCCCAGAGGATTTTGAGAGGAAGAGACTCATGGAATAAATATCAGACACTGCCTGCACTGCCAGGAATAGAGCAGGCTCAGCCGCTGCAGAAATTAGCAATAATTGGTCAACTTGCCATGTGATGGGACCACATTTTTCATAGTCTTCTAATTAAAGTCAGCGGAAAACCGTATGCAGCAGTGTCTGTGGGGCTCGAGGTTTTGTCTGCATCTTTGTAGCTGAGTTCTGTTTGCAGACAAAGAAACAGGATCTGCTGTGAACTGCAACAGAGCACAAACACTGTACTAGGCTCACCGCCCTGGGGCCCCCAGGAGCCATCCGTCTCAACACACAGCAAGGACAGATCTCGTTGGTGACTCACCAGCCCGTCATGTGGATTTAATTAAATATTTTCTGTACGCAGAGCCCAGATAGGTTCAGAGTGTTGCCAGCTGCACCTTGAAAACTATGTGGTATACATATGCCAGACTGGCACTATGCACCAAGGGAAGCCTACTGAGGAACAAAGGCTCTGTGCTGCTTCCCAAATTGGAGCCAAGGCACTGCCGAGAGCACAGCACAATGACCAGAGGTTCCTATTGATATCTTACTGAGGAACACAGCTCTGTGCTGCTTCCTGAATTGGAGCCAAGGCACTGCCAGGGGCACAGTAAAATGGCCAGAGGTTCCTCTGTATATCCTACTGAGGAACACGGCTCTGTGCTGCTTCCTGAATTGGAGCCAAGGCACTGTCAGGGGCACAGTAAAATGGCGAGAGGTTCCTCTGTATATCCTACTGAGGAACACGGCTCTGTGCTGCTTCCTGAATTGGAGCCAAGGCACTGCCAGGGGCACAGTAAAATGGCCAGAGGTTCCTCTGTATATCCTACTGAGGAACACGGCTCTGTGCTGCTTCCTGAATTGGGGCCAAGCAACTGCCGATAGCACACTTCAATGACCAGAGGTTCCTCTAAATTTCCTACTGAGGAATACGGGCTCTGTGCTGCTTCCCGAATTGGAACCTAAGAACTGACTGGCGTACAGTAAAATGACCACAGGTTCCATTGATATCAAGATGGGAAATAGCCACAGGATTATTGAGACATTTCTGGTACATTCGTTTTCATTATGTAAAACAATATCAAGATACAGGTTTGAGAAAAAAAGTAAGAAGCATCCCACGCAGGGGAGCAAAATAGTAAAACACACATAGATACAAAAGAAACACATTTTTAAAGTTTTCAAAGCAAAGGGTGGAAGTATTCGGCATCTAATGTTAGGAGTGGCAATGAGTAACTGGGCCCCAAGGCCAGGACATAGTGAGGCAAAGGGAGTGGGATCAATGATCCCGGATCATCATCCCATAATGGAGGGGAAAAAAAAAAGGAAGAGGGAGGTGAGGGCTGAAGGGTAAGGTGGAAAAAGCAAAGGTGGAAGAGAGACAGAGTGAACAAGGGAGAAGAGTAGGGCAGAACTCAGCAAAGGGAGAAGGTAGGAGGCAGTGAAGACAAGAAAGAAGACAGGAAGGCCAGAGGTTAAGACCTAGACAGGGAGAAAGGACCTAACCTGCGGGTTAGATGGTGTTCCAGAATGGTCCAGAATACCCAAGCTGGCCTGGGATAAGAAGTGGGGAAAGCATAAGACCACAATGGATTCCACACTTTCAGGAACGTAGCCTGAGAGTCATGAAGTTTACTGATCATTTTCTCATAAAGCATGAGGGTAGTTAAAATTCTCTTCACCTCTGTAAACCCAACCACTGGCTTTCTCGAAGTCAATGGCAAGCTTTACGGCAATAAAAAGGTAGATTGCCAGCTTCTGCTGGTAACAGAAGAGGCCTTGGAGAGGGTAATATAGAAGTGCATGCCAGGCATCCTTGTAAAAAGTGTTGAGAGGAGGCCCTAGACCCTGGATCAGAAGCCCACCAAACGGGGGCAAAATCACCAGATATGGATCTCATCTTCGCTTTGTCCACAGCCCCTGAACCGTCTGTCACTATATAATGGGTTTGAATGAGCTATGCAGGCCGGGACCCAATGCCAGCGGAGAAGAACCTTATAGGCAGCCTCCATGGTGACCGTGTTGAAAGAACATTTGGCTATGGATGACCAGGCTTTGCTCCAGTCCTCTAAATCAGTGGAGATTGCCATATCTCGCTCCCATTTGGAGATGTATGGATGAGAGCAAGATGAACCCCCTGCAGTCAAGGAGGAATAGCTAGAGGAGCCTCAAGTTCTTGATGAGTGAAGACACATATGTTCGAAGAGTGTCATCTTAAATGGGAAAGAAGAATTGCAGCGGAGGGTAGAGATCCAGTTTCGGAGTTGTAGGTAGCAGAACAAATAGAGGGTGCATCATGGGTCTTGCAAATGGAAGCCCAAGATGGAAAAGCACGGGATCCTAAGAGGTGGCAGAACTAGAGAGTAGCCACACTCGGACTGCCAGGCAAAGGCCTGAAGTTGTTCCAGCCCCGGAGGAAAGAGGGGGTTATTCAGAAAAGGGAGAAGAGGAAGAAAGGGGGACATTAAATTACGGGAGTAGTGGACTGAGTTCCAGAGATGCAAGCTGTAGACCATAAGAGGGCTAATGAAGGGGGGGAGGGCGAAGCTGGAGGAAGCCACAGGGGCCTGTGAGCAAAAAGAGTAGCACAGGCCACTCTGGGGCATTTGCGAGCCCAGCAAAAAAACTGCAAAAATTTGACACTTACCTGCCCCTGGACCCAGCTCTGTCCACATCCAAGCTGATTCTTCAATCGGCTTCGGGTGCAGGTACTGCAGGTACTGCCATCTTCACTAAGCGAGGACAGCAGTGAAGCCTTCCAACTGCCATTGTGCCATGCTTGTGATTGGTCCCGCAGTCTTCTGAGACCTGTGATGTGTCCCAGAAGGCCGCAGGTAAAGGAGGGGGGAGCAGATACCCACCCCCCTTCAAAAAAAAAGTACCAAATGGGGGGGGGGGGGGGCAGAACTCCCCCTTTTGGCTAAAGTTCCAGTTTAAAATCCAATTCTAGCCTAAACCTAACTAGTCTTAAAAATGTCTCTGCCCCTTTCCTAACACCTATTTTGATGAACCCATGTAAAAAATATGTATCTGCTTACCTATTTTCAGCTTGCTCTATGTACCAGCTGCAGGGGAGAAGAAGGAACACCAGCAACTCAAGGGCCATGGGAGACTCTGGGTGATATTGCTTTTGGCACTGCTCAAAGTAGAGGTGAAAAGAATATACCTTTGTCCCAGAGCATGGGGTGCAGGCTTATTCTTATACCAATCCAGAGGGATAGCAAATGTAGAGGGAAGGATTGCCGCTAATCCTGACCGGCCTATGTGAATAAATGATAAGGAGCAGCCTCAATTGCCCTTGGTGGACGGGATGAAATGCATCAGGATGTGTGGTTTGGTGGAGACATGTAGGCTGAGGCCTCTCCTTATCATTTATTCACCTGGTCCTTTCTTCTTTACATAGACTATGGGTGATGTCACCATTCCCAGCCACTGTCGAGCGCCTCCTCCTCTCCCCTGCAGCCACTGCTTACTGACACAGGATCACGTGATCAGATTGGAGTGGTCTTATAATAGGTAAGTGTATACAGCGCCTTGCAAAAGTATTCACCCCCTTGGCATTTTTTTGTGTTTTGTTGCCTCACAACTTGGAATTAACACGGATTGTTTGAGGATTTGCATCATTTAATTTACAGAACACGCCCATAACTTTGAAGATGTTTTTTTTTTTATTGTGAAGCAAACAACAAATAGGACAAAATAAAAGAAAAAGTCAATGTGCATAACTATTCACCCCCCCTAAAGTCAATACTTTGCAGAGCCACCTTTTGCAGCTATTACAGCTCCAAGTCGCTTTGGATAAGTCTCTATCATCTTACCATTGGGATTTCTGCCCATTCCTCCTTGCAAAACTACTCCAGCTCCTTCAAGTTGGATGGTTTTTGCTTGTGAACAGCAATCTTTAAATCTTACCACAGATTTTCTGTTGGATTGAGGTCTGGGCTTTGACTAGGCCATTCCAGCACATTTACCGTGTTTCCCCGAAAGTAAGACAGTGTCTTACTTTCTTTTTATCCCCAAAAGCCCCACTATGTCTTACTTTCGGGGGATGTCTTATATTGGAAAAAAATCCCAGCATGCAGAGCTGCACTGCGCTACAGAAGAGGACTACAAGTCCCAGCAAGCAAGGCTGCACTGCATTACAGAGGACTACAAGTCCCAGCATGCAAGGCTGCACTGTACTACAGAGGAGGCCTACAAGTCCCAGCATGCAAGGCTGCACTATGGAGGACTACAAGTCCAAGCATACAAAGCTGCTATGCTCAGCAGAGGAGAACTGTAAGCCCACACAGCCCGGTATGTTGGGACTTGTAGTCCTCCTCAGCTGCATCTTGCGGTTACATAATAAGAGCTGCAGAGAATCTCTTCACACCCCCCCTCCCCCTCCCCCTCCTTGGTCTCTCTCTGTATGACCAGCACTGACCTGTACCGGGAGGACACAGAGCCAGTGACACCTGTCGGCAGTGATCCGGGACCTGGCGCAATAATCCCCTTCTCTGTGGTTGCGTCGCGCCGTTCTGATCAGTCTTGGGCAGCGGCTGTCACTCACAGCCGAGCAGAGTGAAGCCACCTCCCCCTCCTCTTGTATGGCTACACAGTGCTGTGTATGGAGGAGGAGGGGGAGGGGGAGGCGGCTTCAGTGAAGCCGCCTCCCCCTCCTTCTCCTTCATGGACAGCACTGTGTAGCCATACAAGAGGAGGGGGAGGCGGCTTCACTCTGCTCGGCTGTGAGTGACAGCCGCTGCCCGAGACTGATCAGAACGGCGCTGTCTCTTCAGTCAGAGGGGGAGGGCGCTGGCCTGGCACCCCCCCAGGGTGTGGCACCCGGTGCGCCCCGCATCCCCCGCCCCGCTCTTAGTACGCCACTGGAGGCGGCAATACCCCCGTGTTTCCCCGAAAGTAAGACATATGTCTTACTTTCGGGGTACGGCTTATATTAGCCGACCCCTCTGAAACTCCCGATACGTCTTACAATCGGGGGTGTCTTACTATCGGGGAAACATGGTACATGTTTCTCCTTAAACCACTCAAGTGTTGCTTTAGCAGTGTGTTTGGGGTCATTGTCCTGCTGGAAGGTGAACTTCTGTCCTAGCCTCAAATCACACACAGAGTGGTGCAGGTTTTGCTCAAGAATATCCCTGTATTTAGCGACTGCTGAAAAACATCTCCACAGCATGATGCTGCCACCACCGTGTTTCACAGTGGGGATGGTGTTCTTTGGGTGATGTGATGTTTTTGGGTTTGCGCCAGACATAGCGTTTTCTTTGATGGACAAAAAGATCTATTTTAGTCTCATCAGACCAGAGCAGCTTCCTCCATACATTTTGGGAGTCTCCCACATGCCTTTTCACCAAATCAAAATATGCCATTTTGTTTTTTGCTGAAAGTAATGTCTTTCTTCTGGCCACTCTGCCATAAAGCCCAACTCTATGGAGCGTACGACTTATTGTTGTCCTATGTGCAGATACTCCAATCTCTGCTGTGGAGCTCTGCAGCTCCTCCAGGGTTACCTTAGGTCTCTGTGCTCCTCTCTGATTAATGCCCTCCTTGCCCGCTCTGTGAGTTTTGGTGTGCCGCCGTCTCTTGGCAGGTTTGCTGTTGTGCCATGTTCTTTCCATTTGGTTATGATAGATTTGAGGGCGCTCTTAGGGATTATGAAAGATTTGGAAAAAATTTTATAACCTGACCCTGACTTGTACTTCTCAACAACATTGTCCCTTACTTGTTTGGAGAGTTCCTTGGTCTTCATGGCAGTGTTTGGTTAGTGGTGCCTCTTGCTTAGGTGTTGCAGCCTCTGGGGCGTTTTTTAAAAAGGTGTGTATATGTAATGACAGATCATGTGACACTTAGATTGCACACAGGCGGACATCATTTTACTAATTATGTGACTTCTGAAGGAAATTGGTGGCACCAGAGCTTTTTATGGGCTTCATAACAAAGGGGGTGAATACATACGCACATGCCAATTATCAGTTTTTTATTTCTGAAAAATCGTTTTATGGATATATTTTTCTAAGTTTACTTTACCAACTTAGACTATTGTGTTCTGATCCATCACATATAATTCAGATTAAAAAAAACATTAAACTAAAGGCTGTAATGTAACAAAATAGGTAAAAAGCCAAGAGGGGTGAATACTTTTGCAATGCACTGTACATCTTGTTTATACAGGTTCAGCATAGGAGTTAGAAGGGGCGAGGAGATCTTTTTAACCACTTCAATACTGGGCCATAGTCAATTGACGCCCACAGATGATATCTCCCATCCTGGGTGGACGTCATATGATGGCCTCTGTATTTCGCCGCTCCTGCGGGCCCCCGGGGGCCCGCAGCGCGGCGATCATGGATGAGGTGTATCCCTGATCTGTGGGATTTTCATCCCCATCCACCCCCCCGATACACGTGACCGGCTGTGTCCAATCACAGCCGGTCACATGTACTGTGCATTCACAGTGCTCGTGCACGCGCCCAGCCCAACCCTGATCGCAGTAAAGAGCCAGTAAAATTGTCTCTTTACCACGTGACCGGCTGTATCCAATCACAGCCGGTCACAAAATGTAAACAAACCGCGGTAACGAGATGTTCTCCACTGATAGTGTGTGAAGAGGAGATTGCGGTAACATCTCGTTACCGCCTAGTGTACACCAACACACACTGATTACCCCCCAATAAAGAGGACCTGTCACCACCCATCAAAGTACCTGTCATCACCCATCACAGCCCATCTGAGTATCCGAGTACCTGAGTACCTGTCAGCCCATCTGAGTACCCGAGTACCTGTCAGCCCATCTGAGTACCCGACTACCTGAGTACCTGTCAGCCCATCTGAGTACCCGAGTACCTGAGTACCTGTCACAGCCCATCTGAGTATCTGAGTACCTGTCACAGTCCATCTGAGTATCCGAGTACCTGAGCACCTGTCAGCCCATCTGAGTACCCGAGTACCTGAGCACCTGTCAGCCCATCTGAGTACCCAAGTACCTATCCCAGCCCATCTGAGTACCCAAGTACCTGTCCCAGCCCATCTGAGTACCCGAGTACCTGAGTACTTGTCACAGCCCATCTGAGTACCTGAGTACCTGAGTACCTGTCACAGCCCATCTGAGTACCTGTCACAGTCCATCTGAGTACCTGTCACAGTCCATCTGAGTACCCGAGTACCTGTCACAGCCCATCTGAGTACCTGTCACAGTTCATCTGAGTACCTGAGTACCTGTCACAGTCTATCTGAGTACCCAAGTACCCGTCACAGTTCATCTGAGTACCCGAATACCTGCCACCAGCCCTTTAGAGTACCCAAGTACCTGTCACCAGACCATCGGAGTACCCGAGTACCTGTCACCAGCCCGTCGGAGTACCCCGAGTACCTGTCACCAGCCCGTCGGAGTAACAGAGTACCTGTCACCAGCCCGTCAGAGTACCCGAGTACCTATTTGCAGACCATGCCTCATAGAATATACGTTGGGGTGTTTGCTTTCCAAAATGGGGTCATTTTGTGGGTAATTCCATTGTCCTGGTGCTCCAGGACCTTCAAAAGTGTGATAGGTAGGAACGAAATGAGATGTGTAATTTATGCTCCTAGAACGCCTGAAGGTACCACTTCCATGTTAGACCTCTGTATATGGCCAGGCTGTGTAAAAGTCTCACACATGTGGCAATACTCGGGAAGAGTAGCAGAATGTGTTTTGGGGTGTAATTTTTGCTATATACATGCTATGTGTTAGAAATATCTTATAAATGGACAACTTTGTGTAAAAAAAAAGATTTTCATTTTCTTTCCACGTTTTCTGAAGACTTGTGTAAAAAAATTAACCATTCAAAAGACTCATAATTAGGGATGAGCCGAACACCCCCCGGTTCGGTTCGCACCAGAACTTTCGAACGGACCCCAAATTCGTACGAACGTTAGAACCCCATTGAAGTCTATGGGACTCGAACGTTCGAAATGAAAAGTGCTAATTTTAACGGCTAATATGCAAGATACTGTCCTAAAAAGGGTTTGGGGACCTGGCTCCTGCCCCAGGGGACATGGGTCAATGCCTAAAATGTTTTTAAAAATGGCCGTTTTGGCGGGAGCACTGATTTTAATGACGATTAAAGTGAAAAAAAAAGTGAAATATTCCTTTAAATATGGTGCCTGGGGGGTGTCTGTAGTATGCCTGTGAAGTGCCACGTGTTTCCCGTGTTTAGAACAGTCCCTGCACAAAATGACATTAAACAGAAATAACACCATTTAAAACTGCTTGCGGTTTTAATGTTATATCTGGTTCCTGCAATATGGTTGAAAATCATTGAGAAAAATGGCATGGGTAGCCCTCCCTGCCCATTACCAGCCTATTTGGGTCTTGTACGCATATTAAGGGGAACCCCGTACCCATATTAAAAAAAGGAAATGCGTGTGGCCCCCAGGCCCTATATACTCAGAACAGCAGTATACAGGCGGTGCAAACAAGACAGGGACTGTGTAGGTTTCTTGTGTTAAGTTGAATCTGTTTGTAATTTTCAACTGGTACATTTTTAAAGTGTAGCTCCAGTCAAAAAAACTATTTTTAAGCTTTTTGGAAAACATAGGGAAGGGTTATCACCCCTGTATAATTTGTTTTGTCGTCCATCTTTTTTCATCTCACTTGCTGTTGTCTCCTTCCGTTTGCAAGTAGGAGATGTTTGTAAGTTGGATGTTTGAAAGTAGGGGCCTGCCCTATATGCTCTGCAGAAATGGCCGAACAAGGTGTTGGTTTTGCCACAACATTGTAAGCCCTCAAAGTGACTCTTGGTGGGCGCTGGAGCGCCCTGCTGTGAACGATTATATCAAGAATTGTAATTACATGCCATTGTTGAACAGTGGTAGAAAAATTGACCTTTAGTGGTTGTGGTGCTGGTGCCACAACACTATAAGTCCTCACCGTTACTCTGGGTGGGCAAAGGAAGGGGCCCTCCTGTGAAATATTATATCAAGAATTGTAATTACATGTCCCTGTTAAACAGGGGCAGAAAAAATTGGCCTTAGGCACTGGTGCCACCACACTGCAACCTCTTCCATATACTCTAGTTTTATTGCAGGAATTAGCCCTGCTGCAAAGCATTGCATCAAAAATTGTACTTAAACGCCCCTGTTAAACAGGGGCAGAAAAATTGGGCCTTAGGCACTGGTGCTGGTGCCACCACACTGCAACCTCTGCCATATACTCTAGTTTTATTGCAGGAATTAGCCCTGCTGCAAAGCATTGCATCAAAAATTGTAATTAAACGCCCCTGTTAAACAGGGGCAGAAAAATTGGGCCTTAGGCACTGGTGCTGGTGCCACCACACTGCAACCTCTGCCATATACTCTAGTTTTATTGCAGGAATTAGCCCTGCTGCAAAGCATTGCATCAAAAATTGTAATTAAACGCCCCTGTTAAACAGGGGCAGAAAAATTGGGCCTTAGGCACTGGTGCTGGTGCCACCACACTGCAACCTCTGACATATACTCTAGTTTTAATGCAGGAATTAGCCCTGCTGCAAAGCATTGCATCAAAAATTATAATTAAACGCCCCTGTTAAACAGGGGCAGAGAAATTGGGCCTTAGGCACTGGTGCTGGTGCCACCACACTGCAACCTCTCCCATATACTCTTGTTTGATTGCAGGAATTAGCCCTGCTGCAAAGCATTGCATCAAAAATTGTACTTAAACGCCCCTGTTAAACAGGGGCAGAAAAATTGGGCTGATGGCATCAACCAGAACCAGAAATGTTCTTCCAACATATCAGTGGAGGAGGAAGAGGATAGACAATCAACATAACAGGACAGTCACTCAGCATCAGCATAGGCAGTCTTGAAGGGATGTGGTATTTCAAAAAAAATTATTCTGTTACATCAGCTTCAGGTGCTTGGTAGCTGTGGGTGATCCAAGACTGATTCATCTTGATGAAGGTCAGTCGATCAACTGATTCGGTGGACAGGCGCACCCTGTGATCGGTAACAAAGCCACCAGCAGCACTGAAGGTGCGTTCCGAAAGAACGCTGGATGCAGGACAGGCCAGTAGCTCAATTGCATACTGTGCAAGCTCTGGCCAGTGATCCATCCTCAAGACCCAGTAAGCCAGAGGATTTTCGGTGGGAAAGGTGTCCAAGTCTGACCTTGCCCCTAGGTATTCCTGCACCATGTAAATCAGACGCTGGCGATGGGTGCTGGAACCGATCATACCTTGGGGCTGCGGACTAAAAAATTGTCTGAAAGCATCAGTCAGACGGCCACCTTCTCCACCGCTCCTTCTGACCGATGCCTCAGCAACACGTTGTCCAGGACCAGGAGTTTGTAACCTCCCAGTCTCTGGGAACGCGTTGCACAGACCTTTCTGCAAGGCCTCCCGGAGATGTCTCATCCTCTGCTCCCTCTTTGATGGCAAGATAAGGTCGGCAACCTTACCCTTGTACCGTGGATCAAGGAGAGTGGCCAGCCAGTAATGGTCCCTCTCCTTGATCCGAAGAATACGAGGATCCTTCCGCAGGCTTTGCAGGATCAGGGAGGCCATGCAGCGTAGGTTAGCTGAGGCATTTGGTCCGGAGTCCTCTGGGTCACTAAGGACAACATGATCCGCAGCTACCTCCTCCCAGCCACGTACAAGTCCACGTGTTTCTTGGGACTGTAAATCATCCCTACAAGACTGCTGCTGCTGCTGCTGCTGATGCTGATGCTGAGTGCCAGCCTCCACCTCCATGCTGACACAATCATCCTCCTCCTCCTCTTCCTCCTCCTCATCCTCTTCCTGTGTGATGGGTGGCACAGCAGGAACACTGTCTGGATAAAGGGGGCCTTGAGAGGCAAGGAAGTCCTCCTCTTCCTGCCTCTGTTCTGCCTCAAGTGCCCTGTCCATTATTCCACTCAGCGTATGCTCCAAGAGGTGGACAAGAGGTACAGTGTCACTGATGCATGCACTGTCACTGCTCACCATCCTTGTGGCCTCCTCAAACGGTAACAGGACAGTGCATGCATCCCTGATCATGCCCCACTGGCGTGGTGAGAAAAAACCGAGCTCCCCTGACCCTGTCCTGGTGTCGTAGTCGCACAGGTACTCATTGATGGCCCTCTGCTGCGTGTGCAGCCGCTGCAGCATGGCCAATGTTGAGTTCCATCTGGTGGGCATGTCACATATAAGGCGGTTCTTGGGCAGGTTCAACTCCTTTTGGAGCTCAGCCAGCCAAGCACAGGCATTAAATGATCGGCGGAAATGCACACAGACTTTCCTGGCCTGCTTCAGGACATCCTGTAAGCCGGGGTACCTGCCCAAGAACCGCTGCACCACCAGGTTAAGGACCTGAGCTACACAGGGCACATGGGTCAGTTGTCCCTGTCGGAGGGCGGAGAGGAGGTTGGTGCCATTGTCGCAAACCACCATTCCTGGCTTAAGCTGGCGTGGCATCAACCACCTCTCGGCCTGCCCCTGCAGAGCTGACAAAACATCCGCCCCAGTGTGGCTCCTGTTCCCCAAACAAACCAGCGCAAGCACGGCATGGCATCGTTTTGCCTGCGTACTTGCGTAGCCCCTGGAACGCCTACGGAGCACCGCTGGTTCTGAGGACAGAGCACTGGAAGAGGCCATGGAGGAAGAAGAAGAGGAGGGGGTGGAGGAGAGAGGTGTGTCACAACCAATAGTAGCATTTTGGAGGCGTGGTGGCGGAACAACCTCCAACACTACTGCACCTTGTCCTGCATCCTTCCCAGCTGCCGGAAGAGTGACCCAATGGGCCGTGAAAGACAGGTAACGTCCCTGTCCATGCCTGCTGGACCATGAGTCAGCTGTAATATGCACCTTACCGCTGACCGCCCTGTCCAGCGAGGCAAGGACATTGCCTTCCACATGCCGATAGAGAGCCGGAATCGCCTTCCGTGAGAAAAAGTGGCGTTTGGGGACCTGCCACTGAGGAACCGCACATTGTACAAACTCACGGAAGGGGGCCGAGTCTACCAACTGAAAAGGCAGCAGTTGAAGTGCTAGCAATTTAGCCAAGATAGCATTCAACCGCTGGGCATGTGGATGGCTGGGAGTGAACTTCTTCCGCCGGTCCAGCAGCTGGGGCAGGGACATTTGCCTGCTATAATCGGACGTGGGTGTACCGCTAGCAGAGTTCCCGGAAGCACTTGGCTGTGACACACCTAATTCTACACCTTCATTCCTCTCAGAGCAGGTTTCAGAGAGGACTGAAGGTCTAGTGGGGTTGGAGATGCCAGCTGATGAGGAGCAAGGAGAGGTCCGCTTTGTTCTTTGGTGTGGGTCTTTGAGGTACGCTTGCCAACGAGCTGCATGGCAGGTCAACATATGTCTGGTCAAGCATGTGGTGCCCAAGCGGCTGATGTTTTGGCCACGTGAGATACGCTTGAGACATATGTTGCAAATAGCAGCGGTGCGATCTGATGCAGTCGTCTCAAAAAAGGCCCACACCAAAGAACTTTTAGAATAACGCGCAGAGGCAGCGCTCTGCACAGGCGGAGCTCTGCGGTGTGATTCAGTCGGTGTGTTGCCCCTAAGCTGGCCCCCGGAGGGCATCCTGCCTCGTTGGACATGTGCCTCCTCCTCCTCCTCCTCCTCCCTCCTTCCAGGCACCCACGTGGAGTCAGTGCCCTCATCATCCCCTCCCTCTTCATCGCTGTAGCAAACCTGGCAGTATGCTGCAGCTTGTGGAACATGACTGCCAGATTGCTGTCCTTCTTGAGCATCCCCTCTCTCTGCGCTCATGCTACTGCCTTCCTCTAGCTGAGTGTCATCATCAGAGCCCACAAAACACTGGGCATCCTCCGGGAGCATGTACCCAACACTGTGCTCAAAGAGTTCAGGAGACTCCTCAGGAGGACGTGGTGGGTCTAGGGAAGGAGTCACTGATGATGACATTGAGAGGAGGGAAGACGATGCGTTGGCAGCTGCTTTGCTAGTACCCTGAGACTGGGTGAGAGAGGATGAGGAGGATGAAGAGGGCTTGGTCATCCACTCTACCAAGTCGTTGGCATGTTGCGGTTCAACATGTCCAGCTGCCGAAAAGAAGGACAAGCGTGTCCCATGGCCACGTGCTGATGACAATGCACCGCGTCCACGACCAGCAGTGTTGTATCTAGACACAGAGCCTGCTTGCCCTCTTTTATCGGCTCACGCCTGTCTGCCTCTCCTTGCTGGCCTTCCAGACATGGTAATGGCCTGAAGGGAGTTGGGTAAAAAAGCAGTTGGGTAGTGTATATTGTGCTAGAGGCACACAACACCCACTAACTCCTGCAGATGCCTTTATTATAGAACACCAGAGATAAAGGGGTATATACAGATGTATACTGTGCTGTGCTGGAGGCACACACAACTTCCAATAACTCCTGCAGATAGCAAGTGGGCTCAAATAGAGAACAGCTATGTAGGTGGATATAGCGGTATGTACTGGGTACAGAGCACGCAGACAGAACGCACTATCTCCTAACACTACTGACTGCAAGCTCTATTATAAAAGATAGATCACTAGCTATATAGGTGAGGTGAATATAGCGGTGTATACTGCGGTCAGGACACGCAGACAATAACCACTACACAACAGCAAGATCGAAAATTGGCCGAAAACGATCGGTGTGTACTGTGTTGAAGGTACACAGAACACCCACTGCTTCAGACGCCAACACACTACACGAGGCCGCCGCGCTGGCGGCCTTATATAGTGTGGGGCGTGCACTACACAGCCTGAGCTATGATTGGCCACAGGCATCCTGCCTGTGGCCAATCATGGCTCTCCTCGCTGCTGGCGCTGCGATTGGCCATGCATGCGGGGTCACAGTGCATGCTTGGCCAATCATGAGCCAGCAATGCACTGCGCCATCGCAGTGCATTGTGGGCCGTGAGCGCCACACGAATTTGACGCGAACGGACCAAAATGTTCGGACTTCGCCGAACGGACGAACAGCCAATGTTCGAGTCGAACGTACGTTCGACTCGAACACGAAGCTCATCCCTACTCATAATGCTTCATAGAATATACTTTGGGGTGTTTCTTTTCCAAAATGGGGTCATTTCATGGGTAATTCCATTGTACTGGTGCTCCAGGGCCTTCACAAATGTAATTGGTCGTTAGCAAATTAGAGGTATTATTTATGCTCCTAGAACACCTGACGTTGCTCCCTGCATGTTGGGCCTCTGTATGTGGACACGCTGTGTAAAAGTCACACACATGTGGTATCGCCATACTCAGGATGAGTAGCAGAATGTATTTTGTAGTGTAATTTTTGCTATGTACATGCTTTGAGTTAGAAATATCTTATAAACTGACCACTTTGTGTAAAAAAAAATATGTTTTCATTTTCTTTCCACGTTTTCCGAAGACTTGTGGAAAAAAATTAACTGTTCAAAAGACTCATTATGCCTCATAGAATATAAGTTGGGGTGTTTGCTTTCCAAAATGGGGTCATTTTGTGGGTAATTCTACTGTCCTGATGCTCCAGGGCCTTTACAAATGTAATAGGTTGTTAGGAGATTAGAGGTGTCATTTATGCTCCTAGAACCCCTGACCGTGCTCCCTGCATGTTGGACCTCTCTGTGTGGCCAGCCTGTGTAAAAGTCCCACACATGTGGTATCGCCATACTCGGGAAGAGTTGCAGAATGTATTTTGGGGTGTAATTGGAAGTATGCATATGCTGTGTATGAGAAATAACTTGTTATTATGACAATTTTGTAAAAAAAAACAAAAAACATTCTTCCTTTTCCCAAGAATTGCGGGAAAAAATTACAACTTCTAAAAACTCACCATGCCTCTTACTAAATACCTTGGACTGTCTACTTTTCAAAAAGGGGTCATTTGGGGGGTATTTGTACTTTCCTGACATTTCAGAGCCTCAAGAAATGAGATAGGATGTCAGTGCATCAGGTGTGATCAGATGTCATCAATTTTCAGTGATTTGCAGCATAGCTTGTAGACTCTATAACTTTCAAAGAGACTAAATAATATCTACTAATTTGGGTTATTTTTACCAAAGAGATGTATCAGTATAAATTTTGGCTCAAATGTGAACAAAAATGAACAAAAATGACTTATTTGCAAAATGTTTTCAAAATGTTATCATAGAAACTAAAAAAAAGTGTTTGTTTTTTTTCAAAATGTTCGCTCTTTTTTCACTTATGTCGCAAAAAATAAAAAACACAGTGGTGATTAAATACCACCAAAAGAAAGCTCTATTTGTATGAAAAAAATTATAACAAATTTGTTTGGGTACAGTGTTGCATGACTGAGTAACTGGCATTCAAAGTGTGAGAGCGCTGAAAGCTAAAAATTGGTCTGGTAAGGAAGGGTGTATAAATGCCCTGTATTGAAGTGGTTAAGACTAGTTAGGTTTATGCTGGAATTCTACTTTCAGGCCCGTTATTTTACCCTTTAGCATGCCCTGTGGTAAGGCAGCCAATAAATTTTTTATAGGGTGACAAGTAATTGCAATGGCCTAAGAAAACACACATTACCTTTTTTTTTTTGTTCATTCTAAGCCCTTGTACACACAATCAGAGATTCCGACGGAATGTGTCCGATCGGCGCGTTTTGTCGGATATTCCGACTGTGTGTGGTATGCATCGGACTGTTTCCATCTCATTTTCCAACTTGCCGGAAATATTTTCCGACAAAATGCTCCGATCGGACATACTCCGATCATGTGTAGAGAATTCCGATCGGAGAAAGTGCCACGCATGCTCAGATCAAATTCCCACATCAAAGCTATTGGCTACTAGCCTGAACATAGTCCCGTTGTAACAAAATAACGTCATCACGTTCTGAACGATCGGATTTTCCGACAACTTCGTCCGACCGTGTGTATACAACAGTTTCGGAACAAAATCCGTCGGACAAAATCCGTCGGACAAAATCTGGTTGTCGGAATCTCCGATCGTGTGTACAAGGGCTAAGGCATGTGAGTTGTAGTGTGTTGCAGTGTGGATGCACTGCCCGCTACTATTTTTGTGCTTTGTGTTGCCATTCAAAGTGTTGGTCACCACAATGCGCATGCTGCCATACGCACTTCCACAACACAAATGCGCTAACACAGTCTGGATGGGCCCTCCAAGGAGTTTCCCCTACCCTCAGAAGCTATTTAAAGTCAACAGAACCCTTAAATGTCACCCAAAACTACCTGGCTTTCCCCTACCCCACCAACTCCAAGACATTTCTTCAAGTCTTTCATATATGGAACTGTGCCTAATTTTCACCTACTGATGGCAACTGCAAGAAAACATGCACAAGAAATCCTTGGAACACCAGGGACTATGAGTGAGTACATGGAATTTCCATAATATAAAGGCAAATTCAAATAGTAATCACAATAAAATTAGTTTGGGTCGATAAATTCACTCCTCACTGTAGGGCTGCCTGTACCACCTATTCACTAATGGTACTACCCTGACAGTAACTGCCAAGGCCATGTACTCCCAATCCACTCCTGGCGTTATTCTAACACTCTTTGTTGGTTAAGCTCACATGTTAACAACCCATCATGGCCACCATGATACCTGTAATGAGTGAAATTGTTCACTCTTTTGGTTATTTTGCAGATTGCTTTCTATAGCACACTATTAAATGCAGTCACCCCCCTCCCCCCCTTCCCCTTTATCTCTTGAGTTCCACCAGAGTCTAAATGGGCCCACAAATGAGCTTCCTTGACCCTCAGTAGCAATTTAAAGTCAACTGAATATTTTAAGGTCCCCTAAAACTACTCGTCTTTCCCCTACTCCTTGACTCCAAGACATTTCTTCAAGTCTTTTATACATGGGATTGTGCCTTATTGCATCTACTGACAGCTACTACAAAAATGGATGTACAAGAAATCCGTGGGACACCAGGGACTATGAGGTAGTACATGGAATGCCCATAATGTAAAGGCAAATTCAAATACACTTAGTTTGGGCTCCTCTCTGTAGGGCTCCTTATACCACCTATTCAATAATGGCACTACCATGGCATTACCTTTGAAGGCCATGTCCATGTTCTCCCAATCCACTTCTGACATTATTCTAACACTTTTTTTCCAGTCAAGATCACATGTTAACAACCCAACGTGGCTGCCATGATACCTATAAAATTGTTCAATCTTTTGGTTATTTTGCAGATTGTTTTCCATATCACACCATGAAATGCAGGTTTCTTTTCCCCCTCCATCCCTTGAGTTCTTTAATTACTTTTAGTTAAGGTTGAGTTGTTGTCTTATTCCATGTAATGAAAGTTAGATGAGAAACACGTACGTGGCATCTAAAGTCAATCAGTCCAAGAGCCGCCCGCAGACCTTGAATACAAAGCAGGTGCTCCAGCCGTGGTGGGCGTCAAAGGAGAAGGCGTCAGTTCAGAATGGCTTGTTTTTTTATTAACGAGTTGTTTTGTTCTGGGTCTCGTTTGGAGAAACAAGATAACAGCGGCTTGACATTGTTCAAAGGTCTGAAATAGCTGCCAGGTGTGGTTGAATTATTGAAAGGTTCAGGCCTAAAATCACAAGTAAACTGATTTTTAAGAGCTCTGCCAAGAGCGCTTTGCATCTAAACTGGCTATATAATCAGCAAAAAAAAACAAAAAAAAAACTGTGGGATCTTTAAAGGCCAATGCACACCAATGCTCTGCAGTAAAATGTGTTTTAAGTGCACATTATTACCACAAAAGAGGCAAATGCACAAAAGGGCAGTGCCATTCCGTTCATTTTGAATGGCATTCCAATGCACCTTGTTAGCTCCCTCAACCCCACCTTACCAGGATTCCCTTGGCTCTCTTGCCTCTGTCACAGCAGTATTCTTGACCAGGGGAGAGGTGAGCTCACTCCTTCAGCCATGTGACAGTGCTTGGGTATAATGGCTTGTAAGAGGGTCTTTGTGGTTGGCTGAATTTGTCGCCAAGAGCACAAGTCCCCACCCCACTCCCATCCTGTTAGAACCCTATCCCCGCTGCTGAGGTCAAACCCTCCACCATCTTGTGCCCCACTCCATGCCAGAGGCCTCCACACAACATTTTTGGCCATTAACATTTACATCCCCAAAGGAAGGAATGTCCATACATAAAGTCATTTACTGCACTTTACTGATGGAATCCTGTAAATGGCATAACAGTCAAATCACAAGAAAATTCATTCCAGAGTCAGTTGACATTACACAGTCAATCTCATTTAGTGGACAGTAGCCACACGTGAAATCATATGCCTCACTTCAGCAGACATCTCCCTTACAGTCTCTCCTTCCACCTGGGGTCATTAATACTCACAGGTCTGTGCTCTCTGTAGTCACCTCCTCACTAGGTACACCTCTCCTAGGACCATTCAGGGAAGAAGCTGCACCCAGGGAACTTTTGACCTGGGGCTCTTGGACCTCCATAAGGGACAGAAAGACTACAGACGGCTCTTCCTGAGTGCAGGTCCACTCTTAACCAGCCTCCTGCCCTGTCCATGTGCTGATTACATCTGTGCTGGCTACTGGTGTGGGGGGGTTTGGCTCCTATTATGGCTCTTCCAACCTGGCTTATAACTGGGCACGGACTCACCCATGATGTCACTATAGGAGGGCGCTACCTAAAAGGGGGTTAGCACCTGATGACCTTACTTACTGTACCCAGACACTATTGTGGTACAGAGCCACCTAGTGGAAAAGTACTTAACTGCACCTGCTTATAGGTTGGATGGTAGGTCACATGCATCCTCCCACCCAAAAGCACTGAGAGGACTAGTATCACAGATCTCAGCAATGACTGCACAAGAGCAATTACTGTAGCTGCAGGTAAGGTAAGTATGAGGGTTTCAGGGGACCTTGTCACCTTACCCTGCATGAGCAAGGCGAGTGTCTCTTTAGGGGCTCGTTCAAACATGCGACTGCAGAGAAATAAAAATAGGCAGTCAAGCCACATTTTACCATCCCTCGACACAGCAGCCAGAGAGGGTCATAGGCAAGTCACAGCCTCAATGTTTTGTTTCCTGGCTGCAAAAAACATTGTACCCCCTTCTGAATGCGGCAGCTGTCCCGCAACAGCCTGCACGGTGGTGCAGGCTATTCAGGGTTAAAACAGGCTTTAAGGAGGCAATATATCACCTCCAATACGCTTGTTAACTGCCCTCTGAAAAGTTATCCACTGTGGTAAGGGCCCATGCCAAAATAAACAAGCCCTAAAACCAGCCCTCGCTGAAATCTGTAAAAGTAGATGTAGGTGCAGGTGAGTATGTTAAATTGAGCTTCCCCATCCAGATTATATTAACTCCAAGAAAAAAAGAAGAACGGATGTTTATTGTACCCACCACATTGTACCCACCACATTTTACCCACCACATTGTACCCACCACATTGTACCCACCACTTAACAGCCATTAAATAAAATAGATTTGTATTAAATATTCAATATATACTTTTGTATAACACAATAGTGACATATTTGGCACGCCCTCAGTACCATATGTACGCAAACACTTTCTGCAGATCTTGAGTATCCAGAATTAATCAACTTTAATTCAATGACTCTATTACTTATGATGTTGGGAGCATCCAACGCGTTTCATCATTGTAGGTACCCCTTCTTCAGTAGAATCGGTAGAGGTATCTAAAACCAAAACTTATAATACAGTACATAATAAAACAAATAACCTATACACATGTAATTGATGTAGACATTAACATAACTATAAAGCTAGTACTTATACATATGTAATATCTGCGGTACGAAGATCCTTAGGAACATTCCCCATGGCAAGCACAGGGGCATACCATGAGATACTGAACCTTTAAGGTGTAATAATCCTCTTTAGAAGAAATCTGTACAAAGATGATGGAACAGAGTACCAAGTCTATATACCAATAAACTAGGTGGGAATGATCTCCAAATGGTCAAACCAGAATACTAAATTACCTCAATCAAGGAAAGCCGTTCATGTTGTGTAATGGTGATCTGACTTGTGTTTGGCTGGGTGTATCCCTAACCAATTCATGCATGGACAGGGAGTAATTTCCTTTGGTACACGGAGATACTCTTGTCCCAGGGTTCCTAGGTGTATCCAGGGACTGTGAAACCTTCTATCACTTGCCCCTTAGCTTGAGCTCACACCTTTAGAGACACCATTCCTGGCTCATGTTCACCAGCTACATTTCCATATAGAGGTCTTATAGCAGTGAGTCCAACAATAGCCCACACTTGCACAAGCCTTGTACTGAAGACATTCCCAATAGAGGTTAGGAGAAAAAAAGAGTCCTGCAGCAGAAGTCTTGAACAATCAATCAAATCCATATAAAAAAGCACTTCAGTCATCCTGGTTCTGGGTGATAGCACATTGCTTAGCTGAAAACTGAAGCATATGATAGAGGGTGAGAGTGTGATTCGAGGAGTAGCCCATACCTTACAGGGGCTGCTTAGAGTCTTGCATTGCTACCTAGGGATAAGAATAGTCCATAGTCCTGCTCCTATCCTCCCCAGCTTCCTCCAAAGGAAAGATTTAAGCTACCAAGCCTGTTGTAGCTTGATCTTCAGCCACGTTCCATAAAAAAGTTCAAACCATGGTCAAAAAGTTCAAAACTTATTTATTTCCTAGCCTCCTACCCAGGGTGGCCAACTGCCACTCTGCCAGTGCCAAAACAAGGTCATCCAATGTCCACGGTGAAGATGGCAACTTCTCCCCCCATCACCATCCTCACCCCCTAGATGACCTAATGCTTTGCCATGACCTGTCAAATGCCTTCAAAAAAGAAATTCACTGAGGGTCACATTCTAGTGGACTACCACAAGTGTAAATGAGCCCTAAGGGTGAGGCTAAGGTGCTCTCGTGGGGTTCTGAGGAGGAAAAGCAAGGTCTAGGGTGGGGTTGCCTCCCCGCCCTTTATGTACTCATCCAGTTCAGACCTCTCAGCACCCACCGGGGGTGAAGGCAACTTCTTCTTTCCATCTCAGGTCAGGTGATATGTCACAGGACAAGAAGAGACAGGAAAAAGGGCAGTCTGTCTTCACTCCCTAGGGGCACCAATCTGAGACAGAGGTGTGTTCTGAGTGGGTGCCTTCCTCTCCACAGTAGCTTCTATTGGAGGGAGGAGAGAGCAGAGTCCTCCCCACAGCAGCTACTGGCCACTGATCCTTCTGATAGAAGTGAAGTTGCAGTCATTCCCATCAGTGAGGCGCAGAAGCATCTGACTCTCCCAACATGCACCACCCAAACACAGAGCCTGGGGAATGTAGTCCTTCTGACCCCCCCTCTCCCCCTTTGTCAGGCTCCTTCTAGCAGGGGCAGGACTGACATTAACTCTAAGCCCTTGTACACACGGTCGGAGATTCCGACGGAATGTGTCCTATCGGACCGTTTTGCCGGATAATCCGACTGTGTGTGGTATGCATCGGACTGTTTCTGTCGGAATATCCGTCGGACCCAATTTTCCAACTTGTTGGAAATATTTTCCGACAAAATGCTCCGATCGGACATACTCCGATCATGTGTAGAGAATTCCGATCAGACAAAGTGCCACGCATGCTCAGATCAAATTCCTACACCAAAGCTATTGGCTACTAGCCTGAACGTAGTCCCGTCGTAACGAAATAACGTCATCACGTTCTGAACGATCGGATTTTCCGACAACTTGGTCCGACCGTGTGTATACAACAGTTTCGGACACAATCCGTCGGACACAATCCGTCGGACAAAATCCAACGGATTTGGTTGGCAGAATGTCTGACCGTGTATACAAGGGCTAAGTGTCCCCTGCCTATCACTTCGTACCTATGGGGACCTCTAGTGGCTCCTACAGAGCCCTTCAAGAGGCTCGGGGTCTTTCAAAGAGTACTGAGGTAGAATGCTGTGATATTTTTCCAAAGCTATACGCAGCACGATACTAGCCCCTCCCACCAACCACAAACTGCCCGCATTGCATTGAAAATAACTTGATGAAGTAACTGGGTCTAAAATATGGTATACAACAAAAAAAATAAAAAAAACGTCATTAGCTTATTGATGCGAGAAGAATGGGGGAACTAGGGAATACAAAGAAGATTAAACTTCAGGTTTAAGCTGACCATAGAAATGATGCTGGCACAATGAAGCAAAATCACAATAATATAGTAGCAGAAGACAAAACCAGCCAACTGCTCCCAGGCTAAAAGGCTGATTGGATTTGGTCGAATACCTTGTGAGATTGTTATCCCCCCTAATAAACAAAGGTTCTTGGTCTTGCTACCCACTCCATTCAAATAAATATGTCCTCTTGTACAAGTCTCATTTATATCAGAGCTGGTTAATTCAGTACCTTGAAAAAGTATTCATACCCCTTGAAATGTTCCACATTTCAACATGTTACAACCAAGAACGTAAATGTATTTTACTGGGATTTTATGTGATAGACCAACAGAAAGTGTCACATAATTGTGAAGTGGAAAGAAAATTATAAATCATTTTCAATTTTTTTTTACAAATAAATATGTGAAAAGTGTGGGAGGCATTTGTATTCAGCCCCCCCCCCCCCCCCCCATTCTTTTTTCGGGATGTCTCTACCAGCTTTGCACATCTAGAGAGGGACATTTTTGCCCATTCTTGCAAAATAGCTCAAGCTCTGTCAGAACATAATTTTTCAACTTTTGCCACAGATTATCAATTGGATTTAAGTCTGGACTTTGACTGGGCCATTCTAACACATGAATATGCTTTGATCTAAACCATTCCATTGTAGCTCTGGCTGTATGTTTCGGGTCGTTGTCCTGCTGAAAGGTGAACCTCCTCCGCCCCGGTCTCAAGTCTTTTGCAGATTCTTACAGGTTTTCTTCTAAGATCGCCCTGTATTTGGTTCCATCCATCTTCCCATCAACTCTGACCAGCTTCCCCATTCTTGCTGAAGAAAAGCATCCCCAGAACACGATTCTATCACCACCATGTTTCACGGTGGGGATGGTGTTTCGGGTTAATGTGCAGTGTTAGTTTTCCACCACACATAGCGTTTTGCTTTTAGGCCAAAAAGTGATATTTTGATCTCATCTGACCAGATCACCTTCTTCCACATGTTTGCTGTGTCCCCCACATGGCTTCTCACAAACTACAAACAGGACTTCTTATGACTTTCTTTCACCAATGTCTTTCTTCTTGTCACTCTTCCATAAAGGGCAGATTTGTGGAGAGACGACTAATAGTTGTCCTGTGGACAGATTCTCCCCCCTGAGCTGTGGATCTCTGCAGCTCCTCCAGAGTTACCATGGACCTCTTGGCTCTTCTCTGATGAATGCTCTCCTTGCCGGCCATGTCTTGGTAGGTTTGCAGTTGTGCCATACTTTTTCCATTTTCCGATGATGGATATAACAGAGCTCCTTGAGATGTTCAAAGCTTGGGATTTTTTTTTTATAACCTAACCCTGATTTAAACTTTTCCACAACTTTATCCCTGACCTGTCTGGTGTGTTTCTTGGCCTTCATGATGCTGTTTGTTCACTAAGGCTCTCTAACAAACCTCGAGGGCTTCACAGAACAGCTGTGTTTATACTGAGATATTACACACAGGTGGACTCCATTTACTAATTAAGTGACCTCTGAAGGCAATTGGTTCCACAGGATTTTAGTTTGAGGTATCAGAGTAAAGGGGGCTGCATACGAATACCCCCCCCCCCCCCCCCCACACTTTTCACATATTTATTTATAAAAAATGTTGAAAATCATTTATCATTTTCCTTCCACTTCACAACTATGTGCCACTTTGTGTTGGTCTATCACATAAAATCCCAATAAAATACATTTACGTTTTTGGTTGTAACATGACAAAATGTGGAAATTGTCAATGTGGTATGAATACTTTTTCAAGGAACTGTATGTATGTATATATATTTCTGGGAGGTTAGATCACACTTTTACATCTGAACCCTTTTTGTATTTCTATGGCTTTATTTTATTTTTTTCTGCAGATTGTCCAAATACAGCAATTTTTATGCACAGCCAAGCAATGTATAATCATGTGTGTATTGCTATTTATGAACTTTGCATTTCTCTCAGAAACAAGCCATTCTGCTCCATATTTCTTAAAGTGATACTAAACACACACTGGGAAACACACACTGGGAAACACACACTGGGGGTTATTTACGAAAGGCAAATCCACTTTGCACTACAAGTGTACTTGGAAGTGCAGTCGCTTTAAATCTAAGGGGTAGATCTGAAATGAGGGGAAGCTCTGCTGATTTAATCATCCAATCATGCGCAAGCTAAAATGCTGTTTATTTTATTTTATTTTGCATGTCCCCCTCAGATCTACAGCGACTGTACTTCCAAGTGCACTTGCAGTGCAAAGTGGATTTGCCTTTAATAAATAACCCCCAGTGTATAATAAACCATTGTCCCTTCTATTTATGTATGTGGATGATGGTACTGTAATTATTTTTTCCATTCAAATTTTTTTATTAGAAATAGATAATGGTTACAGTAACAGAGCACGTAACGTGCGTGCAAAATCAGTACAGTCCAACACATAGCACATATTAAAACATATCACAAATATTATGCGTCCGAGTACAACATATTTCCAGGTTGAGTTTCCGGAGCAGAACCTACTCACACCATGGGAAGGTCTAACCTTCTGCTATCATGTATAGAGTAGCTCTTCCCTTTCCATCCAATCAGCTGTCATAGTGTTTTTAACATGTCGCACTGGAATGGTCTAAGTAAAGGATCTTCTGTCAAGTCTAAGAAGAAAAGTAGGGTTCTGTTCCAAAGCAAGTCAGTCATCTCACGCGAGGTCATTTGTGGGCAAATTGGTAGACCGTCCAAATTATTATAGTCTACTGGAAGTGAAAAATGAGTAGTTGAGTAAGTATGAAGGGTTATCTACGTAGGTAGAAGAGGGGAGGGAGGGGGGGGGGGGGGTAAAGAGACAGAGGGGTATAAGAGGAGGGGAGTGTGTAGGGAATATGATTGCCTCTCCGGCTTCCGCCGTTCATAGCACGTGGGCCCAGTTTATCTGGGTCTCTGTGTTGCTTGCGATGCAGATGGGATCGAGTAGATCCCAGTCCGTCCTAGCCTAGGAGGAGGAGGGGTATTGTCCATGTGGTCACCTAAAGATAGTGTGCGGGTCACAAGAAACTGGACTTTAATGTGGCTGGTATCTCTCTGAGTTTGTGAAATCTCTCCATTGTCCCCAAGTTCTGGCAAACTTATGTGGGGTATCTTTCGCAATGTGGATTAGCTCTTCCATTTCTGCCATCTTCTCGATGCGTTTAAACCATTCTGAAACAGAAGGGGTATCCGGGGAACCCCAGTGAGCTGGTACGCATAATTTGGCTGCGTTAAGCAGGTGCATAGACAGAGATTTTTTGTAAACTAGAGCAGGTATATCAGAGTGGTGCAGAAGAAATCTCTCAGGCGAGTAGTCTAGCTGGGTATTCGTGATTTGGGATATGGTGATGTGAACTTGCATCCAAAAGGTCTGTAATCTGGGGCAAGACCACCAGACATGAAGGAATGTGCCTCTCTCAATGTTGCATCTCCAGCACCTGTCCGTGATCTCTTTGTTGTATTTGTTTACCAAAGCTGGTGTCCTGTACCACCTTGAGATTGTCTTATAATTGTTTTCCTGTGTTGTGACATTAAGTGATGCTTTGTGGGCGATTAGGAAAATCTTCTCCCAGTGTTCCTCTGTCAATTCCATCTGCAAGTCTCTCTCCCATGCCCTGCATGCTGTCCCCTCTTTCGGTGAGATCGAGGAAAAAAGAAGTGAGTATGTATTTGAGATTACATGCTGTTGCGGCGTGGTTTGGGAGCAAAGACTCTCGAATGGGGTAAGTGAGCGTCCAAGTGACTTGTCTAAATTTGTCTTTAGGAGGAAGTGACGGATTTGGAAGTAAACCCAATAGGGGAGGGGGTCTGCTTCGGGAGTCTTGGGAATTGCCTCTCGTTCTAATAATTTGCCCCTTTGGAAAAATTGATGGGCCTGTAAGTCCGGATATGGCCAGCTGTTCCTGAGAAAGTGGGTGGACATTCCCGGTTGGAAGTCCGGATTTAGCCTAACCAGGGTGAGAGGACCCGGGTTTGAGGAGATCTTGCCTCCTTTGACTGCTTCTCTGAAACTAAATAACGTTGCGCTGATGAGAGGGTATTCTTTTAGTGTCTTGGGGATGCAGTGCGGGGGTATCCAAGGGGTACTTTTGATTTGGAGCTCCGTCAGGGAGTCTTCTAGTTTCACCCAGTCTTTAGTATCGTTGTGAACCGCCCAATCAACTACTCTACATAGGTGGCAGGCTCGTGCATATTGTGTGAGGTCCGGTAGACCGATGCCCCCCTTTTGTTTTGGTTTGGTAAGTTGAGAATAACTAATTCTGGGGCGTTTGTGGTGCCAGAGAAAATTTTGGGTCAGCCTTCTCATTACTTGGAAAAAGGAACGAGGGAGTTTAATGGGTATTGTTTGGAATAAGTATAGAACTCGAGGAAGGACGTTCATTTTCAATATAGCAGCTCGGCCAAACCATGAAAAATGTGATTTGTCCCAGCTGCGCAAGTCTGAAGCAATAGCTTGAGTAAGTGGGCCAAAGTTCTGTAATTATTTTTATTAAAAAAACACCTAAGTGCCTTTTTCGTAATGGATATAAAGCTGTCACATGACCCAACTCTCTCCCAGCCTGTCTGCAGGGAAACCTAGGCAGGAGGAGCGTCTAGTCCTCTGCTGCTGGTCACACGTTCACACTAAATAAATAACTAAAAATAAATTATTAATATCAATAAACTGTATTATCATAATGGGGGATTTTAATTATCCAGACATAGACAGGGCGGAGAGAACTGCACATTCATCTATTGCTCGCCAGTTCCTAAATGTCTTGCAGGGCAATTTTATGGGTCAGATGTTAGACGCACCAACTAGAAATAAAGCATTACTGGATCTACTGATTACCAACAATACAGACCTGATCACGGATGTGGAAATACGGGGCAATTTAGGAAACAGCGACCACAGGTCAATTGGCTTCAGTATAAATCACACAAATAGGAAACATAAGGGTAATACAAAGACACTGAATTTCAAAAGAGCCAACTTCCCTAAACTACGAGCCTTGCTATAAGGCATAAATTGGGATAAAATCTTAGGAACAAAGAACACGGAAGAGAGATGGGCTTGCTTTAAGAGCATATTAAATAAGGGCATTAGCCAATGCATCCCATTGGGTAATAAATTTAAAACAGCGAACAAAAGTCCTGGATGGCTTAACTTCAATGTAAAAATGCATATAAAAGCAAAGGAGAAGGCCTTCAAAAAATACATGATTGAGGGGTCATCATCAGCATTCAGACTTTATAAAGAAGGCAACAAGAAATGTAAGGGTGCTATAATGTACAGCTAAGACAGAACACGAAAGACACATAGCGGAGGAGAGCAAAAAAAATCCCAAGAAATTCTTTAAGTATGTAAACAGTAAAAAAGGGAGGACAGACCATATTGGCCCCATAAATAATGAAGAAGGACATCTTGTTACAAAGGATGGGGAGATGGAGAAAGTATTGAATTTTTTCTTCTCCTCGGTCTTCACAAGTGAATTGGGCGGCTTCAGTAACCAAAACTGCAGTGTTTATCCTCAAGAGACATCACAGGAAGCACCTCCATGGTTAACAGAGGACAGAATTAAAATTAGACTTCGGAAACGTAACATTGATAAATCACCGGGCCCAGGTCGCTTGCACCCGAGGGTACTTAGGAAACTCAGTCAAGTTATTACAAGACCATTGTTCCTAATTTTTACGGACAGTCTACTGACTGGAATGGTACCAGCTGATTGGAGAAAAGCCAATGTAGCACCAATATTTAAAAAGGGCCCAAAATACATCCCTGGGAATTACAGACCAGATAGCCTAACATCAATAGTATGTAAACACTTGGAGGGGATGATAAGGGACTATATACAAGATTTTTTAGTAATGAGAACGGTATCATTAGCATTAATCATCATGGATTCATGAAGAAAAGTTGCTTGCCAAACCAATCTATTAACCTTCTGTGAGGAGGTGAGTTGCCATCTAGATAAAGGAAGGCCCGTAGACATGGTGTATCTGGATTTTGCAAAAGCATTTGACACAGTTCCCCATAAATGTTTACTGTACAAAATAAGGTCTATTGGCATGGACCATAGGGTGAGTACATGGATTGAAAACTGGCTACAGGGGCGAGTTCAGAGGGTGGTGAAAAATGGGGAGGGGTGGGTAGTGGGGTCCCCCAGGGTTCTGTGCTGGGACCAATCCTATTTAATTTGTTCATAAACGACCTTGAGGATGGGGTAAACAGCTCAATCTCTGTGTTTGCGGACAATACTAAGCTAAGCAGGGCAAAAACTTCTCCGCAGAATGTGGAAACTTTGCAAAAAGATCTGAGCAAATGAATGGGGTGGGCAACTACATGGCAAATGAAGTTCAATGTAGAAAAATTTAAAATAATGCATTTTGGTGGCAAAAATATGAATGCAATCTATACACTGCGGGGAGAACCTCTGGGGGGATCTAGAATGGAAAAGGACCTGGGGGTCCTAGTAGACGATAGGCTCAGCAATGGCATGCAATGCCAAGCTGCTGCTAACAAAGCAAACAGAATATTGGCATTAAAAAGGGGATCAACTCCAGAGATAAAACAATAATTCTCCCGCCCTCTACAAGACTCTGGTCCGGCCTCCCCAGGAAGGATGTACTGGAAGAGCACAGAGTACAAAGAAGAGCAACAAAGCTAATAAAGGGTCTGGAGGATATTAGTTATGAGTAGGGATGAGCTTCGAACATCGGCTGTTTGCCCGTTCGGCGAATTCCGAACATTATGGGCCGTTCGCGCCAAATTCGTGTGGCGCTCACGGCCCACAATGCACTGCGTCATCGCAGTGCATTGCTGGCTCATGATTGGCCAAGCATGCACTGTGACCCCGCATGTCACAGCGCCAGCAGCGAGGAGAGCCATGATTGGCCACAGGCAGGATGCCTGTGGCCAATCATAGCTCAGGCTGTGTAGTACATGCCCCACACTATATAAGGCCGCCAGCGCGGCAGCCTTGTGTAGTGTGTTGGCGTCTGAAGCAGTTAGTGGGTGTTCTGTGTACCTTCAACACAGTACACACCGATCGTTATCGGCCGATTTTCGATCTTGCTCTTCTGTAGTGGTTGTTGTCTGCGTGCCCTGACCGCAGTATACACCGCTATATTCACCTCACCTATATAGCTAGTGATCTATCTTTTATAATAGAGCTTGCAGTCAGTAGTGTTAGGAGCTTGAGCGTGCTGTCTGCGTGCTCTGTACCCAGTACACACCGCTATATCCACCTACATAGCTCTTCTCTATTTGAGCCATCTGCAGGAGTTATTGGAAGTTGTGTGTGCCTCCAGCACAGCACAGTATACATCTGTATATACCCCTTTATCTCTGTTGTTCTATAATAAAGGCATCTGCAGGAGTTAGTGGGTGTTTTGTGCCTCCAGCACAATATACACCTGTATCTACCCTTTATTGCTGTTCTCTAATAGAGCCATCTGCAGGGCTTAGTGGGTGTTGTGTGCCTCCAGTACAGTATACCCCTTTATCTCTGGTGTTCTATAATAAAGGCATCTGCAGGAGTTAGTGGGTGTTGTGTGCCTCCAGCACAATATACACCTGTATCTACCCTTTATTGCTGTTCTCTAATAGAGCCATCTGCAGGGCTTAGTGAGTGTCGTGTGCCTCCAGTACAGTATACCCCTTTATCTCTGGTGTTCTATAATAAAGGCATCTGCAGGAGTTAGTGGGTGTTGTGTGCCTCCAGCACAATATACACTACCCAACTGCTGTTTTACCCAACTCCCTTCAGGCTATTACCATGTCTGGAAGGCCAGCAAGGAGAGGCAGACAGGCGCGAGATGATAAAAGAGGGCAAGCAGGCTCTGTGTCTAGAGACAACAGTGCTGGTCGTGGACGCGGTGCATTGTCATCAGCACGTGGCCATGGGACACGCTTGTCCTTCTTTTCGGCAGCTGGACATGTTGAACCGCAACATGCCAACGACTTGGTAGAGTGGATGACCAAGCCCTCTTCATCCTCCTCATCCTCTCTCACCCAGTCTCAGGGTACTAGCAAAGCAGCTGCCAACGCATCGTCTTCCCTCCTCTCAATGTCATCATCAGTGACTCCTTCCCTAGACCCACCACGTCCTCCTGAGGAGTCTCCTGAACTCTTTGAGCACAGTGTTGGGTACATGCTCCAGGAGGATGCACAGTGTTTTGTAGGCTCTGATGATGACACTCAGCTAGAGGAAGGCAGTAGCGTGAATGCAGAGAGAGGGGATGCTCAAGAAGGACAGCAATCTGGCAGTCATGTTCCACAAGCTGCAGCATATTGCCAGGTTTGCTACAGCCATGAAGAGGTAGGGGATAATGAGGGCACTGACTCCACGTGGGTGCCTGGTAGGAGAGAGGAGGAGGAGGAGGAGGCACATGTCCAATGAGGCAGGATGCCCTCCGGGGGCCAGCTTAGGGGCAGCACACCGACTGAATAACACCACAGAGCTCCGCCTGTGCAGGGCGCTGCCTCTGCGCGTTATTCTAAAAGTTCTTTGGTGTGGGCCTTTTTTGAGACGAGTGCATCAGATTGCACCGCTGCTATTTGCAACATATGTCTCAAGCGTATCTCGCGTGGCCAAAACATCAGCCGCTTGGGCACCACATGCTTGACCAGACATATGTTGACCTGCCATGCAGCTCGTTGGCAAGCGTACCTCAAAGACCCACACCAAAGAACAAAGCGGACTTCTCCTTGCTCCTCATCAGCTAGCATCTCCAACCCCACTAGACCTTCAGTCCTCTCTGAAACCTGCTCTGAGAGGAATGAAGGTGTAGAATTAGGTGTGTCACAGCCAAGTGCTCCTGGGCACTCTGCTAGCAGTACACCCACGTCCGATTATAGCAGGCAAATGTCCCTGCCCCAGCTGCTGGACCGGCGAAAGAAGTTCACTCCCAGCCATCCACATGGCCAGCGGTTGAATGCTAGCTTGGCTAAATTGCTAGCACTTCAACTGCTGCCTTTTCAGTTGGTAGACTCGGCCCCCTTCCGTGAGTTTGTACAATGTGCGGTTCCTCAGTGGCAGGTCCCCAAACGCCACTTTTTCTCAGGGAAGGCGATTCCGGCTCTCTACCGGCATGTGGAAGGCAATGTCCTTGCCTCGCTGGACAGGGCGGTCAGCGGTAAGGTGCATATTACCACTGACTCATAGTCCAGCAGGCATGGACAGGGACGTTACCTGTCTTTCACGGCCCATTGGGTCACTCTTCTGGCAGCTGGGAAGGATGCAGGACAAGGTGCAGTAGTGTTGGAGGTTGTTCCGCCACCACGCCTCCAAAATGCTACTATTGGTTGTGACACACCTCTCTCCTCGACCCCCTCCTCTTCTTCTTCCTCCATGGCCTCTTCCAGTGCTCTGTCCTCAGAACCAGCGGTGCTCCGTAGGCGTTCCAGGGGCTACACAAGTACGCAGGCAAAACGATGCCATTCCGTGCTTGCACTGGTTTGTTTGGGGGACAGGAGCCACACTGGGGCGGATGTTTTGTCAGCTCTGCAGGGCAGGCCGAGAGGTGGTTGACGCCACGCCAGCTTAAGCCAGGAATGGTGGTTTGCGACAATGGCCCCAACCTCCTCTCCGCCCTCGGACAGGGACAATTGACCCATGTGCCCTGTGTAGCTCACGTCCTTAACCTGGTGGTGCAGCGGTTCTTGGGCAGGTACCCGGGCTTACAGGATGTCCTGAAGCAGGCCAGGAAAGTCTGTGTGCATTTCCGCCGATCATTTAATGCCTGTGCTCGGCTGGCTGAGCTCCAAAAGGAGTTGAACCTGCCCAAGAACCGCCTTATATGTGACATGCCCACCAGGTGGAACTCAACGTTGGCCATGCTGCAGCAGCTGCACACGCAGCAGAGGGCCATCAATAAGTACCTGTGCGACTACGGCACCATGACAGGGTCAGGGGAGCTCGGTTTTTTCTCACCACGCCAGTGGGGCATGATCAGGGATGCATGCACTGTCCTGTCACCGTTTGAGGAGGCCACAAGGATGGTGAGCAGTGACAGTGCATGCATCAGTGACACTGTACCTCTTGTCCACCTCTTGGAGCATACGCTGCGTGGAATAATGGACAGGGCACTTGAGGCAGAACAGAGTTAGGAGATTGTGCGTGCTGTCTGCGTGCTCTGAAAAAGACGGACGGCAAAACAAATTATACAGGGGTGATAACCCTTCCCTATGTTTTCCAAAAAGCTTAAAAAAAGTTTTTTTGACTGGAGCTACACTTTAAAAATGTACCAGTTGAAAATTACAAACAGATTCAGCTTAACACAACAAACCTACACAGTCCCTGTTTTGTTTGCACCGCCTGTATACTGCTGTTCTGAGTATATAGGGCCTGGGGGCCACACGCATTTCCTTTTTTTAATATGGGTACGGGGTTCCCCTTAATATGCATACAAGACCCAAATAGGCTGGTAATGGGCAGGGAGGGCTACCCATGCCATTTTTCTCAATGATTTTCAACCATATTGCAGGAACCAGATATAACATTAAAACCGCAAGCAGTTTCAAATGATGTTATTTCCGTTTAATGTCATTTTGTGCAGGGACTGTTCTAAACACGGGAAACATGTGGCACTTCACAGGCATACTACAGACACCCCCCAGGCACCATATTTAAAGGAATATTTCACATTTTTTTCACTTTAATCGTCATTAAAAATAGTGCTCCCGCAAAACGGCCATTTTTAAAAACATTTTAGGCATTGACCCATGTCCCCTGGGGCAGGAGCCAGGTCCCCAAACCCTTTTTAGGACAGTATCTTGCATATTAGCCGTTAAAATTAGCACTTTTAATTTCGAACGTTCGAGTCCCATAGACTTCAATGGGGTTCTAAAGTTCGTACGAATTTGGGGTCCGTTCGAAAGTTCTGGTGCGAACCGAACCGGGGGGTGTTCGGCTCATCCCTAGTTATGAGGAAAGGTTGCGAGCACTGAACTTATTCTCTCTGGAGAAGAGACGCTTGAGAGGAGATATGATTTCAATATACAAATACCGGACTGTATTTGTATATTGTATTTGACAATAGGGATAAAACTTTTTCGCAAAAGTGAGTTTAACTAGACTCGTAAGCCACTCATTACAATTAGAAGAAAAGAGGTTTAACCTTAAACTACGTAGAGGGTTCTTTACCGTAAGAGCGGCAAGGATGTGGAATTCCCTTCCACAGGCAGTGGTCTCAGCGGGGGGCATCAATAGTTTCAAGAAACTATTAGATAAGCATCTGAACGACCGCAACATACAGGTATTTACAATGTAACCGGTTCCCGACCAGTGCACGACGATGTACGTCGACAGAATGGCACGGGCAGGCATATTGGTGTACATGTACGTCCAATGTTCAATGCCGCCCTGCCATCGGGAGCGCGCCGGCGGCGGCGCACTCCCGCGCTGGTCGGGACCCCCGTGAGTCCGGTCGCGGGACCCGCGGACTCGATCGCCGCGGGCATACCCGCGATCGTCTCACGGGACGGCTGAATGGAGGAAATGCCGTGTAAACAGCATTTCTCCATTCTGCCTAGCAACTAGTGACGCTGATCTCTGCTCCATGTGATTGGAGCAGAGATCAGTGTTCACTAAATGAAGGCCCAACCCCCCCCCCACAGTTAGTAACACACCCCTAGGAACACTTAACCCCTACACTGCCACCCACTGGTTAACCCCTTCACTGCCAGTGTCATTTACACAGGAATCACTGCATTTATATAGCACTGATTACTGTATAAATGACAATGGTCCCAAAAATGTGTCAAAAATGTCCGATGTGTCCCCCACAATGTCGCAGTCACAATAAAAATCGCTGATCGCCGCCATTACTAGTAAAAAAAAAAATAATAAAAAATTATTAATAAAAATGCTATAAAACTATCCCTATTTTGTAAACGCTATAACTTTTGTGCAAACCAATCAATAATCCCTTATTGAGATTTTTTTTACCAAAAATATGTAGAAGAATACGTAGCGGCCTAAACTGAGGGAAAAAAATGTTTTTTTTATATATTTTTGGGGGATATTTATTATAACAAAAAGTAAAAAATAATGCGTTTTTTTCAAAATTGTCGCTCTATTTTTGTTTATAGCGCAAAAAATAAAAACCACAGGGGTGATCAAATACCACCAAAAGAAAGCTCTATTTGTGGGAAAGAAAGGATGTCAATTTTGTTTGGGAGCCACGTCGCACGACTGCGCAATTGTCAGTTAAAGTGACGCAGTGCCGAATCCCAAAAAGTGGTCTGGTCTTTGACCAGCAAAATGGTCCGGTCTGTAAGTGGGTAATACTGACATATAATCACACACACATAGGTTGGACTTGATGGACTTGTGTCTTTTTTAAACCTCACCTACTATGTATGTGTTAAATTGACATACAAATATACTATATATTTAAATCAAATCTAAATCAAATATTATTTTTTGGCAATCACATGATGTGGGTGGATTTCTGTCAGACACAGGCACTCCAGCCTGTGTCTTAGAATAAGAGGGAGGTGAAGCCTTCATTAACTAGTTACGGACCACCCACCGCAGGTGTACTAGGGCAGGTTGGCTCCCCTGTGTGAATCGCCACCATTGTACGTCGGACACATACACAGCGATTTGTGGGCGTGCGCCCATTCATGAGCGGGGGGAGCCAACCAGCATCTCCGGCAGACTCATTATCCGCCGGCCACCCGCGATCGCTCCAGAAACTGGCAGTTCTGTCAGGGAGGAGAGAGAGATCCTCTGTTCCTAGTGATTAGAAACAGACAATCTCTCTCCTCCTCCAGTCAGCCCAGCCCCCATACAGGTAGGAACACATCCCATGGAACACACTTAACCCCTTGATCGCCCCCAGCATTAACCCCTGCCATGCCAGTGACATTTATACAGTAATCTGTGGCTATTTTTAGCTCTGATCGCTGTATAAATGTCAATGGTCCCAAAAGTGTCCGATCTGCCCACCTCAATGTCGCAGTCCCGCTAAAAATCGCAGATCACCATGGCAGGTCGGCGCGATTCCGCAAACCGTTGTAGCTATACGTCGGCTCGCAGGATCGCAATGCACAGCTGGGGTGCCAATGCTTGTGGTCACGATGACCACCGGCCACAAGTGATCGTGAGCAGGAGACACAGAGCAGGGACGAGACACTTGAGTGACAGATCGCGTGTTCCTATGAGTTAGAAACCACGATCTGTCACTTCCTCTAGTCAGTCCCCTCCCCCTTCAGTTAGAATCACCTCCCAGGGAACACAGTTAACCCCTCGATCGCCCCCTATTGTTAACCCCTTCACTGCCAATGACATTTTGGCAGCGCCCAATCGTAAAAAACGTCCCGGTCATTTAGCAGCCAAATCTTCCGGGGCTGAATCGGTTAAAAGAAGAATTCCAGTAATGACAATTTTTACCTAGCAATTTTGATCTAGCTTGGACCAATGTAACTATGTATACACCATACCTGTGAAATCCCCAAGGAAGCTGTAAATTAATGTAGTAGGCACCTCTACTCCAGTGATCTCCACTAACTGCCGGGTCCCGTGCCAAGCTGCTCCCCTACATTGCGAACACACGAGTTTGGCCGCTGGGTACGGACAACCATTCACTTTGCATTCCTTTCGAGGAAAGCTGGGGCAGCGATGTCACAATCCCCACCTTGTCCAATCAGGGAATACATTGCGTTCTTTTCATAAATGGCAAATGGCAGGACCCAGGAGTTATTGGAGCAGCAGTGTAGTAGCATTAAATTCCAGCTCCTGGGCCCTGGCTTTTGGGGGGCTCTATTCTTGGGAGGTGTGTGCCTGTGGGTCTCTGTGTAGCAGCTGTTAAGAGAAAGTCTTTAGTCCTAACTCTTCAGCCAGCAGGCATTGGGCCTAGTTGTACTGTTGGTGCACATAAGAATTGTCCCAGTCAAACCTGCAAGCAGCAATAAGGCTACTAGATAGCTGTATGTAGGGCCCGACTGGCCTACCGGGATACCGGGAGATTTCCCAGTAGGCTGCCTGCCTGGGGCCGCTTTTAGTTGCGGCTGCATTTCTCTCCTTTCTCCTGCGGATCACAGCGCTGGCTGGCTCTGTGTGCAGGGGCGGCTCGTGTGATAGTAGATAGAATAAACTTTCCGCCTATTACACGAGCAGGTCTGAGGGGGCGGGGCCATATTACAGAGCGGCCGCCAAACACAGAGCCAGCCAGTGCTGTGATCCGCAGGAGGAGATGCTGCAGGTACAGCCCGCCCTGTGTGCCACAGAGCCTGGATAGGAGGATCGGCGGGGGGGGGGGGGGCTGCAGGGGGCCCCCTCCCGATTCTCCTATCCAACTTATTTTACTGTCCCCAGTTCACCTTTGCTCCCTGCCCCCCCCCCAGTGCTCTCCTCCACCACCACACTCTCCTGCCCCACCCCCACAGTTCTCTCCTCCCCTGTTCTTGCTGCCCCCCCCCCCGCTCTCCAGCTCTCCCCATCCTTCTATAGCCACCATCCCAGTGCTCTCCACTCCCCCCACTGCTCTCCCCCCTGTTCTCCCCCCCAGTGGTCTCCACCCTGTCCCCCCCAGTGCTCTCCCCTCCCCCCAGTGCTCTCCCCCCTGTTCTCCCCCCCAGTGCTCTCCCCCCTGTTCCCCCCAGTGCTCTCCCCTCCCCCAATGCTCTCCCCCTGTTCTCCCCCCCAGTGCTCTCCCCCCTGTTCTCTCCCCCCTGTTCTTCCCCCCCATTGCTCTCCCCCCTGTTCTTCCCCCCCAGTGCTCTCCCCCCTGCCCCCCCAGTGCTCTCCCCCCGTTGCTCTCCACTCCTCCCAGTGCTCCCCCCCAGTGCTATCCCCCCTGTCCCCCCCCCCAGTGCTCTCCACTCCTCCCAGTGCTCTCCCCCTGTTCCCCCCAGTGCTCTCCCCCTGTTGCTCTCCACTCCTCCCAGTGCTCTCCCCCCCAGTGCTCTCCCCCTGCCCCCCCCAGTGCTCCCCACTCCCCCCAGTGCTCTCCCCCCTGTTCTCTCCACTCCCCCCAGTGCTCTCCCCCCTGTTACCCCCAGTGCTCTCCACTCCCCCCAGTGCTCTCCCCCCTGTTCTCTCCACTCCCCCCCAGTGCTCTCCCCCCTGTTACCCCCCAGTGCTCTCCCCCTGTCCTCCCCGTGCTCTCCACTCCCCCCAGTGCTCTCCCCCCATTCCACCGCCAGTGCTCTCCCCCCCTGTTCTCCCCCCCAAGTGCTCTCCACTCCCCCAGTGCTCTTCCCCCTGTTCTACCCCCCAGTGCTCTTCACTCCCCCCAGTGCTCTTCCCCCAGTGCTCTCCCCCCTGTTCTTCCCCCCCCCCCCCCAGTGCTCCCCCCACTGTTATCCCCCCCAGTGCTCTCCTCCCTGTTATTCCCCCCAAGTGCTCTCCCCCCTGTTCTTCCCCCCCAGTGCTCCCCCCTGTTCTCCCTCCCAGTGTTCTCCATCCTGTTCCCCCCAGTGCTCTCCCCCCTGTTCTCCCCCCAGTGCTCTCCACTCCCTCCAGTTCTCTCCCCCCGTTCCCCCGCCACTGCTTTCCCCCCTGTTCTCCCCCCAAGTGCTCTCCACTCCCCCCAGTGCTCTCCCCCCTGTTCTCCCCCCAGTGCTCTCCACTGCCCCAGTGCCCTCCCCCCTGTTCCCCCCAGCGCACTGCACTCTCCCCCCTGTTACCCCCCCAGTGCTCTCCCCCCCGTTCTTCCCCCCCAAGTGCTCTCCCCCCTGTTCTCCCCCCAGTGCTCTCCACTCGCCCCAGTGCTCTCCCCCCTGTTCTTCCCCCCCAGTGCTCTCCACTCCCCCAGTGCTCTCCCCCCTGTTCTTTCCCCCCAGTGCTGTGCTCTCCTCTCCCCCCCCCCAGTGCTCTCCCCCCTGTTCTTCCCCCCCATTGCTCTCCACTGCCCCAGTGCTCTCCCCCCTGTTCTTTCCCCCCAGTGCTGTGCTCTCCTCTCCCCCCCCAGTGCTCTCTCCCCTGTTCTTCCCCTCCAGTGCTCTCCACTCCCCCCAGTGCTCTCCCCCCAGTGCTCTCCATCCCCCCCCCGTTCTTCCCCCCCAGTGCTCTCCTCCCTATTCTTCCCCCCAAAGTGCTCTCCCCTGTCCCCCCCCCCAGTGCTCCCCCCTGTTCTCCCCCCCCCCAGTGCCCCCCCCCTGTTCTTCCCCCCAGTGCTCTCCCCCCTGTTCTTCCCCCCAGTGCTCTCCCCCCTGTTCTCCCCCCAGTGCTCTCCACTCCCCCCAGTGCTCTCCCCCCCGTTCCCCTGCCACTGCTCTCCCCCCTGTTCTCCCCCCAAGTGCTCTCCACTCCCCCCAGCGCTCTTCCCCCTATTCTCCCCCCAGTGCTATCCACTCCCCCAGTGCCCTCCCCCCCTGTTCCCCCCAGCGCTCTGCACTCTCCCCCCTGTTCTTCTCCCCCAGTGCTCTCCCCCCCTCCCCCCCAGTGCTCTCCACTCGCCCCAGTGCTCCCCCCCTGTTCTTCCCCCACAGTGCTCTCCACTCTCCCAGTGCTCTCCCCCCTGTTTTTTCCCCCCAGTGCTCTCCCCCTGTTCTCCCCCCAGTGCTCTCCTCTCCCCCCAGTGCTCTCCACTCCCCCCAGTGCTGCACTGACGGGCACTGATAAGGCAGCACTGATGAGCACCGATAAGGGGGCATCAATGAGGTGGTACTAATGAGGTGGCACTGACGGCACTGATGATGGGCACGGATAGGTGGCACTGGTATGCGGCACTGATGGGTACTCATAGGTGGCACTGATGAGCACTCATAGGCGGCACTGATGGGTACTTATGGGTGGCACTGATGGGTACTTATAGGTGGCACTGATAGGTGGCATGGATGAGCACTGATAGGTGGGCACGGATGGGTACTGATAGGTGGCACTGCTGGACACTGATGAGTGGCACTGGTGACACTGATGGGTGGCATTGCTATATGATGGTGCCAGTCAGTGCCCATTTGTGGCCACTGATTGGCACAGATTGGGCTGTCCTTTGCACATGTGGATGGCCATGGTTTACATATCTGGCCATCAACATATTGCCCCCCTTCCTGGTGGTCCTGGGGGCTTCCCTGGTGATCTAGTGTGGGCATCCGAGGGGGGGCTGCGCTGATAAACAATCAGCGCAGACCCCCCCCCCTGTCAGGAGAGCTGCCGATCGGCTCTCCTCTACTCGCGTCTGTCAGACACGAGTGAGGAAAAGCCGTTCAATGGCTTTTCCTGTTTACATCGTGATCAGTCGTGATTGGACACGGCTGATCACATGGTAAAGAGAAGAGCCTCCGCCGGAGGCTCCTTACCAATATTGGTGGAGCGGTGTGTCAGACTGGCACACCGCTCCACCAATCGCTGCGATGCGTGCCCCCACAAGCGCGCGGCGGCTGTTATCCTGAAGGATGTCATATGATGCCCAGTCAGGATAACTGAACCACTTCCCGCACATCAATCTGCTATTGACCGGGCGGGAAGTGGTTAAAGAACTGAAGTTCAATGAATGAAAGGAGCCAGGGCCAGGGACAATCAGCTTGGAGAGCAAAGAGCTAGATGATGCTGGACATCCTTTAGGCAGGAAATGAAGTTAGTGCTACCTGACTTGCTGCAGCTTCTAATGCACATTGTGAGAAGCTCACAGCGTGCAGTGAAATATATATATATATATATATATATATATATATATATATATATATATATATATATATAATTGAATATATAATTGAAAATTTGAGTAGTAGCGAAAAAGATCAAGAAGAGAAATTCTCCACTATCTGGGGAAGAATTTAAGAAAACAAGGAAATATTCTGAGATATGGGGTGAATAGAGGATGGGGGAGGTTGGGAGAGAGACAGAGATTCGGAGGAGGGAATAGGGATTGTTGCTATATGAATGTTTGAAATATGTGTTTATGTACATTTTTATATGGAAAAATTAAATAAAGAAGTAAAAAAAAAATAAAAAATAGAATAAAAAATTGAATAGAATAAAATAGAAAGAATATAACCCTCTTGTGAATTTCAAACATAATAATTTTGAATTAAAATAGAATAGAAAATAATAAAATAGAATAGAATAGAAAATAATAGAAAATAAAATAATAGTATAGAAAAAAATGGAAAAAAAAGAATAGAATAAAAAATAGAATAGAATAAAATAGAAAGAATATAACCCTCTTCTGAATTTCAAACATAATAAATTTGAATTAAAATAGAATAGAAAATAATAAAATAGAATAGAATAGAAAAGAATAGAAAATAAAATAATAGTATAGAAAAGAATAGAAAAAAAAAAGAATAGAATAAAAAATAGAATAGAATAAAATAGAAAGAATATAACCCTCTTCTGAATTTCAAACATAATAAATTTGAATTAAAATAGAATAGAAAATAATAAAATAGAATAGAATTGAATAGAAAAGAATAGAAAATTAAATAATAGTATAGAAAAGAATAGAAAAGAATAAACAATAGAAAATAATAGAATAAAATAGAAAGAACAACTCAACCATTTTCCAAAATTCTAAATTCGAATAGAATACATTTGAATTTGAATATAATAGAAAAGAAAAGAAAAGAATGGAAAATAAAAAATAGAATAGAAAAAAATAATAGAAAAGAATGGATAGAAAAAATATAACCATCTTCCAAAATTTGAGTCTTGAATAGAATAAATTAAATTTCAAGTGGAATTAGAAAAATTCTAAATGATTTGAATTCTAATAATAAAACTAGTTTTGAAAGTGAATTAAACAAATTTATGTAAACAGGGAATTGAAATGAAACCAAACAAATTTTTGTTCTGCACGTCTAAAAAAAAAAAAGTTCTCGATTTAATTTGAGTTTTTGTTGCATTAATTAGGAAGAAAAAAGAACCCACCTTCACTTCAATCACATTATTTGTTTATCGAGATTTATTTTTCTCTCTTTTAATTGAGTTCTGTATCTCCAATCTAGATCAGAAACTCTATAATTACAGAATTATAATTTTTTTTTCTTCCACATTTAAAATGATTTTCAATCTCCTCTGCGGTGGGGGAATCCGAATTTCCAGAGTTCTAATCTGATGAAGACGGTAACAGAGATAACTGCATCGGAGAAAATGTTATTTTTTAGCCTGCAATAGCGAAAACACGGGAACGTGATTACATTTTCCTGAGATAAAACAAATGAGAAAGGATAATGGGTTGAATTTTTCTGCCCGCGCTGTTATGGCGATTTGATGCAGAGCCTCTGGCTAAGTTCACACAAGTGGCAAAGGAGCGGTAAAAGGGACAGTTGATCCACATTCTTTTTGCTGCCCCTTGATTACCATCTACAAATTTACATGGCAGACTGTAGGCAGGTGTAGGCATACTTCTCTCCTGCAGGTGGCACTGTGCTAGAGGGGAAGATGAGTCAGTTGGGGGAAATTGTTCCTGTAGGGCGGCAGTCTTTCTCAACCAGGGTTCTGCCAGTGGTTAAAAGACAAACAAAATCTCCTGCACTCAAAAGTAATATGACGGAAGTCGATATCGCCTAGAATTTCTATGGCTCCTGGTGGATGCACAGGCCTTGCTGCCCTCCAAGAGTCAGAGGGCCACCCAATGGAAAGAAAACGTAGAAAAAAACGAAAAGAGGGCGCACCAAACTTGCACATTACCCAAGTGGTGTTTAATAAAATAAAAAAGAAGGAAATATACTCACAAACAAGTAGATCATAAAAACATTCGAAAGTCCACAAAGCGTCCAGGTCACCGGGGACCATGTCCAGCAGAGAACCTTCCAGATGACTGACGCGTTTCGAGGGGAGATCCCCTCTTCCTCAGAGCCCAGAGTTGGGAGTGAGGTAGCATGAATCTTTTAATTGCTCCTACTTCCTCGTCCCTTTCTTAGGCAAGCATCACATCCCCTCATTCAGCCCCCGACTGGTCCTGAAGCCTCCTGGGATGTTTGGCATGCATCCCAGGAGGCTTCAGGATCCTGTAGGTCTCCCTGCAGTCTATGCGGTTGATTTACTAAAACTGGAGAGTGCAAAATTTGGTGCAAATCTTCATATGAACCAATCAGCTTCCAGGTTTTATTGTCAAAACTTAATTGAACAAGCTGAAGTTAGAAGCTGATTGGCTACCATGCACAGCTTCCCCAAGATTCTTAAGTGCTCCAGCTTTAGTAAATCTCCCGCTAAGTCTCATGCAACTGCAGTAGGGAGCCAGCTGTAAGGCTGTAAGGCCTGGTTCACACCTATGCATTTTTTAGTGCATTTTTCAGTTTTGCAGAAACTCACTACAGTCCTTATAACATGGTTTCCAATAGACGTAGCTCACATCTGTGCATTTTGTGGAAAGGGCCAGGGACTTTTTACTGGTTTTTGGTTCCATAGACTTCAATGGATGAAAAGCGTGACCCTTCAGGTCTGATATGAATTTTAAGGGGGAACACCGTGCCAAAATTTTAAGAAAAAATGGCGTGGAGGTCCCCCAAAAATCCATACCAGACCCTTTTCCAACAGGAAAAGAGGGGTAGACAAGAGAGCGCCCCCCCCCTCCTGAACCGTACCAGGCCACATGCCCTCAACATTGGTAGCCCCCCAAAGCACCTTGTCCCCATGTTGATGGGGAGAAGGGCCTCAACGGGTGACACCGCCCCCCTCTGACACCACAGGGAAAGCCATAGGGAAGTCTCCATTTGTCAGAAGGGGGGCAGGGTCATCGGTTGGCACCGCCCTCCGTTATATAAGTGCTGTCACCTGAACAGAAGCGTCACATAGAGGGAGACTCCCATTGAGGCAGATCGTCCGCAGGACGAAGCGGAGAAGAAGAAGCTGGAGGAAGATGCCGGACGAGAAGACCGGAGGAAGAAGCAGATGAAGATAGAGGAAGAAGCGGGGGAAAAACAAGATGGAGGAAGAAGAACAACACCGAAGGAAGAACAGAAGAAGATGGAAGAAGAAGCGGGGAAAGAAGAAGACATTAATAAAGGTATTGTCAAAAAACGTCTTTTTAAAAAATAATAACACTTTTTTGTGAAATGGTAGGGGTACATTTGTACCCCATTACCAATTTACACGGGAGGCGAGATCTGGAGGTCCCCTTGTTAAAGGGGGCTTCCAGATTCCGATAAGCCTCCCCGCCCGCAGACCCCCACAACCATCAGGCAAGGGTTGTGGGGATGAGGCCCTTCTCCCCATCAACATGGGGACAAGGTGCTTTGGGGGGCTATCCCAAAGCACCCTCCCAGTGTTGAGGGCATGTGGCCTGGTACGGTTCATGAGGGTTCTCTTTTCCTGCGGCCTGCCAGGTTGCGTGCTCGGATAAGGGTCTGGTATGGATTTTCGGGGGGACCCTACGCCATTTTTTAAAAGAATTTGGCATGGGGTTTCCCTTAAAATCCATACCAGACCTGAAGGGTCTGGTATGGATTTTGAGGGGACCCCCACGCCATTTTTTTTAATATTTTGGTTTGGGGTTACCAGTGGCGAAATTCCATGCCGTTTTTATCAATGAACTTTTATGTGTATTGCTGGGATCGACAATTCATTGTAGCCGCGAGTAGTTTTAAATTACTTTTTTTCCTTTAGAAATGTAATTTTGCTGTCAGACTGTTATAAACACGGGAAACAGGCGCCACTTTACAGGCATACTATATACACCCCCAGGTACGAAATTTAAAGAAATATTACACTTTTATTGTTTCACTTTAATCATTATTAAAATCACTGCTCCCGAAAAAACAGACGTTTTTAAAACTTTTTTTTGCATTGATACATGTCCCCTGGGACAGGACCCGGGTCCCCAAACCCTTTTAACCACTTCGTGCCCGCTCTATAGCCAAAAGACGGCTACAGAGTGGACGCTAACTGCCGGGAGGGCGTCCCTGGACATCCTCCTGTTTACTTCCCCAATGCGCGCCGCCGCGGGCGTGCATCGGGGAAGTTCTGTGTTGGCCGTGTCCCTCGGACACAGCCAATCACAAATTGTGCTAAATGGCCAAACACAGCGGCCATTTAGCACTTGATCGGCCTGTCCAATGAGCGGTGATCTCATATGTAAACACTCCCCTCCTCACATAGAGACAGCGTGTGAGGAGGGAGAGCCTCCGTGCTGCAGCTGCAGCGTCAGTGAGTACACATACAGTAAAACACACACACACACACACACAGTAAAACACACACACAGTGAAGCACACACACATGCCCACCTGTCCCCAGTGCCACCTATCAGTGCCATCTGTCCCCAGTGCCATCTGTCCCCAGTGCCACCTATCAGTGCCATCTGTCCCCAGTGCCACCTGTCCATGCCATGTGTCCCCAGTGCCACCTATCAATGCCACTTGTCCCCAGTGCCATCTAACAGTGTCATCTGTCCCCAGAACCACCTGTCCCCAGTGCCACCTATCCGTGCCACCTGTCCCCAGTGCCATGTGCCACCTGTCCCCAGTGCCACCCGTCCCTAGTGCCACGTGTCCCCAGTGCCACCTGTTCCTAGTGCCACCATGTGTCCCCAGTGCCACCTGTCAGTGTCACGTGTCATCAGTGCCACCTGTCAGTGTCACGTGTCATCAGTGCCATGTATTGGTGCCATCTGTCATCAGTGTCACGTGTCATCAGTGCCACGTATTGGTGCCATCTGTCATCAGTGTCAGGTGTCATCAGTGCCACGTATTAGTGCCATCTGTCATCAGTGCCACGTATTAGTGCCATCTGTCATCAGTGCCACATCAGTGTCACGTGTCATCAGTGCCCCATATTAGTTCCATCTGTCATCGGTGTCAAGTGTCATCAGTGCCACGTATTAGTGCCACCTGTCATCAGTGTCACATCAGTGTCACGTGCCATCAGTGCCACGTATCAGTGCCATCTGCCATCAGTGCCACATCAGTGTCACGTGTCATAGTCCTGGTGCTCCAGGGCCTTCAAAAGTGTAATAGGTAGTCAACAAGTTAGATGTGTAATTTATGCTCCTAGAACAGGTGACGGTGCTCCCTGGATGTTGGGCCTCTCTATGTGGCCAGGCTGTGGAAAAGTCCCACACATGTGGTATCATAATACTCAGGAGGAGTAGCAGAATGTATTTTGGCGGCCATCTTGTACACAACAAACAATATGATAGGGGTGAATGGGCTGAATAGTCTGCCTTTTTGATTCCCCCTTTTACCTTCCTTCTTTACCCAGTGGGAACTTGGTCCGTTTTTATTGCACCTTGAGCTCAGGGGATACTAAACAGTATCCATCACCGATCCTACTTCTGTTTACTTACGCCTCAAGAATACTTATTAAAACACTGAAGATTTGAAACCTTATGAGCCCAATACACCTTTAAAGTGATTCCACTAAGCTCAAAATCTATATTTATATTTATCTGCTCAACAATTACTTCCTTTTTTTCCCTTTTTCCCCTTCCCTTTCTTCTCTTCCTTTTTTTTTCCCTTTGTGGAGAAATGGTTGTGTAATCAATCGTACCAACTTCCCCATTCTCCTTCGGAAACGGTGGTCTCTCTATATGGGACACACTCTATGAAGGAATAACACTGTTATCAGCTCCTGAAGAAGCGTCATCACAGACGCGAAACATGTAGAGCACCAAAAATATATGTAATTGCTGACTGTATGGTTGATATCCTTGATCCTATATTTATATAGATATATATTTTGTTTTTTCCTTTTTGGAAATTTGAAATGGATTTTACTACTTTTGATAGGATGTCAATTAGGTCTTAAATGTGTAGTTATAAGGAGGAAACATTTCTTTTTTGTGTGTAAAAAGGAAATTGAACTCTTTATTTTCTGTTTTTATTTTTTGTTTTAAAAATAAATAGAAATAATTCCTTTTGAATATACTGGTTGTGTTTACAACTTTCTTTATGCCTAAAAAGTCCAACTGAACCAACATTTTTTCTTTTGAGGTCTTTTATGTGAAGGTTCTTTTATTTTTATTTTTTATTTTTCTCCCTTACTCCCCCTTTTCCTTGTCAATATTTACATTCACAAAGTGATAACCAGGACGTGGCATTTTATTTATCAGTGTATCCACAGACACCACCCTGTGATAGATACACATTTGTTCCATTTTAAATATCATTTGGGTACAGTGTTGCATGACTGAGTAATTGTCATTCAAAATGTGAGAGCACCGAAAGCTGAAAATTGGTCTGGGCAGGAGGGGTGTTTAAGTGCCCAGTAGGCAAGTGGTTAAGACAATAGCTTGCATATAAGCCAATAAAATTAGCACTTTTGATTTTTCATGTTCGTGTCCCATAGACTTTAATGATGTTTGTGTGTTCGAACAAATTTTTTGCCTGTTCGCATGGTAATCTCTCTATTCATTGGTGATCAGTGGTGCTAATCTTTATCCTTCCACTCGTTGGTAGTGGTAGTAATAACTAATAAGCTGTGATATGTTATATTTCGTGGTTTCTTAGGTTTAGATACATTGTAAATTTCAACAAAGAAGTCTACACCCGCTAACTTTTATTTTTAGATTCCGGCACGCAGGAGGGGGTCAGCTGAGCCGAACTTCCACTCCAGTGGCATGATTTGTGGAGACAGTCGTTTTACGGGACGCAGATGGCATGGACCAGCCAGTGACCACCAGACACAGAGGTCTGAGTTTAAAAACTTCATTACTTATTTCTCAAACAAACTGTCATGGCATTTCGGTCCGGCGGGGAGATAATGAAGGAGCGGACATCAATATTCAATTAACACACGGTGCCCCTGAAGTCTATTAACGAAAACTTCTTCTCACCGCCGAGAGAGCCACACAACCGGCTCGAGCTGAAAGCAATTACCACCTCTTCATCGTTACATTATCCAACTTGTATTTAAAGGGTTCAGAGTTTAATGACGACGCGCTTTGTTGCGGTAGATTGGATGTGTGTTATTTACTGGCGCGGCGATGTGATAAAAAAGATAAGGTTCTTAGAATGGGGCTTTCTTTCCAGCCTGATCAAAGTAGGCTTTCCGAGTTTATTCACTTACTGGGCCTTCGGGGTGGGATGTTCATGTTTGGTCACCGAAAAAATAATTAGATATTTCCGTAGAATGAGTGCGATAAAAATTCTCGTTTGTTAAAGTTGCATTCAAAGTCAGCTACTTTGAAAAACTTGCAGGCATGTCATGAGTTAGGTCTAACTAGAGGGCTTCCGCCTCCTAGACTTGGCTCTATTATTCAGTAGGCATGTGCAATTTCTTTCGTTCCGAGTTCGTTTTTTGACAAAATTTGGCATATTCGTTAATTTGGAAACCTCCGAATTATGGAAAGACTAATTTGTTTTCAATTTTTTTTTTATAAAAGGACAAAAATTAGAAAGAACAAAAATCCGAAATTCGAAAATGTGAAAGAACGAAAATACGAAATACGAAAATTCAAAAGAACGAAAATCCAAAAATTAGAATGAAATTCCAAAAATTTGAAAATCATAAAGAACAAAAAACATTTGGATTCTATTATAATTAAAATATTAAGTTTATTAACCGTTATTATAATGTTTTATATTATTAATATTATTTATTATTATTAATAATAATAATAATAATAATAACTTTAATAATAGTTATAAGCTATTCAATTATAGGTATTGGAATTTCCTTTCAAGTTTGGCTGTTAGTGAACTTAACAAATACAAATGTGTCCAAAGTTACGAATTATCCGGCATTTTCATTCTTTCTGAATTTCAGATTTTCATTTTTTTGAATTTTCGAATTTTGAATTATTGTTCCTTCAAATTTTTAGATTTTCGAATGTTCGTTCTTTTGACTTTCAAATTTCTGTTCTTTCAGTTTATTACGAATTATCAAAATAATGAATACTGCATCTAAACTAATGGAACAAATTCAAATTTATCCGAAGTGACGAATTTATTTAAAATAACATAGCAAATCATCCGAAAAATGGAAAAAAAACAAAAAACAAATGAAACAAAAAAAAATAAATAGAAATTTGGTGCACATGTCTATTATTCACACCAGACAGGTTTCTTGCTACTCATTGTGGTCTCAGTTTCTCTAAGAGCTAAGTCGCTGGAACTGTTATGCCCACCCCGTCCCTCCACCTGCCTATTCACAGAATAAAAATATAATTGCACTACCAGAATAACGTAAAAAGTCTAGCAGCCAGCAACAACAATGATGAATTGTGAAGACATAAAAAACAAAAATTGCAGCGCTAAATAATGTGAAATACTAGTGACAATACACACCAGACAAATATAAAAAAATAAAAAAAATTGTGAAAGGCTTCTGTGAATGGGCAGCAGAGGAGAGGTGAATGGAGGGCACATCATACACAGCCGCCCTTTAGTTCCTGGGATATATGTGTCATCAATCCCAGGAGTCGATGAGCAGCCTCCGCAATACAAGCCCGCCGCACTGGGTCCACAATTCGCATGCGCAAGATCGGAAGATCGGGTATCCCGGAAGAAGCTATAAGTGGGCTTCAGATGGCCACACTAAAGATGGAAGCTTGCTTACTAAGGAGGCGAGTGTAATAATATTGACAAACATCTAACGAAAAAGAGTTAATTTAATAAATATGCTGGAATCTATTATGCAAGATGCGACCATCGCGGGGAGGTGATTATTTATTTATTTTTTGTTTTTGTTTTTTAAAGGCTGGAACTCCTCTTTAAGATAAAATATTCTGGCAAATAATCTTTAACCACTTCAATACGAATCAATTTCGCCCCTTCCTGCCCAGGACAATTTTCATCTTTCAGTGCTGTCGCACTTTGAATGACAATTGCTATGTCATGCTACACTGTATTATCATTTACTTCCCACAAATAGAGATTTCTTTTGGGGGTATTTGGTCACCACTGGGGCTTTTATTTTTTGCTAAACAAACTAAAAAGGGCTGACATAAAAAAAAAAAAAAAAAAAAGTGTTTCTTTGTTTCGGTTATATAATGTTGTTTTCTCATTCATTGATGGGCGGCACTGATGGGCACTGATGAGGCGGAACTGATAGGCACTGATGAGTTGGCATCGATGAGGCACTGATATGTAGAATTGATGGGCACTGATAGGCGGCACTGATATGCAGCACTGATTGGCACCAATAGGCGGCACTGATATGCAGCACTGATGAGCACTGATAGGCGGCACTGATGGGTACTGATAGGTGGAACTGATGGGTACTGATAGGTGGCACTAATGGGCACTGACAGGCTGCACTGATGGGCACTGATATGCGGTACTGATTGGCACTGATGGGTGGCACTGATGGGCAGCACTGATGATGAGGTACTGATGAGATTCTGACAGGTGTTACTGTAGGGCACTGATTGCCAATGCGATGGCCACTGACTGGCACTGTGGTGGACACTAATTTGGGCTGCTGGCACTTTATTGGACACTGACAGGTGATCCTGAGGGGGCACTGACTGGCAGCTGGTGGGCACCTTATTGGCAGCTGTGGTTGCACATCTGATGGGGCTGTGCTGATAATCAATGTGCTGATTATCATCACAGACCCCCCCCCCCCCCCCCCGTCTGACAGGGAGAGCCGCCGATCTGTAGGAAATGACAGTAGGATGTAATTTCCAAACAAATTGGTCGACATTTGTGCTATGCAGAAGGATCTGATTATGGAGAAAGCACCTGAAAATTGTCAAACGCAAAGTCATTCTTATTACATGGGAGCCTAGGACTGCCGGACGTAACATCCAACCTGGTGCAGATCCTAATTAAAGTGAAAGTCTCAGCGCCCAGGTGAGATTCCGGCTCTCTGTATTGATCTGAACACGTTGCAGTGTCTATGTCAATGCTGCACGGCTGTTATATGTGGTAATAAAATCCAGAACGGCCTCAGTGATGTTCAGCACAGAACTGGCTGTACTGGATTATATGTGGCCTTAAAGGATTTATCTGTGCAGCTGCTACAAATACCTCATTACTGCCGGAGACGTGTCTGAGTGCCGCAAGAGCTGAGAATTTCCAATACTTTCCGATAAGGATATAAGATGTGCAATGGCTATAGAAGTAAATGTTTTGCAATCTGGTATAAGACATTAAATGTAATTGTTTACTGTTTTACAAGTTTTCTTCCAGTTTCTGTAAAATAAATACAAAAAATATCTGATACACCAATTGAACTCGGAGCAAACTCAAGTTTACTCCGAGTTCAATTGATGTATCGTATTTTTTCTGGCAGTGGATTTGGACCGAACTCTTTACATCAGATTTGAGTGTAAGTACTGTGTAATTCTTGCCGGGGTTTTCTTTGTAACACCAGCTAAGTACAAATTTTTAGACATGTGCATTCCTTTTCGTCCGAAGGCATTTTCGCCCGAATTTCGGGTATTTTCGTTATTGTTTTAACAAACGATAACGAACGTGCAGAATCTGAAAACGGAAAAATCCGACATAAACAAATGCTTTATTTTCATTTTCGTTGTGACAACGGTTCGATATAGATAGGAGATTCTACATGACGCTGACAATAGCGATCTGTGTCCATCTAACCTGTGCTCAAATGTGCCTAACCTTAGCTCTATTAGTCCAAGATTATTCTACATAGAGAGAAAAGATCCGACATAGAGAGAAAAGATTCGACATAGAGAGAGAAGATTCGACATTATAGAGACAATAGCAAAAAAGGTCAACTGTGCCTAACCTAACTCTATTAGTCCAAGATTATTCTACATAGAGAGAAAAGATCCGACATAGAGAGAAAAGATTCGACATAGAGAGAGAAGATTCGACATTATAGCGACAATAGCAAAAAAGGTCAAATGTGCCTAACCTAACTCTATTAGTCCAAGATTATTCTACATAGAGAGAAAAGATCCGACATAGAGAGAAAAGATTCAACATTATAGAGACAATAGCAAAAAAAAAGGTCAAATGTGCCTAACCTAACTCTATTAGTCCAAGATTATTCTACATAAAGAGAAAAGATTCGACATTATAGAGACAATAGCAAAAAAAGGTCAAATGTGCCTAACCTTACTCTATTAGTCCAAGATTATTCTACATAAAGAGAAAAGATTCGACATTATAGAGACAATAGCAAAAAAAGTCAACTGTGCCTAACCTAACTATTAGTCCAAGATTATTCGACATAGAGAGAAAAGATCCGACATAGAGAGAAAAGATTCAACATTATAGCGACAATAGCAAAAAAGGTCAAATGTGCCTAACCTAACTCTATTAGTCCAAGATTATTCTACATAGAGAGAAAAGATCCGACATAGAGAGAAAAGATTCAACATTATAGAGACAATAGCAAAAAAAGGTCAAATGTGCCTAACCTTACTCTATTAGTCCAAGATTATTCTACATAAAGAGAAAAGATTCGACATTATAGAGACAATAGCAAAAAAAGTCAACTGTGCCTAACCTAACTATTAGTCCAAGATTATTCGACATAGAGAGAAAAGATCCGACATAGAGAGAAAAGATTCAACATTATAGCGACAATAGCAAAAAAGGTCAAATGTGCCTAACCTAACTCTATTAGTCCAAGATTATTCTACATAGAGAGAAAAGATTCGACATAGAGAGAAAAGATCCGACATAGAGAGAAAAGATTCGACATTATAGCGACAATAGCAAGAAAGGTCAACTGTGCCTAACCTAACTCTATTAGTCCAAGATTATTCGACATAGAGAGAAAAGATTTGACATTATAGAGACAATAGCAAAAAAGGTCAACTGTGCCTAACCTAACTCTATTAGTCCAAGATTATTCGACATAGAGAGAAAAGATTTGAACATTATAGAGACAATAGCAAAAAAGGTCAACTGTGCCTAACCTAACTCTATTAGTCCAAGATTATTCTACATAGAGAGAAAAGATTCGACATTATAGAGACAATAGCGAAAAAAAGGTCAAATGTGCCTTACCTAACTCTATTAGTCCAAGATTATTCGACATAGAGAGAAAAGATCCGACATAGAGAGAAAAGATTTGACATTATAGAGACAATAGCAAAAAAGGTTAAATGTGCCTAACCTAACTCTATTAGTCCAAGATTATTCTACATAGAGAGAAAAGATTCGACATAGAGAGAAAAGATTTGACATAGAGAGAAAAGATTTGAACATTATAGAGACAATAGCAAAAAAGGTCAACTGTGCCTAACCTAACTCTCTTAGTCCAAGATTATTCTACATAAAGAGAAAAGATTCGACATTATAGAGACAATAGCAAAAAAGGTCAACTGTGCCTAACCTAACTCTATTAGTCCAAGATTATTCTACATAGAGAGAAAAGATCCGACATAGAGAGAAAAGTTTCGACATTATAGCGACAATAGCAAAAAAGGTCAAATGTGCCTAACCTAACTCTATTAGTCCAAGATTATTCTACATAAAGAGAAAAGATCCGACATAGAGAGAAAAGATTCAACATTATAGAGACAATAGCAAAAAAAGGTCAAATGTGCCTAACCTAACTCTATTAGTCCAAGATTATTCTACATAGAGAGAAAAGATTTGACATAGAGAGAAAAGATTCGACATTATAGAGACAATAGCAAAAAAGGTCAAATGTGCCTAACCTAACTCTATTAGTCCAAGATTATTCTACATAAAGAGAAAAGATTCGACATTATAGAGACAATAGCAAAAAAGGTCAACTGTGCCTAACCTAACTCTATTAGTCCAAGATTATTCTACATAAAGAGAAAAGATTCGACATTATAGAGACAATAGCAAAAAAAGTCAACTGTGCCTAACCTAACTCTATTAGTCCAAGATTATTCTACATAGAGAGAAAAAATTCGACATTATAGAGACAATAGCGAAAAAAAGGTCAAATGTGCCTAACCTAACTCTATTAGTCCAAGATTATTCGACATAGAGAGAAAAGATCCGACATAGAGAGAAAAGATTTGACATTATAGAGACAATAGCAAAAAGGTTAAATGTGCCTAACCTAACTCTATTAGTCCAAGATTATTCTACATAGAGAGAAAAGATTCGACATAGAGAGAAAAGATTCGACATAGAGAGAAAAGATTTGAACATTATAGAGACAATAGCAAAAAAGGTCAACTGTGCCTAACCTAACTCTCTTAGTCCAAGATTATTCGACATAGAGAGAAAAGATTTGACATTATAGAGACGATAGCAAAAAAGGTTAACTGTGCCTTACCTAACTCTATTAGTCCAAGATTATTCTACATAGAGAGAAAAGATTTGACATAGAGAGAAAAGATTCGACATTATAGAGACAATAGCAAAAAAGGTCAAATGTGCCTAACCTAACTCTATTAGTCCAAGATTATTCTACATAAAAAGAAAAGATTCGACATTATAGAGACAATAGCAAAAAAGGTCAACTGTGCCTAACCTAACTCTATTAGTCCAAGATTATTCTACATAAAGAGAAAAGATTCGACATTATAGAGACAATAGCAAAAAAAGTCAACTGTGCCTAACCTAACTCTATTAGTCCAAGATTATTCTACATAGAGAGAAAAAATTCGACATTATAGAGACAATAGCCAAAAAAAGGTCAAATGTGCCTAACCTAACTCTATTAGTTCAAGATTATTCGACATAGAGAGAAAAGATCCGACATAGAGAGAAAAGATTTGACATTATAGAGACAATAGCAAAAAGGTTAAATGTGCCTAACCTAACTCTATTAGTCCAAGATTATTCTACATAGAGAGAAAAGATTCGACATAGAGAGAAAAGATTCGACATAGAGAGAAAAGATTTGAACATTATAGAGACAATAGCAAAAAAGGTCAACTGTGCCTAACCTAACTCTCTTAGTCCAAGATTATTCGACATAGAGAGAAAAGATTTGACATTATAGAGACGATAGCAAAAAAGGTTAACTGTGCCTTACCTAACTCTATTAGTCCAAGATTATTCTACATAGAGAGAAAAGATTTGACATAGAGAGAAAAGATTCGACATTATAGAGACAATAGCAAAAAAGGTCAAATGTGCCTAACCTAACTCTATTAGTCCAAGATTATTCTACATAAAAAGAAAAGATTCGACATTATAGAGACAATAGCAAAAAAGGTCAACTGTGCCTAACCTAACTCTATTAGTCCAAGATTATTCTACATAAAGAGAAAAGATTCGACATTATAGAGACAATAGCAAAAAAAGTCAACTGTGCCTAACCTAACTCTATTAGTCCAAGATTATTCTACATAGAGAGAAAAAATTCGACATTATAGAGACAATAGCGAAAAAGGTCAAATGTGCCTAACCTAACTCTATTAGTCCAAGATTATTCTACATAGAGAGAAAAAATTCGACATTATAGAGACAATAGCGAAAAAAAGGTCAAATGTGCCTAACCTAACTCTATTAGTTCAAGATTATTCGACATAGAGAGAAAAGATCCGACATAGAGAGAAAAGATTTGACATTATAGAGACAATAGCAAAAAGGTTAAATGTGCCTAACCTAACTCTATTAGTCCAAGATTATTCTACATAGAGAGAAAAGATTCGACATAGAGAGAAAAGATTCGACATAGAGAGAAAAGATTTGAACATTATAGAGACAATAGCAAAAAAGGTCAACTGTGCCTAACCTAACTCTCTTAGTCCAAGATTATTCGACATAGAGAGAAAAGATTTGACATTATAGAGACGATAGCAAAAAAGGTTAACTGTGCCTTACCTAACTCTATTAGTCCAAGATTATTCTACATAGAGAGAAAAGATTTGACATAGAGAGAAAAGATTCGACATTATAGAGACAATAGCAAAAAAAAGGTCAAATCTGCCTAACCTAACTCTATTAGTCCAAGATTATTTGACATACCAAAAAAATGCAAAACATGTATGAAAAAAACTAAACAAAAATGGCAGACTCGATGGACCACCTGGTCTTTTTTTCTGCTGTCACTTTTCTATGTTTCTATGCAGGAGCAACATTTTGCTGAGGAAGAAACCAATGTAATAATGTAAGCATTTCCTTCTGATTTAATTAATATTAATTAGCTGCAATTGGTTTTTGTAGCTCAAATTCTGCAAACTCCAAAACCTTATTCATTTTTCAAAACCCCTCTCTCTCCCGACACCCGTCTTATCTGGTTTAGAAACCTCTGGGAATTTTTACCATTTTCCCTGTCAAATTACACTACCTTCCTAAATGCCTGAATTGAATTACCTATATTGCTTCCTACTTTCCATATATATATATTTTTTTTCTGCAGCAGATATTACTTTATAATCCCTGTGAGGGTTGATATAATTGTAACTCAAACATAATATTACTCCCCCGACCACTATCAGTAAATAATAGCCCAAATAATAGTTGGTCCCTCGCTTCTTTTGAAGTTCATGTTTTGCTACAGAGGAATAATTCTCTCAGTAGGTCACAATGTAGCGCTTCTTAATCACCTGGTAAGTGGCGAAGATGCTGATTTGTCGCGGTGCTGACTTTTATTGCAACGTCAACGTTTGCTGAAGGTTTTCGGGGAGCTAACTATGCGTGCAATGCTCCACGGGCCCCATGTGCCTACGAAAAAATTTGACTTAATTACACACAATTTGTTTGTATTAAAGTCGTTAGCTGGTGCAACGTGTCCTTAATTGCACTCACATCACCAATAAAAGAAAGTTTTCTCAAACTCATCAAGCGTACCGACTCGTTAATAAAACGCTTCATTTAATTTGTCATCCAGGGAAACGGAGGCAGATAACGGTTAACAGAGCAAGAACTGACAAACGCAATTCTGAACAAACATTTAGGAATGCAAGGGTGAGACAACTGCTGAACTGGAGTTCCTATGTCTATTAGAACGAAACGCGTTCCTCCGTTTTGGCCATTCCTCAATCTTCTGCTTTTGAAAATATGGTAGATCACGCAAAAGTACTTATGGAATATATTCCAATAACTTCACAATCATGTCCTAATAAACACAAATTCCAGTCTTTACTGGACATATAGACTTTACTGGACTTATATAAAGTTGCTGCTTTTAACTAGACATGTGCAAAAGGAAAAAAGTCGTTTAGTTTCGTTTCGTTTTAATTCGTTAATTCATTAATTTCGTTTAGTTATATTCGTTAACTTCCTTAAATTCGATTTCGGATTTCGTTTAGTTTTCTACCGAATTCGAAAAATCGGCCACATTCGAAAATATTTCAACCAAATTCGAAAATATTTCTACCGGATTCGAAATGATTTCAACATGATTCGACATTATTTCAACCGCATTCGAAAATATTTTGTGACCTGAATTTAGGGCCATGTATCTCGGGGTCACCTGCTGCTAGAAACTCCGAATTTGGATATGTTGTAGTGCTAGTACTATTGTGTTTGCATAGCAAATTTGGGGTTTCTAGCTATAAGTGACCCCAAGATATGTGGCCCCAAAATCGGGTCGCATAATGTAATTATCTGCTGCAGAAAAGTGCTTGACATTTTGTGATCCGAATTTGGGGCCACGTATCTCGGGATCACTTGGTGCTAGAAACTCCAAATTTGGAGAGGTTGTAGTGCTAGTTCTATTGTGTTTGTATACCAAATTTGGGGTTTCTAGCTATATAACTTGTAGGCAGGTGCAGTCTATATTCTCAACTATAGGTGGGCTCAATCGCAGTGGCATTGCTGTTGGAGGAGAAGTCAAGAGAAATATGGTTTCTCTATGGTTTCCTGGGTCACTGGAGAAGCTCTCTGATTGGATGCTGCCATCCCATGTGATTCTGGCTGCCATCTTGTAGGTAGAGCCTATTTAAAGTGGAGCTCCACCCCAAAAAATAAAATGTCATGAATGTGCATGAAATCAATACAAAAAATTTGGAGAAATTATATATATATTTTTTTACTTACCTTTTTTTCCCCTGTTGCTATGTGGTCCCTTGAAATCTGCCTCCTTCAGTGCCTGGGCTCCTAACGTAGCTGCCACTGGAGCAGGAAGGGAGATTGCCTCTCCCCCCTCCCTCTAGGCAATCATCTGGGACATGTGACAAGTCCCAGATGATTGCGTGGCCAGTCATGGTGCGTGGCGCGGCTCGCGCATGCGCAGTGGGTGCCTGGCTGTGAAGCCACAGCCAGGCGCCCACAGTTAAAATGTCGGTGCTGCCGAGCGGAGGGGGAGACAAGCGGGGCCTCGATCCCCCGCATCGCTGTACCCTGGGACAGGTAAGTGTCCGATTATTAAAAGTCAGCAGCTGCAGTATTTGTAGCTGCTGACTAAGGCTCCATGCACACTGAAGCTCAAAAAAGCTTTTTCTGGACGCCAGACTGCTGGCAGAAAATGCTGGTTGAAAAACTTGCTTTTAACAGCGTTTTATACTAGCGTTTATGAGCGTTTATTAGCGTTAGCGTTTATGGGCGTTTTCAATAAAAATACACAGAGGACACTCCAAAAATCCCACAGTACATTCCAAACTCCCACAATGCATTGAAAAAATAGAATGCCGAACACTAATTAACGCGCGTTTATGAGCGTTTATAAGCGTTTATGAGCGTTTATCAGCGTTTGACGTTTTTTGCCGGTGAAAAACGGCACTTTGAACGCGAATTTCTGGCGTTCAGAAAAAAGCCCATAAACTCCACTGCTCATTAAAGCTGAAAAACGTCCATGTGTGCATGGACACATAGGCTAACATAGAGTGGAGTTTATGGGCTTTTAAAAAAAACGCACAAACTCCAATAAACTGCAGTTTATGAGCTCCAGTGTGCATGGAGCCTTAAATTTTTTATTTTTTTTAGTGGGAACTCCGCTTTAAGGTCCGGGCTACCAGGCTTGGCGTGCATTTTGCACATGGGTAGTGTAGGGACAGGTCACCCTTCTAACAGGGACAGTGGTTAGCCACATGGAACAGTTCCAGATGAGTAGGGAAAGGATAGGGACAAGCCGTCCTTCCTAGACACCTCCCCATTGGTACGGACTGGCCAGGCCACATTCCGCTCCTCAAGACAGACGCTGTCGGCATATACAAGACTTGCACTGCTATGCATCGCTGTGCATTCTGTCAGTGTTGCCAGTCTGGGGCCTTCCCTTACAAACTTTTATTTAAAGCGGAGGTCCACCCTAAAGTGGACCTTCCGCTCATTGGAACCCCCCCCCCCTTTGGCGCCACAATTGGCACCTTTCAGGGGGGGGGGTACAGGTATCTGCACCCACTTCTGGCGTAGATTCTGCAGAAGGTACGCCCCTTTCCGCAGAATCTACGCCCCTTTCCAAAAGTCCCCCGCTGCCTGCTGGGAAACGCACGGATCCCAGAGACAGCGGGGACCATCCTTATTGCGCAGCGCGACTCGCGCATGCACAGTAGGGAACCGGGAAATGAAGCCTAAAGGCTCCACTTCCTGATTCCCATACCCAAGATGGCAGCGGCAGCACCCGAGAGACGATCGAGAGATCGGCTTCGGGTGCCCACATCGCGGGCGCGCTGGACAGGTAAGTGTCACTATTTTAAAAGTCAGCAGCTGCAGTATTTGTAGCTGCTGGCTTTTAAAAAAAAAAAAAAAACGGCGGAACTCCCGGCGGACTCCCGCTTTAATACAAATTCTGTTCCTGCAACTGGACCCTTAGGGGTTGATTTACAGTACTAAAGGCAAATAGACTGTGCAGCTGTTCCAGAGCTAAATTAAATATAAAGCTTCACTTTGCAAAGAATACCCAATCATGTGCAAGGAAAATAAAAAAAACTATTTTTTGCTTGCACGTGATTGGGTGATGGAAGTGAGCTTCTGCTCATTTACTAAGCACTGGAGCAACTGCTCTTTGAGAGGGTAACTGCACTTTGCAAATTGCACAGTCTATTTGCCTTTAGTAAATCAACCCCAGAGTGTTTACTGCGGCCGCACCACTCTCTTAGTATGAGAGGGAGACATTATGGGGCGTTATGCTTGCCCATAGAACAAATCAGAAAACATCCCAATCCAAATAAAATGCCTTCAATATCATCACAACATGGTTTCCAAATTCCAAAGTAGCGTGGTCCAAGGGGCAGTTACGCGCTAAATCAAACTGCCTGCTTATATAAGCCAACCTCCTACACACTTCGGGAAATAACAACCTCCCTGAAGGAAAATCTCACTGGGCATTCACAGTCCTCATTCCCAGTCTTAGGGATGGCGCCACACACACCCAAGTGCCACGTCAGTCTACAGTTTGCCACTGCGCATGCTCAGATGCCAGGTCCCTCTGCCAGCTCACAACCTTCTGCCAGTGTTCATTCACCCCTCCTTTTGGTGTATCTTGTTCTGTAGTTCTTTGGTATGCCTTAGCAAAAGCAAATTGCACATGTTGCGGCTCCTCAATTATATGAAGCTGACAAACTGGCCAAAAGTGCTGGCCAAAAGTAGGCATTACTTTTCCTCTACAGTAATGGAGTAACTCTTTCTCTACAGCAACTCTTCTTTTTAACTTTTTCTTCTTCTTTTCCATCAGTGGTGGCTGGTGGTGGAGGTTTTCTGGGGGGGGGGGCACAGGCGGGACCCTCCAGGTTCGCACTCACCCTATGGCAGGGGCGGACATGCAGGGGTCACAGGAGTCGCCATTGTGACCGGGCCCCATGCTGCAGAGAGGCTGTGCAGGCCTCCTGTATGCCTGCATAGGAAAAGCAAGGGCGGCTGAGACCGTGCTCCCCTGATCCTCAGCCAATCTGTGTATCGGCACTGCGGGGAGCTGGTCACACTGATTACACCTAAAGTGAAAGCACAGTGTGTGATGTGCTTTTTGCCTCCCCCTACAGTGCATTACCTGGCAGGAAGAGGTACAGTAGTGCCGTTTAAAAAAAGGTTATGTATGTGTGTTTATACGTGTATGTGTGTATGTGTATATGCATGTTTGTGTGTGTGTGTGAATGCGTGCATGTATCATAGTTTCCAACATTGTAAAATAATTCATAGGGATGCTTTTTTTGCCTGTGGGTGGGGTCTTATTATAAATAGAGGATGGGCATTTGCTAGTCGGCGTGGCATAGGGGGAAAGAAAAATATGGCGCGTGTGGCAAAAAATGGGCATGGTTTAAGTGAAATATTGGATGTGGCTTATAGTAGGCATGGCTCAAAGGGGGTGTGGTTAGAGTCTGAGATGAATGAGGGATGGAAATAATGAGATAGGGAGGGAAGGAGAGAGAAGGAAGGAAAGAAAGAGGGATGGAGGGACAGCAGGCCCAGATCCTACACCACAATAGAAATGTGTATTCCAGAAAGTTTAACAATCAGCAGATAAAGATACTCCAAACACCTGGTGTTAGCACTTCAATCATCACGGCACCATGGTTGTTATAGTGTCAGGTTGATTGCGCATTATTTCTATTATTACATTGTAATATAAAAGCAATTGTTCAACTCACCATAATGCAGAATCAGTGGTAACTCTGAGTGTGTCACCTGCCACGTCACCTGTCATCAGGTGCCCCAGCAGAGCCCGTCCTTACATCAGGTGCCCCCAGCAGAGTCCGTCCTTACATCAGGTGCCCCCAGCGGAGTCCATCCTTACATCAGGTGCCCTCAGCGGAGTCCATCCTTACATCAGGTGCCCCAACCAGAGTCCATCCATACTTCAGGTGCCCCCAGCGAAGTCCTTTCTTACATCAAGCATTCTCAGCGTGGTGGCGTGTGGGCAGCTGCTCCAGGCTAGCGGGTTCGGGGTCTGGATAGTGGCTTCAGGCTAGCGGGTGTGGGGTTCGGCAGCGGCTCCAGCCTAGTGAGTGTGGGGTCCAGGCAGCGGCTCCAGGCTAGCAGGTGCAGGGTCTGGGCAGCAGCTCCAGGCTAGCCAGTGTGGGGTTCGAGCAGCGGCACCTGGCTGCTATTGATGGCACAGTAGCTGCTATTGATGGCACAGTGGCTGCATTTGATGGGCACAGTGGCTGCAATTGATGGCACAATGGCTGCATTTGATGGGCACAGTGAGGATGCAATTGATAGGTTTTTTTCAGTATTTTTCAGTTTGTTTTCACCTCCTCCCACCCAAAAAAAAAATGTTGCGCACCAGCTGCCACTGGTTCCCACCAACCAGCTAGATAAGTGCAAAAGCAGTTTACCCTGGTGGATGAAATGGGTTCACCCCAGGTGCGGAGTCTAGGCACTAACTAGTGTTCACCAGAGCTCTTGATTATTATTATTATTATTATACAGGTTTTATATAGTGCCAACAGTTTACACAGCACTTTACAACATGAGGGCAGACATTACAGTTACATTACGATTTGGTACAAGAGGAATCAGAGGGCCCTGCTCGTTAGAGCTTACAATCTAAAAGGAAGGGTCAACTGATACAAAAGGTAATAGCTGTAGGGGGTTGAGCTGATGGAGGAAGTAAAACAGTGTTAGGTAGAAGCAGGATAGGCGTCTTTGAAGAGAAGGGTTTTCAGAGATCGCCTAAAGATGGATAGACTAGGGGACAGTCGGACAGATTGGGGTAGGTAGTTGCAAAGGATGGGAGAAGCTCTGGAGAAATCCTGTAGGCGAGCATGGGAGGAGGTGACAAGGGAGCTAGAGACCAGGGATGACCGAAGAGAGCGGCTTGGATGGTATTTTGGGACTAGGTTAGTGATGTAGCTGGGGGCAGAGTTATGGATGGCTTTGTAAATTATTGTTAGTACTTTGAATTGTATTCGTTGGGTGAGGGGAAGCCAGTGGAGGGATTAGCAGAGAGGGGTGGAGGATGGTGGAGATGTGTTTTGCTGCATATTAGTACCAGGTTGCGGTCTTCAGGATCGCCCCACCAGGTGGTGAGCAAACTGGGATCCTGTAGCAGATATAGCAGGTAGGGATCAAGCAAAAGCGTTGTCAGTAAACAAGCCAAAGGTCAGTAACAAGTAGTCACAGGTTGGAATTAAGAAAAAACATAATCAAGGAACAAGCCAAAATTCGGCATCGAGTGGTAGCGGATATACAGACAGATACAGGGAGATATTGGCTGGAGAGGGCACAATAATCTGGCAAACAGGACGTGCAATAGCATGGCTTGAATCACGGGAGGAGCAAATGGTTCAAGGTTCAGCAGAAACAGGACAAAATAAGACACAAGACAAGATTATCCAATGGATCAGACAGGGAGTTGTCCAGCATCTCAGGTGGCTCAGCAAGAAGAGACATGGTCAGACACAGCAGAGGTTGAAGGTTCAGACCCGGTCTTTACATGTGGCTTACTTCTGATGGTGTATGTATATCGCCATGTTCCCACATCTGCCAGCCTGTGGGTGAACCCTCTGCCAGATATTTTCATCACTATTACAATCCTGTGAAGATATATCTGGGACATTTATTCCGACATCACTCTTTGTGAGACTTTTGAAACTGAGAATTGCTCGTATCAAACTCCCAACTTCACCTATGTTGTATTATAGATCACAGTGATATATAATTAGTTTTGCACAAAAGGGGGTGAAGATTGATCTTCAAAACTTGCTGGAAAAATGCAGTATTGGATTTAATAATTATGCACCTTCCTTGTACAGTCGCTTCTTGATATCAGAACTGGGAATGTTACAAGATTCCCTTGAGAATCCTGAAAGGAAAGATTTTCATATTATACTCACCTATTTGTGATTGTCTGGGGACAGCCTTGTGGGAAAAAAAAAAAAAAGATATAAAAGAGAACTTTGATACAATATTTTATATGCAAGTTTAATATGGACTATAATGATCTTGAAAGGTTCTTTCAACACACAGCCTTTTCTTTTCTCTTTTAACTGATTAAATCCAAGGTGGTCTTTTCTGGCTATGAAAAGAAGAATATCTTTTGTAAGAAGAAATGAAGATTTTTAATTTTTTTTTCCCTTTATATAAATGGTTTGAAAAGTCCCAAATTAATCCTGCATCGATTTGTGTCTTTTATATCTACCCAAAGTTCTGCTTCTTAATTTAGAAATTCTGCAAATCCACCCTGACTACACTGAAAACTCCAAAAATTGGCCTTTTGCTACAGACTTCGTTATTCCTTATTTTTTCCCTCTCCCCAGGCCATGCTTGGAATTTTGCAGGGACCTGCCTCAGCGATACCAAGCCTTTCATTTTATCAGTGCTGACCTTTGGCCTTCATTTCCGACCTTGAGATCGGCTTCAGGCTCTTTTCATTTAACCCCATAAGAAGCCATATAGCTTCAACATTTCCTGTCCTCACTCCCACCCCCGTCTTCATTTGTGAGATCTGTCACCATTTGAATTGGTATATGATGGGAATTGCCCACCTAGATACCTTCTTTCACACATTTGTGCAATTTTTCCCCATCCCAGGGAAGCTTTTCAGCTCTCTTTTATTACACAAATAGAATGTGACCTCCAGCTATCTGTCATGTTTAAACAAGTGTGCGGGATTACCTTGTTCTATCTTAAATCCTCTATAGCAGTGGCCATCAACCCTGTCCTCAGGGCCCACTAACAGGCCAGGTTTGCAAGATAACTGAAATCCATGACAGGTGATATCATTTGCTGCTCAGTGATTGCAGTATTCTAGTCTGCATCTCCCCAAGGTAATACATAAAACCTGGCCTGTTAGTGGGCCCTGAGGACAGGGTTGATGACCACTGCTCTATAGCACTAAACTATACCCCCAAATGACCCCATTTAGGAAAGCATACACCCCAACGTATATTATGTGAGGCATGGGCTGCAGATAGGTACTCGGGTACTCTAATGGGCTGGTGACAGGTATTCGGGTAACCTGATGGGCTGGTGACAGGTACTCTGGTACGCTGATGGGCTGGTGACAGGTACTCGGGTACTCAGATGGGCTGGAGACAGGTACTCAGGTACTCAGATGGGCTTGTGAGAGGTACTTGGGTACTGTAATGGGCCAGTGACAGGTATTCAGGTACTCAGATGAGCTGGTGACAGGTATTCGGGTCCTCAGGTGGCTGGTGACAGGTACTCAGGTAATCTTATGGCTGGTGACAGGTACTCAGGTACTCGGGCTGGTGACATGTGCTCGGGTTCTCAGATGGGCTGGTGACAGGTACTCAGGTACTCTGATGGGCTGGTGACAGGTACTCGGGTACTTAGATGGGCTGGTGACAGGTACTCAGATGGGCTGGTGACAGGTACTCGGGTAATCTGATGGGCTGGTGACAGGTACTTGAGTAATCTGATGGGCTGGTGACAGGTACTCAGGTACTCTGATGGGCTGGTGACAGGTACTCGGGTATTTAGATGGGCTGGTGACAGGTACTCAGATGGGCTGGTGACAGGTACTCGGGTACTCTGATGAGCTGTGTCCTGAGGTACACGCCTCATCCCTAATCGCCACACTGGGGGTCATGAGGACATCATATAACGGCTGCCAGGAGTGACTGAGTGTTCCTGTAGAGGTCATAGGCAGGGGTGGACAGACCATTTGGCCACTCGGGCACTGCCCGAGGGCCCCGGGTCACTAGGGGGCCCCATCAGGGTTGCCAGCCTCAGTAAAACCAGGGACAGTATGTAAAAATCTGTGTTTTTTTACATCTGTCTCTGAAATGTCCCTTACCGACATTATTTTGGTCTAAAAATCTCAAGATTTTAGCTGCCCCACCTCTCCAGTACCTTCTCAGCCAATAGAAACATGTCTGTGTATACTGTGTGATTGTATACTGTGTGTATACTGTGTGATTATATACTGTGTGTATACTGTGTGGCCCCATAATCTCTGATTGCCTGGGGGCCCCATAATCTCCTATTGCCCGGGGTCAGTCCGCCGCGTCATAGGACAATGGCCCGGTATGGAAGTGGTTAAGAACACAGTTATCAGCAACCAAGGCTGGTGCAAGGATTTTTGACACCCTAGGAGAAACCTAATTTTGTCTCTCCTATTGGCTCTGTCCCGACTCCACCCCCTTTGCCCTGCCCATGTGACCTACCTGACCCCTACACTGACCTGTCTACACTAACCTACCTGACCCCCTGACACCTACACTGACCCACCTGAGTCCTAATACAATGTCAGTGTTCTTCACTCACCGGGGCTCTACACTCATCCGATGACCTGCCAGTGCCAGGAACAAACCCTGCCTTTGTGTCTCCAGCTGTCACCAGCCCTGGAGCACCCACTACTCTGATACGATTAGGCTATAGCACATGCTACCGCTGTACAGGACAGGCCGGGAGGGAAAGCGGTGTCAGAAACCATGAACCAGACTGAGACAGAAGTACAATTAAATAAAAAAAAATAGAAAAAGGTAAATAGAAAAAGCGTAGTCAAAGCATAGCCAGAGTCCAGTAACCGGATCGAGTAGTCAGCCAGGCCAGAGTTCAATAACCAGATCGGGTAATCAGCCAGGCCAGAAGTCAGGGATCCAAGTAGAGCAACAGCAAGCAGGATAAGGAGCCAGAAGGGATGTCAGCGAGCCAGTATTTAAACAGAACCACAGGAGAGGGTTTCTTGTGATGTGACCAAGGCAAAGGCAGAGGTGAAGTGAGCTGGACAGCTTTAAGTAGGCAGGTCTGACGAGCATGATCAGGAACAGCTGGTAACTGTGGAGAGAGATGAGAGCTGGCAATTAGCCGACAGCTGAGCAGCCAGCGCAGAGAAGGAAGGGCTAAGCCAGCCCTGACAAGCGGCCTCTACAAATGGTGGTGAGCTGGATGGGGTGGGCCAGGGACTCAGAGAGGGAGAAACAGACAGGTCACTGATGATAAAGGGCGGTGCGCACTAAATGTGTGCTTCCGTTCTGTCGGGACAAAGTTCTCCAGTGCTGCGCTGCGCCTCTGACACTACTTACTTAAGGGCGGAGCGGCTTTCCGCCTGAATTAGGTACATGCTGCAGGCAGAGGGCGGCATCCCCTACATACAGTCACCACCGCAGCAAAATCTTACATAGAATGGAGACCGATGAGAGACGAACGATAGGGAAACAAGCGGCTGGGCGAACTAGGCGACTGCCAATTTTGCCTCGTGGTAGCACCGGCCCTGTCAGCAACTTATTGAATGCTGCTTGATCCTCGTTTGGAAGTTTCCCACTCCTCCCTCCTTTCATTTATGGATACATAGGGTGGAGGATATCAAGCATATGGAAAACATAATTCTTTCTGCTCAGAATAACCGGGAAGCCTATAAAACAACATGGTCTTAATGGATTGGTTTTACATTTTGGAAATGTCTGGATGCTTCCGATCCGCCCCTTCCCCCTGCTCACCTGTGAAAACTTTCCCCTATGTTACCCACAACAAAAACAACCGGTGGCGTTTAAAGAGGTTGTAAACCTCTGAAAAAAATTCCCCCAAAAAATAAACCCTGCAAGACAAGGGCATAATGAGCTAGTATACATGCGCCAGTGATGTCACTGGCTGCATGTACTGGAAATATCTCCTAAACTGTACAGGCTTAGGAGATATTTTCAATGCCTATAGGTAGGCCTTATTATAGGCTTACCTATAGTTAAAAGTTTGCAGAGGAAGTTTACTTCCTCTTTTAAGGCTCCACCAGGTCATCTTGCATGACAAACTGCTAGGAGTGGAAATATTGAACAGAAATGGCTTCGGCATGAAGCAAAATAAATTTTTAAGTTGAATGCTGTACATGCACCGGGCCTGAATGACTCCTTGAGCTTAAATTCGAAAAAGACCTCTGTTTGGTGGGATTGTAAAGGCAACAATATATAAAAAAAAGGAATTATAAAATATATAAATTTATTAACATAGTCAAAATAATACATGACCAAAATGAAAAAAAGAGAGAAAAGGGACAAACAATGCGTATTCTAAATTACATCTAAAAACAATTGTTGGTGAGCGAATGATACTATCCGCTTATAGGTTCCAGGACCTCCAGAGGCTGGTGGTAACGAAATAAGCGGGTCCATTACCACCAGCCTCTGGAGGTCCTGGAACCTATAAGCGGATAGTATCATTCGCTCACCAACAATTGCATTGTTTGTCCTTTTTCTCTCTTTTTTTTCTTCTTTGTCATGTATTATTTTGACTATGTTAATAAATTTATATATTTTATAATTCCCTTTTTTTGTATTGTTGCCTTTAAATCCCACCAAACAGAGGTCTTTTCGAATTTGTACTTATTAGAAGGGATGATGGCAACTGGTTATGAGCTAGAGTTTTTTCTGACTCTTTGAGCTTTAGACCTTTTCTATAGCGGTAACAAAAATAATGGAATGTATAGGTTGATTAATATTATGTAGTTTGTTCCTGTTATAGATATTCCCTTGTTTCCATCTGTTGGTATGTTAAAATTGAGAAAATGTATTTAGATCTTAATTGTAATGTATATATTGTATATAAGAAATTCTTCTTTAAAGAAATATGAAGAGGGTATGGGAGAATTAAGTGATATTGAGCGATGTGAAATGTCCTGATAAAACGGATGACGGGGGTTTGCGTCACAGCCTTTAAGATTGGTTGGATTATAAGTATAGATGGGCTAAGGTGCGGGGGCTGTTTTCACTGTAGATATAATATGGCAGATCCCACCTGGCATGATATTCATCTGGGGGCAAGGAGGCTATTTAGGCTTCCTTGGCCTGTCTATGGTGGTGGAGTAGAGGTGGAGGCGTCGGGGGGCTTCCCGACGCTCATTTCCACATTATGGTGAGGATTTATTTTGGTTCAACAGGGTTCCAGCAATTGTTTAGGGATCATTGGTGACTACAGGTCGATATGTGTATAAATGTGCTGTTATACGGTAGGGTGGCCAAGCTGCTGGTGCATATACGTGGTTTTGGTTTCGTTTTTTGCTGGACAAGTTGGCGTAAGTTCAAATCCTTTCCTGTCTGAATTCCACGTCCTGTTTCCTGTCTGAATTCCACGTCCTGTTTCCTGTCTGAATACAGCTCCGGCTGATATGGATGTAGATAATCAGCTAGCATGCTTTTTGGCGCCAAACTGACTATTTAGTGCTGGCAGCTTGGTCTAGTGGGCTGTGCCCTTACTGCTGTATGAAAATATTAATGGTAAGTTTGTTTTTGTGGGTTAACATTATTCTCATTCACTCCCTCGTTATCTCTCGCCTTGACTATTGCAACTCCCTTCTCATTGGCCTGCCTCTCCATAGGCTATCCTCCCTTCAGTCTATCATGAATGCTGATGCCAGACTTATCCACCTTACCAACCACTCAGCGTCTGCCAACCCTCTCCTCCAATCCCTACACTGGCTCCCAATCACCCAGCGAATTAAACTCAAACTACTAACCACAACATACAAAGCCATTCACAACTCTGCCCCGAGCTACATCACCAATCTTGTCTCCAAATATCACCCAAATTGTCCTCTCCGCTCTTCTCAAGACCTCCTACTATCAAGCTCTCTCGTCTCCTCCTTCCATGCTCATCTCCAGGATTTCTCCAGAGCCTCTCCCATCCTCTGGAACTTGCAACCTCCACTGGTCCGGCTATCCCCTACTCTTGCCACCTTCAAGCGATCCCTGAAAACTCATCTCTCCAGGGAAGCCTATCATGTCTCCAACTAATCTCCTACCACATGCAAAAGATTTAAATAGATGGGGTTTGATCAAAAAGTAAAATGGTACCACATCCCAGACTATACATTTTTAAAGATACAGGGAAGAAACAAAACAGGGGACTGGAGGGTAACCAACCCCCGGGACTTTTAAGACGGTACCCAATATCAAGACAGAAAATAAAATCAATATAATTTTATTGAGAATACAAATATATAAAACATTTCTGGAAACGGAAAATATGTAAATATAAGTAGCAAGTCCTAACATACAAGAACTAGTGCAGAGTCATACAGAACTACACATGTTACCGAATTTGTACATTATATATGCTGCATTTTTCTCTCTACATGTTTTGCTCTCCTGAGCTTCTTCAGGACATTGCAGCGTGTACAGTTACACAGAGAAACTGAAAAAAATATACAAAATAGTCAATAAATTTGTTAAATGCATCCCAAGAATTTGAAACACATATTCATCTATTCAACTGAGTATCTGCTCTGACCAACCTCAGTTGATCAAGGCAGATACATTCCTTATTAAATTAAATTTTCAAGCAAGGACATTATTACAAAGTAACAAAGAGTAGATACAAATTAATATATCGTAGAACTGTATATACATAAACTTTAACATTGGAACAAAATCGGACAGTTTCAAAGCTATCCAATTGGAGATTTAGATTAAGCTTTCAACATGGCCGCCTTACCCAGTGGCTCTTTAAATTCATGCTTTTCAAATAGTTAATTAAATCAAATGTTGATGAATGGAGAAGGTCACAATATACAGATACTATATAATGAAAGCGCCACTGAGGAGTCCCGATGTTCCCCGGCAGTCTGTAGAGGCACGAGAAATAAGGTAGAGTAAGTATAAGTCTATAAGTTTAGGACTAAGGAGAGGCAAATAATGGTCAGATAAAGACGTACCTGAGAAATAATCTCCTACCACTTCCATCAGCTCATTCCCCACAGTTTAAACTTTTGTACCACCTGCCCCACCCTATTAGATTGTAAACTCTTCTGAGCAGGGCCCTCTTGACCTTCTTGTATTTTATTGTATTATAACTGTATTGTCTCCTTTTATATTGTAATGTGCTGCATAAATTGTTGGCGCTACATAAATCCTGTATAATAATAATAATAACGATTGTTGGTGATTAGTCCTACTCTGGTGGAGGCACTATATATCTGGTCTATTATGTGTTTTTTTCTCCTTTAGCTGGATACAATATTAACAGGCGTGATCTTTTTGATGCCCTTACTGGACCCATATGCACTAGTTGCGTTACTTTCTTTGAACTAGTCCGGCTTTGGCTGTGTAAAGGGTCTTCCATTTGGCCAACGGTAGCTGTCTCTCTTGAGAAAGTTTATACAGGTACAATAATAAAATTTGTTGCCTGTTTATTTATTTTTTATTTTTTGATGTTTGGGAGCATATATTTGAGGATCTAATATGAGCTACTTTTATTAACTATTTAGGTGATAAGGAAACATTGTTCCTTTGTGGCCCCCTGTCAAGTGATCCTATTGAACTACTATATCTTATAGAGCAAAGATCATTAGTAAGTATTTAGGTTTTATCATCAGTGTGATATGTATTATGAATATTTCTAGACGGAGAGAAATTATTATGGAAAAAATATTTTTGGTCACTGTTTTCACCTAGGGGCTACAGTAAACTAACATCTCTGCACTTGTGGTTCTCACTTAGTGGCTACAGTGAAATAGCATCTCCGCACTTGTTATGCCATCAGTTGAAGCTATTTTATGGAAGTTAAAGTGGTGTTGCACAGAAAAAATAAAAAAAAAGCATTAAAATTCCTAAAAAAATAATAAAATAAATTGGAATTTCTTTTTTTTTAAACTCACCTCTAAATGCCTGTTGCTAGGGGGTCCCTTGTAGTCTGCTTCCTTCAGTGTCGGGGCTGGTGACATCACTTCCCCTCAGCGCAGGAAGGGCTCAGCTCTGCCCCCTCCCTCCTGTCAGTCATCTGGGACACGTGACAGGTCCCAGATGACTGCTCGGCCAATCACGGCACGCGGCACCACTCGCGCATGCGCAGTGGGTGCCCGGCTATGAAGCCACAGTTGCAATGCAGGCGCCACAGAGCAGAGGGGGGACGCATCGCTGAACCCTGGAACAGGTAAGTGTCCAATTATTAAAAGTAAGCTGCAGTATTTGTAGCTGCTGACTTCTAATATTTTTTGTTTTATGGAAACTCCTCTTTAAAGTGTTAATACAACGTGAAGATTTTTTTCTTAAAGGGCCACTAAAGAATTTTTTTTTTTTTTAAATAACAAACATGTTATACTTACCTCCACTGTGCAGCTTGTTTTGCACAGAGTGGCCCCGAACCTGGTCTTCTGGGGTCCCTCGGCAGCTGTCTCAGCTCCCTCCCTCAAGGACTCTGCAACTTCATGCGAGCTCCCTCACATGATGTGGAGTGCTTGCGGGCGCGCTCCTGTGATACAGCTGGCGGCCGTAGCCACTCACTGTATCACTCGGTCCCTCCCCCGGCGCACCGCGTCATTGGATTTATTCACAGCAGCGCGAGCCAATGGCTGCGCTGCTTTCAATCCATCCACTCTAGCCAATCAACGGCCAGGGTGAGCGGTGAAGAGGACGTCTGGGGCGAGCCCGGGACTTTCGAGGGGTCAGGTAAGTAAAACGAGGGTGATGGGGGGGCGGCGCTGTCTGATGTTTTTTCACCTTAATGCATAGAGTGCATTAAGGTGAAAAAACTTTTACCTTTGCAACCCCTTTAAATAGACTAAGATTATTACTAAAAAAACTTTTCTTACATACAATGTGTACTCTTTACCTATAAGATGTATGACACAAAATCATCCTCATTATTGTCTGTTTTCTCCCAGGTCTTCAATATACGGTTCTTTTGTTACAAATCTTTGAGTAATCGGTTCTGAAGAAGCTAATAAGTGAAACGCGTCAATCATCTCTATGATGTCTTCTGTAACTACTTTGTTGAACCTTATAATCATTTGATGATTTTACTGTATCTTTATGTATAAACCTTTTGTAAAATAAATGTATTATAAAGTATTTTTGTGAAACAGTTCCTCTTTGGTACCGTAATAATCCATCATGTTGATTCTCTTGTAATGTAAATTCTGTAAAGGATGAGGTTCCCCATAGTCTAAAACCTTCACTGTTTCATATATGCTAGGAGTGCCGACAAGGACAGAGCTCATCCCAACTCAAAACATCTAGTAGGGAAAGGAAGTCAAAAATGTCGCACATCACAGCAAAACCCTGTAAGTAGCCCGGAGCTGAGGCTGTCATACACCTCCTTATGGGGTTTTGCTGTTATGTGGGATTTTTAGGACTTCCTCTCCCATATGTTGTCCCTTTCCCCGTCTCCATTTCTGGTTCATGCTTATTTAGTTTGCCTTGATGCCTCAGTTACCTTCTTCACGTGCAGACATTATGTATCGAAGAGTTTACTCTATACCTCTACAGCAGTGGTCTCCAAATTGTGGTCCTGGGTCCATATGCAGCACTTTGGTTTTGTTTATCCAGCTCTTGGGGCACTATTCCATCCACTGACACCAAGAAAGAAGATTACATCCTTCTACTGACCCCAACAAAGGGGCACAATGACTCCCAATGAGACCAACGATGGAGCACTATGCCACCCACTGACACCAACGATGGGGCACTATTCCACCCACTGACACCAACGATGGAGCACTATTCCACCCACTGACACCAATGATGGAGCACTATTCCACCCACTGACACCAACGATGGGTCACGATTCCACCCACTGACACCAACGATGGGTCACGATTCCACCCACTGACACCAACGATGGAGCACTATTCCACCCACTGACACCAGCGATGGAGCACTATTCCACCCACTGACACCAGCGATGGGTCATGATTCCACCCACTGACACCAATGATGGGGCACGATTCCACCCACTGACACCAACGATGGGGCACTATTCCACCCACTGACACCAACGATGGAGCACTATTCCACCCACTGACACCAATGATGGAGCACTATTCCACCCACTGACACCAACGATGGGTCACGATTCCACCCACTGACACCAACGATGGGTCACGATTCCACCCACTGACACCAACGATGGAGCACTATTCCACCCACTGACACCAGCGATGGAGCACTATTCCACCCACTGACACCAGCGATGGGTCATGATTCCACCCACTGACACCAATGATGGGGCACGATTCCACCCACTGACACCAATGATGGGGTACTACTCCACCCGCTGACACCAATGATGGAGCACTATTCCACCCACTGACACCAACGATGGAGCACTATTCCACCCACTGACACCAACGATGGAGCACTATTCCACCCACTGACACCAGCGATGGGTCACGATTCCACCCACTGACACCAATGATGGGGCACGATTCCACCCACTGACACCAATGATGGGGTACTACTCCACCCGCTGACACCAATGATGGAGCACTATTCCACCCACTGACACAAACGATGGAGCGCTATTCCACCCACTGACACCAACGATGGAGCACTATTCCTCCCACTGACACCAATAATGGGGCACTATTCCACCCACTGACACCAATGATAGAGCACTATTCCTCCCACTGACACCAATGATGGGGCATTGTTCGCTCCCACTTAGGCCAATTTCTACTCCCGCTGTCCACAGTTTCGGCCCCCCTCAATTCTGAAGGACAGTAAACTGGCTCTTTGTTTAGAAAGTTTTGAGACCCCTGCTCTCCAGTGAATTAGATTAGTTTGAGTCCATGTAATGTATCATTTTGTTCTTACTCTATGTTGCATTAATGGAGTACAGCAACAATACCGTACTGTACTTTTATGATGTGATGTTGTACTTTCTATGTCTGGTATAAACCCAATGAATAGAGGATGGAAAAATAAAACAATCTTCAAAACCAAAACTTGAGTGTTTTATAATTGCCATTTTTCTCACGGTTGGCAAGTACACGCAATTAATGTTTTGTGAGAGGAGCCTCGCTCAAAGTCTTCTAAAAACGACATCTATTTAGCAACCTCTGAAAAGGGTCAGAACTGAACAAATTCTGAAAGCGAACACATCATTTTACTCATCACGAGATGAGAGCTCTTTCGGTTTCCTAGGTCGCTCGGTAGGACGTGCGCGCGCTACGACAGGTGCCCTGTGAAATGTGTTCGGTGAAAGGAGGCTGATGGCTTCCTTTTTTCTTTGACATTCAGGAGGGCTCTTTCAAGTTAGAAACGTTCTGGATGAATGACCGTACGGTTTTCGGCATTCAGTTCCCTCGACAGGCGACCTGTGTTTTTATGTGTGCTCTGACGATCCATTAGGTATCACACTGCAGGAAACATTTGAGGCCCGGGGACCTGGATTGCCTGTGATTCCGTTAATTACCGCCAAGGACTCGGGAAACATTTGACTTGTTAACTCTGCTGGAAAAAAAGGCTTTAAATTGTTGTAAACAAACATAGTCTCTTCTGTCTATTTATATCTATGAATCTGGCAGAAATATTTGAAATATTCCTTAGAGAATCTGGAGTAGAAGAGAAATGGATGCTTTTACGGAGGCACGCGCGGTCAGTGTATCATTTAGTGCAGCTTCAAACTGATTTAACTGAATAAAAAAAAAAAAAAAAACATTTTCTGTAGCATTGCTGTTTAGATGGTTTATATAACTCCATGAAATGAAAAAAATATAAAGTGTATGTCAAGACAATTTTTTTTTTATAAAGAGGGCAAAGTATAGGTGGCAAAAACATAACTCCAAAAGAAAATGTGTTTGATGAAAGGTCCAAAAATTTGTTATAATATAAACATAGTTAAAAACACTACTCTCATAATATTTAATTATAAAACCATCACAGAATATCCATGCGGCTTGGATGCATATGCAGTATTTTTAGCTCTACGTGTTTCGTCAAACAATGGCTTCCTCAGGAGACTTAAGGAAACTGCATAGAACGCCACCAGGGTGTTCAAAATCACTAGATAAGGATAAGAAAAAAGGACAGACTATGCACACTTTGCCCTTCATGGCAGTGAGAACCCAGCCCATCCAGGTATGTGTCCTCACACAGTGAAAAAGAGAGAGGGGGAGAGCAAATCTCCACTCCTGTGTGAGATAAGGTTGTCAGACCAGAAACTGTCCACATCAGTTTTCCCAGTGTTCCAAGCCATCTTTAACTGTGTGGCTGATGTATACCTGGGCTCATTAGATAAGTGTAAGAAAAAAAGGACAGACTATGCACCAATAGGATCATCCATGGGGAAATCAGCAGCCATAGGGGAAACTGAGCCCATGTATGCATCAATCACTCAGTTAAAGAAGAGTTGGAACACTGGGGACGCTGATGTGGACAGTTTCTGGTCTGACAGCCTTTCTTGGCTTCCATTCCACGCAAGAGTGGGGTTTTGCCCTCTCTTTTTTACTGTGTGAGGACACATATCTGGATGAGCTGGGTTCTCATTAGACATGTGCGATTCGTTTTGTACGAATCTCAAATTCGTATTTTGGATCCTCCCGAACGTACGAATTTAGGGAAATTCGTACGTTCGGGAGGATCCGAAATACGAATTGCCATGCGTCCGAATTCTGTACGAAATACGAACTTTTGTTTACGAATCCGAAGGAAGAACTCAGCACAGCACAGGGATGGTGGGAGCCCCTCATCTAACGAAAATTCGTATTTCGGATAGGAAATTCTTCAACGGAAGTTCGTGTTTCGGATAAAAACCAAACTTCCATCAGCATCGACTGTCATATTGAGGTATATTTTTGCCGTTAAATTCATCGTAACGAACGTTCGTACAAGTTAACGCACCTAATGACAATTCGTATTTCGTACGAAACGAAACGGAATTTCGGACACGAAATATGAAGTACGAATTAATTTTAATACGAACCGTAACGGAACAGAACGAAACGAATTTATTGACGGCGCCCATGTCTAGTTCTCATTGGCATGTAGGGCAGTGAGATCCAAGGACTATGAGATTCCTGAGTCATCTTTAACAGAGTGGCTGATACATACATGAGCTCAGTCCCCCCTTTGGCCACTGATGTCCCTGTGGATGATCCTATTGGTGCATAGTGTGTCCATTTTCTTATGCTTAGCTAGTGGTCTTGAACACCCTGGTGGAGTCCTATGCAGTTTCTTTAAATCACCAGAGGAAGCCAATGTTTGTCGAAACACGTAGAGCTGGAAATACTGCACATGCATTCAGGCTGCATGGATATTCTGTGATGGTTTTATAATTAAATATTATGAGAGTAGTGTTTTTCACTATGTTTCTATCATAATACAATTTTGGATATTTTATCATACACATCGTTTTTGGAGTTATGTTTTTGGCACCTATAAAGTCCCTTTTACTTTGCCCTCTTTATTCATTGAGTACCTTTTGTGGGATGTTGATCCTCTGACACCTGGGAATTACTATATTACCATTTTTTTTGACAATTGTCTGAGAAAGAATTTCCATTACCTCTGAACAGCTTATGTTACATCAACTACAGTATATATACACCCCAATTCCAAAAATGCTGGGATGCTGTGTACAATCTACATGAAAAGGAATGCAATGGTTTGCAAATCTCATAAACTCATATTTTATTCACAATAGAAAATAAAAAGCATATCATATGTTTAATCTAAGAAAATGGAGCATTTTAAGGAAAGAATAAGGTCATTTTGAAATTTATGGCAGCAACACATCTCAGAAAAGTTGGGACAGAGCCATGTTTACCATGGTGTAGCATCCCTTCTTCTTCACTGATTATCTTATTACAATGTCATCTTCAAGTAGGTGGGATATATTAAGCAGAAACTGAATAGACATGTGCGGTTTGTTTAGTTCCGAATGGAAATTCAGACACATTTTCGTGATTCGGAGATTCGGATGTATCCAAATTTTCAAATTACACCTCCATGTCTACCTGTCATTGGTAGTGTGTCATTATAGGGAGGGGGTCAGTGACATCACCGGGTAAGCCCGCCCCCGTGTTTACATAACCTGTTGTTCAGCTTGTTTTTTGGACAGGACATTGGCGGGGGCACTTTTTTTTCATAATTTTCTTTAACTCCTTCCAGCCCAGCTGCCATTCTGCTATAGGCCGGGTGGGAAAGAATTCCATTATCCTGACTTGGAGTCATATGACACCCAGCAGAATAAGCCACTCCTGCGTGCCCCCGGGGACGCCAATCAGTGCCCATTAAGGGTGTCAATCAGTGACCATCAGTAATGCCTTTCAGTGGCTTCTCATCAGTGCTGCCTATCAGTGCCATTGATCAGTGCCCACCAGTTCTGTCCATCAGTGCCCATCATTGCCCATCACTGCCCATAACTGCTGCAACATCAGTGCCACTCATCAATGTTTATCAGTGCTGCCTATCAGTGCTCATCAGTTCTGTATATCTGTGCCCATCAGTGCCGCCTATCAGTGCCCATCAGTGCTGCATATCACAGCCAATCAGCACCGCCTATCAATGCCCATCAGTGCCAACTATCTCTGCCCATCAGTGCCACCTATCAGTGCCCATCAATGCCGCCTATCAGTGCCCATCAGTGCTGCAACATCAGTGCCACTCAACAGTGCCCATCAGTGCCCATAAGTGCTGCCTATCAGTGCCCATCAGTGCCACCTATCAGTGCCCATCAGTGAAGGAGAAAACTTACTTATTTACACAATTTTAGAACAGAAACAAAGAAATATTTTTTTATTTTTTATATATATATATATATATATATATATATATATATATATATATATATATAAAAACCCTGATGCCGCGTACACACGATGAGAGACAGATGAGAGCTTTTGGTCGAAAAATGCGATCGTGTGTAGGCTCCATCTGACTTTTGCTGGCCGAATTTGGGCCAGCAAAAGATTGAGAGCAGATTCTCTATTTTTCAGTCGGAAAAAAGTTCCTATCCGAAAATGCGTTCTTGTGTATGCAATTCAGACGCGCAAAAACTCACGCATGCTCAGATTCAACTACGAGACGGAAGATACTGGCCATTGGACTTCCATTTTCTAGTCCCGTCGTACGTTTTGTACGTCACCGCGTTCTTGACGGTCGGAATTTGGCGTGACCGTGTGTAGGCAAGACAGCTTGAGCGAAATCCCGTTGGAATTCCTTCGGGAAAACCATCAGAGCTTTTTTTCCGACCAAAATTCCGATCGTGTGTACGTGGCATGGGCATGTAAAAACATTTTCAGAAATTATTAGAACCATTTTTTCAAAAACATAATATACTTAAAAAAAAATAATTAAATAAATATGTCACACATATGATCATGCATTGCTAATGTGAGACATACAGATGCAATAATAATAGATGATAGCAACAGCATAACAATATGTGTTATAAATAAATTGTGTAGTAGGTAAATTAAATTAATAACATTAAATAGTTATATAATAAAATAGATCTTATGCAGATGTAAAAAAAATGTCTACACCTAGAGGCGCCTCTCTCCTTGTCTTTTGCAGTACCTTTGGAACTTGATTTCTCTTCCCATATGTTGGCAGCACCGAGTTTTCGGGACGTCCTATCTTTCCACATGTCACTAACCACCTACATGGACTAATATAGACGGTGTAATCCAGTGGCATAACTAGAACCTTCATGGCCCCGATGCAAGAAATCATGAAGGGCCCCCCTGAACCCCAGCCAGGGCCCTTCCCTCCGAGTCTGGCGGTGGAACTCCAGGGTGTGGTCACAGGTATGACCTTTGTGAGCCCTGTAGTTCCCTGTAGTCAGCCCTGGTATCAGTAGTTTTTATTTTTTTTATTTTTAGGTGCCCCATTGGGGGATTGTCCCTAGGCAGGATGGGGTCCCTGTCCCCAGAAGAGATGAGGTCCTTTTCTCCAGGGCAGATGAAGTTACTGCCTCCGGGTGAGAAGGGGTCCCTGTCCCCAGGGGGAGATGGAGGGGGTATGTAATGGTGTGTGGACGATGGGGTCCTCTCACTCACCATGACCAAGCTGCAGGCCGTGCACTCATCCATGTTGTCCTGGGCTCCATCCAGTGTGCTGGACGGGCGATCAGCATATCTCCCAGAAAGACCTTTCATCATCTGTGTATGACGGGGGAGGAGGGGGGCTGGCAGACAAGCCTGCAGTGTCCTTCAGGGAGCCAGCTCTCATAGGGCTGCACTGCATCTGTGTGCTTAAAGTTTGTTTAGCCGGGAGAAGTATGCAGTGCAGTGTGGGCTGGACTCAGGGTGGGCGGGACTCTGGCTGGGGAGAACAGACATCGGACTGTGCGGCAATGCATGGAGCAGGAGAGGGGTACTCTGAGGAGCCGGCCGAGGACACAGGTCATGCGGGGAATGCACAACTAAAGAACAGCCATTACGATAGTCGAGCATGGAGCTCTGCTAGTCACCCTCCACCTCCAGCCACCCGTGTGCATGGTGCACTGGTACTCCTAGCTGCCTATGCTGCTGCCGGCCATATGTAGAGGGGGCTGCATGGGCCCCCTGCAGCACAGGGCCCAGTTGCAGTCGCGACTGCTGCACCCCCTATAGTTACGCCCCTGGTGTAATCCCACGACAGACTATATTGCTATTGGGATACTTAGGATTTTAGTTTTTTTGCGCCTATATTTGTGTTTCTGGGGAAAATTTCCCCGCAAAAGTGCAACTTCCCTTGAAAATTGAACAACCTGTTTGCCTTTAGTGAATCAACCCCGTAGGGGGCGCTAATATGCTCTACACCCCTTTTTAGTTTTACCCTAGCTCAGGGATAAGATTTTGTGTAATAAAAAATAATTATAGCTTTCTAGAAAGAAATTTTAACTTATTCTGATACCTTGGAATTATTTCCCACTTTCCTCATCTGTCAGTCTTGAATGTGCAATGAACAAATCTATTTACGAGAACAAAATTTAGCTCCGCGCGTGACCTTGAAAGATCAATAAAACTAGTAAAGCCGGCACTTTCTCTTGCTGTAAAATTCCAGCTCTGTGACACTCCCATATATTATAGCGGAATACTTAAACACTCTGATACTTCCAGGGTGCGTAAAAGAGATCTCCGCCTGCAACGAGCGGACCTTTCCATCGTCTTTAATAAGAGAGGAAGAAGCCAATTTTTTTTTTTAACTAGCAATAAAATCAGACGGAAGAGATGTGGGGGACGGAGAATGGACGGAGAATGGAAGAAGAATGTCAATTGTGTCCCAAGGAAACAAAAGGATTATTCCACTTCGTTATTTCATTTAGGCTCAGGAAGCTGTATTTATCGGGTTCCCAGATAAAGTACAGTTGGGAAAATAAAGATTTAATGCCCTGCAGATTGTGTAAGTTTGCCCACTTACAAAGAAATGAAGGGGCTATAGGTGTATTTTAAAATGATAGAGACAGAATATCAACCAAAAATCCAGAAAAAAACACATGATACAAATGTTATAAATCGAGTTGCATTTCAGTGAGTAAAATAAGTATTTGATCCCCAAGCAAAACATGATTGGAGAAACCCTCGTTGGCGATCACAGAGGTCAGACGTTTCTTGTAGATGGTGACCAGGTTTTGTACGCATCTCAGGAGGGATTTTGGTCCACTCTTCTTTACAGATCTTCTCTAAATCCTTAAGGTTTCTTGGCTGTCTCTTGGCAACTCGAAGTTTCAGCTCCCTCCATACATTTTCTAGAGCAGTGATGGTGAACCTTGGCCCCCCAGATGTTTTGGAACTACATTTCCCATGATGCTCATGCGCTCTGCAGTGTAGTTGAGCATCATGGGAAATGTAGTTCCAAAACATCTGGGGTGCCAAGGTTCGCCATCACTGTTCTATAGCATTAAGGTCTGGAGACTGACTAGGCCACACCACGACCTTATTGAGCTTCTTCTTGAGCCACTCCTTGGAGGTATATTTTGGCTCATTGTCCTGCTGGAAGACCCATCTTCAGTGTTCTGGCTGAGGGAAGAAGGTTCTCATCCAAGATTTTACAATACATGGTCCCATCTATTGGCCCCTCAGTGCGGCAAAGTCGGTCTGTACCTTTAGCACAGTACAGTGTCATCATTTAACTGGTGTGGCATTGATCAGGGACACTAACTGGTGACAGTACGAAAAAAAAAATGTTTTCAATTTTTTTTATTATTATATATATATATATATATATATATATATATATATATATATATATATATATGTGTGTGTTTTTTGGGTTTTTTTATTCGCTTTTTAACACACTTTGACCAGAGAAATATAATGATACCATAGTAACACAGTCACCAGGACAAATAGATGGGGTGAATCTCCAAACCAGATGGACAAATGACAAAGAAGGCGAGCAAGTGTTCTAACTCCTCATCATTCTATCGAAACTTTTAAAAAAATGGATACACCTTATCCATTTGAATACCAAGGCAACATATCTATTCATATATATATTTGAAATTTTTCTTTCTGGAGCTTTGGTTGTACAATTATGCAAAAATTAGTGTGAGATCTAAGCACTACCCAATATTCACTACAGCTCCTGGTGGTGGAGATGGGTTTTTGAATTTTGAAGATTCTATTTGGTTTTCAGAAGTAAAGCGGCGACTTAGAACTGGATGACGTGTCCCTTTCTCTTCTTGTCTTCTCCAAGTTCAAAGTTCTTGTATCTCTTTATAGCCAACATCTAAGCGGCAGTTGGAGTCGACACACTCCAGCCTCAGCACAATCTTCTTGGTGGTCATAGCCTTTTTATGGAAGATCGGCTTGGTCTGCCCACCATAACCTCTCTGCTTACGGTCGTATCGCCTCTTTCCCTGGGCATAGAGGGAGTCTTTCCCCTTCTTGTACTGGGTGACCTCGTGAGGCTGATGCTTCCCACATTTCTTGCAGTGAGTTCTGAGGGTTTTAGGGACGTTCACCATCTTGGCCCGCCGCGCAAGAGAAGGAGATGGTTTTTTTGTGTGTTAGTATCAGGACATGGTCCTTAGGATTACCTCCCAAGGAGGTGAGAAATCTGGGGTCCAGTAGCAGATATAGCAGGTAGGAATCAGGCAGAATTGTAGTCAGTAAACAATAGACATGTGCATTCGTTTTCGTCCAAATGCATTTTCGTCCGAATTTTAGGTATTTTCGTTTTGACAAACGATAACGAAAGCGCAGAATCCGAAAAACGAAAGATCCGACATAAATAAATGCTTTATTTTCGTTTTCGTTGTTACAACAGTTCGATATAGAATAGGAGATTCGACGTGATTCTGACAATAACAATCTGTGTCTATAGAACCTGTGGTCGAATGTGCCTAACCTTACCTCTATTAGCCCAAATTATATAGAGAAAATATTCGACATAGAGAGAAAAGATTCGACAAAGAGAAAAGATGACACCTGACACTGAGACTAAGCCTCTGTACACACGGTCGGAGATTTCGACAACCAAATCCGTCGGATTTTCTCCGTCGGATTTTGTCCGACGGATTTTGTCCGAAACTGTTGCATACACACGGTCGGACTAAGTTGTCGAAAATCTGATCTTTCAGAACGTGATGACGTAATTTCGTTACGATGGGACTACATTCACGCTAGTAGCCAATAGCTTTGATGTAGGAATTTGATCTGAGCATGCGTGGCACTTGGTCCGATCAAAATTCGTTACACATGATCGGATTAGGTCCGACCGGCCCAGTTGGTTGGGAAATATTTCCAACATGTTGGAAAATTGGGTCGGACGGAGATTCCGATGGAATCAGTCCGATGCATACCACACACACAGTCGTATTAACCGACGACACGGTCCGATAGGACACATTCCGACGGATTCTCCGACCGTGTGTACAAGGGCTTAGACCATTCATTCAACATGAATGACTGAGATTCGACAAAGCTACGAAAAACACACACGTTTATAATAATATTCAACGGAGCATCGAAACTGTACGACGCTGCAATCGTACATTTCCGGAGTCAAATGCTCCACCTATAGGCTATATAGAGTTTAGCAGCTCCGTCGAATCTTCTTTCTACATTCGACAGACACCATAAGCCTTCAAAGACAGATTCGACCGAAAATTCATGTGGTTTTTTAGACGAATGCAATTTTTGAACGAAAAACGAAATAAATAAAAAACGAATTTCGGGAGTAACTAAATAAATTTATTTTTCGGACGAAAACGAAATTCCGAAACGAAATATTTCACTCTGCACATGTCTATTAAACAAGCAAAAGGACAGTAACAAGTGGTTGCAGGTTGGGATCAAGCAGAAGCATGGTCAAGGAAAAAGACAAAGGTCAGTAACGAGTGTCAGTGAAAATACGGATGGCAGCAGGAGTGACAAGTGTGAGATATTGGCTGGACACAGCACAATAATCTGGCAAACGGGGAGTGCAAAGGCATGGCTTGAACAGGAAGTTCATGGGAGGAAAGGATTTGAGGTTAAAGAGAAACAAGACACAAAGCAAGGTTGTCTAAGGAATCAGGAAGGGACCTGTCCACTATCTCAGGTGGCTCAGGAAGAAGAGACACGGCAGAGGTTACAGGTACAGATCCGGGTCCTGACACTTTGGGGTTCTGGAAAAGGCAATTTTGACAATTTTTCTTTCGGCTCATTTCCAGTGGAACATCATGTACACAACATAACCCAGGCAAATATTTGTATTGAAAAGCTTTACGTATTTTTTTAAAATTTTATTATATGCAATCGTCTAACACCATGTAAGATAGTACCGTTCTTAAACTTACTGCAGATGATTTCTGTATCTTCTTTGCAGAAAATAAATAAAACATTTAAAGTTAAAAAAAAAAAAAAAGCTTTAATAGATATCACTGTTCTGTCCTGAGGAAGCGAACCATGTTGCCTGTGAAAAGCATTAAACTGAGATGCATCTCCACCATTTTCCAAGATTAGAGAAAGAGAGATTAGGACGAGAACAAACATTTTCAGGGGCAATGGTGTAAGAAAAAGCATTAAGAACAGTGTCTTGGCATTAAAAATTATGTGTGTACAAAGAACCCTTTAATATGTTTTTTATTGAGTAATATATGTTGAAAAATATAAAATGTGTCTTATTTTTTTATACACACAATTCTGTGTGGCACCTCTAAAGCCCGAGTATCCATGTTAAATGTTTTTTAAGAGAATTAAAAAAAAATCATACAGCAAAAAACAAAAACAAAAAAAAAAAAACCTAAAATATGTGAAGCAATAGTGCTCAACACAAACACAAATATAAAAAAAAAAAACAAACAAAACAAAAAAATACATAAAAACATTACAGGGAGTGAACCATGCTATCCTTAAAGGTATTGTAAACCCTCAAGGTTTTTCAGCTTAATGCATGCTATGCAAAAACCTCCTGTGCTGCAGCTGCCCCCCCCCCCCCAAAGCCCCCCTTGTACTTACCTGAACCGGGTCTTTCCAGTGATGGGGGTGAGTGCACCAGCTCCAGCCAGGGCCTTGATAGCAGCACAGCCATTGGCTCCCACTGCTCTCACGCAAATCCAATGGGGCCCAGCCCTGCTGTCTGTATCAATAGACGCAGCAGCAGGGCACACGGCTCTCCAACGTGGCTCTCCAACGGGGCACTAGAGAACAGGAGGAGCGCCGCTGAGGGACCCCAGAAGAGGAGGATCGGGGGCCAGTCTGTGCAAAACCAACTGCACAGAGGAGGTAAGTATGATTAGTTTGTTTAAAAAAAACGAACCTTTAGTTACCCTTTATTATACACTTGACCCCCCCACTCCCATTTTTTTTATTTGCAAGCTGATTTAAGCAGTGAAATTCAATGTTTCTGCTTCCACAAGGTTTAGCAGACATTAAAATCGATAATTTCAAGGTAAAATCAATTCCACCAAAACCATTTAACATGTCGCTGGTCAGAACATGCAAGTGGAGCTCCCCGTGTGACATACCTACCCCAGTAATAACATATTTTACTCTGATTACGATGTCACCTAATGAGCAAGTGATATCTTCCTATAGGGAGTAGGGATAAGCTCATGTTTGGCCCCCTGTTCAGGGGGAGCCAAGAATCACATATATATATAGAAATGGTATTTCTACGGCTTCCCGCAGTCAATGGTTCCTATGCTGCATCCCTATCCACCGCCAAGGTTACTGGTAATTCATGGCCATGCAAGCAAAGAGGCAAGGATAACAGTGACATCACTGCCATGGCCATATTTGGTCAATGATGTCACTACTATAGCCTCTTCCCTTATACACTGGATGACAGTACTTTCAGGATCGGTTGTGTGTGTTGGGTTCCCCGGATGTTTAATTTTGCTGAGTCACCAGCAGGTGGGCATCATGATTGATGATGGATTTGCAACGAAGGACTTTTTTAGGATTTTTTTTTTTTTATATAAAATACTCTCTAGTGTGCTAGATGTAGATGATTTTTGTAAGCTGTAGTGTGGGTAAGCCAGGCCTGGGTTGAATATGGGTCAGGGATAAGTTACTCACGGAGGCTGGAGGACTCATCAAACAGCACCGCTGGTAACTACCCCTGCTCTCTGGAGCCTTGGAGAAACTTCCAGAAGTATGGGGTGGAGTCTAGGAGGAGCTACTTGAAGTATGGAGGAGGGCCCTAGCTAGGGTGCCCACGTGTCCCGGATTGCCCGGGACATTCCCGCAATTAGCAGGTCTGTCCCGGGTCCCGGGCACCTTCATTCCGGGACAATACAGTGTCCCGGAATGAAACGGATACAGCCATTCACGATTTTAATTGATTGCGGAATGTCGATTATGTAATTCGGCCGGGCCAGCCCAGTGGTGTAGCGTGGGGGTGGGCAGCCCAAGTGACTTCTTCCAGGCTCCACACATCTCCAATGAGGCAGACTCCTCAGCAACTGGATCTCCCCCCGCCCAGAGACTCCAGTGGTCCAGCCTGCCCTGTCCCCCATGATTCCTCGGCCTGCGGGGATAGCAGTCATCTGACTATGGATGATCTACATGGAGTACTGGCCTGGAGTGGTGATTGAAATCCACCAATCTACCATATGTTTGTGTGGGGTGTGGGGAAGTAGTCAGTAGTGTGAGTAGTGCAGAAAGAAGTGTACTGGTCAGGTAGGTCAGTGCAGGGCACAGAGAAGTCAGTGTAGTGGGTAGGTGGGTCAGGGTAGAGGTCAGGTAGGTTATAGTGGTCAGGTGGCTCAGTGTAGAGGACAGGTAGGTCAGTGTAATGGACAGGTAGGTCAGTGTAGTGGATAGTATAGTGGACAGGTAGGTCAGTGTAGTGGACAGTATAGTGGACAGGTAGGTCAGTGTAGTGGACAGTATAGTGGTCAGTGTAGTGGACAGGTTGGTCAGTGTAGTGGATAGTATAGTGGACAGGTAGGTCAGTGTAGTGGACAGTATAGTGGACAGGAAGGTCAGTGTAGTGGACAGGTAGGTCAGTGTAGTGGAGAGTATAGTGGTCAGTGTAGTGGACAGGAAGGTCAGTGTAGTGGAGAGTATAGTGGTCAGTGTAGTGGACAGGTAGGTCAGTGTAGTGGAGAGTATAGTGGTCAGTGTAGTGGACAGGTAGGTCAGTGTAGTGGAGAGTATAGTGGTCAGTTTAGTGGACAGGAAGGTCAGTGTAGTGGACAGGAAGGTCAGTGTAGTGGACAGGAAGGTCAGTGTAGTGGACAGGAAGGTCAGTGTAGTGGACAGGAAGGTCAGTGTAGTGGACAGGTAGGTCAGTGTAGTGGACAGGTAGGTCAGTGTAGTGGAGGGAGCAGCTAACCTGGATGATGTCACTCGCTGCCATCCTGCTGTGCTGACCCGCAATCGGCACTGTATTACTATACACTTTTAAATCAAGAGGATTTCATGTGAGTACGTATTTGTTTTAATGAACTAATATTTTTTTAGCAAATCGGAAAGCACTTAGTATACTTCGTTTACCCGCATGTTCTAGAATATATCTGAATATCAAGACCCGCTGCTGGCATTCATATCTTCCCCAAGGTGGGACAAGTGCTTTTGACCTTCTGTTGATTCAGGGGTCCACCTTTTGGATGTGAATAAGCATTTCTTGTGGTGGAGGGCGCTGTCACCCATTAAGGATAACAGATTTTCCTTCACCCACGTGGATACTTGTGCTGCTGTGTGGGCTCTGTAGTTCTATTGTGTACTAACTTATTTGGACTTTTATATGGCTTTATATTTGTGTGTGTTTTTAAGTGTTAGGTACTAGTGCACTGCCTTTTTTCTTATATGGCTATTTAGAGGGATGTGAATTTACCTTTAGTGTTCAGATGGCAACTTATTATTTATACCTTCCCAATGTAAGTTTAGACTGACAATATTAATTTATCATTGAGATCAGTGTAGTGGTCAGTGTAGGAATCAGGTAGGTCAGTGTAAGGGTAAGTGTAGGAATCAGGTAGGTCAGTGTAAGGGTAAGTGTAGGAATCAGGTAGGTCAGTGTAAAGGTAAGTGTAGGAATCAGGTAGGTCAGTGTAAGGGTTAGTGTAGGAATCGGGTAGGTCAGTGTAAGGGTTAGTGTAGGAATCGGGTAGGTCAGTGTAAGGGTTAGTGTAGGAATCGGGTAGGTCAGTGTAAGGGTTAGTGTAGGAATCGGGTAGGTCAGTGTAAGGGTTAGTGTAGGAATCAGGTAGGTCAGTGTAAGGGTAAGTGTAGAAATTGGGTAGGTCAATGTAAGGGTCAGTGTAGTGGTCATGTAGGTCAGTGTAATGGACAGTGGACCTTTTGTAGTATAAAGTATTTTTTAATTTTTTTTTTATATGCAACTTTAGTGCCTTAGATATAAAGAGCGTTTGTTTAATTATGTCAGCCTAACGCTGAAAAAAACAATTACATTCTTTGAATCTAAGTGGCCACCTGCAGCTACAATGTTAGAACAAGCATTTGTTTCATGTATGTTAGCCTATCTAAGGCACTAAAGTTGCATATAAACCCTGCTCCGCTCTCAAGCCCGACCACCCACCATCTGCATTGTAAGCCAAGTGAAATTTCTTAAATGGGTAAGGGGCGGTGCCACCCAGTGATGTCACATGACCAGTGCATGCTGGGGGGGGGGGGGGGTCCCTGAATGGCAGTTTGGAAATGTGGTCACCCTAGCCCTAGCCGATCCCCAGCAAGTGGTCTGGCAGGGCACAGGCATCTCTTAAATACTCATGGGCGATGCCAGCAGGGGCAGTCGGGTGGAAGATGGAGATAGAGTGCTAAGGAGGCTGTCTGTGCCCCTTAAGGGTGCCCCCTTGTCTGGGGGCTGTGATCTCAGGCCTGGGGCTCGGATGCTGTAAAGACCCTCTACAACACACAGAGGAATCTAGTGGAAGAGAGTCAGCACATCCAGAAGATCTCTGAGGAGTCAGCCGGGTGGGCTGGTGAGTGAGCAGTCTGGGAGGACTGTGGAGAAAGAGAGAGTGTCAGTCTGGGAGGACTGTGGAGAAAGGGAGAGTGTCAGTCTGGGAGGACTGTGGATCAAGAGAGAGTGTCAGTCTGGGAGGACTGTGCAGAAAGAGAGAGTGTCAGTCTGGGAGGACTGTGGAGAAAGAGAAAGTGTCAGTCTGGGAGGACTGTGGAGAAAGAGAGAGTGTCAGTCTGGGAGGACTGTGGATCAAGAGAGAGTGTCAGTCTGGGAGGACTGTGGAGAAAGAGAGAGTGTCAGTCTGGGAGGACTGTGCAGAAAGAGAGAGTGTCAGTCTGGGAGGACTGTGGAGAAAGAGAGAGTGTCAGTCTGGGAGGACTGTGGAGAAAGAGAAAGTGTCAGTCTGGGAGGACTGTGGATCAAGAGAGAGTGTCAGTCTGGGAGGACTGTGGATCAAGAGAGAGTGTCAGTCTGGGAGGACTGTGGAGAAAGAGAGAGTGTCAGTCTGGGAGGACTGTGGAGAAAGAGAGAGTGTCAGTCTGGGAGGACTGTGGAGAAAGGGAGAGTGTCAGTCTGGGAGGACTGTGGATCAAGAGAGAGTGTCAGTCTGGGAGGACTGTGGAGAAAGAGAGAGTGTCAGTCTGGGAGGACTGTGGAGAAAGGGACAGTGTCAGTCTGGGAGGACTGTGGAGAAAGAGAGAGTGTCAGTCTGGGAGGACTGTGGAGAAAGAGAGAGTGTCAGTCTGGGAGGACTGTGGAGAAAGAGAGAGTGTCAGTCTGGGTGGACTGTGGAGAAGTAGCCAGGAGGACTAGTGAAAGGAGCAGCTGCAGCCAAGTGGGCTGGCAGTGCCTAAAGAGGTGGTGCTGGGATCAGTAGCCACAGGGATGTAAGCTGGACACTAGGCTTGGCTACACAACCTAGGGGCCTGGGGTCCCTGCCTGTAAATGGCTTTATGCTTTGATCTGGCTGAGTGCTTTGCCAGATCCACTAAAAGTGTCCCAGCTGAGTCGGAAATCCTGCAAGCAAGTGCGTTGGAGGCAGTGAGGAGCGTATATAGCTGTGTATAGGAATAGTTGTCCATGAAGAATTTTCTGAAGTCAAGTGGGCATCTCATGATACCCCCTACTCCCCATCCCAGTTTTATCCCCTCAATAAAAATACAAAAACAGGCACTGGACTGTTACCTGACTCAGGTGTGCCTGTAGAAATTTGGTGTGCCTGGCTGTGTAGTGTGGGGGATCCCATTTCCCATTCCAGGCTCCTACGTGGGTTGCACTACATACTTCACAAACATTTGGGTGTTTTTATTTCTAACTAACCCTTACTCATTTAAAGGAGGCCTCCGGATTCTGATAACCCCCCCTCCACCACACACACACACACACCTAAGCCCCCACACAATCACTGGACCAGGGTTGTGGGGGTGGCACCCTTGTCCTCATCAACATGGAAGCATAGCACACCCCCCATATTGAGGGCATGTGGCCTGGTATGGTTTCCAGAGGGGGGATGCACATACTCGTTCCCCCACCTTTCTTGGCCAGCCAGCCTGCATGCTCTGGTTAAGGGACTGCTATGGATTTCTAGGTAGACCTCATACATTTTGTTTTGTTATTTTGCATGGAGTAACCCCTTAAAACCCATACTAGACTTAGAGTCTGGTACGTATTTTGGTACGTAAATTGCTGGCAAATGAAATTTCATTACTAGCGTCATTAAAAAAAAAAGCATACAGACTCCTCGCCTAGTTATTTTATAGAATCCAGAAGGAACATTTGAATAGTTGCTGGCAATTTAAACCCATTTTACTTCTGTAAATGCCAGTGCTTTTAAATAAATCACTGCTCGCTAAGTGACGCTAAGTGCATCAGCAGGGACTAAATACCCTCCTTGCAGCCAGCATTAGGTAGAGATTGAGTACTAGAAACTGCTTTCTGCTGGGAGACACCCGCTGGTGGACACTGGAACTACAATTTTCCACTCTGGTAAGCACAATGCCACCAGCAGGTGACCAAGGTCCCGACAGTGACTTTATATTAGATGTGAGCAATGTTTTTTCATCTCAGTAGTATGGATTATTAGTGATGCATTCATTTTATTGCCACTGGAAAAAAAAATAATCAATCGCTTTAATTTTCATTCGATGTACACACTATACTAGATCTACATCTCATTGAGATGTATTTTCATGCAGGGCGATCCTCTCCCTGGCAGCTGTCCTTTTATTCTCCATGTTCTTGTGTATGTAATGAAGCGAGTTTATGACCGCGCTCCGTCATTATACACGGCGCGGCCCTTTGCTGACTTTAAATGACCCGCTTAACAAGAAAGATAAAATCATCACAGTGGACAATTACGGGGCTTTGTGGGACTCGCCGCCCGGCGCCCGCTACAACACAAATCTCTTTTTATCCCCACATCATGTGTTTTATAGAACTTCATAGGTGGAGGTGCACTCAGGACTGGCTGCATGGCTGGAGTGGACAGTTATTATGAATTGGGTGTCGGATATTACGCCGTTCTGTACTTATTCTAGATTGTGACTTTTTTTTTTCTGTTTTTAAACTCGGGTCACCCCCAGGTAACCTGAAACACGTGGCATGTAAAGGTGTTTGATAAGTGTATATACTGTGCAAAAAAAGATTAGCAGAGGCGGTCTTGTTTTGTTTCAGTGTCAGGAACAATAGCCTAAAATATAACTGATCCCTATGTAAAAAAGCCCAATATTCTACATACATATATAATGTAAAACAGGGGTCTCAAACTCAAATTACATGAGTGCCACAGGACAAATTTTCATATCTCATAGGAGCCGCATGCAAACTTTCCTTTCCCCCAGCATTGGTGTCAGCGGACGCACTATCAACCCCCAGCATTGGTGCCAATGGACACACTATTAACCCTCAGCACTGGTGTCAATGGACGCACTATTAACCCCCAGCATTGGTGTCAGCGGACGCACTATTAACCCCCAGCACTGGTTTCAGTGGACGCACTATTAACTCCCCAGCACTGGTGTCAGCAGATGTACTATTAACCCCCAGCATTGGTGTCAGCGGACGCACTATTTACCCCCAGCATTGGTGTCAGCGGATGGACTATTAACCCTCAGCATTGGTGTCAGTGGACGCATTATTAACTCACTTACCTCTCCTCCTGGCAGTCAGCTGGTGGCCTGATCTTCTGCCTCCCGAGTCCTCTCCTCATATCAGGTCCTGACTTCATCACAGGCCTAGTGGCAGGGCAGCCCAAGAACGCCACAATCTTCCACCCTAAGGTGGCAGCAGGACCCTGGATTCTAATCCGGGCACAGCCTCCGAGGTCGATCATCAGTACCTAGGTGGGTGGGGTGATGGGCTGATCCTCCCTCCACTCTGTTCTCTATCTGCTCTCCTGTGCTGTGGGCACTGGGCTGCAGCAACATGCAGGGGAGAGGAGACAGAGAGAAAGCTCCCAGCCGCTGCACGCTTCCACATGTGACACAACATAGTGCCCGCTGTTATACCCTCCACACTCCTCTCCTGTACATAGTGCCACTGTTATACCCTCCGCATTGCTCTCCTGTACATAGTGCCCACTGTTATACCCTCCACATTCCTCTTCTGTACATAGTGCCCACTGTTATACCCTCCACATTCCTCTCCTGTACATAGTGCCCACTGTTATACCCTCCACATTCCTCTCCTGTACATAGTGCCCACTGTTATACTCTCCACATTCCTCTCCTGTACATAGTGCCCACTATTATACCCTCCACATTCCTCTCCTGTACATAGTGCCCACTGTTATACCCTCCACATTCCTCTTCTGTACATAGTGCCCACTGTCATACCCTCCACACTCCTCTCCTGTAAATAGTGCCCACTGTTATACCCTCCATATTCCTCTCCTGTACATAGTGCCCACTGTTATACCCTCCACATTCCTCTTCTGTACATCGTGCCCACTGTTATACCCTCCACATTCCTCTCCTGTACATAGTGCCCACTGTTATACCCTCCACATTCCTCTTCTGTACATAGTGCCCACTGTCATACCCTCCAAACTCCTCTCCTGTAAATAGTGCCCACTGTGGGGGGGGGGGGGGGGGGTCGCCTTCGGGAGTTTGCAGCCCGGTGGACCGGCTGTCCGACCAATGGGTCTGCGACCTGATTTCCTCCCGCTACAAGATAGAGTTCCTCTCTTGGCCGCCAAACAGATTCTTCCCCTCCAGCATACCCGTACACCCAGGCCCTAATGGGTGGGTTAAGGGACCTGCTGAGTCGTGGGGCGATAGTACCTGTTCTAGAGCCAGAACGATTCCAGGGCTTCTACTCCAATCTGTTTGTAGTTCCCAAAAAGGAAGGGGTACATCCAATCTTGGACCTGAAAGCCCTCAATTACTTTGTAAAAGTACAGAGGTTCAGAATGGAATCAGTTCACTCAGTAGTCACTGCACTCCACCAAGGGGACTCCCTGGCGTCTTTGGAAATCCAGGATGCGTACCTGCACATATCCATATGCCTTCGGCATCAGAAATTTCGGCGATTTGCAGTTGGGGAAGCCCACTACCAGTTTGTGGCTCTCCCCTTTGGCTTGGCATCAGCCCCCCCGAGTCTTTACCAAGGTATTGGCTCCTGTTTTGGCGTTGCTGCAACAACACAGGATCGTGATCGTAGGTTACCTAGATGATCTCCTCCTGTGAGCATCTTCCACCTCAGAGTTAGAGGAGGATGTGGCGATCACCATGCAGACCCTGCAGGAATTTGGATGGCTGTTGAACCTAAGAAAGTCGGTGATGGTACTGACTCAGAGATTGGAGTATCTAGGCTTACTGCTGGACTCCATGGAAGCGAGAGTGTTTCTCCCTTCAGACAAGCTACAAACTCTCAGAGCTGCAGTAAAACTGCTGATGAACCGCAGGTGGTTGTCGCTACGCTTCTGCATGCGAGTCCTGGGACTCATGGTGGCCTCCTTCGAGGCAGTACCGTATGCCCAGTTTCACACTGGGCATACGGTAGTCTTGCAGTAGGAGATCTTGTAGAAGGAGATCTTGACATGATGGGACAAATCTCCGTTATCCCTGGATCGGCAGATTCAGGTGAGTCAGTTAGTCAGGGACTCCCTGCTCTGGTGGCTGAGGTCGCCGGCACTTTGGTCCGGGAAGTCGTTCCTACCTCTACATTGGACAGCAATCACAACGGACGCCAGCCTAACCGGCTGGGGTGGAGTAATGGGAGTTCAGTCGACCCAGGGCCTCTGGTCGGAGGAGGAATCCAAGTTGTTGATCAATGTGCTCAAGCGATCAGGCTATGCCTCTCCACATGGTCGATAAGACTTTGAGGGCGTCCGATCAGGCTCCAGTCAGACAATGACACGGTGGTGGCATATCTCAATCACCAAGGAGGAACAAGAAGCTCGGCCACCGCACGGGAGGTCGATCACATGCTTCAGTGGGCAGAGTGACATGTACCAGCACTATCGGCCATTTACATCCCGGGAGTGGAGAACTGGCAGGCGGACTACCTAAGTCGCCAGATGCTGGACCCAGGAGAATGGACGTTGCATCTGGAGGTGTTCAGGCTACTGCACCTGTGATGGGGCACACCAGATGTGAATCTTCTGGCATCCTGTCTCAATCGGATGGTGCCGAGATTCGTGTCCAAGACAAGAGATCCTTGGGCAGACACGTCAGACGCGCTGGTGGCTCCGTGGGATCAGTACCAGTTGATCTATGATTTTCCTCCTCTGAAACTGTTACCACTTCTGCTCCGCAGAGTGGAGGCCAAGGGGATTCCAGTAATACTGATTGCCCCAGATTGGCCCCAGCGCCCCTGGTACGCAGACCTAGTGCGCCTGGTGGCGGACGCCCCATGGCGACTGCCATTACAAGAGGACCTGCTGTCTCAAGGTCCAAATCTCCATCCTGCTTTGCCGTCGCTGGTTTTAACGGCATGGCTATTGAGAGCCAGGTGTTGAGAAGCTGGGGTCTTTCAGACTTGGTGATTCCAACTATGCTAAGAGCACGCAAATCTTCTTCTCGAAAGATATATCATCGTACCTGGAAGGCCTACATCTCCATGAGTGAGGAGAAAGTATGGCGTCCGCGCTCCTTTTCTATATCCAGGATCCTGCTGTTTCTACAGCAAGGAGTGGACCAGAAATTGGCTTTAAGCACCATTAAAGGACAAATTTCAGCTTTGGCTGTCTTTTTTCAGCAACCCCTGGTGTCTCACTCTTGCACTTTTGTTCAAGGGGTGTGACATGTAGTTCTTCCGGTGTGCCCACCGTTACCCCATGGGATCTGAACCTGGTGTTATCGGCGCTTCAGAAACCGCCATTTGAAAATATCAGAGAGATCCCTCTGTTGACTGTTTCTCAGAAAGTGTTTTTTCTAGTGGCCATTACATCGGCCAGGAGGATTTCGGAACTGGCGGCCTTGTCTTGCAAGTCGCCCTATCTGGTTATCCACAAGGATAAGGTGGTGCTGCATCCACAGCCTTGTTTTCTGCCGAAGGTGGTTTTGGCGTTCCACATCAATGAAGATATTGTGTTACCATCTCTGTGTCCTAAACTGACACATCCTAAAGAGGTGGCCCTCCATTCCCTGGACATGGTCCGGGCTCTGAAGGTGTATTTGTCGGCTACGGCCCCCTTTCGGAAGTCAGACTCTTTGTTTGTTTCGGTGGTTGGTCCGAAAAAAGGCATGGTGGTCTCGTCGACCACCATTTCCAGGTGGATCAGACGGATTGTAGTACAGGCCTATGCCTTGAAGGGGCAGGTGCCCCCCTTTCCGGTCACGGCCCACTCCACCAGGGCAATTGGAACGTCATGGGCCTTCTGACATCAATCGTCTGTCGCTCAAGTGTGTAAAGCGGCGACTTGGTCGTCTGTTCACACCTTTACAAAATTCTACAAGGTAGATGTCGGTGCATCGGCTGATGCCTGTTTTTGGCCGCAAAGTTTTGCAGGCGGCTGTGTAATTGCAATTGCACTTCCATTTTTTCAATTTTTTTTTGGTAAAAAACACAGTACTGTTTAGTAAATGCACTGTTGCCTTTGTTACCACAAGTTTTGAGGCGATTTGTAGATAGTGACTCCCAGGTTGAGGAGCACTCTGTTTTTTTGTGGGTAAAAAGTTCTTTGCTGTTCCCACACTCTGTTTTTTGTGGGTGAAGTTTTATGCTGGTTCCCACATGCCATTGTGGGTTAAGTTTTTATGCTGTTTTCCCACCCCATCGTTTTGGCACTGCTTGGGGGACGTCCCGATGGTATAAGAAAGGAGCTGTGTCAGTCTGTGCACGTAAGAGAAAACTCACCATTTCCCCTGTAGTTCACCGACTGACACAGCACCCTCCCCTCCTATTTTTTACATTATACTGCTTGTTGACATACTGAGGCTGCAGGAGGCAGGCTGGGGGGTTGTTACCTAAGGGACCGCCCCTTGGGCGGAACTAGAAAGTTCTAGTTTTGTTATAACATATTAAAGAGGAGGGCCGGTTTAAAAAAAAAGAAAAATTAAAAGTCAGCAGCTGCAAACACTGTAGCTGCTGACTTAATAAGCACACTTACCTGTCCAGGGCGCCTGCGATGTCGGCCGCCTGAGGCCGACCCATCCCTCGGCTCTCGGGTCCCGGCGCCGCCATTCTATCTAAGGGAAGCAGGCAGTGGAGCCTTGCGGCTTCACTGCCCGTTTCCTACTGCGCATGCGCGAGTCGCGCAGCGCTTTGTGAACACAGCGCGACCCATTACCCAGAAGACGCCGCACGGAGGAGAGAAGAAAGAAGATCTCCGTGGAGGAGGAAGAGGCAGATTAGGATGATGTGCCTAGCAACAGGCATTTCTGTTAAGTAAAATCTAATTTTGAATCAATTTTTTTTTTTTCAGGGTGGCCCTCCACTTTAACATGTTCTGCCTAGTCCTCTCCTGAAGGTGGCGTAATAACCCGATTGTATAAGAAAGGAGCTGTGTCAGTCGGTGAACTACAGTGAAAAGGATTTTACAGTGAGTACAAAAAAATCCTATTTTTTTTTTTAAATGCGACCCGCCCCGCCGAGCTCGCGTGCAGAAGCGAGCGCATACATGAGTAGCGTGCACATATGAAAACGGTGTTCAAACCACACATGTGAGGTATCGCCGCGTTCGGTAGAGTGAGATCAATAATTCTAGCCCTAGACCTCCTCTGTAACTCAAAACATGCAACCTGTATAATTTTTTTAAACGTCGCCTATGCAGATTTTTAAGGGTAAAAGTTTGTCGCCATTCCACGAGCGGGCGTAATTTTAAAGCGCGACATGTTGGGTATCAATTTACTCGGCGCAACATTATCTTTCACAAAATAAAAAAGGAATTGGGCTAATGTAGCACTGACCCCCGAAGGAGCGGCTGGATTTTCTGGGCTTACCGTTACCTTCTCCTCCTCGTTCTCGTCTAGGGGTTCCCGAGGTTGATGGCCCAAAAAAAGTAGAGACCAACACTTGAATCCCTTTTAGGAATTTTTATTTGCATAAGAACACAGTCTCTCAGTAGGAAATAGAGGGTATGGGTAGAAAAGCTCACGTACTCTCGGAACTGCTGACACTTGAACTGTCTCTCTGTAGATGATCCAGGGAATAGCCATTCGCAACTGGATATTTCAGCTATCGAAGTTTCTGGCACAGACTTGATTGTAGAACTTTAAATTAGCATGGAAAGTCTCTCACAGAAACTTAGTTGTAACTGAAGGGTAAACTCTTAGCCCTTGTACACACGGTCAGAGATTCCGACGGAATGTGTCTGATCGGACCGTGTTGTCAGATAATCCAACTGTGTGTGGTCTCCATTGGACTGTTTGCGTCGGGGTATCCGATGAACCAAGTTTTCCAACTTGTCGGTAAAATTTTCCGACAACATGATCCGATCGGACCTTGTCCGATCATGTGTAGAGAATTCTGATCGGACAAAGTGCCACGCATGCTCAGATCAAATTCCTACATCAAAGCTATTGGCTACTAGCCTGAACGTAGTCCCGTCATAACAAAATAACGTCATCACGCTCTGAACGATCGGACATTCCGACAGCTTTGTCCGACCGTGTGTATGCAACAGTTTCGGACAAAACCCGACGGACAAAATCCGACGGATTTGGTTGTCGAAATGTCCGACCGTGTGTACAAGGGCTTACAGTACCAGTATCTTGCAGCCGGTTCGGCGATACCGTAAGAATGCGGATTCACTTGGTGTCCTTTCAGCTTTTCTTCCAGGCTCCTACCGAGCTGCCAGCCTCATGCATGGCCCTCTTCTGAGGAGTCCTCCCCTGGTTGCGTTTTCAGTTGCTGGACCTCTCCAAACACGAGACGGCACCGGACCATCTTGGAACCCTCCTTCCAGTTACTGCGCCTTGGGCTAGCCAGCCCCGAGACTTGGAAACGGATGGATCCGCACCCCAGGCCACGAGGGCCGCTGGGGGCTGGTCAGGAGGACCAGGACCATGGGATCAGAACATGCTTCTGGACCAGAAAAACCCCAGAACCACGTGACCTCAGCACCTTAAGTACCCTCTCCCGGAATACACAGCGAGATAACGCACCCGCTGATTGGCTCAGAGAAAGAGATTGGTACCTAATGTGTCCAACCAGACTGCGTTCCAATTGCCTGCCAAAGGTAACACCTACACCTATGACCAGGCAGAACACATTACAGTCCAGCCAAACTGATGCCAAGACCATCATTTACTGCAATTAACCCCAAAACCCAACTATGGTCTTAGGAAAAACTACATTTACAAAAACATAGCGCGTTCTCGTCAGGAGCCCGGCGCTACACTAACTTTACTGTTGTCTTATTTTTTAATTCAAAAAAGTGTATTTTTTTCCAAAAAAAGTGCGCCCGTTAAGACCAAGTATTGCAACGACCGCCATTTTAGTCTCTAGGGTGCTAGAAAAAATATATATAATGTTTGGGGGTTCTAAGTCATTTTCTAGCAAAAGAAAAATGTTTTTAACTTGTAAACAACAAATCTCAAAAAGAGGCTAGTGGTTAACATTGACGGACATAATAAACTTCTATTAGCCCTGCGCCTTGCGGTGCATTGGACACACACAGAAAGATTTATTTTTAAATGAATGATAGTATGACTAACATTTTTTAACTTTATAGTGGAGTTCCACACAAAAATGGAACTTCCGCTTTTCGGAACCCCCCCCCGTGTCACATTGGGCACCTTTCAGGGGGGAGGGGGGAGCAGATACCTGTCTAATACAGGTATTTTTCTCCCACTTCCAGGCATAGACAATTTTGAGTCAAGACTTCTTTCAAAGTCCACACATGGGTGAATTGTCCGGCGGACCCTGGTCCGCTGGACTAAGTCCGCCGGATAGTCCGATCGTGTGTACACGGCATAAGTGAAAACACGCCACAGTTTGCTTCTGTTGTGATTGGCTGGCAGGTGCTCTATATTAAATGACGTGGCAGATCATACTGGCATCGGATTCACCTCTGCTGTAATATCACATTGCAGGTTTGGGATCATGCCGCTGTGTCTTGCTCTGCTGCTCGCTGTCGGAATCGCAAAGGCTGTAATTTTTTTATCTGGTAAGTGAAAGTTTGATGACAAAATCCATAGCCCTCAATTGTCCCTGATTTTAAGGGACTGTCCCTGACTTGGAACAAAGTCCCTCTTTCCCCCTAATGTGTCCCTCATTTTTGGTCTGACTTATATACTATATTACCAAAAGTATTGGGAACGCCTGCCTATACAGCTATAACAGCTTCAACTCTTCTGGGAAGGCCGTCCACAAGGTTTAGGAGGGTGTCTATGGGAATGTTTGACCATTCTTCCAGAAGCGCATTTGTGAGGTCGGGCACTGATCTTGGACGAGAAGGCCTGGTGTTCTATCAGGTTGAGGTCGGGACTCTGTGTAGGCCAGTCATGTCCCTCCACCCCAAACTCACACATCCATGTCTTTATGGACCTTGCTTTGCGCACTGGTGTGCAGTCATGTTGGCGCCGCTCCCCTCTATCCATGACTGCCACATCCTAATTAATTCTCTATGATCCACAGCCGATACCCCTTATTCGTGTGTCCGGCCCCTTTCAGGACCCATGAATTCCAGTGGCAGGGGTGTTTTTTTTGAAGCACCTAATTAGACCCATAGGCTCTAATAGGCTTCAAAATAGGGTGGGCTCATGGTGCAGAGCATTGCGCCATGAGCCCACCCTGGTGCTACAACAGCAAATGAATATTCGCTGTTGCAACACTGGTCCTCTTCCCGGCCAATCGGGAAGCGGGTCTGATACCTGTTACCTGATGAAAAGAAAAAGCTGAAAGGATATGCGATCCTAATGGATGCCTAGAAGGAGGGGAGGAGACACACGGAGGAAGTGAGAAGGATAAGACATAGGAGCCGCTGCCCGATGCCTGCCACAACCTAATGTCCGCCGATGCCCCGATCCCCGCTGATGCCCTGATTCCCACCAATGCCCGATCCCCGCCGATGCCTGATGTGCCCACTAATTCCCAATCCCTGCCCGATGTGCCCATCGATGCCCCGATCCCCAATGTGCCCGCCTCTGTCCAATCTCAGCCTCTGCCCGATGTGTCCTCTGATGCTCCGATCCTCAATGTGCCTGCTGATGCCCGATCCCCGCCTCTGCCCGATGTGCCCTCCGATGCCCCGATCCCTACCGATGCTCGACGTGCCCGCTGATGCCCTATCCCCGCCACCAGATGCGTTAAGTGCCGGTGGACTGGCAGACAGCGAGGGGGAGGGGGGGTTTAAAGTGTGGGGGGTGGTTGTTTGCCACCCCCCCAAACAAAAAAACACCAGCCGCCACTGCTTCTATTACTAAATGTGTCTATCAGCAAATTCTTTTATTAAATAACCAACTTCTGTAAAAGCTTTTCGTTTACAAAGACAATTATGTTTTCATTTTAGGACAATGGAGCGAATTGTGTTAACAACCCTCAGTGTGGGAGTGGCTGCTGCCGTAAGGAGAATGTGGTGAGTTTGGCACAGTGCACTCCCCGAGCAACTAATGCCCAGAAGTGTTCACCTAAAGTGAGTATCTGGAATAACTGGTATGCTCAATGCATCTCTGTATGGTGGGTAATAGGTAACCTTTTCTTTGCAGATAGTGACATACACTATATTACCAAAAGTATTGGGACGCCTGCCTTTACACGCACATGAACTTTAATGGCATCCCAGTCTTAGTCCATAGGGTACAATATTGAGTTGGCTCCGCCCTTTGCAGCTATAACAGCTTCACCTCTTCTGGGAAGGCCGTCCACAAGGTTTAGGAGTGTGTCTATGGGAATGTTTGACCATTCTTCCAGAAGCGCATTTGTGAGGTCAGGCACTTATGTTGGACGAGAAGCCCTGGCTTGCAGTCTCCGCTCTAATTCATCCCAAAGGTGCTCAGGTTGAGGTCAGGACTCATGGACCTTGCTTTGTGCACTGGTCCAAATCATTTGGTGGAGGGGGGATTATGGTGTGGGGTTGCTTTTCCAGGGTTGGGCTTGGCCCCTCAGTTCCAGTGAAGGGAACTCAGCATACCAAGACATTTTGAACAATTTCATGCTCCCAACTTTGTGGGCACCGTTTGGGGACGGTCCCTCCCTGTTCCAATATGACTGCGCACCAGTGCACAAAGCAAAGTCCATAAACACATGGATGAGTGAGTTTGGGATGGAGGAACTTGACTGGCCTGCACCTCAACCTGATAGAACACGTTTGGGATGAATTAGAGCAGAGACTGCGATCCAGGCCTTCTTGTCCAACATCAGTGCCTGGCCTCACAAATACGCTTCTGGAAGAATGGTCAAACATTCCCATAGACACACTCCTAAACCTTATGGACGGCCTTCCCAGAAGAGTTGAAGCTGTTATAGCTGCAAAGGGTGGAGCCAACTCAATAATGAACCCTACGGACTAAGATTGGGATGCCATTAAAGTTCATATGTGTGTAAAGGCAGGTGTCCCAATACTTTTGGTAATATAGTGTATAATGATACTATACTAATAATACATTAGAGTATAATATTTCCCAAAAATGTAAATACATACAGTATAAGTTATAGCAGAACTAAACTTTCTTAACCATTTTCATATTGGGCCTATTCTGGTACTCCTCTGAGTCCTCTCCTACATGTATAAAAAGTCATATTTATTTTGCTAGAACCCCAAACCTTATATAGTTTTTTACCAGAGACCCAGTCTGACACACCGCTAAACCGATCTCAGTAAAGAGCCTCTGACGGAGGCTCTTTACCACGTGATCAGCCGTGTCCAATCAAGGCTGATCGCAAGTGAGGAGAGCCGATTGGAAGCTCTCCTGTCAGATTGCTTATCAGCACAGCCCCCCCACGGATGGCCACACTGGACCACCAGGGATGCCGCCATGACCACCAGGGAAGCCCCCAACACATAGATGGCCAGGTATGTCCCCCATGGCCACCAGGGATGCCACAGTGTGCCCAATATATGCCAATCAGTGCCCACAAATGGTGCCAGTCAGTGCCCATTATGAATGCCTACCAGATCAGTGATGCCCATCAGTGCCACTCATCAGTGTCCATCAGTGCCCATCTCTGTCTGTCCGTGCCACCTATCAGTGCCACCCATAAGTACCCAGCAGTGCCACCTATCAATGCCCATCAGTGCTGCATACCAGTGGAAAATATCAGTGCCCATCAGTGCTGCATACCAGTGGCACCCATCAGTGCCCATCAGTGCTGCATACCAGTGGCACCCATCAGTGCCCATCAGTGCCGCGCATAAGTGCAGCACCCATCAGTGCTGCCTATCAGTTGCAATCAGTGCCACCTCATCGGTGCTGCCTTATCAGTGCCCGTCATTAAAGGAGAAAACGTACTTATTTACAACATTTTAAAACAGAAACAAAGAAAAACTTTTTTTATTTTCCAAATTTTTTTATATTTGTTGCACAAAAAATAAAAACCCCAGCAGTGATCAAATACCACCAAAAGAAAGCTCTATTTGTGGGAACAAAATGATAAAAAATGTGTTTGGGTGCAGTGTAGCATGACCGCGCAATTGTCATTTAAAATGTGACAGCGCTGAAAGCTGAAAATTGGCCTGGGCAGGAAGGGGGTGTAAGTCCCCTGGTATTGAAGTGGTTAATGGCTGTGTGTTGAGTTATTTGGAAGGGACAGCAAATTGACACTGTTATGCCGCGTACACACGATCGGAAATTCCGCCAGCAAAAAGACCGATGTGAGCTTTTGGGTCGGAAAATGCGACCGTGCGTACGCTCCATCGGAATTTTGCTGGCGGAATTTCGGCCAGCAAAAGATTGAGAGCGGGTTCTCAATTTTTTAGACGGAAAAAGTTTCTATCGGAATTGCCGACGCGCAAAATTTCGACGCATGCTCGGAAACAATTCGACGCATGCTGGGAAGCATTGAACTTCCTTTTCGCGGCTCGTCGTAATGTTGTACTTCACCGCGTTCTTGGCGGTCGGAATTTGGTGTGACCGTGCGTAGACAACACAAGCTTGAGCGGAATTCCATAAGAGAACCCATCCAAGGTTTTTTTCTACGAGAATTCCGATCGTCTGTACGTGACATTATACAAGCTGTACACTCACTACTTTACATTGTAGACAAGTGTCATTTCTTCAGTGTTGTCACATGAAAAGTTAGAAGAAAAGATTTACAGAAATGTGAGGGGTGTACTTACTTTTGTGAGATACTGTATATGAGTTTTGCACTTACTTAATTTTGCTGAATGGAAATTTTACATTGTGACTCTTGCAACTACAGTGCCTTGCAAAAGTATTCACCCCCTTGGCTTTTTACCTATTTTGTTACATTACAACCTTTAGTTCAATGTTTTTTTTTTTTTTTTTATGTGAATTATATGTGATGGATCAGAACACAATCGTCTAAGTTGGTGAAGTAAAATTAGAAAAATATATCCATAAGGCCCGGTTCACACCGCTGCGGGGGGAGATCCGGATGTGATTCGCACAGCAAATCACATCCGATCTCCGTAGCGATGCGAGTACAGCCATACAGATAGTATGGCTGAATTCGCAGCGCTCCCGCAGCAAACTCGCACGGGACCCTTTTTTGGGTCCGCAACAGAATCGGATCGCATGGGGGTTCACACCATGCGATCCGATTCCTGTGCGAGTCGGCAGATCGCACTGCGATATGCCGACGGATCTGGGGGTGTCATTACCATAACATTGACACTCCCAGCCGTCCGCATAGGGCAGTGTGAACTGCCGGCGGGAGGTGTGCGATGCGGGTAAACGCCGCGGATTCGCGGCGTTCCCGCATCGCTATAGTGTGAACCCGGCCTAAAACAATTTTTCAGAAATAAAAAAAAAACTGATAATTGGCATGTGCGTATGTATTCTCCCCCTTTGTTATGAAGCCCAGAAAAAGCTCTGATGGAACCAATTACCTTCAGAAGTCATATAATTAGTGAAATGATGTCCACCTGTGTGCAATCTAAAGCCCCATACACACGATCTGACTTTTTGACAACAAACATGTAAATTAGCTGTTTTGGACCAACATCCGATCGTGTGTACGCTCCATCGGACAAACTTTTTTGGTTTTCATCTGACTTTTGTTGGCTGTGCGAACGGACAAACTTCCTGGCAACAAAAGTCCGATTGAGCAAAGCCCGATCGTGTGTACAGAAAACCATCGGACTTTTGTACAAAGTACAAGCAGGCATGCTCAGAACCAATGCAAAAGATCAGACAACAATACAGAAGTTGACCAAAGGTGGCGGTAAAGAGCAGAAAAACCCCATGATTTTGGTGAAAGTTGGCTGAAAAAGCCCTGCTGTGTGTATGCAATACAAGTTCAGGGCCGACGCCCTTTGTGCAAAAATCCAAGGGAAAGTTTGTACAAAGTCCTATCGTGTGTAAGAGGCTTTAGTGTCACATGACCTGTCATTACATATACACACCTTTGTGAAAGGCCCCAGAGGCTGCAACACCTAAGCAAGAGGCACCACTAACCAAACAATGCCATGAAGACCAAGGAACTCTCCAAACAAGTAAGGGACAATGTTGTTGAGAAGTAGAAGTCAGGGTCAGGTTATAAAAAAATATCCAAGTCTTTGGTGATCCCCTAGGAGCATCATCAAATCTATCATAACCAAATGGAAAGAACATGGCACAACAGCAAACTTGCCAAGAGACGGCCGCACACCAAAACTCAGGGACCGGGCAAGGAGAGCATTAATCAGAGAGGCGGCACAGAGACCTAAGGTAACCCTAGAGGAGTTGCAGAGTTCCACATCAGAGACTGGAGTATCTGTACATAGGACGACAATAAGCCGTACGCTCCACAGAGTTGGGCTTTATAGCAGAGTGGCCAGAAGAAAGACATTACTTTCAGCAAAAAAAACAAAATGGCGCATTTTGAGTTTGTGAAAAGGCATGTGGAAGACTCCCAAAATGTATGGAGGAAGGTGCTCTGGTCTGATGAGACTAAAATGTAACTTTTTGGCCATCAAAGAAAACTATATGTCTGGCGCAAACCCAACACATCACCCAAAGAACACCATCCCCACCGTGAAACATGGTGGTGGCAGCATCATGCTGTGGGGATGTTTTTCAGCAGTCGGGACTGGGAAACTGGTCAGAGTTGAGGGAAAGATGGATGGTGCTAAATACAGGGATATTCTTGAGCAAAACCTGTAGCACTCTGTGTGTGATTTGAGGTTAGGACGGAGGTTCACCTTCTAGCAGGACAATGACCCCAAACACACTGCTAAAGCAACACTTGAGTGGTTTAAGGGGAAACATGTAAATGTGTTGGAATGGCCTAGTCAAAGCCCAGACCTCGATCCAATAGAAAATCTGTGGTCAGACTTAAAGATCGCTGTTCACAAGCGCAAACCATTCAACTTGAAGGAGCTGGGGCAGTTTTGCAAGGAGGAGGAATGGGCAGAAATCACAGTGGTGAGATGTGGCAAGACTCATAGAGACTTATCCAAAGAGACTTGGAGATGTGATACCCGCAAAAGGTGGCTCTACAAAGTATTGACTTTAGGGGGGGTGAATAGTTATGTACATTGACTTTTTCTGTTATTTTGTCCTATTTGTTGTTTGCTTCACAATAAATAAAAAAATCTTCAAAGTTGTGGGCGTGTTCTGTAAATTAAATGACGCAAATCCACAAACAATCCATGTTAATTCCAGGTTGTGAGGCAACAAAACACGAAAAATGCCAAGCGGGGTGTGAATACTTTTGCAAGGCACTGTATGAGCCAAGTGTTTCTCATGCAGTTGCAGAGCGGCCCCTATTTAAAGCGGCTGACTTTTAAAATAAGGACACTTACCCGCCCAGCGCGCCCGCGATGTCGGCACCCGAAGCCGATCTCTCGATCGTCTCTCAGGTGCTGCCGCCGCCATCTTGGGTATGGGAATCAGGAAGTGGAGCCTTTCGGCTTCATTTCCCGGTTCCCTACTGCGCATGCGCGAGTCGCGCTGCGCAATAAGGATGGACCCGCTGCCTCTGGGATCTGTGTGTTTCCCAGCAGGCAGCGGGGGACTTTCGGAAAGGGGCATAATCTACGCCCCTTTCCGCAGAGAGCTATCCCGGAAGTGGGTGCAGAATACCTGTCCTGTACAGGTACCTGCACCCCCCTCCCCCCTGAAAGGTGCCAATTGTGGCGCCGGAGGGGGGGAGGATTCCAATGAGCGGAAGGTCCACTTTAGGGGGGACCTCCGCTTTAACTCAGTGGGAAGTTTGATAGGTGGTGGTGCCTGTCAAGCTCTGCAGCCTGCGTAAAATATGCTGCAGCTGTGTTAAAGTAAAGCATCACAGCCATAGCATATGTACAGCTCCCCTTTGGGTGCGCCACCAGGGATAGCGGTAAATCCATGGCTTGGCCACCCAGGTGAAAGATCCCATAGGCTGCATTCACGCTTGGCGTTTCCCGGAATGTGTGACAAAGTGCACAATAAGAACCTGTGAAATGGTCTTGTTGCCGGACCGAAAAGGCTCAGTTCACATTGCTGCAACCTCAAAATTGTGCGAATTGCTTGCGATTTCCTTGTGACTTGCTTGCGACTTTTGTGATTTAACATTGCAGTCTATGACATTCATATCACACCAAAGTTACAGAAAAGTAATGCAGGATTTTTTGTTTTTTTTGTCTCTGTGACTCAAGGCACCCGTTGAAGTGTGTTTTGACTGGTCATGCGACTTTATGTGTGGCAAGCCACATGATGAGTCATATCAGTGGGAACTGAGGTTATAAAGAACCCTGTCATGGAAGTAAAGGGCCCCTAAGAACAGTGGGAAGGGCCCCAGGCTTGGAAGGAAGGGTCCCTTGGAAGGAAAGGTCCCGGGGGACAGGGGGGGGGGCCCTTCATGGTTTCTCTCAACGGGGCCCTGAAGGTTCTAGTTATGCCTCTGAGATGAAGCACACCTGGGAATTGGAGGACTCCCACAAGTGGAGTCAATAATAGACATGTGAACTGCCGAAAAATGTGCTCGTTTTCGTTTCATTCATTATGATCACAATTCGTAAATTCAAAAATGAGTAAATCCGTAAATTAGAAAATTCTAAAATTCTAAAATCCAAAAATAAGAAAGAAAATCTGAAAATTCGAAAGATTAGCTAACTAACTAATAATAACTAATTATTAAATCATAGGTATTGTAATTTCCTTTCAAATTTGGCTTTTACTGAACGTAACGAATGCAAATTTATCCAAAGTTACGAATTATCCAAAAAATAACGAATTCCACATTTAAACAAATGGAACAGAACAAATTCATGATAAATAATGATAAAAAGTTATTATAATTATTGTTAATTAATATTATTAATTCGTTACATTCCATTTGTTTAGATACGGCACTCGTTATTTCAGATAATTCAAAAACTTTGGATAAATTTGTATTCCTTAGGTTCACTAATAGCCAAATTTGAAGGAAATTACAATTCCTATCATTTAATAGTTAGCAATAGTTAAGTTATTATTAGTTAGTTATTTCAGATTTTCGAAATTTCAGGTTTTCGGATTTTCGAATTTCGAACTTCCGAATTTCAGAATTTTCCAATTTATGATTTTTTTCAAATTTACGAATTTTACAGATTTTCGAATATTCAAATTTAAGAATATTCAGAAACATTTTTTAGATGGGTTTTCGTTCATTTGGATATTTCCGAATTGACTAATTTGTCGAAATTTGTTAAAGAAATAAGTTGGAATGAAACGAATTGCACATGTCTAGTCAATAACTGGAAAACCTCAGATAATGTATGCCAAATTATAAACAGTATATATACATCCGATTGTATTCATACGCTCCTATATTATTGTATTATTACTTAATATAGTTACGGTATGTATTAAAGTACTTTATTTAGTCATTAGTGTGCAATCTCAAACAAAAAACACACCATGAGGTGGATTTACTAAAGGCAAATAGACTGTGCACTCTGCAAGTGCAATTGCTCCCGAGCTTAGGTGAAGCTTCAGTTTGCAAAGAATACCCAATCCACATGCATGGAAAAAAAAAAAACAGCATTTTTGCTATCACATGATTGGATGATGAAATTCATCAGAGCGTATCCTCATTTACTAATCTCTGGCGCATCTGCACTTGCAAAGTTGCTCAGTCTATTTGCCTTTAGAAAATCAAACCCATTAACACTGACATGGTAGTCTTACTATACTCCATTATTACCTCAATATAGGCTTGGAGCCACTGATCAAAGCTGAGGGAGTATCTCTATTCCTGTGATCCACAGAAACAGGGGGTTGCAGGCATGCCGATAGACTCATCCAAAATGTACTGTGCACCTGAATACAGAAGAACTCACGCCCACTGACGCATTTCACCCTGCTTAGTCATAGGACGTAACGCGTTGGGGGACCAAAGGGACACCAGACTTTATCTAAAAAAAAAAAAAAAATTAATATTGGCCTGAGTGCACTATAATTTGGCATCTCCACATAAAGCTTGCTCACTGTGGTGCAAAACTTTGTTATTTTCAACCAAAGTCTGCCAAATAGACACCAAAATGTATCCAAAAAATCTCTGATCTTGTTCCCATTGCACTAAATTGTGGCCTCATCATACAGACTGGCTCTGCGAGCCATTGTTTACTAAATAAAGAAAGCTTGCAGGGAAAATCAATTTAAATGTCATTTTTTGTTTATAAATGGTAATTTTGCTGCAGCGGGTTCTATTCATGGTACAGATGCTCTGTACCATGTATAGAACCTGTTGCAGCAAAACTGACATTTATAAAGAAAAAAATGACATCCATGCAAGCTTTCTTTATTTAGTAAACAATGGCTCGCAGAGCCAGTCTGTATGACAAGTAGATTAAGGGGAACCCCCCAGGCACTATTTTTTAAAGGAATTTTTACATGTTTCATTTTAAGCATCATTAAAATCACTGCTTATTTAAAAAACAAAAAACAATGTTTGCATTGATACATGTCCCTCAAGGCAGTATCTGGGCCCCCCGTACCCTTTTTATGGCCAATAACTTCAAAGTGGGGACTTTTGATTTTTCAAGTTCGGGTCCCATAGACTTCAATAAGGTTCACAGTTTGGGTCTGAGCTTTTTGCAATGTTCGGGAGTTCTGGTGCGAACCGAACCGGGGGGAGGGGGGGGGGGGTGTTTGGCCCATCACTTATGTCATATACAACTTTACAAAGTAATACGTAGACAAATGAACGGTTTCATACATACATTCATATTTGGAGCCTATGATGTGCGATGTATGATTTTCAGTAATTTTCATTTTCAGTAAGTTTCATTTCTTTTCTTCTTAGAGTTTCTTCGGGATCCACTATCACTGTAAATGTGAATTCGCAATAACTTGCGAAGTGGATCGAACTCTCAAAAATAAAATTTTTGGATATTGCAAGAAACCAAATGATCCACAGAAGTAAAATCAACAACTACATGTTATCATCTGTATGCTTATACAATGTATCAGATTCCCTTCAAACAGAAGCATGAAGTATGTTGGTGCCTCTGAAATTTTCCAATGGATTTGAAGTATTCACATTTCAGAAGATGGCTATATTCTTTCTAGCCTATCCTTTTCTATTCTTTTATTTTCTATTCTATTCTCATCAATTCTATTCTAATTGATTCTATTCCTTTCTATTTATATTATTTTATATTCTATTTATTCTTTTCAAAATTCACATTTTGGAAGATGCCCATATTCTTTCTATTTTATTCTGTTCCATTCTAATGCCCCATACACACGGTCTGATTTTCCCACGGAAAACGTGCGATCGGATCTAGTTGTCGGAAATTCCGACCGTGTGTGGGCTCCATCAAACTTTTTCCGTCGGATTTTCTAACGCACAAAGTTTGAGAGCTGGATCTAAAATTTTTCAACAACAAAATCCGATCGCATAAATTCCAGTCGTGTGTAGACAATTCCGACGGACAAAGTGCCACGCACGTTCAGAATAAACTAAGAGATGAAAGCTATTGGCTACTGGCCCGTTTATAGTCCCGACATACGTGTTTGGCCTCACCTCATTCAGAACGATCGGATTTTCCGACAACTTTGTGCGACCGTGTGTATGCAACACAAGTTTCAGACAAAATCCGTCGGAAAAAATCTGACGGATTTTGTTGTCGGAATGTCCGACCGTGTGTATGGGGCATAAGATGAAATTTGAATTTCTATTTTATTCTATTCTATTTGAAATTCCAATTTCAGAAGATGGCTATATTCTTTCTATGTTATTCTATTATATTCTATTGGAAATTAGAATTTTTCGTTAGATGGCTATTTTCTTTATATTTGATTCTATTGTAATTTCAAAATTTTAATTGCTGAAGACAGCTATATTCTTTCTGTTCTATTCTATTTTTTTATTCTATTCTATTCTTTTATTTCTATTATTTTCTATTTTATGCTATTCTTATATTTTCTGTTCTATTCTATTCTGTTTTATTGTATTGAATTGTTTGGGAGCCACGTCGCACGACCGCGCAATTGTCAGTTAAAGCGATGCAGTGCCGAATTGCAAAAAGTGCTCTGGTCTTAAAGCGGGAGTCCACCGGGACTCCGCGTTTTTTTTTTTTTTTTAAAAGCCAGCAGCTACAAATACTGCAGCTGCTGACTTTTAAAATAGTGACACTTACCTGTCCAGCGCGCCCGCGATGTCGGCACCCGAAGCCGATCTCTAGATCGTCTCTCGGGTCCTGCCGCCGCCATCTTGGGTATGGGAATCAGGAAATGGAGCCTTTCGGCTTCATTTCCCGGTTCCCTACTGCGCATGCGCGAATCGCGCTGCGCAATAAGGACGGTCCCCGCTGCCTCTGGGATCTGTGTTTCCCAGCAGGCAGCGGGGCACTTGCGGAAAGGGGCGGGCACTTGCGGAAAGGGGCGTAATATACACCCCTTTCCGCAGAGAGCTATCCCGGAAGTGGGTGCAGAATACCTGTACTGTACAGGTATCTGCACCCCCCTCCCCCTTGAAAGGTGCCAATTGTGGCGCCGGAGGGGGGGAGGGTTCCGATGAGCGGAGGTCCACTTTAGGGTGGACCTCCGCTTTAAGCCAGCAAAATGGTCCGATCTGAAAGTAGTTAAAAAGTAAAAAGTTTCTTCGGGATCCACTACCACTGTAAATGTGAATTCGGACTAATTTGCGAAGTGGATCGAACTCTCAAAAATAACATTTTTGGATATTGCAAGAACCCAAATGATCCACAGAAGTAAAATCAACGACTACATGTTATCATCTGTATGCTTATACAATGTATCAGATTCCCTTCATACAGAAGCATGAAGTATGTTGGTGCCTCTGAAACAGAGTAACTAAATAATTTTCGGACGAAAACGATATTCCGAAATGAAATATTTCAGTGTGCACATGTCTACTGCATACTAGCTCAATATGCCTTTGCCTTACAGACTTTTTTTATTTAAAAAATAAATAAAAAATCTCTGTGCGGGTATACAACCCTGAGCTAAACAATAATTACATTCTTCATAAATACAGTATGCATCTTAGATTTGTAATGGACATCTTTTATACTTCCTGGCCTTGCAGCAAATCTTCTCTAAGCCCTGTTACACACGGTCGGACATTCCGACGGAAAATGTCCGATCGGACCGTGTTGTCGGATAATCCGACCGTGTGTGGGCTCCATCGGACTGTTTCCATCAGAATATCCGACGGACAAAGTTTTAGAGCGGGGCTATAAAACTTTCCGACAACATGATCCGATCGGACTTTGTCCGAATGTGTGTAGAGAATTCCGATCGGACAAAGTGCCACGCATGCTCAGATCAAATTCCTAGACCAAAGCTATTGGCTACTAGCCTGAACATAATAAGAAGGGGAAATAGACTTGGCGCTATACCGTTTTGGTTTGAACAATTAATAATTGGTTATGGTTTATGGTTTGCTGGTAAATAAAAAAATAAAAGTAGAATAAACCTAAATAAAAGTGAAAACTATCTGTTCATACCCAACAGTACTCTCCAATAATTATTTATACATATATGTTCTGGTGCTTCCTTATAAATGTTAATAAACCATAAATAAACATGCAATCTATTTAAGTATTAAAGTGCAAGTGCCAGTGAAAAAACATGTGCGAGTGTGCCGCCGTCTAAGCAAGAGGTGTACGCTGCCTGGCCACGCCCTACGCGTTTCGTCATTCAGACGTCATCTGGAGCCTAGGCTGCTCACCTTTTTCATTTTAATTTTAATTTTAAATATTTATTTTTTATTTTTTCACGGGTCATTTGTCACATGGTATTTTATGTGAGCACTAATTGAGATACAATATACAAAATTGTTAGTTAATCATATATTTACTTATTTATTTATTTTAGAGTTGTAATAGCGTATTTCAACACTCGCACATGTTTTTTCACTGGCACTTGCACTTTAATACTTAAATAGAGGTATTGCATGTTTATTTATGGTTTATTAACATTGATAAGGAAGCACAAGAACATATATGTATAAATAATTATTGGAGAGTACTGTTGGGTATGAACAGATAGTTTTCACTTTTATTTAGGTTTATTCTACTTTTATTTTTTTTTATTTACCAGCATGCTGGAAAATTTATATAAACCATAACCAATTATTAATTGTTCAAACCAAAACAGTATAGCGCCAAGTCTATTTCCCCTTCTTATTTCATTTTACTGTTTTCACCCACATTGGGTGGAAATTGAATAGAGGCCGCTCATACCAAAATTACACCAAACTGCTCCATAGCGCGACCTTACTCCCTTCTCCTTCCTTTTACTAGCCTGAACGTAGTCCCGTCGTAACGAAATAACGTCATCACGTTACGCTCGATTGGATTTTCTGACAACTTTGTCCTACCGTGTGTATGCAACACAAGTTTCGGACAAAATCCGTCGGACAAAATCCGATGGATTTTGTTGTCGGAATGTCCGACCCGTGTGCACAAGGTCTTAGACTATTGGTTCTTCTTTACATATTCTTATGTGTGTTTAGATGCTTCATGATCTCCACTATTGAGAGTTTTTGAAAACACATTTAATTCTTAAATAGCTTCTCGCAAATCCCCAAATGCCCTTTATCTTTTATTTAACGAAATGCAACCTAAAAAATATTATAATAAGAATAAGCCCTTTGATGACTTTCCCGCAGACCATGCCTGTGCTAATTGGGTGTTGCAATGTGAATTTGAAATGGAACTTTGATCTGGGCATCCTTGGTTTTGACCTTGGCGCTCGCATCCCACCATTTTTAGGTCATTACTGGATTACATGCCTCGTTGGTTCATTTGTGTGACCAGTGTTGGAAATAAAGGGCATGCAAAAAAAAAAAAAGTTCCATCCTTTCCAACAAGGCAAGGCGGGAGAGAATTGAAGTTTATGCGAGAGAGCGGTGTAGGGCGACAGGAGTGCCGTCAGAGAAAAGCGCGATTGTTAGGTTAAAAATACAAAAGATAACGCGGAATTAGTAATGTGAAAGTGTTTATTGCGCATGAAATTGGAAGCATATTTGTGCTGCGAACCAATGATTGAGTCAAATTGCCTTACGCTGACTGCCGGTGACATTATCGGTTTATGGCGGCATAAATGTGAACGCAGCTTATTACCTGCTGCAAAAATTCAAGAAAATAGTTAAAAATAATATAAGCTCAGTGTACAGTGACTCTGAAAGGCTTCACTGCTGCAAATTTAAATTGTATATCAGCTGGAGAGGCGGTTGCATCACAATTACTGTAGGCTGATATTAATGCCAGTATCCTACACTGCTGTCACGTACCTGGTCTTGAGGCCCAGGTGATGAGCGGGTTCCCCTTGCGGCTGAGTGCACAACACACTTGAGGATGGTGACGGGGGATGCTGAGCACAGAGAAGCACGGGTTGCCAGCTGTACTGTAGAGAAGTGGATCTGCAGTGATGTGACCTCTTCAGATGAGAGCCAGGTGGTGAAGGCAGCTGGTCCAGGATGGCACACTGGAATGTGCAAGCAGGCCACATCAGGCAGATCGCAGCAGGCAGGGATTGGACAGGAGATGTGGTCAGGAGCAAGATCAAAGTCATACACAGTGGTCAAGCAGAGGAATGAACAGGAACATGGTCAGGATTAAGCCAAGGTCATACACAGGAAGCAGGCTGGAGCACATCTGTAGAGCAAGCCAAGGCCAGAGCCAGGAGAGAAGCAAGAGATAAGTCCAAAAGCAAGCCGGGCTGGTAACAAGAAATGTAGAAGTGCTGAGCTTAGGAACACAGGTTACAGGGAACTAAAGACCAATCAGCAAGGTCTGTCATCCTTATAAAGGCCAGAAGGTGCCAAGAACTATCGTACATGGTGTGTGCTAACACACACAAGCGTGCAATGGCTTAATACCATTATGTTTGCACACATTCCTGCACAAGTGAGTACGCTCATGTTGCATATTAGCAAATGTGTCAGGTTTCTGTGCCTTTTTCTGTTTGCCTAAATATTTGAAATTGCAATTTGTAAAGCCCAATTCTGGTCAATTTTAATAAGAGAGTCCCAACCAGTGCTTTAGCAGTTCATCTGAAATACTATTTTCTAGTACTCTTCCAAGCAGTACCTCTTCTCCATCACAAGATGTCCTCAGTATTCTGAGTTGAATGATGCCCAGCATCTTTAAATCTAAAGACTGAGCACATACTGTGAGTTCAGGGCATATTGAACTCACCATGAACAACAACCTCCTGCACTCAAATGTGGTGCCCAAAGAACAATAGGTTTCCACCTTTCCAAATCTGTCAGGAAAGGTTCCACCTGCTGGTGGCGCTGTCGGACATTTGGCTTGCAGTACTGATGTCCACAAGTGGGTGTCTCCTGGCAGTCTGGAACTGTCAGGAGAGCTTTCACCTGCTGGTGGCACTGATCCTTGGGCTGCAGTACTGGTGTCCACCAGCGGGTGGTTCCCGGCAGTGTGGATCCGACATCAATTCCTGCGGTAAGGCGTCACCTGAGCCTGATTGCAGGAGATGTGTATAAATACCCAACAATACACACACACACCTTGCCTTGATATTTTTTTTGCGCCCTATCCTGAACCTGTGAACCTGTCCCTCCTGTGACCCTGTTACCCTTACCTTTGCCTTGCAGCCTGATCCATCCATCCTCTCCCTGTCCTGTTTTGTTCCCCGTCCCCATCTACTGATCTCCTGTTTATGACCCTGGCCTGGCTATGTTTATGATTGCGGTATTCCCCATTTATTATATATACCTATCTGGCTATTGTTATTTGTGGGTGTCTGTGAGTTGGTTTGTTGTGCACTGTGTTATATTGGAGGTGGTTGTGTTTATATTTTCACTTATCTTAATAAATCACAATATTTTCAATTTACATACGTTTGGTTTCCTCTGTTGCTGTCCACACAGTTCTGGTCACACCTGATTCATGACAAAATCCAAGGTAAATGGTGCCACTACGCTTTGCTGCCCTCTTAAAACGAAGCCCTTGTACACACGGTCGGAGATTCCAACGGAATGTGTCCTATCGGACTGTGTGTGGTATGCATCGGACTGTTTCCATCGGAATATCTGTCGGACCCAATTTTCCAACTTGTTGGAAATATTTTCCGACAAACTGGTCCGATAGGACATACTCTGATCATGTGTAGAGAATTTTGATCGGACAAAGTGCCACGCATGCTCAGATCAAATTCCTACATCAAAGCTATTGGCTACTAGCCTGAATGTAGTCCCATTGTAATGAAATTACGTCATCACGTTCTGAAAGATCGGATTTTTCAACAACTTTGTCCGGCCGTGTGTATGCAACAGTTTCGGACAAGATCCGACGGACAAAATCCGAGGGATTTGGTTGTTGAAATCTTCCGACCGTGTGTACAGGGGCTTAGGGGGGCACTTTATGTTCAGCACTGAAAAACAACAGAAAGAAGGCGTACCCAATGAGGAGCTGTAGGGGTACCCAATGAGGAGCTGAAGACCAATCAGCAAAGTCTGAGAACCCCAATTCTGATCTAAGGGGGGCACTTTATGTTCAGCACTGAAAAACAACAGAAAGAAGACGTACCAGCCTGGTGCATCACCTTCAAATACCATTTATTGATACATAAAAGCAATCATTATACTCACAAACAGATTATTTCACAAGCACATCAATATATTCAAAGTTGCAGATGCCAAATCTGTAGCACTTGCTCCCCAGCATGGGATAAAAAACATCTAGGTCCAATATGGCTGACACGTTTCAATGGGTAAAGGCGTCAGCCATATTGAAACATGTTTCAGAGCCACAGTGGCTCTCACGAAGAGGGGTACCCAATGAAACGCTTCAGCCATATTGGACATGGGTGTCTTCTTCCCATTCTGCAGAGCAAGTGCTACAGATTTGGCATCTGTGATTTTGAATATATTGATGCACTTGTGAACTAATTTGCTTGTGAGTACCGTATAATGATTGCTTTTATTTATCAATAAATTATGCTTGAGGGTAATGTGACAGGCTGGCATGCACTCTTTCTGTTTTAAATTCAGGATGGCACAATGGAACATGCATGCAGGCTTACAACAAGCAGATCGCAGCAGGCAGGGCTTGGACAGGAGACGTGGTGGGTGAGGAGCAAGAGCCAAGGTCATACACAATAGTCAAGCAGAGGAATAAAAAGGAACATGGTCATGAGCAAGCCAAGGTCACACACAGGAAGCAGGCTGGAGCAGGTCCCTGGAGCAACCCAAGGTCAGAGCCAGGAGAGAAGCAAGCCAGGTCGATAACGGGAAATTCATTAGTACCGAGAACATGGGTTACAAGGAGCTGAAGACCAATCAGCAAAGTCTGAGAACCCCAACTCTGGTCAATATTATTAAGAGAGTCCCTACCACTGTTTTAGCAGTTCAGCTGCAATACTACTTTTCAATGCTGTCCCATGCAGTACCTCTTCTCCATCACAAGATCTCCTCAGTATTCTGAGTTGAATGATGCCCAGCATCTTTAAACCTGAAGACTGAGGACATACTGTGAGTTCAGGGCATATTCAACTCACCATGAACAACAACTTCCTGCACTCAAATGTGGTACTCAAAGACCAATAGGTTTCCACAGTTTCATTTCCAAGGCAAATGGTGCCACCATGCTTTGCTGCCCTCTTAGGACTGAGGGTGTCCCTTTATGCTCAGCAGCACTGAAAAACAACAGCAAGAAGGCATACCAGCCTGGTGCATCACCTTAAAAACACTATTTAATGATACATAAAAGCAATCATTATACTCAAAAATAAATAAGAATGGTGCTGATGTTATCACATCAACACTGTTGTCCGTGTAACTACTGTACACTGCACATGCAGGGCTCCGTGGTGACTATTCCCCCATAGGGGGTAAATTCAATATTGAAAACAGAAAGAGGGAGCACCAGCCTCTCACTTTACCCTCAAGCACCACTTATTAGATACATAAAAGCAATCCTTATAGTCACAAACAAATGAGTTCTCAAGCGCATCAATATATTCAAAGACACAGTTGCCAAATGTGTAGCACTTGCTGCCCCCCCCCCCCCCCACCCCAGCATTGGAAAAAAACATCCAGGTCCAATATGGCTGATGCGTTTCAATAGGTAAAGGCATTAGCCATATTGGAACGTGTTTCAGAGCCACAGTGGCTCTCATAAAGAGGGGTTACCCAATGAAACAAGACAGCCATATTGGACCGGAATGGTTTCTTCCCAAGCTGGGGGGCAAATATTACACATTTGGCACCTGTGACTTTAAATATATTAATGTACTTGCAAACTCATTTGTTTGTGACTATAATGATTGCTTTTATGTATCAATAAGTGGTGCTTGAGGGTAAAGTGACAGGCTGGTGCGCCCTCTGTCAGAAACCATGAAATCAGACCAAGACAGAAGTACAGTTAAATCACACTTGTTTAATAATAAAAGTAAATAGAACAAAACATAGTCAAAACATAGCCAGAGTTTGGTAACCAGAATGGATAGTCAGCCAAGCCAGAAGTCATGAATCAATGTATTAGAACAGCAAGCAGGATCTGGAGCCAGAAGGGATGTCAGCCAAGCAAGTCTTTCAACAGGAAAATGGGAGATAATCTCTGTGATGTTGACCAAGGCAAAGGCAGAGATCCACTGAGCTGGATGGCTTAAGTAGGCAGGACTGACGAGCAGGATATCATCAACAGCTGAGTAACATTGGAGAGAAAGGAGCTGCCAATTAGCCGACAGCTGATCGGCCAGCTCAGAGAAGGAAGGGCTTAGCCCAGCCCTGACACCTGCTTTCTGTTTTCAATATTGAACTTACCCCCTATGGGGGAACAGTCACCGTTGAGCCCTACATGTGCATTGTAGTTACACGGACAACAGCACTGATGTGATAACATCAGCACCATTCTCTGTACCATTACGGGTTAGTTTACACTTGCTTCAAAACATGGCTTCGGACAGGCTTTGTTAAAGCTCTCTGAATGACAGTCAAAGTTCCTGTCACTAAATAAAATGTCCTGTTTACACCTGCTTTTTCTTGGTGCTTCGATGAGGCCTCAATGAGGCTTTGGTGGAGCTTCGATGGGGCTTCGGTGAGGCTTCAGTGTGGCTTCGGTGTGGCTTCAAAGGAGCTTATCCATAGACTTCTATGGAGGCTTTGAAGACGCTTTGAAGCACCACTAAGGACTCATTTACACTTGCTTCAGCTTCAACAAGGCTTCGGACAGGCTTTGTTAAAGCTCTCTGAACGCTAGTCAAAGCTCCCATCACTAAATAAAATGGTTAGCTTACAATCCTGTTTATAACTGCTTTTGCTTTTATAGCTCAAAAAATTAAAACCGCAGAGGTGATAAAATACCACCAAAAGAAAGCTCTGTTTGTGGGGAAAAAAAAGACGCAAATTTTATTTGGGTACAGCGTCATGATTGAGCAATTGACCCAGTGCCAAATTGTAAAAAGTGCTCTGGTCGGGAAGGGGGTAAATCTTCGAGGGGTGAAGTGGTTAAACCCCATAATCTAAATTACTTGGCCATTTTATTATTATTATTATTATTATTAAATTCATTTTAGTTATAATTTATCCATTATTATTATTACTATTATTATTTAATTGTTCACAAAAACTAATACTTCATCAACTACCCTTCCATGATGTTCATTTTACATAGAATCAGACACATTAAGCTTCCCTTAATTCATCACTTCTAAGTATATATACTTCTTAGTTTATGTCTGTTTACATGGGAATAAAAAAGACAATCAAACATTATTTGATATTTGTTTTGATGTCATTTTATCCTATGTTATAAACTTTCAATAAATTTTGATTGTGAAAAAAAAAAAAAAGATATTAGAACCCCTAACATATAAATAATATAATGGAACCCCTAAGAAATAAGATATAGGAACCCCTAGAAAATACATAGTATATAGGAACCCCTAAGAAATAAATAATATATTGGAACCCCTAGAAAATAAATAATATTAAGGGACCCCTAATAAATAAATAAGATATAGGAACCCCTAGAAAATACATAGTATATAGGAACCCCTAAGAAATAAATAATATATTGGAACCCCTAGAAAATAAATAATATTAATGGACCCCTAATAAATAAAATATTGGAACCCCTAAGAAATTAATATAATATTGGTACCCCTAACATATAAATAAGATAATGGAACCCTTACAAAAAATGGGATATCGGAAACCCCTAGGAAATAAATAAGATATCAGAGCCCCTAATATTTAAAAAAAATATACTGGAACCCCTAAGATATAAAAAAAAAAGATATTTAAACCTTTTAGAAATAAATAAGATAATGCAATCCCTAAGAAATACATAACATATTGGAAACCTTTAACAAATAAATGTGATACTGGAACATACAGTATAATAAAACAAATAAGATATTGGAACCCCTAACATATATATACAATATTGGAACATATAAGAAATAAGATATTGAAACCCCTAGAAAATAAATAAGCTATAGGAACTAATAACATATAAAAAAAATATATTGGAATCCATAGAAAATAAATAAGATACCGGAACATCAAAGAAATGAATAATATATTGGAACCCAAGCATATAAATAAGATACTGGAACTCCTAAGAATAGAAGATATTTGAACCTCTAATAAAAAAAAAAAATAAGATATTGCAACCCCTAAGAAATAAACCAGAAATTGGAAATCCCTAACATTTAAAAAAACATTCGGAACCCCTAAGAAATAAACAAGATATTATAACCCCTAAGAAATAAATAAAATATTGGTACCTTTAACATATAAAAAATATATTTGAATACTTTGTGAAACAAAAAAAAAATATATATATTTGAACCTTTTAGCAATAAATAAAATAATGTAAACCCCTAAGAAATGAATGCACTATTAGTACCCCTAACATATAAATGAGATATTAGATCCCTTAGCAAAAAAATAGGATATCGGAAACCCCTAGGAAATAAATAAGGTATTGGAGCCACTAACATTTAAAAAAAGATATTGGAACCCCTAAGATATAACAAAAAGATATTTGAACCCTTTAGAAATAAATAAAATAATGTAATCCCTAAGAAATACATAAGATATTGCAACCCTTTAACAAATAAATGTGATACTGAAACCTCCAAGAAACAAAATGAGCCATTGGAACCCCTAGAAAATAAATAAGCTATAGGAACTCCTAACATATAAAAAAAATATATATATTGGAATCCCTAGAAAATAAATAAGATACTGGAACTCCTAAGAAATAAATAAGATATTTGAACTAATAAACTACTCTAATAAAAAAAATACGATATTGGAACCCCCTAATAAAAAAATAAGATAATGGAACCTCTAATATTTAAAAAAAGATTTTGGAACCCCTCGGAAATCAATACCATAATAGAACCCCTAAGAAATAAATAAAATATTGGAACCCCTAACAAATAAATGTGATACTGGAACCTCTAAGAAACAAATAAGATATTGGAACCCAAACATATACATAAGATATTGGAACATATAAAAAAAAAATAAGATATTGAAACCCCTAGAAAATAAATAAGCTATAGGAACTAATAACATGTAAAAAAGATATTGGAATCCATAGAAAATAAATAAGATACTGAAACATCTAAGAAATGAATAATATATTATAACTCAAACATATAAATAAGATACTGGAACTCCAAATAAATAAATAAGATATTAGAACCCCTAAGAAATAAATAAAATATTGGAACCCCTAACATATCAAAAAGATATTTGAACCCTTTAGCAATAAATAAGATACTGCAATCCCGAAGAAATAAATACGATATCCTCTAGCAAACAAATATGATATTGGAACCCCTAACATATAAATAAGGTATTAGAACATCTAAGAAATGAATAATTTACTGGGAAACCTAAGAAATAAATAAGATATTGAAACCTCTAAGAAATAAATAAGATATTGAAACCTCTAAGAAATAAATAAGATATTAGAATACTATACAAAAAGATGTAGGAACCCCTTAGAAATAAATAAGATATTGGAACCCCTAATAAATAAATAAATACAATATTAGAACCCCTAAGAAATAAATAAGATTTTTAGAATACCTAAGAAATAAATAAGATATTGGAACCCCTAAGAAATAAATAAGACATGGAAACCTCCTTTTCTTCCCATAAATATTCAAGTCACTTCGTTTTCCCAAGCAGATGTTTTCTGGAGAAATGCTGAATTTGAAATTGGCTCCATAAAATGTATTGCAGCATCTCTCTGGTGATCGGAAAACTCTACTTAGACTAATTAAACAGAATAATTGCAATTAAAATCTGTAATTTATTTTTATTTATTTTTTCTTTAATACTCACACTCAGAGTTTTTGGTGATATAAGTAGGTGTAGAGGGAAAAGGATCTAAAGAACATGGATAAGAGGAAAAACGTTCAAGAAAAAAAAAAAGTACAGCAGCCACCTCCATCCTATGCCTTACATGAAATAGCTTCCTAAAGCCGCGTACACACGGGCGGACTGTCTGTCCAACTTAGTCCGCTGAAACACATTTCAGCGGACAGTCCGCTCGTGTGTGGGCTTCAGCGGACTTTTTCAGCGTGCAGTCTGGCGGACTAAGGCCGCGTACACACGAGCGGATTGTCTGCCCAACTAAGTTCGTCAGACAATCCGACAGACAGTCCGTTCAACTTTTGAATGAACGGACTTGACCACACACGATGAACAGACAGTCCACTGAAAACGTGCGCGATGACGTGTACAACACGTACGACGGGACTAGAAAAACGACGTCCAATACACAGCAATGCAACCTTCGGCCGTGTAAATCCTTTCTGAGCATGCGCCATACTTAGTCCGTCCAACTTGCCTACTCACGAGCGGACTGTCCGCTGAAACCAAGTTTGGACGGACAATATTACGGAAATTCCGAAAGACAAAGTCCGTCAGACTGTCCGCTGAAAAAGTCAGCTGAAGCCCACACACGAGCGGATTGTCCGCTGAAACACGGTTCAGCGGACTAAGTTGGGCAGACAATCCGCCCGTGTGTACGCGGCCTTAGTCTTTCGGAATTTCCGTAATATTGTCCGTCCAACTTTGGTTTCAGCGGACAGTCCGCTCGTGAGTAGGCTAGTTGGACAGACTAAGTATGGCGCATGCTCAGAAAGGATTTACACGGCGGAAGGTTGCATTGCAGTGTATTGGACGTCGTATTTCTAGTCCCGTCATACGTGCTGTACACGTCATCACGCAAGCTTTCAGCGGACTGTCTGTTCATCGTGTGTGGTCAAGTCCGTTCATTCAAAAGTAGGACGGACTGTCCGTCGGATTGTCTGACGGACTTAGTTGGCCAGACAGTCCGCCCGTGTGTACGCGGCTTTATAGTGCCGAGTCCTCTCCTCTGACCCCAGTGCCTGAAACATGTCAACTTTGGAGTAAAAAGGTTTCTCCTCTCGAGGCTCTGAGCTTGGACATTCCAGCACAGAGCTCTGCAGATTCAGCATGGTTTCTACCGAGGCTGGGTGATGTAGACATTCAGATAGATTGAGGTCAGAGATGAAGGATTTTAACCCCTTCAATACCAGACACTTTCCCCCCTTCCTGCCCAGGCCAATTTTCAGCTTTCAGCGCTGTCGCTGTTTAAATGACAATTGCGCAGTCGTGCTACACTGTATCCAAACAACATTTCTATAATTTTGTTTCCACAAATGTAGAATTTTTTTTGGTGGTATTTGATCACCTCTGGAGTTTTTTTTTTTTTTTTTTTTTTTGCGCTATAAACAAAAAAGTCTGACAATTTTGAAAAAAAAAGTTTTTCTTAGTTTCTGTTATAAAATTGTGTAAATGAGTGTATTTTTTCCTATACTGATGAGGCTGCACTGACCGGCACTGATAAGGCAGTACTGAAGGGCACTGACGAGGTGGCACCAATGAGGTGGCACTGATGGGCACTGATATGCGACACTGGTGGGCACTGATAGACATCACTGATAGGTAGCACTGATATGCAGCACTGATGGGCACTCATAGGCGGTACAGATGGGCATTCATAGGTGGCACTGATGGGCACTGATAGGCGACACTGGTGGTCACTGAAAGGCTGCACTGATGGGTACTTATAGGTGGCACTGATGGGCACTGATAGGCGACATTGATGGTCACTGAAAGGCTGCACTGATGGGTACGTATAGGTGCCACTGACGGGCACTGATAGGCAGCACAATGGGCCCTGATAGGTGGCACTGATGGACATGGATGGGCACTGATAGGTGGCACTGATGGACACTGATGGGTGGCACTGATGGAATCTGGTAGATGGCACTGATGGGCATCACTGCTATGGAGGCTCTGGCAGGCATTGCTGATGGGCACTGATTGGCATCATATGTGGGCACACATTGGCATCATATGTGGACACTCATTGGCATCCCTGGTAGTCATCAGTGGAGGCCATCCCTGGTGGTCCTAGTGGCATCCCTGATGGTCATCCTCGGGAGGGCTGCACTGATAATCAGTCGGTGCAGACCCCCCTTTGTCAGGAGAGCAGCCAATCGGCTCTCCTCTACTCGTGTCTGTCAGACGTGAGTGAGGAAAATATACAAAATACGGCTTTTCCTGGTCACACCGTGCTCAGCTATGATTGGACACAGCTGATCACGTGGTAAAGTGTCTACATCAGAGAGTCTTTGCCTAGATCGGAGATGCGGTCTATCAGACCTGACACATCACCGATCGTCGCACGGGGGGGGGGGGGGGGGGGCGCGCCGGCTTGTTATCCTGATCCCGTCATATGATGTCCAGTCAGGATAACAGAACCTTGCCGACGTCATAGTGCTATATGGCGGGCGGGAAGTGGTTAAGTTATACCAAAGGCACCTAGTGTAAATACCTGAACTTATTTGACTTGGTAGGTAGCCTCATAAAACCTTGTAAAATCCTCTGTACAGCATTACCCCCACCGGAAAAGAGGGGAGGAGCAGGACTTGAGGCCAATCAGGTGATTCCTGGATTCTCATGTGATGACAAAGAACACGCTGATAGGAGGAGAGCTCAGAGAGTTGATATCCTCACTCTCCTACGTTTTCCTTCACTGTCCTATGACAAGCTGTAGGTGGGGAGGTGAACTTGGCTGTGTGCCTTAACTGCAGTCAAGAAAACACCTCCTCGCCACCCGCTTTGACCCCCATTGAACCCTGCAGTAGTGCGCCGCAAACCGCGTGCTTTGCACGTAGCTGTGGGATGTGTAAAGGGCGACCGCATTCACTTGAATAGGTCATGTTCGGTGGGTTCTACGCCTGCCAAAAGCAACATGGGGGGGTATCATTACTGCCACGACCACTAAGCAAATCATCACTACCAGGAGTGGCCCATCCATTAGCCACTTGCTGACCAGCTGCCCTCATTATAATGCGGCAGGTCGGCACGATCCCGCAAGCCTTCGTAGCTTAACATTGGCTCCTTTAAGCGGGATAGCAGGCGCGTGCCCCCGCTGCACTGCGGGGGTGCCGATGCGACGCCCAACGATCGCGATGACCGCCGGCCACAAACGATCGCGGGCACGAGAGGCAGAACAGGGACGTGTGTGTGTAATCACACAATTCCCTGTTCTGTTTTGTGACAGATCGTGAATTCCTAATAGTAGGGAATCACGATCTGTCATTTCCTCTAGGTCAGTCCTCTCCCCCTTCAGTTAGAACACACACTAGGGAACACAGTTAACCCCTTGATCGCCCCCTAGTGTCAACCCCTCCACTGCCAGTGACATTTTTACAGCAATCAGTGAATTTTTTTATAGCACTGATCGCTGTATAAATGCCAATGGTCCCAAAAATGTGTCAAAAGTGTCCGATGTGCCCGCCATAATGTCGCAGTCCTGATAAAAATCACAGATCGCCGCCATTACTAGTAAAAAAAAATGCTATAAATCTATCACCTATTTTGCAGACGCAATAACTTTTGTGCAAACCAATCAATATACGCTTAGTGCATTTTTATTTTTTTTTACCAAAAATATATAGAAGAATACATATCGGCCTAAACTGAGGAAAAATTTGCTTTTTTTAAAAAAAAAATGGGGATATTTATTATAGCAAAAACTTCAAAATAATGTGTTTTTTTTTTTTTAAATTTACGCTCTTTTTCTGTTTATAGCGCAAAAAATAAAAACCGCAGAGGTGATCAAATACCACCAAAAGAAATCTCTATTTGTGGGGAAAAAAGGACAATTTTGGTTGGGTACGACATCGCATGACCGCGCAACTGTCAGTTAAAGTGACGCAGTGCCGAATCGCAAAAAAAATGGCCTGGTCATTCAGCAGCCAAATCTTCCGGGGCTGAAGTGGTTAAGGGTGCATGGGCACTGCCCGCCGTCCATCGCCCCCTTCCCTATCCATGTGTCCGGCCCCTTTCAGGACACCGGCGCACTGATTAGAGCCAGAGGCTTTAATAGGCTTCAATATAGGTTGGCCTCGGGTTGCAGAGCACACGCTCCCATCCCACCCACGTGTGTCAATATTCGCTGTTGTAACACTGATCCTCCTCCCGGTCAATCAGGAAGCAGGTTTTGACACCGGTCACCTTATTGGCTGAAAGGACAGGCGATCCTATTGGATGCCTAGGAGGAGGAGGCGAGGAGCTGGAAGCCACAGTGGAGGACAGGACACGGAGCCGCTGCACCACGCTGCCTGCTGCCTGCCACATTCCACCCCCGACGATGGTTTAAGTGCCGGCAAACAGCAGGAGGGTGCCCCTCGAAGGGGGGTTGGGTGGTTGTTTGCCACCCCCTTTAAAAAAAAAAAAAAAAAAACACCAGCCGCCACTGATCACTAGTGTGACTTGTGTACACCCCCCGGCCACTGCCTCTGTAACTAAAGGGGTAGCGGTTGGGGGACGTTAGAAGCTCACCTCAACGCGGGTTTTACAGCCCCCTTAAACCTCAGGTGTGAACAAGCCCTAAAAGTGGTTATGGAAGTACGAGATTTTTTTTTTGAAGAATCATACTTACCTAGGTGGATGCGGCATCTGTCTCCCACTGGCTCTAAGACTGAGAACTGAGCGATCAATCACCACCGATCGCTTGGTTCTCAGGGCTCCCTGAGCAGACAGCTGTCAGTCATCGATGTGTGCTTCGCCCCCCTCCCCCCATGCTCACTACTGGAGTCCTGGGCAATGTACAGCCAAACCAGCTATCTACATTGAAGTAAAAAGTGCCCCACCTGTTGAATTGTCGTTCCCCCCCCCCCCCCCCAAGTCCTTACAATCCCGAGTTGTGCCTGTTTGCAGCAGCATTCTCCTCTCTCTCTCCCCCCTCACAGAACATGGAGGCAGCAGTGGGAGGCATTGGCTCCTCCTCCTGTCAATCAACAGTGGTGTGTGTGTGTTTGTCAATAGACGCACACAGCGGTGTGCGGGGAGGGAGTGGTGTGTATGTCAATAGACGCACACAGCCCGGCTAGACAGCGAGCCTGCAGGTGTGCCCCCCCCCCATAGGAAGCATCTTTCTATAATGGTAAACAAAGAAGAGGAAGACCCTAGAAGACCCTGGGGACCCCAGAAGAGGAGGTTCAGGGGCCATTCTGTGCAATGGTTTTGCACCAGACATGTGCAATGCCGAAAAATGTTGTTTGTTTTTGTTTCATTCGTTTTTCTTTTATTGTATTTCTTTTTTCGTTTTTCGGGTCATTTGTCATGTTCTAAATTCGTTATTTCGAATAAATTCGTAACTTTGGAAATTCAGAACTTTGAAAATCTGAAATAATAACTAACTTATAATAACTATTAAATTATAGGTATTGGAATTTCCTTTCAAATTTTAGTGAACATAACAAATACGAATTCATCCAAAGTTACGAATTATCCTAAATAACAAATGCCGCATCTAAAAGAATGGAACGTAATGAATCAATAATAATAAGCAAAAATAACAATGAAAACATTTTTATTAGTATTATTATTATTTATTATTATTAATTTGCTCCATTACATTCGTTATTTCAGATAATTCGTAACTTCAGATAAATTTGTATTCGTTACGTTCACGAACAGCAAAATTTGAAAGGAAATTTCAATACCTATAATTTAATGGTTATTATTAGTTAGTTAGTTATTATTTCAGATTTTCACATTTCTGAATTTCCACATTTCCGAAATCTACGAATGCCACATCTAAACGAGTTCCATAACAAATTCCAATTTTTCCGAAGTTACCAATTAATTTGAAATAACGAATTCCGATCATAACAAATGACCCGAAAAACGATAAAAACAGAAAAAAAAAAAAACGAATGAAACAAAAACAAACACATTTTTCGGCATTGCACAGAATTCGTATTCATTACATTCACTAACAGACAAATTTGAAAGGAAATTCCAATACCTATAATTTAACAGATAGTAATGGTTATTATTATTAATTAGTCCTTATTTCGAATTGTCGGGTTTTCAAATTCTTTTGAATTTTTTAGGATTTTCATTCTTTTGAATTTTTGAATTTTCATTCATATTTTTGGATTTTCTCATTTTCAGATATTTTAATTTATCAGATTTTCGAATTTTCGAATTTACACATTTTTGGAAAAAAATGTGTTAAATGGGTTTTTGTTAATTCGAATATTTCTGAATTAACAAATTTGTCCAATTTAGTTTAAAAAAAAGGTAATTCGGAATGAATTGCACACGTCTATTTTGCACGGGGCGGCCTCAAACCTTCTCTTCTGGGGTATGACCTGTTTATTTTATTTTTTTAAGTGTTTATAACTGCTTTAAGACCCCTTTCACACCGAGGGCGTTTTGCAGGCGCTATAGCGTTAGAAATAGCGCCTGCAAAACACCCTAAAGAAGCTGCACCATTGTGTGTAGTGTGAAAGCCCCGAGGGCTTTCACACTACAGCGGTGCACTGGCAGGACATCAGAAAAAAGTCCTGCCAGCAGCTTCTTTGGAGCGGTGAAGGAGCGGTGTGTTTACCGCTCCTCCACCGCTGCTGCCCATTGAAATCAATGGGGCAGCGCTGTAATGCCGCCGGCAAAACGCCGCTATTGCGGCATATTGCCGTCGGTTTTAACCCTTTCGCGGCCGCTAGCGGCCAAAATGCGCCGCAAATCCGGCGGTAAAACGCGGCTAAAAATAGCGGCGTTTTACCGCCGACGCAAGGTGCGGTGTGGTGTGAAAGGGGTCTTAAAATCAACATTTTTTTTTAGCTTTTTTCTAATTCAAATCATTTAGACCTCTTTCACACCACACCTCACCTTGCGCCGGCGGTAAAACGCCGCTATTTTTAGCCGCGTTTTACCGCCGGATTTGCGGCGGATTTGCGGCGCATTTCGGCTGGTAGCGGTGCGCTTCTACCCCCCGCTAGCGGCCGCGAAAGGGTTAAAACCGCCGGCAATACGCCGCAATAGCGGCGCTTTGCCGGCGGCATCACAGCGCTGCCCCATTGATTTCAATGGGGAGCAGCGGTGGAGGAGCGGTAAACACACCGCTCCTTCACCGCTCCAAAGAAGCTGCTGGCAGGACTTTTTTCTGACGTCCTGCCAGGGCACCGCTGTAGTGTGAAAGCCCTCGGGGCTTTCACAATACAGACAATGGTGCAGCTTCTTTAGGGCGTTTTGCAGGCGCTATTTCTAACGCTATAGCGCCTGCAAAACGCCCTGGTGTGAAAGGGGTCTTAGGAGTCTGCAGTGAGTTAACAGTTAGCGCTTTGCTGGTCAGTGTCAAACTTTGCACGCTAAAATTTGCATCACCTGGAAATCCCTACAAGGCTTCTGTTGATAATGTCTAGATATATAAAGGGATACAATGAATCACCACTCATATTTGCATTGGCCGCTACTTGAAAAGAACGCTGCGCCCAATAACATTTTTCATTTTTATTTTTCCATTGCAGCAAATCATTTTGCCCCGTCCGGCGGTGATTAATGGCGGTTTACATTAAAGACATTAATTCTGATTTTCTCTGTTATTGTCCCTAATCTGCATATTGGAAGGCGCCCAGCTCTGCGGATATACGGCTCCGCTGGAAACAGACCCATCACATCCATTACCCGTCCTGCAACCGGTCTAAGGAAGGACGAATGTGAATAGATAGACTCCGGGGGAACGATGTCTTCTCCCTGACTGCCTATGTGTCAAAGTCCCAGAAATCAGAACCATCAATGATTTGATGCACAAAACAAGAACTGAGATCTACTGGGCAAGGCCTTAAAGCCACCTTGATTTTTTATTTTTTTTTATAAAATAAAAAACATGTTATACTTACCTGCTCTGTGTAATGGTTTTGCACAGAGCAGCCGTCCGATCCTCCTCTTCGAGTATCGCTACTGGTGCAAATGCTCCGATACCTGAAATCGATACTTTCAGCCTGGGTTCTTTCAGCTGTCAGCGGGATTCCTCCACCGACAGCTGAAATGTAAAAAAAAAAAAAAAAAAAAGTCGTAAATTATCAGTTGTTAACCACTTAAAGCGGGGTTCCACTGCCTAAATCTTTTTTTTTTTTGTTTTGTTACAATGAAGTGGATTAAGTCCTTTAAAATTATTATTCACTTGTTCCAGTTTTTATGTCACATGCGGACTTAAGCGTTTACATTGTGAAAGAACTTTGACCCATGATGACACATCCATCATGGGGTACAGGACAGCCAATTGAGACATTTCAGCACATGGACAATTGGACATACCGCCGACTTTATAAATAGACCTGATCTGGCGGCCATTTTACATTCTGTCTTTTGTCAGTGTAGGGACAGGACGCTGTGTAGAGCAGGGACAGTCAGTTTAATCGCTAGCTATTACTATTAGGTCCACAAAGGTCCTTTTAAGGACTAGTATAGATGTACAGTATATAGGGTTGTACACATATAATATACTTTCTTTCAAATATAGAAAGTATATTATGGTGCACTACTGACTGCTGTGCTGCTGAGTGCTGACCGATTCTGCAGCTGTCTTTTATCAGTGTAGGGACTGAGGGACAGTTTGGTGTTTTGGAGCAGGGACAGTCTGCAAATCACTAACTACAAGGTCCACAAAGGTCCTTTTAAGGACAGGTATAGGTGTACATTATATAGGGTTGTACACGTATAATATACTTTCTTTCAAATATAGAAAGCATGTTATAGTGCACTGCACTGCTGTGCTGCTGACCAATTCTGCAGCTGTCGTTTCTCAGTGTGGGGAGGGACAGTTTGGTGTTTGGAGAAGGGACAGTCTGCAATTCACTAGCTACTAGCTAGCTTTTATTAGGTCCAAAAAGGTCCTTTTAAGGACTGGTATAGGTGTACTATTTGGTGTACAGTATATAGGGTGTAATACACGTATAAAATACTTGCACATATAGAAAGCATAGTATAGTGCATTTCCACTGTGCAGCATTGTGACTGCTGAGCGGTTTTGCAGCGATACTACAAAGAGTGACAAACGCAATTAAAAAAAAAGTATTATAACTGGTGTGATAGATCAGTGGCCCCCCAAAACGACCAATTAAAGCGGGGTGCTATATACCTTCTTCCACATACATACTGCACTTCTCTAGAGACTTTTGTCACAGGGTCATTTAAAAAAGGACAGGCAGAGGAAGAGGCAGGTCCTTCCGCAGGGGTGGTAGGGGTAGGGAAGGAGCAACAGGCTTGAGCCAAAGTGGGAAATTGCAGAAGGTGCGTTTGATTACATCAAAGAACGCACCAGACTTGGTTGAGTTGCTCACTCAGCCTTAGCCCTTGTACACACGGTCGGAGATTCCGACAAGCAAATCCGTCGGATTTTGTCCGACGGATCTTGTCCGAAACTGTTGCATACACACGGTCGGACAAAGTTGTCGGAAAATCCGATCTTTCAGAACGTGATGACGTAATTTCGTTACGATGGGACTACATTCAGGCTAGTAGCCAATAGCTTTGATGTAGGAATTTGATCTGAGCATGCGTGGCACTTTGTCCGATCTGAATTCTCTACACATGATCGGAGTATTTCCGATCGGAGCAATTTGTCGGAAAATATTTCCAGCAAGTTTTGTCCGACGGATATTCCTACGCAAGCAGTCCGATGCATACCACACACAGTCGGAATATCCGACAAAACGCTCCGATCGGACACATTCCGACGGAATCTCCGATGGTGTGTACAAGGTCTTACTCTTCTGCACCCTCCTCATCCTCTCGATCTGCACCCTCTTCTTCCCTCTCTGCTGTGTGCACCCCCAAAGGCACTACCACCAACACCACCACCACCATATACCCTCCGCTTGAGTCACAGGAATTATTTTCCGATCCATCACAAGACTTTGCCGATGTGCAGCCACTGTTGGCATTGGATCAGGAAGAGGAGGTAGCAACAACCGCCACTCAGCAGTCTCAGCAGTACCCAGATCAGCCCAAGGAGGAGGTTGGTCCCCGGTGTTGCTGCCTACTCCGAGATCTCTAATTATAATTATCTCCTCTCTCCTCACAAATGTCCTCAACTCCACCTTCTATCATGCCGTCCTCAAGTTTTTCTGGAAAAAGGCAGGCTTCCATGGGCCAAATGTTCGAGAGTAAAAAAAAATGATGACGTCGGATAACCCTCTTGCCCAATGGTTGATGGCTGGCCTGTCAGAACTGATAATCCGCCAACTACTGCCATATAAACTGGTGGACTCGGAGGCCTTTAGAAAATTTGTGGCCATTGGAACACCACAATGGAAGGTCCCAGGAAGAAAGTATTTCTCAGAGAAGGGCATCCCAGAGCTATTTGGCCGTGTTCAGCGGCAAGTGAATGTATCTCTGGCACACAGTGTCGGTGCTAAGATACATCTGACCACAGACACGTGGTCTAGCAAACACGGGCAGGGAAGTTATATAACTTTTACTGCCCACTGGGTGAACCTTCTGACCGCCATCAAGCATGTAACCAGTGGCTCCGTGTAGATTTGGTTTTACCGCCACAGATTGCATGCAGGCCTGGCTCTTCTTCTCCTCCTCCTACTCCATCCTCCTCCCTCTTCTCCTCGGCTGACTCCTCCTTTTCCACTGTAGAGTCTCTTCCGCTGCACCGCCCAAGATCCCCAGAACCTATTCAACATGCCAGGGGAGATGTTGCCATGCTGTGCTGCGTCTGTTGTGACTGGAAGCCAAGAGCCACACTGGCCCTGCACTCCTTTCAGCTTTGCGTTCACAGGCAGATCAGTGGCTAACACTGCTCAATTTGACAGTTGGTAAAGTGGTGTGTGATAACGGTGCCAATCTGCTTAGGGCATTGAAACAGGGCAAAATTACACATGTGCCATGCATGGCACACGTCTTAAACTTGGTCGTGCAGCGATTCGTTGTCAAATACCCTGGGGTCCAGGACATCTTGCGGCAGACAAGGAAAATCTCGCCCAATTTCAGAAGATCTTACACGGCCATGGCTCACCTTGCTGACATTCAGCGGCGACACAATCTGCCGGTCGGACGTCTTATTTGCGATTGCCCGACGCAATGGAACTCAACCTTCTATATGCTTGATAGGCTGCTCCAGCAGAAACGTGCAGTTAACAACTGCCTGTACAAACTCTGCAACAGAACAGCTTCTGAAGAGCTTTTTTTTTTCATGTGCGACGCATGCAGACTTCTGCGGCCATTTGATGAGATCACCAAACTGGTCAGTCGCAGCCATGGCGCCATCAGTGACATTGTACCTTATGCCTTCTTTATGGAGCGTACATTGCATCGTGTCATTGATTAAGCCGTGGAGGAGCAGGAGCAGGAAGATGAGGAAGTCTCAATGCTGGATGAATTCCCGGGGGGCTACTCTATCTGAGACAAGTTAAATAACAGGAGTCTGAAGAGGAGTCAGAGGAGGATGGTGCCGGGGCGGATGAGGAGGAGCAAGAAGAGCATGCTTTAAACCTTTCTGGGATTCCTGTTGTTGTGCGTGGATGGGGAGAGGAGAACGAGGAGGGCGACATTAACCTGGATGATGAGCAGGAGCCAGGCCACCGCACCGCTTCCAGTTTAGTGCAAATGGGGGCCTTTATGCTAAAAACCATAAGGGTCAAGGACCAGTACTGGGTGGCAACATACTTAGACCCCCAGTACAAACACAAAATGGCGGAAATGTTACCACCGTCACAGAGGGCTGTCAGAATGGAGTCCTTACAGGCCTTGCTTCGAGAAATGCTGCATTATGCTTTTGCGTGCGCTGGCAGAGGAGGAATTCCCACTCCCAGAGAAAGAGCTAAGGGTACCAATCCAACAGCGCCTGCAAGAAGAGGGCGGTTTGAAGATGTGTTGGTGACTTCTGATATGAGGTCATTCTTTCAGCCGACCCATCGACAGGTGTCATCCGGATCCAGCATCAGGGAACGCCTAGACCGACAGCTGGTATCAGTGCTGGTGTCAGTGCTCTCTATCTCGGTGCTGGTGTCATTGCTCTCTATCTCGGTGCTGGTGTGGTCTCAGTGCTCTCTATCATGGTGCTGGTGTCAGTGCTCTCACGGTGCTGGTGTCAGTGCTCTCTATCATGGTGCTGGTGTCAGTGCTCTCTATCTCGGTGCTGGTGTCAGTGCTCTCTATCACGGTGCTGGAGCCAGTGCTCTCTATCTCGGTGCTGGTGTGTGGTCTCAGTGCTCTCTATCACGGTGCTGGTGTCAGTGCTCTCACAGTGCTGGTGTCAGTGCTCTCTATCTCGGTGCTGGTCTCAGTGCTCTCTCTCGGTGCTGGTGTGTGGTCTCAGTGCTCTCTATCACGGTGCTGGTGTCAGTGCTCTCACAGTGCTGGTGTCAGTGCTCTCTATCATGGTGCTGGTGTCAGTGCTCTCTATCACGGTGCTGGTGTCAGTGCTCAGTCTCTATCACGGTGCTGGTTTCAGACAGTGAGGCATATAGCAGCGGAGAAGCCAATCAGCAGGCAGTGCCAGCACCATGGCTGAGGATCAGCACTGGACTGGCACCTCCGGACCACCGCAGTGGAGCCCTGCATAGGTGGGGGTAAGGGCCAGGCAGAGGGAGGGGCTCAAGCACAGGTTGGCACACTGGGACACTCGCACAGGACTGCGCTGCCCTGACTGTGGCACCGATCATCTCCTGCACCCCCTTCATAGCCTGCCCTGACCTTGCCTCTCCTCCGTGGCCTTCATGCGCTCCTGAATTGTCAAAATTTCACAGATAAAAAAAGAATGCTTGTCGTTGTCCATCCCAGATTCACTTAATACTTTTGTTATGTCAGTGTCCATGTTGTGGGACTATGTGTGCACAGCTAGTAAGTATTTTGTGACTGAAAATATGACCTGGAGGTTTTTAAGATTCGCCTGCCATTAAAGTCAATGGGATCCGCCGCGAACCTTGCGGTTCACAAACTTTTGGCCGCGTTCGCGGTTCGCATTCGCGAAACGTCCCGTCAGAAGTTCGTCCATCACTACATGTGAAGCCCACAGGCATCCTCTTCCTGGATAAAGTGACGCTGCTGTACCAGAATGCACTGCGCGTTGTATCCCGATCTCGCGCATGAGCGGTCAGGTGAATTTGGAGCTCCGTCAAAATCACGCAATAACTCACGCCAGGCCGCCGCACAGACTCCTGGGAACAATCACAAAAGCTCCCAGGAGATAGTGAGAGGAAGATAGAGGAAATTATGAAATAGCCGCACTATCCCCGCCCATATCCGCAATCCCCACATCCAGGAACTAGACAGAATGATAAGAAAAACAAAGGTACAGTATAAAAAGCTCCGCTTTAAGGACTTTTAGTATTTTTAGTATTTTTTTACACTTGGTGTTTACAAGTTAAAATATTTTTTTTTTTTTGCTAGAAAATTACTCAAAACCTCCAAACATTATATATATATTTTTTTTTCAGACACCCTAGAGAATAAAATAGCGGTTGTTGCGATACTTTATGTCACGCCGTATTTGCTCAGTGGTCTTACAAACGTTTTGGAAAAAATGCATTTTTTGCATAAAAAAATAAGAAAGCAGTAGCCCAATTATTATTATTTTTTATATTGTGAAAGATAATGTTACACCGAGTAAATTGATACCCAACATGTCACACTTCAAAATTGCGCCCGCTCGGGGGGAATGGCGACAAACTTTGACACTTAAAAATCTCCATAGGCGATGTTTACCAGTTCTGAGTTACAGAGGAGTCTAGAATTATTGCTGTCGATCTAACGATCATGGCGATACCTCACATGTGTGGTTTGAACACCGTTTACGACTTACGTATGCATTCGCTTCTGCACGCGAGCACGGCGGGACAGGGCGCTTTGAATTTAAATTTTTTTTATTTTCTTATTTATTTAACTTTTTTTTTTTTTCAATAAAAAAAATGTTTCCCCATTTAAGACCATTGGGCAGAAGTGACGTTTGACATCACTTCTGTCATCCAATGGTATGGAGTCGAGTGGGGGGCCATCTTTCCCTCACTCGACTTCATGCCTCAGAGGGGAAAGGATCAGATCGTCTCCGCTGCTACCGATGGCTCCGGTAAGAGAGGCGACTGGGACGCAGTGGGAGGGGGCTGGGCACCTCTCCCGCCTCCGATAAAAGTGATCTTGTGGTGAATCCGCCACAGAGACCACTTTTTATCCAAAAGCCGACCGCCCGCTGTTTTTACAAATTCCGGGGTTATGGCAGCTATATGCTGCCATAACAACAGTATTCAGCGTCAAAGCATAGATGTATAATGGCGGCAAGCAGTTCGGAAGTGGTCAAGTAGTGGGGATGCCATGTTTCTTAAAGTGGTTGTAAACCCTTACAACCAACTTTGACCTACAGGTAAGCCTAGATTAAGGCTTACCTGTAGGTCCAAGAAATATCTCCTAAACCTACACGGTTTAGGAGATATTTGCCGAAAGACAGGCACCGCTGTCTACGGCGCATGCCGCTGTCAACGGCGATATGCCGCGAGTGGCAGCCCCTGTGCGGGAGTGACGTCATCGCGGCTTCGCCGAATGACAGCGGCGGAGCAGCGAGACCCACCGAGAAGATGGATACTCCGGACTACAGGGGACAGCGGTGACTTCGCTGGCTCCTGTGTCAGGTAAGTGACACATAATGGACTACTATGCGATGCATAGTAGTCCATTATGCTTTACCTTTGCAGGGAATCAAAGAGGAAGTAAACTCATCAGGGTTTACTTCCTCTTTAACAACCAATGACTCATTTAGCTGTCAGTGGGGTTCCCCTGTTGACAACTGAAGTGTAAACTGTAATTGGAGCTATCCAAAAAAAAAAAAAAAAAAAGCACCCGGGCAATGTTTATCAACAATATTGCTCAGCTGCCGAAACAGAAACATAAAAAGAAACGTTGTCTGTTTTTGTATCCTTCTGTTTGTTCATCTACAGATCAAAGGGATGAATTTTGATCTGTAGCTGAGTCAGTTTAAAGCAACCTGTCAATAAAAAAAAAAATTTATATAAAATGTTTATATATATATATATATATATATATATATATGTATATATATATATATATATATATATATATATATATATATGTATATATATATATATATATATATATATATATATATATATATATATATATATATATATATGTATATATATATATATATATATATATATATATATATATATATATATATATATATATATATATGTATATATAATTTTAGTTTTTTTATTAAATGTACCTTTGCTTAACCCCTTACTTACTCTTAATTTACTATAAGCAGCCTTAATTAAATTCTTATTCTCCTTTTGTTTTGTTTTTTTGTTCACTTCTATTTTATAAATTCTTAATAATTAAATAGGTTTTTTGTTTGCTTTGTTCATTAATATTTTACGTATATTTACACGTTTCACAAAAAAAAAAAAAAATATTTAACCACTTTAATACCAGCCACTTTCACCCCCTTCCTGCCCAGGTCAATTTTCAGCATTCAGCGCTGTCACACTTTAAATTACAATTTTTTTTTTTGGGACAGGTAGAGCTTTCTTTTGGTGGTATTTAATCACCACTGAGTTTTTTTTTTTTTTTTGCTAAACAAATGGAAAAAGACCGACAATTAAAAAAAAAAAATATATATATATATATATATATGTTTTTCTTATGCTGCATACACACGGCCGGACTTTGACAGCAAAGGTGCGACGGACAATTCGACCGTGTGTGGGCTCCATCAGACCTTTTCTGTCGAAAAATCTGACAGACTTTAGATTTACAACGTTTCAAATTTTTCCGACGGACTTGAGTCCAGTTGAAAAATCCATTTGTCTGTGTGCTAGTCCGACGGACGAAAACCGAGGCTAGGGCAGCTATTGGCTAATGGCTTTGAACTTCCTTATTCTAGTCCGGTCGTACGTCATCGTGGTCGAATCCGTTGGACTTTGGTGTGATTGTGTGCGCCCAAGTCCGTTCATTCGGAAAGCCTGTCAGGAAGACCGTTGGACCTAGTCTGCCGAAAAGTCCGCTCGTGTGTAAGCGGCATTCGTTTCTGTTAATTTTCTATTAATTTTGTAAAAAAGTAAATTTTCCCCATTGATATGCAATGATGAGGCTGCACTGTCGAAAACTGATCTGGTGGCAATGATGGGCATGGATGAGGTGGCACTGATGGGCACTGATGAGGAGGCACTAATATGCAGCACTGATGGGCATTGATAGGCGGTGCTGATAGACGGCACTGATAGGCTGCACTGATGGATGGTACTGATAGGCACTGCTGGACAGCCTTTATGAGCACTGATAGGCACCAATGATGGACACTGATGGAGAGGCAGTAATATGCAGCACTGATGGGCATTGTTAGGTGGCACTAATATGCAGCACTGATTGGCATTGTTAGGTGGCACTGATAGGCACTGCTGTACAGCCTTTATTGGCACTGATAGGTAGCAACGATGGGCACTGATGAAGAGGCAGTAATATGCAGCACTGATGGGCATTGTTAGGTGGCACTAATACGCAGCACTGATGGGCATTGTTAGGTGGCACTGATGGGCGGCACTGATAGGCACTGCTGGGCAGACTTTAGGGGCACTGATAGGCAGCAATGATGGGCACTGATGAAGAGGCACTAATATGCAGCACTGATGGGCACTGATAGGCACTGCTGGGCAGCCTTTATGGACACTGATGGGCAGCAATGGTGGGCACTGAAAAAATAGATAGGTGACACTGATATGCAGAACTGATGGGCAATGATAGACTGCACTGATGAGCACTGATAGGCACGGATGGGCAGTATTTATGGGCATTAATAGGCAGCAATGATTGGCACAGATAGGCAGCACTGATGAGGAGGCATTAATATGCAGCACCGATGGGCATTGATAGGTGTCACTAATATGCAGCGCTGATGGGGCATCCTTTATGTGCACTGATGTACACTGATAGGTGGCACTGATGGGCTCTGATAACTGGCACTTCCTGCTTACACTGTGATCAGTTGTGATTGAACACAGATCACATTGTACAGAGCCTACATTATGACCCCTTTCACACCAGGGCGTTTTGCAGGCGCTATAGCATTAGAAATAGCGCCTGCAATCCGTCCTAAAGAAGCTGCAACATTGTGTGTAGTGTGACCCCCCGTGGGCTTTCACACTACAGTGGTGCGCTGGCAGGATGTCAGAAAAAAGTCCTGCCAGCAGCTATTTTGGAGCTGCTCCTCATTGAAATCAATGGGGAAGCACTGCAATACCGCCGGCAAAACGCCGCTATTACGGCATATTGCCGGCAGTTTCAACCCTTTCTCGGCCGCTAGCGGGGGGGGGGAAAGGGCCCCGCTAGCGGCCGAAATGCGCCAAAAATCCGGCGGTAAAACGCCGCTAAAAATATCGGCGTTTTACCGCCGACGCAATGGGGTCTCAAGGCTCTCTACTGTGACTGGAGATGCAGCGTGTCCAAAAGACACACTGCACCACCAATTGCGGCGCTGCGTGCCTCTGACTTTTCAATGCCTTGTACCATTGCTGACAGCTGATGTGTAAAGAAAACAGTTGAAATACGTATCGGTAATCGGTATCTGCAAGTAATGAATGAAATACTTGTATAGCGCACAATGCGAACTGAATCGCCTCTAAACGCAAGTAATAAAAAAGCATTATCGGTACTCGTAAAAATAATGGTATCATTGCATCTCTAATATATACCGTATACAAATATTTAGCATTCTGATCAGTAGCATTCCAGTCTCTCTGTATATATATATATATATATATATAAATATATATATATATAAATATATATATATATATATATATATATATATATATATATATATTTATATATATATATATTTTAATTCAGGCTGTGAACTAATCTATGATCTTGGGATGTAGTAATTGTCTCTCATATTGTATACCATTGAGCCCTCATTGTCTCTTTGCATCAATGGGCTCATAAATCTCCCCCTGGCAATATCCATCCTCACATTAGAGCTTTTTTTGTCGTCTTATCAGATTTTCCTGCAGACTGGATCCTGAGCGCGGCGTCCGGAGCTCTTCCGCAATGTCCCTCGTCTGATATCAAAGTCTCCCCAGCATCAAAGTGAGCCCACGCCGCAGAATCTCCATATTTCGAGGAGTCCCCCCGGCTTTGTCTGCGGAGTTTAATACAAGTAATAGAGCGATGGCGTATTGATCAAAGTATCGGGCCGGGCAGGAGAGCAAACAATGAGACGATTTCTAGAACAGAAGAAAAAGAAATGAATTCAGCCCAGAGAGCGGAGGGTTCCCACGAGGGCGCCGTGCACCCAGGACACGGAAACCAGCCTGGCAGTCAAGGGAAGAGAAATGCCCGGTTTATGTGTTTAGACCATTCAATAAAGATTTGTTCTGGAAGAAGACATTATTAAAGCAGTATTGAACCCAAAAGCAAACGTTTATCATATTGCACCTCACCAATTCTTAGATGTGACGGCTGCATTAGCTTTCTTTTTTAGGTGTATAAAATTCTGCACTAGAAAACAAGATCAGAGGGCGCACCGCCAGCCTTATGCGTTACCTTAAAGCGGTAGCATGCCGCTGCAATAAAAAAAAAAAGTTCCCCTGCAAAATAATAGCATAATGTGCTAGTATGCTTCACATACTAGCACATTATGAAATACGGACCTTAAAACAAAGTCACCATACTAGTAAAAAAATAGAAAAAAATAAAAATTCCATAAATATACCCCATAGTTTGTAGACACAATAACTTTTGTGCAAACCAATCAGGGGTAGGCACCCTTAGAGAGATGAAGATCTACTTGAACAACACTGATGAAGTCAATGATCCCCGGGCACAGTGTCCTGTTGTTAGGGCCGATTCTCACCAGAATGCGCTGCCAGAAAAGCACGTTCTATGTTTATTTCTTGCACCATGTTCAAAACGCACTGCCTTTATGATCTACTGTGGGTGATAATATATTGTTAGCCCTAAATGTAGATCGTAAACACAGTGGAAAAAAGAAAAAAAAAGTATTACAACAGAGTGCAGGGTTTGGGAGTGCGCTGCGCTCAGAATGCTGGGTTCAATAGTGTGTTGCGCTCAGAATGCAGGGATCAGGAGTGCATTACACTCAGAATGCAGAGATCAGGAGTGTGTTACACTCAGAATGCAGAGATCAGGAATGTGTTACACTCAGAATGCAGGGATCAGGAGTGTGTTACACTCAAAATGCAGGGATCAGGAGTACATTGTGTTCAAAATGCAGGGATCAGGAGTGTGTTGCACTCAGAATGCAGGGATTAGGAGTGCATTATGCTCAGAATGCAGGGATCAGGAGTGTGTTGCACTCAGAATGTAGGGATCAGGAGTGTATTACACTCAGAATGCAGGGTTAAGGAGTGGGTTGTGCTCAGAATGCAGGGATCAGGAGTGCATTATGCTCAGAATGCAGGGATCAGGAGTGTGTTGCACTCAGAATGCAGGGACCAGGAGTGCATTATGCTCAAAATGCAGGCATCAGGAGTGGGTTGTGCTCAGAATGCAGGGATAAGGAGTGCATTATGCTCAAAATGCAGGCATCAGTAGTGGGTTGTGCTCAGAATGCAGGGATAAGGAGTGCATTATGCTCAAAATGCAGGGATCAGGAGTGTGTTGTGCTCAGAATGCAGGGATAAGGAGTGGGTTGTGCTCAGAATGCAGGGAACGGGAGTCTGTTGCACTTAGAATGCAGGGATCAGGAGTCTGTTGCACTCAGAATGCAGGGATTAGGAGTGCATTACGCTCAGAATGCAGGGATCAGGAGTGCATTACGCTCAGAATGCATGGATCAGGAGTGTGTTGCACTCAGAATGCAGGGACCAGGAGTGCATTATGCTCAAAATGCAGGCATCAGGAGTGGGTTGTGCTCAGAATGCAGGGATAAGGAGTGCATTATGCTCAAAATGCAGGGATCAGGAGTGGGTTGTGCTCAGAATGCAGGGATAAGGAGTGCATTACGCTCAGAATGCAGAGTTAAGGAGTGGGTTGTGCTCAGAATGCAGGGAACGGGAGTCTGTTGCACTTAGAATGCAGGGATCAGGAGTCTGTTGCACTCAGAATGCAGGGATCAGGAGTGCATTACGCTCAGAATGCAGGGATCAGGAGTGCATTACGCTCAGAATGCAGGGATCAGGAGTGCATTACGCTCAGAATGCAGGAATCAGGAGTACATTATACTCAAAATGCAGGGACCAGGAGTGTGTTGCACTCAGAATGCAGGGATCAGGAGTGCATTATGCTCAGAATGCAGGGATCAGGAGTGTGTTGCACTCAGAATGTAGGGATCAGGAGTGTATTGCACTCAGAATGAGGGATCAGGAGTCCATTACGCTCAGAATGCAGGGATCAGGAGTGCATTACGCTCAGAATGTAGGGATCAGGAGTGTATTGCACTCAGAATGAGGGATCAGGAGTCCATTACGCTCAGAATGCAGGGATCAGGAGTGCATTACGCTTAGAATGCAGGAATCAGGAGTGCATTACACTCAGAATGCAGGGATCAGGAGTGCATTACGCTTAGAATGCAGGGATAAGGAGTGTGTTGCACTCAGAATGCAGGGATCAGGAGTGCATTATGCTCAGAATGCAGGGATCAGGAGTGTGTTGCACTCAGAATGCAGGGATCAGGAGTGCATTAGGCTCACAACGCAGGGATCAGGAGTGCATTACGCTCAGAATGCAGGAATCAGGAGTATGTTGCACTCAGAATGCAGGGATCAGGAGTATGTTGCACTCAGAATGCAGGAATCAGGAGTATGTTGCACTCAGAATGCAGGAATCAGGAGTATGTTGCACTCAGAATGCAGGAATCAGGAGTATGTTGCACTCAGAATGCAGGGATCAGGAGTGCATTATGCTCAGAATGCAGGGATCAGGAGTGCATGACCAGTGTAGTTCAGAGGTACCCAACTTGCCTCTTACTGCTATACCACTTGTACTCCACCATCCCCATTTCTTACCCTTCTAAAATGATGAGACCACACCTTCATTTTGGAGCATAAATGGCCATAGCAGCCTATTTATTATTCACACCATATAAATAACTCCAATATCAAATATATACCAAAATATCACCTCCGTAACAACTTGTTCAACTCCAGTCTGTTGGTCTTTGACGGCACCCCGGAACTCCAACAGATATTCCACCAATACACTGCGGGACCTTTTTCCACACGATAGGCCTCCAGCGGATAATCAGCTCGGAGACAACCCCCTTCCCGCAGTGCAACCATTACAGTATTCCAGCTAACCTTTTCGCTGGAATACACCGGAGGGGCACATACTACCGATGAGCCCCCCACCCCTTTCCATCACATATGTTTACTGCCACCGTCAAAGACCAACAAAACACCGCCAATCCACATCTGCCATGACGACCATCTGCCATGCTCCTGAAAGAAAGAAAACACATAAACCAACAAACACAGACAACATATAGGGAGGGTGGGTGGGAAAAACTGCCTCCTCATTTCTTTCTCCACAACTTTCTGTTTCCCAGCCCAGCCCTGCCTCCTCCTTATATATTACCACTCCCCCTTGGACTTTTCTCACTGTCCCCTCCCCTCTAATCTCTTCATATTAACCCATGCATTGTCTCCCCTAAACACATGGTCATGCCCGGCCCTGCACAAATTTTTCTTTTCTGTCTTTTCCGTTCCGGGCCTCACTTTACGCTCAGAATGCAGGGATCAGGAGTGTGTTGCATTCAGAATGCAGGGATCAGGAGTGTGTTGCATTCAGAATGCAGGGATCAGGAGTGTGTTGCATTCAGAATGCAGGGATCAGGAGTGTGTTGCATTCAGAATGCAGGGATCAGGAGTGTGTTGCATTCAGAATGCAGGGATCAGGAGTGTGTTGCACTCAGAATGCAGGGATCAGGAGTGCATTAGGCTCACGACGCAGGGATCAGGAGTGCATTACGCTTAGAATGCAGGAATCAGGAGTGCATTACACTCAGAATGCAGGGATCAGGAGTGTATTGCCCTCAGAATGCAAGGATCAGGAGTGCATTACGCTCAGAATCAGGAGTGGGGGGGGGGGGGTGTGATGTGATGTGAAGGGTGGTAGAGGACACTGCTATGGGGGTGTCTACTGCCCCCTGCACGTTACCCTCCCCACACACACACACAATAGTATTGTTCTATAGTAGCATAGCTGTGCACACATGAGACCAAGAGGCAGTACAGTTCTGAACAGAGGGTGGGAGCAGGGGCTGGTGATTTTTTGCTTAGGATCTAGCAAACAATCACCTGCGGGTTAACTAGAAAAGTTCAATTGGCTAGCTCCGCCCTGAGCTGTGCTGCCTCTCGCTCTCCCTGCTGTTTACAGCCATGGATAAGGACGGGGGGAAGGACCGAAGCCGCAGGTAGGGCAGTTACTGTAGGTGCTGGGGTCGGCAACACAAAAATTCTGGCTGTCTACCTGTCACCTACCTGTGGTCGACAGGTAGCCCGCCATCGATGGGTTTCCGACCTCCTGCCTAAATGGATGAAGAAATTTGATTTTTTACATTTTATTATTGGATGTTTTTTACAGTATAGCAGAAAGTAAAACATTTTTTTTTCCCAACATTTATAGCGCAAAAAATAAAAAAATAAAATGCAGAGGTGATCAAATACCACCAAAATAAAGCTCTATTTGTGGGAAAAAAGTCATAAATGTTATTTGGGTACGACGTCGCACGACAGCGCAATTGTCAGTTAAGGTAACCCCGCAGTGCCGTATATTATCAGGAAGGGGGTAAATCTTCCCGAGCTGAAGGGGTTAATCTGGCAGTGCTGCTGTCCAAAGTTGCCCCTGTTCTCCTTCCTCCAGAGTGGGGGAGCTCTAATACAGGAAGTGTGTTACTGGTCAGACCACCAGGTGAAAACAGAGGGGGGAAAAGCCTAACCAAGGTTTTTTTTAGATGTGAATGCAGCCGCCACATCTAATGACTGGTAAACTGCAATATATTACATTTTTGGTTTTGGGTTTATTACCGCTTTACTGTTAGAGAAAGTGACTCTTTGTGTATAATCTGAACACCAGGACTGGTCTGGATCTGTGAACAGAGCTAAGTATTCAGGAAGGGCCTCCAAACAGCCCCCAAAGAACAAGACTGGCGTGAAGGCCGGAGTTCAGCTTTAATTTACAAAGCAATTGCCTTGGGTGACAGGTACTCTTTGGTTTGGAAGTTTTATCAGCATTTATGACTTATGCTTGATTAATTCTGACACTTTATATGTAACCCTGGAATGAGCCACTGAAGAGATTACCGAGAAAGATATTAAACATTCTGTCCTTGTCTCATCACTCATATGAGGAGGACGGTTGATGTACCATATTGACACCCAACCTTGAGCTGCCAAGTGATATATATAATTACAGCTGCTATGGATTGCATGGACCAGAGATCAGAGTCTGCAACTTCTCCAAGTTCTGATGGAGATCTTCTGAACTCTCCAAGTAACATCTGCAGGTAGATTCAGCTGATCATTGTCCTGGTGACAACACTCAAATTCTGGATTTTCCATTATTTTCATATATATATATATATATATATATATATACACACACTATATTACCAAAATTACTGGGACGCCTGCCCTTACAAGCACATGAACTTTAATGACATCCCAGTCTTAGCCCTTGTACACACGATCGGAGATTTCGACAACCAAATCCGTTGGATTTTGTCCGTCGGATCTTGTCCGAAACTGTTGCATACACACGGTCGGACTAAGTTGTCGAAAAATCCGATCATTCAGAACCTGATGACGTAATTTTGTTACGATGGGACTACGTTCAGGCTAGTAGCCAATAGCTTTGATGTAGGAATTTGATCTGAGCATGCGTGGCACTTTGTCCGATCGGAATTCTCTACACATGATCGGAGTATGTCCGATCGAACCAGTTGGTCGGAAAATATTTCCAACAAGTTGAAAAATTGGGTCCGACGGATATTCCGACGGAATCAGTCCAATGCATACCACACACAGTCGGATTATCCGACAACACGGTCCGATAGGACACATTCCGACGGATTCTCAGACCGTGTGTACAAGTGCTAAGCCCTTGTACACACGGTAGGACATTCCGATGGACAATGTCCAATAGGACCGTGTTGTCGGATAATCCGACAGTGTGTGTGGGCTCCATCAGACTGTTTCCGTCGGAGTATCCGATGGACCAAGTTTTCCAGCTGGGCTTTAAAATTTTCCCACAACATGATCCGATCGGACTTTGTCCGATCATGTGTAGAGAATTCCGATCGGACAAAGTGCCACGCATGCTCAGATCAAATTCCTAGACCAAAGCTATTGGCTACTAGCCTGAATGTAGTCCCGTCCTAACGAAATAACGTCATCACGTTAAGTACGATCGGATTTTCTGACAACTTTGTCCTACTGTGTGTATGCAATAGTTTCGGACAAAATCCGTTGGACAAAATCCGTGTGTACAAGGGCTTAGTCCGTAGGGTTCAATATTAAGTTGGCCCACCCTTTGCAGCTATAACAGCTTCAAACTCTTCTGAGAAGGCCGTCCACAAGGTTTAAAGTGTGTCTATGGGAGTGTTGGACCATTCTTCCAGAAGCACATTTGTGAGGTCAGGAACTGTTGTTGGATGAGAAGGCCTGGCTCACAGTCTCCACTCTAATTCATCCGGTTGAGGTCAGGACTCTGACTGTGCAGGCCAGTCAAGTTCCACCACCCCAAACTCGCTCATGGATGAATGAGATATTTGTATGAACTGAATCGCCTCAAGGCGTTGTGAAGAGCTTTGATCATCAGCTAGAAGAGGAAGGTCTTGAGTTTTTTCCTAAAGGCCAGGTGGTTTTCTTCCAGGCGGATGTTGGTTGGTCATCCATGTCTTTATGGACCTTGTTTTTGTGCACTGGTCCAAATCATTTGGTGGAGGGGAGATTATGGTGTGGGGGGTTGTTTTTCAGGGGTTTGGGCTTGGCCCCTTAGTTCCAGTGAAGGGAACTCTTAAGGCATCAGCATACCAAGACATTTTGGACAATTCCATGCCCCCAACTTTGTGGGAACAGTTTGGGGGTGACCCTCTTCCTGTTCCAACATGACTGCGCACCAGTGCACAAAGCAAGACCTTTGGTGATTCGCGCAGCCGTGCCAGCCTGCCGCAGTATAATGACGGCAGCTGGTCCGCAATCGGTTAAAAAGCCTACCAGGATGATGACTACTCTGGGCCACCCTGTTACAAAAAGTCGCAGTCCTTTGTGACCCAGCTATGATTCTAATGACTCGATTTTTCACCTTCAACAATAGTAGCAAATGAGTTAAGACCTCCAACTGAGCAGAGTTAATATTTAAAGTTCTGTTAGGTAACATTCACCCGTTCCGCATTCTATAATTATGAACATTACGCCAACGTGGCACTCAAATCTGCATTGATCCAATTTAATTTATGAAAATTTCAAATCTTTACCCCGTTCCAGCTGTGAGGAAAAAGGCACCGTTCTCCCTAAAACACCAATTAGTTGATGAACGCGCTACCTCAGAACAACCACTACAAGCCGTACTCCTAATTAGACACAGTGTGCCGCTCGTGTTTGTACAAGAACGAGGTGATAATTCAGGGCTGGAGATTGGGAGGAATCTGTCAGACACGCATACCGACAACCAACGTTGGTTTTGTAAGAGCCGAGAGTGCCGGCGTGTCTATATTCCATGCAAATAAGATCATCTTTCTGCTGGATATGCAAATTGACTTCTACTTGGTCTACTGAGGTGCATTACTTATCCCTGACTTTATAAAAGTGAAACTATAATGGCTAGGAGAAACTTTGTTTTCTTAAAGTTCATACCTAACACCTTCCCTTTAGAGCAATGGTCTCCAAACTGCGGCCCAGGGGGTGGTTGCGGCTCTTTGCTTGCCTTTATATGGACCATAGCCACAAAGGGGTCCAGTTCCTCTGAATAACTCTGATCACGAGGCACAATTCCTACCAATGACACCAACGATAGGACAAATTTCCTCCCAATGACACCAACAATGAGGCCCAATGCCACCAACGGTGGGGCACAGTTCTTCCCAAAGACACCAACGTTGGGGCACAATTCCTCCCAATGACACCAACAATAGGGCCCAATGCCACCAATGATGGGGCACAATTCTTCCCAAACACACCAACATTGGGGCACAATTCCCCCCAATGACACCAACGATAGGGCCCAATGCCACCAATGATGGGGCACAATTCTTTCCAATGACACCAACGTGGTTAATTCCTCCCAATGGCACCAATGATAGGGCCCAATGTCACCAATGATGGGGCATAGTTCCTCCCAATGACACCAACAATGAGGCCCAAATGCCACCAATGATGGGGCACAATTCCTCCCAAAGACACCAACAATGGGGCCCAATGACACGAAGGATGGGTCAATTCCTCCCAGTGACACCAACGATGGGGCTCAATGCCACCAATGATGGGGCACAATTCTTCCCAGTGACACCAACATTGGGGCACAATTCCGCCCAGTGACACCAACAATAAGGCCCAATGTCACCAATGATGGGGCATAGTTCCTCCCAAAGACACCAACAATAAGGCCCAAATGCCACCAATGATGGGGCACAATTACTCCCAAAGACACCAACAATGGGGCCCAGTGACACAAAGGATGGGTCAATTCCTCCCAATAATATCAACAATGAGGCCCAATGATGGGGCACAATTCCTTCCAATGACACCAACAATGGGGCCCAATGAGACCAAGGATGGGGCATAATTTCTACCAAAGACACCAACTATGGGGTGTAATTCTTCTCGCTGACACCAAAGACGAGGCATTGTTTACTCCAAATGATGCTGAGACATTTTCTACTCCCTATGAATGACCTTAAAGACAGTAAACTGGCCCTTTGCTTAGAAAGTTTGGAGACCCCCTGCTTTAGAGAACAGAGAACCAAGTAAGATTTGGGGGGCTATTTATAAAAAGCGCTTGCGGACCGTATACTGTATATACATACCTGTACGTGTTCCTGCACTTCCAGGCCTGGGGTGCGCACACACACCACCGGTGTCCCACTCCTGCTGTGATTGGGCACAGCAGGAGCCAATCAGCGGGTCCGGCAGACGCAACATCTGCCGGGACCTGCAGATCATTCTGGACACAAGCAGAAAGGGGACCTGCCTATGTAAACAAGACAAATCGCCGCTCTGTGAGAAGGGAAGGTTGTGATCCCGTGTTTCTACAAAGCAGGAACACAGATCTCTGCCTTCCCCTAGGCTAGTGATGGTGATCCTTGGCACCAGGGGCGGGCTGGGCCGGGGGGCAGGGTGGAAATCTCCCCCCAGGCCGTCTAACTTTTAATCAAAACAGGCTGTTTGCTGACATTTTTTTTTTTTTTTTTTTGAGGAAGTCGGCCGCTGATTGGCTGTGTTGCTGCTGCGCTGCATTCTGGGAGTTGTAGTCTGGTGGGTAGAGACTGGAGGGAACTGAGCAGCAAAGCAGGTAACTTCTATTCCCGGCAGGGAGACCCATCACTTCTCAGGGGGGCCGGTCAGCCAGCAACTTCAAGCTATCATTCTCCTGCTGCTGTGTTAACTCTCCTACTGGCTGCTCTCCTATAACCTCTCTCTCCTTCCAGGACACATCACGTTTGTTTCTGTTCAGATTCTTTCATTTATTCCAGGCTGATTTCACTCATGCTTCATCCCCCTCCCCATCCCTCTGTGCACTCATCTCTCCTGGTCGGTACAATCTTGCTGTAGGTAAGTCACACTCTCCTTGCACCAATTCACTTATCTTTTTCCCATTCATTTTATCTTTTCTCCTGTTTTGTAATTCTGCTCTCCTCATATAAATCACTGTAGCCTCTCAGCTCTGGGCATTCCACACATGTACTTGGGCTGACACCCTTTCCATCCCAGCTTACTTTTGCCTAATACAATAGTTCTGTCAGAATCATGCCTCAGTCTAACACATGCAGCCCCTCACTCTCCATTAACTTATACTACAGAATTAGGGCTTTTTCACACTAGTGCAGTGACTGGCATTTTTCCACACTGAAAAAAATACCAGTCACTGCTAGAGCACATAGAATACAGCTGTTCTCTATGTGCCCCATTTACACTGCAGTACCGTCCAGAGGTGCGGTGCAGTAAGCTGCAATAATATACAGTAATTCTACATTTTATCGCAGTGCACTGGATGGCACTGACATAGTTATCAATCAGTCCTTCTCAAACTGCCAGAAATGCAGCAGCATTTTTTTTTTCCTTCCAGTGACCCCACAGCATGTCACAAACATTATGGCACTATTACCCCCTCTTCCACCTGGGGGGGGGGGGCGCAGTTTGCTATCTTTGCCTGGGCACTGGATGACCTTGTCACCGCGTTACACAGAGGGATCACCTGCAGAAAAGACTCGGGAATGGTACAGTACATGATGTCCTGCTGGGAGCTGGCCATTCCCTGTGGGTCCTGCTGGAACTAATCATGGCCTGTTGGCAGTGGCGGCTGGTGCTAAAATATTTTGGGGGGGGGGGGGCAAACTGAAAAAAATGTGAAAAAAAAATTATTCGCAGCCACTGTGCCAATCAAATGCTGCCAGTGTGACAGTGTGCCACCCGCTTGCCTTCTGCCCTGCACTTGCCCTGTCTTGTGGGGCAGCAGGTGACAACGAGTGGGTCCTTCATGCGTCTCCTGCACTTCTTTTCCTCCCGTCCTCTCCTCCCATCAGGCGTCCAATAGCGGCGCCTGTTGTTTCAGCCAATCAGGTGACAGGTAACATGACCTGAGCAACCTGATTGGCTGTGAGCCAGGTCAGTGTTAGGAAAGCAATGTCTTCGGTTCTCTAACACACCAATAAGTAATCGGCGAACGCACAGCAGTGTGCCCGCTGTTTTCCCTTTTGGAAGCCTATTAGAGCCCATGGCTCTAATCAGGAAGCCTATTTGAGCCTATGGCTCTAATCAGGCATTTCCAAAGAAACTCCACCGCTGTAATTCATATGCATGGCGCCCAACAAAGGACCAGGCACATGAATAGGGGGCGGCACCAGCAACCATATATAGATTCATGCAATCCATCTATGTGAGAGAGCGAGTGACAGGGGGGCAGCGCTCATGCGCCTTTATGGACGCACCACCGCTGCCTGTTGGTCCTACTGGGGGCTGGCTATGGCCAGTGCCCAGCAGGACCCACAGGCTGGGAGCTGGCCATGCACCTGTAGGTCCTGCTGGGAGCTTATCATGGCCTGTAGGGCTCTGCTGGCCACTAGCCATGGGTAACCTTGTAATACAAGGTGGGCATAGATAGTGAACTTATTTGGGGTTAAAGTGGGCCACGTGACTGGACTTGCCCCCCAGGCCTAAGGCTGTCAGCCCTCCCCTGCTTGGCACCCCAGATGTTTTGGAACTACATTTCCCATGATGCACATCTACACTGCAGAGTGTATAAGCATCATGGGAAATGTAGTTCCAAAACATCTGGGGTGCCAAGGATCACCATCACTGGCCTAGTACAAGCACCTCCCCTACACAGTTAGCAAGCACTCCCTAGGCACACATTTAACCCTTTGGTCGCCCCTGATGTTAACCCCCTCCCAGCCAGTGTCATTAGTGCAGTGACAAGTGCATATTTTTAGCACTGATCGCTGTATTAGTGTCACAGGTCCCCAAAAAGTGTCACTTAGGTGGTTTATTTGCTAAAGCAAGAGAGGAAAAATTTGTCACACTTCTGCAGAGAAACCAATCAGCTTCTAGCCTCAGCTTCTTCAATTAAGCTTTGGCAATAAAACCTTGAAGCTGATTCGTTTCTATGCAGAAGTGTGACTGATTTTGCACTCTTTAACTCGGGTTCACACTATAACCCGCTGCAGAACGCACAGGAGCGCTGTGCGTCCCTGTTCCGCGTTTCAGGGACGAATCAGGGCCGATTTTATGACTGAATTCGGCCCCGAAACGGAGCCAAAGACGCACACTTTTTTTCCACAGTGCGCTCCGCAGCCGCCCCGGAGATATGTGAACGGGTTCCATAGGGAGCCAGTCACATTCTCCTACTATGCGAATTAGATGCGGGGAAACGCACATCTAATTCGCATAGGTGTGAACGGGGGCTTAGCGTTAGTAAATAAACCCCTGTGTGTCCGATTTGTCTGCCGCAATATCGCAGTAACCGCAATAAGTCGCTGATCGCCGCCATTACTAGTAAAAATAAATAAAAAAAATTCCATAAATCTATCCCATAGTTTGTAGACGCTATAACTTTTGCGCATACCAATCAATATGCGCTTATTTTTACCAAAAACATGTAGGAGAATACAAATTGGCCTAAATTGATGAATAAATTTGATTTTTTTTTTCGATTTTTTTATTGGATGTTTCATAGCAGAAAGTAAAAAAATATTGTTTTATCAAAATTGTTGGTCTTTTTGTATTTATAGCGCAAAAAAAAAAAACGCAGAGGGGATCAAACACCACCAAAAGAAAGCTCTATTTGTAGGGGAAAAAAAGGACGTTAATTTGTTTGGGTACAGTAGCGCACGACCGCACAATTGTATAGTACTACTGCTGGAAACCAAATGAAGCGCCCTTTGGGTAAGGTGGGGGTTGGGAGTATTTCCCTGGTAGGGTTCCAAGGGGCCCAGTGCCTCCTGATTTAAACTGCATATATATATATATATATATATATATATATATATATATATATATATATATATATATACACACACACACACACAAGCTATATACTCACTGGACACATTATTAGGTACACCTGTTCAATTGCTTGGTAACACAAATTGCTAATCAGCCAATCACATGGAAGCCACTCAATGCATTTAGGCATCTAGACGTGGTGAAGGCGACTTGCTGAAGTTTAAACCGAGCATCAGAATGGGGAAGAAAGGGGATGTAATGCCCTGTACACACGGTCGGAAATTCAGACGGAAAAGGTCCGATCGGATTATACTGTCGGAAAATCCGATCGTGTGTGGGCCCTATCTGACTTTTTCCATCCGAAATTCAGACGGAAAAAAAAATTGAGAGCAGGATCTCGAATTTTCCGACGAAAAAATCCAATCAGACTTTTTCCGATCGTTTGTAGAGAATTCCGATCGGACAAAATGCCACGCATGCTCAGGTCAAATCAGGAGACCAAAGCTATTGGCTACTAACCTCAATGCACGAACGTCACCTCGTTCCGAATTTAGGATATAGGATTTTCTGACAACTTTGTCCGACCGTGTGTATGCGACACCCGTTTAGGACAAAATACGTTGGAAAAAATCTGACGGATTTTGTGGTTGGAATGTCTGACCATGTGTACAGGGCATTAGTGACATTGAACGTGGCATTGTTGTTGGTGTCAGACCGGCTGCTCTGAGTATTTATGCCATTTTCACACACAACCATCTCTCGAGTTTACAGAGAATAGTGGGGAAAAGAGAAAATATCCAGCGAGCGGCAGTTGCGTGGAGGAAAATGCCTTGTTCAGGTCAGAGGAGAATGGGCAGACTGGTTCCAGATGATAGAAAGGCGACAGTAACTCAAATAACCACTCGATACATCCAAGTTATGCAGAATACCATCTCTGAACACACAACACATCCAACCTTGAAGCGGATGGGCTACAGCAGCAGTAAAACACACCGGGTGCCACTCTTGTCAGCTAAGAACAGTTAAATGAGGCTACAATCCAAAATTGGACAATAGAAGATGAGAAAAACATTGCCTGGTCTGAGGAGTTTGGATTTCAGCTGCTACATTCAGATGGTGGCGTCAGAATTTGGCGCACGGATCCACCCTGCCTTGTATCACCGCTTCAGGCTGGTGGTGGGGGTGTAATGGTGTGGGGGGGGATATTTTGTAGCACCCTCTACCTTAGGTAGGTGCTAGGTGTAGGTTTGGTGTAAGCTGCCAGTGCAGGTAAATTTAGGCAGGCCTATGCTGTGAGCTAGGCCCGTTTGTTTTGATCTGGGGGCAGGGGAGTGGTTTAGTGTAGCAGTAGGTGACTGACATGAGGTGAGATCTGTGGACTTATAGACCCGAGATCTCACCCCGCACCTCCCAATATTTTGAGATGGGAATGAGGGACACCTACTAGCAAATGTATGTAGGCATAGGACATGCCCCATGCCATGCCCTCTTAAAGGAGAATTACCTAACAAACAAAAAAAAAAGGATTAGTTACATCCACAAGGGCTTTTTTTTTACCACTAATATTGGCCTGCAAAATCAAAAAATGCAGCAATTTAGAATTTGGATGGAAGGTTTAGCATTGGGAAACATTTTTTGAAAGATAAATAATGTATTTTATGTACAACTATACGGATCAGACCAAAATGAGGGACACATGAGGGGGAATGAGGGACAGAGGGACATTGCTCGAAATCAGGGACAGTCCCTCGAAATCAGGGACAGTCCCTCGAAATCAGGGACAGTTGGGAGCTATGCTTCAGCTCTTGGGGTGCATGTGAGGAGCTCTGACCAATCCCCAACCAGGATTGCCAGGGGGCAAGCCTCCTGCATATACCCATGGTCAGCCTGCTGGGGGGGGGGGGGGGGGGGGGAGTTGTCGGCTGGGTGAACTGGATGATGGAGTGTTAGACTATCGTGTCTGAGGGAACCCCCTTTCTGGGGGGGATGTACCTCAGGCGGGGAGCTCGGGAGCTTGAAGGGAGACTCTCCTTACACAGTCATGGAGTGGTGTCCTGGAACAGGAGCTGGAGGAGACAGTCGGCCAGCATGTCTGGAGTAAAGTCATTCAGGAAGGATCCAGGGCAGGTGGCGATGAGTGGAAAGCACAGTGGAAAGCTCTGGGTGAGACATGCCAGGGGAGCTGGATGTAGAGCCAGAGGGAGAGACTGTGGGAGTTTTGTGTCAAGTCATTGCAGCCAGGAGGGCGGGCAAGATTTGCAAGTCAGACTTGCTGGGATCAGTAGTCCAACTACATTTATTCTTCTCAAGTGAATCGGTTGCTGCCACAAAGGGGTACTACAGACCCCGGCCTACAAAGGGCTATCAAGTAAAGACACTGGGACCTATTCAGAGTGAGGCCTAGTCATGTGCTGATGGCGTGACAGAAGTACTAAAATTGGACAGTGAAGTCGTGTGCTGGAGGAATTGTTCTGAGGTAAAAGTCTGTCAAGTTTAGGGTCAGCCATCTTGTTCTGCTGAGAAGTGCGACGCACTTACTTTTATTCTACAAAGTACAATTTATCTTGTGGGCATAGTTACATAGTAGGTGAGGTTGAAAAAAGACACAAGCCCATCAAGTCCAACCTATGTGTGTGATTATATGTCAGTATTAAATTGTATATCCCTGTATGTTGAGGTCGTTCAGGTGCTTATCTAATAGTTTCTTGAAGCTATTGATGCTCCCCGCTGAGACCACCGCCTGTGGAAGGGAATTCCACATCCTTGCCGCTCTTACAGTAAAGAACCCTCTACATAGTTTAAGGTTAAACCTCTTTTCTTCTCATTTTACTGAGTGGCCACAAGTCTTGTTAAACTCCCTTCCACAAAAAAAGTTTTCTCCCTATTTTGGGGTCACCAGTACGGTATTTATAAATTGAAATCATATCCCCTCTCAAGCATCTCTTCTCCAGAGAGAATAAGTTCAGTGCTCGCAACCTTTCCTCCTAACTAATATATGGCATCCCATGTCCCTTTTCCCCAACCAAGTTCAATCCCCTAATAAAAACAACAAAAACAAGCAAGAGACTGTTCATGGACTGAGAAGTGTGTCTAATGGAGGTCTGGGATCAGGGTGAAATGTGTGGATGCTGTAACACGTAGCAACCCCGCTGGGCCATCGCTACATTTTCTTGGCACACTTTGGACCCCTTAGTACCAACTGAGCATGGTTTAAACACCACAGCCTACCCGAGTATTGTTGCTGACCATGTCCATCCCTTTATGACTACAGTGTCCCCATCTTCTGATGGCTCCTTCCAGCAGGATAATGCACCATGTCACAAACCTCCAATCATCCCACCACTGGAGAATGAGATCCTTGTACTCCAATGGCCTCCACACTCACCACATCTCATCCAATAGAGAACATTTGGTATGCGGTGGAATGGGAGGTTGACAAATCTGCAGCAACTGTGTGATGCTATCATGTCACTATGGAGAAACGTTTCCAACACCTTGTTGTATCTATGCCACCAAGAATGAAGACCAAAGAGGGTGGAAAATCTCTGAGGAACGTTTCCAACACCTTGTTGTATCTATGCCACCAAAAATGAAGACCAAAGAGGGTGGAAAATCTCTGAGGAACATTTCCAACACCTTGTATCTATGCCACCAAGAATGAAGACCAAAGAGGGTGGAAAATTTCTGAGGAACATTTCCAACACCTTGTTGTATCTATGCAACCAAGAATTAAGGCCAAAGAGGGTGAAAAATCTCTGAGGAACGTTTCCAACACCTTGTTGTATCTATGCCACCAAGAATGAAGGCCAAAGAGGGTGGAAAATCTCTGCGGAACCTTTCCAACACCTTGTTGTATCTATGCCACCAAGAACGAAGGCCAAAGAGGGTGTAAAATCTCTGAGGAACATTTCCAACACCTTGTTGTATCTATGCCACCAAGAATGAAGACCAAAGAGGATGGGAAATCTCTGAGGAACGTTTCCAACACCTTGTTGTATCTATGCCACCAAGAATGAAGGCCAAAGAGGGTGGAAAATTTCTGAGGAACATTTCCAACACCTTGTTGTATCTATGCAACCAAGAATTAAGGCCAAAGAGGGTGAAAAATTTCTGAGGAATGTTTCCAACACCTTGTTGTATCTATGCCACCAAGAATGAAGGCCAAAGAGGGTGTAAAATCTCTGAGGAACCTTTCCAACACCTTGTTGTATCTATGCCACTAAGAACAAAGGCCAAAGAGGGTGTAAAATCTCTGAGGAACATTTCCAACACCTTGTTGTATCTATGCCACCAAGAATGAGGGCCAAAGAGGGTAGAAAATCTCAGAGGAACGTTTCCAACACCTTGTTATATCTATGTCACCAAGAACGAAGGTCAAAGAGGGTGGAAAATCTCTGAGGAACGTTTCCAACACACTGTTGTATCTATGCCACCAAGAACGAAGGCCAAAGAGGGTGGAAAATCTCTGAGGAACGTTTCCAACACCTTGTTGTATCTATGCCACCAAGAATGAAGGCAAAAGAGGGTGGGAAATCTCTGAGGAACGTTTCCAACACCTTGTTGTATCTATGCCACCAAGAACGAAGGCCAAAGAGGGTGGAAAATCTCTGAGGAACGTTTCCAACACATTGTTGTATCTATGCTACCAAGAACGAAGGCCAAAGAGGGTGGAAAATCTCTGAGGAACGTTTCCAACACCTTGTTGTATCTATGCCACCAAGAATGAAGGCCAAAGAGGGCCCAGCCCGCTACAGAAGAATCCTCTTGTGTAAGGTGTGCTCAATGCAAAGTAATGCAGCAATAACTTTGTTGATCTTTGTCTTTCTTCTCACCGTAGATTTTTCTTCTCGGAGATTCTGCCGCATTTAATGATTTTTGCAGCTCTTTAGAATAATAATAATAAAAAAAAAAAGAACTTTTTGTCTTAGCTGTCCAAATATTTCATAATGAAGATGAATTAGCAGCTCAAGTTGTCGGTTCGGCCTTTGAAAAGAAACATTCGAGCAGAATATTTAATTATCTTTTGAGTAGTTAAAAGCCTGAAATAATTGGCCCTTTAATGTTTGTTTTTTTTATTTATTTTTTAGTGCCCATCTTTTCTATCGCCCTGCGCTCTTGAATGCATTGTGGAACATGATCACGACTCTAATGGTGACTGATAATAAAACGATTGCGCCAACTAGTCCAAAAGCATTGTTTTGCTTTAACAAGAGATGGCCAATTATTGACCTAAATGAAAAAAAGGATATTAATAAGTCATTCTGAAGAGAGGCTCTGCGACCAGCTGCTAAAGCGTCCTTTTTATCTCCGCAGCTAAAAGCTTGTGGAGCACATCATCCAGAATCATTATTTAGAGACTCATTGGAGAATTAATTATGGTCCTGTGCCCGGCGATGCCAATGTCACACAAGAGAAATGGGCACGTTGAGTTTTTCAGCAAAGGCCACTTATTCTAATATAAACCAGCCAACCTCTTCAAAAAGAAGCGCAGTGTTGTTTGTATTATGTGATAAAAAAAAAAAAGAGCTCTAAATGTAGCAATCACAGAAAAAAAAACCATAATGCCGCGTACACACGACCGGACTTTCCGGCAGACTAGGTCCGACGGTCTTCCCGATGGACTTTCGGCGGAGGTCCAACGGACCTTCCGAACGAACGGACTTGGCCACACACGAATGAACTAAATCCGTTCGAAAGTCTGTTTGTTTTGAACGTGATGACGTAAACCGGGACTAAAAAAGGAAGTTCAATAGCCAGTAGCCAATAGCTGCCCTTGTGTTGTATTTAGTCCGTCGGACCAGCACACAGACCACCGGTTTTCCCGATAGGAAGTTAGTCTGTCGGACAGATTTGAAACATGTTCTATTTCTAGGTCCGTCAGAATTTTTTAGATGAAAAAATGATCGGATTGTCCGACGGACTAATTCCGTCAGACCTAGTCTGCCGGAAAGTTGGGTTGTGTGTATGCGGCATTACCGTAACCTAGAAATTAAAAGGCTGTCCCCAGCCCCGAGGTTGCTGGTTTTAGAAACATGTAGGTCAATATTGAACCTCAATTGTCTATAGAAGGGGTCTCCAAATTTTCTTTAAAAAAAAGGGAGAGTCTACTTCCCTTTAGATGTGGGAGGAATAGTGCCCCATCATAGGTATCAGTGGGAGGAATAGTGCCCCATCATTGGTATCAGTGGGAGGAATAGTGCCCCATCATTGGTGTCAGTAGGAGGAATAGTGTCCCATCATTGGTGTCAGTGGGAGGAATAGTGCCCCATCATTGGTGTCAGTAAGAGGAATAGTGCCCCATCATTGGTGTCAGTGGGAATAATAGTGGCCCATCATTGGTATCAGTGGGAGGACTAGTGCCCCATTATTGGTCTCAGAAGGAGGAATAGTGCCCCATCATTGGTATCAGTGGGAGGAATAGTACCCCATCATTGGTGTCATTAGGAGGAATAGTACCCCATCATTGGTGTTAGTGGGAAGAATAGTGGCCCATCATTGGTATTAGTGGGAGGAATAGTGCCCCATCATTGGTGTCAGTGGGAGGAATAGTTCCCCATCATTGGTATCAGTGGGAGGAATAGTGCCCCATCATTGGTATCAGTGGGAGGAATAGTGCCCCATCATTGGTATCAGTGGGAGGAATAGTGCCCCATCATTGGTATCAGTGGGAGGAATAGTTATTATTTCACCATAAACCGGCCACGACCAGGTGCTCCTCACAAGATTTCTAACAGAGGAGTGAAAAGAATTATCAGAAGAGTTGTCCAAGAGCCAAGGACCACTTGTGGAGAGCTTCAGAAAGACCGGGAATTATCAGGTACAATTGTTTCAAAGAAAACAATAAGTAATGCAGTCACCCGCCATGGCCTGTATGCACGCTCACCACGCAAGACTCCATTGCTGGAGAAAAAGCATGTTGAAGCTCGTTAAAAGTTTGCTGCACAACATTTGGACAGGCCTTTGAAATACTGGTCAGATGAGACCAAAATTGAACTCTTTGGATGCTGTAATACACACCATTTGAAAATCAAGATGGAGGGATTAAATCATAAGGATACCACGTCCCAATAATAAATACACAAAAGAGATTAAAGGGGCCAAAAGAGGGCTGGGGGGTACCAACCCCGGGACTTTTACCGGTATCAAGTCAAAAAAATAAGCAATTATGTATAAATTTATAAAAATAAAACTTTTTTATTTTGTACATCTTATATAAACATTGAACAAAATATCACTATATAACCATTAAAATGATTATACATAATACAGCATGGAAATCCAAAGAGAATTACCCAAATTTGTACATAAAAACAAAAGCAAAGCTGATCTGCGATTTTCTACATGTTTCGCTCGGTTCGAGCTTCTTCAGGAAATGATGCAACTAGTAACTATGGCTGAAATAGCAGAATACAAAAAGAAAAAAACATCATTTTATTCATAAGGGTTTGTAAACAGTAGAGCTATATACAAAGTAATCCTATCAGAATATTTTAGTGAATCATATATTATGATTTTAATACATATATTTATCGATAATTGTTCACAGATTCAATAAATCAGAGAATCAAAAATTAATTTAATATCTCACCAATTCAACAGGATTCCCCAAGATTTGTAGTGAATTCACGAGATGTAATTTATAAGGTTGGAACGGATATAGATTAATGAAAGAGTGGCCACCAACGACACATCACCACATTGCGGTCTGCAGAGAGGAACATTATTTTATATTTTTGAGGTTTTTTTGGTGTTTTTTTTTTTTTTTTTATTTTGTTAGATTTTTTTGACTGAAAAGTAAATAGATAAACTAAACGGTATGACCATATGACATATATATATATATACTGAGCATAAAAATATTACCTGAAAAGTAAATTGTAGTTGAATCAATGGGTACGTAACTTTAAAGCGGGAGTCCGGCGTTTTTTTTTTTTTAAAAGCCAGCAGCTACAAATACAGCAGCTGCTGACTTTTAAAATAATGACACTTACCCGCCCAGCGCGCCCGCGATGTCGGCACCCGAAGCCGATGTCTCCATCGTCTCTCGGGTGCTGCCGCCGCCATCTTGGGTATGGGAATCAGAAAGTGGAGCCTTTCGGCTTCATTTCCCGGTTCCCTACTGCGCATGCGCGAGTCGTGCTGCGCAATAAGGATGGTCCCCGCTGTCTCTGGGATCCGTGTGTTTCCCAGCAGGCAGCGGGGGGACCTTCGGAAAGGGGCGTAGATTCTGCGGAAAGGGGCGTACCTTCTGCAGAATCTACGCCGGAAGTGGGTGCAGATACCTGTACTGTACAGGTACCTGCACCCCCCTCCCCCCTGAAAGGTGCCAATTGTGGCGCCGGAGGGGGGGAGGGTTCCAATGAGTGGAAGGTCCACTTTAGGGTGGACCTCCGCTTTAAGTAGTTTGCAATACTAGGGAAATGACAATGGATGTTGTCAGAAAGTATCAAAATACAATTTGGCCAAAGGCAATTCTGGAAGGGTCTAAGGATGAATAAAAGGAATATAGCTTATCAGCAAAATAAAGGATAAGCAACAGATACATTTGTGTAGTAAATGGTAAAGAGAAGCAACTTCTCTTTAGTTGCAGTCAGAGTGCAGCATATCGGTGTATAAATGGACATACCTTTAGTTTCAATTAGAGTGAATCCAGCAATAAATTAGAGCCGGGTGACAGCGATCCTCTCCCGTCAATTGCCATACGGCAAGCTGACAAGGAGAGGAGATTATAAGTCCTCTCCAGCTCGGCGGCGTCTGACGTCACCGCCGAGCTGCAGGAGCGAAAAAGGGGGAGGTTTCTATCTGCCAGTTAAAGCTGACTCCGATACCGCGCATGCGCGGATGACGCGAATTGCGTCATCGACGGCGTCGCGGCCATTTTGGAAAGTCCATCCGCCAGTGTTCTACAAGATTGTGTGGATTCGTCTACAAGGAGTATATGGGCGGAGATTAAACTCTGATTCATGCTAAATCTAATCTTGATGTGTATGGATGGTTGATTAATAAAAAGGCAGCGATTGTGCATGCAGAACCTAATCCCTAAAGTAGGGGACATACTGGTCAAATGCCTGATTGATTAACAGAACTGCAACACAGTAATGTCCCCCAGGCGCCAGTACAGACCACATTTTTAAAGGGGACGCGCCGTATCTTTACGTGTGTGGCCAAAAAATAAAGAAAAAAACACAATTGTTATGTTGTTAATTTAGATTGATAATACTTATCTCAAGGGGAATTCTGGTGAATATGGTGAAAAAAAGGGGGGGGGGAAGGGGGGAGAGAAAATTTCACTCTCTTCCAAATTTATTTTGTCTTCCAATAATACCTTGTAAAAATTTGTTTAGAGAAACGGCTTGAAGCTGAAAGCTTCATTTAAACCAGGCAATTCGGTTGCCTTAAGATCAAAAATCCAGCGAGCTTCTCGCTGCAATAGAATTTGATTGTAATCACCACCTCTATCCCCAGGTGCCACATGTTCAAGTGCAAAAAAAAATGCATTTTGCTATCATCAGAATTATGGAGCAATCCAAAGTGGCGACTGATAGGTGTTTCCATCTTTTTGGCTCGCACCAGGGATACATGATCCCTGATGCGATGAAAAAATGGACGTTTGGTTTTACCCACATAGTAGGCATTACAATGGCAGATAATGATATAAACAATTCCCACAGATTGGCAGGTTACTGAAAATGTAGGTCTGTAGACCCGTTTATTTGGTAGCAAAATTGAATCAGAGGCAAAGATATGTCTACAAAAATTACATTTGTGACATGGTCTTGAGCCACGCTGTTGTTTGGTGACTTTGTAAGGTTCAGGAACATAGTGACTTCTAACTAGAGTGTCCTTCAAAGATCGTGATCTCCTAAACGTAATCTCTGGATAGTCTTTTAAATGTTTGGATATTTTTGGGTCACCTTTCAAGAGGTACCAGTATTTATTGAAAATACTGCGCACTTGGAAATGCTGGCCGCAGAAACATGTTAGTAGTCTAACACCTGCATTTGATTTAGGAGGTCTTTGACCATGTATAAGAGTGGACCTATTTTTTTTTTTTGGCCTTCAGGTAAGATCTCTTAAAAAATTTGTTGCTATATCCACGATATCGTAGGCGTATTTGAAGTTGTTTTGCCTCGAATTCAAAATCAGCTTCATTGCTGCAATTTCTTCTTAAGCGAAGATATTGCCCGTATGGGATACTGGCCACAAGTGGTGCAGGATGCGAACTAGACGCATGCAGCACAATATTTGCTGCTAGTGGTTTTCTGAATAGGGTGGATCCAATTTCTCCATTTGAATTGACAAAAATTTGTATATCCAGAAAAGTCAAACAAGAACGGCTTTTTTCCATAGTGAATTTGAGGTTGTATGCGTTGACCTTCAGTAGGTCTATGAAAGTAGATAGTTCATTCTCGGTCCCAGTCCAGATAAAGAAGATATCATCTATGTACCTTCTCCATACTGGAATGAGATCGAAAAATGAGAACAAATCCTCACGATGAAAAATATGATGCTCCCACCCCCCCGGGTAGAGGTTGGCATAAGAGGGGGCACATTTGGTCCCCATAGCCACCCCCTGCACCTGGAGGAAGTGGGAGCGCCCAAACAAAAAAAAATTTATTGGTCAAGATGAAATGAAGTAATTTCAAAACAAATTGATTGTAGCCAGTTTGAGCTTCACCTGCGTCGGAAAGGAAGCCCTTAGCAACTCCGACCCCCAAATCATGGGGTATGGAGTTGTAGAGGGCCTCCACCTCGAGGGTGACAAGCCAAACATTTTTGGGAATACACATTCCATCTAATATCCTTAGAAGATCTCTGGCATCTTGTAAATAGGAGATGAGACCTTCCACATAGGGGCGGAGAAAGTCATCTATTAGAGCGCTCGCTTGTTCGGTAAGACAGCCCTTACCGGACACTATCAGGCGACCGGGGGGATCAGTGGCGTGTTTGTGGATTTTGGGCAGGGCATATAAGGTGGGTGTTTTGGGATTTTCCACATTGAGATAATCCCAATTTTTTTTTACTAATTAGTCCTTGGTGATAAGCTGAACTAATGAGTATATTGAAGGATAGTAAGGAAAGAAAATGTTTTATTTTTATAAATTTATACATACCGTATATACTCGAGTATAGGCCGACCCGAGTATAAGCCGAGGCCCCCAATTTACCCCCAAAAAACTGGGAAACCTATTGACTCGTGTATAAGCCGAGGGTGAGATATGCCTGTCCATCCCTGTGTGTGTGTCCATCCATCCATCCATCCCTGTGTGTGTGTGTGTCCATCCATCCATCCATCCCTGTGTGTGTGTGTGTCCATCCATCCATCCATCCCTGTGTGTGTGTGTGTGTCCATCCATCCATCCATCCCTGTGTGTGTGTCCGTCCATCCATCCATCCATCCATCCCTGTGTGTGTGTCCATCCATGTGTGTGTGTGTGTGTGTGTGTGAGGCCTTGTGTGTCCAGCCTACCTGTGTCCCCAGCCTCCGTCCGGTCCCGAGCCTCCGTCCGGTCCCGTCCCGTCCCGAGCCGAGCCTCCGTCCGGTCCCGTCCCGTCCCGAGACTCCGTCCGGTCCCGTCCCGTCCCGAGCCGAGCCTCCGTCCGGTCCCGTCCCAGGATCACCGCTCTTCGTCGGCGCCCATTTTCCTGTTCAAATGCCGCGCCTCCCTGTCTGTGATAGGCGGAACACAATTTCCCAGCAGTCTGTGTTCCGCCTATCACGGCCATCCTTTCATCCTCGTCCGTAGTACGAGGATGAGCGGATGTCCGTGATAGGCGGAACACAGGCTGCTGGGAAATTCAGTGTTCCGCCTATCACAGGCGAAGGCGGAGCCGGAGGCGCGGCTTTTGAATTAGAATAGAATGGCCGCTGTCTGTCTGCTCGACACGCTGATCGAGCAGGCAGACAGCGATGACTCGAGTATAAGCCGAGGGGGGCACTTTCAGCCTCAAAAAAGAGGCTGAAAATCTCGGCTTATACTCGAGTATATACGGTAATTGCTGATTTTTTTTGACTTGATACTGGTAAAAGTCTCGGGGTTGGTACCCCCCAGCCCTCTTTTGGCCCCTTTAATCTCTTTTGTGTATAATACACACCATGTTTGGAGGTCAAATGGCACATCCCTGAAAAAACACCCCCCATACCAACAGTGAGGTTTGGAGGTGGGAACATCGTGGTGTTGGTGGGGCTGTTTTTCACCATATGTTATTGGCAAACTTATTGGCAAAATTATATCATATCATTGAAGGAAGGGTGAATGGAAAAATGGACCAAGACATTCTTGATAAAGATCTGCTTCCATCAACCAGGATGAAGAAGTTGGAACGGGGAGGACATTTCAGCAAGATAATGATCCCAAACACAAAGCCAAGGAAACTCAATTGGTTTCAAAGAAAGAAAATAAATCTGCTAGAATGGCCCGGCCAATCTCCTGACTTGAATCCAATAGAAAATCTATGGAAAGAACTAAAGATCAGCGTTCATAGAAGAGGTCCACGGAGCCTTCAAGATTTGAAGACTGTGTGGAAGAATGGGCCAAAATCACACCCGAGCAAAACGCATGCGACTCGTTTCTCCATACAGGAGGCGTTTTGAAGCTGTCATTGCCAACAAAGGATTTTGTACCAAATAATAAATGCATTTCAGTTAGCTTGTTCAATACTTTTTCCCTTTTCTATTTTATTACACAGAACTTCATTTCTTAACATATTTGTTTTGGTGTCTTTGTATGTAGGGATTGCATGGGTTGTTACCGACATGTGGGGAAAATTTCACACCAATCGCGCCTTTACCGTATTTATCAGCGTATAATGCCGCATACACGCGACCGGACTTTTTCGACCAAACCGTTGGGCTTCATCGGACCTTCAGCGGACCTTTTCTGTCAAAAATCAGACAGACTTTAGATTTAGAATTATAAATCTAAAGTCTACAGTAGATTTAGAAGATGTTTCAAATCTTTCCGACGGACTCGAGTCCGGTCGAAAAATTTGTTTGTCTGTATGCTAGTCCGAAGGATGAAAACCAACGCTAGGGCAGCTATTGGCTACTGGCTATGAACTTCCTTATTCTAGTCCGGTCGTACGTCATCACGGTCGAATCGAACTTTGGTGTGATTGTGTGTAAACAAGTCCGATTCAACGAAGTCCGTAGAAACTCGAAAAGTCAGACGAAATTCAGTCCATCGAAAAATCCGGTCGTGTGTACACGGTATAACACTCACTTTTTCCCCCTTAAAATCAGGGGAAAATCGTGGGTGTGCGTGTTATACGCCGATCCCTGCTGTCTCTGAGGGAAGAGGAGCGAGTGCTAATCCGTCACTCACAGCCACGCCTCCTGGCCCCACATTGGGCCACCGTTCTGTTTATCATATGAGCAGGTCCAGGAGGCGTGTCTGTGAGTGACGGAGTGCCAGGTACACAGGAGATCACGGCTCTGTGTAATTCAGCGGGCGCTTGCTCCTCCTCTTCCCTCTGACACAGCAGGGATAATCCAACACTGGCGAGGCTGCAATGATGGGAAAGGTGATGCTGCAGGTGGGCACTGAGCAAGGTGCATTGATGGGTAATTTAGAGGCTGCAGATGGGCACTGAGCAGGCTGATTGTTGGGTAATTTAATGGCTGCAGATGGGCACTGAACAGGCTACATTGATGGGCAATTTAGAGGCTGCAGATGGGCACGGAACAGGCTGCATTGTTGGGCAATTTAATGGCTGCAGATGAGCACTGAGCAGGCTGCATTGTTGGGCAATTTAGAGGCTGTAGATGGGCACTGAGCAGGCTGCATTGTTGGGTAATTTAATGGCTGCAGATGGGCACTGAGCAGGCTGCATTGTTGGGCAATTTAATGGCTGCAGATGGGCACTGAGCAGGGTGCATTGTCGGGCAATTCAATGGCTGCAGATGGGCACTGAGCAGGGTACATTGTTGGGCAATTTAGATGCTGCAGATGGGCACAGAGCAGGCTGCATTGTTGGGCAATTTAATGGCTACAGATGTGCACTGAGCAGGGTGCATTGTTGGGCAATTTAATGGCTGCACGTGCTCACTGAGCAGGGTGCATTGATGAGCTGTGAACATAATTTTGCTTCAAAGTTCTTTATTTAAAATGTAAGTTTTTTTTTCCCCTAAACTTCCTTCCTAAAATTGGGGTGCGTGTTATACGTCTGTGGGTGTTATACACCGATAAATACAGTATTTGGTAAACCGTCAAAGCTGCTCCATTCATTACTTGGACAAAAATATAAAAGAATACAATTTGGGCGCGATCAATAAGTCAACAAGCGAGAAATTGCTGCTGAAATGTTTTAGGTATATTTCCCCAGAACGCGTTTCATCTCTTATGTTGGTGTGAGACACGGAGAATCTCAGAACAAATAAATCTCCCCGGTGCTGTAAAACATTCCAAAAATGCATCAAAACAGGATCAGAAAAAATGTTTGGGGGGGGGGGGGGGGGTGGTAAAACAAATGTTAATGTCTGAACACAATTTTGCAACTCTGATGTGTTGTTATAACTGTACATATCATCAAAACTACTTTGTGTATCCAGGGTGATTATACCACATTTTTTTCTGGATAAACTGGGCTTATTTTGGTGGTAAATGGTAATAAATATCTCCTGTTGTTTGCCAGACGTGAAATACGAACAAAGCATATCCCTCTAAAGTGTGTAATTGTCTCAATCCAAAAATAAAGAAAAGGGTTAAAAACGACTGTTTTGCAGTGCCTTCAAAGCACTTTTAACCGCTTCCCCCCCGGACATCCTGGACTTTGAGCCGGTGCTACTCGAATGATGGGTGAAGCTACAGGCATCAGTCAGATATCGTCTTTTAGACACCAGGGGTCTCCAGACTGTGGCCCGGGGGCCACATGCGGCACTTTGTTTGCCTTTATCCGGTCCCTCCCCCCTGAAAGGTGCCAAATATGACGCCGGGGGGGGGGGGGGATTCCGAAAAGCGGAAGTTCCATTTTTGGGTGGAACTCCGCTTTAAGGCGCTTCAGAAACGCTGCCCACTCATTGCAATGAAAAATATAGAAAGAAATGCCCCAGGGATTGTACGGGTGAGGGTAAGAGGCGTATGAAGCAAGTAAGAAAGTAATGAAAAAATACCAAATTTTATTCAAATTACATAAAATACATGATTAAAAGACAATATGTTGAGCACTTCATACAGTAAATCTCCGGAAGCATGACAGAAAGAACTCTAAAATGAGAGAAAAAAAATCAATCATGACGATCAGGATACCCAACATGTTTCGGAATTTTGCTTAATAGTTCCTTCTTCAGGGAATTTTAAAGATATACTGTACAATCTATCATGAAAGATACATAAATATGGATTAGTCAAAAAAAAAAAAAAAAATATATATATATATATATATATATATATATATATATATATATATATATATATATATATATATATATATACAACATATGCATAGCGTATGGGGCAACAGCGTAGAGCATGGTAAAGGATAGAGGGCAAAAATTGGAAGACTTACTGATAGAAATGTTCATGTACAGAAACAGTGCACAGATGCTTCGAAGCCCAATGATTAAACAGGTATCACTCCAAACTCCAGTCTCCAAAAAATTGAAAAGGTTGAAGCAATGTAGAAGCCCAATTTAGAGTAGTTAAGGACTGACAACTAAAGGGGTATGAGTAAACTAAACTCCCAGTAGTAGTCATCAATCATGCCACCAAATCAAGGATCGTGAAAGTATGGCAGGCTATGGAAGCCACAAGGAACAGCAGAAATAGGGTCCGAACCCCTAAACATAAAAAATATGTAGTATAATCTAAATAAAATGACCAGTAGTCAACGGGTACATATACGTTGTACTCAAGACTGCGTATGTAGAAAATGAATTCACTGATCGAAATAACTTCTAATACACTATTGGAACAAAGTGGCAGACTGATCCAAAGGGACACAGCCAGGTTAAGAGTAGTACTGACATAAAGCATGTCAGCAAGTATATACATATAATATATTGCCAATCCGCAGAGCGTGAATGCTAAATAAATTGTCCACGGTATATAATGCTAAATTTCCTAAGCATGACGCTAATAATAAGAAAATGGCAGCTTCCGTGGCTGAAAACGATAGGAGGGTTTACTTCCACTTTAAATATCAGCTGGTGTGACGGAAAAACACCCACAGGGGCGGGAGTCTATAGTAGTAAATCCAATGTGCGGTAATCCGGCCTGATAACTAGGTGACACCCAACGAACACAGCTGATCGTATCAGCTAAGAGGAGAGTGCCACTATACTGTTCCCCCGGCGGGGCAGCATCCGGCGTCACCATGTCATAAGGCGCAATGACGTCAGACGGACGACACGGAGAGAAGGGCCAAGGAAAATCCGGAAGATGCAGGAACCAAATCGTGCTTGCGCAATAGGTGACCAAAGCAGGCAATGAAAGCCCAGAAAGATGACCCGAGACAATAAGGTGTCGCGGAGCCTCCCCGTGTCGGGGGACACCAAGTTTACCGCAATTAGTCAACAACTCGATCCTTTGTATATAGGTTAGAGGCATGTAAAAACGTAATGCAATAATTACAAGGAAATTAACCAGGGAGATCGAAGGATGGAATGAACCTGAAAAACATAAGGGACATCATGAAAAACAAACCAAATCACTCATTGCAATGGGCAGGACTTTTGGTAATGAAAATTCACACTGGAGTGAATGGGAGGCAGTTTTCAGGTGCTTAGCAGGGGCTATTTCCAGCGCTAAAGCACCTGAAAACTGCCCCAGCGTGAAGAAGGTCTAAGCCCTTGTACACACGATCGGAGATTCCGATGGAATGTGTCCTATCGGACCGTTTTGTCGGATATTCCGACTGTGTGTGGTATGCATCAGACTGTTTCCGTCGGAGTATCCGTCGGACCCAATTTTCCAACTTGTTGGAAATATTTTCCGACAAACTGGTCCGATCGAACATACTCTGATCATGTGTAGAGAATTTTGATCGGACAAAGTGCCACGCATGCTCAGATCAAATTCCTACATCAAAGCTATTGGCTACTAGCGTGAACGTAGTCCCGTCGTAACGAAATAACGTCATCACGTTCTGAACGATCGGATTTACCGACAACTTGGTCCGACCGTGTGTATGTAACAGTTTCGGACAAAATCCAACGGATTTGGTTGGCAGAATGTCCGACCGTGTGTACAAGGGCTTAGAGAAGCCGGGTATTGGCTCTCTTCTCCTCTTAAGGTGCAAATAATTATTGCGCTACCCTGTGAAGAAAAAAGCTGCTACATGCGAATGTGACAAAAATTCATAAATGGAAGTAAGTGGAAATGTAGCGCTAGTGAATACACAGTGCTAATAAACTACAAATACATTAATGAACATGTACATGAGTGAATAAATTTATACTTGAATAAGTCCCAATTGTGTAAAAATGAAAGGACAGCTATTAAGTCCCAAGTGGGTCAATCCCAAGGAATAGCGGGTACACCACAAACAAAGGATTGTTCGTATAGGGAAACAAGGAACAGCTGAGTTTGTATTCATAGGAAATGCCAACAACACTTGAAAAAGAATGGGTACTCTTACCAGAACCAATGGACCTGAATGTCAGCGACACCAGGTCAAACAGGCATGGTAAACCAAAACCGCGATGGAGCAGGAACGGTCCAGGGGATCCTGAAAGGTCATTCGATGAGACAGGAACAGTCAACAATGTCCTCGAAGATCCAGTACTCTCTCAGTGGAGTCACAATGATGAAAACAGCCATTGAGCCATGGGTGACCAGATGGAGAGGTCAAACAGGCCCGTAGTGCAGAAGATATGCAAAAAAGAAGAAAGCTTCCAATGGTGCAGATCAAAAAAGTTGGGTTGTTTATTTTCCATAAAAACCAGCATAAAGATAAAATGTGCTTACAGATAAAAAGCAATATCGGGAGTGGAGAAACCAAGCCCTACGCGTTTTGTCCTACTAGGACTTCTACTGGAGCACTGTTTATTCACTAGCGCTACATTTCCACTCACTTCCTCTTCTCCTCTTGCTTACAGCGTGAGGAAAGGAGTGGCGATAACTGTCATCTGTTTACCTCCGTGATCAGGACTGGATACAGCTGATGAAGTGGTAAACAAACGCTGATTGGCTCTTTACCTCAATCTGTGATCAGCAGTGTCCGCAGAAGCACGATCACTGGGAAGCCGTCATATAGTTCATACGACTGCGCTGTAGCAGTCATTTGGCTATGGCGCGGTCGGCAAGGGGGTAATCTCTGTGTGTCACCTGAAGTCCAGTCACTTCACTGGGTATATGGAAGGGTTTAGAAGTACTTTAAGCTTTTGGTACTCAAAAACGAGAAGAAAAAAAAAAAAAGCGTTTTGGCTGCACTTTATACTTCAAAAAACTTTTTGCCGAAGTTCAGCTTTAGGCTGAGGCCATCACTGAGATGCAACTGTGCATTTTACCTTCATTGCAGACCACAGAGATCCCAACCCTACGAATAAACAGAACATAGAGTCGTTTTAGCTTCCACCCCGTAACGTTGCTGAACCATCACAGAGGAAGAGCTGGCGGTAAAAACCGAAGAAAATTGGTCATAAAACGGGCGCAGTTTGCTAATTGTTATTGAGAATGATAGAGCAGGTGCAGGACGCTCCATCTCTCTCCGCCATAACTCTCCTAATTAGGCCTGATTAGTATCAGTATCCACTTACAATGGAGCACGGAGAATTCGCTCATAATCTATGGCGGTAATTATACCGCCGCAATTAGGACTCTGCTAAATTCTCCGCTTTGTTTCACGCCATAAGGGGCTCTCATCGCCGCAATGATTTTCTTGCTGATTAAAAAATAAAATGCAAGCTTTAAAGACAAAATTAAAACAAGAGCGGCCTAAATTGTCTCTGAAAGTGTGACAACAACACAAAAAAAAGTTACATGTAATTGGCGTAGGAATAAAGAAGAGATCCGCAGGAGAGCAAAAAGTATGGCAATTATCAGCCATCTACTACCCGAACCCCAAAATAATTGGAAGAGAGAGTGGAATTTGTGTCAAATTGCCTGGATTGACAACTTGTCAAGGAGATCCAATTAGCTCCTTTGTGAATCTATGAAAGCATCCCGCAACCCTTGAGGCTCCACCATTTATGGGTTCCTCCACCATTTATGGGCCATTCAGCAAAGTTTCTCAACGTTTTTGGTGCCCTTTTATTAAAAGTAAGCACAAGTTTGGCATTTCAAGGTGAATTATATCTTGTGTTTTTTGTTTTTGTTTTTTTTGTTTTTTAATCAAAGGAAAACTAGCCCAAAATATTGAAAAAAAAAATATTATTATTAAATAAAATTATTGTTTTTTTTTTTCTTGTTTGTACTCATAGTAAGGCCAAAGTACAATAGTGATAAAATATATGAAACAGCGCAAAAAAAAAAAATTGAACTCAATATTGTGAAAACACAAAAATAAATCAATAAAATTACATCAAATTTATTAGGTGAAAAAACTTGTATATACAGTGGAACCTTGGATTACGAGCATAATCCGTTCCAGGAGAATGCTTGAAATCCAAAGCACTTGCATATCAAAGCGAGTTTCCCCATAGAAGTCAATGGAAATTAAGATAACTCGTTCCACATTGACTTCTATTGCATGCTGTACCGCATGTGGCCAGAGGTGAGGGGGGTGCCGTAAAGCTTTGGAAATACTCGGGGACAGCTCGGCTTAACTCGGAAAGCCTTGGGATGGCTCGGAAACACTTTGGAACTGAGTATTTCCGAGTGTTTCTGAGTATTTCCGAATGGCTCCGAACCGTTCCGAGTGTCACCGGAGCCCCCGCACCTCTGGCCAAATGCAGTACTGCACAACCCATTAGCTTGAATTCTGCTCCTCGTTTTGCGAGACAACACTCGCAAACTGAGTCAGAATAATAAAAAAAAAAGTTGCTCGTCTTTCAAAACGCTCGTTAACCGCGTTACTCGTTAACCAAGGTACCACTGTATAGTTACATAGTAGGCGAGGTTGAAAAAAGTCCGTCAAGTACAACCTCTGTGTGTGATTATATGTCAGTATTACATTGTATATCCCTGTATGTTGCGGTTGTTCAGGTGCTTATCTTAGCCCTCGTACACATGGTCAGAAATTCAGATGGAAAATTTCCGATCGGACCGTGTTGTCGGATAATCCGACCGTGTAAGGGCTCCATCAGACTTTTTCCGTCGGAATATTCGACCAACAAAGTTAGAGAGCTGGATATAAAATTTTCCGACAACATGATCCGATTGGACTTTGTCGGATCGTTTGTAGAGAATTCCGATCGGACAAAGTGCCACGCATGCTCAGATCAAATTACAAGACCAAAGCTATTGGCTACTAGCCTCAACGTAGTCCTGTCGTAATGAACAAACGTCATCACGTTCCGAACGATCGGATTTTCCGACAACTTTGTCTGACCGCGTGTATGCAACACCAGTTTCGGACAAAATCCGTCTGAAAAAATCTGACGGATTTTGTTGTCGGAATGTCCGACCGTGTGTACAATGGCTAATAACTATCGATGCTCCCCGCTGAGACCACCGCCTGTGGAAGGGAATTCCACATCCTTGCCGCTCTTAAATTAATTGTTACTTATTTTAGAAGAAACTGACAGGAACGCCTATCCTATGGTTGCTTGGTTATTAGCAGGCATTTAAGCCAGTGCCCTGAGGACGTCGTCTCTTTGACGAAACTAGTTGGGCGTGGCTACGATGCTTCATCATCACGCATGCTTGCTGACTGGCAGTTGAGTTTGGTACAGCCACCAGGGACGTGCAGACAGGGGAGGCAGAGCCATGATCATAAAAAAAAAAGAGATTGAGCCTTGAGGGTCGTAGATTGGCGACCTGGGGTCACAGATAACCCAAATTTGGGAAAGATCTGATATGAGGGGAAGCTCTGCTGATTTTATCATCCAATCATGTGCAAGCTAAAATGCTGTTTTTTATTTTCCTTGCATGTCCCCCTCAGATCTACAGGGACTTCACTTCCAAGTGCACTTGTAGTGCAAAGTGGAGTTGCCTTTAGTAAATCAACCCCTATGTTCATTCTCCAACCATTTGTCATGGACTGATTGCCCGAAATTTAAGTACCCTGAATTTGAAAGTCGCTGCGATTCGCTACATTGATGACATCATGATCTCTGGGACAAAAGAAGATGTAATTGAAGCACTGCACCTGCTGATACAGCGCATGGAGAACAGAGGGTGGGCTATCAACGGAGACAACGTCCAAGGACCTGCCACCGAAGGTGAAATTCCTGTAAAGTCTGAGGCATTGTTTATCATCCCAATAATGCTGAGGTATTTTTTTACTGGTCAAAGTCCAGCCCTCCTAAAGTCTGAGGGACAGTAAACTGACCCTTTGTTTAGAACCGGGGTGTCAAATTCAATAACATTGTGGATCACATCAGCAATATGATTGCCCTCAAAGCGCCGTTGTATCTGGGGTGTGCCACCTACACAGTGCAGGGTGTGCAGAGCTCAGGATTCTGCTACATACAGATTGTAGGGTTCAATAATGCGTTACATACACAGTGCAGAGCTCGGGATTATCCTATGTACAGAGTGAAGGGTTCAGGAGTGCGTTACATACAGAGTGCAGAGTTTAGGGTTATCACACGTACTGTACAGAGTGCAGAGCTCAGGATTATGCTACATATAGATTGCAGGGTTCAGGAATGCGTTACATACACAGCGCAGAGCTCAGCATTATGTTACGTACAGAGTGCAGGGTTCAGAAGTGCGTTACATACAGAGTGCAGAGTTTAGGGTTATGCTACGTACAGAGTGCTGACCTCACGGTTATGCTACTTACAGAGGGCAGGGTTCAGGAATGCATTACATACAGAGCTCAGGATTATGCTACATACAGAGTGCAGTCATCAGGCATGTGCTATGTAAAAACTGCAGCGTTAAGTAAGGCGCTGTGTACAGAGTGCAGGGTTCAGGAGTACGTTACATACAGAGTGCAGAAATTAGGGTTATGCTACGTACAGAGTGCAGGGTTCAGGAGTGTGTTACATACAGAGCGCAGAGCTCAGGATTATGCTACGAACAGAGTGCAGTCATCAGGCCTGTGCTACATACAAACTACAGAGTTAAGTAATGCGCTGTGTACAGAGTGCAGGGTTCAGGAGTGTGTTACATACAAAGTGCAGGGTTCAGAAGTGTGTTACCTACAGAGTGCAGAGCTGAGGATTATGCTATGTAAAAGCTTCAGGAGTGTGTCACATACAGAGCACAGAGCTCAGGATTATGCTACGAACAGAGTGCAGTCATCAGGCCTGTGCTACATACAAACTACAGAGTTAAGTAATGCGCTGTGTACAGAGTGCAGAGTTCAGGAGTGTGTTACATACAAAGTGCAGGGTTCAGAAGTGTGTTACCTACAGAGTGCAGAGCTGAGGATTATGCTATGTAAAAGCTTCAGGAGTGTGTCACATACAGAGCACAGAGCTCAGGATTATGCTACGAACAGAGTGCAGTCATCAGGCCTGTGCTACATACAAACTACAGAGTTAAGTAATGCGCTGTGTACAGAGTGCAGAGTTCAGGAGTGTGTTACATACAAAGTGCAGGGTTCAGAAGTGTGTTACCTACAGAGTGCAGAGCTGAGGATTATGCTATGTAAAAGCTTCAGGAGTGTGTCACATACAGAGCACAGAGCTCAGGATTATGCTACCTACAGAGTGCAGTCACCAGGTGTGTGCTACGTACAGAGTGCAGAGTTAAGTAGTGCGCAGTGTACAGAGTGCAGGGTTCAGGAGTGTGTTACGTACAGAGCGCAGAGCTTAGGGTTATGCTACATACAGAGTGCAGGGTTCAGGAGTGTGTTATGTACAGAGTGCAGAGCTTAGGGTTATGCTACATACAGAGTGCAGTCATCAAGCGTGTGCTATGTACAGAGTTCAGTAGTGCGTTGTGTACAGAGTGCAGGGTTCAGGAGTGAGTTATGTACAGGGTTCAGGGGTGTGCTGTGTACAGAGTGCAGGGTCTAGGGGTGTGTTATGCACAGTGTACAATCCCAACCCCCCCTCCCTGAAGCATCCTCACATTTCTCTCCCCTACCTTGCCTGGCCCTAGTATATCCCTGTGTAGGCAGCCCTCACCTTGCAGGGAGTGGGAGCGGATGGTAAGAGCTGAGGGGTGGAATGGAGTTCTGCCACATTCTGACTGTAAAACTAGGTGCAGGGGCCACATGACAAGGCCTGGTGGGCCAGATTCAGCCCGCGGGCCTTGTGTTTGACATATGTGGTTTAGAGAGTTTGGAGACCCCCGTTCTAACTTGCAGGCACTACATTGGTGGCGGTGATGGGATTCTTTATTTCAGATCATGAGGTCAAGCACCAAGCATTACACTGATGCAACCTTGGTGGGGAGACTACAAGCAGATATTTTGGCAAACATTGCTCAGCCATGGTCCACTGTTGTCACTCAAAAAGCAGGTCCAGAGCAATGATGTTCTGCCACTGCTGGCGTGAGCGCACGTGGACAGTAAGTGGAGAAAAAAAAGTGGAAAAAGTATTTTTCTTTTCTAATATTTTTAGTCAGAATTTTTTTTAACAAGTACAAGATCAACATTTACCATCGTAGTAGGGAGTACTGGTACATTTAGCAAATTGGTTATGATTTGGTTACATCACAAATTATCTTATATTTATGTGAGGTTTTGTGTATTATTCTCCTCACTTTAGATTTATATAGTATGATCAAACCTAAAGCGAAAAAACTTCTAGGTGGTGCGCAGGTTTACTCCAACACACAGCATGGGGAGCCGCGGGGGGGGGGGGGGGGGGGGGGAGGATCTCCATCTCCCCTTGTTACCATTACTAGATGCAACCTACTAGTTTAACTTCCGAATGGACCCAGGGGCCATAATTGGTCCATGTGCCCTTAGGAGCAAATTCAAGTTGAAAGAAAAGAGATAGAAAAAAGGGATGATAGAAGAAGAATAGAGGATAGTGAGGGGGGGGGGGGGTGCACTCATGGGCGTCCTCAGAACTTTTTTCAGGGGGTGGGCATAATTTTAGGATCACCCATGCGCCGCCCCTTTTTGACAATGTCATTATCACATTATCATGGTCAGAGACTGAAGACGTAGTACAATCCCTAGGATAAGTAATGGATAATGGCCAATAGGCCCTCTTACCAGACCCAGCGAAACTACAGCAGTGATCCCTCCGGCTGGACGATCGATCACTCTGGGTTCCCCAGGGGCGAATCTGGTCAATAGTGTAGCATGTCTGTACCCTGGCAGTGGCTCAGTCTTTCTCTCTCTGGTGACATTGGGCAGCATGGCTCTCTCTGGTGGCACTGGACAGCATGGCTCTCTCTGATGGCACTGGACAGCAGGGCTCTCTCTGGTGGCACGGGGCAGTGTAGCTCTCTCTCCGGTGGTGCTGGGCAGCATGGCTCTCTCTGGTGGCGCGGGGCAGTGTAGCTCTCTCTCTGGTGGTGTTGGGCAGTGTGGCTCTCTCTCTCTCTCTCTGGCTTCTACCCAGCATAATCCTTGTTCTTTGCCCTGTAGTGCTCTCTCCCTCAGCTTTTTTCCAGGCTGCAGTCTCTCAATCTCTCTCTTGATCGAGCTGTAGCCTCATCCCTGTGGAAAATGGGGCCGCCAATCTTTGGGACTACATGTCCCATGATGCTCTCCTCTCCTAGTCTCCTTTGATTGGCCTTCAGTTATGGCCAATAGGGAAGGAAAGGAGCAGGCCAGTAGCTGGGCGAGGAACCCGGTGAGAGCCGCCGTCTCTTCTCCCTGACAGGAGAAAGGGGGGGGTGACCGGGGGAAACCTGACAGCCCGCAGCTCGCCTTTCTCCTGTCACAGCGTCGCTGAGTTCTCTGCTGGACTGAGCAGGGAAAAGAGCCCGCAGTCACACTACACTGATAGGGGTGCTTGAAAAAACCTTGATGGTGTCACCCCACTGGCGGGTTATACACGGGTGTAGGCTGCCCATACCCCGATAATGATGGAACTGTTTTGAATTTAAGATCTGATCCCTGATTCCAGGGGGGCCACTTGACCCCCCTTGCCCCTACCTGCTGATGCCCATGGGTGCACTCTGGCCCTGAATAAAAGTACTTCTGAGCCAATCCCATCTCATTATATAGCCGAGACAAATAAAAAAAGAGACCCCCTTAATGGGACCACCAACACCACCAAATGTACAAATAAAACATAGAATTTTATTTATTGGATACAAAAATGATAAAAGAGACACATAAACACATAATGTCTCCAATAAAATATACAGCAAAAAAGTACAAAATAAACTATATGTACAAAAACCCTCTCATAGGTATCCCAAAACCCGACGCGTTTCCAGTTTCTGTTGTTACAAAACTTTCATCAGGGGTAGAGAGCAGGAGATAACAATATTGTGGTAATTCTAGATGTAGAATTATAGCCGAGAGGTAGTTAATCCAGGGGTCTCATATTTTGTCAAACCAAGCTACCTTAACATTTAGGATTGCCGAGAGGCGTTCATTAACCATTATCCATGATAGTTCTTATTTTAGCAGGTGACTGGGGATCGTAAGGGACTTCCAAGATTTCGCAATCGATATTCTTGCTGCTACAAATACAATGAGTCTCTTCATATGTTTTGATGTCCCCTCCACTGGGCGTCCCAGCAGTGCCTGTAGAGGTGATTTAGTGACATTCACTTGGGTCAATGAACACATGAAATTGTATGTTTGTGTAACACTAACCCCCGAAGGAGCTGCTGAATTTTTCTGGGCTTACCAATTACCTCCACCAGCTCGTAACTCGTTGTCCTTGTCTAGGGGTTCCCAGGGTTGAACACCCAGTAACTGTAGAGACCGACACTTGAATTCCTTGTTAGGATTTTTATTTTGCATAAAACCGTCGAACAAACTCAGTCTCTAAGTTGGGAATAGAAGGTATCGAGGTAGAGTTTAGCTCAGGTGCTTGGAACTGCTGACTTCAATAAAAGTCTCTATGTACAAAATCCAGGGAACAGCCACTCGCAACTGGATCCTTTAGCTGTTGGATAAATCCTTAAGTTTTGGGTTTAGCAGCCAAAAGGTAATTCTAGCTTTCAAAGTCTTTCACGCAGACTTGGTTGGAAACTTGGTTACAACTGGAAGGGTAGAAGTAGGAACTTTTCTTACTGTACCAGAATCTTTCAGCTGGTCCGTCGATACCGTAAGAATTGTGGATTCAATCAATGTCCATGGCAGCTCAGCTTCCAGGCTCTTACCGAGCAGCCAGGCTTGTGTGTGGCTCTCTTACCAAAGAGTCCTCCCCTGGTCGCGTGTAGAGTTGCTGGGCCTCTCCAAAACCCGAGACGGCACCGGAACACTTTAGAATCCTCCTTCCAGTTACTGTGCCTCGAACAAGCCAGTTCTGAGGCTCGGAAATGAACGGATGCGCACCCCAGGCCATGAGGGTCCCTGGGGGCTGGTCAGAGTCAGCAACAACTTCTGTACCGGAACCCCGAACCACGTGACTCCGGCACCTTAAGTACCCCATCCCGGATTACGCAGTGAGACAAACGCGCCCACTGATTGGTTCCAAGATAGAGATTGATATCTAATGCATCCAACCAGACTGCGTTCTATAGCCTCCCACAGGTGTACAACCCCACCTTTGACCAGGCAGAACTTCGATACAGCCCAGCCAAACTGATGCCAAAGTACAATTTAGCACAATTAGTACCAAAACTCATTACAGTTTTGGGCAAAAACGAAATTTAAACATATAGCTCGTACTCGTTAGGAGTACCGGCGCTACATTTGTATCCAGAACCTTCGTACTTTTGGACATATCCATCATGTGTAGAACATGGTGCCGTCCATGGTACATCTGAAAAAGTATTTTTGAAAAAAAAAAAACAGAAAAAGAATATGGTCCCTCTGCTCATCCTTCCTTTCTCAAAAACCTGTAATGCCGCGCACACACGGTCGGATTTTCCGATGGAAAATGTTCGATGGGGGCCTTTTGTCGGAAATTCTGACCGTGTGTAGGTTCCATCGGACATTTTCCATCGGAATTCCCGACACACAAAATTTGAGATCTAGATCTCAAATTTTCCGACAACAAAATCCGTTGTCAGAAATTCCAATCGTGTGTACACAATTGCGATGCACAAAGTTCCATGCATGCTTGGAATGAAGCAGAAGAGCCGCACTGGCTATTGAACTTCATTTTTCTTGGCTCATCGTACGTTACTGGACGTTCGGACTTTCCGACAACATTTGTGTGACTGTGTGTATGCAAGACAAGTTTGAGCCAACATCCGTCGGAAAAAATCCCATGGATTTTGTTGTCGGAATGTCTGATCGTGTGTACGCGCCATAAGAGCGTGAATTTCCTATATGTTGTGTCATAGTACACATTTTTTTTATTGCCGTAGTTGGCTCAGTTGCAGGTTGCCCCTCACTTCCTGACTCTGACCTGAGTTTTGGTAGTGCATATACAGTAGTTTAAAAAATAAAAATAATTATATTTATTTATTATTATTTTTTTTTTTTTAAGATTCCAGAACTATAGATCAGGAGGACTTCATGCCATGAGTGGATAGAGAACGATCAATCATAAAGATTTATTTTACTGTGAGATGATCACATCACATATTTACAGGGCAGGAATGTCACACCGCCCACCAGATCTCATCACTAACTGCAGGGATAATGTTTATCATGCAAACATTTGACTCTCATCAATATGGCCGTCTCAACGAAAGGTCGATATCTTCTGAGGGCTTGTAATGAGCTTGCAATATTTCTTTCTCAGTTAAATTGTTAAATGTCAAACAATATATGATGGCTGTTATTCTTGAAGGGGTTTCATTGGTTTTTATTTTTGTATCTCTGGAGTCTTGCTTCATTCTAATTTAACCACTTCAGTCCGGAAGATTTACCCCCCCCCCCTTCATGGCTAGGCCATTTTTTGTGATACCTCACTGCATTATTTTAACTGACAATTGTGCAGTCGTGCGACGCTGTACCCAAACAAAATGGATATCCTTTATTTTCCCACAAATAGAGCTTTATTTTGGTGGTATTTGATCATCTCTGAGGTTTTTATTTTTTGCGCTATAAATAAAAAAAATATATATATATTTTATACTTTCTGCCTTGAAAAAGTATTCATAGCCCGCGACATTTTCCACATTTTGTCATGTTACAACCAAAAACATAAAAGGGAAAATTGTATACTCACCTTTCCGTAATTTTCCTTTCCTGACGCATCTTCATGGCAGCACACACGCATTCATGGCAGTACACACTGGGTTGTGACTCCGCCCCCACAACCTGACAGCATTGGTTTAACTATAAATTTGAAGGGGAGACACCCCACTGCATTCTCTGTAAATATCATCACAAAAACAGGGTGGGCAACTGTGTACTGCCATGAAGATGTGTCAGGAAAGGAAAAATTACGGAAAGGTGAGTACACAATTTTCCATTTTCCTGACGCCTTCATGGCAGCACACACTGGGAAATAACTCGTCAGTCGGGTGGGTGCCAGAAAAATAATATGTATTCCTTATAATGAATTGGCTCTAACAACGGATCTACCAAAGTCTGCAATGGATAAGTGAACAGGATCTACTTTGTAGTGGGAAATGAAAGTGTGTCTGGAAGACCATGTTGCTGCCCTGCATATCGTCTCTGGTGAGACCCTGCAATACGCTGCCCAGGAGGTAGCCACTGCCCTAGTCGAATAAGCCCTGATGTCTTCAGGAACCATCAGATGCTGAGTGGAATATGCCTTCTTAATGGCTGTCACTAACCAAGATGCAATAGTGCGTGAGGAGGCTGGCTCCTGCTCATCATCCTGGATAATGTCGTCCTCCTCGTTCTCCTCTCCCCATCCACGCACAAAAACAAGGATCCCAGAAAGGTTTAAAGCATGCTCTTCTTGCTCCTCCTCATCCGCCCCGGCACTATCCTCCTCTGACTCCTCTACAGACTCCTGTTGTTGACTTGTCTCAGATAGAGTAGCCCCCCCTGGGAATTCATCTAGCATTGCGACTTTCTCATCTTCCTGCTCCTCCATGGCTTGATCAATGACACGACACAATGCACGCTCCATAAAGAAGGCATAAGGTACGATGTCACTGATGGCGCCATGGCTGCGACTGACCAGTTTGGTGATCTCATCAAATGGCCGCAGAAGTCTGCATGTGTCGTGCATGAGCAGCCACTGGCGTGGTGAATAAAAACCAAGCTCCTCAGAACCTGTTCTGCCGCAGAGTTCGTACGGGTAGTCATTAACTGCACTTTTCTGCTGGAGCAGCCTAAAAAGCATATAGAAGGTTGAGTTCCATTGCGTCGGGCAAATAAGACGTCTGACCGGCAGATTGTGTCGCCGCTGAATGTCAACAAGGCGAGCCATGGCCGTGTAAGATCTTCTGAAATGGGCCGCGATTTTCCTTGCCTGCCGCAAGATGTCCTGGACCCCAGGGTATTTGACAACTAATCGCTGCACGGCCAAGTTTAAGACATGTGCCCTGTTTCAATGCGCTAAGCAGATTGGCACCGTTGTCACACACCACGTTACCAACTGTCAAATTGAGCGGTGTTAACCACTGTTCTGCCTGTGAACGCAAAGCTGAAAGGAGTGCAGGGCCAGTGTGGCTCTTGGCTTCCAAGCACAATAGACGCAGCACAGCATGGCAACGTCTCACCTGGCATGTCGAATAGGTTTTGGGGAGCTTGGGCGGCTCAGCGGAAGAGACGCTAGCAGTGGAAAAGGAGGAGTCAACTGAGGAGGAGAGGGAGGAGGATGGAGTAGGAGGAGGAGAAGAAGAGGCAGGCCTGCATGCAATCCGTGGCGGTAAAACCAAATCTACACGGGTGCCACGGGTTACATGCTAGACGGCCGTCAGAAGGTTCACCCAGTGGGCAGTAAAAGTTATATACCTTCCCTGCCCGTGTTTGCTAGACCACGTGTCTGTGATCAGATGTATCTTGGCACCGACACTGTGTGCCAGAGATACATTCACTTGCCGCTGAACATGGCCATATAGCTCTGGGATGCCCTTCTGTGAGAAATACTGTACTTCCTTCCTGGGACCTTCCATTGTGTTCCAATGGCCACAAATTTTCGAAAGGCCTCCGAGTCCACCATTTTATATGGCAGTAGTTGGCGGGCTATCAGTTCTGACAAGCCAGCCGTCAACCGTTGGGCAAGAGGGTTATCCGGCGTCATCATATTTTTACGCTCGAACATTTGGCCCACGGAAGCCTGCTTTTTCCAGAAAAACGTGAGGATGGCATGATGGAAGGTGAAGTGGAGGGCAATTCTGAGGAGAGAGGAGAAGTAGAAGACGAGGCTGGACGGTGAGAGCCTGGAGTGTGGCTTTGTGGGTTCCGTTGCTCCCACTGGGCTCGGTGATGGCAGCTCATGTGCCTTCTTTAGGCGGTCGTCCCTAGGTGAGTGTTGGGCTTACCGCGACTTATGTGTTGACTGCAAAGGCTGCATATGGCAACACTATTGTCAGCAGCGGACACGTTAAAAAAAGCGCACACTGCGGAGCCATGTGCCGGTGTCCTGGGAGCACCAGATGTGACCGTACATGCCTCGCTCCTGATACATTAGCAGTCTGCTTTGTCCCTCCTGTGCAATCTAAGTTCCGCCTGCTTCTCCTCCCTATCTGCTGGTCCATATCTCCCACTGAACTCCCCTCCTCTTCCTCTCTTGTGGGCACGCACGTGACATCACTAGACACATCATCATCAACGTCACCTTCCCCACCGGTATAATTAGAGATCTCGGAGTAGGCAGCAACACTGGGGACCAACCTCCTCCTTGGGCTGATCTGGGTACTGTCGTCAGACTGCTGAGTGGCGGTTGTTGCTACCTCCTCTTCCTGATCCAATGCCAAGAGTGGCTGCGCATCGGCAATGTCTTGTGATGGATCGGAAAATAATTCCTGTGACTCAAGCGGAGGGTATATGGTGGTGGTGGTGTTGGTGGTAGTGTCTTTGGGGGTGTACACAGCAGAGAGTGAAGAAGAGGGTGCAGATCGAGAGGATGAGGAGGGTGCAGAAGAGTAAGGCTGAGTGAGCCACTCAACCAAGTCTGGTGCATCTTTTGACGTAATCGCACGCACCTTCTGCAATTTGCCACTTTGGCTCAAGCCTGTTGCTCCTGCCCTACCCCTACCACCCCTGCGGAAGGGTCTGCCTCTTCCTCTGCCTGTCATTTTTTAATTGACCCTGTGACAAAAGTCTCTAGAGAAGTGCAGTAAGTATGTAGAAGAAGGTATATAACACCCCGCTTCAATCTGTCGTTTTTGGAGGCCATTGGTCTATCACACCAGTTATAATACTTTTTTTTTATTGCGTTTGTCACTCTTTGTAGTATCGCTGCTGAACTGCTCAGCAGTCACAATGCTGCACAGTGGAAATGCACTATACTATGCTTTCTATATGTGCAAGTATTTTATACGTGTATTACACCACTATATACTGCACACCAAATAGTAAACCTATACCAGTCCTTAAAAGGACCTTTGTGGACCTAATAGTAGCTAGCTAGTAGCTAGTGAATTGCAGACTGTCCCTGCTCCAAAAACCAAACTGTCCCTCCCTACACTGAGAAACGACAGCTGCAGAATCAGTCAGCAGCACTGCATGCAGTGCACTATAACATGCTTTCTATATTTGAAAGAAAGTATATTATACGTGTACAACCCTATATACTGTACACCTATAAAAGGACCTTTGTGGACCTAGTAGCTAGTGATTTGCAGACTGTCCCTGCTCTAAACACCAAACTGTCCCTCAGTCCCTACACTGATAAAAGACAGCTGCAGAATCGGTCAGCACTCAGCAGCACAGCAGTCAGTAGTGCACCATAATATACTTTGTATATTTGAAAAAGTATATTATACGTGTACAACCCTATATACTGTACACCTATACCAGTCCTTAAAAGGACCTTTATGGACCTAATAGTAATAGTAAGTGATTAAACCGACTGTCCCTGCTCCACACAGCGTCCTGTCCCTACACTGACAAAAGACCGCTGCAAAATCGGTCAGCAGTGCACTCAGCAATCAGCAGCACAGCAATCAGCAGCAGTGCACCAGAACCCCATATACTGTACACCTATACCAGTCCTTAAAAGGACTTTTGTAGACAAAATAGTAATAGCTAGTGATTAAACTGTCTGTCCCTGCTCCACACAGCATCCTGTCCCTACACTGACAAAAGACAGAATGTAAAATGCCTGCCAGATCAGGTCTATTTATAAGGTAGGGGGTATGTCCAATTGTCCATGTGCTGAAATGTCTCAATTGGCTGTCCTGTACCCCATGATGGATGTGTCATGGGTCAAAGTTCTTCACAATGTAAACAAATATGTCTGCCGTGAACAGCGCCAGAAGTCCGCCGGTTTGGCGAATCGCGAACGAGCAAAATTCGCCGTGAACCGACCGCTGGGCGAACCGCAAGGCCATCTCTACTACTGACAGATCCCATGATGGAAAAATTGGTTTCCTGGGAGGTTTAATCTTTAGACAAGCTCTTAGTATTATCAGATCGTGAACCGCCCACCTAGTGCCCACTTGGTGCCTAATGCAGATATTTGTACCTTAATAGTACTTGAGCTCAGACCCTTGTTAACCCCTGATTGAAGGAACTCTAGAATTTGAGAAGGTTCTGGAGAAAAAGGGTTCCATTCTTTCTGTTGTGCCATGGAGCGGAATTTTTTCCCAAATTCTTGTATAGATGGTTAGTAGTATTTTTCCTGGCTTGCATCAGGGTTGATATAACTTTCTGAGAACAGCCTTGTGCCCTTAGCCTAGCCCTCTCAACCTCCAGGTCATCAGATGTAACTTCTCTGGTGCTGGGTGTAAGAACTGTCAATGGGATAGGAGATCCGGGGTTATTGGAAGAGGAATTGGAGGTTGAAGGCTGAGCTGTAAAAGGGTCGTAAACCATGGTCTTCTTGGCCAAAGTGGAATTACTGCGATTACTGTTACCGAGGATTCCGATAATCTACTATTTGCCAAAAATATATAAAAGTCTTACTTGCCCCCCGGGGCGTCCCATAGTCAGTGGGATTGACTCGGTCACATCCCGGGTGGGCAAGTACATAGATTTTTTCTTACAACCTTTAGTTCGTGTAATGCCATCATATGTGAAGGACACTCGTGACATCATCAATCTTTTGTCCAATTACAAACCTAAGGTAGGGATGTAGCTGGTAACGGCTGACGTTACTTCACTTTATACTGTGATTCCCCATCATTTGGGCCTTGAAGCTGTCAGTTATTACTTGGATAAGGGGTCAAATTTACCTCAGGAGCAGATCAATTTTATTATGGCTTTGCTTGCATATGCAGCGACCTACAACTTTTTTTGGTTTAATGGTCATTATTACCGCCAGGATAGAGGAGTCGCTATGGGAGCTAAGTATGCTCCCAGTTTGGCAAATCTTTTTATGGCCAAATGGGAGGAGGACGTCATCTATGCTGAGCCAAGGTCAGAGGTCATCCTCTGGGTTCGCTACATAGACGATGTCCTCCTCCTTTGGGATGGTAGTGAGTCTAATTTATCTGACTATATGAATTTTTTGAATACCAACAATAGAGGTATACATTTGAATTACGAAGCTAGTTTGGAACAGATCCATTTTTTGGGTCTTACGATTTCTGTTGGTGTGGAGAGGTCTGTTAACTCCACTTATTTTAAGCCCACCGACAGAAATTCTTATATAACCCTTGACAGTTGCCACCACAGATCCTGGCTTAAATCAGTACCTAAAAGTAAATTCCTTAGGATTAAACGTAACTGTTCTGATAATGACACCTTTCTAGCTCAAGCACAAGCTCTCACTAAATGGTTTAAGGCTAAAGGTTACAGTTCTGAATCCCTCAGCAACACATTAGGTCAGGTTATTAATACTGACCGTGGTGATCTATTGAGGGAGAGAGCAGTCAATAATGGTGTTGAAAATTCTTATCGGTGCCCTTTTGTTACTAGCTTCTCTTGCCAACATTTTAGTGGGAAGCACATTATGAATAAACACTGGCACATCCTTAAAAACGATAGAGTTCTCAATGCCATCTTGCCTGATGGTGTTCTTTAGGGTTGTACCTACCCTTAAAGATAAGTTGGCACCTAATGTTTTGAACCCTCCCAGTGAAAGATTAAACTTCTTCTCTGAACTTACAGGTTACTATCAGTGTAGAAGGTGCCAGGTTTGTCAGGTAAACCGATGCACAACGAGAAGGACTACTAGTTTCTCTTCTACTTGTACTTCAAAAACCTTTTCTATCGACCCCTTTATTACGTGTTCAACTGTTGTTTATATGCTCCAGTGTCCATGTGGCCTGCAGTATGTGGGCCGGACTAAGAGACCCTTACAGGTTCGTCTTAATGAGCATATAAACAATATCCGAAGAGGGTTTACTAAGCATTCTGTTTATAAACATTATTTAGCTGTTCACAATAGAGACCCCTCTAACACAATTTTTTTAGGAATTGATAAGTTCAGGCCAAATTGGAGGGGTAGTTGTCTGGTTTGGAGCATTTCCAGGCTAGAGATGGCCTGGGTGTACAAACTAAAGAGCTATGTTCCTTTTGGTCTGAATATTGATGTAGATGTAAATTGCTTCATTGAAAACTCTTAGTGACTTTGGTTTACTGTACTTTTTATGTATAAGTGTGCATTTTTACTTTATATGTATAATTATAAAAGAGAAACTTTATGTGTACATTTTTTTTTGACCAGTTTGATTTCTGGTAGGTTATGGACCACCTAATTGGTTATTATCATTTTTCATTTTTTTAGTCTATTATCAGATTTATTTTCCAATTTTATCTAATTCTTATTACTATTTTTATCTTTATTTTTACTAATTGTATTAATTTGAATGCGTTTTTTGAATTGATGTTCAAGGTACAGTATGTGCAAGGTGGGGTTGATTATTTGCTGATCACCCATATCAATCTACTCAGAATTGCCATACAGACTGTGCATTTATTTATTTATTTTTTATTTAATTTAATTTTTTGATATATCTAATATGCTTGCTATCCATATTGGATGTGCATAAATCGAAAACTAAGTGTCTATATGTGTTTTCGGTTTGTTTTTATTCCGGTGTATTTTTTGGGTAATTTCCTTATTGTTTGTTTTTCCCAACCAAGATGGTGGTTTCCGTTTCATTTCCGGATGTCAAATTGAGGCTTGGTTGTGTTCCATTAAATAAGAGGTGTGTCAGGACACCACCCGTACCCCGTGACGACGTCCTGTTAGTGACGAAACACATAGGGAGGAGGAGCGACGCACTGACATCACCACTACACGTGATAGTCCCGGAATTATCGGGCGTTCTTTCGAGACCAGCTGGCTTGATTGATTTAAGCTGTTTTCTTATCGGTGTTATGTAAGTGCGCATTTTGTTTTTTATTGAATTTATTAAACATTTGGTTTTACACTATTGCGAGCTTTATTCTTTATATATTCGCTGATGTCGGGGATTTCTGCTGAGTTTGAACAGTGAGAGGCTGCCTTTATCATCTCATCTGTCTAAAGATCCTAGGCTGGGAAATAATAGCCATCTGCGCTTTGGGGTTCTCTATAATAAAGAACCATCCCTTTCTGGTAAGCGGCAGCGTGAATTGCGGTGGAGGTGTTCACAGATTACACAACTTTGGATTGTTCTCACTGTTCCATCACCGTGGGAGTTACTATTACTATTTTCTACTTTGGGACTTTCTTTATGGACTTTTATGGACTTTTTAGTGTGATTATGGATCGATTAGAGCACTAAGTCGATCGTGTCCTTATTATTCACCATTTCTATACTGATTTTCACTGGTATCTGTTTTCTCAATGATCAGTTACCTGTTGAGGTATTGAGTATAATTAGATGCACTATTTGTCTCTCTATATATATGTATATTTTTCTTATCACATTATAAGTTGTATTTATATATATGAACTTGGCATTTTTTGCACTTATTCCTTCATAGGTCTAGTGGAATCATCAACCATTTCTAATTTTATTTATTGAATTTTTCACTGATTAAATATTTATTTATTGTTTTTTTTAGCGCAGCCCACCTTTCTTTCTTTTTTTGTGAATGTAGTATAACATTTGGGCATTGCAGCTTGTTTTTGTGCATTGATTAGGCAAGCGCGGTTTTCTCTCTTTATACTGTTACTGAGGACCTCTGGAGGCTGGACAGGAATCTCGCGATTAACGAAGTAGGAGGGAATATGTTCCCCAGCCTGAAATTCCACGGGTGGACTAGACAGTCCACCCCCTCGGCTGATAGAAATTAACCTCTCGACAGGAACCTGCGACACTTGGTATTCCTTGGTGTGGCTGCTAAGTCTATTTCTGGCATTCCCCAGGCTTCCGTAAGGAGAGGGAAGGCCTGAGTACTCGGGGACCACTCGTTGTTTGAGAGTGTTTCTCGACTCAGGTAGTCGGCTAACATATTCTGCACCACTGGGACATATACTGCCCTCAAGTCTGCTAGGTGTATCTGAGCCCATTCCAAGATGGGACGGACTTCCTCCATCAGCGTGACACTCTTGGTACCTCCTTGTTTCTGAATATAGGACACTGCCACGCTGTTGTACATCTGGATAAGCAAATTCTTTTCCCTTAGGAGCGGAGTGAATTCCCTTAAAGCGTGGAAGGCCACCCTGAGTTGCAGTATGTTTGAGACCACACCTTGTGCCTGGAAATGCCATTGACCCTGGGCTTCCTGATTTTGATAGTGGGCTCCCCAGCCGCTCTGGCAGGCATCCGAGGTGACTACATTGGGATCCGGAGGCAGCACAGTGGTGTAGTGGTTAGCACTCTCACCTAGCAGTAAGAAGGGTCGCTGGTTCAAATCCCAACCACGACACTACCTGCCTGGAGTTTGCATGTTCTCCCTGTGCCTGCGTGGGTTTCCTCCGGGTACTCCAGTTTCCTCCCACAATCCAAAGACATGCAGGTAGGTTAATTGGCTTCTGTCCAAAATTGGCCCTAGTATATGAATGGGGCCTAGGATTGTGGGCTCCTTGAGGGTAGGGACTGGTGTGAGTGTGCAGTGTACAGGGATGGGGACAGTTGTAGACACTCACTCAGGTTGAACTGGATGGACTGGTGTCTTTATTCAACCTTACTAACTATGCAACTATGAAACTATGAGACAATCGGTCTGCATTTCCTGAGATTGCTTGGGTGCGTCCACCACCATAATGATTGCTTCACTGATCTGGAGATGAAAATGGTCTGATGCATCGATACTCCATCCCACTGCCCGAGAAATTAGTACTGCAGGACTCTCATGTGCCATTGTGACCATTGCACCATGGGTATGGTTGCGGACATAGACCCCAGTATACTCAGGCAGGCTCTGGCTGGAAGATGATTTGTTGATAACAGCTTCCGCATTTTCTGTATTAAAGGCTGAACCTTCTCTTGCGGGAGCTGCACCCTGTTTGATTTGGTGTTTAAATCTGCACCCAGAAATATCATATTTTGAGTGGATCGTAGACTGCTTTTCTTCCAATTGATTATCCAACCAAAATTCTGGGGAGTTGCAAGGAGAATTTCCCGGTGTTGGATCAGCTTCTCCTGACTTTCTGCTAAAAATAGGATATCGTCCAGGTAATGGTGGATTCGCAATCCCTTTTTCCTGAGGAATGCCACTAATGGTAACAGAACCTTGGTGAATGTCCTGGGTGCCGAGGAGATGCCGAATGGGAGACACCGAAATTGGAAATGACATCGATTGATGGCGAACCGCAGAAACATTTGAAAAGCCGGATGAATTGGGATATGAAGATAGGTATCTGATAAATCTATTGATAGCATCCAGTCGCCCAGATTTATTGCCAGGAGTATGGACTGGAGACTTTCCATTTTGAAAGCTTCCACTTTGATGCCTTTGCTGAGTTTCTTGAGGTCTAACACAGGTCGTAAGTCTCCTGTCTTTTTTTTTACCAGAAACAAAGGGGAGTAGAATCCTCTCCCCCTCTGACATGATGGGACCTCCAGAATAGCCCCCTTCTGTTTCAATTCTGCTACGTATTTTATTAGCAGACTTCTCTTGGATAGTGAGGATGGCAATCTGGTTGACTGGAAGTGATTTCCCGGGAGTCTGTTTGTGAATTTCCATTTGTGTCCAAATTTGATTGTGGACAGTGTCCATAGATCTTCTATATGATTTGTCCAGATTTGAATAAAGTTCTTTAGCCGGGTGAGCGGGTGAATTTTCAAAACAATTTCTGCTGCTCCCCAGCTGGGGTAGCCTTGGATTTTTGAATCCTCAGGAAAGAAGGTTTTGTGTTCTTCCAGTCTCTTCTAAATTCCCTACCAGTAGGATCTAGATTCTCTGTACTTATCCGGAAGATTATGTCTGTAAGGCGGCCCTTTCTGGGCCTTGGGTCTTCTATCAGAGGGAATCAGACCTGGCACTGAATAGATTTGAGCCATCGTATGAGTTTGTTTTGGATGCTGTATCGGCCATCCACGGTTTAAGCCATAAGGCTCTTCTCGCTGTTACTGAGGCTAGCATTGCCCTGGCTGAGGATCTTATGATATCCACTGAAGCCTCCGCTACGAAGTCACCCACCAGTCTGATTTCTTGAAGAGAGGAAATTATTTTTCCCATTTCAGTGCCATCTTGTAGATCTCTTTTTATCCTGGTTGCCCATCCTGAGATGGCCCTAGCCACTGCAGCTGTGGTAATTGCTGGTCTACAGGCACCCCTGGCCATGGAATAGGCCTTTTTCATCTCTAGGTAAATTTTTCGACCGAGCACGTCCTGAAAAGAGACAGCGTCCTCGATTTGGTAGTGGGACGTAGCGGGCGAGGCGCATCAAGGAGGAATCGACGACGGGAGCGTTAATCAAAGATTTTACTTTTGATTTGTTCGACGGGTACATCTTCGCTAGTCTGTTAGTAAGACTAGATCGCTTATCCGATCTTTGCCACTCGTCTTTAATGAGATCCTCGAGTTCTTCTATAAACGGAAAAGATTCTGGATCTCTATTTAAATTTGGGAAATATTTCCGAATTTTTTGTGGTTCCGCCTTATCGTCTTCCCAGTTGATCGCTACCTTGACTGACTTGGCAAAAGGCTCCACCAGAGAAAAATCGAACCCTGCTGACATTTCCTGACCTTCACTTTCAGAGGAAGATTCTGATGCCTGAGTGTGCTGGGGTTCTGCTAAAGATGTACTAGGAGCTGCCAGTGGCGTAACTAGAACCTTCAGGGCCCCGATGCAAGAAAGCATGAAGGGCCCCCCTGAACCCCAGCCAGGGCCCTTCCCTCCGAGTCCAGCGGTGGAACTCCAGGGCGTGGTCACAGGTATGACCTTTTGTGAGCCCTGTAGTTCCACCACTGGTATCAGTAGTTTTTTTTTATTATTTTATTTTTTATTTTTAGGTGCCCCATTGGGGGACTGTCCCTAGGCAGGATGGGGTCCCCATCCCCAGAAGAGATGAGGTCCTTTTCTCTAGGGCAGATGAAGTTACTGCCCCCAGGTGAGAAGGGGTCCCTGTCCCCAGGGGAGGTGGGGGTCCCTGTCCCCACGTGAGAAGGGGTCCCTGTCCCCAGGGGGAGATGGAGGGGGTATGTAATGGTGTGTGGGGGATGGGGTCCTCTCACTCACCATGACCAAGCTGCAGGCCGCGCACTTATCCATGTTGGCCTGGGCTCCATCCAGTGTGCTGGACGGGCGATCAGCCTGCAGTGTCCTCCGGGGGGCTCTCAAAGGGCTGCACTGCATCTGTGTGCTTAAAGTTTGTTTACCCGGGAGAAGTATGCAGTGCAGTGTGGGCTGGACTCAGGGGGGGTGGGACTCTGGCTGGGGAGAAGAGACATCGGAGGAGCAGGAGAGGGGTACTCTGAGGAGCCGGCCGAGGACACAGGTCATGCGGGGAATGCACAACTAAAGAGCAGCCAGTGCGATAGTTGAGCATGGAGCTCTGCTAGTCACCCTCCACCTCCAGCCACCCGTGTGCATGGTGCACTGGTACCCCTAGCTGCCTATGCTGCTGCCGGCCATATGTAGAGGGGGCTGCATGGGCCCCCTGCATCACAGGGCCCAGTTGCGGTCGCGACTGCTGCACCCCCTATAGTTACGCCCCTGGGAGCTGCTCTATCCATTGTCGGTGCTGCTGCTTCCAAAATGGACCCCCGCACAGATTCTCTTAGCCATCCTTGTGTCTGCTTCCTTCTCTTTGGTAGCTTCATTAAAGCAAGAGCGGCAGGCAAGTTTATCTGGCAGTGCCGTAGCGCCACATACCCAGCAAGCGTTGGCTGCAGGTCGTGTGTGCCGGCTCTGACGGTGCGAGGAAGGAGACCGCCTGCGTTTTGACCGACTATGACGGGAGCAACTGTGGCGTGAATAGCTGTGCCGTGAGTGGCTATGTCTTCGATGATGAGATGGAGATCTTGAGCGGCTCCTGCGGGACCTTCTGCTTGAAGTATGGCTTGATCTTCTCTCATGCCTGGAACTTGCGGCTCTTGTTCTGGTAGGGCTGCCAAGAAAACGCAGCATTTAGCGGTCTGGCACTCTTTTTTCCTCCCCTTCTTCAATACTTACCTAAATCCTGGTACAGCCTCTTACCTAGTCTGTTAATGGTGGTCTGCGTGGGCAGTGGACTCCATAGGGAAAAAAGGGACAGTGCAGTCTGAAGAAATAAAAGAGAAATGATGCAGAATATATATATATATATATATATATATATATATATATATATATATATATATATACATATATATATATATATATATACATATATATATATATATATATATATATATATATATATATATATATATATATATATATATATATATATATATTTTTTTTTTTACATTAATAAATATCTATTAATATATTTTCATTTTTTTTTGCCATAATATATATTCAAAAAGGGGACTTACCTCCAAGCATGAACAATCTGGGTCAGACAGAGCAGGTATTGTAGAAGCAGTAGCCAGATCAGTATTAGCAGCAGCAGCAGAAGAAACAGAGAAAAAAAACTCTGTTTTTAAAAATGGTGCCATTGCGGCGGGCAAATGGCACTCTGGCGCATGCGCAGATGCGTTCTGGCACCATCATGGATAAGGGCACAATGCAATCTAGAATATGCCTGGCTCTGCACATGCGCATAGCGGTAAACAAGATGAACGGAGGCCATGACAGTACAGCGGGGGACAGTAAGAGCCGGCAGACCAGCGCAGAGCGGCAAAAAAGTAAGAAAATGTTTAAAAGGGGAAAAAAGACAAAAAGGAGGAAAAAGAAAGGAGAGTCCACTGCAAAAGGAAAAGCTTCTTTAAAGCTTATTAAAATGCCAAAATACAGTTGCCCCCTGAGACCACTAGAACGGGGGTTCCCTCCATAGAAGCTTCTTTAGAGACTGTACAGGAGGGACTTCCAAACAGGAGAGGCTTGAACCTGCTGGGGCGATTGCGGTAAGAGGCTTATTCATCTGTCAAAATAGGAGAAAACTGTTTGTCCAACCTGTCAGGTGAGGATAAAAAAGAGAATGCAGTGGGGTGTCTCCCCTTCAAATTTATAGTTAAACCAATCCTGTCAGGTTGTGGGGGCGGAGTCACAACCCAGTGTGTGCTGCCATGAAGGCGTCAGGAAATGTATTTTATTGGGATTTTATGGACCAACACAAAGTGGCACGTAATTGTGGAGTGGAAGGAAAATGATAAATGGTTTTCAAGATTTTTTACAAATAAATATGTAAAATAAAATATAATTAAAAAAAAGTGTGCTGTGCATTTGTATAGCTCCCCCCCTCTGAACAGCAATTTTCAAGTCTTGACACAGATTCTCAATGGGATTTTGGTCTGGACTGTGACTAGGCCATTCTAACACATGAATATGCTTTGATCTAAACCATTCCATTGTAGCTCTGGCTGTATGTTTAGGGTTGTTGTCCTGCTGGAAGGTGAACCTCCGCCCCAGTCTCGTCTTTTGCAAACACTTATGCCATGTACACACGATCGGAATTCTCATTGGAAAAAGCTATGATGTTTTTTCCGATGGAATTCCGCTCAAACTTGGCTTGCATACACACGGTCACACAAAAGTTCGCTGAACTTTCGACCTTCAAGAAAGCGGTGACGTCCAACACTACGATGAGCCAAGAAAATGTAGTTCAATGCTTCCGAGCATGCGTAGGAATTTTGCGCGTCGGAATTGCTACAGACAATCTGAATTTCCGATCGAAACTTTTTCCGTCTGAAAAATTGAGAACATGCTCTCAAACTTTTGCTGGTGGAAATTCGGCCAGCAAAATTCCGATGAAGCATACACATGGTCGCATTTTCCGATGAAAAGCTCTCATCGGTCTTTTGCTGACCAAATTTCCGATTGTGTGTACGCTCCATCCATCTTCCCATCAACTCTGACCAGCTTCCCTGTCCCTGCAGAAGAAAAACATCCCCACCACACGATGCTGCCACCACCATGTTTCACGGTGGGGATGGTGTGTTCAGGGTGATGTGCAGTGTTAGTTTTCCACCACACATAGTGATTTGCTTTTAGGCCAAAGAGTTGTATTTTGTTCTCATCTGGCCAGAGCACCTTCTTCCACAAGTTTGCTGTGTTCCCCACAGGGCTTCTCACAAACTACAAACAGGACTTTTTATGGTTTTCTTTCAACAATGGCTTTTTTCTTGCCACTCTTCCATAAAGGGCAGATTTGTGGAGCGCATGACTAATAGTTGTCCTGTGGACAGATTCTCCTCCTGAGCTGTGGATCTCTGCAGCTCCTTCAGTTACCATGGGCCTCTTGGCTCTTCTCTGATGAATGCTCTCCTTGCCCGATCTGTCAGTTTAAGTGGACGGCCATGTCTTGGTAGATTTGCAGTTGTGCCATACTCTTTCCATTTTCGAATGATGGATTGAACAGAGCTCCGTGATAACCATAAGAAGTCCTGTTTGCAGTTTGCGAGAAGCCATGTGGAGGACACAGCAAACATGTGGAAGCCATGTATGCTGACACGGTTTCCAGGCAAGAGTCCGTCACAATGTATAGCATCAATGAGTATCCACCAAGGGAACAGTGACCAAAGATCAAGAACGGATCCTCCCAGTATTATACAGTGGTGTGAAAAAGTGTTTGCCCCCTTACTCATTTCCTGTTCCTTTGCATGTTTCTCACACTTAAGTGTTTCGGAACATCAAACCAATTTAAACAATAGTCAAGGACAACACAAGTAAACACAAAATGCAATTTGTAAATGAAGGTGTTTATTATTAAAGGTGAAAAAAAAATCCAAACCATCATGGCCCTGTGTGAAAAAGTGATTGCCCCCTAAACCTAATAACTGGTTGGGCCACCCTTAGCAGCAACAACTGCAACCAAGCGTTTGCGATAACGTGCAATGAGGCTTTTACAGCGTCCTGGAGGAATTTTGGCCCACTCATCTTTGCAGAATTGTCCTAATTCAGTTACATTAGAGGGTTTTCGAGCATGAACGGCCTTTTTAAGGTCATACCACAACATCTCAATAGGATTCAGGTCAGGACTTTGGCTAGGCCACTCCAAAGTCTTCATTTTGTTTTTCTTCAGCCATTCGGTGGTGGACTTGCTGGTGTGTTTAGGATCATTGTCCTGCTGCAGAACCCAAGTTCGTTTCAGCTTGAGTACACGAACAGATGGTCGGACATTCTCCTTCAGGATCTCTTGGTAGACAGCAGAATTCATAGTTCCTTTTATCACGGCAAGTCTTCCAGGTCCTGAAGCAGCAAAACAGCCCCAGACCATCACACTACCACCACCATATTTTACTGTTGGTATAATGTTCTTTTTATGAAATGCAGTGTTCCTTCTACGCCAGATATACTTGGACACACACCTTCCAAAGAGTTCCACTTTTGTCTCATCGGTCCACAGAATGTTGTCCCAAAAGTCTTGGGGATCATCAAGATGTGTTGTGGAGAAATTGAGACGAGCTTTGATGTTCTTTTTGCTCAGCAGTGGTTTTCTCCTTGGAACTCTGCCATGCAGGCCATTTTTGCCCAGTCTTTTCCTGATGGTGGAGGCATGAACGCTGACCTTAACTGAGGCAAGTGAGGCCTGCAGTTCCTTGGACGTTGTTGTGGGGTCTTTTGTGACCTCTTGGATGAGTCGTCGCTGCGCTCTTGGGGTAATTTTGGGCGGCCGGCCACTCCTGGGAAGGTTCACCACTGTTCCATGTCTTCGCCATTTGTGGATAATGGCTCTCACTGTGGTTCGCTGGATTCCCAAAGCTTTGGAAATGGCTTTATAACCCTTTCCAGACTGATAGATCTCAATTACTTTCTTTCTCAATTGTTCCTGAATTTCTTTGGGTCTCGGCATGATGTGTAGCTTTTAAGGATCTTCTGGTGGACCTTACTGTGTCAAGCAGCTCCTATTTAAGTGATGCCTTGATTGTGAACAGGTGTGGCAATAATCAGGCCTGGGTGTGGCTAGAGAAATTGAACTCAGGTGTGGACAGCCACAGTTATAGTATGTTTTAACAAGGGGGGCAATCACTTTTTCACACAGGGCCATGATGGTTTGGATTTTTTTTCACCTTTAATAATAAACACCTTCATTTACAAATTGCATTTTGTGTTTACTTGTGTTGTCCTTGACTATTGTTTAAATTGGTTTGATGTTCCGAAACACTTAAGTGTGACAAACATGCAAAGGAACAGGAAATGAGGAAGGGGCAAACACTTTTTCACACCACTGTATATGGTAAAAGGAAAAAAAATTGGGCCACATAGTGTGATTCCATTTACATAAAAGGCATTTAATTGAAATAAGTAAAATGGTCACTCACGTTTGAGAAGGCATTTAAAGGCATGTAAATAAAATCAAATATCGGAGTTGCATCAGCAGAGCCCGTCCCGATCGATTTTGTCTCAATAAGACTTCATCTGGGGTCATGGCGACCTCAGATGATGTCGTATTGAGACGAAACCGGTCGGGTCGGGCTCTGCTGATACCACTGTGATATTTACATAGTTACATAGTTAGTCAGGTTGAAAAAAGACACATGTCCATCAAGTTCAACCACAAAAAAAAAAAAAAAAATTTTATAATAATATCATACAATCCCATATACCCAATTCTATACCCACAGTTGATTTAATTTTACTTACATGCTTTTTGAATGCCCGTTGTGCTGGCAGCTATTATTTATCACTTTTTTTTTCTTTTTTCCACATATTGCCTTGTTTACATAGGCAGACCGCATTTGTGCCTCTCCTGCGGACGATCGGCGGCTCCCGGCGGACATCTTTCGGTGTGCAGCTGTCTGTGGGCAGGTTTGGCATCAGGGTAGGGCAGGGCGATGATGTCAGCAAAAGCAGTTTAGCCACACCCACTGTTCACTTGCGGCACGCTATGTGCACTGCATTACTAAAGTGTTCGGGTTTGGCATGAAGGGAAGGTGGTAACCCTGATCTGGGATGCCTGGGCACAGGTCGCTGCATCTGATGTCATGTCTGTGTGTATTGGTATAGAGATTTGTACTTCCTCTTCTGTACTATTGCATTTGAAAGCGCTCCAACGCATTAATTCAGCAATCGTTTGCCATTTGAATAATCTCTCCGGCTCTTCGTTCTATAATGAATGTCTCCAGAAATGTCAAATGACAGTGAGAAATGGTTCTGGCTTCTGGAGGGAAGGAGCAGTCAGTCGGGAGTGATCTGACGAGGGCCGCGTCCTTTCTAACCCTCGGCTCCTTCCCATCCGCCAAATGGGGCCGCGCAGCCAATCACCTGCGCCGGGAGACTCCAGGGCTCACATAATTAGCTGACAGTTCTATTTGGATTACACTGAGATCCCATTACTCTATTAGGAGGCAATTATAGGATGCTAAACCATCCAAGTCTCCCGCACATCGTCCTCCTCATCATCCGGGGTATAATGAATAGACAATGCATTAGTAGGCACTGCCGGAAAGCCATCATTTCTCAAATGGTAATAATGTTATCCATAGATGGGTGATTCCTCTATAGCTGAATGCCTGGGAAGAAGAAATACAAAAATGTGAATTGTTCCCCCCCGGGACTTTTTTTTATCAGAGAATAGGTGCATGTACCACCCCCTGAAACCACCCTTGTGTCCCACCCCCTTCCTTCAGCTCCACCCCCTACCCACCTCCCAGTACTGCCCCGTTTTAACCACTTCAGCCCCGGAAGATTTGGCTGCTGAATGACCAGGCCTTTTTTTGCATTTGTTTTACCTGACAATTGCACGGTCGTGCGGCGTTACACCCAAACAAAATTGACGTCCCTTTTTTCCCCATAAATAGAGCTTTCTTTTGGTGGTATTTGATCTCCTCTGCGTTTTTTATTTTTTGCGCTACTGACAATTTTGAAAAAAAAAAACACAATATTTTGTACTTTTTGCTATAATAAATATCCCCATTTAAAAAAAAAAAGCAGTTCAGTTTAGGCCGATACGCATTCTTCTAAATATTTTTGTTAAAAAAAAATGCAATAAGTGTATATTGATTTGTTTGCACAAAAGTTATAGAGTCTACAAAATAGGGGATAGATTTTATGAATTTATGTATTTACGAATTTTCTAAATTTATGAATTTTCAAATTTTAGAATTTTTCTGAATTGCGATCATAACAAATGACCCTAAAAACGAAAGAAAAAAGAGCAAAAAAAGGACAGATCAAAGACCTGTCCCTAATGGCTAATTGGGACTTTACAAGATGCGTTAGTCTGTCAAGAGGTAAGCATATCAACACACATAGTTTAGAAAGACATTCATTTATTACAAAAAGATTTCATAGATCAAAAACAACATTTATGGTACATCAAGTGACCCAAATTAATAAAAGCAGAACAATTGATGCTAGGGTATATTATACAGCCGCGTTTCACAGTTGTAGTCACTGCTTCCTCAGGGCTATATCCTAAGCATCTATATGAAGTTACAAGAAAGAGACATTTAACATTAATTCCAAAAAGCAGGTATCTTCGTTTATTACATATTAATCCACATACTTAACATTTACCCATGTATCTTAATACTGACACCCAAGTAGCAAATGCCGTAGACAAAAAAAACAAAAAAACTAAAAAAAAAAGGAATGAAACGGAAACAAACCAATATTTTGGCAGTGCAGATGTCTCCTAATGCCTCGTACACACGATCAAACAATCCGGTGGAAAAGTCTGGCGGACTCAAGTCCGCCAGACAATCCGCCCGTGTGTAGGCTCCGGCTGACGTACTTTTGAAATGAACTGACTTTTCTCGCCCGGAGAAAAGTCCGCTCATTTTGAGCGTGGCTCAAGGTAGCCGGGACCAGCAAAGGAGGCATCGCTGGCCCCGTCACCTTGTATGGACTTAAAGGGGAATCCCTACACCAAAAAATCGGCGTGGGGGTCCCCCCCTAGGTCCATATCAGACCCTTATCCGAGCACACTACCCGGCCGGCCAGGAAAGGGGGTGGGGACGAGCGAGCGCCCCCCCCCCCTCCTGAGCCGTACCAGGCCGCGTGCCCTCAACATGGGGGGGTGCCTTGGGGAAGGGGGGGGCCGCACGACCAGGCAACTTTAATTAAAAAAAAAAAACAGCATAGGTTCCCCTCCAAGAGCATACCAGGCCCTTCAGGTCTGGTATGGATATTAAAGGGAAACCCCGTGCCAAAAATAATAAAAAATCCGTGGGGGTCCCCCTAATAATCTATACCAGGCTCTTATCCGAGTACGCAACCTGGCAGTCCGCAGGAAAAGAGGGGGGACGAGAGAGCGCCCCCCCTCCTGAATCGTACTAGGCCACATGCCCTCAACATTGGGAGAGTGCTTTGGGGTACCCCCAAAGCACCTTGTCCCCATGTTGATGAGGACAAGGGCCTCATCCCCACAACCCTGGCCGGTGGTTGTGGGGGTCTGCGAGCGGGGGGCTTATCGGAAGCTGGAAGCCCCCTTTAACAAGGGGACCCCCAGATTCTGGCCTCCCCCCTGTGTGAAATGGTAAGGGGGTACCCCTACCATTTCACCAAAAATGTGAAAAAGTGTTAAAAATTACAAGAGACAGTTTTTGACAATTCCTTTATTAAAGTCTTCTTTCATCTTCTTTTTTCTGGTCTTCTTCCTTCCTTCATCTTTCAGTTTCTTCCTCAGTCTTCTTCTTCCTTCAGTCCTCTGCTTCTTGCTCTGGTGTTCTCGTCCGGCATCTTCCTCCACGGCGTCTCTTCTTCCTTTGCTTCATTCTCATGGGAGGCTCTTGCTGTGTGGCATTTCTCTTCTTCTGACACTTATATAACGGAACCGTGTGTCAGAGGGGGGTGGGGTCACCGGTTCTGCTCGCACGCAGAAGCGAACGCATATGTAGGACACGGCTGCATGTATAAATGACATTCAAACCACGCATGTGAGGTATCGCCGAAAATGTTAGAGCGAGAGCAATAATTCTAGCACTAGAATTGGCTTGGGAGGGAAGTTGTTAAAAAATAACAAACACGTTATACTTACCTGCTCTGTGTAATGGTTTTGCAAAGAGCAGCCCCCGTATCCTCCTCTTCTCGGGTCCCTCTTCTGTGATCCTGGCCCCTTCCTCCTGCTGAGTGCCCCCCAGAGCAAGCAGCTTGCTATGGGGGTAGCTTCCTGTGCCCATTCAGGCACGCAGCCGCGGTTCGGCCCCACCCCCTCCATATCCACATTGGCTAACTGACTTTGATTGACAGCAGCTGGAGCCAATGGCGCTGTTGCTGTGTCTCAGCCAATCAGGAGGGAGAGTCCCGGATGGTCGAGGCGCTCGTGGACGTCATTGGATTTTTTTTATCTTAATGCATAGAATGCACCTTCTGCATTTACAACGACTTTAACCACTTGCGCTCTGGAAGGTTTTAACCCCCCCCCCCCCCCGTCATGACTAGGCCATTCTTTCCTATTTCGGCACTGCGCTGGACGGGTGCTTTCTCCTGCTGACTGGACATCATATGACGTCCTGTAAGGAAGCGCCGATCGTGTGGCAGCGCAGCAGTGCGGTCTGTCACCGGCCGTGCCCACGGGATACAGACGATGACTGAGTACCGGCTTGCTTTGACCAATCACAGCTAACCATGACTAAACAGGCTGAATGATTCAATAAAATGTTTGCTTATAGCAATGTAATACACTGCTACAAGCAAACGTAATGTGTAAAAAAATAAATAAATAAAAAATTCTAATCACTTCCCCAGAGTAGTACAGTGTTACTATGGTAACATTATATTGCTCTGGTCACAGTGTGTTAAAAAAAAATTGTAAAAAAGAGAAAAAGAAATGTTAAAAAAATGATAACTTTTTTTTTTTTTCCGTACTGTCACCAATCAGTGTCCCTGATCACTGCCATGCCAGTTATATGATAACACTGAACTGCACTGGTGATAGTATGTAAAAAAATAAATAAAAAAATTGTGAACATTTTAACATTTTAAATTTCTTTAATTTACAAAAAAAATGACAAAAGAATTACAACTCCAAAATCTCGCCAAGCCTCTTACTAAATACTTTGGACTGTCTACTTTCCAAAAAGGGGTCGTTTGGGGGGTATTTGTACTGTCCTGACATTTTAGGGCCCAAGAAATGAGATCGGTACATCCGGATTGATCAATTTTCAAATATATATCCCATAGTTTGTGGACTCTATAATATTCACACAGACTAAATAAGATACACGGATTTGGGTTATTTTCACCAAAGAAATGTAGCAGAATACATTCTGGGCTAAATTTTTGAAGAAAGATTATTTATTTGTAAAATTTTATAACCGAAACAAAGAAAAATGCATTTTTATTTGAAAAAGTGTCAGTCTTTTTTAAATTTATTTAGCAAAAAATTCAAATTGAAAACCCAGTGGTGATTAAAGAGGAGTTGCAGTCTGCTCACATAATTTGTAATAAAACTTTTTTTTTTTTTTTTTTTTTGGGGTATTGCAACATTTTACAACATTCTCAGGGTTAAAGGTAAACCACTCCAAATCTCAGGCACTTAACGTATCCCTACAACCACACATAGTCCGAGCATTACAGAGCTCTTTTCCTTTCCAATGGCAAGACAAGGCCTTACCATACTTAGGTATCACACTGACGCCTACTCTTACATCATTGTATAAACATAATTTCCCCCCACTGTTTAAAAAAATCTCTGCAGATCTCAAACGATGGTCGAATAACCCTCCGTCATGGTTTGGCAGGTTGTGTTCAATCAAGATGACAGTTTTACCTAAAGTACTCTACCTATTCAGGTCTCTACCGATCTCTATTGATAGGCGAGAACTCCAGAGGTTTCAGAGTAAGCTGCTGGACTATATATGGGAGCACGGAAGACCCAGGGTGAATAGACAGACGATGTATACACCGAAGGCGAAGGGTGGCCTGGGCATGCCGGATTTGCTTAAATACCACCAGGCGGCACTAATTTCACAATTAATTCGGTTCCATACCTATCGAGACAGACCGCTCTGGATGCTGTTGGAATCCTCTCAATTTCCAGGAAAAGAAATTAGCCACTTAATGTGGTTGAGGGCAAAAGACAGGCCTAAGGTGATGTGCCCGACTTTGTCCCTCTCTCTAAATTTGTGGGATAGGCTAGCTACTACCCACAACTTCAGATCCGGACATGTCCCACTAGCCCCTTTGCTTAATAATCCCATGTTCGCCCCGGGTCTCCGCCCCCAAGATTTTTCATGGTGGACCAACAAAGGTTTACTACGTATAGCGTACTTATGTGACCATAGGGGGGCTCTGTCGCGAACATCCCTACATGAAAGGTATCAGCTCCCGAGGTCGGAATTCTACCGCTATACTCAAATAGCGCACTTTTTGGCGACATTAAGTCGCATCTCTGCACTCACTGCATACACCCCGATGGAGACTATTTGTAGGACACACGACAACCTCACGGGCCACATATCTCTGCTATACAATATTTTATTCCCCCCTTCTAAGAAATTGCCTTATATGGAGAAATGGGAAGGGGATATGCATACCACCTTGAAGATGGAAGAGTGGAACAAAATAATACAAGGTGCATCTAAATCTTTTATTAACACTTCCTTGATTGAAGCAAACTATAAGGTGCTGATGAGGTGGTATATGGTCCCAGCTCGACTGGCCACCTTCGCCCCTGGGGCGTCCCCGAGGTGCTTTAGGGGCTGTAATGCGGATGGTACCATGTATCATATATGGTGGTCGTGCCCGAAGGTGCGACGGTTTTGGATCCGCACGTACAATTTTATATATTCTTTGAGCCGTGTGAACCTCCGCAAATCGCCCCTGCATGCGCTGCTGGGACGCCCCGTAGAAGGGGCTTCAAAACCAATGAGCAAGCTTATAGCTTTTATCTTTGTGGCAGCGAGGATCTCCATAGCCAAATCGTGGAGATCACCAATTGTCCCGTTTTACCTACTTAAAACAAAATTGTCCTGGATAATGGTGAATGAACGTTTATCGGCAATACTTGCTGATAGAATGGCTTGGTTTAACAGAGTGTGGGAACCTTGGATTAGAGATCTCGTAACTGGGTAAAGGGGTTTTTCTGGGGTGTGGCTGGGGGGCGGTCCCCGGGAACTGGAGTGCATCCCCCTTCTTCTTCTTTTTCCTCTTCTTCTTCCTCTTTCTCTCTTTCTTTGCTTCTTATTCCTTATTTCTTTACCCTATCTTACTATAGTTACTTTTCTTCTTTTCCTTCTTTATTTGAGTACACCTGAAAACACATGTGCCAGTACCTTTTCTATTATCATTTCTTTAGGATTTATTATAGCACTGAAGTCAAAAGGGAGGGTTGGATAATAAGGGCTCAGATGTTTGCCTCTTGACCCCTAAATGAAGCAAGATCTAGGACGACTACCTGGAGGGGGTGGGCCAGTAACTATTTGAAGTACCCTCGCAATTCCACACATGTATTGCCAGTTTTTCCTCCTTCTTCTCTCTACTTGAATTGTTTCGTATTGTTTTCTTGTGCTTTTATGTATCTACATTGTCAGATACTGAAATTTTAACTCTTCTTGTTGAAAATTTGAATAAAAATATTGGAAAAAAAAACAAACTTTTTTTTTGCTATTCTGAAGCTTCCCTCCAACCACTTTCCATCTTATTTTATATATACTGTGATTCTGTACTTGCCAAATGTGACAGCTGAAGCTGCCGTACTCCCAAGTTCAAAGTTATTTTCTAGTAAAAAAAAAAAGTAGATTTTTTACAGTGGTTTAAGTGGTAAATAATATGAAATGACAATATAGCTTGTGTGGTAATTGCTATATCTATCTATCTATCTATCTATCTATCTATCTATCTATCTATCTATCTATCTATCTATCTATCTATCTATCTATATATGTGTGTGTGTGTATGTATATATATATATTTATAAAAAAGCAGAAGAGGGATTGCTGCACAAACAAAAGTAAATTTATTGATAAAATTTACATCACATCGGGTATAATTCAGGTATTCAGGTGACGTTTCGGGCTAAGCATGTTATCGGCCCTTCCTTATGACCACATACCTGCAATAAAAATTGTAACCAACTTCACATATAAAGGCTTATAGCTCACATCTATCATTAATCAATTAATTACATTCAGCTGGAATCAATCTCCATAAACCACCCCTTGTATCTCTCATACATCATTTTTATATCTATGGGTAGATCTGAACAATAAGTTAAAAAACGGGACACAAGGACGCCTTCCCTTGATGATAGTATACTGAATCATGTAGTTCATCCAAAAAAGTATACAAAGAAAACATAATCAATGAATCATCAAAATTAATTTGTATATTCACATACCATGAAAAAAAACTAAACAACAAACAAAGAAATCTCATAATGTGTGGCCGCATCAGCCAATATCTGGCAGATCGGTCAACACATATAGAGACGACTTATACCATCCTATAATCCTAAAAATAAATAAAGATCAAAATCTGTATTTAACCCTTTAGGATATAAAGAATCAAAGCGATTTATCCAATAAACTTCTCTTTTTTTCAATTCCAATTCTCTATTCCCCCCCACGTCTATTGGTTGGAATACCATCGATTACCATATATCTCAATTGAGAAACCAAATGGTTCATTTCGGTTCAATTCGGGATTATCCCGTGATTTTCGGGACTATTGGCAACTATGCTCTGGCATGGCTCCACCCTAGCTCCTATCAGGGAGCTCTATATTAACCTGTGCACTGCAGGCCAGCCCTGCTGATCAACTGTTGTGTGTTAGCTTCCTGTTACCTGCCGTGTGCTCTTCTGTTGTTCCGTTACCGACTTTGGCGTGTCCTTGACTATCCCTGTTTGCCTGTGATCCTGACCTTTTGGCGTGTCCTTGACTATTCCTGTCTGCTTGTGGCCCCGACCTTGGCTTTGTCCCTCACTATCCCTGTCCTCCTGTTGCCTACTGTGGGTGTGAGCTGGGGGACCCTGGGGGTCGCGACCTGGAGTCAGTTGCAGCCAAGTCCATCCTCACCACTAGAGGCGCTGGTGAACACCTGCTGGCTCTTAGACTCCGCGCCCTAGGGAATCTTACGCTCTAACCCCAGTGGGATCTGTCTCCCATCCGTAGCAGTCAGCCGTAGGGTCCACAACCTTGCGGTGCACTCCTGATCCCTACGGTGTGCATCTGTCACCTCGCCTCAAGGTGACCTGACAATATATATATATATATATATATATATCTAGATATATATAGATAAATAATGATGGTGATATATATATATATATATATTAGGGCTGTTACTGATTAAAATTTTCGTGTTCGATTAATCAATTTTTTTTTAACTCGACTAATTTCGATTTAATTATAACGCACATACAGATCCAACTACTTTTAGCTGATCTCCTTGCATTGCAACTCTGCATAAGTCAGTGGTAAATGTGGTATACACTATATACAATCACCCGACACTAGTTAGTTTCCACAATCCATGACTTAACTTCACAGTTCACACAAATACATTTTAAAATGCAAACTGTAGCACTGACATAAGTAATTTTGTTTCCACAGTAGCGTGACAATCCCTCCACCTCCAGTCTAACCAATCACTCTCACCTCATGGCATGGACCCCTGGGCCAACAGGTGGTCATGCAAGCGGGTATCAAAAGGGTTAACACGGACCATAAACTTCTCTCACGTCTCCTTATATCTCAGCAAGGACGCCGGGTCATGGGTAGAAAGAAAAGATCCAAGTGCTTTTTTTGATCGATTAAAAGAATATTGATTGATCAAAAAAATGAACGATTAATCGAGGAATTAATCTTTAACTTCCACAGCCCTAATATATATATATATATATATATATATATATATATATATATATATATATCATTTTTTTTTTTTTTTGTGGTAATCAAGGGGTGACATGTCTATATATATATATATATATATATATATATTTTTTTTTTAATTTGCTATTTTTTCCCATAAAAGTTGATTTACCTTTTAATATTTTTACTGATTTTAAAATGAACATACAGGTGACTTTTAGCATTCCAGAGTTCTATCATTGGGTGCAGAATTCATGCAGAATTCATGCTGACTCTGTAGAATTGTCTTTTCTGTAGATTTCCGCCATTGCTTAGGAAACGAGGCGGCCATATGTCAGTCTGGGGATAATGGCTTCATTAGAGGTATAAAGTCAGGCATGGCTATTTTAATGACTATGCTAAAGCTCAGAGTCAATGGAGGGGCTCCAATAACCCATCGGAGGCCAAGTTTTTGAGTCTTACCCCTTTATAAAGGTTACTCAGCATTCACTGTCTATAAAACTTCATGACCCGTCTTCTCCGAAAACCGCGAGACACACGTTGTAAAACCGCGTTCCAGATGACGGTTTTACTAGATGGCGTCGTGGCTGTGGGGCATCAAATGTGCGGCATAGATTCTACATTATTTATATGACGACGGCTGGGATTCACTTGCATTTTGGAGGGGGGGGGGGGCAATCAATAAAATTGCCACTTTTCTATTCATTTTGGTATATAAATTCAATTTGCATCAAATAAAGTATTCAAAAGGTCTTCCATTAAAAATACATTTTCAGCAGCATTAAAAGGAATATTCCACGTTTACTTTCAACCGTGAGATTCCCCCCCCCCCCCCCCCAGCTCTGTGTGGGTGGCTTTCCAAAGAGGAGGTTCGCTCTGCTCCTATAAACTGGGCAAGTCCTACAGAGGTTGTTGGATTTAACCTCTTCCCCCCCCCCCCCCCCCCCCCATGATCAGGCCATTTTTTGTTATTCAGCACTGCGCTGCTTTATCTAGTAATTGTTTGGTCATGCAATTGTACCCAAATGAATTGTATTCACACAAAGAGAGCTTTCTTTTGGTGGTATTAGATCGCCACTGGGCTTTTATATATAAATTTAAATTTAAAAATATATATATATATAAATATAAATTTAAATTTAAATATATATATATATATATATATATATATATCTATATATAAAATAAAAATAATAAATAAATAAAACATATTTTTTACTTATTACTTATTTTTTACTTTCTACTATAAAACATATCCAATTAAAATACAAACAAATATCTTCATACATTTTTGGAAAAAATGTATTCTGCTACATGCTTTTTTTTTATTATTATTTTTTTTTTTATACTCCTAATGGTGGTGATCAGCAACTTATAATGGGACTGTAATGTCCTGTACACACGGGTCGGACATTCCGACGACAAAATCCTTCTGATTTTTTTCCGACGGATTTTGGCCCAAACTTGCCTTGCATACACACGGTCGCACAAAGTTGTCGGAAAATCCGATTGTTCAGAATGCGGTGACGTAGAACACGTACGTCGGGACTATAAAGAGGCCAGTAGCCAATAGCTTTAGTCTCATAATTTATTCTGAGCATGCGTGGCACTTTGTCCGTCGGAATTGTCTACACACGATCAGAATTTAAACGATCGGATTTTGTTGTCGGAAAATTTTAGATCCAGCTCTCAAACTTTTGTGTGTCGGAAATTCCGACGGAAAAAGTCAGATGGAGCCCGCACACACGATCGGATTTTCCGACAACAAGATCCGATCGCACATTTTCCGTCGGAAAGTCCGACCGTGTGTACAGGGCTTTATTGTGTGATGGATAATCTGAAACGAACTAATCCTGGGCGGAACTGACTAACTGCCACTGACATCACCAGTGACACTAATACAGCGATCAGTGATAATACTTTACACTGTCACTTAATCGTCAACAATTGTTATTGCGATTTTTTTTTTCCCCCCGTTGCGATCACGACAAAAGTTTTTCACGATTCTGTCTGTGCAAAGAATTCTCTCTGCTCTTTTGAAGCCACAGCCCTCAAAAGAAAGGAAGAAAAAAAGGGACAGTCTGCCAAGAATCACAACATTCTTTAGCAGTTGAACTAAGTATAAACATTGTAACAATTTGTCAAAGGAATAGACTTCTGTGTGTAAATGAGGAAAATGTAACCACTTAAACACTAAACCTTTTTCTGACATTTGTTGGTTTCAAGTTAAAATCTTTTTTTTTTTTTTATTGCTAGAAAATTACTTAGAACCCTCAAATTTATATATATATATATATATATATATATATATATATATATATATATATATATATATATATATATATATATATATATATATATATATTTTTTTTTTTAGTAGAGACCCTAAAGAATAAAATGGTGGTTGTTGCAATATTTTATGTCACACTGTATTTGCACAGCGGTCTTTCAAATGCAATTTTTATTGAAAAAAATTACTTTAATGAATTAAAAAATAATTAAATAAATAAACTAACCAGTAAAGTTAGCCCAAATTATTTTTATTTTTTTTGCATAATGTGAAATTGTAAGAGAATCGTGATCTTTTTGTTCTAAGCAAGAAAATTGTGATTCTCATTTTGGCCAGAATCGTGGCGCTCTACTATCACTGTACTAATGATACTGGCTGGGGTAATGAAAGGGTGAAATGTGTGCCTAACAATGTGTAATGTGTGTATTATGTGCTGATATTTTACTAATGATCTCTTTGTTTCTTATCCCTGCTTTTGAAGGGATAAGAACGTCCCCTCCTGCCACTTCGGAAAGCAATTCAGCAGCAAATGAGCAGCTCGGACCACTTTTATTAGAAAGCCAGCTGAAAAAAAATACCGGGGTTTAATATTTTTAGCCATAACCCTGATAAACCACTTGCAAATTGCAATGTATATATGTATGTAGCACCCTCTAGTGTGTGCTAGAAGAAGGGCAAGCAAACCATAATCTGGCTCATGCTGCAATAGGGTCAGGGTTGTTAGAGTATAGAGCTGAATGATTCATCTCAGCAGCTCTCTGGTGCCTCCTCCTTTTTCCAAAGTGTTGGAAAACATTCTGGAAGATAGTATTTGGAGGTCTCTGGCCAATCCCTGGCAGGGAGCCATGGAGCCTTTAAATATTGATGGCCTGCCAGTAGGGCCAGTCGGGTGGCATATTGAGATATGGAGTTGAGGAGGCTGTTAGTGGCCCTCAGGGGTGCCCCTTAGTATGAGGGGGGCATCCTGCAGTGGGCCGGGGCTTTGGGTGCTGGAAGGATCCTGCCATAGAAATAAAGGGAGGAGGCTTTCCTGGAGACGTGGGAGAGGACAGAGTGAGTAATTCAACACTGTCGGGGACTAACAAAGGGGGAAGACTGACACATTTAGTCAGTCTCCTTTGAAGAAATTGGTGGGCTTAAGTCTTCTACCTTTCCCTACGAGATCTCAAGGTGGTCAACCAGGTGGGCTGGTGAAGAGTGAACCGGGTGAGCTGGTGTAGAGTCAGCCTGGTGGGCTAGTGTGGTCAGCCGGGTGAACTGGTGTAGAGTCAGCCAGGTGGGCTGGTGAAGAGTCAGCCGGGATGACTGGTGAAGAGTCATCCGGGTAGGATAATGTAGAGTTAGCTGGTGGTTTGGTGAAGAGTCAGGCAGATGGGCTGGTGAAGAGTCAGCCGGGTGGGCTGGTGAAGAGTCAGCCGGGTGGGCTGGTGAAGAGTTAGCCGAGATGACTGGTGAAGAGTCATCCGGGTAGGATAATGTAGAGTAAGCCGGGTGGACTGGTGAAGAGTCAGCCGGGTGAGCTGGTGAACAGTCAGCCGGGTGAGCTGGTGAACAGTCAGCCGGGTGAGCTGGTGAACAGTCAGCAGGGTGGGCTGGTGAAGAGTCAGCCAGGTGGACTGGTGAAGAGTCAGTCATTTGGACTAGCATTGACTGAAGCTCTTAAAGTTGTACATAGGAAGATGTCCCTACAATTATTGTTGCCATCAAGTGGGCATGCCATAACCATAGTCTGGGTGGGCTGTGTAGAGTCAGCCGGGTGGGCTGTGTAGAGTCAGCCGGGTGGGCTGGTGAAGAGTAAGGCGGGTGGGCTGGTGTAGAGTCAGCCGGGTGGGCTGGTGAAGAATCAGCCGGGTGGGCTGGTGAAGAATCAGCCGGGTGAGCTGGTGAAGAGTCAGCCGGGTGAGCTGGTAAAGAGTCAGCTGGGTGGGCGGCTGGTGAAGAGTCAGCCGGGTGGGCTGGTGTAGAGAAAGGTGGGTGGGCTAGTGAAGAGTCTGCCGGGTGGGCTGGTGTAGAAAAAGGTGGGTGGGCTGGTGAAGAGTCTGCCGGGTGGGCTGGTGTAGAGAAAGGTGGGTGGGCTGGTGTAGAGAAAGGTGGGTGGGCTGGTGAAGAGTCTACCGGGTGGGCTGGTGTAGAGAAAGGTGGGTGGGCTGGTGAAGAGTCTGCCGGGTGGGCTGGTGTAGAGAAAGGTGGGTGGGCTGGTGAAGAGTCTGCCAGGTGGGCTGGTGTAGAGAAAGGTGGGTGGGCTGGTGAAGAGTCTGATGGGTGGACTGGTGAAGAGTCAGCCAGGTGGCCTGGTGTAGAGTCAGGTGGGTGGGTTTGTGAACAGTCAGCCTGGTGGGCTGGTGAAGAGTAAGGCGGGTGGGCTGGTGTAGAGTCAGCCGGGTGGGCTGGTGAAGAATCAGCCGGATGGGCTGGTGAAGAATCAGCCGGGTGAGCTGGTGAAGAGTCAGCCGGGTGAGCTGGTGAAGAGTCAGCCGGGTGAGCTGGTGAAGAGTCAGCCGGGTGAGCTGGTGAAGAGTCAGCCGGGTGAGCTGGTGAAGAGTCAGCCAGGTGAGCTGGTGAAGAGTCAGCTGGGTGGGCTGGTGTAGAGAAAGGTGGGTGGGCTGGTGAAGAGTCTGCCAGGTGGGCTGGTGTAGAAAAAGGTGGGTGGGCTGGTGAAGAGTCTGCCGGGTGGGCTGGTGTAGAGAAAGGTGGGTGGGCTGGTGTAGAGAAAGGTGGGTGGGCTGGTGAAGAGTCTACCGGGTGGGCTGGTGTAGAGAAAGGTGGGTGGGCTGGTGAAGAGTCTGCCGGGTGGGCTGGTGTAGAGAAAGGTGGGTGGGCTGGTGAAGAGTCTGATGGGTGGACTGGTGAAGAGTCAGCCAGGTGGCCTGGTGTAGAGTCAGGTGGGTGGGTTTGTGAACAGTCAGCCTGGTGGGCTGGTGTAGGGTAAGGTGGGTGGGCTGGTGTAGAGACAGACAGGCGTTGGTGAAAGAGGCAGCTGCAGCAGATGGGCTAGCATTGCCTGCAGCACTTAAAGTTGTACATAGGAAGATGTCCCTGCAGTTATTGTTACCATCAAGTGGGCATCCCATAACCTCCTATCCTTATCCAAGTTGTCAACCCCCTAATAAACAACAAAAACAAAGCTACAGTCTGTTTTCTGACTTTGTGTGCTTGTGAAGATTCAGTGTACCTGGCTATGTAGGAGTGGGGGATCCCTGTTCATCTGCAGCTCCTGCGGGGGCTGTGCCACATATACATATTGCCGACAGCAGGTCCCAGACCAGGCTTGTCAATGCAAATGCAATGCAAAATCTATCCAACGCCCAGATTGCACATCCCCTTCCATACTCTACATTACACATTTTACGATGCAATCATTGGCTGTTTTATATAAAGGTAAACTGTGTTTTAGGTTTATTAGCTCCCATCGTACACCTGTTATCTCCGGCTCTTCTCACCATAGAGAGCCAGCTAAGCGGTGAAGTCTGGGTAGGCCAATTATCGGGCTCTAATTTGCCGGTAAATGGTATGTTCTCTGTCAGCACTGACCCGGCGGTCACATGTATAGCTTTTATTGAAACCTCAGCTTGAGGCATGTGTTATGGAACAATCGTCCCGCGCTAATAAACACTATCAATGTATTTTTTATAAGACGATCAATAGAGACAGCGCAAGATCAGGCTGGAAGCGAGAAGCGGATCAATGCGGTGTACGGCGCAGAAGATGTATAAACGCATTGTGACCCATTACACACAACATTCGATAATTTGGCTGCAGTGGGACCATTACCAGCGTGATAAATATATCATGGATAAAAATGATAGAGACTGAGAATGCGAGTGCAATCTGTTCCATTGTACAGCTGTTTCTAAGAGGCGAGCGCCGCGATATCATACAGCTGAACCCGTCCATTCCTGGCGGAATGTCCCACATTAATGATGGCGTTGTGCAGAGGGAAATGAGGTTACATGACAAGGAAGCTCAGGACTTGTTACTGTAATGCAAGCTGGTGTATCATAGTCCTGGGGAACCCCAGGGTCAGTGAATCATTGTCACACTGACACCGGGGTTCCCAGGACAATGATACATTGACACCGAGGTTCCCGGGACAAGGACACACTGACACCGAGGTTCCCGGGACAATGACACACTGACACCGAGGTTCCCGGGACAATGACACACTGACACCGGGGTTCCCAGGACAATGACACACTGACACCGAGGTTCCCGGGACAATGACACATTGACACCGGGGTTCCCAGGACAATGACACACTGACACCGAGGTTCCCGGGACAATGACACATTGACACCGGGGTTCCCAGGACAATGACACACTGACAATGAGGTTCCCGGGACAATGACACACTGACACCGAGGTTCCCGGGACAATGACACACTGACATTGGGGTTCCCAGGACAATGACACACTGACACCGAGGTTCCCGGGACAATGACACACTGACACCGAGGTTCCCAGGACAATGACACACTGACATCGGGGTTCCCGGGACAATGACACACTGACATCGGGGTTCCCAGGACAATAACACACTGACACCGGTGTTGCCAGGACAATGACACACTGACACCGGGCTTCCCGGGACAAGCACACACTAACGCCGAGGTTCCCGGTACAAGGACACACTGACACCGAGGTTCCCGGGACAAGGACACACTGACACCGAGGTTCCCGGGACAAGGACACACTGACACCGAGGTTCCCGGGACAATGACACATTGACATCGGGGTTCCCAGGACAATGACACACTGACACCGAGGTTCCCGGGACAATGACACACTGACACCGAGGTTCCTGGGACAATAACACACTGACTTCGAGGTTCCCGGGACAATGACACACTGACACCGAGGTTCCCAGGACAATGACGCACTGACACCGAGGTTCCCGGGACAATGACACATTGACATCGGGGTACCCAGGACAATGACACACTGACACCGAGGTTCCCGGGACAATGACACACTGACACCGAGGTTCCCAGGACAATGACACACTGACACCAAGGTTCCGGGACAATGACACACTGACACCGAGGTTCCCGGGACAATGACACACTGACACCGAGGTTCCCGGGACAATGACACACTGACACCGAGGTTCCCGGGACAATGACACACTGACACCGAGGTTCCCGGGACAATGACACACTGACACAGAGGTTCTCGGGACAATGACACACTGACACCGGGGTTCCCGGGACAATGACACACTGACACCGGTGTTCCCGGGACAATGACACACTGACACCGAGGTTCCCGGGACAATGACACACTGACACCGAGGTTCCCGGGACAATGACACACTGACACCGAGGTTCCCGGGACAATGACACACTGACACCAGTGTTCCCGGGACAATGACACACTGACACCGAGGTTCCCGGGACAATGACACACTGACACCGAGGTTCCCAGGACAATGACACACTGACACCGAGGTTCCCAGGACAATGACACACTGACACCGAGGTTCCCGGAACAATGACACACTGACACCGGGGTTCCCAGGACAATGACACACTGACACCGAGGTTCCCGGGACAATGACACACTGACACCGAGGTTCCCGGGACAATGACACACTGACACCGAGGTTCCCGGGACAATGACACACTGACACCGAGGTTCCCGGGACAATGACACACTGACACCGAGGTTCACGGGACAATGACACACTGACACTCTTACTTTCATGGATAACCAGGACACGCTATCACACGTTACTAAATATGGTGATATAGTAAGTATGACTGAGATGTTTCTTTTGTTATAGTTTCAGTACTATGCTCTCATCCTTTACGAGGATATAATCTAACCTTTTATGTTAACAGACTAAGCCCCCGTACACACGGTGTGACACAAAATCCGTCTGAAAAAATCCAACGGATTTTGTCCAAAACTGGTATTGCATACACACACAGTCGGACAAAGTTGTTGGAAAATCCGATCGTTCAGAATATGATGACGTTTGTTCATTACGACGGAACTAGGTTGAGGCTACTAGCCAATAGCTTTGGTCTCGTAATTTGATCTGAGCATGCGTGGCACATTGTCCGATCGGAATTCTCTACAAATGATCGGAAAAAGTCCGATTGGATTTTTTGGTCGGAAAATTTGAGATTCTGCTCTCAAATTTTTTCCGTCGGAATCTCTGACGGAAAAAGTCCAATTGAGCGCACACACAATCAGATTTTCCGACAATATAATCTGATTGGACCTTTTCCGTCTGAATTTCCGACCATGTGTACGGGGCATAAGGCTCATCTCTGATAATTGCTGGTATCATATGTGCTATCTGAAGAAGGTTGATTCTCTCTTTTTTTTTTTCATTTATGCTTTCCATTTTTGTATTGAAATTATAAAAATCAATAAAAATTGTCAATTATAAAAAAAATCACGGGTCCTCAAACCCTCTAAATAAAGGGCCAGTTTACTGTCCTTCAGACTTTAGGGGCCACATCTTTGGTGTCAGTGGGAGGAATAGTGTCTCGTCATTGGTGGCAGTGGGGGGGGGGGATAGTGCCCCATCGCTGGTGTCAGCGGGAGGAATAGTGCTCCATCATTGGTATCAGTAGGAGGAATAGTGCTCCATCATTGGTATCAGTGGGAGGAATAGCGCCCCATCAGCCTTCTTAATGTCGATAGAAAGATACTGGCAAAGATTATTTTCTGGCGCCTATCGTCAGTAGCAGAGTCTTTGCTTTCCCGCCATCAGCACTGTTCGGTCCAGGGTAGAAGCACCTTCACAGTGGTTTTAGCTGTCCAGGAGGCCTTGGAGCGGTGCAGGGCTGCAGGCTGGGGAAAGTATTTGCTGACGTTGGATCAGGCAAAGGCTTTTGATCGTGTTAACCATGAGTACCTGTGGTTGCTCCTTAGTAAGTACGGTCTGCCGGGTGGTTTTATCGATTGGTTAAAGGTCTTGTATAAGGGGGCAGAAAGCTTTCCTCTTGTTAATGGTTGGGTTGGGCAGTCCTTTGAGGTTGGCTCCGGGGTGTGCCAGGGTTGTCCTCTGAGTCCCCTGCTCTATGTGTTTGCAATCGACCCCTTCATCAGGAGGCTAGAGAGCGGCATGTTGTGTGGGGTGCCAGTGGGGGCTCCCGGGTGAGCCACCTTTGAGGGTTGTTGCCTATGCAGACGATGTGTCGGTGATTTTCACTGGGGCAGATGAAGCAGAGGAGGTGGTCTCTCTGACATCACGGTATTCTGAAGCATCAGGCTCCAAGATCAATCAGGAAAAGAGTGAAGTTTTCTGGATGGGAAAGGAAGGTGAGGGGTTTGATCTCCCGGACACCTTTCCAGTGCCCCAGGAAAGAATTAAGATTCTAGGCATTGAATTTGGACCCGGCGATTATGGCCTCAAAAACTGGGAAGGCAGACTGGAAATTGCCAATACTAAGGTGGTCAGCTGGAAGAGATGGAAGTTATCTCTGAGGGAAAGGGTTGATCTGATTAAGACTTACCTGATTCCGATCTTCTTGTACGTCAGCTTTGTCTGCATCTTGCCAGTGTCACTCTATGCTAGGTTCAGTAGTCTCTTTCCCGGGTGTGGCTGTCTGTCTCTTATCACCCTAGATTTTATAACTTATCATTCATCTTTGATAAATGGCTGCGTACATAGGTGATGGGTGGTGCCTCTTAGGCCCTCTCTGCTGCTTTATGTAAATAGTTTTCTAAACATGTTTTGCTAATGGACTATGTATATATTGTATATATTCTGAACGTTGATGTGTATTCGTTTTCTGTTGACGTTTTATAATATGGTTTTGTTTTTTACTTTTGTATAAAATTGGTCGCTTGATTCTTTTTACTTTCAATATGTTTTTATTTTTAATTCAAGGTGAGACAGTAAGAAAATATCACAAATAATACGGTCAATGAACAAGTAAAATCTGGACAATATGACCCTCGTCCCATACAGCAACCGAGTCAATCAACAGTAAAACATGAAAGTGTAAAACCATAAGTCAGATAGGTTAAACGGAATCAATATAATGGTAGACTACGCATTACAGAGTAGCCCAAAAAAGTATGGTGTTCCACCAGTCAAATTTACAGACATATCCCACCCTCTATCAGACCCAATTGGATCTTGCTCAGAGAATCTGTGATATCCATATTATCAAAAATAATAGCAGAACATAAAACGGAGCAAAGCAGTGGGAAGAAAAGACAAAGAAAGAAAGAAAATAGGGAGGGGGGGGGAGAACGCTCCTACACCCCTCTTCCACTAGGAACGACCGCACAGAGTGGTGCCTGACCTTTTTTTTTTTTGCAGAGTATATAAAAATATCTTGTTAAGCAATAGATATAGAGAAGAAAGAAAGAGAGAAGAAAAGAAAAGAAAAAGAAGAAGGAAAGAAAGAGAGAGGGAGGGTCAACCAGCGGCAAGTCACAGTGGGGAAATATATTTGATCCATGGATCCCAAATTACATTAAATTTCTTGGAATTATTACGAAGGGTCCAGGTGAGTCTATCATTAACCATAATCCAGTTAAGCTTAAGTTTTACAGAATCAAGAGGAACCATCGACTGCTTCCAATATCTAGCTATAGTTATCCTGGCAGCTAGGATTATATATGTGATCAGCTTAAAAGATTTCTTAGGAACCCCATCAGGGAGCTTCTGAAAAAGCGCTACCTCCGGGGCTCTACGAATATTAACCCCAGTAACCGTGTATATAAGGTTAAATATACGAATCCAGAATCTGACTACGATCGGGCACTGCCACCAAATGTGGAACATTGAACCCAGCTGACCACACCGTCTAAAGCACATGGGGGATGTAGACGGATGCATCTTAGCTATCCTGGTTGGCACTAGATACCATCGTAATAGAGTTTTGTAGTTTGCCTCAATCAGTGCAGTATTAACAGATATTTTAGATAAAGCATAGGCTATATCTTGCCAATCAGACAGATCAAAGGTAAGATTCAAGTCCCGTTCCCAATGGATCATGTAGGGAAGTTTAGTAAGTGGGTCCGTAATGGTAGCATAAATGGTGGATATACGCCCCCGTATTTGGTCCTGTGACTGGCAAGATAATTCAAAATTCGTAAGAGTAAACGGTCTATCTATCCTACAAAGTTTAGAACGTATAAATGACACAATCTGATTATACCGAAACAGCTCACTAGGGGGCATCTGCATCGTCTCTACAAAGTACTGCAAGGAATGAGGTCGGCCTCCAGTTAAATAATCACCTATCCGTAGGAGGCCCTTGTTGAGCCACCACTGGAATACCTGTGGGGTCAAGCCAGGTGGAAACTCTGGGTTACAAAACACCGGAGCCAAGGGAGTATGTGAAGACCCCAATGGTTTACGATGGCGTACTCTGTCCCAAACCTCAAGGGAGTGGGACAGGGTAGGGCATAAGATAGGAGGGCGAAGGCGACTTGGTAGCCACATCAGGGAGCCAATAGCAAGAGGGTGGCACGAAAGGGCTTCAATAGATACCCAAAGGGGCTGAGGCCCCCTGGTCGTGGTATATAAAAGCTGTGTTATCTGAGCCGCCTGATAATAAGCTTGTAAATTAGGGAGGCCAAGCCCACCGCGCAATTTTGAGGTATATAGCGTTGATTTATTCATGCGGGGTTTCCCATTACCCCAAACAAAACGGAGAACATCTCCTTGTAACTGTTGTAATTCCCTCCTCGGGACTGCAATGGGTAGGGTCCTAAAATAATAAAGTAGTCTGGGGAGAAACGTCATTTTGATGGAATTGATCCTACCAAACCAAGATAAAGAATAATCCACCCAACATCGAAGATCCTCACGTAAACGGCGAAAAAGCGGGGGATAATTGGCTTTGTATAAAGTGCCGATCGAGGATGTCAATTGAATACCTAAATAGGGAATAGAAGTTGAGGTCCATTGGAAATGAAAATCGCGTCGCAACTGTTGTTCTATTAAGGGGGGCAGAGAAACATTAAGGGCCATCGTTTTTTGAGTGTTTAAAGTAAGACCGGAAAGTTGGGAAAATCGACGAAATAGGGATAATAAGTTAGGTAGAGTGATTGTAGGGTTGGTAATATACATAAGAACATCGTCGGCAAACAAAGAACTGCTGTCCACAACATATTCCATAAATTCGGGGATGAGAACGAATCGCTACCGCTAAAGGCTCTATTGCTAACGCAAAAAGTAATGGGGAAAGCGGGCAGCCCTGCCTCGTGCCACGGCCAATGAGAAAAGAGGATGATCTATAACCCCGGATAGCAACCTGGGCCGACGGTTTGCTATAAAGTTTTTGTAATAAGGAAATAAAAACAGGACCAAAACCAAATGCCCCAAGAGTAGTAAATAAATAGTCCCAATTAAGGCTATCAAAGGCCTTATGAAGGTCCAATGAGAGCAATAGCAATTCCCGAGATCCAGGAGCGTCCCATTGGGAGCGAACGGCAGAAATCAAAGCTATGGATCGGCGAATTTGGTCTAAGGTTTGGCGTTGATGTATAAAACCTAAATGGTCTTTATGTATATATTGTGGTAAAAAGGCACCCAATCGTAGTGCTAATAATTTCGTAAGAATTTTAAGATCACAATTAATCAATGATATAGGGCGATAATTAAGAATATCAGTAGTATCTTTGTTTGGTTTAGGTATAACACTAATGTAAGCCCTATTTTCATCTAAAGGTACTTCGCCACCGTCTCGCAAGGAATTAAAATAGAGAGCCATATGAGGGACCAGGTATTCAGCAAATTTTTTATAATAGCTATTAGGGAGTCCATCAGGACCAGGCGATTTATGCAGAGATAATAATTTAATGGTATGGTGTAACTCTTCACAAGTGATAGGTTGGTCCATAATTTCTCTATGAGGTTCCGTAAGAGACGGTAGCGATAAAGTGTTTAAGAAATTGTTGATAGAGACAGACGCATTGTCGTGAGTTGGGGCATAAAGTGTAGTATAAAAATTCTGAAATTCGTTAAGGACACTCTGGGGATTTTGAGAAAGATTACCACCTGAAAGTCTAATTTTAGGGAGAGCCGTATGCGTGTGTTTAGGGGTAAGTTTGTGCGCCAGCAATGAACCTGGACGATCACGCCATGTAAAGAACCTATGATTGGTCCAGCGAAGACATTTTTCGGCCTTCGTAGTAAGGCAGATATTGAGTTCAGTACGGGCCTGTTCAAGTTTAAGCAATAAGTCTGGATGAGGGAGTCGTTTATGTTGGGCAGCTAGGGTTTCATATTCCTTAGTTTTGGTCAGGATCAAGGTATTATTAGCCTTATTAAGTCTGGACGTCAACTGAATCAGAGAGCCCCGAATGGAGGCTTTATGAGCCGCCCAATTAATAGCAGGGTTGGTATCCTCTGCTTTGTTAACCGCAAAATATGTCTTTAGGTGGGTTATAATCTCTGTACAGTGAGATTCATTACCAAGGATAGACTCATTCAGCCTCCAGTGGGGCCTCGCCAATTTAAACGTTAGATTCGAAAACAATAACACTACTGGGTCATGATCTGACCAAGGTGTAGATACAATTTTAGCAGTAGTCAGTTTAGGCAACAGTCCCGAGGCAAGAAGCACATGGTCAATACGTGAATAGCGGTTGTGGGCCCTAGAGAAATGAGAATAGTCGCGGGCGGTAGGGTTGGCTTCCCTCCAAGCATCAACTAGATCATAGCGATGTAATAACTGAGCAAAACTTCGGCTACATTTGGGAGGGGATCGAAGACAAGACAAATGTGATTTATCCAGACTATGATCCAATGCTAAATTAGAATCTCCGGCTAGGATCACATCACCCTCAAATTCCGACTCTAAGGACTGGAGCAAGGCTTTAAAAAATGCTACCTGATTCGTGTTGGGGGCATAATAAACCAGAATTGTCACCAAGTTGCTCCCCAAATGACCTTTAACCAATAGAAACCTCCCCTCTGGATCCCGCAGTACTTTAGTCTCTGTAAATGAAAGCCGCCGTGACAAACAGAGTGCCACTCCTCGTTTTTTCTCTGTGGCATTAGCAAAGTAACACACAGGGTAATCTCTATGGATGTAGCGGGGGGTAAAAGAAGAGGGAAAATGGGTTTCCTGAAGAGCTATAATATCTACATGCAGAGATTTATAATAATTAAATATCTGGATTCGTTTAGATGGGGAGCCCAATCCCTGAACATTATGAGATAGCAGTCGAATGGTTCCAGTCGAGTCCGTTAACCGGGACATGGCAAAAAGCATAAATGTGCATGATAGACAGACTCACCCAACGATGGCAACACATGGACCCCTTTGATGAACCAGAATGCCGCTGGCTGACCCTCAAGGAGAAAAAGAAAAAAAAGAATTAGTAGTGAAGCCTGGAAGGAAAGCAGAGAGAGAGAGAAGAAGAGAAAAAAAAATGATACACAGGTGCAACAACACCCAGCATCAAGGGAAATAAAAAACCTTAAGCAACAAAAAAGCAAACAAAATATAATAACGTAGACCAGAATCCAAGTCTGGAAGTGTGGGAGTCTCCACCAAAGAAAATCCATGGGGAGAGTCCTATCAACAGGGAGAGCACATAGCCACCTCCCGGCACAATATGAAACAGCAAATGTTATGCCCATAGATCCATACCCGAAAACTCTAAATAATATAAGAAAAAAGGTATACAATAATCTGATCAGGTGACAAAAAAATGATGTAAACGGCAGCTAATGTCCTATATAAGGACCACAGAGAAGCTACCGTACAAAAAAAAACATCCCCAGACCCCAGGAAGAAGGGAAAAAACAACAAAAAACAAAAATCTACAACTCTTTATATTATCCTCTTCCCCCCAGAGTCCGGTGTACCAGTATGGTCAAAAAATCAGAAGAAAAAAAATAAAATAAAAAAAATAGAGTCCTTCAGGTAACTTGACGCGATGATGCGGATTTCTTCGAAGTCGGGGAAGACCAAAGCGGCAAGAGCGGGGGGGGGGGGGGGATCAGTAGCTGTGGGCGGACCAGAAGAAACTGGGGCCTGGGAAATAAATCCCAATTTCAGTAAGATTTTTTCTCCATCAGCGAATGTAGAAAAGGCATAGGATCGATTGTCATAAGTAAATTGCAAGCGGAAAGGATAGTTCCAGCGATAGCGAATATTGCGCTGAATCAACGGGGATAACAGCGGTTTAAATGCCCTCCTCTTTTGAATGGTAGCTTGCGATATATCCGCGAAAATTTGAATACGATGACCTTCAACCTCTAAATCAGGGCGATCCCTGGCATACCGCATGATGGCTTCTTTAATCCCAAAGAAGTGAGGTTTCACAATCACATCACGGGGTGGTCCGTCAGGCTTCAGGGGAACCAAGGCTCTATGAATGCGATCAATTTCCATATGAATATCATCAATCTCTGGGACCGCTAAATGCATCAAAGAAGACGTAAAGGAGGTGATATCTTTAACCGATTCTGGTAAACCGCGAATACGGAAATTATAACGTCTGGCGCGGTTTTCCAAGTCGTCAATTCTATTATAGGCTTCCTCTAAACGATCATGGAGGTCGGTAATCATGTCAGAATTCTGCGACACTCTATGGACAGTCTCATCAACTTTAGATTCAATACTATCCAACCGACAGCCCAAATTCTGGAAATCCTGCCTCAGATCAGAGGTTAATTTGGATGTAGCTTTCTCTAGCTCTTTCCTCAGCATGTCCGCAAAACGAGCAAGCAAAACAGTATCAGGGGAATATGGCAATGGTGCAGGCAAAGGATCAGAAGACCCCTCCGGACTCTCAGGATCCATATCATGGCTGCTGGCCTGGCTAAGAAAGATATCTGATAAGTCCTTTTCCAAGGCAGAGGAATCCTGAGAGGCAGGGCTCGGGGATGGAGCAGAGGCCTGAGAGAGAGATCTAGCAGGGCTGGATGCAGGACAGGGGTGATCCATCCGCTCACCTGAAGGTGGAGAAGCTGTGAGGGAGCCTTCTTCAAAAGATTTGCAGTCAGGGAAACGTCTCCTGTCCCGCTGCAGTTGTGGTGGTTGCTCCGGTCCGGGCCCTGTGTATTTGCCGGCCGCCATCTTGGATTTGCGGCCGGATCCACGAGGCTGCTGAAAATTGCCTCCGTGCGCCTTCCCCGACGACCTAGTAGGCATGGGGAGCGATCCGCGAGTGCTGTGCCCGCTGTCCCCTAGGTATATGGGGACAAGCGGGGCCGGTGGGCAGCGTATGATAACGAAATGTGCCGGGAGAGTGCGGAGCAGCCTAGCCTTGCATCCGCTCCGGCCGCCCGCGCATGCGCCCTCCCCCGCTTGATTCTTTTTAATAAAAGATCAATAGTGCCCCATCATTGGTGTCATTGGGAGGAATAGTGCCCCATCGCTGGTGTCAGTGGGAGGAATAGTGTCCCATCATTGGTGGCAGTGAGGAGGAATAGTGCCCCATCATTGGTGTCAGTGGGAGGAATAGTGCGTCATCATTGGTATCAGTGGGAGGAATAGTGCCCCATCATTGGTAGCAGTGGGAGGAATATTGCCCCATCATTGGTATCAGTGGGAGGAATAGTGCCCCATCATTGGTGTCAGTGGGAAGAATAGTGCCCCATCAATTGTGTCAGATGGAAGGGCCCAGGCTCTGTAATGAGGGAGGGGATGTGTTTATTCAATTTAGAAAGAATCCCTTTGAAGTTTAGGGATCAAGCCTGGTTTGCTTTCCATGGAAGGCTCTATGTGAGAGGGAACTTGAAGCATCGCCCTGTGGATGATCGGGATTGTCCTAGAGCGGAGTGTATTAGTAAAGTGGAGTCTATGGACCACTTTTTGCTGCAGTGTGCCTTTAACATAGAGGTGTATAAAAGGGTGGGGAGGGCTCTAGGCATCCCCTTTTTCTATCGCATGAGTTATGCGGAGTGGGTGTACGGGGCATTCCCGACTCGCTGGGATTTTGATTTCGCTACACTTTTTTTAGTTAGTATAGTTGTCCATTACTTCACATGGAATGCACGGTGCCAGATTACCCTGCGGAAGAAAGTCCTCTCTGTTGAGCTGGTGGTGCCCGATATTCTGGGTGAGGTTGCTAAATTTCGGGGTCTTGAGAAGGGAAGGGAGCCTCGGGTGGGATGGAAAAGGGCGTGGAGGAATATCAGACCTGCCTTTGGTGAATCCAAATCTGGCCGTAGTTTGGAGACCGATGTTCCATAATATGGGGAATCCTTCAGGGGAGGGTCACACCTTTGTGAATTTCCTAGCGGTTGGATGGAGATGGGAATTTTGGTGGGGAGATCTCACCAGATAAGAAAAAGCCAACATCTAAATCAGCCTACCAGTGATCACACAAAACGTATAAAAACAGCTCCGCCTATCTAAGGTTTCATCCTAAAAACACATTTATTTTTCTCAAACCAAAACACAGACTACAGAAACAGTTCCAGCTTTTTTTTTTTCTGGCTCTATTCCGCAGTAAATATCACTGATGGGAAATAGATGTGAAATGTTTGCAAACTTCAGTCCGTGAATAGAATGATTCTCGGCGGAGCCGGCTGCTCTCAGGAACGAGGCGCTTCGCTCATCTCTGCCGGCCAGCTTTTATAGAAGTGGGCCAGACAACGGCCTGGAAGAAATATTTCCCCCAAGGCGGGTTTGATCTGATGAATGTTCCGGCTCACACTTAATATCGTTCTTTCCGAGAAGAGTTCTCTTTGCAGCACTTTATTGTTGTTTGAGAAACGTTCGACCTTTTTACAAATCTTCAGACTTGTTGCGAGGAGTCAAATAATGAACTGACTTTGGCTGAAAGTCCCAGTGTTCACTGAATTCTGCTGCTAACACACGTTTATCAAGCTTTTTTTTTTTTCAATCATGGAACCGTTAAAAAGAATGAAAAATCTTGAGGCACCCCCAGTATAAAATGGGGTTCTCCCTTAACATCGAAAGCCCCCAGTCACATCAGAGTCTCCTACCACTTCCAAAGCCTTCCCTTACATCAGAACCCTCCACTGCCCCCCCCCCACCTTCCTTTTTCACATCAGAGTTCCCCTGTGTGACAGACCCAACCAGGACGGGGGCTTTTGGAGGGGACTGCAGGGTAGCCTCTTGCCTACTGACTATGGGCCCTGGCTTTTGATGGGGCACCATTCTTGGGAGTAGTGTGCCGGTGGGACCTTGGAGTGGTCTTGCTTCAGGATTTCCGGTCCATGTCTCCCCGAAACACACCGGCTATGGAAATCTAGGACCTGCATTAATATTTGGGAAAATTATTTAAGAGAAACCTCAGAGGAAAATAAGGTCTGGTAAACCCATACCGCATCCCACGTATGGGAATTTGCAAAAGGAGGTAGCCCCAGGGATTCTATGGTCATGGGAGGTGAAACCAGACCATACCAGTACTGTACTTTTTTATACTCTTGTATGGTCTGGTTTCACGTCCCATGTCCATAAAATCCCTGGGGCTACGTCCTTTTGCATAAATGTTTGGGACCTGTATGCCCAAACCAGCAAGGACTGCATTAGACTGTGAGTCTCAGAGTAGATGTTAATATCATCAGTAAACATGTGAACTGCCTCCAGAAATTTATTTCATTTTCATTTCATTTGTTTTTTTCATTTTTTGGAGCATTCGTTATGATCGCAATTCGTAAATTCAAAAATTCTAAGATTCGGAAATTTGAAAGTAAGAAAGAAAATTTGAAAATTTGAAACAATAACTAACTAACTAACTAATTTCCTTTCAAATTTGGTTGTTAGTGAAGTAACGAATATGAACTTATCTGAAGTTACGTTTTTATTATTATTGTTATTTATTATTATTAATTTGTTATGTTCCATTCATTTAGATACGACATTCATTATTTCAGATAATTCGGGAACTTTGAATAAATTTGAATTTGTTACATTCACTAACAGCCGTATTTGAACGGAAATTCCAATACCTATAATTTAATAGTTAGTACCGTAACATTTAAGTTATTATTAGTTAGTTAATATTTGGTTTTTGGATTTTTGAATTAAAAATTTCAGAATTTTCCCAATTTTCGAATTTACAAATTTATGAATTTTCCAATACATTTTTTTTACAAATATTCAGAAAAATTCATTACATGGGTTTTCATTAATTCGGATATTTATGAATTAGTCGCAATTCATTAAAAAAAACTAATTTGGACCGAAAGGAATTGCACATGCATTCCCCATTGTGTGCCTCATAAGTGTGCATTTTCACTGTTAATCGAGTCACCTATTGTTTCTGTTTGTCTGCTCATCTCTTGGAGATATGATTATTATTGTGTCCACTTTACCTTGCCTATCGAACCATTGTGGGATGTTATATGTTTATGTTGATTTAGCTTACTGTTTAATTAGATTGCTGCTTATGTTTATAGTAGCCGTTCCTTAGATGTGCTGTTTACAGTTTGCATTGGTTAGAATAATGTGATCAAGCTATTATCTAACCTTATATGGTATATATATTGTGTAAAATTGCAATATAGAATTCCAGTTTGCACCTAAGATAGTGTCTTCAAGTATTTTGGGTAAAATATTCAGCTATAACACCTAGTTCCGGGGTGCAGACTGGAAGAAGCGGTGTATTCTGATGGAAGGGTGCTGGACGGTACTGTCACACCCTGTCACATCAGAAGCCCCTCCTTTGCTTCAAAGTCCTCAACCCCCAATGCTATATATATATATATATATATATATATATAGCTTACTGTCTCTGCAAAGATGGCCACCCAAGTCTCGTGAGAACTCTGTGTCTCATTAGACATAAGCTCCTGCAAGTTGGTGTCAAGAGGTCCATGTAATAGGACACACTAAGCAGCGGTCATTCGTTAAAGTGGTTGTAAAGGCGGAAACCTTCTGTGCGCAGCAGCCCCCCCCCCCCCAATACTTACCTGAAGCCCCATCTTGACCCAACAATGTGCACAAGAGCAATGGCTTTCTCAGGTCTCTTCCTCCTCATTGGCTGAGAAAGCAGCAGTAGCTATTGGCTCCCACTACTGTCAATCACAGCCAGAAAGCCAATGAGAAGAGAGTGGGGTAGGGCTGAGCCACACTCCATGTGTGAATGAACACAGAGCAGCTTGCTATGGGGGCACTCAGCAGGGGGGAGGAGTACCAGCGGGGGACCTGAGAAGAGGAAGATCATGGCTGATCTGTACATCAAAATGAATTAAATAAGAATTTAGCAATGGATCACTGCCAGTGGCGGTTGGTGTTTTTTTTTGGGGGGGGTGGCAAACAACCCCCCGGCCGCCGGTGGAGCGGCACTAGAACAACTGCCAGTTACCACCCCCCACCTCGGCGCAACACTAACAACCCCCCTCCACCACCCGCTGTCCTTACCATGGATGCGGGCAGTGAAAGCAGCGGACAGTGAAAGCAGCGTGCCATCTTCCAGCGTGGCGGGCTGTCAGAAACCATGAAATTAGGCTGAGACAGAAGTACAGTTAAATCACACTAGTTTAATAATAAAAGTAAAAAGAACAAACGTAGTCAAAACATAGCCAAAGTTCAGTAACCGGAATGGATAGTCAATCAAGCCACAAGTCGGGGATCAATGTAGTGGAACAGCAAGCAGGATCTGGAGCCAGAAGGGATGTCAGCAAAGAAAGTCTTGAACAGGATCGCAGGAGATAGTTTCTGTGATGTTGACCAAGGCGAAGGCAGAGATCCTCTGCACTGGACGGCTTAAGTAGGCAGGACTGACGAGCAGGATATCATCAACAGCTGAGTAACTGTGGAGAGATAGGAGCTGGCAATTATGCGACAGCTGAGCGGCCAGCTCAGAGAAGGAAGGGCTGAGCCCAGCCCTGACATGGGCTCTGGTGTCTTCTCCTGGAGTCCTATCCGCGGTGTGTCTCCTCTCTGCTCCTTAGCAGCGCTAGGCGTCCAATAGGGTCAGCTGACGTTTTTAGCCAATCGGGTAAACGGGTTTCATACCTGCTTTCCCGATTGGCCAGGAGGAGGATCAGTGTTACAACAGCGAATATTCATTGTGTGTTGCAACACACCTGCGTGGGATCAGAGCGCATCCTTTGTGACCCGGACCCACTCGATCTTGAAGCCTATAATGCCGCGTACACACGACTGGACTTTTCAACAGCAAAGGTCCGACAGAACGAATCCGTCAGACAATTCGATCGTGTGTGGGGCTCTATCTGACCTTTGCTGTCTAAAAATCTGATGGACTTTATAAATAGAACATGTTTCAAATTTTTTCTCCGGAACTCTGCCGGACCTAGTTCCTATCGGGAAAACCGTTTGTCTGTATGCTAGTCCGACGGACAAAAACCGATGGTAGGGCAGGTATTGGCTACTGGCTACGAACTTCATTATTCTAGCCCGGTCGTACGTCATCACGTTCAAATCCGTCTGACTTTGGTGTGATTGTGTGTGGCCAAGTCCGTTCATCTGAAAAGTCAGTCGGAACTCCGCTGAAAGTCCGTCGGACCTAGTCCGTCGAAAAAAGTCTGATCGTGTGTACATGGCATTAGAGCCTCTGGCTCTAATCAGGTGCTTCAAAAAAAAAAAACACGAAATAAACCATGGCTGCTGTAATTTATGTGCCCAGTGCCCTAAAAGGGGCCGGATACATGAATAGGGGGCGGCAGCGGCGGCCGTAGATGCATGAATCTTTTCACTGCATATAGGGGGGGTGGAAAGGAGAGAGGGGGCGGAGTCCGGCGCCCCTAATGGACGGGCCGCCACTGATCACTGCATTATTTTCCCAACCAATGCCGCGACAGAGCAGGAGTGACACTCCTTGGGTCTGCAGAGGTCACTGCTGACTACATGCCCACCTATCTATCTATCTATCTATCTGTCTAAGACCTCCCTAAGACTGCTTTATTTTAATGAGACCATGATAGCTAATTAATGTATTTGATTTAAATCTGTATGGCATTTTAGACATTTAATTGCCATTAAATAGAACTTCTAGGATAGCAGACACCATTGGTGAAATACAAACCTCAAATTGAAAGTGTGTAATTGGATAACTTTAATTAGGTATTTTATTTCTGTTAATTTATTTGATAATAAAGATAAAAAAAAATAAAGCGCTCCTGAGTTGTTAGCAGGTTTATGATGATTGGCGGATACTCTAATTTAATAAAGCAAAGCAATCGTTTGCTTGCGGCAATTTTATTTCCAGGAATTAAGTTAAAGCGGCATCTGAAATGTATTTCTGACTGTGCGCAGATTCCAGAGTGAAGCAAATGCCAATGGCAATTTTCAAGCGGTGTTCTGTGTAATCTTCTGTATATTTAAAGCTGAGCAACCAGAAAACAAATAATACAAATAAAGAGCTAAAATGCATTTTCTTTGAATTTATTTGTTAAAAAAAAAAAAAAAAACCGAAGGCTGTCATAACATATTACAGGTGCTTGCTTGCTCCTCTTCTCGACCCCTCGGAGGTCCATATAAGGGGTCTCCTGAAAGTTTTCTGAAGGTGGGGTCTGCCCCAGGGAGAGCGGAGACGACACACGAATGGTTCTAGGATCACCGAAATTCATTTTTAACCGACCAGCGCACGATGATGTACGAAAAACAAGCTCTGGACTGCCGAACTCTTCAGAAGACCACTTTCTTTTATTGGGAAAAAAACTGCGAATAAGGAAAAAATGCTGACGTTTCACACTAGCTGTAGTGTTTGTTCATAGATGGCTATGAATAAGTACTACAGCTAGTGCAAAACATCAGCAATTTTTCCTTATTTGCTGTGTTTGTTGAGCTGTGATGTGATTTTCCAATAAAAGAAAGTGGTCTTCTGAAGAGTGCGGCAGTCCAGGCCTTGTTTTTCGTCTGTTGCTAGTGGTAATAGCCAGCACCTGGGGCTTCCCAGCTGAAGAGAACAGTTTACAGCCTGCATGTGTGATCCTGGAGTGGTGAGATCCCTTCTCCTTCATAGCACGATGATGTACGTCGGCACAATGAAACAGCAGGCCAAATGGGCGTGCAGGTACATCTCTTTTAAATAACGACATTGCGGGCTCGCACAGGCGCCCGCCGCGTACTCCGTGACTGCACCCATGGGTCCCGCGGACTCAATGTCCACCGGGGGCCCACGATCGTGTCACGGAGCGGAAGAACGGGGAGATGCCGATATACGTCGGCACAATGGCAGCGGTGGGCAAATGGGTGTACCTGTACATCCCCTTTAATTGACAGCGCCCGCCACGAACAGCGTGACCGTGCCCACGGGTCCCATGGACTTAATGTCTGCCAGTGTCTTGCGAATCGTGTCACAGAGCCACAGAACAGGGAGATGCCTATGTAAACAAGGCATTTTCCCCGTTCTGCCTAGTGACATGACAGGGATCTACTGCTCCCTGTGATCGGGAGAAGTGATCTCTGTCATGTCCTAGGTAGCCCCCCACAGTTAGAATCACTCCCTAGGACACACTTAACCCCTTGATCGCCCCCTAGTGTTTAACCATTTCCCTGCCAGTGTCATTTACACAGTAATCAGTGCATTTTTATAGCACTGATCTCTGTATAAAGGACAATGGTCCCAAAATAGTGTCAAAAGTGTCCGATGTGTCCGCCAAAATGTCGCAGTCATGATAAAAATCGCAGATCGCCACCATTATTAAAAAAATAAATAAATAATAATAATAATAAAAATGCCATAAATCTTTCCCATGGTTTGTAGACGCTATAACTTTTGCGCAAACCAATCAATATACACTTATTGCGTTTTTTGTTTTTGTTTCTTAACCAAAAATATGTATAAGAATACATAACTGCCTAAACTAAGGAAGAATTTTTTTTTATATATATTTTTTGGGGGTATTTATTATAGCAAAAACTAAAAAATATTGTTGTTTTTTTTTCAAAATTGTCGCTCTTTTTTTGTTTATAGCGCAAAAAAAAAAACGCAGAGGTGATCAAATACCACCAAAAGAAAGCTCTATTTGTGGGGAAAACAGGACATCAATTTTTTTTGGGTGCAACGTCGCACGCCCGCGCAATTGTCAGTTAAACCGACACAGTGCGGAATCTAAAAAAAAAGTGCTCTGGTCAGGAAGGGGGTAAATCCTTCCCGGGGGTGAAGTGGTTAAAGAAACTTCTGGCTACAGGACATTTTTCTACCCCACCATCATGATTGGTAAATATACACTACTGTGTGTGGTTAGATGCAATGCTAAAAATATAAAATGATGACTGAAAAAAAAAAAAGATTATTTTTCCCTCCATAGAATAATAAATCCCCCTTGATGAAGACCACAATTAGAAGGGTCGAAACGCGTAGAGATCATGTGGAAGACCACGTTGCAGTAAAATGCTAATAACGGGTTTCATATAATGTGTCGCTTCATTATGATTGATGGATATGCTATTTTCATGGAAATGACAGAGCTAATTTTTTTTTGCAACTTCCATGAAATTGTAAAAGAATTTTAATTAAGCAATTTGAATACTTTTTGGCTGCTAAAAAACCCTATGAGGGAATTCTTCCATTTGGTGTAAAGAGGAAATACATTTTTAGAAAGCAATTTTACCTGCCTAAGGATCTGTATTTCTAATTGTAATTTTTATTAAATTTCAAAGCAAATACAATATAATCGATAAGCAGAGGTAAATATTGATTAAAACATTAAATGAGAAATAGATGGTGTTGCGCTCCACACTAAATAAATTAAATCTAATAACACAATTACTAAATAATCGCATAAAATCTTGAAAACGCACTCATGCGATTAAAATTACTATTAATTCTAATAACACATTTACTAAATAATCGCATAAAATCTTGAAAACGTACTCATGCGATTAAAATTACTATTAATTCTAAATTTTAGTGCACAAACTAAATTCCAAGTGAATAATACAGTGCTTGAAGTAAAACTAATTCCTACTATTATTCATAAATGAAGAAGCTAAAATGATCTATACAATCGTAATAGAGTGACAGAAAAAAACGCAAATCTTAAAAATATCAAAAGAATCGTGACATCAAACGGATCTGTGTCAGTCCATGAAAGTGCATCCAAGTGCCAGCATGTGTGCAAAACTTATATATAAAAAAACATATATAATAATAAATACACAATAAAAAAGTATAGAACGGTGTGTGAAAAAATAATTATCACAGAGTACAAAGACAATAGTCCAGCAGACGTGATAGCTAAAGGTGTCTCTAAATTAGCATAAAAAGCTAAATAATAAAGTTCATGCAGGGAATGAAATAAATCCACGCTGTGCTATGTGAAGAAATGAATCCTACGAACAACCCCGAGATGATTCCACCAGTGATTTTGCAGCTCCTTAAACGTGGGTGCTCACACACTGAGTGCAGTGGGTACCTTACCTCACTGCTGTCAGTCAGACAGCAATATGCTCCAGTATAGCGGTTGTGTCCTCAAATGGGATGTATATCCTCAGTGGGTATAGGGATACTTCAATACTTTGCGGTGTATATCCTAAATGTAGTGTGGGCGCCCCCAAAACCTTTTCCTCCAGATACTCCGCAAGGGATCGCAAGTCAGACCCAAGAAAGAAAGAAGGGGGGCTCCAATAGTGAAGTACGTTCACACAAATACTTTATTATAAAAAGGACCAAGTCCTGGGTACTCACATTTATGCAGTAAAATTCAAACGTTTTTTCAACTAACAAACAACGAACGGCTTCCTCGTTCGTACCCCGGACGTCACTTTCGGTATCCTCCTAGGCCAATCCTACGCGTATCGTCATTGATCACGTGACTTCATCAGGGACTGATTTGATTAAAACATAAACGAGAACTTACAGAAGACAGAGAATAATGTCCACATATGCAGGCACAAGAGTGTACTGCATAACCATAACATATAAAGTGAATAACATTCAGTTTATGAATAACAAAAAATCCGTATGACAATAGACCGGAGGCCAAAGAGAGACAAAGCAACAAAACATCCACATGATCATCTTGGTGAATCTCGGGGGGGGGGGGGGGGGGTGGGTTACCAGGACTAGTTCAAAGAGAGGGTGAATAGGAGTGGGATAGAAGGGAGTAGATGCCAGAGAGGAGGGGGTATGACCGGCGGCTGCGGTCATGAAGGATGTACAGGAAGGGGAGCCCCATATTCCGACTGATCCCAGGGTTCCCAAACTTTATCAAACTGGGGAACCAAGTCATGCACCGAGGCCGTCAGATACTCCATTCTCCGTATCTCGGACACCAGTTGGAGGAATCTAGGCCAGGGAGGTGTTGCGCCAGACAGCCAGCATAGCGGGATAAGCCTCTTAGCAGCTAAAAGAATATCGGAGATCAGCCGGTTTGTATTTTTTGGTAGGCCTGGGACAGGGAGACCCAACAAACAGTGTAAGGGATCAATCGGAAGGGACACCCCCATCACCCCCGCCACCAACGATCCCACCGCTATCCAAAAGGGACGTATCAGGGGGCATTTCCAGAAAATGTGGAACAGTGACCCAACGTCAAGCCCACAACGCCAACAACGCGACGAGACTGAGGGGTCAAATTTGTGAATGACATCGGGGGTCCTATACCAGAACATAAGGATTTTGATTGGCGTTTCCCTTTGCGTGACACACTTAGAGGATTTAAAGGTAGAGGACCAAATCCTATCCCATGTCTGTAGGGTAATAGGTTTGTCCAACAACTGAGACCATTTACCCATATAGAGATGTGCAAGTTCATTTAAGGGGGTCGATTCATGGAGGATTCGGTGGATAGAGGAGATTAGATGCAGTTGATGGGGACCCTGGGAGCTGTAAAAAAGGCCATGGGGTTATCAAGGGTTAAAGTCGGAGATTTGGAGCTAAAGAGGTGTCTAACCTGTAGGTAGAAGTAAAACGAATGCTTGGGGATGTCATATTTTTCACGTAAGGTCTCGAAGGCATGGAATCTACGCAAAATGGGGTGTACCAGGTTTCTAAGTTGGAAAAGGGGGGGATCCAGCCACGGGAAAATCCTACCCAATGGCAGACCATCGGGGATAATAGGGTTAAACAACACATTCGTGAGGGGGGGGGGGGCAGGATGAGGAAAGGGAGTATTTTTTGTTGCACTTTTGCCACAAGTCCAGGGTAAAGGACATTGGGGCCATACATTGACGTCTAAGGTTAGGGTGCAGAGGGGACGGGGCACCCCAGATCAAGGAGCATGGGTGAACCGGATATAGGACCCCCTTCTCAATAGCAGCCCACTGACTCGTGGCATTAAGAGAGGACTAAGTGGTAATAATTCGTAGATGAGTAGCATGATAATATTTCACAACATCCGGAGCCCCCAAACCTCCCCGATCTCTAGGCGCAAATACCACTGAACTGGCAAGGCGGTGAGACCTGTCAGCCCATATAAATTTTAAAAAACGTCTTTGGAGAAGTTTAAGCTGTGGGATTGGAATGGCAACTGGCAGTGTCTCAAAATGGTAGAGCAATCTGGGCAAGACTGACATTTTAAGGACGTTGATCCTGCCCAAGAGGGACAGAGGGTATTTGGACCAGGTCAGTAGGGAATTATTTATGTCCTGAACTAGGGTAGGAAAGTTTGCACGGAACAGGTGGGAATATGAAGGCGTCAAGAAAACACCCAGGTATTTGAGTGAGTCATTGCACCATCTATAAGGGTAAGTTTCTTTCAGCCTAGAGAGTTGTATAGCGGGTATGTGTATGGGTAGAGCTTCAGTCTTTGAGGTATTAAATTTGTAGCCAGAGATACCCCAAAAGGATGATAGTAGTTTATGCAGTGAGGGGAGGGAGACCAGTGGATTGGTAATAGTTAGCAAGATGTCGTCCGCGAAGAGTGATAACTTATACTCCCCCTGTCGCATCGCCACCCCACGGATATCTGGATGAGAATGTACGGACTCGGCTAGGGGTTCAAGGCATAAAATAAATAACAACGGTGATAAAGGACACCCCTGCCGAGTACCATTCATCAAGGGGAAGCGAGGCGACAAGAAGGACGACATCTGTGGGCAGTAACCGTTGAGTATAAAGCCTCAAGCGTGATTAAAAAGGGGCCATTAAAACCATAGACTTTGAGCGTGGCGAACATATAAGGCCAGCTAAGCCTATCGAAGGCCTTCTGTGCGTCTAAACTAAGTAGCAACGCTGATTTATTGGTCCTATCCAGAAGGTCCACCAGATCGATTGTGCGTCTGGTGTTATCACCGGCATGTCTGCCAGGGACAAACCCCACCCGGTCTCTGTGGATAAGTTTGGGGGCAAGAACTGACAGTCTAGAAGCAAGGATTTTCGTAAATATCTTGTAATCCCAATTTAGAAGGGCTATAGGCCTGTAATTATCTGGGATGGAGGGGTCCTTACCCGGCTTGGGGATCACTGAGATGAAGGAGTGTGAAAAGTGGGGGTGGGGAGGGGTGCCCTCAAGTAGAGAATCGAATAAAGTGAGCATGTGCGGTCCCAAAATGTCCAGATAGGTTTTATAGTAGAAGTAGGGGAGACCATCAGGGCCAGGCGATTTATGCGAAGGGAGCTCCCGTATAATAGCCGAGAGCTCGTCTGCCGTTACTGGTTTATTTAGGGCCTCTAAATCCGTTGACGAGAGCTTGGGAAGTTTCAGGTTGGAGAAAAAGGACTTAAATTTCTCTTGTGTAAAGTGAAAATGATTTTCTGGGGATAGACAGTTATAAAGTTTATGGTAAAAGTCGCCAAAGGTGTTTGAGATTTCACGAGGGCAATGAGTCTTAGATCCGTCAGGCCGGGAGAGAAACTCAGGGAAGGAGTTGAATGCGCGCGGACGTAGTTTATTAACTAACATTTTATGGGGTTTATTGGAAAATTCATAGAATTTCTGCTTCATCCAGAGCAGCGATTTGGCTGCCCGATCGAGTTGCGCCGTTTTAATCTGTTCCCTGGGTAGAGTGACTCTCCGCAGTCTCTCCACAGTGGGGGAGCCCAAAAACCTCCGCTCCGCCGAGAGAAGAGCAGAAGTTAGAGATCGAATATATTCAGTTCTGTCTCTCTTCAGTCTAGAGCTCTCCGCAATGCAAGCACCTCTAAAAACGGCCTTGTGGGCTTCCCACAGGGTGGAAAAATCAGAGACCGACCCTCTGTTAAGTTGGAAAAATTCTACAAGGCTCTGCGCAAGGACAGAGCGGGAGCTTTCAGATTGTAGGAGGTGACTATAGGAGCTGATTTCTGTTTCCTGACACATTAACCTCTTGCCGACCCGCTGCAAGTATATATATGTATTGTGAGGGGGCGGCTACTAGAGGCACAGCGATGTACCCGCACGTCGCTGAACGTTTCTGGGTTTTGAGGGTGAGCCCCCGCCCCCCCTCTCCCCTGTGATGTGAGTTTGTCAGCAGATCCCGGCCACCTGCAGGAGAGGAGGAGAGCCCCGCCAATGCAGGAGAGGAGGAGAGCCCCGCCACTGCAGGGGAGAAGGAGAGCCCCGCCACTGCAGGAGAGGAGGAGAGCCCCGCCACTGCAGGAGAGGAGGAGAGCTCCGCCACTGCAGGAGAGGAGGAGAGCCCAACCACTGCAGGAGAGGAGGAGAGCCCAACCACTGCAGGAAAGGAGGAGAGCCCCGCCACTGCAGGATAGGAGGGGAGCCCCGCCACTGCAGGAGAGGAGGAGAGCCCGCCACTGCAGGAGTGGAAGAGATCCCCCCCCCCACTGCAGGAGTGAAGGGGAGCCCCGCCACTGCAGGAGAGGAGGAGAGCACTGCCACTGCAGGAGAGGAGGAGGGCCACGCCACTGCAGGAGAGGAGGAAAGCCCCGCCACTGCAGGAAAGGAGGAGAGCCCCGCCATTGCAGGAGAGGAGGAGAACCCTGCCGCTGCAGGAGAGGAGGAGAGCCCCGCCACTGCAGGAGAGGAGGAGAGCCCCACCACTGCAGGAGAGGAGGAGAGCCCCACCACTGCAGGAGAGGAGGAGGGCCCCTCCACTGCAGGAGAGGAGGAGGGCCCCGCCACTGCAGGAGAAGAGGGGAGCCCCGCCACTGCAGGATATGAGGGGAGCCCCGCCACTGCAGGATATGAGGGGAGCCCCGCCACTGCAGGATAGGAGGGGAGCCCACCACTGCAGGATAGGAGGGGAGCCCCGCCACTGCAGGAGAGGAGGAGAGCCCCGCCACTACAGGAGTGGAGGAGATCCCCCCCACTGCAGGAGTGAAGGGGAGCCCCGCCACTGCAGGAGAGGAGGAGAGCACTGCCACTGCAGGAGAGGAGGAGGGCCATGCCACTGCAGGAGAGGAGGAAAGCCCCGCCACTGCAGGAAAGGAGGAGAGCCCCGCCACTGCAGGAGAGGAGGAGAACCCTGCCGCTGCAAGAGAGGAGTAGAGCCCCACCACTTCAGGAGAGGAAGGGAGCCCCACCACTGCAGGAGAGGAGGGGAGCCCCGCCACTGCAGGATAGGAGGGGAGCCCTGCCACTGCAGGATAGGAGGGGAGCCCCGCCACTGCAGGAGAGGAGGAGAGCCCGCCACTGCAGGAGTGGAGGAGATCCCCCCCACTGCAGGAGTGGAGGGGAGCCCCGCCGCTGCAGGAGAGGAGGAGAGCACTGCCACTGCAGGAGAGGAGGAGGGCCACGCCACTGCAGGAGAGGAGGAAAGCCCCGCCACTGCAGGAAAGGAGGAGAGCCCCGCCACTGCAGGAGAGGAGGAGAACCCTGCCGCTGCAAGAGAGGAGTAGAGCCCCGCCACTGCAGGAGAGGAGGAGAGCCCCACCACTGCAGGAGAGGAGGAGGGCCCCTCCACTGCAGGAGAGGAGGGGAGCCCCGCCACTGCAGGAGAGGAGGGGAGCCCCGCCACTGCAGGATATGAGGGGAGCCCCGCCACTGCAGGATAGGAGGGGAGCCCCGCCACTGCAGGATAGGAGGGGAGCCCGCCACTGCAGGATAGGAGGGGAGCCCTGCCACTGCAGGAGAGGAGGAGAGCCCCGCCACTACAGGAGTGGAGGAGATCCCCCCCACTGCAGGAGTGAAGGGAAGCCCCGCCACTGCAGGAGAGGAGGAGAGCACTGCCACTGCAGGAGAGGAGGAGGGCCACGCCACTGCAGGAGAGGAAGAAAGCCCCGCCACTGCAGGAAAGGAGGAGAGCCCCGCCACTGCAGGAGAGGAGGAGAACCCTGCCGCTGCAAGAGAGGAGTAGAGAACCACCACTTCAGGAGAGGAAGGGAGCCCCACCACTGCAGGATAGGAGGGGAGCCCCGCCACTGCAGGATAGGAGGGGAGCCCGCCACTGCAGGATAGGAGGGGAGCCCCGCCACTGCAGGAGAGGAGGAGAGCCCCGCCACTACAGGAGTGGAGGAGATCCCCCCCACTGCAGGAGTGAAGGGGAGCCCCGCCACTGCAGGAGAGGAGGAGAGCACTGCCACTGCAGGAGAGGAGGAGGGCCACGCCACTGCAGGAGAGGAAGAAAGCCCCGCCACTGCAGGAAAGGAGGAGAGCCCTGCCACTGCAGGAGAGGACGAGAACCCTGCCGCTGCAAGAGAGGAGTAGAGCCCCACCACTTCAGGAGAGGAGGGGAGCCCCACCACTGCAGGAGAGGAGGGGAGCCCCGCCACTGCAGGATAGGAGGGGAGCCCTGCCACTGCAGGATAGGAGGGGAGCCCCGCCACTGCAGGAGAGGAGGAGAGCCCGCCACTGCAGGAGTGGAGGAGATCCCCCCCACTGCAGGAGTGGAGGGGAGCCCCGCCGCTGCAGGAGAGGAGGAGAGCACTGCCACTGCAGGAGAGGAGGAGAGCACTGCCACTGCAGGAAATTAGGAGAGCATCATTGCTGCAGGAGAGGAGGAGAGCCCCACCACTGCAGGAGAAGAGGAGAGCCCCGCCACTGCAGGAGAGAAGGAAAGCCCCGCCACTGCAGGAGAGAAGGAGAGCCCCGCCACTGCAGGAGAGGAGGAGAGCCCCGCCACTGCAGGAGAGGAGGAGAGCTCCGCCACTGCAGGAGAGGAGGAGAGCCCCGCCACTGCAGGAGAGGAGGAGGGCCCCACCACTGCAGGAGAGGAGGAGGACCCCACCACTGCAGGAGAGGAGGAGGGCCCCGCCACTGCAGGAGAGGAGGAGAGCACTGCCACTGCAGGAGAGGAGGAGGGCCACGCCACTGCAGGAGAGGAGGAAAGCCCCGCCACTGCAGGAAAGGAGGAGAGCCCCGCCATTGCAGGAGAGGAGGAGAACCCTGCCGCTGCAGGAGAGGAGGAGAGCCCCGCCACTGCAGGAGAGGAGGAGAGCCCCACCACTGCAGGAGAGGAGGAGAGCCCCACCACTGCAGGAGAGGAGGAGGGCCCCTCCACTGCAGGAGAGGAGGAGGGCCCCGCCACTGCAGGAGAAGAGGGGAGCCCCGCCACTGCAGGATATGAGGGGAGCCCCGCCACTGCAGGATATGAGGGGAGCCCCGCCACTGCAGGATAGGAGGGGAGCCCACCACTGCAGGATAGGAGGGGAGCCCCGCCACTGCAGGAGAGGAGGAGAGCCCCGCCACTACAGGAGTGGAGGAGATCCCCCCACTTCAGGAGTGAAGGGGAGCCCCGCCACTGCAGGAGAGGAGGAGAGCACTGCCACTGCAGGAGAGGAGGAGGGCCATGCCACTGCAGGAGAGGAGGAAAGCCCCGCCACTGCAGGAAAGGAGGAGAGCCCCGCCACTGCAGGAGAGGAGGAGAACCCTGCCGCTGCAAGAGAGGAGTAGAGCCCCACCACTTCAGGAGAGGAAGGGAGCCCCACCACTGCAGGAGAGGAGGGGAGCCCCGCCACTGCAGGATAGGAGGGGAGCCCTGCCACTGCAGGATAGGAGGGGAGCCCCGCCACTGCAGGAGAGGAGGAGAGCCCGCCACTGCAGGAGTGGAGGAGATCCCCCCCACTGCAGGAGTGGAGGGGAGCCCCGCCGCTGCAGGAGAGGAGGAGAGCACTGCCACTGCAGGAGAGGAGGAGGGCCACGCCACTGCAGGAGAGGAGGAAAGCCCCGCCACTGCAGGAAAGGAGGAGAGCCCCGCCACTGCAGGAGAGGAGGAGAACCCTGCCGCTGCAAGAGAGGAGTAGAGCCCCGCCACTGCAGGAGAGGAGGAGAGCCCCACCACTGCAGGAGAGGAGGAGGGCCCCTCCACTGCAGGAGAGGAGGGGAGCCCCGCCACTGCAGGAGAGGAGGGGAGCCCCGCCACTGCAGGATATGAGGGGAGCCCCGCCACTGCAGGATAGGAGGGGAGCCCCGCCACTGCAGGATAGGAGGGGAGCCCGCCACTGCAGGATAGGAGGGGAGCCCCGCCACTGCAGGAGAGGAGGAGAGCCCCGCCACTACAGGAGTGGAGGAGATCCCCCCCACTGCAGGAGTGAAGGGGAGCCCCGCCACTGCAGGAGAGGAGGAGAGCACTGCCACTGCAGGAGAGGAGGAGGGCCACGCCACTGCAGGAGAGGAAGAAAGCCCCGCCACTGCAGGAAAGGAGGAGAGCCCCGCCACTGCAGGAGAGGAGGAGAACCCTGCCGCTGCAAGAGAGGAGTAGAGAACCACCACTTCAGGAGAGGAAGGGAGCCCCACCACTGCAGGATAGGAGGGGAGCCCCGCCACTGCAGGATAGGAGGGGAGCCCGCCACTGCAGGATAGGAGGGGAGCCCCGCCACTGCAGGAGAGGAGGAGAGCCCCGCCACTACAGGAGTGGAGGAGATCCCCCCCACTGCAGGAGTGAAGGGGAGCCCCGCCACTTCAGGAGAGGAGGAGAGCACTGCCACTGCAGGAGAGGAGGAGGGCCACGCCACTGCAGGAGAGGAAGAAAGCCCCGCCACTGCAGGAAAGGAGGAGAGCCCTGCCACTGCAGGAGAGGACGAGAACCCTGCCGCTGCAAGAGAGGAGTAGAGCCCCACCACTTCAGGAGAGGAGGGGAGCCCCACCACTGCAGGAGAGGAGGGGAGCCCCGCCACTGCAGGATAGGAGGGGAGCCCTGCCACTGCAGGATAGGAGGGGAGCCCCGCCACTGCAGGAGAGGAGGAGAGACCGCCACTGCAGGAGTGGAGGAGATCCCCCCCACTGCAGGAGTGGAGGGGAGCCCCGCCGCTGCAGGAGAGGAGGAGAGCACTGCCACTGCAGGAGAGGAGGAGAGCACTGCCACTGCAGGAAATTAGGAGAGCATCATTGCTGCAGGAGAGGAGGAGAGCCCCACCACTGCAGGAGAAGAGGAGAGCCCCGCCACTGCAGGAGAGAAGGAGAGCCCCGCCACTGCAGGAGAGAAGGAGAGCCCCGCCACTGCAGGAGAGGAGGAGAGCCCCGCCACTGCAGGAGAGGAGGAGAGCTCCGCCACTGCAGGAGAGGAGGAGAGCCCCGCCACTGCAGGAGAGGAGGAGGGCCCCACCACTGCAGGAGAGGAGGAGGACCCCACCACTGCAGGAAAGGAGGAGGGCCCCTCCACTGGAGGAGAGGAGGAGGGCCCCGCCCCTGCAGGAGAGGAGGGGGTCCCCGCCACTGCAGGAGAGGAGGGGAGCCCTGCCACTGCAGGATATGAGGGGAGCCCCGCCACTGCAGGATAGGAGGGGAGCCCCGCCACTGCAGGATAGGAGGGGAGCCCGCCACTGCAGGATAGGAGGGGAGCCCTGCCACTGCAGGAGAGGAGGAGAGCCCCGCCACTACAGGAGTGGAGGAGATCCCCCCCACTGCAGGAGTGAAGGGAAGCCCCGCCACTGCAGGAGAGGAGGAGAGCACTGCCACTGCAGGAGAGGAGGAGGGCCACGCCACTGCAGGAGAGGAAGAAAGCCCCGCCACTGCAGGAAAGGAGGAGAGCCCCGCCACTGCAGGAGAGGAGGAGAACCCTGCCGCTGCAAGAGAGGAGTAGAGAACCACCACTTCAGGAGAGGAAGGGAGCCCCACCACTACAGGATAGGAGGGGAGCCCCGCCACTGCAGGATAGGAGGGGAGCCCGCCACTGCAGGATAGGAGGGGAGCCCCGCCACTGCAGGAGAGGAGGAGAGCCCCGCCACTACAGGAGTGGAGGAGATCCCCCCCACTGCAGGAGTGAAGGGGAGCCCCGCCACTGCAGGAGAGGAGGAGAGCACTGCCACTGCAGGAGAGGAGGAGGGCCACGCCACTGCAGGAGAGGAAGAAAGCCCCGCCACTGCAGGAAAGGAGGAGAGCCCTGCCACTGCAGGAGAGGACGAGAACCCTGCCGCTGCAAGAGAGGAGTAGAGCCCCACCACTTCAGGAGAGGAGGGGAGCCCCACCACTGCAGGAGAGGAGGGGAGCCCCGCCACTGCAGGATAGGAGGGGAGCCCTGCCACTGCAGGATAGGAGGGGAGCCCCGCCACTGCAGGAGAGGAGGAGAGCCCGCCACTGCAGGAGTGGAGGAGATCCCCCCCACTGCAGGAGTGGAGGGGAGCCCCGCCGCTGCAGGAGAGGAGGAGAGCACTGCCACTGCAGGAGAGGAGGAGAGCACTGCCACTGCAGGAAATTAGGAGAGCATCATTGCTGCAGGAGAGGAGGAGAGCCCCACCACTGCAGGAGAAGAGGAGAGCCCCGCCACTGCAGGAGAGAAGGAAAGCCCCGCCACTGCAGGAGAGAAGGAGAGCCCCGCCACTGCAGGAGAGGAGGAGAGCCCCGCCACTGCAGGAGAGGAGGAGAGCTCCGCCACTGCAGGAGAGGAGGAGAGCCCCGCCACTGCAGGAGAGGAGGAGGGCCCCACCACTGCAGGAGAGGAGGAGGACCCCACCACTGCAGGAGAGGAGGAGGGCCCCGCCACTGCAGGAGAGGAGGAGAGCACTGCCACTGCAGGAGAGGAGGAGGGCCACGCCACTGCAGGAGAGGAGGAAAGCCCCGCCACTGCAGGAAAGGAGGAGAGCCCCGCCATTGCAGGAGAGGAGGAGAACCCTGCCGCTGCAGGAGAGGAGGAGAGCCCCGCCACTGCAGGAGAGGAGGAGAGCCCCACCACTGCAGGAGAGGAGGAGAGCCCCACCACTGCAGGAGAGGAGGAGGGCCCCTCCACTGCAGGAGAGGAGGAGGGCCCCGCCACTGCAGGAGAAGAGGGGAGCCCCGCCACTGCAGGATATGAGGGGAGCCCCGCCACTGCAGGATATGAGGGGAGCCCCGCCACTGCAGGATAGGAGGGGAGCCCACCACTGCAGGATAGGAGGGGAGCCCCGCCACTGCAGGAGAGGAGGAGAGCCCCGCCACTACAGGAGTGGAGGAGATCCCCCCACTTCAGGAGTGAAGGGGAGCCCCGCCACTGCAGGAGAGGAGGAGAGCACTGCCACTGCAGGAGAGGAGGAGGGCCATGCCACTGCAGGAGAGGAGGAAAGCCCCGCCACTGCAGGAAAGGAGGAGAGCCCCGCCACTGCAGGGGAGGAGGAGAACCCTGCCGCTGCAAGAGAGGAGTAGAGCCCCACCACTTCAGGAGAGGAAGGGAGCCCCACCACTGCAGGAGAGGAGGGGAGCCCCGCCACTGCAGGATAGGAGGGGAGCCCTGCCACTGCAGGATAGGAGGGGAGCCCCGCCACTGCAGGAGAGGAGGAGAGCCCGCCACTGCAGGAGTGGAGGAGATCCCCCCCACTGCAGGAGTGGAGGGGAGCCCCGCCGCTGCAGGAGAGGAGGAGAGCACTGCCACTGCAGGAGAGGAGGAGGGCCACGCCACTGCAGGAGAGGAGGAAAGCCCCGCCACTGCAGGAAAGGAGGAGAGCCCCGCCACTGCAGGAGAGGAGGAGAACCCTGCCGCTGCAAGAGAGGAGTAGAGCCCCGCCACTGCAGGAGAGGAGGAGAGCCCCACCACTGCAGGAGAGGAGGAGGGCCCCTCCACTGCAGGAGAGGAGGGGAGCCCCGCCACTGCAGGAGAGGAGGGGAGCCCCGCCACTGCAGGATATGAGGGGAGCCCCGCCACTGCAGGATAGGAGGGGAGCCCCGCCACTGCAGGATAGGAGGGGAGCCCGCCACTGCAGGATAGGAGGGGAGCCCCGCCACTGCAGGAGAGGAGGAGAGCCCCGCCACTACAGGAGTGGAGGAGATCCCCCCCACTGCAGGAGTGAAGGGGAGCCCCGCCACTGCAGGAGAGGAGGAGAGCACTGCCACTGCAGGAGAGGAGGAGGGCCACGCCACTGCAGGAGAGGAAGAAAGCCCCGCCACTGCAGGAAAGGAGGAGAGCCCCGCCACTGCAGGAGAGGAGGAGAACCCTGCCGCTGCAAGAGAGGAGTAGAGAACCACCACTTCAGGAGAGGAAGGGAGCCCCACCACTGCAGGATAGGAGGGGAGCCCCGCCACTGCAGGATAGGAGGGGAGCCCGCCACTGCAGGATAGGAGGGGAGCCCCGCCACTGCAGGAGAGGAGGAGAGCCCCGCCACTACAGGAGTGGAGGAGATCCCCCCCACTGCAGGAGTGAAGGGGAGCCCCGCCACTGCAGGAGAGGAGGAGAGCACTGCCACTGCAGGAGAGGAGGAGGGCCACGCCACTGCAGGAGAGGAAGAAAGCCCCGCCACTGCAGGAAAGGAGGAGAGCCCTGCCACTGCAGGAGAGGACGAGAACCCTGCCGCTGCAAGAGAGGAGTAGAGCCCCACCACTTCAGGAGAGGAGGGGAGCCCCACCACTGCAGGAGAGGAGGGGAGCCCCGCCACTGCAGGATAGGAGGGGAGCCCTGCCACTGCAGGATAGGAGGGGAGCCCCGCCACTGCAGGAGAGGAGGAGAGACCGCCACTGCAGGAGTGGAGGAGATCCCCCCCACTGCAGGAGTGGAGGGGAGCCCCGCCGCTGCAGGAGAGGAGGAGAGCACTGCCACTGCAGGAGAGGAGGAGAGCACTGCCACTGCAGGAAATTAGGAGAGCATCATTGCTGCAGGAGAGGAGGAGAGCCCCACCACTGCAGGAGAAGAGGAGAGCCCCGCCACTGCAGGAGAGAAGGAGAGCCCCGCCACTGCAGGAGAGAAGGAGAGCCCCGCCACTGCAGGAGAGGAGGAGAGCCCCGCCACTGCAGGAGAGGAGGAGAGCTCCGCCACTGCAGGAGAGGAGGAGAGCCCCGCCACTGCAGGAGAGGAGGAGGGCCCCACCACTGCAGGAGAGGAGGAGGACCCCACCACTGCAGGAAAGGAGGAGGGCCCCTCCACTGGAGGAGAGGAGGAGGGCCCCGCCCCTGCAGGAGAGGAGGGGGTCCCCGCCACTGCAGGAGAGGAGGGGAGCCCTGCCACTGCAGGATATGAGGGGAGCCCCGCCACTGCAGGATAGGAGTGGAGCCCGCCACTGCAGGATAGGAGGGGAGCCCCGCCACTGCAGGAGAGGAGGAGAGCCCCGCCACTGCAGGAGTGGAGGAGATCCCCGCCACTGCAGGAGTTTAGGGGAGCCCCGCCGCTGCAGGAGAGGAGGAGAGCACTGCCACTGCAGGAGAGGAGGAAAGCCCCGCCACTGCAGGAAAGGAGGAGAGCCCCGCCACTGCAGGAGAGGAGGAGAACCCCGCCCGTGCAAGAGAGGAGTAGAGCCCCACCACTGCAGGAGAGGGGGGGAACGCCACAACTGCAGGAGAGGAGGGGAGCCCCGCCACTGCAGGATATGAGGGGAGCCCCGCCACTGCAGGATAGGAGGGGAGCCCCGCCTCTGCAGGAGAGGAGGAGAGCCCACCACTGCAGGAGTGGATGAGATCCCCCCCCACTGCAGGAGTGGAGGGGAGCCCCGCCGCTGCAGGAGAGGAGGAGAGCACTGCCACTGCAGGAGAGGAGGAGAGCACTGCCACTGCAGGAAATTAGGAGAGCCTCATTGCTGCAGGAGAGGAGGAAAGCCCCACCACTGCAGGAGAGGAGGAGAGCCCCGCCACTGCAGGAGAGGAGGGAGCCCCGCCACTGCAGGAGAGGAGGAGAGCCCCGCCACTGCAGGAGAGGAGGAGAGCCCCGCCACTGCAGGAGAGGAGGAGAGCCCCGCCACTGCAGGAGAGGAGGAGAGCCCCGCCACTGCAGGAGAGGAGGAGAGCCCCGCCACTGCAGGAGAGGAGGAGAGTCCCGCCACTGCAGGAGAGGAGGAGAGCCCCATCATTGCAGGAGAGGAGGAGGGCCCCTCCACTGCAGGAGAGGAGGAGGGCCCCGCCACTGCAGGAGAGGAGGAGGGCCCCGCTACTGCAGGATATGAGGGGAGCCCTGCCACTGCAGGATATGAGGGGAGCCCTGCCACTGCAGGATAGGAGGGGAGCTCGCCACTGCAGGATAGGAGGGGAGCCCCGCCACTGCAGGAGAGGAGGAGAGCCCCGCCACTGCAGAAGTGGAGGAGATCCCCCCCACTGCAGGAGTGAAGGGGAGCCCCGCCGCTGCAGGAGAGGAAGAGAGCACTGCCACTGCAGGAGAGGAGGAGGGCCACGCCACTGCAGGAGAGGAGGAAAGCCCCGCCACTGCAGGAAAGGAGGAGAGCCCCGCCACTGCAGGAGAGGAGGAGAGCCCCGCCACTGCAGGAGAGGAGGAGAGCTCCGCCACTGCAGGAGAGGAGTAGAGCCCCGCCACTGCAGGAGAGGAGGAGAGCCCCACCACTGCAGGAGAGGAGGAGGGCCTCTCCACTGCAGGAGAGGAGGGGAGCCCCGCCACTGCAGGAGAGGAGGGGAGCCCCGCCACTGCAGGATATGAGGGGAGCCCCGCCACTGCAGGATAGGAGGGGAGCCCCGCCACTGCAGGATAGGAGGGGAGCCCGCCACTGCAGGATAGGAGGGGAGCCCCGCCACTGCAGGAGAGGAGGAGAGCCCCGCCACTACAGGAGTGGAGGAGATCCCCCTCACTGCAGGAGTGAAGGGGAGCCCCGCCACTGCAGGAGAGGAGGAGAGCACTGCCACTGCAGGAGAGGAGGAGGGCCACGCCACTGCAGGAGAGGAAGAAAGCCCCGCCACTGCAGGAAAGGAGGAGAGCCCCGCCACTGCAGGAGAGGAGGAGAACCCTGCCGCTGCAAGAGAGGAGTAGAGAACCACCACTTCAGGAGAGGAAGGGAGCCCCACCACTGCAGGATAGGAGGGGAGCCCCGCCACTGCAGGATAGGAGGGGAGCCCGCCACTGCAGGATAGGAGGGGAGCCCCGCCACTGCAGGAGAGGAGGAGAGCCCCGCCACTACAGGAGTGGAGGAGATCCCCCCCACTGCAGGAGTGAAGGGGAGCCCCGCCACTGCAGGAGAGGAGGAGAGCACTGCCACTGCAGGAGAGGAGGAGGGCCACGCCACTGCAGGAGAGGAAGAAAGCCCCGCCACTGCAGGAAAGGAGGAGAGCCCTGCCACTGCAGGAGAGGACGAGAACCCTGCCGCTGCAAGAGAGGAGTAGAGCCCCACCACTTCAGGAGAGGAGGGGAGCCCCACCACTGCAGGAGAGGAGGGGAGCCCCGCCACTGCAGGATAGGAGGGGAGCCCTGCCACTGCAGGATAGGAGGGGAGCCCCGCCACTGCAGGAGAGGAGGAGAGACCGCCACTGCAGGAGTGGAGGAGATCCCCCCCACTGCAGGAGTGGAGGGGAGCCCCGCCGCTGCAGGAGAGGAGGAGAGCACTGCCACTGCAGGAGAGGAGGAGAGCACTGCCACTGCAGGAAATTAGGAGAGCATCATTGCTGCAGGAGAGGAGGAGAGCCCCACCACTGCAGGAGAAGAGGAGAGCCCCGCCACTGCAGGAGAGAAGGAGAGCCCCGCCACTGCAGGAGAGAAGGAGAGCCCCGCCACTGCAGGAGAGGAGGAGAGCCCCGCCACTGCAGGAGAGGAGGAGAGCTCCGCCACTGCAGGAGAGGAGGAGAGCCCCGCCACTGCAGGAGAGGAGGAGGGCCCCACCACTGCAGGAGAAGAGGAGGGCCCCTCCACTGGAGGAGAGGAGGAGGGCCCCGCCCCTGCAGGAGAGGAGGGGGTCCCCGCCACTGCAGGAGGGGAGCCCTGCCACTGCAGGATATGAGGGGAGCCCCGCCACTGCAGGATAGGAGTGGAGCCCGCCACTGCAGGATAGGAGGGGAGCCCCGCCACTGCAGGAGAGGAGGAGAGCCCCGCCACTGCAGGAGTGGAGGAGATCCCCGCCACTGCAGGAGTTTACGGGAGCCCCGCCGCTGCAGGAGAGGAGGAGAGCACTGCCACTGCAGGAGAGGAGGAAAGCCCCGCCACTGCAGGAAAGGAGGAGAGCCCCGCCACTGCAGGAGAGGAGGAGAACCCCGCCCGTGCAAGAGAGGAGTAGAGCCCCACCACTGCAGGAGAGGGGGGGAACGCCACAACTGCAGGAGAGGAGGGGAGCCCCGCCACTGCAGGATATGAGGGGAGCCCCGCCACTGCAGGATAGGAGGGGAGCCCCGCCTCTGCAGGAGAGGAGGAGAGCCCACCACTGCAGGAGTGGATGAGATCCCCCCCCCACTGCAGGAGTGGAGGGGAGCCCCGCCGCTGCAGGAGAGGAGGAGAGCACTGCCACTGCAGGAGAGGAGGAGAGCACTGCCACTGCAGGAAATTAGGAGAGCCTCATTGCTGCAGGAGAGGAGGAGAGCCCCACCACTGCAGGAGAGGAGGAGAGCCCCGCCACTGCAGGAGAGGAGGGAGCCCCGCCACTGCAGGAGAGGAGGAGAGCCCCGCCACTGCAGGAGAGGAGGAGAGCCCCGCCACTGCAGGAGAGGAGGAGAGCCCCGCCACTGCAGGAGAGGAGGAGAGCCCCGCCACTGCAGGAGAGGAGGAGAGTCCCGCCACTGCAGGAGAGGAGGAGAGCCCCATCACTGCAGGAGAGGAGGAGGGCCCCTCCACTGCAGGAGAGGAGGAGGGCCCCGCCACTGCAGGAGAGGAGGAGGGCCCCGCTACTGCAGGATATGAGGGGAGCCCTGCCACTGCAGGATATGAGGGGAGCCCTGCCACTGCAGGATAGGAGGGGAGCTCGCCACTGCAGGAGAGGAGGAGAGCCCCGCCACTGCAGAAGTGGAGGAGATCCCCCCCACTGCAGGAGTGAAGGGGAGCCCCGCCGCTGCAGGAGAGGAAGAGAGCACTGCCACTGCAGGAGAGGAGGAGGGCCACGCCACTGCAGGAGAGGAGGAAAGCCCCGCCACTGCAGGAGAGGAGGAGAGCTCCGCCACTGCAGGAGAGGAGGAGGGCCCCACCACTGCAGGAGAGGAGGAGGGCCCCACCACTGCAGAAGAGGAGGAGGGCCCCACCACTGCAGGAGAGGAGGAGGGCCCCTCCACTGCAGGAGAGGAGGAGGGCCCCACCACTGCAGGAGAGGAGGAGGGCCCCTCCACTGCAGGAGAGGAGGGGAGCCCCACCACTGCAGGAGAGGAGGAGGGCCCCTCCACTGCAGGAGAGGAGGAGGGCCCCACCACTGCAGGAGAGGAGGGGGTCCCCACCACTGCAGGAGAGGAGGGGAGCCCTGCCACTGCAGGATATGAGGGGAGCCCCGCCACTGCAGGATAGGAGTGGAGCCCGCCACTGCAGGATAGGAGGGGAGCCCCGCCACTGCAGGAGAGGAGGAGAGCCCCGCCACTGCAGGAGTGGAGGAGATCCCCGCCACTGCAGGAGTTTAGGGGAGCCCCGCCGCTGCAGGAGAGGAGGAGAGCACTGTCACTGCAGGAGAGGAGGAAAGCCCCGCCACTGCAGGAAAGGAGGAGAGCCCCGCCACTGCAGGAGAGGAGGAGAACCCTGCCCGTGCAAGAGAGGAGTAGAGCCCCACCACTGCAGGAGAGGGGGGGAACGCCACAACTGCAGGAGAGGAGGGGAGCCCCGCCACTGCAGGATATGAGGGGAGCCCCGCCACTGCAGGATAGGAGGGGAGCCCCGCCTCTGCAGGAGAGGAGGAGAGCCCACCACTGCAGGAGTGGATGAGATCCCCCCCCCACTGCAGGAGTGGAGGGGAGCCCCGCCGCTGCAGGAGAGGAGGAGAGCACTGCCACTGCAGGAGAGGAGGAGAGCACTGCCACTGCAGGAAATTAGGAGAGCCTCATTGCTGCAGGAGAGGAGGAGAGCCCCACCACTGCAGGAGAGGAGGAGAGCCCCGCCACTGCAGGAGAGGAGGAGAGCCCCGCCACTGCAGGAGAGGAGGAGAGCCCCGCCACTGCAGGAGAGGAGGAGAGCCCCGCCACTGCAGGAGAGGAGGAGAGCCCTGCCACTGCAGGAGAGGAGGAGAGCCCCGCCACTGCAGGAGAGGAGGAGAGTCCCGCCACTGCAGGAGAGGAGGAGAGCCCCATCACTGCAGGAGAGGAGGAGGGCCCCTCCACTGCAGGAGAGGAGGAGGGCCCCGCCACTGCAGGAGAGGAGGAGGGCCCCGCTACTGCAGGATATGAGGGGAGCCCTGCCACTGCAGGATATGAGGGGAGCCCTGCCACTGCAGGATAGGAGGGGAGCTCGCCACTGCAGGATAGGAGGGGAGCCCCGCCACTGCAGGAGAGGAGGAGAGCCCCACCACTGCAGAAGTGGAGGAGATCCCCCCCACTGCAGGAGTGAAGGGGAGCCCCGCCGCTGCAGGAGAGGAAGAGAGCACTGCCACTGCAGGAGAGGAGGAGGGCCACGCCACTGCAGGAGAGGAGGAAAGCCCCGCCACTGCAGGAAAGGAGGAGAGCCCCGCCACTGCAGGAGAGGAGGAGAGCCCCGCCACTGCAGGAGAGGAGGAGAGCTCCGCCACTGCAGGAGAGGAGGAGGGCCCCACCACTGCAGGAGAGGAGGAGGGCCCCACCACTGCAGGAGAGGAGGAGGGCCCCACCACTGCAGGAGAGGAGGAGGGCCCCTCCACTGCAGGAGAGGAGGAGGGCCCCGCCACTGCAGGAGAGGAGGGGGTCCCCACCACTGCAGGAGAGGAGGGGAGCCCTGCCACTGCAGGATATGAGGGGAGCCCCGCCACTGCAGGATAGGAGTGGAGCCCGCCACTGCAGGATAGGAGGGGAGCCCCGCCACTGCAGGAGAGGAGGAGAGCCCCACCACTGCAGGAGTGGAGGAGATCCCCGCCACTGCAGGAGTTTAGGGGAGCCCCGCCGCTGCAGGAGAGGAGGAGAGCACTGTCACTGCAGGAGAGGAGGAAAGCCCCGCCACTGCAGGAAAGGAGGAGAGCCCCGCCACTGCAGGAGAGGAGGAGAACCCCGCCCGTGCAAGAGAGGAGTAGAGCCCCACCACTGCAGGAGAGGGGGGGAACGCCACAACTGCAGGAGAGGAGGGGAGCCCCGCCACTGCAGGATATGAGGGGAGCCCCGCCACTGCAGGATAGGAGGGGATCCCCGCCACTGCAGGAGAGGAGGAGAGCCCACCACTTCAGGAGTGGATGAGATCCCCCACTGCAGGAGTGGAGGGGAGCCCCGCCGCTGCAAGAGAGGAGGAGAGCACTGCCACTGCAGGAGAGGAGGAGAGCACTGCCACTGCAGGAAATTAGGAGAGCCTCATTGCTGCAGGAGAGGAAGAGAGCACTGCCACTGCAGAAGAGGAGGAGGGCCACGCCACTGCAGGAGAGGAGGAAAGCCCCGCCACTGCAGGAGAGGAGGAGAGCCCCGCCACTGCAGGAGAGGAGGAGAGCTCCGCCACTGCAGGAGAGGAGGAGAGCCCTGCCACTGCAGGAGAGGAGGAGGGCCCCTCCACTGCAGGAGTGGAGGAGATCCCCCCCACTGCAGGAGTGAAGGGGAGCCCCGCCGCTGCAGGAGAGGAAGAGAGCACTGCCACTGCAGGAGAGGAGGAGGGCCACGCCACTGCAGGAGAGGAGGAAAGCCCCGCCACTGCAGGAAAGGAGGAGAGCCCCGCCACTGCTGGAGAGGAGGAGAGCCCCGCCACTGCAGGAGAGGAGGAGAGCTCCGCCACTGCAGGAGAGGAGGAGAGCCCCGCCACTGCAGGAGAGGAGGAGGGCCCCACCACTGCAGGAGAGGAGGAGGGCCCCACCACTGCAGAAGAGGAGGAGGGCCCCTCCACTGCAGGAGAGGAGGAGGGCCCCGCCACTGCAGGAGAGGAGGGGGTCCCCACCACTGCAGGAGAGGAGGGGAGCCCTGCCACTGCAGGATATGAGGGGAGCCCCGCCACTGCAGGATAGGAGTGGAGCCCGCCACTGCAGGATAGGAGGGGAGCCCCGCCACTGCAGGAGAGGAGGAGAGCCCCGCCACTGCAGGAGTGGAGGAGATCCCCGCCACTGCAGGAGTTTAGGGGAGCCCCGCCGCTGCAGGAGAGGAGGAGAGCACTGTCACTGCAGGAGAGGAGGAAAGCCCCGCCACTGCAGGAAAGGAGGAGAGCCCCGCCACTGCAGGAGAGGAGGAGAACCCCGCCCGTGCAAGAGAGGAGTAGAGCCCCACCACTGCAGGAGAGGGGGGGGACGCCACAACTGCAGGAGAGGAGGGGAGCCCCGCCACTGCAGGATATGAGGGGAGCCCCGCCACTGCAGGATAGGAGGGGAGCCCCGCCACTGCGGGAGAGGAGGAGAGCCCACCACTTCAGGAGTGGATGAGATCCCCCCCACTGCAGGAGTGGAGGGGAGCCCCGCCGCTGCAGGAGAGGAGGAGAGCACTGCCACTGCAGGAGAGGAGGAGAGCACTGCCACTGCAGGAAATTAGGAGAGCCTCATTGCTGCAGGAGAGGAGGAGAGCCCCACCACTGCAGGAGAGGAGGAGAGCCCCGCCACTGCAGGAGAGGAGGAGAGCCCCGCCACTGCAGGAGAGGAGGAGAGCCCCGCCACTGCAGGAGAGGAGGAGAGCCCCGCCACTGCAGGAGAGGAGGAGAACCCCATCACTGCAGGAGAGGAGGAGGGCCCCGCCACTGCAGGAGAAGAGGAGGGCCCCGCCACTGCAGGAGAGGAGGAGGGCCATGCCACTGCAGGAGAGGAGGAAAGCCCCGCCACTGCAGGAAAGGAGGAGAGCCCCGCCACTGCAGGAGAGGAGGAGGGCCCCGCCACTGCAGGAGAGGAGGAGGGCCCCACCACTGCAGGAGAGGAGGAGGGCCCCACCACTGCAGGAGAGGAGGAGGGCCCCTCCACTGCAGGAGAGGAGGAGGGCCCCGCCACTGCAGGAGAGGAGGGGATCCCCACCACTGCAGGAGAGGAGGGGAGCCCTGCCACTGCAGGATATGAGGGGAGCCCCGCCACTGCAGGATAGGAGTGGAGCCCGCCACTGCAGGATAGGAGGGGAGCCCCGCCACTGCATGAGAGGAGGAGAGCCCCGCCACTGCAGGAGTGGAGGAGATCCCCGCCACTGCAGGAGTTTAGGGGAGCCCCGCCGCTGCAGGAGAGGAGGAGAGCACTGTCACTGCAGGAGAGGAGGAAAGCCCCGCCACTGCAGGAAAGGAGGAGAGCCCCGCCACTGCAGGAGAGGAGGAGAACCCTGCCCGTGCAAGAGAGGAGTAGAGCCCCACCACTGCAGGAGAGGGGGGGAACGCCACAACTGCAGGAGAGGAGGGGAGCCCCACCACTGCAGGATATGAGGGGAGCCCCGCCACTGCAGGATAGGAGGGGAGCCCCGCCACTGCAGGAGAGGAGGAGAGCCCACCACTTCAGGAGTGGATGAGATCCCCCCCACTGCAGGAGTGGAGGGGAGCCCCGCCGCTGCAGGAGAGGAGGAGAGCACTGCCACTGCAGGAGAGGAGGAGAGCACTGCCACTGCAGGAAATTAGGAGAGCCTCATTGCTGCAGGAGAGGAGGAGAGCCCCACCACTGCAGGAGAGGAGGAGAGCCCCGCCACTGCAGGAGAGGAGGAGAGCCCCGCCACTGCAGGAGAGGAGGAGAGCCCCGCCACTGCAGGAGAGGAGGAGAGCCCCGCCACTGCAGGAGAGGAGGAGAGCCCCGCCACTGCAGGAGAGGAGGAGAGCCCCGCCACTGCAGGAGAGGAGGAGAGCCCCGCCACTGCAGGAGAGGAGGAGAGCCCCGCCACTGCAGGAGAGGAGGAGAGCCCCGCCACTGCAGGAGAGGAGGAGAGCCCTGCCACTGCAGGAGAGGAGGAGAACCCCATCACTGCAGGAGAGGAGGAGGGCCCCGCCACTGCAGGAGAGGAGGAGGGCCCCGCCACTGCAGGAGAGGAGGAGGGCCACGCCACTGCAGGAGAGGAGGAAAGCCCCGCCACTGCAGGAAAGGAGGAGAGCCCTGCCACTGCAGGAGAGGAGGAGAGCCCCGCCACTGCAGGAGAGGAGGAGAGCTCCGCCACTGCAGGAGAGGAGGAGGGCCCCGCCACTGCAGGAGAGGAGGAGGGCCCCACCACTGCAGGAGAGGAGGAGGGCCCCTCCACTGCAGGAGAGGAGGAGGGCCCCGCCACTGCAGGAGAGGAGGGGGTCCCCACCACTGCAGGAGAGGAGGGGAGCCCTGCCACTGCAGGATATGAGGGGAGCCCCGCCACTGCAGGATAGGAGTGGAGCCCGCCACTGCAGGATAGGAGGGGAGCCCCGCCACTGCAGGAGAGGAGGAGAGCCCCGCCACTGCAGGAGTGGAGGAGATCCCCGCCACTGCAGGAGTTTAGGGGAGCCCCGCCGCTGCAGGAGAGGAGGAGAGCACTGTCACTGCAGGAGAGGAGGAAAGCCCCGCCACTGCAGGAAAGGAGGAGAGCCCCGCCACTGCAGGAGAGGAGGAGAACCCCGCCCGTGCAAGAGAGGAGTAGAGCCCCACCACTGCAGGAGAGGGGGGGAACGCCACAACTGCAGGAGAGGAGGGGAGCCCCACCACTGCAGGATATGAGGGGAGCCCCGCCACTGCAGGATAGGAGGGGAGCCCCGCCACTGCAGGAGAGGAGGAGAGCCCACCACTTCAGGAGTGGATGAGATCCCCCCCACTGCAGGAGTGGAGGGGATCCCCGCCGCTGCAGGAGAGGAGGAGAGCACTGCCACTGCAGGAGAGGAGGAGAGCACTGCCACTGCAGGAAATTAGGAGAGCCTCATTGCTGCAGGAGAGGAGGAGAGCCCCACCACTGCAGGAGAGGAGGAGAGCCCCGCCACTGCAGGAGAGGAGGAGAGCCCCGCCACTGCAGGAGAGGAGGAGAGCCCCGCCACTGCAGGAGAGGAGGAGAGCCCCGCCACTGCAGGAGAGGAGGAGAACCCCATCACTGCAGGAGAGGAGGAGGGCCCCGCCACTGCAGGAGAAGAGGAGGGCCCCGCCACTGCAGGAGAGGAGGAGGGCCACGCCACTGCAGGAGAGGAGGAAAGCCCCGCCACTGCAGGAAAGGAGGAGAGCCCCGCCACTGCAGGAGAGGAGGAGAGCCCCGCCACTGCAGGAGAGGAGGAGAGCTCCGCCACTGCAGGAGAGGAGGAGGGCCCCGCCACTGCAGGAGAGGAGGAGGGCCCCACCACTGCAGGAGAGGAGGAGGGCCCCACCACTGCAGGAGAGGAGGAGGGCCCCTCCACTGCAGGAGAGGAGGAGGGCCCCGCCACTGCAGGAGAGGAGGGGATCCCCACCACTGCAGGAGAGGAGGGGAGCCCTGCCACTGCAGGATATGAGGGGAGCCCCGCCACTGCAGGATAGGAGTGGAGCCCGCCACTGCAGGATAGGAGGGGAGCCCCGCCACTGCATGAGAGGAGGAGAGCCCCGCCACTGCAGGAGTGGAGGAGATCCCCGCCACTGCAGGAGTTTAGGGGAGCCCCGCCGCTGCAGGAGAGGAGGAGAGCACTGTCACTGCAGGAGAGGAGGAAAGCCCCGCCACTGCAGGAAAGGAGGAGAGCCCCGCCACTGCAGGAGAGGAGGAGAACCCTGCCCGTGCAAGAGAGGAGTAGAGCCCCACCACTGCAGGAGAGGGGGGGAACGCCACAACTGCAGGAGAGGAGGGGAGCCCCACCACTGCAGGATATGAGGGGAGCCCCGCCACTGCAGGATAGGAGGGGAGCCCCGCCACTGCAGGAGAGGAGGAGAGCCCACCACTTCAGGAGTGGATGAGATCCCCCCCACTGCAGGAGTGGAGGGGAGCCCCGCCGCTGCAGGAGAGGAGGAGAGCACTGCCACTGCAGGAGAGGAGGAGAGCACTGCCACTGCAGGAAATTAGGAGAGCCTCATTGCTGCAGGAGAGGAGGAGAGCCCCACCACTGCAGGAGAGGAGGAGAGCCCCGCCACTGCAGGAGAGGAGGAGAGCCCCGCCACTGCAGGAGAGGAGGAGAGCCCCGCCACTGCAGGAGAGGAGGAGAGCCCCGCCACTGCAGGAGAGGAGGAGAGCCCCGCCACTGCAGGAGAGGAGGAGAGCCCCGCCACTGCAGGAGAGGAGGAGAGCCCCGCCACTGCAGGAGAGGAGGAGAGCCCCGCCACTGCAGGAGAGGAGGAGAGCCCCGCCACTGCAGGAGAGGAGGAGAGCCCCGCCACTGCAGGAGAGGAGGAGAGCCCTGCCACTGCAGGAGAGGAGGAGAACCCCATCACTGCAGGAGAGGAGGAGGGCCCCGCCACTGCAGGAGAGGAGGAGGGCCCCGCCACTGCAGGAGAGGAGGAGGGCCACGCCACTGCAGGAGAGGAGGAAAGCCCCGCCACTGCAGGAAAGGAGGAGAGCCCTGCCACTGCAGGAGAGGAGGAGAGCCCCGCCACTGCAGGAGAGGAGGAGAGCTCCGCCACTGCAGGAGAGGAGGAGGGCCCCGCCACTGCAGGAGAGGAGGAGGGCCCCACCACTGCAGGAGAGGAGGAGGGCCCCTCCACTGCAGGAGAGGAGGAGGGCCCCGCCACTGCAGGAGAGGAGGGGGTCCCCACCACTGCAGGAGAGGAGGGGAGCCCTGCCACTGCAGGATATGAGGGGAGCCCCGCCACTGCAGGATAGGAGTGGAGCCCGCCACTGCAGGATAGGAGGGGAGCCCCGCCACTGCAGGAGAGGAGGAGAGCCCCGCCACTGCAGGAGTGGAGGAGATCCCCGCCACTGCAGGAGTTTAGGGGAGCCCCGCCGCTGCAGGAGAGGAGGAGAGCACTGTCACTGCAGGAGAGGAGGAAAGCCCCGCCACTGCAGGAAAGGAGGAGAGCCCCGCCACTGCAGGAGAGGAGGAGAACCCCGCCCGTGCAAGAGAGGAGTAGAGCCCCACCACTGCAGGAGAGGGGGGGAACGCCACAACTGCAGGAGAGGAGGGGAGCCCCACCACTGCAGGATATGAGGGGAGCCCCGCCACTGCAGGATAGGAGGGGAGCCCCGCCACTGCAGGAGAGGAGGAGAGCCCACCACTTCAGGAGTGGATGAGATCCCCCCCACTGCAGGAGTGGAGGGGAGCCCCGCCGCTGCAGGAGAGGAGGAGAGCACTGCCACTGCAGGAGAGGAGGAGAGCACTGCCACTGCAGGAAATTAGGAGAGCCTCATTGCTGCAGGAGAGGAGGAGAGCCCCGCCACTGCAGGAGAGGAGGAGAGCCCCGCCACTGCAGGAGAGGAGGAGAGCCCCGCCACTGCAGGAGAGGAGGAGAGCCCCGCCACTGCAGGAGAGGAGGAGAGCCCCGCCACTGCAGGAGAGGAGGAGAGCCCCGCCACTGCAGGAGAGGAGGAGAGCCCCGCCACTGCAGGAGAGGAGGAGAGCCCCATCACTGCAGGAGAGGAGGAGGGCCCCGCCACTGCAGGAGAGGAGGAGGGCCCCGCCACTGCAGGAGAGGAGGAGGGCCCCACTACTGCAGGATATGAGGGGAGCCCTGCCACTGCAGGATATGAGGGGAGCCCTGCCACTGCAGGATAGGAGGGGAGCCCGCCACTGCAGGATAGGAGGGGAGCCCCGCCACTGCAGGAGAGGAGGAGAGCCCCGCCACTGCAGAAGTGGAGGAGAGGAAGAGAGCACTGCCACTGCAGGAGAGGAGGAGGGCCACACCACTGCAGGAGAGGAGGAAAGCCCCGCCACTGCAGGAAAGGAGGAGAGCCCCGCCACTGCAGGAGAGGAGGAGAACCCAGCCGCTGCAAGAGAGGAGTAGAGCCCCACCACTGCAGGAGAGGAGGGGAGCCCCACCACTGCAGGAGAGGAGGGGAGCCCCGCCACTGCAGGATAGGAGGGGAGCCCCGCCACTGCAGGATAGGAGGGGAGCCCTGCCACTGCAGGAGAGGAGGAGAGCCCGCCACTGCAGGAGTGGAGGAGATCCCCCCCACTGCAGGAGTGGAGGGGAGCCCCGCCGCTGCAGGAGAGGAGGAGAGCACTGCCACTGCAGGAGAGGAGGAGAGCACTGCCACTGCAGGAAATTAGGAGAGCCTCATTGCTGCAGGAGAGGAGGAGAGCCCCACCACTGCAGGAGAGGAGGAGAGCCCCACCACTGCCGGAGTGGAGGGGAGCCCCACCACTGCAGGAGAGGAGGAGATCCCCACCACTGCAGGAGAGCCCCGTCGCTGCAGGAGAGGTGGAGGGCCCTGCTGCTGCAGGAAAGAAGGAGACCCTCACCACTGCAGGAGAGGAGGAGTGCCCCACCACTGCAGGAGAGGTGGAAAGCCCCGCCACAACAGGAGAGGAGGAGATCACCTGTGCGTTTTTAAATTTTTATGCTAGAAACAAAAAGAACGTCATTTTTGTAAAAAAAAACAATATTTTTTGCTGTCTTCTATAAAACATATCCAATAAACAAAGCAAATGAAAAATCCCAATAAGTATATTGATTGTTTTTTCACTAGTAATGGCGGCGATCAGCGATTTTTGGCAGGACTGTGTCATTGCGGCAGACAAATTAGACAGTTAACTGACACTTTTTTGGGTGACCAGTGACATTAATATAGTGATCAATGCTAAAAATATGCACTGTCACTGTACTAATGACACTGGCTGGGAAGGGTCTAACATCTGGGCGATCAAAGGGTTAAGTGTGTCCCTAGGGGGTGCTTGCTAATTGTGTGGGGGAGGTGCTCTGACTGGGTGAAGACAGAGATCCGTGTTCCTGCTTAGCAGGGACACAAGATCCTCATCTCCCCCCCCCCCCCCCCCCTCTCAGAACAGTGATCTGCCTTGTTTACATAGGCAGATTGCTTCTGTCTCTTACAGATTCAGAAAAATCACTATGCCTCTGACTAAATACCTTGGAAAGGGGTCATTTGGGGGGAGGGGGGTATTTGTACTGTCCTTGCATTTTTTGGGCCTCAAGAAATGAGTACATCATGATTGATCGATTTTCAGAAATACATACCATAGTTTGGAAACTCTATAACTCAGCTAAAGGTTAAATAATATAAACTGATTTGGGTTATTTTTCACCAAAGGATTGTAGCAGAATAAATGTTGTCCTAAATTTATGAAGAAAGGTTATTTATTTCCAAAATTTTCTAACAAAAAGAAGAAAAACATGTTGTTTTTTAAAAAAATTTCCCAAATTAAATTTTTTTTTCCCTTAATATATAATGTTTGAGAGTTCTAAGTAATTTTCTAGCAAAAAATACTGATTTAAAGTGTAATTATAACTATGTAAAAAAAAAAAAAAAAGTTCCAGAAAAGGCCTGGTCTTCAAGTGGTTAACAAATTCTAATGCCGCGTACACGCGATCGGAATTCTCGTCGGAAAAAGCTCTGATGGTTTTCCCATCGGAATTCCGATGGAATTCGGCTCAAACTGTCTTGTCACACCAAATTCCGACGGTCAACAACACCGCAACGTGCAACGCGTTCGACGGCACTATAAAAGGGAAGTTTAATGCTTCCGAGCATGCGTCGAATTGTTTCCGAGCATGCGTCAGAAATTTTTGTGTGTCGGAATTGCATACACACGATCGAAAAATCCGATAGAAAAGTTTTCCGTCTGAAAAATTAAGAACAGGCTCTCAATCTAAAGACCGTCGGAAATGCCGACAGAAAAAGACGGATGGGCATACACACGGTCGGAAAATCCGATGAAAAGCTCCCATCGGACTGTTTCCATCGGAAATTCCCGCCGTGTGTACGAAGCATAACAGTTAGAGAGAGATATAGAGACGGACATTGCTACATCGGGAATGGTAATTTATGGGTTAAGTCAAAATAAATTTCTCATCGGCAGAAACGGAAGAAATGGCATCCGGTTCTAACTGTCTTATGGCTCAGACCAGAGTCTGCTTTGTCGGCGTCTTAATGAAATGACTTAGTTGTGACCCTCCTGGAGAGGAGAGCGAGGGGTTGGCGCCATCCCGGAGATTTATCAGCCTGCCACTGCCGGTGTGCCCGCAAGGCTCTGACCCAGGCTTGATTGAGGCCATTCGTCATGTGTTCTCCATTAAAATGACACACAAGGTGTCCAATCCAGTCCGGACGGAGAGATTTGTTGATCTGCGGCTCTATTCAATGACTGGACTGAACTCTTCCGCTCCCGTGTGCTGACATGGCAAATGTGGCCAAGCGGCAAACGTTGTCATCTGCTGCAATAATAACCGATACATTTAATTTATTTAATACGTATTAATTCAACGAAGATGGAAGTATTCAGGATTGAATCAGGAAACAAAAAAATTCCCTCACTGCTTGTCTTACTGTAAAACACTTTGTACATCATAAATAGATTATTCCGGCACACCCAAACACATGGACAGATCAAAACATCTTCTCAACATTGTAACATCATAAACACGCCCAAAAAAAGTCCCAACCAAAAACCACTGACATGAAACCGAGCTTCCAGTTGCACCTGTAACACCCTCCAGCATGTGGGCTAGCAGAGGCGCCCGTCAATACTGGGCGCAGACCATAATCTACATGCAGGGCACCGGGCGCATGGATTCTAATTTTTTTTTCTTTTTTAGAAGAACATGATTAGAGTATGAAGCTCTAATTGGCTTAAAAAAAAAGGGTGGGCTCGGGGCACAGAGCCCACCCAGTTGTTTGACAATAGCGATTTAATATTCGCTATTGTCTTCCTGATTCTCCTGCTGGTCAATCAGGAAGCAGGTCCTGGCACCCGATTGGCCGAGAGGAGAAGTGATCCTATTGGCCACCGAGGAGGAGTAGCAAGGTAAAGCTGCCGTCCGCTGCCCAGAGGAAGCGCTGCCTTTGACCTAGATGGGGTAAGTGTGGGGCTGGTGACTGACCATCCAACCGACCAACCCACTGAAGGGGATGGGGGGTGCGGGTGATCCGACCAATTGATGGGGGGGTGCGGCTGATCCAACCGACCGGGGAGGGAGATGGCAAATGGATTGTTTACTGAACCCCCCACCCCAAAAATATAGTACATGCTGCCAGTGTGTGATAGGTGTATATAGTTTAGTTGTTAGTGTTGGTAAATTGGCTTGGCTGAGACTCAGGCCTAGGCTGAATCAAGGTCAAGGTTGAGTGACTCAGGGAGGCTGGATGACTCATCTGACAGCTCTTCTGGTGCCCACCATGGAGAAGCTTTTAGATGTAGTGGTTGGAAGCTAAAAGCCTTGTACACACGGTCGGAGAATCCGTCGGAATGTGTCCTATCGGACCGTGTTGTCGGATAATCCGACTGTGTGTGGTATGCATCGGACTGATTCCGTCGGAATATCCGTCGGACCCAATTTTCCAACTTGTTGGAAATATTTCCCGACCAACTGGTTCGATCGGACATACTCCGATCATGTGTAGAGAATTTTGATCGGACAAAGTGCCACGCATGCTCAGATCAAATTCCTACATCAAAGCTATTGGCTACTAGCCTGAATGTAGTCCCATCGTAACTAAATTATGTCATCACGTTCTGAAAGATCGGATTTTTTGACAACTTAGTCCGACCGTGTGTATGCAACAGTTTCGGACAAGGTCCGACGGACAAAATCCGACGGACAAAATCCGACGGATTTGGTTGTCGAAATCTCCGACCGTGTGTACAGGGACTAAGAGGGGGCTGTCATGCATGTTTATGAGGGCCTCAGCCAATCCCCTGCAAATGGGCTGGCAGGGGGCAGGCTCACCTCATAAATAGACATGAGTCATGCCAGCAGGGGCAGTCAGGTGGTAGATGGAGTGCTGAGGAGGCTATCGAAGGCCCTCGCAGGGTGCCCCTTAGTCTGGGGAGGTGACCTTGGGTCTGGCGCCTGGGTGCTGGAAGATTCCCCCTACAACACATGGAGGAAACCCTTCCTGGAGGCACAGAAGCAGGTGAGAGGTCAGCAGGAGTAGGACAGCATGTCCAGAACACTTCCTGAGAAGTCAGCCGGATGGGCTGGTGAGTGTTCAGTCTGGGAGGACTGTGGAGAGAGTGTCAGTCTGGAGGACTGTGAAGAGAGCGTCAGTCTGGAGGACTGTGGAGAAGTTAGCCAGGAGGGCTAGTGAAAGGGGCAGCTGCAGTCAGGTGGGTTGGCAGTGCCTGAAGAGGTGGTGCTGGGAAAGTGTGAGCTGGGTCACCCTATCTTCAAGTATAATGGATGCAAGTCTCTGCCTGTAATGGGCCTTCGCTACCACATTGCAACAAGGTGATATAGCTGGTTCTGCAAGCAAGTGTGTGCTGGAGGAAGAAGAGGAACTGTATATAGAGAATGTATATAGGAAGAGTTGTCCCTGAAGTTGTTCTAAAGTCAAGTGGGCATCCCATCATTTTCCAATCCATATCCAAGTTCTAATCCCTCAATAAAACAAGAAAACAAAGTACTGGACTGCTCTCCGACTCTGGAGTGATTGTGAAAATTTGGTGTGCCTGGCTGTGCAGGGTGGGGGATCCCAGTTCTTCTGCGGCCCTTAAGGGGGTACGCTACACACCTATTAGTACTGCCAGTGTGAAATAGTCTTGAGAAAGAGCCCCTGTCATCAGCTGTAACATAAGACTCTTTTGTGCAAACACCACACTGCTGTGTGCCAGGAAGTTCAGCCTTCCGACGCATTTCGTCACAAGAGGACTTTAGGGTTGGGACATATTTGGTACACATTTCTGATGCTTCAATGTTGAGATAAAAAAAAGTGGCCCAACCAAAAACCACTCACATGAAAATGTGCTTCCAATTGCACCTACTAGTACTGCCAGTGTGAAATAACCTTGAGACGGAGCTGCTGTCATCAGCCACAGCATAAGTTGCGATGCGAAAGTGATGCAGTGCCGAATCGCAAAAGAGGGCTTGGTCAGGAAGGGGGTAAATTCTTCCGGGGCTGAAGTGGTTAAGAAAGTAAATGTGAGGTTTTGACTTTCTTAGGAGAATATTGATGTCTTCACAATTATTGGGCAACTATTAGTGTGTAGACTTATTATGCAACTAAATGAAAAACGAAAAATTTCCCATCTCACTTGTTTATTACATCGGTTAAAGTGAGAATAATATACAACTAATAATATAACAACTCAAAATTTACAAATAAACATTTTTGACATTTTGAAAAAAAAAAAAAATCAGTGAGCAATATAGACACCCCTCTTTTCGATAAGTCATAAGTCTTCCAATCATTGAGTCTGTCAGTTTCCTAATCTGATAACAGTCAACTTTTTGTGCAATAGCAGCCACAGCCTCCCAGACACTGTTCAGAGAGATGTACTCCTTTCCTTCACCGTAAATCTGCCATTTAAGAAGGGCTCATAAGTTCTCACTAGGGTTTTAGGTCAGGTGAGGAAGGGGGCCATGTCATTATTCTTTCATCTTTAAGGCCTTTACTGGCTGGTCACACAGTGGAGTATTTTAATGCATGCGATGGAGTCCTACATAAATATCATGGTCTTTTCGAAAGATGCAAACTTTTTCCTGTACCTAGGGTTGCTGTAGGGAAATGGTGCCCTTCACTGTGTTGAAATGAGCTCCGAGGAACACAAAGGACTGTGTCGGTTCTAGGTGACTTTTTATCTGTATTCAAGAGCCACCCGAAATCCTGAAGTGGAAATAACCTGACCCCTGTGCTCCAGAAGTTGAAATCTGTCTTGTGACAGCAGGAGGAGATTGTCTAAGTAGTGGTGCAGACGGATTCCTCTGGTCCTCAGAAGGGCTATGATGGCCAATAAGACTTTTGAAAAAATGCAAGGAGATGTCAAAAGCCTGAAGGGGATGTGAAAGTAACCATCTTTTAGATCAATAGACACTAGCCAGTCTCCTGGTTGGATCAACTGCTGGATCGTGGCCAGTGTCTCCATTTTTGAACCTCTCTTTTTTGATTCAGCAGTTCAGGTGGGTCAAATCTATGATGGGCCTCCATGCGCCACTCTTCTTTTGAACCAAGAAGAGGGGAGAGTAAATCCCTTGGCCTTGTTCGATGCCTGGAATGGTAATAGCAGCCCTTTGTTCTATCAGGGAGTCTACGTAGGTCAACAGGATCCATCTTTTTTCTTCCGAGGGCAGAAGGGATGAAGGGACGAACCTGAGCCTGGGAGTGCTGATGAAGATCCAGGCATGGCCTGAGGATACCGTTCTGACGGTCCAAATGTCCTGGATTGAGGCCACCCATAAATGCCGATAGTGGAGAAGACGAGCCCCCACCTGGCATGTCTGAGCGGCCCAATCTCAAAAAGACTTAGAGGTTTCCCGATTATCAGTGGAGCCACCTTTGGCGGGTTTCTTGAAAGGAGACAGCCTTGACTTCCAGGGTCTGGCAAATTCACATCCAGGCTCATAGCTATGGGTCTGTCTGGCACCATCCGTATTCTGCCTTTTTGGGAAAGCTTGTCTCTGATTCTGACAATGCCAGTCCTGCGGGAGGAACCCCAACTTACCTCCCGTGGCCCGGGCTAATTTGTTGCCAAAGAGGGAGGAGCCCTCAAAAGGAATTTGGAACCATACCTGTTTAGATGCTGGGTTGACCGACCACGGGCGAAGCCACAGAGAGTGTTTGCTTGTGACAGCTGAAAGCATAACCCGGGCCACTAGGCAGATGACGTCAATGGAAGCCTCCTCCAGGAAAGTAGACACCAGTCTCAGCTCCTGAATGGGCGAACTTCTGGCCAATTCCTCCGAGACACTTCTGAGCATCTCATTTACATTGTCTGTCCAAATCTGCATGGCTTTGGACATTTTGGTTAGAGCAAAGGCTGGCTTGCAAGCCATACCTGCCGTTAGGTAAATTCGCTTAAGGTCGGAGTCCATCCTCCTATCCAAGGCATCTTTAAAAGAGACCATGTTTTCCAGAGGAAGGGTCACATGTTTGACCAAGGGGGCCCATTCCAGAACGCTTAACCCCTCCTTCCTTGAAGGATGAAGGATAAAGCTTTAAAACTTTGGGAAGCATGGAGTTCTTTTCAACTTTTCTCCACTCATCTGTAATTACTTCACCCAGCTCATTAAGAAAGTTCAGGTGCTCCTTACTTAGCTGTTTAAAGAACTTCCTCTGTTTAGAAGGGAAGACTACAGGTTCTTCCCAATTTAAGGCTTCTTTTACTACCCTCACCAGAGGAGAAAGCAGGGCGAAATCAAAACCCACACAGGGATCTTCCAACTGAGTCACTGTCCGAAAAGACGGCAGATAGGCGACTTGTCTAAGAGGATTCCCATGTTTCCTGAGCTTGTGTTTCCCTTGCTGGTGAACGTAGAAGTTCTGCAGGAGGTTTGCAAGCCTGGAAGGACCCCATCTCTTTCAGGGAATCCTTAACAACTCGCTTGACAAGGGACTCCAATTGTTGGGGTCACGGAGGGATCTGCCCACTGGTACTTGGGACCTACACCCCAAGCAGATATTTTCAGCTGAACGGCTTAAGTGAGCTATGGGAGGGTAAGGGGATCTCTACTACGGTGCCTTGACCCAGAGGGTGTACCGTGACAGCCAGATCTGGAAGAGGAGTGCCGGCGATGAGATTTAGAAGATTTTCTTCCCTTGCGTGTGCGCTGAGGATCAGTCCTAGAAGGGCTGTAGGATGGGCAAGGGAGAGAAAGAGAGAGAGAGAGACAGATAAGACATTTTAGGAGAGACAAGATACCACTGACCCCCATCTCCCCCCACCACCCCTGCAGATCATACCCAGGAGAGACCCTCCCCACCTATGTACCTGCTGCGAGAGGGCTGGCCACAGGCAAGTGGTGACATGTCTGTGGTCCTGGAGGACTCCAACAGGGGCTGCAAAGACAACATCAGGTCAGCACCACACACAAACTGCGTGCAGGGGAGAGGAAACATCACCTTACCTTATAGCAGAAGAACGAGGCCTGGGGAAGTTGCACAAGCACCAAGCATTCCCAAAAACTGGCACCTCTGTTTCGTCACTGCAGCGCTGCACCATGGTGCTCGTGTGCATGCTCGACCGCCCCCATTTTGACGGCAACGCACATGCACGAACCAAGCCTCGCTTCCATGCCGCAACCGCACATGTGCAGAGCGGACGCAGAAGCGAACCCGGAAAAGAGAGTGGCAACTGGAACGCAGAGGGAACCAGTCACCGGGTCAGGGACACAACAACAAAAAAAAAGAAACACAGGAAAAACTGTTGCCAAAAAAAAGAAGGAAATAATACATCTCAGCGCTCCTGTCATAATCACATCATCTGTATAGAACGGAGACACTGCATTTTTTAAAGAAAAACTGTATTTTTATTTGTTACTGTCAGCTGTAGAACGTGACCCGTGTCTGATTGTCAGCATCCACCATCTTGAATGCTACGTTGGTGGCACTTCATCAATGTTGCAGCGATAGAGAGAGTGGCAATGTGCTCCATGGCTTATCAACCTCCGGGGTCACCACTCGGGAGATGAGAGTCCAAAAATAACGCGGGGTCATGAGATCGATACGGAACGTCACTGAAAACTGAATGCTGACTTGTATCTGTCCAAGAAGACTAGAAAACTTTTTAATCACTACAACTTCTATACCTGTACACCCCTTATGGACCAGAACAATTTTTACATTTCCGCTATGGATTTGTTCATTCGGTAACTTTGTCATTACCTAAGATATAAAAAAATACATATATACACACACATATATATATACACACATATATATATATATATATATATATATATATATATATATATAGAGAGAGAGAGATATATATATATATATATATATATATATATATATATATATAGAGGGAGATATATATATATATATATATATATATATATATATATTTATATATATAGATATATATATATATATATATATATATATATATATATATATATATATAGATAGATATATAGATATATACATATATACATATAGGTAGATAGATGGATAGATAGATAGATATATACATATAGGTAGATAGATGGATAGATAGATAGATAGACAGATATCTATCGATATAGATATAGATAATATATGTGTGTGTATATAATTTTTTTTGTAGGGGTGAGATGCGCAGTAGACATTCACTTGGCAATTATGTTTTAAAAAAAGATTTTATTCTCAATGCAATCTATAAACTAAAAAATTTTCAGTTTTTACCGTCTAAGTTGTTTTACGTTAAAGAAAAAGTATAATTTTTATCTACTATTTGTCTCCTTTAACCACTTTCAGACCGGACCATTTTGCTGGTCAAAGACCAGACCACTTTTTGCGATTCGGCACTGCGTCGCTTTAACTGACAATTGCGCGGTCGTGCGATGTGGCTCCCAAACAAAATTGACGTCCTTTTTTTCCCACAAATAGAGCTTTCTTTTGGTGGTATTTGATCACCCCTGCGGTTTTTATTTTTTGCGCTATAAACAAAAATAGAGCGACAATTTTGAAAAAAACGCATTATATTTTTACTTTTTGTTATAATAAATATCCCCCAAAAATATATAAAAAAACATTTTTTTTCCCTCAGTTTAGGCCGATACGTATTCTTCTACATATTTTTGGTAAAAAAAATCGCAATAAGCGATTATTGATTGGTTTGCGCAAAAGTTATAGCGTTTACAAAATAGGGATAGTTTTATAGCATTTTTAGTAATAATTTTTTATTATTATTTTTTTTTTTACTAGTAATGGCGGCGATCAGCGATTTTTATTGTGACTGTGACATTGTGGGGGACCCATCGGACATTTTTGACACATTTTTGGGACCATTTTAATTTATACAGTAATCACTGCTATATAAATGCAGTGATTCCTGTGTAAATGACACTGGCAGTGAAGGGGTTAACCAGTGGGTGGCAGTGTAGGGGTTAAGTGTTCCTAGGGGTGTGTTACTAACTGTGGGGGGGTTGGGCTTTCATTTAGTGAACACTGATCTCTACTCCAATCACATGGAGCAGAGATGAGCGTCACTAGTTGCTAGGCAGAATGGAGAAATGCTGTTTACAATGGCATTTCTTCATTCGGCCGCTCCGTGAGACGATCGCGGGTATGCCCGCGGCGATCGAGTCCGCGGGTCCCGCGACCGGACTCACGGGGGTCCCGACCAGCGCGATGGCAGGGCGGCAAATTTAAAGGGACGTACATGTACGCCCATTTGCCTGCCCGTGCCATTCTGTCGACGTACATCGGCGTGCGCTGGTCGGCAAGTGGTTAAATTACATTTAAAGGGGTTGTAAAGGTAAATTTTTTTTTACCTTAATGCATTCTATGAAAAAACATCTGACAGCGCCGGCGCCCCCAGCCCCCCTGTTTTACTTACCTCACCCCTCGAAAATCCCGCGCTCGCCCCCACCGTCCTTCTTCACCACTCAGCCTGGCCGCTGATTGGCTGGAGTGGATGGATGGAAAGCAGCGCAGCTATTGGCTCGCGTTGCTGTCAATCACATCCACTGACGCGGAGCGCCGGGGGGCGGGGCCGTGTGATACAGCGAGCGGCTATAGCCGCCGGCTGTATCACGGGAGCGCGCCCGCAGATGCTTTTCACCATGCGAGGGAGCTCGCATGACCATGAGAAGTACCTGCTGGAGGAAGCCGAGACAGCCGCCGAGGGACCCCAGAAGAGCAGGTTCGGGGGGCCACTCTGTGCAAAACGAGCTGCACAGTGGAGGTAAGTATAACATGTTTGTTATTTAAAAAATTACAATCCCTTTAAATTATGTTTTTGGTGCAAAGCATGGCAAATAAAAAAGTCCAAAAATTTACATTTTCTTTTTATTCAACACAAAAAACAAAACAAACAAAACTAATGCAAAAAAAAAAGGTAAAAAGAAAATCAGCAGACAGATAAAAGCTAAAGGGAGAAGGGGATGAAGGAGTTAATTAGAGATGATAATGTTTAACTTATGGATTAAATATGAATGTATTTTACTCATTAATTTATTTATTTTTACTTGTATGGTTTCTCTGGTAAAGGCCGTATTGCAATTGATAGGGTGTTGCTTGGTGTCAACAGTGGATCTTACCTTAGGGCCGGTTCACACTGCAGGCGCGGCGAGGCGTCTCCGACTTGCCTCGCCGCGACCTGCGGCAACCTCAGCGGCGACTTGCAGAGGACTTCTGTATAGAAGTCAATGCAAGTCGCCCCCGAAGTCGCCCAGAAGTAGTACAGGAACCTTTTTTCTGAGTCGGAGCGACTCGAGTCGCTCCTCTCAGAACGGTTCCATTGTACAGAACGGGGGCGACTTGCGGGAGCGAGGCGAGGCGAGTCGAGTCGCCTCGCATCGCCCGCTGTGTGAACCGGCCCTTAGGGTGACCAGACATCCCCGGTTTCTGGGGACAGTCCCTGGATTGAGGACACTGTCCCCGGACCAAGTCTGTCCCCGGTTTTGTCCCCGGATTGGATTTGAACAGAGGATGGGGCAATTTCAAAAACATAAAAAAAATTAAATAAAAATTCAGAATTACACACCCGCCGCTCCTACTAGCTTAGGGGGATGCATTTTTTTCCATTATCTGTGCCCCTTTCTGATGATCCTGTGCTGGTCGGAGCGGAGGGAATATTTTTTTCAGTATCGTTTCCATGTTCTTCTGCCTTGGCTCAAGTCTCGGCCAGCTACCTACCTGCTTATCTCCTTGCCTTCCCTGGGGGAGTGATCTTCCTCTGCTCCTAACCCAGTAGTAGCCGGGGCCCGGAGAGTAAGACTTCACAGGCTGTGAGGCGGGCAGCGGCGGCGACGGGCAGAGAGTCGCTGATTGCCACCATTACTAGTAAAAAAAAAATATGTCCCCGGATTTCATTTTAAAAATCTGGTCACCTTATCTTACCTGCATAATGCATTTTGAAACGGCCACTTATAGTCTCCATCAGAAGCCCATGTTACCGGGTGACAATGCAGGAGGACAATTGGCAAGAAAGGGACAGAGGGTTGTCCAGAAAGAACTTTCCAGAGTGTCCCGGAGTTGGAGAGGAACGGCTTAGCGCAGGGACGGCATGGCAGAGGTGGACAGCACAGTCATGCTGTTAAAAAGGAAAAGTTGTCCCCTTTAACAGAAGGGGAGTGGGCCATCCCTCAAAATCATTTGGTGGAGGGGGGATTATGGTGTGGGGGTTATTTTTCGGGGGTTGCGTTTGACCCCTTAGTTCCAGTGAAGGGATCTCTTAAGGCGTCAGCATACCAAGACATTTTGGACAATTTCATGCTCCCAACTTTGTGGCAACAAGTTTGGGGATGACCCCTTCCTGTTCCAACATGACTGCGCACCAGTGCACAAAGCAAGGTCCATAAAGACATGGATGAGCAAGTTTGGGGTGGAGAAATGTGACTGGCCTGCACAGAGTCCTGACCTCAACCAGAACACCTTTGGGATGAATTAGAGCGGAGACTGCGAGCCAGGTCTTCTCGTCCAACATCAGTGCCTGACCTCACAAATGCTCTTCTGGAAGAATGCTCACACATTCCCATAGACACACTTCCCTACGCATACCTCCCAACATTTTGAGATGGGAATGAGGGACACCTACGAGCAAACGTATGTAGGCATAGGACACGCCCCCCCCTGAATTACCCCCAAAAAAGGTTAATTAAATCCACAAGGGCTTTTTTTTTTTTTACTACTACTATTCCTTTATATTTGCTTTTAAAATATACAAATGGGTTTAGTGCTAGGAAACACTTTTTGATAGATAAAAAGTGCACTTTATACACAACTATAGAGATCAGACCAAAATGAGGGACAAATGAGGAGGAATGAGGAACAGAGGGACATTGCTCCAAATCCGGCACAGTTGGGAGTTATGCCCTACGGGATGCCATAAAAGTTCATGTGCGTGTAAAGATGGGTGTCCCAATACTTTTGGTAATATAATGTATATACAGGGGGTATAGAAAATAATCACAACCCCCCCCCCCCCCCCCCCCTGCCTCCTCCTTTTAAAATAAGCACATTTTGTCACTGAAAAAATGTTGCAGCCTGAAATGAAGACAGACACAGTTTTTGTTTTATCCAGCTGTATTTACTTAAGTGCAACTTATAACAGCCAAGTAAAAGATATAACACTAACATGTCAGAAAAAAGTAAAAACATTTTAAAAACAGAATCACTGAGTTGGATGAAAGGATCGCCCCCCCCCCCCCCCTCCTAAGAATGACTTGTAAACTCAATCGGATGGAGCCAATCACCTTCTCAATAGCACACAATGCCAATCGACTTTCAACCTGGGTTCACACCTCCGACGGATGCGGCTCGCAGCAGGGGGTCCGGTGCGTCACTGTTCTCCATTTCAGGGATAAATCAGGGCTGAATTTTTGCCTGAATCCCGGCTCTGAAACGGAGCCAAAGACGCACAGGACCTCTGTGCAAGCCGCTCCGCAGCCTGCGCATAGTTGCCAACATTGTAAAAAAAAAAATTCGGGACACTTTTTTGGCAGTAGGCGGAGTTGTGTTATAATTAGGGGAGCGGGGCATGCGGTTATAGGTGTGGCCTAGGAAAAGGATAAAATGTGGTGCGCGTAGCGCGTCGCTGCAAATATGGGCGTGGCTTGCGTAAAATAGTGGGCACGGCTTACATGGGGCGTGGCTCAAAGGGGTGTGGTTAGTGTCTGAGATGAATGCGGGATGGAGAGAGAAAGGGAAAAGGGGGAGGGTGGAGGGATGGAGGGACAGCAGCCCCCCCCGATCCTACACCACAATAGCAATATGTGTTTTCCAGAGTTTGACAATCGGCAGATAAAGATAAAGATGGGAGCCATGAGCGCGTCACTAGCCACGTTGCCTGCCACCAAATGCCATCAGGTGCCCGCAGCAGAGTCCCTCCTTACATCAGATGCCCCATCAGAGCAGCCTTCCTCACATCCGGTGTCCCCATCAGCCCTCCTCACATCCAGTGTCCCCATCAGCCCTCCTAACATCTGGTGCCCCTCTGACATCCAGACAGACTGGTGCCCCCCGACATCCAGACAGACCGGCCCCCGACATCCACAGACTGGCCCCCGACATCCACAGACTGGCCCCCGACATGATCCACAGACTCACTGGCCCCCAACATGATCCACAGACTCACTGGCCCCCGACATGATCCACAGACTGACACTGGCCCCCGACATGATCCACAGACTCCCTGGCCCCCGACATGATCCACAGATTGACACTGGCCCCCGACATGATCCACAGACTGACACTGGCCCCCGACATCCACAGACTGGCCCCCAACATGATCCACAGACTGGCCCCCGACATGATCCACAGACTGGCCCCCGACATGATCCACAGACTCACTGGCCCCCGACACGATCCACAGACTGACACTGGCCCCCGACATCATCCACAGACTGACACTGGCCCCCGACATGATCGACAGACTCACTGGCCCCCGACATGATCCACAGATTGACACTGGCCCCCGACATGATCCACAGACTGACACTGGCCCCCGACATCCACAGACTGGCCCCCAACATGATCCACAGACTGGCCCCCGACATGATCCACAGACTCACTGGCCCCCGACACGATCCACAGATTGACACTGGCCCCCGACACGATCCACAGACTGACACTGGCCCCCGACATGATCCACAGACTGACACTGGCCCTCGACATGATCCACAGACTGACACTGGCCCTCGACATGATCCACAAACTCACTGGCCCCCGTCATGATCCACAGACTGACACTGGCCCCCGACATGATCCACAGACGGACACTGGCCCCCGACATGATCCAGAGACTCACTGGCCCCCAACATGATCCACAGACTGACACTGGCCCCCGATATGATCCACAGACTCACTGGCCCCGACATGATCCACAGATTTACACTGGCCCCCGACATGATCCACAGACTGACACTGGCCCCCGACATGATCCACAGACGGACACTGGCCCCCGACATGATCCAGAGACTCACTGGCCCCCAACATGATCCACAGACTGACACTGGCCCCCGATATGATCCACAGACTCACTGGCCCCGACATGATCCACAGATTTACACTGGCCCCCGACATGATCCACAGACTGACACTGGCCCCCGACATGATCCACAGACGGACATTGGCCCCCGACATGATCCAGAGACTCACTGGCCCCCAACATGATCCACAGACTGACACTGGCCCCCGATATGATCCACAGACTCACTGGCCCCCGACATGATCCACAGACTCACTGGCCCCCGACATCACACGCGGAGACTTTGAACCAACTGTGGCACCCCCCACTGCACTTCACACACACACACTGGCAGCGTGGGTGGGCGGTGCCACAGCAATGCTCAGCTCTCTATTGAAGACCAGCTTCTGGTCTTCTTAAAAATGGCGGCCGGCGGAGACATTGTCTCCGCTGGCCGCGGACCTCTAGCGGCCGGCGGCAAAAAAACGGTAAATTAAATTTCCCGGGACAAACCGAATTTCCCGGGACAAAAGTAATTCGGGACAAATGTCCTAATCCCGGGAATGTCCTGGGAAATTCGGGACAGTTGGCAACTATGCCTGCGGCGGATATATGAGAACCGGCTCCATAGAGAGTCACAATCTCCTGTCATACGAATTGGATGTGGAGAAAGCCACATCCAATTTGCACCAGTGTAAACCCAGACTTAACCACTTGCTTACCGGGCACTTAAACCCCCTTCCTGCCCAGGCCAATTTCCAGCTTTCAGCGCTCTCACACTTTGAAAATTGTGCGGTCATGCTATACTGTACCCAAATAAAATTTTTATAATTTTTTTTCCCCACAAATAAAGCTTTCTTTTGGTGGTATTTAATTACTATTATTATATTATATTATATTATATTATATTATATTATATTTTATATTATTATTAATAATTTTGTGCAAAAAAAAAGACCAAAAATTTAGAAAAAACAAACAAAACAGATTTATTGTTTGTTATAAAATTTTAATTTTTCTCCATTGATGTGCGCTGATAGGCTGCACTGATAAGGCGGCACTGATAGGTGGGACTCATGGGTGGCACAGATGGGTGACACTGATGGGCTTGGATGGGCGGAACTGAAGGGCACGATAGGTGGCACTGATGGGTGGCACTGATGAGCGGCACTGAAGGGCATTGATAAGTGGAATTGAAAGGCACGATAGGTGGCACTGATGGTGGCACTAATGGGTGGCACTGATGAGCACTGCTAAGTAACACTGATAGGCAGCACTGATATGTGTCACTGATGATAAGGCACTGATGTGCACTGATTGGCATTGATAGGTGGCACATGTGGGCATTGATAGATGGCACAGGTGGGTGCTGGTAGGCGGCCCTGGTATGCACTAGCAGGTGGCACTGGTGGGCACTGGCAGGTAGCACTGGTGGGCACACATACTTGGTTGATGTCTCACCCTCTTCAGGACCGCTGTCTCTCTGACAAAAGCAGGCGATAGCCTTTTTTTTTTTTCTATTGGCGCTGCCAGGGCGAGCAGAAAAAAAGCCAATTTACGATCTTTTGTTTACATCATGTGATCATCGGCTGACAGCTGATCACATGATAAGGGGTCGTGATCGGCCGGGTCTCATTGATTCAGTGATCACAGAGCGCGTCGCCCACGCAGGGGGGCGCGCAGGCAGCTCATGCGCGGGAGGACGTCACATGACGTCACATTAGGTCAGCTCTGTAGCCGGCATTCGGCTATAACGCGGGCGGGAATCAGTTAAACAAGTAAATATAATCTACCTTCTAATCTATTTACTCTGACTCCGGAGTGCCTGTGAAAATTTGGCGCACCGGGCTGTGCAGGGCGCGGGATCCCATTCTACCTGCGGCTCCTTGGGGGGTTGGGGGGGGTTGGCGGGTGCGCAACATAATTCAAATATTTCACTCTCATTTTGCCTCGTCTGGAGTTTGGAACAAACAGAAGTTTCAGAATCCGCCAAATGTTTGCTGATATCCACGAATGTCTGTTAGAAATACACCTCCGGAATGTCAGCAACAGGCTGTAAATGAATCATTTCTAATGGCGCAATTATCTCAAGAGCGCTTTCAGAGAAATCAACTCAGCACAGCGACTTGTTAAATAAATATGCAAAGATATAGCAAATTAAGATGACTGGCTTTAAGGGTATTATTTTCCCAGCCCATTATGAAAAGGAGCGATTTCTCCCACAGGGGACATCAGAAATGATGACAATATAACAGGACATTAAACACCCCTCAGGGACGCTCTGATTGGCATAAAATACACCCACCCACAAATTAGCGCTACAATACTTTTATCCCCAGACGGCGGTTTAAAGATCCTTCAGAATATGAATGAGGTAGTGCTATTAAGTGAGGCGATATGAGCGAGCGGGGAAAGGAAGGGAGAGGAGATGAGCAGGAGAGCGTCCCTATTGATCTGCTGGGAAAAAAAAGGATCGTTTGTCTGTATAGCTCAGATGTATTTCTGACTTTACGGTGAATACAGATGAGAGAATCTATTTGTATGGCCAAGGATTAAAAATTGATCGATTTGATTTGCTTGATGGCAGTGGCGGCCGGTCTATTAGGGGCGCAGGGACGTCACCCCTCTAATCCATGCGCCCGGCCCCCTAATCTACATGCAGGGCACCGGACGCATGGATTTTAATGTTTTTTTTTTTTTTGAAGCACATGATGCCGCGTACACACGATCAGACAATCCGCCGGACTTTGCAGCTGAGGTCCACCGGACTTTCAAATGAACAGACTTGGCCAATAAGGATGAGCCGAACACCCCTGCCCCTCCCCCCCCCCCCCCCCCTTTGGCTCGCACCAGAACCTGCGAACGGACCTATACTTCGTGTGAACTTTAGAACCCTATTAAAGTCTATGGGACTCGAACGTTCACAATCTAAAGTGCTAATTTTAAAGGCTAATATGCAAGTTACTGTCCTAAAAAGTGTTTGGGGACCCGGGTCCTGCCCCAGGGGACATGGATCAATGCAAAAAAAAGTTTTAAAAACTGAATTTTTTTCGGGAGCAGTGATTTTAATAATGCTTAAAGTGAAACAATAAAAGTGTAACATTCCTTTAAATTTCATACCTGGGGGATGTCTATAGTATGCCTGTGAAGGGGCGCATGTTTCTGGTGCTTAGAACTGTCCCTGCACAAAGTATCATTTCTGCAGGAAAAAAAAGTCATTTAAAAGCATTCGCGGCTATAATGAATTGTCGGCTCCCGTAATACAGAGAACACTCATTGAAAGTCATTGATATACCCTTCAGGTTTGGTATGGATATTAAGGGGAACCCCGCGTCAAATTTTTAAACAAAATTACGTGAATTTTGCACATTTATAATACTGTATTAATATTGTAGTATTATTGCACTGAGCACTTTGAAGGACAATTGATCCTTATTACTAATTTGACTCTGTGTATGAATAGAAGGTTGATTGCAGCGCACTATTATCACAACATATATCATGTAATCACAGTGTCAGATCACCTTTTTTTAATGGTTGCAGCTTAATCATTTGGGTATCTTCTATTAATATTTAATATTTTTTAATCTTTACTATTTTTATATTTAAATATTCATATCAGCGCTTTAGTATTTTGATTACATACATATGTGACCATCAATTGCTGCCACTGTGCCCTCAAACACAGCCACTGAGCCCATCAAATGCACCCACTTTGCCCATCAATTGCCGCCACTGTACCATCAAACACAGCCACTGTGCCATCAAACGCAGCCACTGTGCCCATCAATTGCCGCCACCGTGCCATCAAACACAGCCACTGTACCATCAAACACAGCCACTGTACCATCAAACACAGCCACTGTACCATCAAACACAGCCACTGTACCATCAAACACAGCCACTGTACCATTAAACACAGCCACTGTACCATCAAATGCAGCCACTGTGCCCATCAATTGCCGCCACTGTGCCCATCAATTGCAGCCACTGTGCCCATCAAACGCAGCCACTGTGCCCATCAATTGCCACCACTGTGCCATCAAACGCAGCCACTGTGCCATCAAACGCAGCCACTGTGCCATCAAACACAGCCACTGTACCATCAAATGCAGCCACTGTGCCCATCAATTGCCGCCACTGTGCCCATCAATTGCAGCCACTGTGCCCATCAAACGCAGCCACTGTGCCCATCAATTGCCACCACTGTGCCATCAAACGCAGCCACTGTGCCATCAAACGCAGTCACTGTGCCCATCAAATGCTCCCAGTGTGCCCAACTCCGGCCATCTGCACTTACCCTGTCTCGGTGGGACAGCTCCTCGATGCTCCTTGATGTCTTCTCCCATCCTCTCTTCCCGTCCATTGCTATGATTGGACGCCTAATAGGTGTCCAATCACAGCGCCTATCGTTTCAGCCAGTCAGGTGAGGGGTAACAGATCTGAGCACCTGATTGGCGGAGAGGCGGTTTAGTGTTAGGAAAGCGAACATTCATTCACTTTTCTAACGCCCAGCATGTCACCTTTTTTGATGCCTATTAGAGCCTACGGGCTCTAATCAGGTGCTTTAAAAAAAAACCCTGCCTAGGAATTCAGGGGGTGGCAGCGGCAGCCATTGATAGATTCATGCAATTGAGAGGTGTGCAGCAGCCAGGCCAATTCTTTCCACAGGTAGAGAAAAGGTACTGTCTCCACGAGGGGTCAAATTGGTCAGTTTTGATGCCACAAGGGTTACAATCAGTGGCAGCTGGGGTAAACAATCCACCCATCCCACCATCTCCTGGTCGGTCGGGTCACGGATGGCACTAATCCCCACCCCCCCCCGGGTGTGGGTCGGCCGGCCGGGTCATGGGGGTCACGGGCGGTTCCCCCTTCTTCGGTCAGTCAGTCAGTCAGGTCCCCGCACTTACCCCATCTCATAGGCAGAAAGGCAGTGCGCCCCGGGCTCACCCTTTTTTTGAAGCCTATTAGAGCCTCTGCCTCTAATCAAGTGCTTCAACCGGGAATTGGAATCCGCGCTTCTGGATGTAGATCAGGGCGCCGGATGCATAGATAGGGGGAAAGCGCCGTGCGCCCCTTATGGACGGGCCGCCACTAGTTCTAATCCTGGATCCCTATGGGCTTTCAGGTGGGTATTGTACTGGTAGGACAAAAGAAGCTACAGTGGGTGCCGCCAATTCCAGCGCGCTGGAAACACAATATCGGCGGCACCTACTGTAAAAAGCCCATCGGTGAACGAATAGCAGAGGTGCCCGGTGTGGTGCGTCTAAGGATGGGTTGGAGTCCCTAAAGTTAAACATCAAATAGGTAGATCTCCACCTCTCAAAGATATCCTACCCCGATCTTTGGTTGGAAAAGTGGAAATATACTGTACTTTAGGCATGATCTCATTGAACTGCCCGGGGGGGGGGGGGGGTGACAATGAATTAAAACCAGTCCAGGGCCCATCATACTACAGTTAATTCACCGCTGAAGCCTCTGCAAAAATAAATAAATAAAAAATGTCTAGATTCTACTTTATATAAAAAAAGTTTATCTCCCGAAGTACAATTTACTTCTAAGTAATATTTATGAAAACAATTTTCCCACTAGTTACAGAAAGTAATAATCCATTACATTTTTTTTTTATTTTTTTTTCACGGCGTTCAGCTTAAAATATTGTTCCCGATTTTATTGTTATGATAATGAGAGAATTTGTAAATGTCAGTGTACAGTGATACTTGCTCTTTTTTATTAAATGTTAGGTGAAGCATTCCTGCAACAATGCATTAATAAATCACTTTATAATTAGGTAGCCATAGAGACTCCATTTATTAAAAAAAACGAAACTCCTCTGGCAAACTACCGCTATCGCAGTAATTATCGGCTATTCCTTTCCAGCAGCGACAAACTGTGCAACTTGAGAAAGCTCTTCATGACTTACACCGCAGACAATTACAGGAGAGCAGCCAACAAATGACTTGTTACATTTTAGGTTTGGTGTTTTTTTTTTGTTTTTTTTCGAGTTTTACACAATAATGCCCCGTACACACGATGGGAAATTCCGGCAGCAAAAAGTCCGATGAGAGCTTTTGGTCGGGAAATGCGACCGCGTGTACGCTCCATCGGACTTATTCTGGCGGAATTTCGGCATTTTCTCGGCTCGTCGTAGTGTTGTACGTCACCGCGTTCTTGACGGTCGAAAAGTTCAGAGAACTTTTGTGTGATCCGTGTGTATGCAAGCCGAGCGGAATTCCGTCGGAAAAACCATCCAAGTTTTTACAGATGGAAATTCCGCTCGTGTGTACGGGGCATAAGTTATTCTAGTCATCCAGATAGGTACATTTCTTAAAGAGGAACTTCACTCCTCCCTTTATGTTTTTTTTTTTTTTTTTTCCCTCTTACGTTGACTGTTGAGTTGTCCTAAAAGAAAAAAAAAATGGAATTCCCCCAATAACAGCCACCAGCTCTCCTCTCCCTCTGCACCTTCAGCCACTCACCACCACCAGGTCTCCCCCCCCCCTCCCTGCACCTTTGGCTGCTCTCCACCACCAGGTCTCCCCCCCCCCTGCACCTTCAGCCACTCACCACCACCAGGTCTCCCCCCCCCTCCCTGCACCTTTGGCTGCTCTCCACCACCAGGTCTCCCCCCCCCCCCTGCACCTTCAGCCACTCACCACCACCAGGTCTCCCCCCCCCCTCCCTGCACCTTTGGCTGCTCTCCACCACCAGGTCTCCCCCCCCCCTGCACCTTCAGCCACTCACCACCACCAGGTCTCCCCCCCCCTCCCTGCACCTTTGGCTGCTCTCCACCACCAGGTCTCCCCCCCCCCCTGCACCTTCAGCCACTCACCACCACCAGGTCTCCCCCCCCCTCCCTGCACCTTTGGCCGCTCTCCACCACCAGGTCTCCCCCCCCTGCACCTTCAGCCACTCACCACCACCAGGTCTCCCCCCCCTCCCTGCACCTTTGGCCGCTCTCCACCACCAGGTCTCCCCCCCCTGCACCTTCAGCCACTCAATACCACCAGGTCTCCCCCCCCCCCTGCACCTTTGGCCGCTCTCCACCACCAGGTCTCCCCCCTAGGGTTGCCACCTTTTCTTCAAGTCAAACCCGAACACTATCGACGCACAGCAATTTTTTTTTTATAATATAAACTATACATATATTTTGCTATTAAATAACATTTCTAATCATATGACATTAATAACAAGAGTTCCCCTTTACATCGGAGTCAACAGAGTTCCCCTTTTACATCTGAACTTGCAGAGTTCCCTTTTACTGTAAGGGAGAACTCTGGGGACTCTAACATAAGGGTTGCTCTGGGAACCCTGATTTAAGGGGGAACACTAAGAACTCTGATGTACGGGGAGGACTTTGATGTAAGAGGGAACACTGTGCCCTTTGGTGTAAAGGGGAACTCTGATGTAAAGGGTGCGTTGAGAACCCTGATTTACCTAAGTGTACTCTCTCAGAGGCAGAAGAGAGAAGGGAGGAGACTTCAGTCACAGACAGGGATGGATGGTGAGCTCACTCGCACCTTGGCAGTCAGCGCCTCTCATCCAGATGTATCTGAGGCTGCTGGACTTCTAATTAAGAGAGTAAGAGGAACAGATCAAGCCCTCTCTCCTCTCCTGTCTGTGTGTGTGTTTGGGGGGGAGTGCTGGCTTTAGGCAGTGTGAAAGAGGGTGTAACAGACACTCTCAGCTTAGATAACTGCAGCCAGTAACCCTGCTGGGAAGCCATGGTCCAGTCTGAATAATGTGTCCGGGTTTCAGGCAGTCTGAAACCTGGACGCATGCTTCCAAACCCGAACTGTCCGGGTGAATCCTGGACAGGTGGCAACCCTACTCCCCCCCCTGCACCTTCAGCCACTCAATACCACCAGGTCTCTCCCCTCCCGCACCTTCAGCCACTCACCACTAGGGATGAGCTTCGTGTTCGAGTCGAAGATACGTTCGACTCAAACATCGGCTGTTCGCCCGTTCGGCGAATTCCGAACGTTATGGGCCGTTCGCACCAAATTCGTGTGGCGCTCACGGCCCACAATGCACTGCGATGGCGCAGTGCATTGCTGGCTCATGATTGGCCAAGCATGCACTGTGACCCCGCATGCATGGCCAATCACAGCGCCGGCAGCGAGGAGAGCCATGATTGGCCACAGGCAGGATGCCTGTGGCCAATCATAGCTCAGGCTGTGTAGTACACGCCCCACACTATATAAGGCCGCCAGCGCGGAGGCCTTGTGTAGTGTGTTGGCATCTGTAGCAGTTAATGGGTGTTCTGTGTACCTTCAACACAGTATACACCGATCGTTATCGGCCGATTTTTCGTTCTTGCTCTTCTGTAGTGGTTGTTGTCTGCGTGCCCTGACCGCAGTATACACCGCTATATTCACCTATATATCTAGCGATATATCTATCTTTTATAATAGAGCTGTCAGTCAGTGTTAGGAGATTGTGCGTGCTGTCTGCGTGCTCTGAACGCAGTATACACCGCTATATCCACCTATATAGCTAAATATCTTGCTCGTTTTAAATAGAGCTTGCAGTCAGCGGTAGGAGATTGTGCGTGCTGTCTGCGTGCTCTGAAAAAGACGGACGACAAAACAAATTATACAGGGGTGATAACCCTTCCCTATGTTTTCCAAAAAGCTTAAAAATAGTTTTTTTGACTGGAGCTACACTTTAAAAATGTACCAGTTGAAAATTACAAACAGATTCAACTTAACACAACAAACCTACACAGTCCCTGTCTTGTTTGCACCGCCTGTATACTGCTGTTCTGAGTATATAGGGCCTGGGGGCCACACGTATTTCCTTTTTTTAATATGGGTACGGGGTTCCCCTTAATATGCATACAAGACCCAAAAGGGGCTGGTAATGGGCAGGGAGGGCTACCCATGCCATGTTTCTCAATGATTTTCAACCATATTGCAGGAACCAGATATAACATTAAAACCGCAAGCAGTTTTAAATGGTGTTATTTCCGTTTAATGTCATTTTGTGCAGGGACTGTTCTAAACACGGGAAACACGTGGCACTTCACAGGCATACTACAGACACACCCCAGGCACCATATTTAAAGGAATATTTCACTTTTTTTTTTTCATTTTAATTGTCATTAAAATCAGTGCTCCCGCCAAAACGGCAGTTTTTAAAAGTTTTTTTTGCAGTAACCCATGTCCCCTGGGGCAGGAGGCAGGTCCCCAAACCCTTTTTAGGACAGTATCTTGCATATTAGCCGTTAAAATTAACACTTTTAATTTCGAACGTTCCAGTCCCATAGACTTCAATGGGGTTCTAACGTTCGTACGAATTTGGGGTCCGTTCGAAAGTTCTGGTGCGAACCGCACCGGGGGGTGTTCGGCTCATCCCTACTCACCACCACCAGGTCTCCCCCTCCCTCTGCACCTTTAGCCACTCACCACCACCAGCTCTCCTCTCCCTCTGCACCTTTAGCCACTCACCAACACCAGGTCTCCCCCCCTGCACCTTCAGCCACTCACCAACACCAGGTCTCCCCCTCCCTCTGCACCTTCAGCCACTCACCACCACCAGGTCTCCCCCTCCCTCTGCACCTTCAGCCACTCACCACCACCAGGTCTCCCCCTCCCTCTGTACCTTTAGCCACTCACCACCACCAGCTCTCCTCTTCTTCTGCACCTTTAGCCACTCACCACCACCAGGTCTCCCCCTCCCTCTGCACCTTCAGCCACTCACCACCACCAGGTCTCCCCCTCCCTCTGCACCTTCAGCCACTCACCATCACCAGGTCTCCCCCTCCCTCTGCACCTTCAGCCACTTACCACCACCAGGTCTCCCCCCCCTTCTGCACCTCCAGCCACTCACCACCAGGGCCATCTTTAATATTGATTGGACCCTGGACAAAACTTTTCTTGGGGCACCAGGTCTCCCCCTCCCTCTGCACCTTCAGCCACTCACCACCACCAGGTCCCCCCCTCTCATCTGCACCTTCAGCCACTCACCACCACCAGGTCTCCCCCTCCCTCTGCACCTTCAGCCACTTACCACCACCAGCTCTCCTCTCCCTCTGCATCTTTAGCCACTCACCAACACCAGGTCTCCCCCCTGCACCTTCAGCCACTCACCACCACCAGGTCTCCCCCTCCCTCTGCACCTTCAGCCACTCACCCCCACCAGGTCTCCCCCCCCCCCCTCTGCACCTTCAGCCACTCACCAACACCAGGTCTCCCCCTCCCTCTGCACCTTCAGCCACTCACCAACACCAGGTCTCCCCCTCCCTCTGCACCTTCAGCCACTCACCACCACCAGGTCTCCCCCCCCCCCCTCTGCACCTTCAGCCACTCACCACCAGGGCCATCTTTAATATTGATTGGACCCTGGACAAAACTTTTCTTGGCCCCCCCCCCCCCCCCATGCAGTTTTGCACTCCGCCTGCTCTGAGACATACAATAAATAGCAGGTAGACTCAAAATCAGTATAATGAATCAGATCAGGTGGCTATTGCAATTGGTTGCCAGAGGTTACAGTGTATCATTACCGCTCACTGACTGGTTGCTAGAGGTTACAGCACACATTACGGCTCACTGATTAGTTGCTAGAGGTTACAGCAAGTTATTTCTGCTTGTTGATTGGTTGCTAGAGATTACTGTGGATATGACCTCAGGGGGGCATGATATCAATGCTGCCAGTCGCCCCTATTTACATATGAATGCATCTGTTATTTACATATGAATGCTGGTAATTTACATGTAAACACAGGGTTTGCAGCTGAGTCATCTGTAAACAACAATAGGGCAGAGCTGGGCAGCATTAGTACCAGCACTTCACACTGAGATATTGGGACACAGCACAGGACTAAAACCTCAAGGGACGAGGGAATTTGCATGTAGATCAGGGCACTGGATGCATAGGTAGGGGGGCAGCGCCGTGCGCCCCTTACGGACGGGCCACCACTGGTTCTAGTCCTGGATCCCTATGGGCTTTCAGGTGGGTATTGCACTGGTAGGACGAAAGACGCTACAGTGGGTGCCGCCAATTCCATCGCGCTGGAAACACAATATCGGCGGCACCTACTGTAAAAATCCCATCGAATAGCAGAGGTGCCTAGTGTGGTGCGTCTAAGAATGGAATTGGTGTCCCTAAAGTTAGACAAACATCAAATAGGTAGATCTCCACCTATCAAAGATTGCCTACCTCTAGGTATTATACCACTTTGGCTGCAAAAGTGGAAATATACTGTACTTTAGGCATGATCTCATTGAACTGCCTGGGGGGAGGACGATTCCCATTCCCTTTCAGCCTTTCCCATTTATACTACCCACAACCCCCCCCATATGTCCACCCCCCCCCCCCCCCCCGCATCCAGGCACATTATTACTCTCCTGATTAGGGATGAGCCGAACACCCCCCTGTTCGGTTTGCACCAGAACCTGCGAACAGACCTAAACTTCGTGTGAATTTTGGAACCCTATTAAAGTCTATGGGACTCGAACGTTCACAATCTAAAGTGCTCATTTTAAAGGGTAATATGCAAGTTACTGTCCTAAAAAGTGTTTGGGGACCCGGGTCCTGCCCCAGGGGACATGGATCAATGCAAAAAAAAGTTTTAAAAACGGCCGTTTTTTCAGGAGCAGTGATTTTAATAATTAAAATGAAACAATAAAAGTGTAATATTCCTTTAAATGTCGTAGCTGGGGGGTATCTATAGTATGCCTGTGAAGGGGCGCATGTTTCTGGTGCTTAGAACTGTCCCTGCACAAAGTGTCATTTGTGCAGGAAAAAAAGTCTTTTAAAATCACTTGCGGCTAAATTGTCGGCTCCCGTAATACAGAGAACACTCAATGAGTGTTCTCTGTATTAGCCGACAATTCATTCATTCATTGATAAAAAAAAAAAAAAAAAAAAAAAAACGTGGAGGTTCCCCTAAATTCAATTACCAGGCCCTTCAGGTCTGACATGGATATTAAGGGGAACCCCGTGTCAAATTAAAAAAAAAATTGACGTGGGGGTCCCCCTAAATATCCATACCAGACCCTTCAGGTCTGATATGGATATTAAGGGGAACCCCTCATCAAATTAAAAAAAAAATTGACGTGGGGGTCCCCCTAAAAATCCATATCAGACCATTTATCCGAGCACGCAACATGGCAGGCCGCAGGAAAAGAGGGGGGGGACGAGAGAGCGGCCCCCCTCCCTCCTGAACCGTACCAGGCCACATACCCTCAACATTGGGAGGATGCTTTGGGGGTATGTGACCCCTCAAAGCACCTTGTCCCCATGTTGATGAGGACAAGGGCCTCATCCTCACAACCCTGGCCGGTGGTTGTGAGGGTCTGCGGGCGGGGGGCTTATCAGAATTTGGAAGCCACCTTTAACAAGGGGACCCCCAGATCCCGCCCCCCCCCTGTTTGAAATGGTAAGGGGGTACAAAAGTACCCCTACCATTTCACAAAGAAAGTGTAAAAATGGTTAAATAAGACAAACACACTTTTGAAAAATTCCTTTATTAAAAATAAAAAAAAGATTCCAGCGGTGCTAATCCACTCTTGCTATCCAGCGATGAATCTCCGGGGTCCAGCGATGGATGATCATATCCAGGGGGATCTCTCAGTCCAGCGCTGTCCATACATCCTTCTTCTGTCTCCACTGCGGAGACACTGCTGAGATCCCAGCGCTGACGTTTCTTATATTAGGAGGGCGGGGCCACCCGTCACCTGACCCCGCCCCCTCTGACGCTGGTGAAGGGAGCCAGGGGTTCACCAGTGACGTATGGGTGACCCCGCCCCCTCTGATGTAACGGAAACCTGCGTTTCCTGGCCCGCCCCCACACCATGGCAAATCATGACTCTGATCCAAGGAAAACTGGGTTCCATGCTCATGACACCCTGAGGGGACCTCACTCCAGGGAGCTACAGCACCCTGGTTGAGCAACACCAACCTATACCGCAGACCATACAGACCAAACATGTAGCAGATTTGCCTTTCTTTGCATAAGCAGAAAAAAATTATTCTGCATGATCTGAACTTCCCCCGGAGAAGGGGATCTTCCAGCATGCAATGGGTTCATTTCTGTCTCAGCATATGCTGCTGTTTTATTTATTTCCATGTCATAAAGAATTTGAAAATGAGTCAGTGTTATAAGCATGTGCATTGTGGGGTCTATTTTTTTAATTATTGCAATACAACATGAGGTCCATTCCTCTTTAATGCCAATCCATAAATAAGGCCGGGGGATAATGTCTCTTGGGGTAGTTACGGCTTATTTCACAATATTATATTCATTATGTCACCGCTGTTTATCCCTGTGATATCTGCCTGACTCCTAAGAGATATGAGATTATTCAGTAACTTGGGCTTATTGCATTTTTCAAACCTGAAAAGGGTGTGCGTTCGGGGGAAGGGGTATATATTGCTCTCTATAGCATTTTAAACGGGAGCAAAGCCCTTAAGCAAAATTGAAATAAATGATTCCCTCTTCTCTTTTTTCCCAGCGACATACCCCAGAGATGGACCAATCCTCGCTATATCCAGCTGTAAATAAGCTGTTTATTAAACATGACCCTCAATTTGACTTCTTTGATGTAAGCCGAGTGACTATGGAGGATGAATGGCCAATGCCTGCTGGGGAAATGCTAAGATGAGTCTATATTTGGAACTGATAAGCATGCAAGCATATACTGTGTATATATATATATATATATATATATATATATATATATATATATATATATATATATATATATATATATATAATTTATTTCCTTTTATTATTTGTATCTATTATTCTGTGCTGGTCAATTTTGACACTGAATGCAGGTTAAAATAGTGAAGATATATATATAGATATAGATATCAATCTATATATATATATATATATATATATAATATTATTATTATTATTATTATTATTATTATGCAGGTTTTATATAGCGCCAACAGTTTGTGTCAAAATTTGGAATAATTATACCCAAACCAAACTGCAGTTGAGGTGTAACATTAAATTTCACAACACATAGCGCGTGCTCTTCAGGAGCCAGGGCTAATATATATATATATATAGTTAAAAAAACTTTTGCAAATCATTAAAAAGCAATCAGATTTCAATAATCTAGGCAGCGCTCCAGTCAACATATCAAATTGACATACATGTACATAGTTAGTATATATACATTCCCATATACTCAAAGTAGTACTGCTAAAAGTTTCTCATACTACAACAGATGTACAGAGAGTCCTGCAGCCATACACCCCTGAAGGGGGGGGGGGTCAGCGGAGGGACGGCATGACAGGTGCAGGACAGCCCTGTCGCCATTTTAACTAGCAGCCCCGGGGCCGCTTTAAGAGGAGGGGTCAGGCGGAGCTGAGGGGCGGAGCTACGGCATGGTACGCGATAGCGGCGTACCATGCTTTCACTCGGAGAGCGGAGGAGGAAGCGATTGCACGCACCCTCCCACTCGGACCCAGAATTGGTTATGGCGGCAGATACTGAGGCGTTCCTCTCCCAACTGCGGCGGTGAACAGTCAGGGCACAGCATGGCTCCGCGAACAGATTGCGGCCATGGCGGCAGAGGGGGGGAGCACTGACGGCAGGGGAGCAGGGGCTACACCTCGGGCTCGGCTTTCCCGGCCGCCCGAGCGGTACAGCCCAGAGGCCGGCCCGGGTGGGCCTCAGCGTGCGGTGGCAGGCACTCCCAGGAGGGATGCGGGCTCAGAGTCGGATGGGCAGCGCCAGGATCCCACAGCTTCCACCCCGGGGGCCTACAGAGAGGAGTGGGGTGACGCGGAGAGGAGTGCGGAGGAGGGGCCAGGGCACGCCAGCGGGGGTGATGGACATGGCGCAGGGTTCGGCACCCCCTGCATGGCGCCGCTCCACAGGGCAGCCGTTGGGCACAGGGGGGGAGGATGGAGGAAGCCAGCCCGGACAGCTTGGGTCAAGACATGCAGCGGGTGGGGGACCCTCCAGTTGCCACGGCGCCCAGTCCCAGGCGCATGGGTAGCAGAGAACGTGTGAGTCAGGAGGCCGGGGCAGTCACCGCCGGGACGAGAGCAAGGAGGAGTCGGCTAGCCGGGAGGTGCAGGTCCCCTTCACAGATGCGGGAGAGCGGGGCTGGTGGTCGGGAGCAGAGGGCATCTCGTGTGCAGCACCGCAGACGCTTGGCCATGGAAGCTGGTCCATCAGTGAGTCGCACGCCACGCCAGGAACCACCGGTAGACAGCGGAAGATCCGAGGGCGAGTTGTCGGAGTCGGACGAACATGGCGAGGACGGTCGGTCGTCGGCGGTGGGTCCGCAGGAGGCGGCTGCGAGGTCCGGTCCTGGGCAGCCCGGTGAGTGTGATTCTTCTTTTTCTTCTTTGTTGCATGACTTGACGGGAGGGGGGGTAGCAAACCCGCGGAGAAGGGTGCGGACTGGCGGATGCGGCGAGGAGCGAAGTGTACGTATGCTTCGAGGGCCCGTTAGGCGCGCATCTCAAGCCGGAAGTGAAACTGAAAATATGGAAAGGTGAGTACGTCGAGCTCTTCACCCTGTTGCCACTAGAGAAGTTCAACCTGGACAGGTTGAAGCCCGAGGAGCGGAAGAAGGAGGATGAGGAGAAACGGCGCTATAGATTGATTCCGCGTACCTTTGCCAATTGGCTTCAGGCTTTTGCGATTCTGGCGAGCGTCGTGGGAGAGAAGACGCCGGAGCACTGTTCGGCGCTCTTTGTGTACTTGGAGTCCATCAGTGAGGCGCACAGGACATACAGAGGGACGGCGTGGCTCCGTTATGATGAACAATTTAGGCAGATGGTGGCAGTCCGACCGTCTCTTCGCTGGGATCATAAGGATATCAGCTTATGGATGAAGCTCATGACGGCAGCGCGGGCCCCAAGCCAGTTTTTTCAGCCGGGGGTTGGAGGTTCGACAACCTCGGGACAGCCGACCGAAAAACTTTGGGGTTTCTGTTGGCAATTTAATGAGGGGACGTGTAAGTTTGGGGCCACCTGCCCGTTCAAACACGCGTGCTCCGGATGCGCGGGATCTCACGCACTTGCCAAATGCTTTAAAAAAGGAAAAGGGCGTCCCGGAGATTCTGCGCACAAGAGGGACGACTCCGGTGCGGGTGGAAAGGATGTTACCTTTCCTCAATAGGTACCCCGACCGGGTGGGGGCCTGCTTGCTGGAGGATGGGTTTAGGTTTGGTTTTAAGATCCCTTGTTCACTGACCTCAGTGCCCCCTCTGGCAAAAAAATTGAAATCTGCGCTGCAGTATGCAGCAGTTGTTTAGGCGAAATTGGAGAAGGAGGTGGCATTGGGTCGAGATGCCTCTCCCGGACCTAGTGGTTTCCCTGCTGGGGGTGGTTCCTAGGAAAGAGCCGAATAAGTTCAAATTGATACATCACCTGTCCTTCCCGAAAGGGGGTTTGGTCAACGATGCCACTGCTCCGGAGGAGTGTGCGGTGACGTACACTTCCTTTGACGCGGCCGTTGCCTGGGTTCGGCGTTATGGCCGGGGGGCGCTGATGGCGAAGTCGGACATCGAATCGGCTTTCCGGCTTCTGCCGGTGCATCCAGAGAGTTTTCGACTACTGGGTTGTACCTGGGAGGGGGGGTTTTATGTGGACCGGTGCCTTCCGATGGGATGTTCGATTTCGTGCGCCTTCTTTGAACAGTTCAGTTCCTTCTTGGAATGGGCCGTCCGCGATGTGTCGGGTATCAACTCGGTTATCCATTATCTGCACGACTTCTTATGTGTGGGGCCGGCAGGGTCCAACGTTTGTTCGGTCCTTTTGGGTACGCTTCAACATCTTGCGGAGCGGTTCGGAGTCCCGTTGGCCCCCGAAAAGACGGAGGGTCCTACGGATTGTATCACGTTCATAGGGATCGTGATCGATTCTGAGAAGATGGAGTGCAGGTTGCCGCTGGACAAGCTAACAAGGCTTCAGGAGGAAATACGCGGGACGGTTGGATTGCGTAAGTTGCAACTACGTCGGTTGCAATCGTTGCTAGCGAAGCTGAACTTCGCCTGCCGGATCATGCCGATGGGGCATGTGTTTTGCTGCCGGCTGGCGGCCGCTACGGCGGGCATTTGTGCCCCGACCCATTTTGTGACACTCAGTCGGGACCTCCGGGAGGACCTGAGGGTGTGGCAGGGGTTCTTGGAGTCCTTTAACGGACGGGCCCTTTGGATGTCTGGGCCCATCAGTAACTGCGATCTGGAACTCTTCACGGATGCGGCTGGGTCCACGGGTTTCGGGGCCTTTTTTTAAGGGTCAATGGTGTGCGGCTCGCTGGCCATCAGAGTGGGCGGAGGCAGGACTGCTGAAGAACCTGGTTCTTTTGGAGCTGTTTCCCATTGTGGTGGCGGTTGAGATTTGGGGGGAGTCATTCCGTAACATGAAGGTGAGGTTTAACTGCGACAACCTGGGTGTGGTGCAGGTGGTCAATCGGCTGACAGCGGCCTCTGGGCCAGTTGTCAAGCTGTTGCTGCATCTAGTGCTACGGTGTTTGCAGGTTAATTCTTTCCTCTATGCTGTACATTTACCGGGGGTGGACAACACGGTTGCTGACGCTCTGTCTTGTTTTCAGTGGGACAAATTTCGGGGACTGGCACCGGAGGCGGAGCGTCATGGGATCGAATGCCCCAAGGGCCTGTGGGCCATAGCGCTGGAATAGCAGCTCAATGGATCAGGCAATCTGTGAGTAAGGCTACGTGGGGCGCCTACTCGAGGGTTTGGCAGGACTGGTCGGCTTGCCTGGAAGCGATTGGCATGGCCCCGGGCGATGCGGGCATGGCTCAGGCAGTGTTTTATTTTCTTAGCGGGGCTATGGAAAAAGGGGTTTCGGCGGCTTCAATTGACCGCAAACTGGCTGGGCTGGCATTTCTGTTTAAATGGCAGGGGAAGCGGGACCATACCAAGGAATTCTGGTTGAGACAAGCCGTCAAAGGTTACCGTCGGGCGCACAAGCAGAGGGACGGGAGGCATCCTGTCTCTTTTAAACCTCCTTTGCGGTTTGTGCCGGGCGGTGGGGAAGGTTTGCAGTTCGGATTACGAACTGACGCTGTTCCGGGTGGCATTCATTTTGGCCTTCTTTGGGGCGTTTAGGATCAGTGAGCTGGTCAGCCCGTCGAAACGGGTGGCTGGGGGGTTGACAAGGGAAGACGTTGAGATCGATCGTGACTTGGTTAGTATCCGGGTACGGCGGTCAAAGACTGATCAAATGGGTCGGGGGCTACTGGTGGAGGTGGTAAGGATCGGGGAATTCGATATCTGTCCGTTCAGGGCGGTGGAAAGGTTTTGGAACATGCGACCTCAGGTCGCAGGCCCCTTTTTGTTGCACTTGGGTGGCTCTTATCTTTCCAAGTTTCAGTTTATCGCTGTTTTTAAAAAATGTGTGGCGGAAGCGGGCTTTGACCCGAGGAATTTTTCCTCTCACTCCTTTAGGATTGGGGCGGCTACGGAAGCATCCAGGGCGGGTTTGAGTGATGAGGCTGTGAGGAGAATCGGGCGGTGGGATTCAGACAGATTTAAATTGTATGTCCGTCCGCAATGGTTGGCGTAAAGAGGGGAGTTGTACGCCTTTATTTGGGGGGTAGATGGGGTAATTGTCGTTTGGTTACGGTATGTTAATCCAATTTTTATCTGCAGATTATGGTGTGGGCCTGGTGTGGATCCTGGGCCATTCCTATGTTTTTTGGGGTGCGAAGAGAGCTGACATTCGGCCGAACGGCAGACAACTTCGCATACCCAGGCAGGAAGCACAGGTTCGCTGGATTGGGGTCCCTGGCATGAGATGGAACAGAGCCCTGGGCGAAGTTCACAGGTTTTCTCGCCTAGACAGGCCTCCAGATGTGTTGCTATTGCATGTGGGAGGAAATGACATGGGGGTCAGGTCCATGAGAGATCTCATCAGGGACATCAAATGCGACTTCTTGCGTTTGAAATCTGCATATCCTAACATGGTGTTGGTCTGGTCCGACATAGTGGGCAGGATGTCATGGAGGTGGGCTTTGTCCGATAAGAAGGTGGATCGGGCAAGGGTGAAGGTGAACAAGGAGGTCAGCAGATTCTTCATTAGAAACGGGGGCCTTGCCGTTAGGCACAGGGAGCTGGAAATAGACACCTGGCGTTATTTGAGGAGTGATGGTGTGCATTTAAATGAGGAGGGGACGGATCTGTGGGCCTTGGAGCTACAGGAGGGCATCCAGCGAGGGCTGCGTGTGTGGAGGTGCCTGCAAGGGTAAGGCTTTACCCCTTTCAGGCTGTGGCGGCGCTTGGGGATTTTTGAGTAGGAAAGGGGAGGTTTTCAGGTAGAAAAAACTGTTGTACCCATCCATGGGATGGGGGTGGTTAATGTACTTTCAGGTTAAAGTGGTTGTATGGTCAATTTTTTAACTTTTACCTACAGGAAAGCCTATAATTAGGCTTACCTGTAGGTAAAAAAAATATCTCCTAAACCTGTACGGTTTAGGAGATATTCCCCTCGGTATGCGCCGCTGACTGCAGCGGCGCATGCGCACAAGGGGTTTCTCGCCGTGAAAATCCGGCAGCGCTCGTCCGGCCGGACTGAAATCTCCCGCGCGCATGCGCGGGAGTGACGATACCGCGGCTCCGGCCACTCACAGCGCCGGAGCCGCGATACCCGGAAGAGACGCCGAGGGAGCATGTCAGCTCCCTCGCCGTGGATCGGGCCAGATGTCGGGGCCTCGTTCTAAGGTAAGTATTTCATAATGAGCTAGTATGCGGTGCATACTAGCTCATTATGCCTTTTGCTTTGCAGGTTTAAAAAAATAAATAATAATTTGCGGGTTTACTACCGCTTTAAGAGTTGTTAACCTGGAAGGGTTAAAAGGGGTAGGTCACTGCGATGGTTTGGGTATAGCCTCCGAGACAGGGGATTCCGTCTGGAGGTCAAGAGGTCAAAAGTGGGAAGTCATTCGCAGTGACCAGTATGTTGTTATGCTGGTACCCATGACCCGTTTAAAGGCTGGGAATGTTTACAATTGAAAGTTATTTATGTTATTTTATTAAACTATATACAGTGGTGTGAAAAAGTGTTTGCCCCCTTCCTCATTTCCTGTTCCTTTGCATGTTTGTCACACTTAAGTGTTTCGGAACATCAAACCAATTTAAACAATAGTCAAGGACAACACAAGTAAACACAAAATGCAATTTGTAAATGAAGGTGTTTATTATTAAAGGTGAAAAAAAATCCAAACCATCATGGCCCTGTGTGAAAAAGTGATTGCCCCCCTTGTTAAAACATACTATAACTGTGGTTGTCCACACCTGAGTTCAATTTCTCTAATCACACCCAGGCCTGATTATTGCCACACCTGCATCACTTAAATAGGAGCTGCTTGACACAGTAAGGTCCACCAGAAGATCCTTAAAAGCTACACATCATGCCGAGACCCAAAGAAATTCAGGAACAATTGAGAAAGAAAGTAATTGAGATCTATCAGTCTGGAAAGGGTTATAAAGCCATTTCCAAAGCTTTGGGAATCCAGCGAACCACAGTGAGAGCCATTATCCACAAATGGCGAAGACATGGAACAGTGGTGAACCTTCCCAGGAGTGGCCGGCCGCCCAAAATTACCCCAAGAGCGCAGCGACGACTCATCCAAGAGGTCACAAAAGACCCCACAACAACGTCCAAGGAACTGCAGGCCTCACTTGCCTCAGTTAAGGTCAGCGTTCATGCCTCCACCATTTGGAAAAGACTGGGCAAAAATGGCCTGCATGGCAGAGTTCCAAGGAGAAAACCACTGCTGAGCAAAAAGAGCATCAAAGCTCGTCTCAATTTCTCCACAACACATCTTGATGATCCCCAAGACTTTTGGGACAACATTCTGTGGACCGATGAGACAAAAGTGGAACTCTTTGGAAGGTGTGTGTCCAAGTATATCTGGCGTAGAAGGAACACTGCATTTCATAAAAAGAACATTATACCAACAGTAAAATATGGTGGTGGTAGTGTGATGGTCTGGGGCTGTTTTGCTGCTTCAGGACCTGGAAGACTTGCCGTGATAAAAGGAACTATGAATTCTGCTGTCTACCAAGAGATCCTGAAGGAGAATGTCCGACCATCTGTTTGTGTACTCAAGCTGAAACGAACTTGGGTTCTGCAGCAGGACAATGATCCTAAACACACCAGCAAGTCCACCACCGAATGGCTGAAGAAAAACAAAATGAAGACTTTGGAGTGGCCTAGCCAAAGTCCTGACCTGAATCCTATTGAGATGTTGTGGTATGACCTTAAAAAGGCCGTTCATGCTCGAAAACCCTCTAATGTAACTGAATTAGGACAATTCTGCAAAGATGAGTGGGCCAAAATTCCTCCAGGACGCTGTAAAAGCCTCATTGCACGTTATCGCAAACGCTTGGTTGCAGTTGTTGCTGGTAAGGGTGGCCCAACCAGTTATTAGGTTTAGGGGGCAATCACTTTTTCACACAGGGCCATGATGGTTTTGATTTTTTTTCACCTTTAATAATAAACACCTTCATTTACAAATTGCATTTTGTGTTTACTTGTGTTGTCCTTGACTATTGTTTAAATTGGTTTGATGTTCCGAAACACTTAAGTGTGACAAACATGCAAAGGAACAGGAAATGAGGAAGGGGGCAAACACTTTTTCACACCACTGTATATATTTTTGCTAATAAATTAAGGCCAGTTGGCCATTTACTCCATACCTTGTCCGTGGTTTATTAACCACTTGCTTATTGGGCACTTAAACCCCCCTCAGTCCCAGACCAGTTTTCAGCTTTCAGCGTTGATGCACTTTGAATGACAATTGCGCGGTCATACAACACTGTACCCAAATGACATTTTTATCATTTTTTTCCCACAAATAGAGCTTTCTTTTGGTGGTATTTAATTACAGCTCGGAGTTTTATTTTTTGCTAAACAAACAAAAAAAGATGCAAAAAAAAAAATCATGTTTAAAAGTTTGTTATAAAATTTTGCAAACGGGTCATTTTTCTCCTTCATTGAAGTGCGCTGATGAGGCGGCACTGATAGGCTGCACTGGTGGGCACTGATGGGCTGAATTGGTGGGCACTGATAGGCTGCATTGGTGGGCACTGATAGGCTGCACTGGTGGGCACTGATAGGCATAGTTAAGGCGGCACAAATAGGCACAGATAAGGCAGCACCGATGGGCACAGATAAGGCGGCACTGATGGGCAAAGATGGGCACATAAGATGGCACGGATGGGTGGCACAGATGGGTGGCACGGATGGGCACTGATAGGTACCACTGATAGATGGGACTGATGGGCACTGATAGGTGGCACTGATAGGTGGCTCTGATAGGTGGCACTGATAGGTGGCTCTGATAGGTGGCACTGCTGGGCACTGGTAGATGACACTGATGGGCACGGATATGTGGCACGGGTGCAGCACCTTTGTTAAGACAGATTGTGGGCACTGCTGGGTGGCACTGTGGGCACTGCTGGGTGGCACTGTGGGCACTGCTGGGTGGCACTGACGGGGGGCACTTACTTTTTTTATTGTTGCACTGGCAGGGGGCAGGTGGGCACTGACAGGGTTGCAGGTGGGCACTAGCAGTGCTGGCCATGATCGAGACTGATGTCCCGATCACGGCCGCGGGTGATCGGCTTTTATTTTTTCTCCTCGCGCTGACAGGGCGAGGAGGAATAATAGCCGATTACCGGCTCCGTTATATCACATGATCAGCTGTCATTGGCTGACAGCTGATCACGTGATAAGGGGTCGGGATCGACCCCTTGCACGGATCGGTGATCAGGCGAGTCTCGTAGACTCGCCGATCACAGAGCGCGCCGCGCGCGCCCCTCAGGGGGCGCGCAGGCCGCTCGTGCTCGGGACGACATCAATAGACGTAGTCCCGGAAAAGGAGATCCGCGCTGTAGCCGTCAATTGACTATAGCGCGGATCTCAAGTGGTTAAAGGTGGGGATCAGGTTTTGGAGGCGGGTGCCTGTCATGGGTGGGAGGTTACGGATACGCATTTAGGGGGGCTTAAGTCCTTACAAATGTCATGAAAATAGACCAAGTCCATGATAGAACTAGATAGGGTGAGTTTCGTGGGTATAGTAGATGATAAGTGCACTTCACACCAAAATCCTCCACACAGTGCTCCACACGTCCCCCTAAGGCAGGGATATGCAATTAGCGGACCTCCAGCTGTTGCAGAACTACAACTCCCATCAGGCATAGCAAGATTCTGACAGCCACAAGCATGGCTCGCAGAGGCAGAGGCATGATGGGACTTGTAGTTTTGCAACAGCTGGAGGTCCGCTAATTGCATATCCCTGCCCTAAGGGGTTAAACTCACCAGAAAGATGAGTTTAGGAAGCCTTACTCCACCACTCAGGTCAGCACCTCCACCTCTGGCTCAGATTTCGTTCATCCAAAATAGCAGCAGTACATAAAAAGGAAGTAAACAGACTCCACATCGAGTAGATACGTTTGTTTTGTTTTATTTGAGTAAAAAAGTTTTATCTTAACCAGTGTAGTAAACACAAAACACTGCCAGTTTTTCTTTAAACAGTGTGATAAACACAAATCACTGCTGGTCCCACAGACAATCGCACAGCCTGATGTAACTTGCGATTTAACACAACCCAGCTCCGATTGTATAGTCTGTTTAAACAATCCGTATTGCAGGAATGTACCTGAATCGGTTCTCCGTTCTCCACTACACTCCTCCGAATTTCTCCGCTGTGTTGCCTGGGACGCAGCGCATAGTACGCCACTTCCGGTCGCCGCAAAGCCATTCCCTGACCGGTTTCATCACTCGGACTTTGTCAAAGGGCGTGGCCTAGCGGCGTGGCGTTCCGGAATAAATAACAACTTGAACCCACCCTCTGGTTTCTAATTAGCCAATCACACCTTCCATTCAGTATAGCCAATAAGGCTCCGGAAAGGGCGAAAATGAACACTTGGCTTTCAGCGGACAATCCGTTTGTCAGTGTGCTAGTCCGGCGGTCTAAGCCCTTGTACACACGGTCGGACATTCCGACGGAAAATGTGCGATCGGACCGTGTTGTCGGATAATCCGACCGTGTGTGGGCTCCATCGGACTGTTTCCGTCGGAATATCCGATGGACCAAGTTTTCCAGCTTGGCTATAAAACTTTCTGACAACATGATCCGATCGGACTTTGACCGATCATGTGTAGAGAATTCCAATCGGACAAAGTGCCACGCATGCTCAGATCAAATTCCTACACCAAAGCTATTGGCTACTAGCCTGAACGTAGTCCCGTCATAACGAAATAATGTCATTACGTTCTGAACGATCGGATTGTCCGACAACTTCGTCCGACCGTGTGTATGCAACAGTTTCGGACAAAATCCGACGGATTTGGTTGTCGGAATGTCCGACCGTGTGTACAAGGGCTAAGAATGACGCATGCTCAGAAGCAAGTACGAGAAGGAAGCTATTGGCTACTGGCTATTGAACTTCCTTTTTCTAGTCCCGTCGTACGTGCTGTACGTCACCGCGTTAGAAAACGACGGACTTTCGGAGTGTCCGCGTGTGGCCAAGTCCATTCGTTAGAAAGTCCGGCGGATTGTTTGCCGGATTGTTTGCCGGACTAAGTCTGCCGGACAATTCGATCGTATGTACGCGGCATTAGATTATTGAAATCTGATTGCTTTTTAGGCTGGGTTCACACCGCTGCGGGGGGAGATCCGGATGTGATTCGCACAGCAAATCACATCCGATCTCCGTAGCACTGCGAGTTCAGCCATACAGATAGTATGGCTGAACTCGCAGCTGTCCCGCAGCAAACTCGCACAGGACCCTTTTTTGGGTCCGCAACGGAATCGGATCGCATGGGGGTTCACACCATGCGATCCGATTCCTGTGCGAGTCGGCAGATCGCACTGCGATATGCCGACGGATCTGGGGGTGTCATTGACATAACATTGATACCCCCAGCCGTCCGCATAGGGCAGTGTGAACTGCCGGCGGGAGGTATGCGATGCGGGAAAACGCCGCGGATTCGCGGCGTTCCCGCATCGCAATAGTGTGAACCTAGCCTTAATGATTTGCAAAAGTTTTTTTAATAATTTATATATTTACTTTACTAAGGTATATTTTTTAAAGTAGGTGCTGTTTTAGGTGCAAACCAATTATTATTATTTGAGTGTGATTCTTGAATCTATAGCGCTAAGGTGGGAGGAATTGAGTAGCGCATTCGTAATTTCTTCCCTTTGGTGTATATATATATATATATGTAGCGCCGGCTCCTGAAGAGCACGCGCTATGTGTTTTGAAATTTAATGTTACACCTGAACTGCAGTTTGGTTTGGGTATAATTATTCTGAATTTTGACCTCCGCATCAGTCTGACTGGACTACAGGGTGTTCAGCCTGGCCATAGGGGGTGCTGTCACTTCTGGCAGGCATGGAAACACAGTCTGGTTGGCTGCTTTAAGGTTACTTTCTCTCGGAGCCAGTAGGAGTGCCACTCTTGCTGTGCTTTCTGGGAGAGGGTACTTAAGATGCGGATGTCACTTGGTTCGGGGGTTCCGGTCCAGAAGTATGTTCTGACTCCATGGTCCTGGTCCTCCTGACCAGTCCCCAGGACGCCTATGGCCTGGGGTGCGGGTACACCCGACTTTATGTCTCGGGGGTTGGCTAGCCGGAGGCAAGGAAACTGAGGAAAGGATTTGGAGGTGGTCCTGTGCCGTCTCAGGTTGTGGAGAGGCCCAGCAACTTTGTAGTTATCCAGGGGAGGACTCTTCAGAAGAAGGCCACGTAAGGGTTGGCTTCTTAGCAAGAGTCTGGTAAAGCTGAAGGACCTAAGTAAATCCAATCTCGTGCATTATCGCCGGACCGGCTGCAAGATACTGGTACCACACGAGTGTTCTACAAGTAGTCAAGTTTCCTTGTTCATGTTCTACAACAACGTCTGTGGCAGAGACTTATTGCTGAGTGAAGCACCTTGTTGGCTGCTAGGCCTTGTGAGAGAGGGACTATCCAACCTGAGTGATCATCCAGCTGTGAATGGCTATTCTCTGGATTTATTCAAAGTAAGAAAGTTCTTTATTACTGACTTTGACACTAATGCCCCGTACACACGAGCGGACTTTTCGACATCAAAGGTCCGACGGAACGATTCCGGCGGACTATTCGATCGTGTGTGGGCTGCAGCGGACTTTTGATTTGCAAAAATCCGACAGACTTTAGAAATGGAACATGCTTCAAATTTTTCCGCCAGAACTCTGCCGGACCCAGAAATCCGCTCGTGTGTGTGCTAGTCTGACGGACTAAAACCGACGCTAGGGCAGCTCTTGGCTATTGGCTACTGGCTATGAACTACCTTATTCTAGTCCAGTCATACGTCATCACGGTCGAATCCGTCGGACTTTGGTGTGATTGTGTGTGGCCAAGTCCGTTCATTCGGAAAGTCCGTCAGAACTCTGTCAGAACTCCGTCGAAAGTCTGCCGGACTTAAGTCCTGTCGTGTGTACGCGGCATAAGAGTACCTGGACTTTTCACCTAACCCTCTGATCCTACACTAGAGATTGTTGTTGTTAACTACGTTTTAGCAAATAAAAATCCCTTTAAGCGGATCTGTCGCCAGTCTCGAAAGTTTCTGGGCCATCTACCACAGGAAACCCCTAGACACGAGGAGCGAGTGAGAGAAGGTAGCGGTAAGCCCATCAAACCAGCAGCTCCTTCGGGGGTCAGTGCTACATATATATATATATATACACACACACGCACACACACACACACACACACACACACACACACACACACACACACACACACACACACCCAAAAGTCTCCCAAAAGTAAGTACACCCCTCACATTTTTGTAAATATTTTCTTCTATCTTTTCATGTGACAACACTGAAGAAATGACACTTGTCTACAATGTAAAGTAGTGAGTGTACAGCTTGTATAACAGTGTAAATTTGCCGTCCCCTCAAAATAACTCAACACACAGCCATTAATGTCTAAACCGCTGGCGACAAAAGTGAGCGCACCCCTAAGGGAAAATGTCCAAATTGGGCCCAAAATTTCAATATTTTGTGTGGCCACCATTATTTTGCAGCACTGCCTTAACCCTCTTGGGCATGGAGGTCACCAGAGCTTCACAGGTTATTCTTTCTTTCTACTTGACTGGTATGTCTATTTTTACTTTGTCTCAATGATGCCCATTCCTATAACTGTGAATATGAATTTGATATGTGACTTTGTCTCGTTATAGAATAACAATATAGCAGTACTACTTCGTATGAAATTCCCCTGAAGAAAGGACTCTACACAGGTCCAGAAACGCGTTGGGCTCAGTATTGAAGGACCTGCATTTTTATATTTATATTTGTTATATGATTCTGTCTATGTTATACATGCAAATCTTTTTTTAGTGTTGTGTGCACCACATATTTTTATATTAATACATTTCTATGCCTTTTCTCATCAATTGTTGATCAGTTGCCTCAAAAGTCCCTTAGTATTCCTTGGGGGGGGGGGGGGGTACTCTTTTTATAATATTGTTCAATTTGGGATGTTGGCAACACATGGGTCTTCTCGGTTGGATTTCTATGAATCACCAGAGCTTCACAGGTTGCCACTGGAGTCCTCTTCCACTCCTCCATTATGGTGGATGTTGGAGACCTTGCGCTCCTCCACCATCCGTTTGAGGATGTCCCACAAATGCTCAATAGGGTTTAGGTCTGGAGACCTAAATAAAAAAGATAAAAAGCCTTCTGTGTGCAGCAGCCCTTCTCAGGCCCCCTAATACTTACCTGAGCCCCATCTCTGTCCAGACATGTCCACGAATGTCTCAGCCATCCGGGAGACACAACAACAGCGCCATTGGCTCTTGCTTCTGTCAATCAAAGTCAGTTAGCCAATCGGAAGAGAGAGGGGCTGGGCCAAGCCGCAGCACCGTGTCTGAATGGAGCTGCAGTTCGGCTTGGGTGCCCCTATAGCAAGCTGCTTGCTGTGGAGGCAGTCGACAGGTGGGAGGGGCCAGGAGCACAGAAGAAGGACCCGGGAAGAGGAGGATCGGGGGCTGCTCTGTGCAAATCCATTACACAGAGCAGGTAGGTATAACATGTTTGTTATTTTTATGGGAAAAAAAAAAACCTGAGACTTTACAATCGCTTTAAACTCTGCACGCTGGCCGAATGCACATATGTGGCCTGTCGGTGTGTGGGCCTTCACGCCAATTGGCTGCATATGTGGAGCCCTGTTTAAAACACTTACCGCGCTGAGAGCGTGCTCCCACCACAGTAGCCCTGCAGATAGTGTCCTGCCATCATATAGCGTCCCCCCCGTACTGCGCATGCACAGTACGGGGCGGAAGAAGCTTCGGAAAATCTCTGAAGCGGAACGGTGCCTGCGCCGTGAGTGGAGGTGGTAGCCCTACCATCCAAGCGGACATAGGGTTGTGAAAATTAGACGGCCCCTCGCGGGCGAGCTTCACTCACCACGCTTCGGGCTTGGCCTCGCTGCGCTCGGCTCTTTTTTATTCCTACTCTATGTCCACTTGGATGGTGGGGCTAGAACCTGGACTCACGACGCAGGCGCCGTTCATCCTCAGCTATTTTCGGAATCTGTGTTGCTGTGTTCTGCGCATGCGCAATACACAGTGGACACTATCTGATGGGGGACCTTATATGATGAGACACCGGCAGTTACCGAAAAGCTCCCGATGCATTCTAGCCACCGGGAGCTTTGCGATCATGTGACTGATGTAACAGCCAATCACGGCGCTCGCGTGACCCGAATGCCCGTCTCCACCTCCCGGTGGTTAGAACCCTTAAAGGGCCGGGAGGCGGCCAGCGGTAAGGGGTTAATATGCTAATTCAACTTTTAAATGGAACCTTTGCGAATGACGGAAAAACAAGTGACTTGCAGGTTTGCATGGCCGGTAAATCTTGTTGCGCCTATCTGCTATAGGTTGCAGCGTAGCTTCAGAAGAAGAGAGAACCATCAGCTTTGATGTATTTAACATTCTCTCTGAAATTATATGCGGGGGGTAATAGACTTGCAGTTATGTGAACGCTTGTTCTCACCGATGTGCGCTCCCGTGAAAGATACCGCCATGGAAAACGCAGAGCTCGCCGCTGAGAGTTGCCGGTTTATAGATATAATAAAATCGCACACTAAGTTGACATTTTATAAAGGGAGAAACTTCAAGAGGAGACTGCAAGAGGAAACATGTGACCTGGACCTCTATAACCACTATGATATATACAATGTATTCACTGCAATCAGAATGTATAAGTTGTATTCACTGCAATAGGAATATATACAATGTATTCACTGCAATAGGAATATATACAATGTATTTAATGCAATCAGAATATATACAATATATTCACTGCAATCAGAATATGTACAATGTATTCACTGCAATCAGAATATATACAATGTATTCACTGCAATCAAAATATATACAATGTATTCACTGCAATCAGAATATATACAATGTAGTCACTGCAATCAGAATATATACAATGTAGTCACTGCAATCAGAATGTATCCGATGGGGTTGATTTACTGAAGGCAAATAATCTGTGCACTTTGCAAGTGAAGTTGCTCCAGAGCTTAGTAAATGAGGGGAAGCTCTGCTGATTTCCATCATCCAATCATGGGCAAGCAAAGTTGAGTTTATTTTTATTTTTCTTGCATGTGATTGGGTATTCTTTGCAAAGTGACGCTTCATTTTACTTTCTAAGCTCTGGAGCAACAGCACTTGGAGAGTGATCAGTTTATTTGCCTTTAGTAAAACAACCCCAATGTATTCAGAATGTTGTTCATAGTATTGACAGTATGCACTAGGGAGGGGCAGAGGAGCTGGGACAGCATAGACAGTAATTAGACACTCCCAGAAAAAGATGACTGAGTTTTTTCTAGAGAATCAGCTGCTCCTGAAGTGGGAGAATTCCTTATCAAATGCAAAAAGAAGTGTTTATGAAAAAGAAAAAAAAAAAAAAAAAGGAAAAAACTGCAAGTCATTTAAAATGCTTGCTTTTTCTGTGTGTTTACCTGCATTTATTTAACTACTTCAATACTGGGCACGTTCACCCCTTTCCTGCCCAGGCCATTTTTTCAGCTTTCAGCGCTTACACTTTGATTGACAATTTTGCGGTCATACAACACTGTACTCATATGACATTTTTAATTCTTCTATTCACACAAATAGAGTTTTATTTTGGTGGTATTTAATCACTGCTGGGTTTTTTATTTTTAACTAAAAAAAAAAGACATTTTTTTTTTTTTTTTTTTAGTTTTTTTTTTTTGTTTCTCAGTAAATTTTGTAAATAGGTAATTTTTCTCCTTCACTGATGTGCGCTGATGAGGCTGCACTGGTGGGCACTGATAGGCACTGATGAGGTGGCACTTATGGACACTGATGAGAAAGCACTTATGGGCATTGATGAGGAGGTACTAATATGCCTCACTGATGGGCATTGATAGGTGGCACTTATATGCTGCACTAATGGGCACTGATGAGGCAGCACTTATGGGCACTGATGAGGAGGTACTAATATGCCGCACTGATGGGCATTGATAGGTCGCACTTATATGCTGCACTAATGGGCACTGATGAGGCAGCACTTATGGGCACTGATGAGGAGGTACTAATATGCCGCACTGATGGGCATTGATAGGTCGCACTTATATGCTGCACTAATGGGCACTGATGAGGCAGCACTTATGGGCACTGATGAGGAGGTACTAATATGCCGCACTGATGGGCATTGATAGGTGGCACTTATATACTGCACTAATGGGCACTGATGAGGCAGCACTTATGGGCACTGATGAGGAGGTACTAATATGCCGCACTGATGGGCATTGATAGGTCGCACTTATATGCTGCACTAATGGGCACTGATGAGGCAGCACTTATGGGCACTGATGAGGAGATACTAATATGCCACACTTTTTTAATTATTTTTTTTAAAGTTTTTTTTAGTTTCTGTCAGTAAATTTTGTAAATACGTTTTTCTCCTTCACGTATGTGCGCTGATGAGGCTGTATTGATGGGCACTGAGAGGCACTGATGAGGCGGCATTTATGGGCACTGATGAGGCAGCACTTACGGGCACTGATGAGGAGGTACTAATATGCCGCACTTACGGGCACTAATAGGTGACACTGATATGCTGCACTAGTGAGCACTGATGAGGTAGAACTTATGGGCACAGATGAGGCAGCACTTATGGGCAATGATGAGGCAGCTCTTATGGGCACTGATGAGGAGGTACTAATATGCTGCACTGATGGGTACTGATAGGTGGCACTGATAGGCCGCACTGGTGGGCAGCACTGATGAGAGGCACTGATGGGTATTTATGGGCAGCACTGATGAGCAGGCACTGATGGGCACTGAAAGGCTGCACTGACTGGCATTACTTATGGGTACTGATTGGTGGCACTAATGGGCACTGCTGGGTCTTTCCTGTAATCAGTGCCCTGATTACCTGCCCTGGTCTCCCCTGCGAGGAGATACCGCTGATCGGCATTTCTCGCCACGCACTCTGTCAGTGTGAGGCAAGGAGAGCCAATTAACGGCACTTCTGCGCTGCATTTATGTGTGACTGGCTATGATTGGACACAGCCGATCACATGGTTAAAGAGCCGTTGTAATGTCATATTTTGCTCCCCATCATAGAATGCTCCGGAAGTGACGCCATGCGTTCCAAATGATTTGCGACAATGCAGACCAGTGAAACCGTCAGATAATGTCAGAGAAGTGATGGGAGGTAATCCCCTCCCTGAGCCACAGTTACCTGCTCTCTCTCCGCCGCTCTCTGCTCTGTCTAAAGTTAATGTCACGATTACCTCCCCTCACTCCTGTGACATTATCTGACGGTTTCACTGAACTACATTGTCGGAAATCCTCTGGAACGCATGGTGCAAGCATTTGGAACGCATCGCGCATGCGCAGTGCAAAATTTCTGGCCGCAACGTCCCTTCCGGAGCATTCTATGATGGGGAGCAAAATATGACACTACACCGAGTCATCGGCTCTTTACAGAGATGGAGGTTGCGCTGTGTCCTAGGACATTTTTACTGAGCACTGGGAGTACAGCTATGGTTACAGTCCCGGTATTCTGACTAGACATGTTGTTTCTTTTCAGATCGATTTGTTAAGTTACTAGTTTTGTTTTATTGCATTCTTATATAAATTTGTTTTGTTTTATTTTGTAAGAGATAATGCTTTACTTTGCAAAAAGTACCCAATTGCATGCAAGGAGAAAAGAAAAAAGTCGGAGCTGGAGTCTATTTGCCTTTAGTAAACTAATCTCATTGTCCTGGAAAAGCATGCAGAGCAGGAAAGTCTGCAGAATTTACAACCATCTGCATGTGGCTCCGGAGGAGTGACTTGGAAGGTATTGAAGCCACTGGATGAACATGACAACCAGGGGACTCGTGTTCTGAGAAGGCAAGGAAGGCGATGGCAGCCTCGTTATGTACTGAGTACAGGTTTCCAATAACTTATCTAAGAAAAATTAAAGATAAGGATTTATGTCCAGCTTTATAAATGGTTCCCAATTAGATGATTCCAGAAACATCAATATTATTACCATCCTGGAAGACAGATTTGTGTCTGTGCTCCGATTGAGATCTTCCAGCAGAAATAATACATTGGGTTCCTCCATCTCTCTGATTACCAGCAGCCGGCACGGCTGTCTCATGTCCAAGTGGCAGACTATGTGACAGCGGGCAGGAATATTGAAGCTTCCATCTCCCACCTCCTCCGTCATTCATTCCTATTAAATAGAAATCACTCTGAAGCGTCTTCTGATGGAGCCTCTCCCGGATCTGATGATCGACGTTCTCCGTACACAACCCAGAGCCAAGTTGGAAACGATAAAGTAACTGGAGACAGACAATTCGTTTTTTTTTGCACACTAAATAAATTAACATAAAATCAGTCCTCTAATGGAAGATAAATTCTGCCAGAAATGAGCTTGTGTATAATACAGAGGATCCATCACTGACCAGCATCTGTCTCTACCAGCCTTTCCCAAACTTTTCTGCTCAGAGGAACCCTTGAAATAACGATTAGCCCTTGTACACACGGTCGGAGATTCCGACAACCAAATCCGTCGGATTTTGTCTGAAACTGTTGTAAACACACGGTCAGACAAAGTTGTCGGAAATTCCGATCGTTCAGAACGTGATGACGTTATTTCGTTACGACGGGACTACGTTCATGCTAGTAGCCAATAGCTTTGTTGTAGGAATTTGATCTGAGCATGCGTGGATCGGAGTATGTCCGATCGGAGCATTTTGTCGGAAAATATTTCCGGCAAGTTGGAAAATTTGGTCCGACAGATATTCCGCCGGAAACAGTCCGATGCAGACCACACACAGTCGGAATATCCGACAAAACGCTCCGATCGGACACATTCTGACGGAATCTCCGACCGTGTGTACAAGGGCTTAGACTTCAAAGAACCCCTAAAAACAATTATACTGTATCTATGGCTCAACGTACTTGATTAGTAACTTATTTATAATATAAGCACAGATAATAGAACAAAGAATGTGGTGTTTATTTGTTTTTTGGCAATAATAAGGAAATTAACAACTTCAGCCCCGGAAGATTTTACCCCCTTCCTGACCAGAGCACTTTTTTTACAATTTGGCACTGCGGCGCTGTAACTGACAATTGCACAATTGCGTCGCGCGGCGCTGTACTCAAAATCAATCCCAGATATCAATTGTTTCCAACCACAAAGATGGCTGAGGTCAGCGCATCTAGCGTTTTGTGATATCAGATTTCCACCCTACGTGGCGTTTCGTCCAGTAGGAACGATGTCAGGGACACCCCACACATCGACTGTGGCCATCTTTGAAGCCGTTGAAGCAGCTGATGACGGAGAATCTTGTCTCCTGGTACTGCTGGACCTCAGTGCAGCGTTCGACACAGTGGACCACAATACTCTTCTCATCTGCTTCAAAGAAGTAGCAGGCGTTACAGATTCAGATCTACCATGGTTCACTTCCTTCTTGGGAAATCGTTCACAGACAGTGAAACTAGGAGCCTTCACCTCTGAAACTCAGGCAATTTCTTATGGAGTCCCTCGAGGTTCACCCTTATCACTGGTGCTCTTCAACATCTACATCCGTCCACTCTTCCAAATGATCAGCAAATCAGATCTATGCTTCCATTCATAAGCTGACGACACTCAACTTTACTTCCTCATCACCGGACAAAAAGACAAATATCAGAAACTAGAAAAATGCCTCACATTGATAGATGATTGGATGACCACTAGCTCCCTCAAACTCAATGGATCGAAAACAGAGCTTCTGCTCCTCAATGCAAATTAAAATACAAAAACGTAGACCCCCTGGACACCACCCACCATCCTTGGACAGACCATCCTTCCAAACACCAAAGCCAAAAGTCTCTGAGACATATTTGGCTCAGAGATGTCTATGGATGTACAAATAGGATCAGTAGACAGCGGATCCCATCATCTTCTCCGCCTGCTACGCAGACTCATCCCCTTCATTCCAGAAAAGGAGAAAGCGGTAGTAGTTGGAACAATCATCAATTCGCGACTCAACTACGCAAATTCCCTCTACATAGGACTACCTAATTACCAGATTGCATGCCTACAAGTCGTCCAAAACACAGCAGTAAGACTAGTCACGGGAAAGACCCGTAGGAATCCATCTCCCCATCCCTAAGGACCCTACATTGGCTAACGGTAAAGGATAGGATCACATTTAAGACCCCCTGCCTCACACACAAATGCACACAAAGAAAAGCTCCTCAATACCTATATGACAAAATAAGACACTACATACCCAATCACAGCCTCTGATCAACAAACCAAAACCACCTCCTCATCTCCAAGTCCCGCTACAAATAAAAGGGAGAACGAAGATTCGCAGTCCAAGGACCACGGCTATGGAACGCTCTACCCACGAACATCCGCATGGAAGAAAACCATTGGGCCTTCAGAAAAAACCTCAAGACCTACCTCTTCTAAGAAGCAGGACAACATAGGAAAGACCAAGCCCCTTGAGGCGATTCAGTTTGCATTTGCAGCGCTATACAAATCATTCATTCATTCATTCATCTTTATGGTTGGAAACAATTGACACCTGGGATTGATTTTAGTTCCTGACATGCCTGTTTTTATTGATCAAATGTGAGTATTCTGATATGGAATAAATTCACCCTGATTTTATATGCTACACCACGAGGAGTTGCTTTCTTCTTTAATACATAAACCTGCGGATCCATTATTTATTAGGACTATACAAGATCCAGCCATCTGTCTCTTAGGTGGAGTGGAGTTGTGATATTTTGGATATATTATGCTCATCTGACCACCTATAATATAGTGGTCCATTGCCTGTGGTAAGAGGCCCGGTTTGTTGGTGTTCTGTGGAGGATACTTTTGGTTCACCCTATTTTTGTCCTGTATACACCATTGGTGGTTCCAGTCTTTTCTGAATACGGACTCTTCAGGCCACATTACAGTGGACTTTTTTGCATATTTTCATGTTTTTAGCGCTGCATATACCTATCTTTCTATAATTTATTGTCACCAACAATTTATGTCAGCTGCTTTATAACTGTTTTAGCACAGTGATTCATTTTTATCTAATGTACTGAACATGATTGTGCCTGAACGTGCCATACAGGTCTGCTTTGCACTGTGTGTGTATGTGTGTGGGTGGGTGGTGGGGGGGGTCGGCAAGTGGTATGCATACATTAAGGTAAAAAATCTTCCAATATCAGTTTCCTCCCTCCAGTCCCTCCCCCCCCCCCCCCTTTAACACTTACTTGGATCAACTTGCGATCCAGCGCTGTGTCCTGCAGCTCCCTCTTCTCACAGGACAGAGAGGTAGCAGAGGGAGCCATTGGCTCCTGCTGCTGTCAATGCAATCTTTTGAGGAAGGAGGGGGGGGGGGTAGAGCCATGCTGTGTGTGTCTATGGACTCACACAGCCCAGCTCGTAAGCATGCCTGTACGAGTGCCCTAATAGCACACATTATGCAATTGAAGGCACATAAAGAAGAGGGGGAGCAGAGAGTGCTGGTGGGGGGACCCTAGAAGAAAATGTAAGGGGCCACTTTATGCAATACTATAGCACAAGGCAGTCAAGTATAACATGTTTATTATTTTAAGAAAAAAACAATGATGGTTTTACAATTGTTTTAAATTATAATTGTCGCAGCAGTGGGCTTTGAGGTTTTTGAAGACTTTGGGAGACCATTGAGCCCTAAGTTTGAACTGGGTTCAAAAGACACCTTCACATTTGTGGCAACAAAGCAGAGCTAATATTGTAACTGTGAAGGAAAAGGATTAGGTCAGTCGGTTCTCCTTGGTAATAAATGATAGGATATCCTCTATCTGCAGAATTCACATGGAATCCTGCCTGTAGCAGGCCAATGGAAGGCAGAGGAACGGTAAACAAGTACAGTAAAATATTGTTATAAAAGATCTTTTAATGATACAGAAAGTATTGTTCTGCTGGAAATAAAAATACTAGCCGACGGTGATGGAGGGGGAGACGGAACAGCCGGGTTCTTGTCTGTTCATCATTGCACATTAATAGAAGTCAGTCTTTGATCTCGCCTTCATCTCTACACATATACCCACAGTAGGCTTCTGCCCAAGGGCACTGCAAGCTGGGAAGACGGTTTCTCCTGCGGAGTCTTTTTTTGTGTTGTTTATTTTTAGTTTCCTTTTATCATCACAGAAAATTTAACTGAGAAAAGTAGAAGATGTAATGATGTGTTTCTTTCCTGATAAGAATTTAAAGGCAAACTCCGCTTTGAGTAAAACCGGCCATTGATGGATTGAGAATCAGCTATTTCAACAGGGACTGGCCGAATTTCGATCCGTCTCGGGGCAGGCTAGTTGTACCGAAGTCGATTTCTTAATCCCCCCCTCTCCCGCTGTCTAAACACAATGAGGTTGATTTTTCTAAAGGCAAATAGACCGTGTACTTTGCAACTGCAGTTGCACCAGAGCTTAGTAAATGAGCAGAAGCTCTGTTGACTTCCATCATCCAATCACGTGCAAGAAGCAAACATGCTGTTTTTTTTTTTTTCCTTGTACAGTGGAACCTCGGATTACGAGCATAATCTGTTCCAGGAGAATGCTTGTAATCCAAAGCACTCACATATTAAAGCGAGTTTCCCCATAGAAGTCAATGGAAGCAAAGATAATCTGTTCCGCATTGACTTCTATTGCATGCAATACCGCATGTGGTCAGAGGTGGGGGGGCACCGGAGAGCCTCGGAAATACTCGAGGACAGCTCGGCTAAACTTGGAAAGGCTCTGAATTTCAGAGTGTTTCCAAGTATTGCCGAGTATTTCCGAATGGCTCCGAACCATTCCGAGTGTCATCGGCACACCAGCCCCTCAGCCATATGCGGTACTGCACAGCCCATTAGCTTGAATTCTGCTAATTTTGCAAGAAAAACACTCGAAAACCGAGTATACATTTTTTTAAAAAAGTTGCTCGTCTTTCAAAATGCTCGTTAACCGCGTTACTCGTTAACCAAGGTTCCACTGTATGTGATTGGGTACTCTTTGCAAAGTAAAGCTTTATTTACGGAGCTCTGGGCAACTGCACTTGCAGAAAGTGCACAGTATATTGGCCTTTAGTAAATCAACCCCATAGCTTCTCTTTGCAAAGAATACCCAATCACGTGCAAGCAAAGTTAAAAAAAAAAAACTGTGTTTTTGCTTGCACACGATTGGATAACGGAATCAGCAGAGCTTCTGCTCATTTACTAAGCTCTGGAGGAACTGCTCTTGCAGAGTGCAATCGCATTTGCAAAGTGCACAGTCTATTTGCCTTTAGTAAATCAACCCCCTATGTATCACCTTCCAAGCCACCTTCTGGGCACACCATCCCAGGGATTGGCTAGGCTATGGCAAATATATCCTCTGGAAGCTTCATCCAGAGGCAGGGGGAAGCAATCAAACTCCCAGCCTGTGAAACCCTGAACAGACCAGAACAAACAATCACTGCTCCCTTGATTACAGAAGGACCCAAAAACTATATTTCCATAGCCTCCTTCGTTGGAAGGATGCTGCACAAGAAGAATAAACCTCAGATTTAAAGTATATGGTCATGAAGTTAAGAAGTTAAAGGAGTTGTAAAGGCACAAGGTTGCATTCTGTGCACAAGGGTAAAAAACCTTCTGTGTGCATAAGCCCCCCTAAGCCCCTGTACACACGGTCGGAGATTTTGCCAACCAAATCCGTCGGATTTTGCCCGTCGGATTTAGTCCGACGAATTGTGTCCGAAACTGTTGCATACACACGGTCGGGCCAAGTTGGTGAAAAATCCGATCTTTCAGAACGTGATGACGTAATTTCGTTACGATGGGACTACGTTCAGGCTAGTAGCCAATAGCTTTGATGTAGGAATTTGATCTGAGCATGCGTGGCACTTGGTCCGATGAAAATGCTCTACAGATGATCGGATTAGGTCCGTCCGGCCCAGTTGGTCGGGAAATATTTACAACATGTTGGAAAATTGGGTCGGACGGAGATTCGGACAGAATCAGCCCGATGCATACCACACACAGTCGGATTATCTGACGACACGGTCCGATAAGACTCATTCCGACAGATTCTCCGACCGTGTGTACAAGGGCTAATACTTACTTGAGCCCCCTCTCGATTCAGTGATGCCTTTCCTCTCTGGGGATTCACACTCCTGATTGGCTTTTGGCAGCAGTGTTGGCTCCCACTGCTGCAATCACAGCCAGTGAGTAGGGTGACCACATTTCCAAACTGACATTCAGGGACATTTTTTATTGCCCCCACTTGTCAGCTTCATTTTTTTTATTGCCCCCACTTGTCAGCCTCATTTTTTTTTATTGCCCCCCCCCCCACTTGTCAGCCTCATTTTTTTATTGCCCCCCCACTTGTCAGCCTCATTCTTTTTAATTGCCCCCCCACTTGTCAGCCTAATTTTTTATTGCCCCCCAGGGCAGGCTCCACTTTGTCAGCCTAATGTATTATTGTACTGCCCTCAGCCCCAGTGCCCCGACTTGTCACCTGACCTGCTTTATTTATTTTTTTCCAAATTTTTGGTCTTTTTTTTTTTGTAAAAAATAAAAAACCCAGCAGTGATTAAATACCACAAGTTCTATTTCACATGGTTACAGTGTTGCACGGCCGGGCGATTTTCATTCAAAATGTGACAGCGCTGAAAGCTGAAAATTGGCCTGGGCAGGAGAGGGGGGGGGGGAGTGGTTAAAAAAAACAAAAAGAGACGAAATCAAACAAAAGCTTTAATATCGCTTTAAAATAAGCCAACCATGGAGACAAATAGACTTGTGTCCGTCATCCCTCATTGAAGATTCTGCACGATCGGAGGTCCCTCTGAGATTTTCCCTGGCAGCCTATGAGCTCCCTAAACACATTTATTTTTCTCCCCCAGAGCTATTCAGCGCGCAGCTATCTGTTACATCTTTAATTAAATATACACACATTGTGAATGGAAACATGTTCAACAAGGAGTGCCGATGGCTCAGAAGATAATCTGCTATTGGAGGACTTCTGATTGGGTGCAAATGAACCATCTCAGGGTTAATCTGCTCATTTACATTCCCCAAAGTTATTGGAATCATTTGTATGTATACTATTAGGACGAAACTCTGGATACTTGGAGGTCACATCTACCTAATGACCACAACTCTACGGAAACCCTCTACATGTCGGAATTCAGGTCATTCCAGTGAAGGTTACTGTTATGCCGCGTAGACACACGACTGGACTTTTCGACGGACTAGGTCCAACGGAACGAATCCATTAGGACAATTCGACTGTGTGTGGGCTCCATCGGACCTTTGCTGTCCAAAAATCTGACGGAATTTAGAAATAGAACATGCTTCAAATCTTTACGAGGGACTCGAGTCCAGTCGAAAAATCAGTTCGTGTGTGTGCCAGTCTGACGGACAAAAACCAACTCTAGGGCAGCTATTGGCTACTGACTATGAACTTCCTTATTCTAGTCCGGTCATCACGGTCGAATCCGTCGGACTTTGGTGTGATTGTGTGTGGCCAATAGGGATGAGCCGAACACCCCCCTGTTCGGTTCGCACCAGAACCTGCGAACAGACCTAAACTTCGTGTGAACTTTGGAACCCTATTAAAGTCTATGGGACTCGAACGTTCACAATCTAAAGTGCTCATTTTAAAGGGTAATATGCAAGTTACTGTCCTAAAAAGTGTTTGGGGACCCGGGTCCTGCCCCAGGGGACATGGATCAATGCAAAAAAAAGTTTTAAAAATGGCCGTTTTTTCAGGAGCAGTGATTTTAATAATGATTAAAGTGAAACAATAAAAGTGTAATATTCCTTTAAATTTCATAGCTGGGGGGTATCTATAGTATGCCTGTGAATGGGGCACATGTTTCCTGTGCTTAGAACTGTCCCTGCACAAAGTGTCATTTGTGCAGGAAAAAAAGTCTTTTAAAATCACTTGCGGCTAAATTGTTGGCTCCCGTAATACAGAGAACACTCAATGAGTGTTCTCTGTATTAGCCGACAATTCATTCATTCATTGATAAAATTTAAAAAAAAAAAAAAAAGCGTGGGGGTTCCCCTAAATTCATTTACCAGGCCCTTCAGGTCTGACATGGATATTAAGGGGAACCCCGTGTCAAATTTAAAAACATTTTTTACGTGGGGGTCCCCCTAAATATCCATACCAGGCCCTTCAGGTCTGATATGGATATTAAGGGGAACCCCGCATCAAATTTAAGAAAAAAATTGACGTGGGGGACCCCCTAAAAATCCATACCAGACCCTTTATCCGAGCACGCAACCTGGCAGGCCGCAGGAAAAGAGGAGGGGACGAGAGAGCGGCCCCCCCTCCCTCCTGAACCGTACCAGGCCACATACCCTCAACATTGGGAGGATGCTTTGGGGGTCTGTGACCCCCTCAAAGCACCTTGTCCCCATGTTGATGAGGACAAGGGCCTCATCCTCACAACCCTGGCCGGTGGTTGTGAGGATCTGCGGGCGGGGGGCTTATCAGAATCTGGAAGCCCCCATTAACAAGGGGACCCCCAGATCCCGCCCCCCCCCCCTGTTTGAAATGGTAAGGGGGTACAAAAGTACCCCTACCATTTCACAAAGAAAGTGTCAAAATGGTTAAATAAGACAAACACACTTTTGAAAAATTACTTTATTAAAAATAAAAAAAATAAAAAAAAGATTCCAGCGGTGCTAATCCACTCTTGCTATCCAGCGACGAATCTCCGGGGTCCAGCGATGGATGATCATATCCAGCGATGGGGGATCTCTCAGTCCAGCGCTGTCCATACATCCTTCTTCTGTCTCCACTGCGGAGACTGCGGAGATCCCAGCGCTGACGTTTCTTATATTAGGAGGGCGGGGCCACTCGTCACCTGATCCCGCCCCCTCTGACGCTGGTGAAGGGAGCCAGGGGTTCCCCAGTGACGTATGGGTGACCCCGCCCCCTCTGATGTAGCGGAAACCTCCGTTACATCAGAGGGGGCGGGGTCACCCACACGTCACTGCGGAACCCCTGGCTTCCCTCTCCAGCGTCAGAGGGGCGGGGTCAGGTGACGGGTGGCCCCGCCCTCCTAATATAAGAAACGTCAGCGCTGGGATCTCCGCAGTCTCCGCAGTGGAGACAGATGAAGGATGTATGGACAGCGCTGGACTGAGAGATCCCCCGTCGCTGGATATGATCATCCATCGCTGGTCCCCGGAGATCCGTCGCTGGATAGCAAGAGTGGATTAGCACCGCTGGAATCTTTTTTTTATTTTTTTTATTTTTAATAAAGGAATTTTTCAAAAGTGTGTTTGTCTTATTTAACCATTTTGACACTTCCTTTGTGAAAGGGTAGGGGTAAGTACCCCCTAACCATTTCAAACAGGGGGGGGCGGGATCTGGGGGTCCCCTTGTTAAAGGGGGCTTCCAGATTCTGATAAGCCCCCCAGACCCTCACAACCACTGGCCAGGGTTGTGAGGATGAGGCCCTTGTCCTCATCAACATGGGGACAAGGTGCTTTGAGGGGTCACAGACCCCCAAAGCATCCTCCCAATGTTGAGGGTATGTGGCCTGGTACGGTTCAGGAGGGAGGGGGGGCCGCTCTCTCGCCCCCCCCCTCTTTTCCTGCGGCCTGCCAGGTTGCGTGCTCGGATAAAGGGTCTGGTATGGATTTTTAGGGGGACCCCACGTCAATTTTTTTCTTAAATTTGATGCGGGGTTCCCCTTAATATCCATATCAGACCTGAAGGGTCTGGTATGGATATTTAGGGGGACCCCCACGTCAATTTTTTTTTTTATTTGACACGGGGTTCCCCTTAATATCCATGTCAGACCTGAAGGGCCTGGTAATTGAATTTAGGGGAACCCCCACGCTTTTTTTTTTTTTTTATCAATGAATGAATGAATTGTCGGCTAATACAGAGAACACTCATTGAGTGTTCTCTGTATTACGGGGAGCCGACAATTTAGCCGCAAGTGATTTTAAAAGACTTTTTTTACTGCACAAATGACACTTTGTGCAGGGACAGTTCTAAGCACGGGAAACATGCGCCCCTTCACAGGCATACTATAGATACCCCCCAGCTACGAAATTTAAAGGAATATTACACTTTTATTGTTTCACTTTAATCATTATTAAAATCAATGCTCCTGAAAAAATGTCCGTTTTTAAAACTTTTTTTTGCATTGATCCATGTCCCCTGGGGCAGGACCCGGGTCCCCTAACACTTTTTAGGACAGTAACCTGCATATTACCCTTTAAAATGAGCACTTTAGATTTCTCCCATAGACTTGTATAGGGTGTTCCGGCTTTTCGAATTTGCTGCGAACAGCCCAAATTGTTCACTGTTCGCTGAACAGGCGAACAGGCAATGTTCGAGTAGAACATGAGTTCAACTCGAACTCGAAGCTCATCACTAGTGGCCAAGTCCGTTCGTTCGGAAAGTCCATCGGAACTCCGCCGAAAGCCCGTCGGGAAGACTGTCGGACCTAGTCTGCCAGAAAGTCCATTCGTGTGTACGTGGCGTTAGGTGTATGTGCAGCCAAAACATACTTTTTGTAACTTTGGATAGAGTATGGATGGGTTAAAACCACGTTTGTGTTATTTTTGACTGTCTTCAAGTCTTGGAGGTGCAACAGGAAGCGAGAGTAATCTCCCCAAAATGAAAGGACTTTCCATCTCAGCCCGTTGTCTTTCCCCTTTTGTATCCTGTCTTACCCCAATAGATTGTAATCGCTTCCTCCTTCTGTATCCTCCCTTTTACTCTACTAGATTGTAAGTCTTTCCACCTTTTGTATCCTTCCTTATTACTTTTTAGAATGTAAGCTCTTTTGCTTTATGCACCGTCCCTTGTACAAAGATTCTCAACCACCGGGCTGTGCTCCATGGACAAGCTGTGGTTTCCTTTCTCCTGGTCCTCCAGCCAGTTCCAGATCCCCTAACTAGACATGTGCAATTTTTTTTATTTCCAAATTAATTTTTTAACTAATTTAGACAAATTCATTAATTCAGAATTTTTAACGAATTAACGAATTTAACGAATTCTTCTGAACATTCGAAAATTCAGAAATTTGAAATTCCGAAAACTCCAAAATTTGAAAATCTGAAATAGTAACTAACTAATGATAACTTAACTATTACTAACTATTAAATTATAGGAATTGGAATTTCCTTTCAAATTTGGCTCAAATTCGAATACGAATTCATCCGAAGTTACAAATGATCTGAAATAACGAATGGAGCATCTAAATGAAAGGTACGTAACGCATTAATAATAATAAATAACAATCATAATAATTAAAACTTTTTATTATTATTTATTATTAATTTGTTCTGTTCCATTTGTTTAGCCGCGGCATTCGTTATTTCGTGCCTTTCTGCCAGGCTTGTTGTGAATCGCCAAACTTTAACTTTAACCACTTGCTTACCGGGCTCCTAAACCCCCCCCCCCCCCCCCCCCCTGCCCAGACCAATTTTCAGCTTTCAGCGCTGTCACACTTTGAATGACAATTGGGCAGTCATACAACGCTGTACACAAATTACATTTGTATCATTTTTTCCCCACAAATAGAGCTTTCTTTTGGTGGTATATGATCACCTCTGGGTTTTTTATTTTTTGTTAAAAAAAAATTAAAAATACCAAACCGTTTTTTAAGATTTTGTTAATAAATTTTGCAAACGGGTAATTTTTCTCCTTCATTGATGTACACTGATGAGGCTACACTGATGGGCACTGATAGGCACAGATAGGCTGCATTGATGGGCACTGATAAGGCGACACTGATGGGCACTGATAAGGCGGGACTGGTGGGCACTGATGGGTGGCACTGATGGGCGGGACTGAAGGGCATTGATAGGTGGCACTGAAGGGCACTAATAGGTGGCACTGATAGCTGCCACTGATAGGCACTGAAGGGTGGCAGTGATGGGCACTGATCGGCTCTGGTAGGAGACACTGATAGGCAGGACTGCTAGGTGGCACTGATGAGGCACTGATTGGCACCACTCATGGGCATTAATAGGTGCCACTCTTGAGCACTGTGGACACTGATTGGTGGGCACTGATTCATGGCACTGGCAGGCGGTACTGTTGGGCACATATGAGGAGGCTTCGCCTCTTCCTCTTCGGGACTGATGTCCCTTCAACAGAAGCCGGTGATCGACTTTTTTTGTCAGCGCGAGAAGAAAAAAAAACGATCTTCTGTTTACATCACATGATCAGCTGTCATTGGCTTACAGCTAATCACGTGGCAAGGGATCAGGATTAACCCCTTACTCCGATCTGTGATCACCTGAGTCTCATTGACTTGGGTGATCACAGCACGTGCCCTTCAGGGGGGTGTGGTGAGCGAGCAAAGGGGAGGACATCTATTGACGCCCTCCCTGAAAAGCAGATCTGCGCTGTAGCCGCCATTCGGCTATATCGCGGATCTGAAGGAGTTAATACAAGTTCTGTTTTCTGCAACTGGAGTCGGAGTGTTTACTGCCACTGCACCAAGCTGCCCCTCCCCACACCCCCACAGGGACACCCAGTCCTATGCCGTCCAGCATAAGAATAGATTATTTGCATCCCTATACTTTTATTGTGTGAAAATAAACTTTATTGTTGGGACATGGAAGGCTTTGGAAGAATCTACCAGCCCCTGGTCTCAAAAAGGTTGAAAATCACTGCCCTGGTAGACTGTATGGATGCTCCTCCACCTTCTCTATCTTCTCACACACCCTCATTGATTGCAAGCTCCTCTACCTTCTGCATCCTCCCCTTATACCCTAATGCCACGTACACACGATCTGAATTTTGATCGGAAAAATCTCCAATGGTTTTCCTGATGGAATTCCGCTCAAGCTGTCTCGCCTACACACGGTCACACCAAATTCCGAGCGTCAAGAACGCAGTGACGTACAACACGTACGACGGGACTAGGAAAAGGAAGTTCAATAGCCAGTAGCCAATAGCTTCCGTCTCGTAGTTGAATCTGAGCATGCGTGAGATTTGCGCGTCGGAATTGCATACACACGATCAGGATTGCCGATAGAAAGCTTTTCCGTCGGGAAAATTGAGAACATGCTATCAATTTTTTGCTGCCAGGAATTCGGTCAGCTAAATTCCGATGGAGCGTACACACGGTCGCATTTTCCGATGAAAAGATCTCATCGGTCTTTTGCTGGCCGAAATTCCGATGGTGTGTACGCGGCACAATAGATTGTAGGTTCTTGAAAGCAACGTGCGATCTCTGAAGGGAAGAAGATATTTGACATAATGACAGTATCAATGTTCTAGAACAGAGTGTTACCCAGACCTTCTCCTTCTGACCCTTGGAGCAGACAGGCAACCATAAGCAAATTATTAAATCCGCAACTAATAAGTTCGGCAAACAAACTGTTTCCTTTTTGACACTGAAGAGGAGCTGAAACTCTCCCCAGAGCCAGAAAATAAACGCAGATGTTCATGAAATGCATGTCATCGCTCGGCACGCGGCACCTGGTGCCAGACAATAATTGGAAGCATCTCCCGTCCTCCTATGTACATTACAGTCTGCTGGAGATCCTTAGTCTTTAACCACTTCAATACCGGGCACTTTCACCCCCTTACTGCCCAGGCCAATTTTCAGCCTTCAGCGCTGTCACACTGTGAATGACAATTGCGCGGTCATGGAACGCTGTACCCATATGACATTTTTATCAATTTTTAAAGGGGTTGTAAACCCTCGTTTTTTCTTTTTTACCTTAATGCAATCCTACAAACATCTGTCACTGACCACCCCCGTTTTACTAACCTGAGTCTTGTATCCCCCCCCCCCCCGGAGACACGCACTTCCTCTCTGCCCGGGGTTCTTGGCTCTTGATTGGATAGATTGATAGTAGCGCAGCCATTGGCTCCCGCTCCTGTCAATCAAATCCAATGATCCGTGTGTCAGGGGCGGGGCCGAGTCCTACATTCAGTGTCAATGGACACCCACTGCTAGACTCGGGAGCGCTCCCTGCAAGGTAACCCCTCCTGGGAGAGCGCTTCTCCTAGGGGGGTTATAGGATGCGGGGTGGAGTTACTAGCGCCGCCAGGGGACCCCAGAAGTCGAGGATGGGGGCCAGTGTGTGCAAAAATAACCGCGCAGTGGAGGTAAGTATGACATGTTTGCTATTGAAAAAATAAATAAAAAATTAAGCCTTACAATCACTTTAAGACAGTTAGAAACATTTTTTTTTTCTTTTCTTTGCTAAACAAGTAAAAAAATACCAAAATGTATAAAAATAAGGTTTTCTTAGTCTGTTATAACATTTTGCAAAGTCATTTTTCTTCTTCCCTAATCTGTGCTGTGAGGCTGCACTGATGGGTAATGATGAGGCTTCACTCATGGGTAATGATGAGGCTGCATTGATGAGCACTGATAAAGTGGCACTGATGAGACTGCACTGATGTGTAATGAGGAAGCTGCATTAATGAGCACTGTTGAGGCAGCACTCATGGATACTGAAGAGACTTCACTGATGGGTAATGATGAGGCTGCATTGATGAGCACTGCTGAGGCGGCACTGATGAGGCTGCACTGATGAGGCTTCACTGATGGGTAATGATGAAGCTGCCTTGATGAGCACTGATGAGGCGGTACTGATGGGCTCTGATGAGGCTGCACTGATGAGGCGGCACTGATGAACACTGATGGGGCTGCACTGATGTGTAATGATGAAGCTGCATTGATGAGCACTGATGAGGCGGCACTATGGGCTCAGATGAAGCTGCACTGATGAGGCTGTACTGATGGGTAATGATGAAGCTGCATTGATGAGCACTGTTGAGGTAGCACTGATGGGCTGTGATGAGGCTGCACTGATATGTAATGATTGTAATGATGAAGCTGGGTGTAACTGATGAAGCTGGGTGTAAATGCGCTGATAAAGCGGCACTGATGAGCACTGAGGAGGCTGCAGTAATGGGTATTGATGAAGCTGCATTGATGAGCACTGTTGAGGCAGCTCTAATGGGCTCTGATGAGGCTGCACTGATGAGGTGGCACTGATGTGTAATGATGAAGCTGCATTGATGAGCACTGATGAAGTGGCACTGATGAGCTCTGATGAGGCTGCACTAATGAGGTGGCACTTATGAGCACTGATGAGGCTACTCTGATTTGTAATGATGAAGCTGCATTGATGAGCACTGATGAGGAGGCACTGATGGACACTGATTAGCACTGTTGGAGCTCCACTAATAATTGATGTGCCCTGTTAGCCCTTTCAGCCTTGCCAGCTATCGGCTCTCCTTTCCTCACACAGAGATAGCATGTGAGGAAAATACTGCCGGTAACGGGCAGGTCTGTTTGCATATGACCAGCTGTGATTGAACACAGCTGACTACATGGTAAAGGGCCATCTGGAATTGGCGCTTTAGTGTGATCTGGGATCAACTGTGTCCAAAGGGCACAATGGTCACAGAGCATGCCCAATGCGTGCCTCAGGGAACACACACACAAAGCGTTGTTCTGGAACTGGAGAGCTGCACCTTAGCCATCCTTCGGCTATAGCACGGCCATCCTTCGGCTATAGCACAGCCATCCTTTGGCTATAGAGCGGCCATCCTTCGGGCTATAGCACGGCCATCCTTAGGCTATAGCATGGCCATCCTTTGGCTATAGCACAGCCATCGTTCGGCTATAGAGCGGCCATCCTTCGGGCTATAGCACGGCCATCCTTCGGCTATAACACGGCCATCCTTCGGCTATAGCACGGCCATCCTTCGGCTATAGAACGGCCATCCTTCGGTTATAGAACGGCCATCCTTCAGCTATAGCGCGGCCATCCTTCGGTTATAACATGGCCATCCTTCGGTTATAGCATGGCCATCCTTCGGCTATAGAACCGCCATCCTTCAGCTATAGCACGGCCATCCTTCGGCTATAGCATGGCCATCCTTTGGCTATAGCACAGCCATCCTTCGGGCTATAGTACGGCCATCCTTCGGCTAAAGCACCGCCATCCTTCAGCTATAGAACGGCCATCCTTCAGCTATAGCACCGCCATCCTTCAGCTATAGAACGGCCATCCTTCAGCTATAGCACCGCCATCCTTCGGCTATAGCACCGCCATCCTTCAGCTATAGGATGGTAGGGAAGTGGTTAAAGAAACCTTTCCCGGGAGAAATAGAGGGGCTTTCAAAGACAAACCGCGCCTGAACATGCTTGGCTGTCCATAGCTTCACTACTTTCTGAGCCATTGACCTAGAATGCAGCCAGTAAAGTCAGCACATTTGATTTGTGCGTTGGTTCTGGGTCATTGTTTTACACAATATTCTCTTAAAAGTCTCTGGAACCTCATAGCAGCCAGGAAAAACCAACTTAAAAAGAAGCACTCTTTATGAGTTTGCTTTATTAACATTCCTCATGCACTGGGTGGCTGCTCATTATATACTGTGAACCCATACAAAGATACAGGGTGAAGCTCAAGGCTCCAGTCATTCCCTGTTGGCCAACAGCCGCAGGGAGAGCAGGCAGGTAATTCTCTCATCTCAGCTCTAAGAATACATGCGAGAGAAAAGAAATAGTCCTGAAGTCCGCACATCACACAAAACCCTGTATGAATGGGGAGAGCAGCCTCAGCCCAGACTCCGTCCGGGCCATGCCCCCCGCCTACGGGGTTTAGCTATTGAGACGCTCGTTACATAATTACTCAGATTGATAAATAGAAACACGGTGAGTTCATCCAAAAGACTAAAATAAATGAACAAAAAAAAAAACCCCCACCTCACAATGATAAAGCCTCGTACACACGATTGGATTTTCCGAGGAGAATTGTGTGATGACAGGCTGTTGGCGGAAAATCACAAATGTCTGTTGTCGGATTTTCCGAGCGTGTGTACACAAGTCTATCGGACAAAAGTCCAAAGTACAAACACGCATGCTCGGAAGTAAGGACGAGCCGCAAGCGGTCGGTCTTGTAAACTAGCGTTCGGAATGGAGAATTAACATTGGTGACGCGGCAAATGATGAAATCTGGAAATGCAGCGCACAATTCTCTTCTTCTTTAATGGGATAATAATGAAGCTGCTTTGCTGGTGATACTGATGGGGTTATTGCAAACTAATTTTCAAAGGATTTTTTTTTTCTGGTGATATCACAAATAATATTATTATGCTTGTTATTTCTTTTATTTTATTTTTTGGTGTAAGTTACCACAACACCATTATCCCGTAGTTTTTAAGATCAAAGATACAACTATGTTGCTGTCTCTTGTCAATTTTACATTGTATTTTTTAAAATGTAACTGCCTACTCCCCAACTGTCATTTGAAGTAAAACGCATAGCCAAGTATTATTCTACACAATTTTTTTTATTGTGCATTAAAAAAAAGAAAACAAATAAAATTAGACATGCTATCTGCCAATAGAACTTAACCAAAAAGTGCATTCTATGCATCCAAAAATATAGAAAATATACCAAATCAAATCATTATTATTCAACTAAAAAACAAAATAAAAGCCTCATGCATGTGTCCTGCTTCTTATTAATCGTGACCAATTATGTCATATGCCTTTGCTGGGGGAGCTCCTGGAGAATAATCCGGATGATTTTCGAAAATTATCTCCGCATGGCAGACCCCTGCTTCCACCAACTCTTGGCATTGCTGACCTCCTGTGGTCAGCAATACCAAGAGTTGGTGGAAGCAGGGGTCTGCCATCCGGAGATAATTTTCGAAAATCATCCGGATTATTCTCCTGGAGCTCCACCAGCAAAGGCATTTAACATAATTGGTCATGATTAATAAAGCAACCAATTTTTGGTCCAATAACTCCTCCTCCTGTTCCTGGACTGGACTTGGGTCAAAGCAATAACTCCAAGGCCAATAATAAATAACACGTTATTTCCTCAACATGGCTGGTTGACGAACGGCCGTTCAGAAACTAACTGAAAAGCATTAAATGAAAAGCACAAACTGAAAAGCGTTAAATGAAAAGCATGAATCAACACTCACCAATCTTCTACTAACACGAAATTAGCAGAAGGAGCCCAAAGGGTGGCGCTAAAGAACTGAAAAACCACGTAGTATGTCACTACGCTCGTGTTTGTTGGCCGACAATTCCTTGCCATTTGTATGCAAGACAGAATCGAGGCAAACGCCTTCGGACAAAAGTCTGAGATTTTGTCTGCGGAAAATTCGATCATGTGTACAAGGCTTAAGGTTTGTTGTCCTGCTCAGTGTCAACCACAGGTTTAGGGTTTTGTGGATGTAAGGCTTACATCCTCAAAAACCCTAAACCTGTGGTTGACACAGAGCAGGACACACACCCCATTAAAGTGTATGTAAAACCTAACCTTTAACTTCTCTTATTAGCTCCCTTTTTGGTTTGTTGAATATACCATGTAGGTACAAGGGAAGAGTGGGTAAACCAACAATGGATGTGAGGTAACATGTAACGCTCCCGCTCCAATATAGCTGCTGGTCTCATTCCAGCATCCTGGTGTTGGATGAGCTGCACTCTCCCTGCCTGACTGTCCACCTGCAAGGCAATTGATGTAGCCAGTCTCTGGGTGGAGACCAAACCGGATTTAGGCCATCTAAACCATCAGAGTCCTGCTTGTGATAATGTAACACCAACTTTTACGCTTCCTGTCCATCTGCCTGTTAGTTTGGATTCCCTTGTTGAGGACCTCGGATCGGATATTGACTACACTCAGAACCCAGCCTGCCCTGAACCCGGACTGTCACTGACCGCTCTGCCTGTCTGTCAACTGTAAGTACCTGTTCACTGGGCTCATTTCAAGTACCTGTATGCTATGCTTAGTTTGCACCGGCCCCGGCGTTGTAACTAGGGACTATAGCATTGCGTATAAGTCCCGGGAGCAAATGAGAACCTGTAGGCCTGCTTGCCTTATGGGAAAAGGGGCTGCTATAGGCGAGGAACACAAAAGCCAGCAATAGTGCCCGACCAACTACGTTGGGGATAGGCATGACAATCAACTGAGTTTGGTTGACGGAAAGGAAGTGTGTGTGGGACAGGAGATAGAGAAGGCAAAGACCAAGATCTAGATGGAATTAGAGATTGGGGCAGAAAAGAGAGGCTCAACCACTGAGAAGCTGCTTGAATACATCAATGAGGGGGTGTTCCATCCAGCTGTTTTTTTTTTTCCCTTGGCTTGCTTAAAACTCTTAAAGGGGTTGTAAAGGTTCGTTTTTTATTTTCTAAATAGGTTCCTTTAAGTGAGTGCATTGTTGGTTCACTTACCTTTTCCTTCGATTTCCCTTCTAAATGTTTTTTTACTTTGTCTGAATTTCTCACTTCCTGTTTCTCCTCAGTAAACTTCACACCATCATCCGAGTGGTGTTTAGTCAGCCAGAACAACTTACTGAACAGCTTACTGAGGAGGAACAGGAAGTACGCCGGTACGCGGCGGAGATGACCATGACGTGGCGGGAGAGGGGTGGGCACCTCTCCTGCCGCCGATAAAAGGGATCTCGCGGTGAGACCACTTTTATCTGAAAGCGGAGCCACCCGCTGGTTTTGACCATTTGCTGACCGCTGCACGCCAATATACGTTGGCACAATGGCAGCGGTGAGCAAATGGGCGTACCTGTACACCCCCTTTAATTGGCAGGGTTAGCGGGCCTGCCCGCGGTACCCGCGGACTCGATGTCCGCCGCTCTCCTGGCGATCGCGTCACGGAGCCGCAGAACGGGGAAGTGCCTATGTAAACAAGACATTTCCCCATTCTGCCTAGTGACATGACAGAGATCTACTGCTCCCTATGATCGGGAGCAGTGATCGCTGTCATGTCAGTGGTAGCCCCTCCCCCCCACAGTTAGAATCACTCCCTAGGACACACTTAACCCCTTGATCGCCCCCCTAGTGTTTAACCCCTTTCCTGCCAGTGTCATTTACACAGTAATCAGTGCATTTTTATAACACTGACTGTATAAATGCCAGTGGTCCCAAAAAAGTGTCACAACTGTCCGATGTGTCCGCCATGATGTCACAGTCATGATAAAAATCGCAGATCGCCGCCATTGCTAATAAAAAAATAAAAAAAAATGCCATAAAACTATTTTGTAGACGCTATAACTTTTGTGCAAACCAATCAATATTCGCTTATTGCGATTTTTTTTTTTACCAAAAATATGTAGAAGAATACATATCGGCCTAAACTGAGAAATAACTTTGCCTTTTTATATATTTTTGGGGGATATTTATTATAGCAATGAGCTATCAATTTTGATTGGGTGCAACATCACACGACCGCACAATTGTCAGTTAAAGCGACGCAGTGCCGAATGGCAAAAAGTGCTCTGGTCAGGACGGCAAGGGGGGAGGGGGGGGGGAATTAAAATCTTCTGTGGCTGAAGCGATTTATTAAAAATACCGGGGGGTTATGGCAGCTATCTGCCATCAGTATTCAACGTCAAAGTGCCGTTGTATAACGGCGGCGGGCGGTCCGGAAGTGGTTAAGCTCAGTAACTTTTATGCAAATCACCTTCATAAAAATTAAAGATAAATAGTGTGGAAAGTGACCCCCTCCCCCCCTCCTTGTCCTTGAGGGCCAACGCTCAACCCAATCATGACGTCATTAGATTAATGAAGACCTAATTAGAGAGTGGCCCCTACTCCTGAAGAAGGATCATTTTACACCAGTATAGGTCATCCAGGACAATTGGCTGCACTCATTAATCTCCGATAAGAATTATCACCAGTATTTATAGTTACACCGGACTAGAATGTGGGGGAAGGGAGATTTCAGTGTTCCGTTTTCTGCGAGTTCCATAAATCAGAGGAAACAATAGTGAATGTATTCACCTAGAATTCACCGCTGTTGTGTTTAATATAAGCAATGTGACACAATCCAATCCAAACACGTCTCTTAATTTCAGAATTATAGAATTTTTTATATATATATATATATATATATATATATATATATATATATATATATATATATACATATATATATATATATATATATATATACATATATATATATATATACATATATATATATATATATATATATATATATATATATATATATATATATATATATACATACACACACATATATATATATATATATATATATATACATACATATATATATATATATATATATATATATATATATATATATATATATATACATATATATATACATATATACATATATATATATATATATATATATATATATACATATATATATATATATATATATATATATATATATATATATACATATATATATATATATATATATATATATATATATATATATACATATATATATTTTTTTTTTCATCACATTTAATTTTTAAAGATAATATAAAAGAATAACCAGACAGCTTGAGATGGAATCTATACTTTATCCGTGCCAGGCAAAGCAAGTGAAGGTTCACTTTAACCCCTTCAATACCGGGCACTTTCACCCCCTTCCTGCCCAGGCCAATTTTCAGCTTTTAGCGCTGTCGCACTTTGAATGACAATTGCGCGGTCATTGCTACACTGTAACCATGTGAATTTTTTTTTTATTTTCTTCACACAAATAGAGCTTTCTTTTGGTGGTATCACTGCTGTTTTTGTTTTTTGTTTTTTCCTAAAAAAGAAGACTGAAAAAAAAAATGAGTTTTTCTTAGTTTCTGTCAGTAAATTTTGTAAATAAGTAATTTTTCTCCTTCACTGAAGGGAACTGGTGAGGTGGCACTTATGGGCACTGATTAGGTGGCACTGATGAGGAGGCAACAATATGCTGCACTTACGTGCACTGATAGGTGGCACTGATATGTGGCACTGATGAGCACTGATAGGCGGCACTGATGGGTGGCACTGGTGGGCACTGGGTACAGATAGGCGGCACTGGTGGGCACAGATAGGCGGCACTGATGGGCACAGATAGGAGGCACTGATGGGCACAGATAGGTGGCACTGATGGGCACAGATAGAAGGCACTGATGGTCGGCACTGATGGGCACTGATGGGCATTGATGGGTGGCATTGATGGGCAGCAGTGATAAGCATTGATGGGCAGCAGTGATGGGCATTGATGGGCAGCACTGATAGCCAGTACTGGCTGGCATCACTAATGGCCACTGATTGCTGCCACTTGTGGGCACAGATTGGTGGCAATTGTGGGCACAGATTGGCAATGATTGCTGGTAGTGGTGGGCAAACAGTTCTGGCACTTAATTGTAATCAGGGCACTGAGGATCAGTGCCCTGATTACTTCCCTAGATGTCCCCCTGTGAGGAGATGTCGCTGATCGGCTCTCTTCTCCTCACACTCTGTCAGTGTAAGGCGAGGAACGCCGATTACCGACATCTCCGTGTTTACATGTGACCGGCTGTGATTGGACACAGCCGATCACAAGATTAAAGAGCTGAGGACGCGGGTCTTCACACAGATCGGGGCCGCGCTGTGTCCTAGCAACATGGCGCGGCCGCAATTGCCGCGCTGCGCACCGACCAGAGGCACGCGAGAGCGGTTGTTCTGGGCAGCCGTCATATGATGTCCACCCAGAATGAGAACCGCACTGCCCAGCCATCATTTGATGGACGGCGGGCGGAAATGGGTTAAAGAAGTCCTCCGCAGATGCCTGAAGTTACTGATTGACCCAGAGCTGTCACATGGAGTGAGTCACATGCTCTTCCATACCTGGAAGTGCTGTGTTATTTCTTTGCTCCCGGTACTGAATGGAACAGGATCAAAAGAAAGGTAAGTACCTTATATTGACAAAAGTATTGGGACACCTGCCTTTACACGCACATGAACTTTAATGGCATCCCAGTCTTAGTTCGTAGGGTTCAATATTGAGTTGGCTCCGCCCTTTGCAGCTATAACAGCTTCAACTCTTCTGGGAAGGCCGTCCACAAGTTTTAGGAGGGTGTCTATGGGAGTGTTTGACCATTCTTACAGAAGGGCATTTGTGTGGTCAGGTACTGATGTTGGACAAGAAGGCCTGGCTCGCAGTCTCCGCTCAAATTCATCCCAATGGTGTTCTATCGGGTTGAGGTCAGCACACTGTGCAGGCCAGTCAAGTTCCTCCACCCCAAACTCGCTCATCACCACTATATTGCTAAAAATATTGGGCCACCCCCCCAAATAATTTGGTGGAAGGGGGATTATGGTGTGGGGTTGTTTTTCAGGGCTTGGCCCCCTTAGTTCCAGTGAAGGGAACTCTTAAGGCGTCAGTATACCAAGACATTTTGGACAATTTGATGCTCCCAACTTTGTGGGAACAGTTTGGGGGCGGCCCCTTCCTGTTCCAACATGACTGCCCACCAGTGCACAAAGCAAGGTCCATAAAGACATGGATAAGCGAGTTTGGGGTGGAAGAACTTGACTGGTCCTGACCTCAACTCAATAGAACACCTTTGGGATAAATTAGAGCAGAGACTGTGAGCCAGGCCTTCTCGTCCAACATCAGTGCCTGACCTCACAAATTTGCTTCTGGAAGAATGGTCACACATTCCCATAGACACATCTCCTAAACCTTGTGGACGGCCTTCCCAGAAGAGTTGAAGCTGTTATAGCTGCAAAGGGTGGGCCAACTCAATATTGAACCCTACGGACTAAGACTGGGAGCAGGGGCGGATCCAGGGGGGGGGGGCAACGGGTCAATTGCCCCCTCCGAGAATACCGCCAGCTGATGACAGCACGGCCGGTTCCGCGGGTCCAATCGCGGCCGGTTCCGCGGGTACCCGCGGGCCGGTTCCGTGAGTCCAATCGCGGCTGGTTCCGCGGGTACCCGCGGCCGGTTCCGCGGGTCCAATCGCGGCCGGTTCCGCGGGTCCAATCGCGGCCGGTTCCGCGGGTACCCGCGGGCCGGTTCCGCGGGTCCAATCGCGGCCGGTTCCGCGGGTACCCGCGGCCGGTTCCGTGGGTCCAATCGCGGTCGGTTCCGCGGGTACCCGCGCTGAGTGGACGGGTGAGGGGGGGGGCAGCTGGTCGGCTTAGGAGGGCTGCTGGCCAATCAGGAAGCCAGCAGGCAGGGGAGCAGGGAGATGACATCATCTCTCACTGCCCTGCATCCCTCCAGTCCTGCCCTCACTGTGTAGGAAGCTGTGTGCAGCAGAGAGATTGCATCATCTCTCTGCTGCCTATCTTCACTCTGGGACCCAACAAAAGACCACCAGTAGGTGACAATCCGCAATGTGTGGCAGGCTACGTGGCAAGTGGCAATCCGCAATGTGTGGCAGACTACGTGGCAAGTGGCAATCCACAATGTGTGGCAGGTGACGTGGCAAGTGACAATCCGCAATGTGTAGCAGGTGACGTGGCAAGTGACAATCCGCAATGTGTGGCAGGTGACGTGGCAAGTGACAATCCGCAATGTGTGGCAGGCTACGTGGCAAGTGGCAATCCGCAATGTGTGGCAGGTGACGTGGCAAGTGACAATCCGCAATGTGTGGCAGGTGACGTGGCAAGTGACAATCCGCAATGTGTGGCAGGTGACGTGGCAAGTAACAATCCGCAATGTGTGGCAGACTACGTGGCAAGTGGCAATCCACAATGTGTGGCAGACTACGTGGCAAGTGGCAATCCACAATGTGTGGCAGGTGACGTGGCAAGTGACAATCCGCAATGTGTGGCAGGTGACGTGGCAAGTGACAATCCGCAATGTGTGGCAGGCTACGTGGCAAGTGACAATCCGCAATGTGTGGCAGGTGACGTGGCAAGTGGCAATCCGCAATGTGTGGCAGGCAACGTGGCAAGTGACAATCCGCAATGTGTGGCAGGTGACGTGGCAAGTGACAATCCGCAATGTGTGGCAGGCTACGTGGCAAGTGACAATCCGCAATGTGTGGCAGGCAACGTGGCAAGTGACAATCCGCAATGTGTGGCAGGTGACGTGGCAAGTGACAATCCCCAATGTGTGGCAGGTGACGTGGCAAGTGGCAATCCGCAATGTGTGGCAGGCTACGTGACAATCCGCATCTGGTGGCAGGTGACGTGGCAAGTGACAATCCGCAATGTGTGGCAGGTGACGTGGCAAGTCACAATCCGCAATGTGTGGCAGGTGACGTGGCAAGTGGCAATCTGCAATGTGTGGCAGGCTACGTGGCAAGTGACAATCCGCAATGTGTGGCAGGTGACGTGGCAAGTAACAATCCGCATTTGGTGACAAGTGACAATCCACATTTGGTGGCAGGCGACATGGCAAGTGACATCCTCAGGGCTCCCACTGATTCTGCAATATGGTGAGTTGAACCATTTAATTTATATTACAATGTATTAATAGAAATAATGCGCTTCAATCATCCTGACACCATAACAACCATGGTGCCGTAATGATTGAAGCGCCAATACCAGCCATTTCCCATATAAATTGCCCTTTCAAAAAACATATTTTATAGCAGTGCCCCTCCCGAGATTAGACTCTGGATCCGCCCCTGACTGGGAGGTCATTAAAGTTCATGTGCGTGTAAAGGCAGGTGTCACAATACTTTTGGCAATATAGTGTAGGTCCATGGTGTTTGAAACTAGGCTATAGCTGGGCACTCTGGTTGGCAGGGCAAGTGTTGGGTATTTTTAGAATTCTCATTAACCTTGCAGTTGGCAAAACAAAAAATGTCCAGTAATTTGCTACATTATGTTCAATAAAAATCTCACAGTCGGAAAAACGCGCCGTTTTTTTTTTTTTTTCCCCTCCAACTTTGCCCAGATGTTTTCAAGGAGCTCTGACAAAACAAAGCAGCTTTCTTAATTGGTTATGTGACCCTCGCCTAATTTTTACTTGCACTTACAATGTAATAATAACTCGGCTCCGTGTTCCTACGAAGCTCGTCATTTCGTTGCATCCTGGGAATTTTTACTTTTGACATCTGTATCGCGTCCGGCGTGCGCGTTCAGCATTTCAGAATGAAATAATCAGCATTTTTACTCTCATTAAGACTTCACTTTTCTCTCCTAATTGGGGCCACTTGCCAGTCTGCATGACTGTCAATTAAAAACACCGATATTGCCAAACGAATTGCAGTCGCGGAGTTTCCTTTCGGGAGCAATTTCAGGCTCTCGCCTCGCAGTGCCAACGCCGTGGTTTGTTGTTATTAGAGTGGACAAAAAAAAAATATGGGCAGGCTGGGAAATGTCTTCATTTTAAGGGAGTCGCCGATAGAACATAAATTCTCTGTACGTGAAAGAGTAGCGATTAGCAGGTTGGACCATCCCTGGGAGGACATACAAGACACCGATCCCAGAAAAATGGCGTGGAGGTGACCGCAGTCTATGGAAAACGCACTTGTCTGCTTTGTCACCCACCATCAAAGATCTGCTCACATCGTTTACAAATATCAGGACTACATCTAATATTTGTATGGTATATACTTTGCACTATAAACACAGTTAAACCACTTAAAGCGAGAGTCCGCCGGGAGTCCGCCTTTTTTTTTTTTTTTTTAAAGCCAGCAGCTACAAATACTGCAGCTGCTGACTTTTAAAATAGTGACACTTACCCACCCAGCGCGCCCGCGATGTCGGCACCCGAAGCCGATTTCTCGATTGTCTCTCGGGTGCTGCCATCGCCATCTTGGGTATGGGAATCAGGAAGTGGAGCCTTTCGGCTTCATTTCCCGGTTCCCTACTGCGCATGCGCGAGTCGCGCTGCGCAATAAGGATGGTCCCCGCTGTCTCTGGGATCCGTGTGTTTACCAGCAGGCAGCGGGGGACTTTCGGAAAGGGGCGTAGATTCTGCGGAAAGGGGCGTACCTTCTGCAGAATCTATGCCGGAAGTGGGTGCAGATACCTGTACTGTACAGGTACCTGCACCCCCCTCCCCCCTGAAAGGTGCCAATTGTGGCGCCGGAGGGGGGGAGGATTCCAATGAGTGGAAGGTCCACTTTAGGGTGGAGCTCCGCTTTAAAGTGGTTGTAAACTCTTACAACCAACTTTGACCTACAGGTAAGCCTAGATTAAAGCTTACCTGTAGGTCCAAGAAATATCTCCTAAACCGTCCTACACGGTTTAGGAGATATTTGCCGAAAGACAGGCACCGCTGTCTATGGCGCGATGACGTCACTCCCGCGCATGCGCACGGGAGCCGCCACTCACGGCATATCACCGTTGACCGCGGCGTGCGTGAGTGGCGGCTCCCGTGCGCATGCGCGGGAGTGACGTCATCGCGGCTTCGCCGAATGACAGCGGCGGAGCGGCGAGACCCACCGAGAAGATGGATGCGTCGGACTACAGGGGACAGCGGTGACTTCACTGGCTCCTGTGTCAGGTAAGTGACACATAATGGACTACTGTGCGATGCATAGTAGTCCATTATGCTTTACCTTTGCAGGGAATGAAAGAGGAAGTAAACTCATCAGGGTTTACTTCCTCTTTAAGCCCCGGACCAATTTGCAGCCAAAGGACCAGGCCCCTTTTTGCGATTCTGCACTGTGTCGCTTTAACTGACAATTGCGCGGTCGTGCGACGTGGCTCCCAAACAAAATTGGCATCCTTTTTTTTCCCCCCACAAATAGAACTTTCTTTTGGTGGTATTTGATCACCTCTGCGGTTTATATTTTTGGTGCTATAAACAAAAATAGAGCGACAATTTTGAAAAAAAATGCAATATTTTTTACTTTTTGCTATAATAAATATCCCCAAAAAATATATAAAAAAACATTTTTCCCCCTCAGTTTAGGCCGATACGTATTCTTCTACATATTTTTGGTAAAAAAAAAATCGCAATTAGCAATTATTGATTGATTGATTTGAGCAAAAGTTATAGCGTTTACAAAATAGGGGATCGTTTTATAGCATTATTATTAATATTTTTTTTTACTAGTAATGGCGGCGATCAGCGATTTTTATTGTGACTGCGACATTATGTTGGACACATCGGACATTTTTTACACATTTTTGGGACCATTGTCATTTATACAGCAATCAGTGCTATTTAAATGCACTGATTCCTATGTCGCTGGCAGTGAAGGAGTTAATCACTAGGGGGCAGTGTAGGGGTTATGCATGACGTTATGTGTTTTTTTTTATTGTAGGGGGAGCGTGGCCTGGCATGTGACATCACTGATCGTCGTTCCCTATGACATGGAACAGACGGTCGGTGACAGGCTCAGCCACACTAGGAAGCACGGGGAGAGGCTTGTTTACACAGACCTCTCCTCGTTCTTCAGCTCTGTGACCTGATCGCGGGACACCAGCGGCGATCGGGTCCGCTGGTCCCGCGGCCACGGAGCTCATACTCCTGACCCACGGCTGGGCACTTAAAGAATCACGTACAGGTACATGATTGTGCCCATTCTGCCATTCTGCCGACGTATATCGGCGTGAGTCGGTCCTTAAAAATTTCCGACACGCAAAATTTGAGATCTGGATCTCAAATTTCCCGACAACAAAATCCGTTGTCTGAAATTCCGATTATGTGTACACAATTCCGACGCACAAAGTTCCACGCAAGCTCAGAATCAAGCAGAAGAGCCGCACTGGCTATTGAACTTCAGTTTTCTCGGTTCGTTGTACGTCACCGCGTTCTTGACGTTCAGAATTTCCGACAACATTGTCTGACCGTGTATATACAAGACAAGTTTGAGCCAACATCCTTCGGAAAAAGTCCCATGGATTTTGTTGTTGGAATGTCCGATCATGTGTATGCGGCACACACACGATCGGAACTTCGGGCCAGCAAAAGACCGGTGAGAGCTTTTTGTAGGAAAATGCGATCGTGTGTAGGCTCCATCAGACTTTTGCTGGCCAGCAAGTGTTAGGGTTTTCCCTAGAAGAACAAGGTTAGGACTCAGGGATTGGAATAGGGGCCTCCCCACAAAGGTCAAAGCTCAGCAGGCGTTCCCCAGAGGTCAAAGGTCAAGAGGTCGGGCTGACCCACCCCCAACAAAGTGTTTTCCGCCTACTCCAACTTAATCGGGGCATGAACAAGTCGGGGCCTGAACAAGTCGGGGCTTGAACAAGTCGGGGTAAGCGCTTTTTCCAATCCCTGAGTCCTAACCTTGGCCAGCAAAAGATTGAGAGCAGGTTCTCAGAAAGTTCCTATCCGAAAATACGTTTGTGTGTATGCAATTCCGATGCGCAAAAACTCACGCATGCTCAGATTCAACTACGAGATGGATTGGCTACTGGCTATTGAACTTCCTTTTTCTAGTCCCGTCGTACGCGTTGTACATCACCGTGCTCTCAACTATCGGAATTTGGTGTGACCGTGTGTATGCAAGACAGCTTGAGCGAAATCCCGTCGTAATTCCGTCGCGAAAACCATCAGAGCCTTTTCCAACCAAAATTCCGATCCTGTGTACGGGGAATAAGAGTTAAATGGATCCATTATGAAAGGATAATCCTTCCAAAAAAAAAACACAAATATATTCCACACAAATATTTATGTTAAATGTATCAAAGGAGTGTCCAAAATGCAACAAAATAAGAAATAATAAACAAGGAGATTTGATGATGCCGCCCGCACACTCTGCACAATGGTGCTGTGTTTCACCTCTGGACAAATCAAATGGATGGCCACTTACTGAAAAAAGATGGACCCCAGATGATAAGGGTCAAACTCGCCTGGTAGCAGCCATGCATTGCAACAATCCCTCACCCAATCTGCTCCAGGGATTAGATCAGCGGCTCTTTCTCATCAGGAGCGCCACACTGAAACAATCACTCCATGAACTGAAATGACTCCAGCACTTTAGCTGTAATGTGTCCACCTGGTCTGCTGAGCAGGGACGGTGGCTCTCTCCCATGGTGGATACTTGGATAATTAGAAAACTTTTCCTTCTGTTCCCTTCACAGGATCCTCCTTCGTAATGCTTCCACTTGGTCTGCTGGGCAGGGATGACGGTGTTTCTTCACATATGGCGACCCATCACATTTGGCTACCCGCTGGACTGAGCATACGTGACGCCACCATACGCCTTCAAACACTGTGGCGATCTGCGCTTGTGCAGAATTTTGTGGCCCCCCCCCGGAGTCCAGGCTCCAGCCCCACCATCCAAGTGGACATAAGCCCTGTACACACGGTCGGAGAATCTGTCGGAATGCGTCTTATCGGACCGCGTCGTCAGATAATCCGACTGTGCGTGGTATGCATCGGACTGATTCTGTCCGAATCTCCGTCCGACCCAATTTTCCAACATGTTGGAAATATTTCCTGACCAACTGGGCTGGTTGGACCTAATCCGATCATGTGTATAGCATTTTGATCGGACCAAGTGCCACGCATGCTCAGATCAAATTCCTACATCAAAGCTATTGGCTACTAGCCTGAATGTAGTCCCATCGTAACGAAATTACGTCATCACGTTCTAAAAGAAGGGATTTTTCGCCAACTTGGCCCGACCGTGTGTATGCAACAGTTTCGGACACAATCCGTCGGACTAAATCCGACGGGCAAAATCCGACGGATTTGGTTGGCAGAATCTCCGACCGTGTGTACAGGGGCTTAGAGTTCGATTATAATTATGCTGAGCGAAGCGAGGCCGTGCCTGAAGCGTGCCCACGAGGGGCCCTATGGCAAAGTAGTCTTACAACAGTGTTGGAATGCATATGGTCGGCGTCACGCATGCACAGTCCAGCAGGTAGTCAAATTTAACGGGTCGCCATATGTGACGAAACAGCGTCTCTCTCCTGTGATGGATACCTGGATAATTCAAAAGACTTTTCCTCTGTTCCCTTCACAGGCTCCTCCAGGGGATATTTTTTTAATTATTTGGTTTAAAAAGAGCAGAAGAAAAACTTCATAGTGCAGTAAAATCTTGATATTTATTCAAAGCAGCTTTTTTTTCACATGCACATCGCAGAAATATACACACAGCTCAAGGTTCTCAAGCTATCAGCTGGTGCATGGTGACGTCACGGGATTCTCTCCAACCAACGTGTTTCCCTGTAAAAAGCGACTGGAAATGGAGATATGTTTATTAAAAAAAAGAACCCTAATGCCGCGTACACACGACCGGATTTTCCTGTAGAAAAGGTCCGGTGGTCTTCCCGAGTTACGACGGACTTCTGAACGAGCGGACTTGCCCACACACGAACGGACTAAGTCCAATACGAAAGTCCATTCATTTTGAACGTGATGACATAAGACGGGACTAGAAAAGGAAGTTCGATAGCTAGTAGCCAATAGCTTCCCTTGCGTCGTATTTGGTCCATTGGACCAGCACACAGACGAACGTTTTTTCCCGATAGGAATTGAGTCCGTCGGACAGATTTGAAACATGTTCTATTTCCAGGTCCGTCTGAATTTTTTTTTAACCACTTGGGTACCGCGCTATTGCCGAATGACGGCATTAGCGCGGACCTAGATTTCCAGGACTACGTCTATTGACGTCGTCCTGGTTACGAGCGGCCTGCGCGCCCCCTGAGGGGCGCGCGCGGCGCGCTCTGTGATCGGCGAGTCCGTGAGACTCGCCTGATCACCGATCCGTGTAAGGGGTCGATCCCGACCCCTTATCACGTGATCAGCTGTCAGCCAATGACAGCTGATCATGTGATAGAACGGAGCCGGTAATCGGCTATTATTCCTCCTCGCGCTGACAGCGCGAGGAGAAAAAAAAAAAGCCGATCACCGGCGGCCGTGATCGGGACATCAGTCCCGATCACGGCCAGCAATGAAAGGCACCACATGCCACCTGCCAGTGCCCACCTGCCTCCCGCAGTGCCATCCTGAAATATAACAAAGTAAAAGTAAGTGCCCCCCGTCTGTGCCCATAATGCCCACAGTGCCACCCCACAGTGCCACCCACAGTGCCACCCCACAGTGCCACCCCACAGTGCCACCCACAGTGCCACCCACAGTGCCACCCAATCTGCCTCAAAGGTGCTGCACCCCAGTGCCGCCCATCAGTGCCCAGCAGTGCCGCCCATCAGTGCCCAGCAGTGCCGCCCATCAGTGCCCAGCAGTGCCACCTATCAGAGCCACCTATCAGTGCCACCTATCAGTGCCCATCAGTCCCATCTATCTGTGGTACCTATCAGTGCCCATCCGTGCCACCCATCCGTGCCACTTATCCGTGCCACCCATCCGTGCCATCTTATCTGTGCCCATCTTTGCCCATCAGTGCCGCCTTATCTGTGCCCATCGGTGCCGCCTTATCTGTGCCTATTAGTGCCGCCTTAACTATGCCTATCAGTGCCCACAAGTGCAGCCTATCAGTGCCCACCAATGCAGCCTATCAGTGCCCACCAATGCAGCCCATCAGTGCCCACCAATGCAGCCTATCAGTGCTGCCTTATCAGCGCACTTCAATGAAGGAGAAAAATGACCCGTTTGCAAAATTTTATAACAAACTATTAAAACATGATTTTTTTTTTTTGCATCTTTTTTTGTTTGTTTAGCAAAAAATAAAACTCCGAGCTGTAACTAAATACCACCAAAAGAAAGCTCTATTTGTGGGAAAAAAATGATAAAAATTTCATTTGGGTACAGTGTTGTATGCCCGCGCAATTGTCATTCAAAGTGCATCAGCGCTGAAAGCTGAAAATTGGTCTGGGACTGAGGGGGGTTTAAGTGCCCAGTAAGCAAGTGGTTAAGAAAAACAATCGGATTATCCCACACGGGATCGGAATATCCGACAGAATGATTCTGCAGGAAAGCCCGGTCGTGTGCACGCGGCATTACAATCACTTTAAGCATCGGACACGTTGGTTATTCACTGACATTATTTTTATTTGATGTCTAGTTTGGTGATAAAAAAAAAAAGAATTGGTGCAGCATCACATTTTTCTTTTTTTTTTCAATGTTTTTGCATATTCTGTAAATAAAAAAATAAATAAAAATAAATGAAAACGAAGATTAAAAACAACTTTTGAAATTACAGTAAAATATTAAAGCTCCTATAAGTTTTGGCTACTGAGTTATATTTATTTTAGTTCACCTTAATGCATGTTTAAAAAAAAAAAAAAAAAGCAGTACTTGTAGTGATATGCGGTGATTTGACAGAACTTCAGAACAATTGCTATTAAGAAACGTTCGTTCCGCTGTGTATTGTGCGCAGGCAGGAGTAATTAGCCCGACTCCGGGGCCGTCATAGGTGTGAGATGAGCTGTCACTCCTCTGGATGTCTGAATGACAGATCTGCCATATCTCAGCAACAAAAGGGACTTACAAGTCATTTATAATAATCCAGAGCAAAGGGCTTCTAGGAGGCGCAAAGAGACGTAGAGACCTAGATTTATAAAAAAAAAAAAAAAAAAATGTTCTCCTTTTCCTATTCCCCCTGAAGACTTTTACTATGTTAAAAATGTAATGACTTGTACTGATGTTAAAAGGATAAGCCCCCGTACACACCGGACCGGAGTTGTCGGATAATCCGACCGTGTGTGGGCTCCATCAGACTTTTTCCATCGGAATATCCGACCAACAAAGTTTGAGAGCTGGATATAAAACTTTCCGACAACATGATCCGATCGGACTTTGTCCGATCGTTTGTAGAGAATTCCGATCGGACAAAGTGCCACGCATGCTCAGATCAAATTACGAGACCAAAGCTATTGGCTAATAGTCTGAACGTAGTCCAGTTGTAACGAACGAACGTCATCACATTACGAACGATCGGATTTTCCGACAACTTTGTTCGACCGTGTCTATGCAACACAAGTTTTGGACAAAATCCGGCGGAAAAAATCCGACAGGGCTTTCTGTATTTTTAGTATGTATACATTTTGGCTGAATTTATTCTTTAATGCCAATTCTGACACTTCTCTCCTATATGTAAAAACTCAGAACCCCAAAACATTATATATATATATATATATATATATATATATATATATATATATATATATATACATATATACATATATATATATATATATATATATATATATATAATATGTATATGGTTTTTTTTTTTTGTTTTTTTTTATTTAAGCAGATACCCTAGGGAATAAAATGGTGGTCGTTGCAAGTTTTTATCTTGCGCGGTATTTCAGCAGCATTTTTTCAATTGCGTAAAAAAAAGAAAAAAGAAAAACTGTTTCATGCATTAAAAACAAAACACTAAAGTTAGCCCACTTTTTTTTGCATAATGTGAAAAATACGCCGAGTAAATAGATACCTAACTTGTCACACTTTAAAATTGCGCACACTGGTGGAATGGCGCCAAACTTCGATATTTAAACAGCCGGCTGGCTATTCTGCTTTTTGGTTTACATTTTATTGTAAGTGCAATTCTTTTTATTTTAATACATTTCTCTACGGTATTATGCCATAGTGAGCTTCTCTCTTTTGGGTTTCCCGTGACCAGGGTAGGACTTAGGGTGGTGGGGGCCCCTGGGCTTGAGTCACTTTCGGACCCTACCTTCTATACATTATCGTATTTATCGGCGTATAACACGAGCCGGCATATAACACGCACCCCAAGTTTAGGTGCTAATTTTAAGGAAAAATACTTTTAGGAGGGAAGTTTGAGAAAAACTTACATTTAAATGCCCATCAATGCAGCCTTATCAGCATCCATTTGCAGCCTTGCCCATCCATTTGCAGCCTTGTCAGTGTAGCTTTGTCATTTACAGCCTTGCCCCAGTGTCATTTGCAGCCTTGTCATTGCAGTCTTGAAGTTTAAAAATGACCTGCCGAGATACAGAGTCCTGTGTATTTCGGCAGCTCTCGGGTCCTCTCGGCAGCTCTCGGGTCCTCTCGCAGTCTCGAGCGGAGCCGAGAGTAGTGTACTCGGCTCGGCTCACAGTCACGCCCAATCCCTGTGTTATGTCCATCATAGGTCGGGACTGGGCGTTACTGTGAGCAGAGCTGAGCCAAGTACACTCGGCTATGTATCTCGGCGGGGCCCCCTATTGGGCAGGGCCCATGGGCTTGAGCCCAGTCAAGCCCAATGGTAAGTCCTGCCCTGCCCGTGACTGCCTTTGGGGTCTACATTTGTGCTCCGGTGAGCTGGCTGAATATTTCCCATTGCTGGAGAAAGGTGTTCAGGTGATTCCCAATAGCCGTGCTGTTATTGGTCACAGTATAATCACAGCATAGGAAAATTAATGAATTCATAATCATGAAAGGACTTTTCTCGGACTGTCCAGAAAGAAAGATTAGTGCCCAAGTTGTTACTACAAAGCTCAGCCCATTGGTTTCTTATGCAAGGACTTGGCTCATAGTTTTATAAGAGAAAGTTCAGTGTCCTCAAATTATTGCTAAGGGTTACTGAAGTATCCAACCATTACCCAATACCTATCCAAGTTCTTAATAAACCATCAGAAAAAGCATACCCTTATGCCGCGTACACACAACCGGAGTTTTCAACATCAACATGTGGGCCGCAGCGGACTTTTGATTTGCAAAAGTCTGACAGACTTTAGAAGTGGAACATGTTTCAAATTTTTCCGCCGGACCCAGTTCCTACCGAGAAATCCGCTCGTCTGTATGCTAGTCCGACGGACAAAAACCGACGCTAGGGCATCTATTGGCTACTGGCTATGAACTTCCTTACTCTAGTCCGGTCGTACGTCATCACGTTCGAATCCGTCGAACTTTGGTGTGATTGTGTGTGGCCAAGTCCGTTCATTCGGAAAGTCCGTCAGAACTCCGTCGAAAGTCTGTCGGACCTAGTCCCTCGAAAAGTCCGGTCGTGTGTATGTGGCATCAGACTGGATAATGAGCCTGAACAGTTAATGTTTTACTGCAAGGAAATTACTGGGAAAAAGATATGGACAATCTATCTAGTGGCTCCTATGGCCAAAGAATCTATAAATGTATCTATAAATGTGTGTGGTATATATATATATATATATATATATATATGACCCAGGGTTCTCAACCAGGCAGGTTGAGGGGCTCCAGGGGATTTGCTCATTTGGGAGATTTGCTTTTCAGTTTCCTCGATGTTTAGGAAAATACGTTTTGGGACCCGGAGCCCGGGGATTTCGTAGTGATCCAGGTGGGATGAAATCCCCAGTCTTGGGTCCTGATTTTGTGATCCACCAGCACACTGACTGGTCAGGTGTGTGCTGCCCTATTTGTAGACACCTGACCATGGTTCTGGGCTCCACCCTCCCGAGGAGTCCAGGCGAGCAAGGGAGAAGGGTACATGTCTGCACAGTTCCGTCTATCAGAGCAGACAGAGGGCCTAAGCCTGTGGGCTGGAACAGCAAGGAAGCTGGAAAAGAGTGCTGACTGAGATATGGGAACTCCGTTATGTAGCCAGAGCAGCAGTGTTGCTAAAGAGCCAGGTGGCTCTGTATTTTCATTTGTGATCATTGCTGTGAAGCTGAAACCCCTGCGTGGACAACAATGGATGGACATATATTTCCTTTTTTTCTTTTTTTTTTTTTTTTTTTTTTTTAAAGAAAGTTTTATTAAAGTTTATGCAAGTACAGTAGAACAAACATGAGTACAGATTTATCTCTTCCAAATGTTTTCAATGGGACATCGTTAGAGAAGAACGAAGTGAAAACAAGACAATGTAACAACAGAAAGAAAAAGAAAACCGTTTCCACAGAGCCATATTCATCCCAAACTGTTGAGTTTTGCTTAGCCAGGGCCAAGAGCAAATGTAGTTATTAAGAGATAAAGCTCGGTCTAGGGAACTGTAGTGGGGAAAAATTTGGTAGATGGTGTTGACTTAGCAATGTATTGCTGAATCAATGAGTTTGTATTCAGATATGCTCACAAACAAATGCGAGACACCCCTTGATCCGAACATGGCTTATTGTGAGGGATAAGTTATCTGTAGCTTTCGGAAAAGAATAAAGTGATTCCACCAAGGTTGGTGTGGGCCCGGACCAAGATTACTGTATGTCCTATCTGGAACTCCTGGTTCATATGTACGACAATGACTAGGGGGACTGGTGGACGTAGAGAAACCAGGTGTCAAATGCTTGGAAGAGTGCAGTCGACAGAAAAACTACAGAAAAAATAGAAAGAAGAAGAAATAAAAAAGAAAGGAAATATGAAAAATAAAAGTAATGAGGGTGGGAGAGTATGGATAGGGGGGCTAGAGAAGGCGAGAGAGGGGGAGGACATTTAGGGGAAAGAAAGGAAAGGGAGGTAGGTTGACTTGAATATGCCTCCCGGGGTTGTATTAAGTAGTACATATTGTCTAGAGGGGGTGGTTACGTGTTCTAGTATCATAGATAATGCAAAGCATCTTTGGTGTCTTCTATCAAATCAGGGTTCAAGATTGTCCATTGAGGATGTTAGTGTATGTCGGGGTAGATTTGAAGTGGATCCAACAGGCCCACTTCGAACTGAATTTCGAGGGTGTGTCGCGAGCGATGTGTATTAGCTCTTCCATCGCTGCCGCATTATTGACTCTGTAGAACCATTCTTTGATCGTGGGAGCCTGGCTAGAATTCCATTTGGTTGGGATACATTGTTTGGCTGCGTTTACCATAAACATAGCTAAAGATTTGTGGTATGTGCTATGTGATCCTGGGGAAAGGTGCAATAAGCATTGAGCGGGAGAAGGTTCAATAGCGTAAGTAGTAACCTGAGTAGTGATTTTACAGACCTCTGTCCAGAAGGGGACCAACAGCGGGCAGGACCACCAAATGTGCAGGAATGATCCTGTGTCGGAGAGACATCTCCAGCATCTATCTTGCTTGTTTGGGTATATTTTGCTCAGTTTCGCTGGTGTGTGGTACCACCTGGTTTGCAATTTATAATTGTTCTCCTGAGAACTAACATTCAAAGTGCCCTTATGGGTAGTTAGAAAGATTTTACTCCATTGTTCGTCTGTCAACGTAAGGTTCAGGTCCTCCTCCCAGCGTCTACAAGCAATATAGTCCCTTGGGTTCGTTTGGTCAAAGAGGAGTGCATGTGTGTAGGCTATCAAGTGTCGTTGTGGGGATTGTTGGGAGCAAAGTTTTTCAAAGGGTGTTTGATCCCGGGAGCAATCCTGGTTTTTATTCAACGCATGAAGGAAGTGGGAAATTTGAATATAGGGCCACTGGGGAAGGGGGGGCTTCTCAAGATTTGCTGCAATGTCCATGGCAGTTTGTAATTTACCTCCCAAGAAGAAGTTACCCGCCCTGGTTTGAGCTGGTGTCCAGTCTGGGGCTAAGAAGCGAGTGGATAAGCCTGGGGGAAAATCTGGATTTAGTTTAATTGTTGTTAGTGGACTGGGGATAGACGATATACGAGACCGTTTGCAAATGTGTTGAAAATAATGTAGAGTTGGACCAATTATTGGATGACGTGTTATAGGAAAGGGAATTCTTTTCGGATCAATCCAGGGGATGGAGGCTAGAGGGATGGGTGAGAGGGATGATTCTAGGGCGACCCAGTCTTTAGAGGATGAGTGTAGGTTCCAGTCGGCGATACGAGATAGGTGTACTGCGTAGCAGTAGTTGGATATGTCCGGTAGGCCAATTCCACCCATAGTTTTGGGGCGCGTGAGAAACTGGAAGCTAATCCTGGGTCTCCGACCGTTCCAAAGAAATCTGGAGCATACTGATTTATAAGTCTTAAAGAAGGTTGATGGAAGATGAATAGGGACAGCTTGTAAGATGTAGAGAAGTCTCGGCAGGGCGTTCATTTTAAGGATGGCCGCCCTGCCGAACCATGAGAATATCGGCTTGCTCCACGTTCGAAGATCCAGGATCAGCTTGTTTAAAAGGCGCAAATGGTTCTTAGCGTACAGTTCGGATAGTTTGGAGGGGATTTGGATACCGAGATATGTTATATGATCGGATCGCCAATGGAACGGAAAGTTACTCTCACATTGCTGAAGTGTGTCCTGCGTTAGGGAGATGTTGAGAGCATAAGACTTTGAGAAGTTAATCTTTAGGTTTGAAATTGATTGAAAGGATTGGAATTCAGCTAGGAGGTTTGGGAGAGTGGTTATGGGTTCAGACAAGAAAAGTAAGATGTCATCCGCGAAGGCGGCGTATTTGAATTCTTTGTGTGGTGTATGGATTCCTCTGATGTTTTGGTTATTCTTCAGTTGTTCAAGGAAGGGTTCTAGTGTTAAGATAAAAAGTATAGGGGATAAAGGGCACCCTTGTCGTGTGCCGTTGCGTATGGGAAAGGCGTCTGACAGAGTGCCATTGACTTTAACTCTGGCCGTTGGGTTAGAGTACAATGCCAGGATGAAGTTAAGCATGTTAGGGCCTATGCCTAGTGTACAGAGCACAGCTTCCATATATTCCCATGACACTCTGTCAAACGCCTTTTCTGCGTCGAGGGACAAGAAGAATCCCTTTTGGCCTGACTGAGTCATGAGGTGGTGCAGATTGAGGGCTTTAATTGTGTTGTCCCTGGCTTCGTGCCCAGGGACAAAACCTACTTGGTCTACGGAGATGAGATCTTGAATCAGAGGTAACAGTCTATTTGCCAGAATTTTGGAAAAGATCTTTAAGTCCACGTTCAGTAATGAAATTGGTCTGTAATTGCCCGGGTTAGTGGGATCTTTATCTGGTTTCGGGATTACTGCTATGTGGGCTTCTAAGAGCCCTGTGGGGAGTGATCTAGAAGTGGCGGTTGAATTAAAGGCCTTTAGAAAGGGGTTTTGTAGAGTGTCCGCAAAAGTTTTATAATAAACTGCAGTGAGGCCATCTGGGCCTGGGCTTTTTGCTGGCTTGAGCTGATGCACTGCCTGTTTCCATTCGGAAGGGGAGAGTGGAGCGTTTAAGGTGTCAGCAATATCTGGGCGAATCTTGTTCAGGGATGGGTTTTCAAGAAGTGAACGCAGTTTGTCTGATTTCCGTTGAGAGGGGGGGTTATTAGGGTTGGTGAGGTCAAGATTATAAAGTGATTTGTAATATTGTTCAAATTCCCGTGCAATGTCTTGAGTTTTCACGATGGGTTTGCCCGTTGGGGAGTGGAGCATGTGGATTGTGTGTTTTGCCTTTTTCGTGCGGAGAGCCTGAGCTAACAAGTGTCCAGTTTTGTTGCCAAATTCATAGAAAAGTTTCTTCGTGAGAATAAATTTCCTTTTCAGTTTGAGGTCTAAGTCTTCCTTAATGAGGGCGCGTATCTCTAAAAGTTCTACATGTGTATTTAGAGCTAGTGTACGTTTATGGGTAGCTTCTAAAGATTTCAGGCTGGCGAATAAGGTCGCTAACCTGGCAGCTTTTTCCTTTCTGATCGCAGAAGCTATAGAGATAATCTTACCCCTTATTACGCTTTTGTGGGCTTCCCATTGCGTTAAATGAGAGACATCAGGCGTGTCATTTTCTTGAAAGTAATTTGTCAGGCATTCCCTAATGTCTGAGGTTTTGGTTTGGTCCGATAAAATGCTAGCATCTAATCTCCATATGCGTTTGTTGAAATGTTCGTCAGGGAACACTAGTGTTGCTGTCACAGGATGGTGGTCAGAGCAGGTCATAGGTTCGATTGTGGCCGAGTGTAGGTAGTTAAGAGATTGTTGTTGGACAAAGATACAGTCGATGCGTGAATATTTTTTATGTGGTATAGAATAAAAGGTATAGTCCTTGTCTTGGGGGTAAAGTGCTCTCCAAGTGTCGTGGAGCAAGAGTTCGTGGAGACACTTTCTAATCTGTTTAATAGCCCTGTAGGGGAGAGAAGATGTACCCGAGGAGGTATCTAAAATTGGTTCCAGAGGGATGTTCATGTCTCCTCCAAAAATCAGGAGACCCTCTTGGAAGGAGGACAATTGATTGATAGTTTCCCGAAAGAACTTCACTTGAGAGGAATTGGGACTATAAATATTTGCTAGAGTTACGCGCCTACCATTGATGGTCCCCTTCAGGAAGAGAAATCTTCCTTCTGTGTCTACAAGAGTGTCTGAAATCTGGATAGATACTTTTTTAGATACTAGAATGGAAACACCTTTAGTCTTGGAGATGGGGGAAGTTGCATGAAAGCTGTGTGGGAAATCATGGTTATGTAATTTAGGAATGGAATTCTGCCGGAAGTGAGTTTCCTGAAGGAAAATGACGTCTGCTTTCATAGATTTCATATTAGTCAATATATGAGATCGCTTTTCAGGGGTATTTAGCCCTTTGGCGTTCAATGAGATTATTTTCAGGGAGATGTTTTTGTTCGGTGAGTACGGGAAAGGCATGGTGGCCGAGATGGTTAACCAGTGAACAAACAGAAAAAGAAGTGGGGATACTAGAGGCCGTAAAAAACCCCGGGAGGCAGAGGAAAGAACAGACAAGGGATAAGAGTGTAGGGGAGCAGAGAGAGAGGGGGAAGAGAAAAAAGGGGGGAGAGGTGTCTCGAAGGCGGGGGTAATAGGTGTGATAGGGGTTGTGGAATGTACCGGATGTAGGGGCGAGCCAGTCGTCCCTCTATTTCACAGGTTTGGTAACCGGAGCGGTCGACCGCGACTACCTGCGTCAGTCGTGTGGGGGTGGTAAGCAAGGTAGCACAAGGTGAACTTGCTCTTTTGTCCAATATTGGCCAGAAAGCTGCTTGGCTTGGAATTGGTTGGGCTTATGACAGGAGGTTTGTGACAACTAGCGCACAGAGGATAGGGTGAGCCTATTTTCCATTGGGACATATTCCCACGGGCTCGTGTGGAGAGTACAAAGGATAAAATAAAGTAAATAGGGGTTTGGGAAAGACCTGAGCGGTAGAGTCCGTCAATGTTAACGGGCATTGGGTGTTGTAAACAGTAAAAGGTCTCATTACAACATGTATTATGCAAAGAGAAATGAATAAGTTGACTTAAAGAGGAACATTAGGTGAAGTCAATAGTTTATGCATCAGATCCTAAGGACGTACATAATAAACAAAGGAACTAGGACCTCACAGGCCCGAACAACATGCCAGACCATATATAAATGGTTAAAAGAAATTCAACGAAGTACACCTGTGTATGCGACTCGGGAAATCATAGAGAGCAACAATACAACAGAAAAAAAATATATATAACATAATTCTCCCCCCCCCCCCTCTCTGACCTATTATTCCCCATATGTAGTGTGTGTTAGGGTGAAGAGGGAAGCTTCTCATCGGTATTCCCCCGGTCATAGGGGGAACCGTCTCTCGCACAAATGTAACCTATCTCCCCCTCATTCCTCCCCATTGTTGTGGAAAAATCTGTTGTGATAAGGGGTACTAATCTCTGCTCGGTAGTGGGCCAAGACACAATATAGTTGGGCTTAGGTTTGATCTGAGGATATTAGTCCTAATGCGAGAAGCTTCCCTCCTAATGAGCCCAAATTGTAGAACCAGATGTAAAATACATCATATCATGCATCATGAAGTAAAACATTAGTACTGTGGGAGAGTATCAGCTTCCTGAATTGGGGAACAGATAAAGTGCAAAAAGAACAAAAAAAAAAAAAAAAAATTTTGCATAAATGCTCCCATCTCCCTCCCCCCCAAAAAGACATGAAAGTCCACTGAGAGGGAGAGGATTCTATCATAATGTCTCTCATACTTGCCCGCACAAAGAGTCAGGTGTAGCTATTCTGTCAGACATGCAACCGCCGCCGATCTTCTCCACATGTTCTATGTTTAGCTGAGCTTCTTCTCTCGTGGGCGTTCGTAGAAAAGGGACGCTCGATCTGGGGGTTTTCAACTAGTTTCAAGAGAGTGCGTGTAGAGGGGTCTCACACCTGTGGTATGAGATGGAGAGAGGCAGAAATGACATTTGAGTCTCAATCTTCGGCTTGCTTCTCAGGTGGATGTAGGTGTTGTTCACATAAAGCGAGATCATAGTCAGGTGCACAGTCTGAGGAACATTAAGTTAACAGGAACTAGCTCGGACTGTGAGGTCAATACGGATTCGGTGTAACAAGACATCAGGCAGGTATGCGAACAGAGCAATCAGTTGATCCGTGCTCTTCGATGGGCCGGAGATGCTGTTGGACTGCCATTCCTCGGCATATCCCTTTCCCTAGGGTGTGGATGTGGTAAGGAGGGAGCTGGAACTTGTCGGCGGCGTCTACCAATGCTGAAATTTCCCGCTTCCTCTAAGCCTTCCATCGATGAGGATCTGATGGATGAGTGTAGCTTGAAATCGCTATACCAATCAGGTAAGCTTACAAGGGGTATGTCGATGGCGGTGCAGAAATGGTCTAGATCCTCTGGTACCCGCAAATTTGCCGTGCGACCTTGGTGAGTCACCGACAGACAGAAGGGAAATTTCCATCTGTATTGTATTGATCTGTCTCGCAGAACGTCTAGGAGTGGTCTGAGTTCCCTTCTGCGTTGCAGCGTGATGCTCGAAAGATCTTGAAAGATTTTGATATTGGCTCCTTCAAATAATATTTGGTTCCTGGTTCTGGCTTTGCGGAGTATCTCCTCTTTAAGCGGGAACTCTACAAGGCAGCACACAATATCTCGTGGGGGGTCTGCTTCTCTGTTTCTTGGTCTCAGAGCTCTGTGCAATCTTTCAAACACAATTGGTGTTTCCGCAGGTCTGTCAAGAATATCATTAAAGATGGTAGACACAGTTTGGGAGAGAGTACTGGGATCTATGGACTCCGGGATACCTCTTACCCTTAAGTTCCGACGTCTCCCTCTGTTGTCCAGGTCCTCCATGTGGCGGTTAATCTCCCGCAGATGTACGGCGTGGGACTCGGTTAACTGCTGGACCTGGCAGAGAGAGACATCATGGCGGGCCTGTGTAATCTCCACTTCTTCCACTCTAATAGATATGGAGTGGATATCGTCTTTGAGATCCGCTATCGCCGCAGCTAGGGTGGATTTAATATCCGCTGCAACTGACCTGAGGTCTTCGATGCTGATTGCCTGCGGTTCTCGGGGCATCGGATCTCCTCTGTCACGGTGCGGGCTTCTGCTGTGCGAGCGGTGAGTACGCGAGGGCGCTGCTGTGGAGGCCTGCGAGCTGCCTCTGGGCCGCGCTCTGAAAATGTCAGGGATTTGCCGGGCTGAGTGTGTGTCCAGCTCCGCCGTAGAGCGCGATCGTGCCCCCGGTGATTTATCCTCCTGTCGTTCCATAATTTAGGGTCCCGTGGACGGTTTCCAAGCTGGTAGTTCAATTTGCAGGGCCGTGTGGACGGGAGCTAGTGAACTACGCGTCCATCTTGGTACGGTGCCAGGCCACGCCCCATTTCCTTTTTTTCTTTTCCTTTCAATAAAAGTGGGCCAACAAGCTCTTAAAATGCACAACTGGCATTGACTCAGCTCACTGGTAGGCTCTACATTAAGCTAAAACAACCCCCAATATTACAATATATGATACAGTAATGTAAAAAGTAGGACAGCAGAGGTAAAGTGAAATCAAATAATATTTTAATAATGTTACGATAACAAATTCACATATTTGTTTACTGATTACACGCTTTATTGCTCCACGTCAGTCTTATATATAGGCCAGGAAGTATTCATTTTCAGTATTGATTAGGACTGAACAGGAACAGTATATCTATGTTGTAAAATGTTTTGTAAGGCCTCATTGATCTGCTGTGACAAGGTCAACTAGGCGGGTGACTCAAGATGGAGGAGCAGAGAGCAGCGGGCCTGTCCAGGGGGAATGGTGGCTGGTAGAAGGAGCCTTGCCAAGGGCGAGAAACCAGTGAGGGTCAGAAGAGACGAGTGACAGGAGGGAAAAAAACACGGTATGTGCAATTCATCTGCTGCCTGTAGCGGAATCTTCCCCCCAGTTTGTCTGTTCTCCATCCCATACATCTGTTATAGATTATACAAAGAAGGAAAGGAGTTCCCGTGGGCTTATTTAATAAGATGAAGAGCCATGCACACCATGTGAAGGTGGGGTGCAGCGCAGTGCGGTGACAATAATTCACATGAGCAGGTGCAATAGAACTTGTATTGAAGAAATGCAAAAACAGTTCACAACAAGCCTAGTGGGACAGCCACCTAGCCAGGCACCTTCACAGTTCAGTAGCGTGACATCATCTACTGAGAGGGGCTGAATGTGGTCTGGCCATCTGGTCCCAATCCGGAGTCAGTCCACAAGAGGCTCTACGCTTAACCTCCTCATCAGGAACCTTTCCCTAGCGCTGTTATTATTATTATTTACCCTCACAGATGGCGTATCTGTCCCTACTCTGTCCACTCCCTAAAGACCTTAAATAGGCTCTGCCTGACCCAAGATGACCCAAGATGACTGCTGGAGTCACGTGGGGTGGCATCATCCAATAGGATAGCTTCCTAAGTGACAAAAAAAACTGGCCTTCACAGCAAGGAGAACATGGAAGGGCAACACATGGAAGGCAAAACCAGAGAAATTCCCAGCTCAACTCACCAACCAGTTTGCTTTCCAACCAAATTAACCTACCTAACAGTTCACAGTTCAGTAGCGTGACATCATCTACTGAATTACCTACCTAACAGTAGGCGTTAAAAAACAGGTGTTTAGTTAGCAGTCATGTGCAAACGCATGCGTAAGCTGCAAGACTACTTCATGGCAGTTTTGTTTGTTACTGATGTAATATTGGTGAGTGGACACACTGGACACCTTTGCTACCATTGTGCTCTGTACCTTTAAGGAGGATTGGGCTACCTCCAGGTCCACCTGCCCCCTATCTATCCATTAGAATGCATGTGCTTCCACTGTGGAGACTCTCATATATTTATAGGAGTTAGGACTGCAGGTAATACAGGGTGCTGTGAAGTGACCTTGCAGCTTACGCCTGCGTTTGCAAATGTGTGCTAACCCCTGTTTTTAATGCACACTGTTAGATAGGTTAATTTGGTTGGTAAGCAGACTGGTTGGTGAGTTGAGCTGGGAATTTCTCAGTTTCTGTCTAGCTTCCAGAGTTACCCAGGAAACCATAGGGGAACCACGTTCCTCCTGAGCTCAGTGGCATCGGCATAACCAGAATGGCACCACCCAATGTGCCTCTACTCTGCAGATGCTCTTATTAGACCTGGATTATGAAATCAGGGAGGGGGGACGGATCCAGTGGAGGCATCCCCATAACAGTTTATTCCCATGGAGGCAACCCTAATTTCCCATGTTTTTGTGAATTTCCCAAGGCAACCCCTAGACTCAAAAGTAAACTTATACAGGGATATTGCTGTCTACTGTCTATTGCTGTCTATTTGCTTGGGTCTACTGGGCAGCGCCAGCATTTAACAGAAATGTTTGGGTAAATCCTATGCAGTTTTTGCGGGGTGATATAAACTTAGTGAAGTATTTTAAATTTGGATTAGTCGGACCTTTGCCGAGACCAGCTGTTGCATAGGATAGTCCCAGATATCCTCCCAGTCCTCCAAATACATATCTGGAGCCTCCACACACCAGCTGGCCAGCAGTTTATCAAGGCCACTATGAATAGATGGAAGGAGAGCTTTGTATATCATGGATAAAGGTTTTTCCAAAGCATATTCCGAACTTCACAAAGTTGAGTGGGTGACCACTTACCGACTGGCTCATGTACATATACATTGGCACTTTGAAGATGGATATCTCGATAATGGCAGCAGCTGCTGCCATAACCGAGGTATCCATCTTTAGAGCCGGCAGTTCTGTTTACGATAATGGTGGTCTCTGTAATAGATTCACCACGAGATCATCGTTATCGCCGGCGGGAGATGTGCTACCCCCCCTCCCGCCACTCTCCCGCGCCCTCCGGAGCCGTCGGCAGCTGCGGAGGCGATCAGGTCCTTATCCATGGCTGGTCAAAACGTCACTTCCGTTCAGGCTAGTAGCCAATAGCTTTGGTGTAGGAATTTGATCTGAGCATGCGTGGCACTTTCTCCGATCGGAATTCTCTACACATGATCGGACAAGGTCCGATCGGATCATGTTGTCGGAAAATTTTACCGACAAGTTGGTAAACTTGGTCCCTCGGATACTCCGATGGAAACGGTCCGATGGAGACCACACACAGTTGGATTATCCGACAAAACGGTCCGATCGGACACATTCCGTCGGAATCTCCGACCGAGTGTACAAGGGCTTAAAGGCACATTTTTTGTTGTCATTTTTTTCAAATGACAATTTTTTTATTTTATTTTTTATTGCATTTAAGTCCAAAAATGAGATCGGAGGACATTTTGACCCCAGATCTCATATTTAAGAGGTCCTGTCATGCTTTTTTCTATTACAAGGGATGTTTGCATTCCTTGTAATAGGAATAAAAGTGACCCACAATTTTTTTTTTTTTTAAAGCGCCCCATCCCAACGAGCTTGCGCGCAGAAGCCAACGCATATGTGAGTAGTGCCTGCATATGAAAACGATGGTCAAACCACACATGTGAGGTATCGCCGCGATCGTTAGAGCGAGAGCAATAATTCTAGCCCTAGACCTCCTCTGTAATTCAAAACATGCAACCTGTAGAATTTTTTAAACGTCACCTATGGAGATTTTTAATGGTAAAAGTTTGACTCCATTCCACGAGCGGGCGCAATTTTGAACCATGACATGTTGGGTATCAATTTACTCAGCGTAACATTATCTTTCACAATATAAAAAAAAAAAAAAATTGGGCTAATTTTACTGTTGTCTTATTTTTTTTATTCAAAAAAGTTAATTAAAAAAAAAAAAGTGCACTTGTAAGACCGCTGCGCAAATACGGTGTGACAAAAAGTATTGCAATGACCGCCATTTTATCCTCTAGGGTGTTAGAAAAAAATGTATAATGTTTGGGGGGTTCTAAGCAATTTTCTAGCAAAAAACGTGTCTAAAAAAGAGGTCTGGTCTTTAAGTGGTACTGCAGTGGAAAAGCGTGGCGCAGTTTGGAGGTAGCAGAATAGATAGGAGTTGGGTAGGGCAAATTGAACCTTTAGGGAATCAAACGTTCAAACCATTCGCACAGATCTGATTTAGGTATTTCGTATTTGATTCCTTCACTAGTCCAAACCATGGGGTCCTGAAAGCTATAGCTACATTTTAAATAACAGTCATATCAATATTAGCATTTATTATAATTGATTATAAAAAATCAAATAAATAAATAAAACTGCAGAATTCCATATCACTGATAGCTCTGCTGGAATGAACTGAGATCCATTTGGCTCTCAAAGGATTTATGACATGTTGCGTATTCCCGTTGTCTGGAAAACCTTAGAGCAGAACTCAGGGCAACCAACTCAATAAAGTTCACCCTCCTTCCCAGCTAATCTCTCAGTTACATTAGTAAAAACATTAAACGTCCTTCCCTGGTATTTCAAAGGGGACTAGTACTGTAGACTGATTGCATATATATTAGCTAGAATATGTATTATAGCCCAATTTTGGTGGATGTCTATGATCCCCTTGGATTTAGTAATGCACAAATCCAATTGGATTATGATCAATATTCAAACGTCTAGCATAATACATAATGCATAAAATGAATTTGACTTAACATGAAGCCCATGGCTCCAATACAACACTAATGCCGCGTACACACGATCGGAATTCCGGCCAGAAAAAGACAGGTGAGAGCTTTTCATCGGAAAATGTGACCGTGTGTACGCTCTATCGGAATTTAGCTGTCCGAATTTCCGCCAGCCAAAAATCGATAGCATGTTTTCAATTTTCCCGATGGAAAAACTTTCTATCGGAAATTCGATCGCGTGTATGCAATTCCGACACGCCAAAACTCACGCATGCTCAGATTCAACTACAAGACAGAAGCTATTGGCTACTGGCTATTGAACTTCCTTTTTCTAGTCCCGTCTTACGTGTTATAAACGATCGGAATTTGGTTTGACCGTGTGTAAGCAAGACAGCTTGAGCCGAATTCCGTTGGAATTCCATCGGGAAAACCATCAGAGCTTTTTCCGACGGGAATTACGATCGTGTGTACGCGGCATAACAGTTCAATACTAACACTACTCGGTGATTGCTGCAGATATCTCTGCCCTCTTGTCTTACATCTTATATTTGTTTTTCCCTTTACTGGTGCTGACAACCAGCCACCATTAGGCTGTTTTTTTGTGCATACCTTCCCAGAAGAAGTATGAACACTGGCATGGATATTCTGGACCCCAGCCATAAGATAAAGGAGAATATTTGGTATTTTGCTTGTGTTCAGGGGCAGGCCCACTAGTGATCATGACACCTATTAATGCACTGCAGATATGTTATTTGATTATCTGTATATTGTTTGTATATCCTTCAGGTTATGTTACTGGAATGTGACTTTTTTTTTTTTTATATTATTAAAAAATATATATATATATTAAAAGTGAAAACACTAACCTAAAAGCCCCAAATATCTTCCTGCTGGCTTGCAAAGTGGAAAGGTCCTTATTTGGGTGTCCACCAGGGGCGGACTGACCATTTGGCCACTCAGGCACTGCCCGAGGGCCCCATCAGGGTTGCCAGCCTCAGTAAAACCAGGGACAGTATGTCTCCGAAATGCCCCTTACCGACATCATTTTGGTCTAAAAATCCTGAAATTATAGCTGCCCCACCTCTCCAGTACCCTCTCAGCCAATAGAAACATGTCTGTGTATACTGTGTGTACAAGATTGTGTATACTGTGTGATTGTATACTGTGTGTGTGTATATACTGTGTGGCCCCATAATATCTGATTGCCTGGGGGCCCCATAATCTCCTATTGCCCGGGGGCCCCATGAGTTGTCAGTCCGCCCCTGGTGTCCACACTGCTGTTTGGTGAAACTTCCTATTGGCTGTCCATTGGTGGGATTCTCACACGGTCCAGAAATCTCCAGCAGAGTTATTGTAAGAGACTGGAGGAGAAGCAATTTAACCTTAAAGCGGAGGTCCGCCGAAAAAAATACTGCAGCTGCTAACTTTTAATATATGGACACTTACCTGTCCAGGGAGCCCACGATGTCGTCAGCCGAAGCCGATCTGTCCGTCGGCTCTCGGCTGCTGCCGCCGCCGTCCTCGGTGAGGGAATCAGGAAGTGAAGCCACGTGGCTTCACTTCCTGGACCCCTACTGCGCATGCGTGAGTCGCGCTGCACGTCCTCACTGGTCCCTACTGTCTTCTGTCTCCCAGAAGACAGTGGGGGAGGACAGAAGGGGTGCCGGTAGTGGCGTAGGTCACCGTGAACGCCGCAGTGATATATGCCAGGAAGTGGGAGCAAATACCTGCATTAGACAGGTATCTGCTCCCTCCTCCTCCCTGAAAGGTGCCAAATGTGACACTGGAGAGGGGGAGGATTCCAAAAAGTGGAAGTTCCATTTTTGGGTGGAACACCACTTTAAGCTGTGTAGTGGGTTTTTCACTGTCAGGGTGGAAAGGATGTGTAACTCTCTTCCACGATTGGTGGTGTCAGCAGGAAGTATTAATAGTTTCAATACAGTCTTGGATGTGCATCTTAGCGAACACAATATACAGGGATATGGGAAATGATTATCTACATGAACACACACACACAGGTTGAACTGGATGGTCTTTATTCAGCTTTACCAACTATGTAAGTATGATGTCATAAAGAAGGGTGACAAAATACTGGTTGTAGGTGAGGGGGGCATGGTGGACCACCAGTTATCATTCCCAGAAGAGGTGCTGTAGTGGATCACATAATTGCTTTAGGGGCATTGAAAAAAAAAAAAAAGAATGGTGGAAGTGCAAGGGGGGAAACGGGGTGGGAGCTGATTGGGGACATTGGATGGGGACATTCGGTGGAATAGGATTGGGTGAGAGCAGATTTGGGACATTGGGTGGAAGGGTAGGAGCGGATGGGGGACATTGGGTAGGACTGAATTGGGAACATTTGGTGAAATCAGATGTGGGACATTGGATGGGAGCAAATGAAAAACATTGGGAGTTATTTACTAAAGGCAACTCCACCTTGCACTACATGCAAACTACAAGTGCAAATTGCACTTGAAATTGCACTGAAAGTGCACTTGGAAGTTCAGTCGCTGTAGATACATGGGGGACATGCAAGGAAAATATAAAACAGCATTTTAGCTTGCACATGATCAGATTTACAGCGACTGCACTTCATTGCAATTTCAAGTGCACTTTGCACTTGTAGTTTGCACTTGTAGTGCAAAGTGGATTTGCCTTTTGTAAATTAACCCCATTGTGTAGCAGTTGATAGGGGACATATTGGGAGTAGATTGGGAACATTGGGTGGAATAGATGTGGGACATTGGGTAGGTGTAGATGGGGGAAATTGTGTAGGGACAGATGGGGGACATTGGTTGAAAGTTCATGGGGAACATTGGGTGGGAGCGGATGGGGGACATTGGGTGGGAGTAGATGGGACACATTGGGTGGGAGCGGATTGAAGACATTGGGTGGGAGCAGATTGAAGACATTGGGTGGGAGTGGATGGGGAACATTTAGCTGGAACATATGAGGACATTAGGTGGGAAAAGATGGGGAACATTGACTGTGGTTTGGGAACATTGGTTGGGAGTGAATGTGGAAAATTGGGTAGAAGCAGATGGGGGTCATTGGGTGGGAGTAGATTGGGGACATTGGGTGGAAGTAGATGCAGGATATTGGGTAGGAGCGGATAGGGGATATTGAGTGTGAGTGGATTGGGAACATTTGGTGGAATCAGATCTGGGACATTGGATGGGAGAGAATGGAAAACATTGTGTAGGAGTAGATGGGGAACATTGGGTGGGAGCAGATTGGGAACATTGGGTGGAAGCAGGTGAGGACTTGGGTAGAAGTGAATGTGGAAAATTGGATATAAGCAGATGGGGGACATTGGGTGGGAGTAGATTGGGGACATTGGGTGGAAGTAGATGTAGGATATTGGGTAGGAGCGGATAGGGGATATTGAGTGTGAGTGGATTGGGAACATTTGGTGGAATCAGATCTGGGACATTGGATGGGAGCGAATGGAAAACATTGTGTAGGAGTAGATGGGGAACATTGGGTGGGAGCAGATTGGGAACATTGGGTGGAAGCAGGTGAGGACTTGGGTAGAAGTGAATGTGGAAAATTGGATATAAGCATATGGGGGACATTGGGTGGGAATTGATTGGAGACATTGGATAAGAGCGGATGGAGGAGATTGTGTGGAAGCAAATGTAGGAGATTGTGTGGAAGCAGATGTGGGAGATTGGGTGGAAGCAGATTGGGAACATTGGGTAGAAGCAGATGGGGGAAATTGGGTGGGAATGGATTGGAGACATTGGATGAGAGTGGATGGAGGACATTGGGTGGAAGCAAATGTAGGAGATTGGATGGAAGCAGATGTGGGAGATTGGGTGGGAGCAGATTGGGAACATTGGGTGGAAGCAGATGAGAACTTGGGTGGGAGTGAATGTGGGAAATTGGGTAGAAGCAGATGGGGGACATTAAGTGATAATGGATTGAAGACATTGGATGAGGATGGAGGACATTGGGTGGAAGCAAATGTGGGAGATTGGGTAGGAGCAGATTGGGAACATTAGGTGGAAGCAGTTGAGGACTTGGGTAGAAGTGAATGTGGAAAATTGGGTAGAAGCAGATGGGGGAAATTGGGTGGGAATTGATTGGAGACATTGGATGAGAGCAGATGGAGGAATTGGGTGGAAGCAAATGTAGGAGATTGTGTGGAAGCAGATGTGGGAGATTGGGTAGGAGCAGATTGGGAACATTGGGTGGAAGCAGATGAGGACTTGGGTGGGAGTGAATGTGGAAAATTGGGTAGAAGCAGATGGGGGACATTGGGTGGTAATGGATTGGAGACTTTGGATGAGAGAGGATGGAGGACATTGGGTGGAAGCAGATGTTGGGGATTGGGTGGAAGCAGATGTGAGAAATTGGGTGGAGGCAGGTGGTGGACATTGGATGGAAGTATTTTTACTATAGAAAGGAGGGGGGGGGGGGCTGAGAGGTAACAAACATTAACTATATTTAGGTAAGATATATTCAGGGAATCTGCCTAATACATAATCTCTAGTTCCCGATCTAGGGAACTTGAGCTATTGGCTTCATTTTACAACATTGATGTTTTTTTTTATATTTACCTTTTGCCAGGTGCTCTGGGCTATTAGCACCTGGATCAATTCAAACCCTGAAGCTTATATGTAATGCCATTTAGCAATCCTCTACTAGCAAGTTTAGCTAATCATCATCAAATTGATTCTACTATCAACAACATATTATAAAGGTATTTCTTTTGCCAATTTGGGAAACCAATTTTGTTTTTCCCGGGGAGGTTAACTGTTACTAAATATATGTTTTTTTATATATATTCTTTTTATATTCCACATTATCAATGTCCCTCTCTACAGGCAATTTTAATACGGCATGCTGTGGAGGCTTGGCTATTTTCATTTTTTAATACAATTGTGTCTATACCATTGTTACTGTTACTTTTGGAACTCAAGCTTATGTGGTGAGACCTGTTTTACTACCCTTGATCATTTACTTTCTGTGTCCTTGTAATTGTGATATTATTGATCTTTTCATTAAGTTGATTGTTTGTTACACTGTAATACATTCTTGCTACATGTACTTAAAAGGATGTTCACTGCTGTATTTTATTATTTCAGCATACAAACGAGCTATACCATCAATCTCCTGAAGAAACTCAAACGAGTGAAACATGTTGAGAGTGGTAGCACTTTATATACACATGTCTGAATAACGCATATATTCATAGTTCTGGATGTATTATTGTCCTCTTTTTTTCATGTTTTTGCTACTTTGCAATAATAAAATTAATTATTTTATATTCCTATTTGTAGTGTCTTGAGCAATACAATCTGATACCAATTAAAGTCCAGAGGTTTGTTACCTCTCAGCCCCCCCCCCCCCCCTCCTTTCTTTAGTAAAAAAAAAATTGGGATGTGGTATCTTTTAGTTAGTTTCGTTTGACTTGTTCATCTTGCCCTTTATTATATTGGATGGAAGTAGTTTGGAGACATTAGGCGGGAGTGGATAGGGGACATTGGATTGGAGTGGATGGTGGACATTGGGTGGGAGCAGATGGGGGACATTGGGTGGGACCCGATTGGGTTGAAGAGGTAATACAATGGGTGGGAGCAGATTAGGGACATTGGGTGGGACTGGATTGGGTTGAAGAGGTAATACATTGGGTGGGAGCAGATTAGGGACATTTGGGTGGGACTGGATTGGGTTGAAGAGGTAATACAATGGGTGGGAGAAGATTAGGGACATTGGGTGGGACTGAATTGGGTTGAAGAGGTAATACATTGGGTGGGAGCAGATTAGGGACATTGGGTGGGACCGGATTGGGTTGAAGAGGTAATACATCGGGTGGGAGCAGATTAGGGACATTGGGCCGGACCGGATTGGGTTGAAGAGGTCATACAATAGGTGGGAGCAGATTAGGGACATTGGGTGGGACCGAATTGAGTTGAAGAGGTAATACAATGGGTGGGAGCAGATTAGGGACATTGGGTGGGACTGGATTGGGTTGAAGAGGTAATACATTGGGTGGGAGCAGATTAGGGACATTTGGGTAGGATTGGATTGGGCTGAAGAGGTAATACATTGGGAGGGAGAAAATTAGGGACATTTGGGTAGGACTGGATTGGGTTGAAGAGGTAATAGATTGGGTGGGAGCAGATTAAGGGCATTGGGTGTGAGTGGATTAAGTTGAAGAGGTAATACATTGGGTGGGAGCAGATTAGGGACATTGGGTGTGAGATGATTGGGTTGAAGAGGTAATACATTGGGTGGGAGCAGATTAGGGACATGACGTGGGACTGGATTGGGTTGAAGAGGTAATACATTGGGTGGGAGCAGATTATGGACATTTGGGTGTGAGTGGATGGGAGACATTGGGTGGGAGCATATTGGGAACATTTGTGGGAGCAGATGGGGGACATTGCATGGGAGAAGATAGGGGACATTGAGTGGAAGATATGGGTTGGGTTTCAGATTTTGCCCAGGGAGATAGGCTTTGATTTCCAATAAACCCGAAACTCTTAAAAGTCAACATTCTTTTGTGCATAGTGATGAGTCTCAGCGTAATGGTTGTGTCATCCAGTTATTCATTCTGTAAATTAATCAGTCTCCATGACAACTCTATTTAGGACAAGATACATTTGCTGTAAGAACAACTTTGAAATGAATTCTGCAATCAGGTAACCAGGGAGCAAACAGTGAATGATTAATAATGTCACAACAGTTTGAATGGCAAAATAAAACACGGGCTAACCGATCTTGAATTCAATGTATGAATGTCTCCAGCTCACCGGCTGACACAACTCTATACAATATATGTGTTTGCACCCAGAAAACAACACGGGCCATAGTGAGTGGTGCCAGTTTTTTTTTTTATATTATTTCAAAGTTTCAGAGGCTTTCTTTATCTCTCTGAATGACTGTCTTTGCAAATCTGTTTGACGTCCCATGTTTATTTTATATTGAAGAGTACAACGGCAGGAGCATGGGGAAGAGTCTACAACACCTAGGGGAGGATTTCCCCGATGGGAGGCAATGGCTGAGTCAATCTTTCACCATCCACTGGGTGTGTATAATTCTAGTTTTCTGGTTTGGTTAGAGCCCCTGTCATATGTTACTTGTCACCATTGGGAAGGATTTCCCTCACTCCTGTCCCTAGGATGATGGTCACTGAGAGAAGAAATAGGCATAACCTCTTCAGAAATTATTAGTATCGTAGAAAACGCTTCTGTATTTCGAGTCACTGATTCCAGTCCGCCGGACCAAGTCCGTCTAAAAGTCTGGTCGTGTGTAAGCGGCATAAGCCAATCAAACAGGCAGGAAATTACATTTACAAATCCAGGTGGCCATATTGGATTTTACAGATGTAGGACTAACCCCTGAAGGAGCTGCTGGTTATTTTTGGACTTACCGTTACCTTCTGTTCTCCTTGTGGCACGTCTAGGGGGTGTCCCGTGGTAAATAGCCCAGTAACTTGAGACTGACAACAGATCCACTTGAATGGATTTTATTTGCAAAACTCAGTCAATTGAACAGTCTTTCAACTTGGGATCAGAGGGTTGAAAAGGAAGTTCAGGTACTCTTAGTCCTTGTACACACGGTCGGAGAATCCGTCGGAATGTGTCCTATCGGAGCGTGTTGTCGGACAATCCGACTGTGTGTGGTCTGCATCGGACTGTTTCCGTCAGAATATCCGTCGGACCAAATTTTCCAACTTGCTGGAAATATTTTCCGACAAACTGGTCCGATAGGACATACTCCGATCATGTGTAGCCTACTCCGACGGACAAAGTGCCACGCATGCTCAGATCAAATTCCTACATCAAAGCTATTGGCTACTAGCCTGAACGTAGTCCCATCGTAACGAAATTATGTCATCACGTTCTAAAAGATCGGATTTTTCGACAACTTTGTCCGACCGTGTGTATGCAACAGTTTCGGACAAGATCCGACGGACAAAATCCGACGGATTTGGTTGTCGGAATCTCCGACCGTGTGTACAAGGGCTAAGTGTCAAAGTCAAAAACGTTGAAGAACTTGCTTATTTTGACTGCATCCAGAGAATAGCCATTCACAGCTGGATGGTCACCCAGGTTGGACAGTCCCTCTCTCACAAGGCCTAGAAGCCAACAAGGTGCTTCACTCAGGAACAAAGTCTTTATCACCGACGTTGTTGTAGAATGTACAAAATAATGTCTCTGTCACAGACGTTGTTGCAGAACATGTAGGGAAACTAAACTTCAGAACACTTGTAGGATACCTGGATCTTTCAGCCTGCTTGGTGATATCCACAAGACCGGATTCTCTCGGTTACTTCAGCCCTTCCAGGCTCTTGTTAAGAAACCCAACCCGCAAGTGGTGTTCTGCTAAAGAGTCCTCCCTTGGAATGCTTGAAGTACTCTGGGTCTCTCCCAAACCGGAGACGGCACCCAACCACCTCAGAATCCTTTCCTTAGTTTCCTTGCCTCGGGCTAGCCAGCCCCGAGACATTAAAGTCGGATGGATCCGCACCCCAGGCCATAGCCTTCCTGGGGGCTGGTCAGGAGGACCAGGACCATGAAGTCAGCACATCATACTGGACCGGAAACCCCCGAACCACGTGACATCCCCATCTTAAATACCCTCTCCCAGAGGGCACAGCGAGAGGGCCACTCCCACTGACCTGGCTCCGAAAGAGAGTAACTTAAGCACCTAACCAGACCATAGTTCCACGCCTGCCACAAGAGACAGTGCCCCCCTGTGGCCAGGCTGAACATCTCACAGTCGAGTCAGACTGATGCAGAGGTCCAATTTAGACAAATAAACCCAAACCAAATTGCAGTTTAGGCAAAGTTTAACTTTGAAAAACGCATAGCGCGTGCTCTTCAGGAGCCGCCGCTACACAGAAAACTACAGAAGCTGCAGATTGAAAAGGAAAGGTCATTTTTAATAGCATTAAATTGCAACATTTCTTGTGTAGCAATTGTATCTCCTATTTATATTTTATTTATTTTTTTGTTTTTGTTTGCTATATATATATATATATATATATATATATATATATATTTGTTTTGTTTAATGAAAGCAGAGTTTAAGTGATAACATTTGTCATGGACAATAATCAATATCTTTTATTTCCTGTGAAAACTTGCGCCCATCTCACTAAATTAAAGTTTCCAGCCATGGGGGTTATTGGAGGAAGAAAGATGAAGCAATCCTCTAATATTTGCCAATTACGCCGCGCTTCTCGACTTACGATAACTGCAGACCTGCTCTGACCTGCAGTACATTATAACCACACACAGAGAAGAAGAGGAGGTCAGGAAAGGTGTTATTTGTACTCTCAAAACCCAATGTAAAAAAAAAATATATATATATATATATATAACATTGCTGTGTAGCAGATCAAACAAAGATAAGTAAACTACAAAGCTCCTTTGAGAGTCCAAATTTACACACTGACTTCCCTTTTTTTTTTTTACAATAAAAGATACAAAATAGCACTGTAATGCTTGCATACATACCTCCCAACATTTTGAGATGGGAATGAGGGACACCTACTAGCAAATGTATGTAGGCATAGGACACACTCCCCCTTGCCAAACCCCCTTAACCACTTAAGCCCCGGACCATTTTGCTGGTCAAAGACCAGACCACTTTTTGTGATTCGGCGCTGCGTCGCTTTAACTGACAATTGCGCGGTTGTGCGACGTGGCTCCCAAACAAAATTGACGTCCTTTTTTTCCCACAAATAGAGCTTTCTTTTGATGGTATTTGATCACCCCTGCAGTTTTTATTTTTTGCTCTATAAACAAAAATAGAACGACAATTTTGAAAAAAAACGCATTATTTTTTAATTTTTATATAATAAAACTTTTTAATATAATAAATATCCCCCAAAAATAAATATATATATTTTTTTCAGTTTAGGCCGATACGTATTCTTCTACATATTTTTGGTAAAATTGATTGGTTTGCGCAAAAGTTATAGCATTTACAAAATAGGGGATATCTTTATGGCATTTTTATTAATAATTTTTTTTTACTAGTAATGGCGGCGATCAGCGATTTATTTTTAGTGTGACTGCGACATTGTTGCGGACACAACGGACATTTTTGACACATTTTTGGGACCATTGTCATTTATACAGCAATCAGTGCTATACAAATGCACTGATTCCTGTGTAAATGACACTGACAGTGAAGGGGTTAACCAGTGGGTGGCAGTGTAGGGGTTAAGTGTTCCTAGGGGTGTGTTACTAACTGTGTGGGGCTGGGCTTTCATTTAGTGAACACTGATCTCTGCTCCAATCACATGGAGCAGAGATCAGTGTCACTAGTTGCAAGGCAGAATGGGGAAATGCTGTTTACAATGGCATTTCTCCATCCAGCTGCCCCGTGAGACGATCGCGGGTATGCCCGCAGCGATCGAGATGGCAGGGCGGCAAATTTAAAGGGACATACATGTACTCCCATTTGCCTGCCCATGCCATTCTGCCGACGTACATCGGTGTGCGCTGGTCGGGAACCGGTTAAAGGAGAATTAACCCCCTCCCCCCAAAAAAGGTTAATTTAACCACTTCAATACCGGGGGGCACTTAAACACCTTCCTGCCCAGACCAATTTTGAGCTTTTAGCGCTGTCGCACTTTGAATGACAATTGCGCAGTCATGTTACACTGTACCCAAATGAAATTTTTATCATTTTTTTCCCACAAATAGAGCTTTCTTTTGGTGGTATTTGATCACCTCTACGGTTTTTCTTTTTTGCGCTACAAATAAAAAAATACCGAAAATTTTGAAAAAAAAAATGTTTTTTTTTTGTTTCAGTTTCAAAACTTTGTAAATAAGTACGTTTTCTCCTGGGCACTGATGGGCACTGATAAGGCGGCACTGATGGGCACCAATGTGGCACCAATGAAGTGGCACTGATGAGGTGGCATTGATGGACACTGATACGTGGCACTGATAGGCGGCACTGATGGGCGGCACTGATGGGCGACACGGATGGGCGACACGGATGGGCGACACGGACGGACACTGATAGGTGGCACAAATTGGCACTGATAGCTGGCACGGATTGGCATGGATGGGCGGCACAGATGGGCATGGATAGGCGGCACAGATGGGCATGGGTGGGCATGGATAGGTGGCACAGGTGGGCACTGATAGGCGGCACAGGTGGGCACTCATAGGCGGCACAGGTGGGCACTCATAGGCGGCATTGGTGTTATACTATAGTAATGGATGCCAATCAGTGCCAAACAATAATGCATGCCAATCAGTGATGCCCATTGTGGGCACTGATTGGCATCCATTATGGGCACTGATTGGCATCCATTGTGCTGACTGGCATCCATGGTGGTCTAGGGAGGATTACCTTTTCCCTGGTGGTCTGGTGGCGTCCCTGGTGGTCCAGTGTGGGCATCCTCGGGGGGGCTGTGCTGATAATCGATCAGCACAGACCCCCCCTGTCAGAGGAGCAGCCGATCGGCTCTCCTCTACTCGCGTCTGACAGACGCGAGTGAGGGAAAGCCGATCACCGGCTCTTCCCATTTACACTGTGATCAGCCGTGATTGGACACGGCTGATCACGTGGTAAAGAGTCTCCGTCGGAGACTCTTTACCGAGATCGTAGTTGCCGGGTGTCAGACTGACACCCCGCAACAACGATCGCCGCGATGCGCGCCCCCGGGGGCGCGCAGCGGCTCATAATCCTGATCACGTCATATGGCGTCCGGTCAGGATTATGCAACCACTTTGCAGCCGTCAATTGCCTTTAGGGCAGGCGGCAAGTGGTTAAGTCCACAAGAGCTTTTTTTTTTTACCACTACTATTCCTTTATATTGGCTTTTAAAATGTACAAATGCAGCAATTTAGAAATTAGATGAAAGCAATAGGAAACACTTTTTGAAAGATAAAAAGTTTATTTTATATACAGCTATATAGATCAGACCAAAATGAGGGACAAATGAGGTGGAATGAGGGACAGAGGGACATTGTTCCAAATCGGGGACAGTCCCTGGAAATCGGGGACAGTTGGGAGGTATGGACCATAGGCCTGGGCAATTAGTCCCGTGATCTTTCATGGCAAGCATCATAGTTTAGGAAAAGCTGCAGAGCCTTGCCTAAAAGTCAAATTTCATTGCAGAATAGGTAAGGGTATAGGTGGGTGCAATTGGGGCCTCCATTCAGTAGCAGGCGCTGTGCCACTATACAGGTGGAGCTGAATCTTTAGAAACATTGTTCCTTGAGGCATTCCATAGTTGTAACAGAGGTTGCAGCTGTCTGATTGAACGCAGCAAATTCTAATGACCTCAGGCAGCCATCTTGGTGTTGGACTCTATAAATTAAGGTGCCCGCCCAATTCAGGCATACCTGGAGTGAGTGGATAGGTGAGGGATAGAGACCACATTTGTCAGGGAAAGGTTCCTGTTCCTGCGCAGTAACAACGCTTCTTCTTTATAGACATTCTTGTAACTGGTGTAGCAATTGTGGAGACTCCTCAGCAACATAGGGTGCCACTGCTCCAGTTTGACACCTATTGCTGTGCTATTGCCGAGTAATCTGCTGCTGCAATACTGTGCCATTGCTAGGTAATGTGTTTCTGCAATACTGTGCCATTGGCAAGTAATCTGCTGCAATATTGTGCCATTGCCCAGTAATCTGTTGCTGCAATACCTACCCATTGCTAAGTAAGCTGCTGCTGCAATACTGTGCCAGAGCCGAGTGATCTGCTGTTTCAATACTGTGCCATTAGCAAGTAATCTGCTGCAATACTGTGCCATTGCCGAGTAATCTGTTGCTGCAATACTGTGCCATTGCCAAGTACAGTAATCTGCTGCTGCAATACTGTACCATTGCTAAGTAATCTGTTGCTGCGATACTGTGCCATTGCTAAGTAATCTGTCGCTGCGATACTGTGCCATTGCTAAGTAATCTGATGCTGTTATACTGTACCATTGCTAATTAATTTGTTGCTGCAATACTGTGCCAATGCCGAGTAATCTGATGCTACAGAACTGTGCCATTGGCAAGTAATCTGCTACAATACTGTGCCATTGCAGAGTAATCTGCTGCTGCAATACTGTGCCATTGCTGAGTAATCTGCTGCTGCAATACTGTGTCATTGCCGAGTAATCTGCTGCTGCAATACTGTGCCATTGCCGACTAATCTACTGCTGCAATACTGTGCCAATTCTAAGTAATCTACTGCTGCAATACTGTGCCATTGCCGTGTAATCTGCTGCTGTAATTCTGTGCCATCCCTAAGTAATTTGCTGCTGCAATACTGTGCCATTGCAGAGTAATCTGTTGCTGCAATACCTTGTGATTTGTTGAGTAATATACTGCTGCAATACTGTGCCTTGTTAAAGTGGTTGTAAACCCTTACAAACCACTTTGACCTACAGGTAAACCTAGATTAAGGCTTACCTGTAGGTCCAAGAAATATCTCCCAAACCTATACGGTTTAGGAGATATTTGCCCGAAAACGGGCACCGATATCTACGGCACATGCGCCGTAGACAGCGGCGCGCAGGCGCACTGAGCGGGGCATCGTTGATGACGGCAATGCCGCGAGTCTCGGCTCCCGTGCGCATGCGCGGGAGTGACGTCATCGCTGCTCTGGCGATTCATAGCGCTGGAGCAGCGAGACCCACGGAGACTCACCAAGAAGATGGACGCTCTGAACTACAGGGGACAGCGGTGACTTCGCTGGCTCCTGTGTCAGGTAAGTGGCACATAATGGACTACTATGCGATGTATAGTAGTCCATTATGCTTTGCCTTTACAGGGAATGAAAGAGGAAGTAAACTCATCAGGGTTTACTTCCTCTTTAAGTGCATATTGCAACTGTGTGAACATCCTACAGTTTGAATGACAGTGCCTATAGTTACTATCTGCAAATACCTGTACAACCTCCTGGGCTGTGTGTGCTATCTCTCCCAGAATTGGTACCCCAGCCCCAGGCTCATAATAAAAATAGATGGATAGCCTAGCAAAAAGTTGGATACTGTAAAATAATAAAACAAGACATGTAATTACTGGAACTCAGTCCAAATAATAATGTTCCCTCGCTGTCCTGAGCAAGAATGTAGACAAGACAACTGCCTGCAGGGAAACCAAAACCCACCCCCCACCCCTCAGCCATAGGTTTGGCATTAGAAGGTATGGGCTTGGCCTGTTAATTTATAAGAAAGCCTTGTTAATTTGTATCAATTTTATTAAAAGCTCGCCAAAAATATACAAACCCCATATACTATCACCTTGAATGGTGGATTTATTTTTGGGGGTCAGGTGTGAGCTCATTGAGGGCAATTGCTAAGAACGCTGTGATCTCCACATACTTGCCAATAGTTGGTGTCTCTGTTCACAATCCTCAAATAACCTCCTTCGTATCCGCCGCCTGGCACATCTGCTGCAGACAGAACTGAAGCCTCTGGTGACACCAAGCATATGTTTCCTGTACACTGTGTACATCCAACCAGACTGATAATCACAACCCGAACATACACAGCAAATCCACACGTCTTCCCGCAGCAGGATGTGATTTGCTCTCTTTCACTTGCAGGGGAAAATCAGCTTTTGTTAAAAATCCATCTAAGATAAATCATTTCTACACCAGGTATTGTGTAACTTAAAGTGGATTCGAACTTTATAAAATAAATGTGAGCAGATTTTATTTTATTTTTTATGGTAGAAGAAACATTCTATATCTCTTCTGTCAAAAACTCCTTTAACTGCTGTCTAGCATTTTTTTTAAAAGCAACTCTAGGCAAAATAAAAAAAAATTGAAAGAATTTCTGATTAGATTTTTGTTGTAATGTTTGCCTTTAATCCAGAGATTCCCCCGCCGTGGCATTTTCCTACCACTCCACTAGATGGCCAGCATTGTTCAACCCACTTCATCTAAACTCAGGTCTTCCCGGACGAGCCCCCAACCTGTGGCTGGACAGTGAAAGGAGAAGAAGCACAGTGATAAGTTCATCTTGAATGTTTACATTCAATCCAAAGATTCCCCTACAGTACTATTTTACTGCCACTAGATGTCCTCAGTCCAATGGCCAGCATTGTTGAACCCACTTCATCTAAGCTCAGGTCTTCCCAGACGAGCCCCCAATCTGTGGCTGGACAGTGAAAGGAGAAGAAGCACAGTGATAAGTTCATCTTGAATGTTTACATTCAATCCAAAGATTCCCCTACAGTACTATTTTACTGCCACTAGATGTCCTCAGTCCAATGGCCAGCATTGTTGAACCTACTTCATCTAAGCTCAGGTTTTCCCGGATGAGCCCCCAACCTGTGGCTGGACAGTGAAAGGAGAAGAAGCACAGTGATAAGTTCATCTTGAATGTTTACATTCAATCCAAAGATTTCCTTACAGTGCTATTTTACTGCCACTAGATGTCCTCAGTCCAATGGCCAGCATTGTCAAACCCACTTCATCTAAGCTCAGGTCTTCCCGGACGAGCCCCCAACCTGTGGGCGGAGAGTGAAAGGAGAAGAAGCACAGTGATAACTTCATCTTGAATGTTTACATTCTATCCAAAGATTCCCCTACAGTACTATTTTACTGCCACTAGATGTCCTCAGTCCAATGGCCAGCATTGTTGAACCCACTTCATCTAAGCTCAGGTCTTCCCGGATGAGCCCCCAACCTGTGGCTGGACAGTGAAAGGAGAAGAAGCACAGTGATAAGTTCATGTTGAATGTTTACATTCAATCCAAAGATTCCCCTACAGTACTATTTTACTGCCACTAGATGTCCTCAGTCCAATGACCAGCATTGTTGAACCCACTTCATCTAAGCTCAGGTCTTCCCGGACGAGCCCCCAACCTGTGGCTGGACAGTGAAAGAAGGAGAAGCACAGTGATAAGTTCATCTTGAATGTTTACATTCAATCCAAAGATTCCCCTACAGTACTATTTTACTGCCACTAGATATCCTCAGTCCAATGGCCAGCATTGTTGAACCTACTTCATCTAAGCTCAGGTCTTTCTGGACGAGCCCCCAACCTGTGGCTGGACAGTGAAAGAAGGAGAAGCACAGTGATAAGTTAATCTTGAATGTTTACATTCAATCCAAAGATTTCCCTACAGTACTATTTTACTGCCACTAGGTGTCCTCAGTCCAATGGCCAGCATTGTTGAACCCACTTCATCTAAGCTCAGGTCTTTCCGGACGAGCCCCCAACCTGTGGCTGGACAGTGAAAGAAGGAGAAGCACAGTGATAACTTCATCTTGAATGTTTACATTCAATCCAAAGATTCCCCTACAGTACTATTTTACTGCCACTAGATGTCCTCAGTCCAATGGCCAGCATTGTTGAACCTACTTCATCTAAGCTCAGGTCTTCCCGGACGAGCCCCCAACCTGTGGCTGGACAGTGAAAGGAGAAGAAGCACAGTGATAAGTTCATCTTGAATGTTCACATGCAGTCCAAAGATTCCTCTACAGTACTATTTTACTGCCACTAGATGTCCTTGGTCCAATGGCCAGCATTGTTGAACCCACTTCATCTAAGCTCAGGTCTTTCCAGACGAGCCCCCAACCTGTGGCTGGACAGTGAAAGGAGAAGAAGCACAATGATAAGTTCATCTTGAATGTTTACATTTAATCCAAAGATTCCCCTACAGTACTATTTTACTGCCACTAGATGTCCTCAGTCCAATGGCCAGCATTGTTGAACCTACTTCATCTAAGCTCAGGTCTTTTTGGACAAGCCCCCAACCTGTGGCTGGACAGTGAAAGAAGGAGAAGCACAGTGATAACTTCATCTTGAATGTTTACATTCAATCCAAAGATTCCCCCACAGTACTATTTTACTGCCACTAGATGTCCTCAGTCCAATGACCAGCATTAAGAAGCGCCACCTGAATGCAATATTAAAATGTATGTTTTAATGACACAACATATGATTACACTTACAAGACGACAAAGATAAAAAAAGGCTCATCTGTTATTCAGTGGTCTATGGAGATTTCCTCAATTCCCAATCGGGGTGATGCTGCAGAGATGTGGGGTTGCAGATGGATGATTATCGGCAGAGAGTACTTCCTGTGGCCATCAGGAAGACACTGGGGCCGGCGTGGAACACTTCTCAGGGAAGTCTTCCAACAAGGAGACAAGCTAGTGCTGGATGGGTGGATAGGCTACATGCTCGGCGTAGGCAGATTGAAAGAGAAGGAGAAGCTACTCTGAGTTCTTCTGGGATCACCCACCTGCAATTTTGGCTCCTCCTCTTCTCTTCTTTGTCCCCATAGCAAGCTGCTTGCTATGGGGGCAGACATGCGGGATCACTCCTGATCCTGGCTGTGTGTGTCCATAGACACAAACAATGCAGCTTGGCCCTCTGCTTACAGGATTTGACTGACAGCAGCAGCAGCAGCCAATGGCTTCCACTGCTGCCCTATCCTCCTGCGAGAAAAGAAAGACACGGAAGAAGAGCTGCAAACGGGCACAGCGCTGGGAATGCATTTTTTGCTTCAGAAAAACGTTGATAAACTTTTTTGTAAAAAAAGATGTTTCCTTTAACATAGAAGCTCTTCACATTTTATAGTGTGCTTTATATAGCATTGAATACATCACTTATAATTAGTGATGGACGAACTTCCGACGGGACGTTTCGCGAACGCGAAACGCGAACGGACACAAACGTTCGCGAAAACGACCGTTCGCCGCGGGCTCCATTGACTTCAATGGGAGGCGAATTTCGCAAACCTTTAGGTCGAATTTGCGGCCACGGGGTAATTATTAGGGGGTAGCACGTAGTCCCACCACCTGGACAATAGCATAATACATGTATGAGGTGAATTTGGGATCGATAACTACAAGCATTTTTTTTTTATTTGGGAAATTGTTCTGACAATTCAGGACTATGGAGCTAATGAAGGCAATGGAGGAGAGGGAAGGTCAGGGACCAGGGTAGGCAAACAAGAGGGTGCAGGAGATACAGAGCACTGACAGCAGCACCGTAATACAGAGCACTGACATCAGCACCGTGACATACAGCGCTGACAGCAGCTCCGTGACATACAGCGCTGACAGCAGCTCCGTGACATACAGCGCTGACAGCAGCTCCGTGACATACAGCGCTGACAGCAGCTCCGTGACATACAGCGCTGACAGCAGCTCCGTGACATACAGCGCTGACAGCAGCACCGTGACATACAGCGCTGACAGCAGCTCCGTGACATACAGCGCTGACAGCAGCTCCGTGACATACAGCGCTGACAGCAGCTCCGTGACATACAGCACTGACAGCAGCTCCGTGACATACAGCGCTGACAGCAGCTCCGTGACATACAGCGCTGACAGCAGCACCGTGACATACAGCGCTGACAGCAGCTCCGTGACATACAGCGCTGACAGCAGCTCCGTGACATACAGCGCTGACAGCAGCTCCGTGACATACAGCGCTGACAGCAGCTCCGTGACATACAGCGCTGACAGCAGCTCCGTGACATACAGCGCTGACAGCAGCACCGTGACATACAGCGCTGACAGCAGCTCCGTGACATACAGCGCTGACAGCAGCTCCGTGACATACAGCGCTGACAGCAGCTCCGTGACATACAGCACTGACAGCAGCTCCGTGACATACAGCGCTGACAGCAGCTCCGTGACATACAGCGCTGACAGCAGCACCGTGACATACAGCGCTGACAGCAGCTCCGTGACATACAGCGCTGACAGCAGCTCCGTGACATACAGCGCTGACAGCAGCTCCGTGACATACAGCGCTGACAGCAGCTCCGTGACATACAGCGCTGACAGCAGCTCCGTGACATACAGCGCTGACAGCAGCTCCGTGACATACAGCGCTGACAGCAGCTCCGTGACATACAGCGCTGACAGCAGCTCCGTGACATACAGCGCTGACAGCAGCTCCGTGACATACAGCGCTGACAGCAGCTCCGTGACATACAGCGCTGACAGCAGCTCCGTGACATACAGCGCTGACAGCAGCTCCGTGACATACAGCGCTGACAGCAGCACCGTAAGCAGCCCCAGGAGGAAGTCAGCACAGCACAGGGATGGTGTGATCCCCTCATAATAAGAACCCCCAGGAGGAAGTCAGCACAGCACAGGGATGGTGGGAGCCCCTCATAATAAGAACACCCAGGAGGAAGTCAGCACAGCACAGGGATGGTGGGAACCCCTCATAATAAGCAGCCCCAGTAGAAATATGACACCGCTCAACCTCTTCAAAGAGGAGGGTAGGGGCATATAGTACGGTGTGCTTTTTTGGGTCAGGGAAGTGAGCCAAATGAATTAAGAAGGTCTGTGTGCTTGATTCCAAAAATTGTTTATAGACATATACATGGTCTACTGATCACATGTGTTGAATTCCTCCGAGATCCATGCCTCATTCATTTTTAGAAATGTGAGGTAGTTAACACTGTGGTGAGCTAGGCGAGTACGCTTATCGGTCACAATCCCCCCTGCTGCGCTGAACGTCCTTTCGGACAGGACACTGGATGAGGGGCAAGCCAACAGTTCGATTGCAAATTGGGCAAGCTCTGGCCAGAGGTCAAGCCTGCCCACCCAGTAGTCTAGGGGTTCATCACTCCTCAGAGCGTCCACATCGGCCGTTAACCCAATGTAGTCGGACACCTGACGGTCTAGGCGTTCCCTGATGCTGGATCCGGATGACACCTGTCGATGGGTCGGCTGAAAGAATGACCTCATATCCGAAGTCACCAACACATCTTCAAACCGGCCTCTTCTTGCAGGCGCTGTTGGATTGGTACCCGCAAATCCTTCTCTGGGAGTGGGAATTGCTCCTCTGCCAGCGCACGCAAAAGCAGAATGCAGCATTTCTCGAAGCAAGGCCTGGAAGTGCTGCATTCTGACAGCCCTCTGCGACGGCGGTAACATTTCCGCCATTTTGTGTTTGTACCGGGGGTCTAAGTACGTTGCCACCCAGTACTGGTCCTTGACCCTCATGCTTTTTATACGGGGGTCCCTATTAAAACACTGGAGCATGAAGGCCCCCATTTGCACTAAAGTGGAAGCGGTGTGGTGGCCTGGCTCCTGCTCATCATCCAGGATAATGTCGTCCTCTTCATTCTCCTCTCCCCATCCTCGCACAACAGGGATCCCAGAAAGGTTTAAAGCATGCTCTTCTTGCTCCTGCTCATCCGCCCCGGCACCATCCTCCTCTGACTCCTCATCAGACTCCTGTTGTTGACTTGTCTCAGATAGAGTAGCCCCCCCTGGGAATTCATCCAGCATTGCGACTTCCTCATCTTCCCGCTCCTGCTCCTCCACAGCCTGATCAATGACACGACGCAATGCACGCTCCAGAAAGAAGGCATAAGGTACCATGTCACTGATGGCGCCATGGCTGCGACTGACCAGTTTGGTGATCTCCTCAAATGGCCGCAGAAGTCTGCATGTGTCGCGCATGAGCAGCCACTGGCGCGGTGAAAAAAAACCCAGCTCCCCAGAACCGTTTCTTTCGCAGAGTTCATACAGGTAGACGTTAACTGCACGTTTCTGCTGGAGCAGCCTATCAAGCATATAGAAGGTTGAGTTCCATCGCGTCGGGCAATCGCAAATAAGACGTCTGACCGGCAGATGGTGTCGCCGCTGAATGTCAGCAAGGCGAGCCATGGCCGTGTAAGATCTTCTGAAATGGGCCGAGATTTTCCTTGCCTGCCGCAAGATGTCCTGGACCCCAGGGTATTTGACAAGGAATCGCTGCACGACCAAGTTTAAGACGTGTGCCATGCACGGCACGTGCGTGATTTTGCCCTGTTTCAATGCGCTAAGCAGATTGGCACCGTTGTCACACACCACTTTACCAACTGTCAAATTGAGCGGTGTTAGCCACTCATCTGCCTGTGAACGCAAAGCTGAAAGGAGTGCCGGGCCAGTGTGGCTCTTTGCTTCCAGGCACAACAGACGCAGCACGGCATGGCAACGTCTCACCTGGCATGTGGAATAGGTTCTGGGGAGCTTGGGCGGTGCAGTGGAAGAGACGCTAGCAGCGGAAAAGGAGGAGGCAGCTGAGGAGGAGAGGGAGGAGGATGGAGTAGGAGGAGGAGAAGAAGAGTCAGGCCTGCATGCAATCCGTGGCGGTAAAACCAAATCTACACGGGTGCCACGGGTTACATGCTTGACGGCCGTCAGAAGGTTCACCCAGTGGGCAGTAAAACTGATATACCTTCCCTGCCCGTGTTTGCTAGACCACGTGTCTGTGGTCAGATGTATCTTGGCACCGACACTGTGTGCCAGAGATACATTCACTTGCCGCTGAACATGGCCATATAGCTCTGGGATGCCCTTCTCTGAGAAATACTTCCTTCCTGGGACCTTCCATTGTGGTGTTCCAATGGCCACAAATTTGCGAAAGGCCTCCGAGTCCACCAGTTTATATGGCAGTAGTTGGCGGGCTATGAGTTCTGACAAGCCAGCCGCCAACCGTTGGGCAAGAGGGTTATCCGGCGTCATCATTTTTTTACGCTCAAACATTAGGCCCACGGAAGCCTGCCTTTTTGCAGAAAAATGTGAGCTTGGCGTGATGGAAGGTGGAGTGGAGGACAATTGTGAGGAGAGAGGAGAAGGAGAAGTAGAAGACGAGGCTGGACGGTGAGAGCCTGCAGTGTGGCTTTGTGTGTTCCGTTGCTCCCACTGGGCTCGGTGATGGCTGCTCATGTGCCTTCTTAAGGCGGTCGTCCCTAGGTGAGTATTGGGCTTACCGCGACTAACGCGTTGACTGCAAAGATTGCAGATGGCAACGCTATTGTCAGCAGCGGACACGTTAAAAAAAGCCCACACTGCGGAGCCATGTGCCGGTGTCCTGGGAGCGCCAGATGTGACCGTACATGGTCGATGACTCGCTCCTGATACATTTGCAGTCTGCTTTGTCCCTGCTGTGCAATGTAAGTCATTGCTGCTTCTCCTCCCTATCTGCTGGTCCATATCTCCCTCTGAACTCCCCTCCTCTTCCTCTCTTGTGGGCACCCACGTGACATCACTAGACACGTCATCATCAACGTCACCTTCCCCACCGCTATAAGTAGAGTAGGCAGCAACACCGGGGACCAACCTCCTCCTTGGGCTGATCTGGGTACTGGCGTCAGACTGCTGAGTAGCGCTTGTTGCTACCTCCTCTTCCTGATCCAATACCAAGAGTGGCTGCGCATCAGAAATGTCCTCTTGATATGGATCGGAAAATAATTCCAGTGACTCAAGCGGAAGGTATGTGGTGGTGGTGGTGGTGGTCGTGTTGTTGGTGGTAGTGTCTTTGGGGGTGCACATAGCAGAGAGTGAAGAAGAGGGTGCAGATCGAGAGGATGAGGAGGGTGCAGAAGAGTAAGGCTGAGCGAGCCACTCAACCAAGTCTGGTGCATCCTTTAAAGTAATTGAACGCACCTTCTGCAACTTCCCACTTTGGCTCAAGCCTGTTGCTCCTGCCCTACCCCTACCACCCCTGCGGAAGGGCCTGCCTCTTCCTCTGCATGTCATTTTTTAAATGACCCTGTGACAAAACTCTTAGTCCCTATACCGCTGAAGGACTGCTGCAGTATAGGTGAGCGGTCAGCAGTGGTGCACGTCAACCCTATCTATTGTGGACCTATAGCGGTCCTTACAGAACAGCAGACTGTACCGCACTCAAGCCTATGTACCGTAGCACCCTATACCAAGTTACCAGTCCTTATAAGAACTTTTGTGGACCAAGCAGGTTGTGTATTAGTGTTTAGCAGACTGTACGTCAGTCCCTATACCGCTGAAGGACTGCTGCAGTATAGGGCAGCGGTCAGCAGTGGTGCACGTCAACCCTATCTATTGTGGACCGATAGCGGTCCTTACAGAACAGCAGACTGTACCGCACTCAAGCCTATGTACCGTAGCACCCTATACCAAGTTACCAGTCCTTATAAGAACTTTTGTGGACCAAGCAGGTTGTGTATTAGTGTTTAGCAGACTGTACGTCAGTCCCTATACCGCTGAAGGACTGCTGCAGTATAGGGCAGCGGTCAGCAGTGGTGCACGTCAACCCTATCTATTGTGGACCGATAGCGGTCCTTACAGAACAGCAGACTGTACCGCACTCAAGCCTATGTACCGTAGCACCCTATACCAAGTTACCAGTCCTTATAAGAACTTTTGTGGAACAAGCAGGTTGTGTGTTAGTGATTAGCAGACTGTACGTCAGTCCCTATACCAATGAAGGACTGCTGCAGTATAGGGCAGCGGTCAGCAGTAGTGCACGGCAACCCTATGTATTGTGGACCGATAGCGGTCCTTACAGAACAGCAGACTGTACCGCACTCAAGCCTATGTACCGTAGCACCCTATACCAAGTTACCAGTCCTTATAAGAACTTTTGTGGACCAAGCAGGTTGTGTATTAGTGTTTAGCAGACTGTACGTCAGTCCCTATACCGCTGAAGGACTGCTGCAGTATAGGGCAGCGGTCAGCAGTGGTGCACGTCAACCCTATCTATTGTGGACCGATAGCGGTCCTTACAGAACAGCAGACTGTACCGCACTCAAGCCTATGTACCGTAGCACCCTATACCAAGTTACCAGTCCTTATAAGAACTTTTGTGGACCAAGCAGGTTGTGTATTAGTGTTTAGCAGACTGTACGTCAGTCCCTATACCGCTGAAGGACTGCTGCAGTATAGGGCAGCGGTCAGCAGTGGTGCACGTCAACCCTATCTATTGTGGACCGATAGCGGTCCTTACAGAACAGCAGACTGTACCGCACTCAAGCCTATGTACCGTAGCACCCTATACCAAGTTACCAGTCCTTATAAGAACTTTTGTGGAACAAGCAGGTTGTGTGTTAGTGATTAGCAGACTGTACGTCAGTCCCTATACCAATGAAGGACTGCTGCAGTATAGGGCAGCGGTCAGCAGTAGTGCACGGCAACCCTATGTATTGTGGACCGATAGCGGTCCTTACAGAACAGCAGACTGTACCGCACTCAAGCCTATGTACCGTAGCACCCTATACCAAGTTACCAGTCCTTATAAGAACTTTTGTGGACCAAGCAGGTTGTGTATTAGTGTTTAGCAGACTGTACGTCAGTCCCTATACCGCTGAAGGACTGCTGCAGTATAGGGCAGCGGTCAGCAGTGGTGCACGTCAACCCTATGTATTGTGGACCGATAGCGGTCCTTACAGAACAGCAGACTGTAACGCACTCAGGCCTATGTACCGTAGCACCCTATACCAAGTTACCAGTCCTTATAAGAACTTTTGTGGACCAAGCAGGTTGTGTGTTAGTGATTAGCAGACTGTACGTCAGTCCCTATACCAATGAAGGACTGCTGCAGTATAGGGCAGCGGTCAGCAGTAGTGCACGGCAACCCTATGTATTGTGGACCGATAGCGGTCCTTACAGAACAGCAGACTGTAACGCACTCAGGCCTATGTACCGTAGCACCCTATACCAAGTTACCAGTCCTTATAAAAACTTTTGTGGACCAAGCAGGTTGTGTGTTAGTGTTTAGCAGACTGTGCGTCAGTCCCTATACCGCTGAAGGACTGCTGCAGTATAGGGCAGCGGTCAGCAGTGGTGCACGTCAACCCTATCTATTGTGGACCGATAGCGGTCCTTACAGAACAGCAGACTGTACCGCACTCAAGCCTATGTACCGTAGCACCCTATACCAAGTTACCAGTCCTTATAAGAACTTTTGTGGACCAAGCAGGTTGTGTATTAGTGTTTAGCAGACTGTACGTCAGTCCCTATACCGCTGAAGGACTGCTGCAGTATAGGGCAGCGGTCAGCAGTGGTGCACGTCAACCCTATGTATTGTGGACCGATAGCGGTCCTTACAGAACAGCAGACTGTAACGCACTCAGGCCTATGTACCGTAGCACCCTATACCAAGTTACCAGTCCTTATAAGAACTTTTGTGGACCAAGCAGGTTGTGTGTTAGTGATTAGCAGACTGTACGTCAGTCCCTATACCAATGAAGGACTGCTGCAGTATAGGGCAGCGGTCAGCAGTAGTGCACGGCAACCCTATGTATTGTGGACCGATAGCGGTCCTTACAGAACAGCAGACTGTACTGCACTCAGGCCTATGTACCGTAGCACCCTATACCAAGTTACCAGTCCTTATAAAAACTTTTGTGGACCAAGCAGGTTGTGTGTTAGTGTTTAGCAGACTGTGCGTCAGTCCCTATACCGCTGAAGGACTGCTGCAGTATAGGGCAGCGGTCAGCAGTAGTGCACGGCAACCCTATGTATTGTGGACCGATAGCGGTCCTTACAGAACAGCAGACTGTAACGCACTCAGGCCTATGTACCGTAGCACCCTATACCAAGTTACCAGTCCTTATAAGAACTTTTGTGGACCAAGCAGGTTGTGTGTTAGTGATTAGCAGACTGTACGTCAGTCCCTATACCAATGAAGGACTGCTGCAGTATAGGGCAGCGGTCAGCAGTAGTGCACGGCAACCCTATGTATTGTGGACCGATAGCGGTCCTTACAGAACAGCAGACTGTACCGCACCCAAGCCTATGTACCGTAGCACCCTAGACAGACCAAGTTACCAGTCCTGATAAAGAGCTTTGTGGAACAAGTGAGTTGTGAATGATTAGCAGACTGCAGCAGAAGGGCAGCAGTCAAGTATAATATTCTTTCTATATTTGGAAGAAAGAATATTATACGTGTACAAGCCTATTACCGTACCACTGATACCAGTCCTGAAAAGAACCTTTGTGGAACTAATAGTAACAGCAAGTCTTTAAAATTATCCTCACTGCCTGACACACTGCTTCCTGCCTGTCCCTATACAAATTGGCAAAAAAGAGTAGGCTGGAACGATTAGCTGGAACAGCTCTTTTGTGGACCTGATAGTAACAGCTAATGATGATGATGATGATGATGATGAAGAAAGACTAATCTGGCTGAGCTGTCCCTAAAATAGCAGCATACAGCGCTCTGTCCCTTTATCTAAACTGACAAAAGAAACTCAGGCTGCTGACCTAACACCTATACCAGTCCTGAAAAGAACTTTTGTGTACCAAATAGCTAGCGTTTTCTCTGTCCCTACTCCACACAGGATCCTTTCCCTACAGTGACAGAAGAAAGAATGTAAAATGGCCACCGGATCGGGTGTATTTATAGGTTAGGGGGAATGTCCAAGTGTCCATGAGCTGTCATGTCTCAATTGGTTGTCCTGTAACACATGATAAACGTGTCACGAAAGGTTAAAGTTCTTGTATACATTAAACACGTAAGTCCGCCGGGGCGAACGACGGAAAAAGGCGTTCGAACCCGCGGACGGCGAAAGTCGGAAATTCGCCGCGAAACGACCGCCGGGCGAACCGTTCGGCCATCACTACTTATAATCATTTGTCAACTACAAATTGACATCACTCTCAATAAAGCTTTTTCAAGCTACAAGAAAAGTAGGCGGACAGGAGGCCTCCTGATTACAGCTGACAGAATTCTGCTGCCTGGTGACAGCTTGTAGATAAGAAGACAGCAATCTGTCAGATGGATGCCTGAATACCCCATGAAAAACTGACTACCAATACAGTAAATGGTCTCCTTAGCAAAATACATAGCAGACCCTGAAGTCTACAGCAAGTATAAAAATAGAACTGACCACCTCACGTATAAATACGGCGGCAGAGTGGCTCTCCTGTGCCGGACCACATACAGTGCCTTGAAAAAGTATTCATACCCCTTGAGATTTTGTCATGTTACAACCAAACATTATTTTATTTGGATTTTATGTGATAGACCAACACAAAGTGGCACATTATTGTGAAGTGGAAGGAAAATTATAAATGGTTTTCAAAATGTTTTTTACAAATAAATATCTGAAAAGTGTGGGGGGCATTTGTATTCAGCCCCCTTTACTCTGATACCCCTAACTAAAATCTAGTGGAGCCAATTGCCTTCAAATGTCACCTAATTCGTAAATAGAGTCCACCTGTGTGTAATTTAATATCAGTATAAATACAGCTGTTCTGTGAAGCCCTCAGAGTTTTTTTTTTTTAGAGCACCTAAGTGAACAAACAGCACCATGAAGGCCAAAGAACACACCAGACAGGTCAGGGATAAAGTTGTGGAGAAGAAAAAGAAGGGTTTAAAGCAGGGTCAGGTTATAAAAAAAAAAAAAAATCTCCCAAGCTTTGAACATCTCACGGAGCTCTGTTCAATCCATCATCTGAAAATGGAATGAGTATGGTACAACTGGAAACCTACCAAGACATGGCCGTCCACCTAAACTGACTGGCCTGGGCAAGGAGAGCATTCATCAGAGAAGCAGCAAAGAGGTCCATGGTAACTCTGGAGGAGCTGCAGAGATCCACAGCTCAGGGGGGAGAATCTGTCCACAGGACAACTATTAGTCGTCTCTCCACAAATCTGACCTTTATGGAAGAGTGACAAGAAGAAAGTCATTGTTGAAAGAAAGCCAAAAGAAGTCCCCTTTGCAGTTTGCGAGGAGCCATGTGGGGGACACAGCAAACATGTTTCAAGGCACTGTACCTAGTAGTACGTGATCCAGCACTTCCTGGTAGGGGGCCCGCTTGTGTGCTACCGGAGCTCCAGCTGTGCTGTGATTGGACTCGGCACAAGCCAATCCGCGGGTGCTGTCCAATGGATGACCGCCGGGACCCGCAGATCGACGAAGAGGAGAGCCAGAAAGAGCTGTGTGTTAGAGCCAGCTGCTGACTGTGGTGATATGCAAAAAAGTGAAATTTCTTATGTGAGTTGCTAATTTACATGCTCTTTATGCTTCCTGCAATTCACTGTACTTAGTATGGCGCCCTCTGGCTTGTCTTCTTGGCTCTACAGGTTACCACCAGCCCACATTAATGTGTTCACTTGTACCAAGTTGTCGCTTGTACCAAGTTGTCCTGCTATGCTGAAGATTACCACCAGAGGCCCTAAACCAATGGTGGCGAACCTTGGCACCCCAGATGTTTTGGAACTACATTTCCCATGATGCTCATGCACTCTGCAGTGTAGTCGAGCATCATGGGAAATGTAGTTCCAAAACATCTGGGGTGCCAAGGTTCGCCATCACTGCCCTAAACTATTGATGAGTGAGTTATTTTAACTGTGTGAGTTGCCAATTGTCTTTCACCCCAATAAATATGTTTTATATTACACTTGGATCACGGCCTCATACTTTTTCTTATACATTTTCCATTTTTTTCACTTTTTATTTTTTATTTATTTTTTCATTTTTTATCATTTTTGTATTTTGCTTTGCGTTTTTGTTTTTGATATTCATTCCCATTCTCACAGTTTTTGTTAGATACACTTTATATTCACACATAAAAACACATCACACATTTTATACATCATCTTTAGAAATCATTTTTCATATATTTATTTCATTTATTTTTCTTCTCTTCTTTTTATCACTTACTCAGTTCAATTTCAGCTTCCCACTTTTATCATTTCACTTCATTTATTTATTAATTGAGTGTGAGGTTCACATGTGTGGAGACTCCAGGCTAATGAATTGCTGGTGGCCACAACCACTTATGTTTTAATTATACTATCACATGATGACACTCATTTGATATATATATGCTTTTTGTTCAGAACGGGGATTAGCTATGAGTAAGCGCTAATTTCAGCGTGAAACGCGTCAGCATTCCCTGTTCTACATTCCCTCTGCTGCTGTAATTCGTATGATGTGAAGGTTTTTTTGGTGGAAATAATAAAGGCACAACTTATTTTACCTGATCCGGAGTGCGGCTATCCAGAGTTTTTGCAGTTCCTTCATTCACCATCACTGCCCTAAACTATTGATGAGTGAGTTATTTTAACTGTGTGAGTTGCCAATTGTCTTTCACCCCAATAAATATGTTTTATATTACACTTGGATCACGGCCCAACCTCTTTCTATATGTTCACCCACAAACTTAAATTATCCAGACTATGGTGGGAAGCTACACAAGACACTGAAATCTATGGACCACAAGCTAAAGACCTGAGGCATGAACATGGTGACACTTGATTAGTAGACAGGAGAAAAGCCAGGACACACACCAAAGGGTCGGCAACAGCCAAACAGCGAGGTACAAAGGCAGAGGAATGCAAGAAAACAAGCCAAGGTCAGTTCACAGCGGGGCAGTGAGGTGCCAAATCAGGGAGCAGGATACAGATTCCAAACATTGAGGTCAGAACAGGTAGACAGGAATCCAGACAGGTCAAAGGTAAACCGGGTCATACACTGGAAGGCGAACATAGCAGGCCAGTTTACAGGTAATCAGGGATTAGTTGAAGGACACTCAGCAATCTGTCCATGTCACAATCCAGCTTAAATAGGCTGTTTAGTGCAAATAGCAGTGCTGAGAGTGCACATGCGCCTACGTACACACTGTTCAGTGTGCTAATACACAGGGCTTTTTTTCAGCAGGAATGTAAGGGAACTCAGCTCCGGCACCGCCAGAACTGAATGGCAAGGGGTGCTAGGGTGTGCTGGAGGGTCTAATGCTGGAAATTCTATTGTTGCTGCGGGGAATCTATTTTTGCAGAAGAAAGGGATCTGTTGTTGCTGGAGGTGGGTCAATCATTGCTGGGGGAGATCGACTATTGAGAGAAGGGTCTTTGTTGCTGGCTGCTGGAAGGTCAATAGATGCTGGCTGCTGGGTATCTATTATCACTGGAGGGGATCTATTTTTTCATGGGGGGGGTCTATTGTTGCTGGTGAGGTCTTTGTTGCTAGTGGGGGATCTATTGTTGCTGGGGTGGGTCTTATGTTTCTGGGGGGTATCTACTGTTGAGGGAGGGGTCTTTGTTGCTGGCCGCTGGTGTCAGGGCTGGGCTCAGCCCTTCCTTCTCTAAGCAGGCAGCTCAGCTGTTGACTAATTGTCAGCTCCTATCTCTCCACAGTGACTCAGCTGTTGATGATATCCTGCTCGTCAGTCCTGCCTACTTAAGCCGTCCAGCCCAGATGATCTCTGCCTTTGCCTTGGTCACATCTCTAGATACGCTCTCCTGTGTTCCTGTTAAAGAGTTACTTGGTTGTCATTCCTTCTGGCTCCAGATCCTGCTTGCTGTTCTATTACGCTCGTCTCTGGCTCCCTGACGTTTTGGCTTGTCTGACTATCCGTTCCGGTTTCTGAACTATGGCTATGTTTTAACTATGTTTACTCTGTTAACCTTTTATATTATTATTAAACAAGTGGGATTTAGCTGTACTTCTGTCTCAGTCTGATTCATGGTTTCTGACAGCTGGCTGATGGGCAATCTATTGTCAATGGAGGGGATCTATTTTTTCAGGGGGGGGGGCTATTGTTGCTGGGGGGGTCTATTTTTGCTGGTGGGGATCTACTTTTGAGGGAGGGGTCTCTTAAAAGTGGAGGACAGAGTAGGAGATAACTGGACAGATTGAGGTAGAGATTTTTGTTGTTAGATGCTTGAAGGTCTATTGATGCTGACTAATGGGGATACTATTGTCACTGGAGAGGTCTATTGTTGCTGGTGGGGGGTCTATTGTTGCTGGGGCTTTGTCTTATGTTCCTGGGGGGGGGTCAATTATTGCTGGGAGGGATCTACTTTTGAGGGAGGGGTCTCCTAAATGTGGAGGACAGAGTAGGAGATAACTGAACCGATTGAGGTAGAGATTTCCAAAGGATGGGAGAGGCTTTGGAGATGAGCATGGGAGGAGGAGACAAGGGAGCTATAGAGTAGAAGGTCTTGGGAGGAGCGGAGAGGATGGTTTGGGTGATATTTGGAGACAATGTTGGTGATGTAGCTGGGGGGGGGGGTTGAGTTGTGAATGGCTTTGCATGTTAGCAGGGCAGGACTTGGGGTCCCTGGACTTGAGTCACTTTCAGGCACTACCTTCTATACATTATCGTATTTATCGACGTATAACACCTGCTGCCGTATAACACGCACCCCAAGTTTAGGAGGGAATTTTAAGGAAAAAAACTTTTAGGAGGGAAGTTTAAGAAAAAAAACGTATATTTAAAGCGGAGGTCCACCCTAAAGTGGAGCTTCCGCTCATTGGAATCCTCCCCCCCTCCGGCGCCACAATTGGCACCTTTCAGGGGGGAGGGGGGTGCAGGTACCTGTACAGTACAGTTATCTGCACCCACTTCCGGCATAGATATCTGCAGAATATACGCCCCTTTCCGCAGATATCTACGCCCCTTTCCGAAGGTCCCCCGCTGTCTGCTGGGAAACACACGGATCCCAGAGACAACAGGGACCATCCTTATTGCGCAGCGCGACTCGCGCATGCGCAGTAGGGAACCGGGAAATGAAGCCACAAGGCTCCACTTCCTGATTCCCATAGCCAAGATGGCGGAGGTAGCACCCGAGAGACAATCGAGGGGGGGCGCGCTGGGCGGGTAAGTGTCATTATTTTAAAAGTCAGCAGCTGCAGTATTTGTTTTAAATGCCCATCAATGCAGCCTTATCAGTGTCCATCTGCAGCCTTGCATTGCAGCCTTGTCAGTGTCCATCTGCAGCCTTGCCCATCCATCTGCAGCCTTGGCCCAGTGTCATTTGCAGCCTTGTCATTGCAGTCTTGAAGTTTAAAAATGGTGCCGCCAAGATACAGAATCCTGTATCCTACATCTAAAATGAAAAACTTCGGTGGGTGTAACAACATATCCGCTTTACCCCTTCTTAGTGTATCCTTACTGTGGAGGAGTGTGGGGTGTAGCAAGATGGTGGCGACGGAACGTCACTTCTGTAGCAAACTATGATGGGTTCGCTGAATATGTCCTTACAGTGGCTCTCAGGTCCTCTCGCAGTCCTGAGTCAAGAGTAGCCGAGTTTACTCGGCTCACAGTCACACCCAGTCCCTGTGTAATGTCCATCATAGGGTGGGACTTGGCGTGACTGTGAGCAGCGCCGAGCCAAGTACACTCAGGCTATGTATCTCGGCGGGGCCCCCTATTAGGTGGGGCCCAAGGGCTTGAGCCCAGTCAAGCCCAATGGTAAGTCCTGCCCTGCATGTTAGTGTTTTGAATTTTATTCATTGGGCAATGGAAAGCCAGTGGAGGGATTTCCAGAGAGGGGAAGCAGACACCGAACAATTGGTAAGGTCGATGAGTCTGGCAACAGCATTCGTGATAGACTGAAGAGGGGATAGCCCTGTTCTTACCTGTTCCTCTACATCCCTTTCAAATGTCAGCATTGGATAGTCCAAAGTCTGTTTTGGAAATCCAGAGTTAAATTCTGCAATAAATAAATAGTTTGAACAATGCAGGTAGTTATGGATTTGCCGGAGGCGAGTATCATTATTTATCCATGAATTGGTAATTTCATGAAGCCTGCAATTCTCCCACTGTATTAATAAACTATCGACTCATAATATGAGCTTCTCCGATCATCCCTGAAGGCCATAAAAGGTCATCAAGCTCTTCACTGACTATCTTCATTCCAGGAGATAATGAGGCTCATTATCGACATTCTTACTCCGTTAGTAACAATATTATGCTTTGTATTTAACCGGCACTCTTCAAGATATAACAAGCACCTGAAGGTAAATCCCAGAGGCCTCTCCCGCAGTAAATTCATTCGTCTTGAATATATATATCAGATAAATTGGCCTGTGTACTTTCTGTGATTATTTACTAAATTATTACTGCTCACAAATGAAGGGAAGTCAGTCAAGGACATTGAAGCTCTCACCGATGTTTTCATGATACAACTCAAATGAAAGGATTTCTTTCTTTCTTTTGGAGAAAGTTGTGGATTAAGTGGGACGAGTTCAGGGGGAGAAATTGTTAATATGGTGCCAGTTGTTTAACCTCCCTGGCGGTACGATTATTTCAGATTTTAGGTGCTGAAAGTGGTACAATTATTTTGCATGGAAATTTGGCGTTTTATATTGTAGTCCTGTAATTCTTAGGAATAACTCACTTAAATCTGTCCAAACCAGAGTCTAGCAGACATCCCGGGTATGATAAAGTTTGAAAAATGAAATCATAAATTATAATATAATAAATAACTATAAATAATTATACCAAATAATAATATAACAATAATAAAAAGGATTCAATAATGTAATCAAATCAAAAACACTGAAATTTGCTGAGTTGCAGAATTGTCGCTGTCATTACTTTTCAGTATTTGATGACGGATCTCCCCACAAATCGCTATCCCTCAATTCTGCGAGTGATTCCAATTTATTATCGCTGTTTTCTAGCTGGTCTAAAATCATTTTTGATGTAAAGGGACAGTTTTGGTTGCTATGGACAATCTCCAGTTTCAAGGCATAAAAAAACAGTTTTTATATTATAAAACTGCATGCAGGACACTGGGCAGAACACTAGGGACAAAGGGGATGTGAAATATTTACATACAGCAATGTAATCTGTAAGATTACATTATACTGTATGTAATGTGTGTGTTTCACTTTTAGAATTTGGCGCCGTTCTCCGTCCCCGTGCGTCACAACGCTCGCAGGGAACGGAGATCGGCTCCGTGATAGATCGTTCGGAGGACGGCTCACTCGTACAGCGGGGGGACATCGCTGGATCCAGGGGAGAAGGTAAGTAACCTCTCCCTGGATTCAGCAATGCCGTCCCGAGTCTGGCTCGGGGTTACCGCTTTTGGTATAAAATGTCCACCCCGAGCCAGACTCGGTAATACCGCCAGGGGGGTTAACACAAAACAAATCAACAACCAAAAAAATCTAAAGATGTTCTCTGCATCTGAGCCCCACAAGCCAAAAACACAATTTAATACAATTTTAATATCCCCCCCCCCCCCCCATTCATATCTCCATTCTTTATTTTGTTGAGAAATCACTTTGAAAAACACTTCCCTATCATTTCCGGCAGTGGCCACCTTGAGTAAAGGTAGTGATTCATGCAATGGAATCATCTGCCCTTAGCTCAAGCATGCATACAGGAGAGTGTGCTTAGCTGGGAAGACCCCTCCTCCTCTCCTTCCCTCCCGAAGACTCCTGGGATGTATGACATCATTTGCCATGCAAGAAACCAGGAAGTAATGGCACGTACACACGATCGGAGTTCTTGTCGGAAAAAGCTCTGAGCCCTTGTACACACGGTCAGACATTCTGACTATCAAATCCGTTGGATTTTGTCTGACGGATTTTGTCCGAAACTGTTGCATACACACGGTCGGACAAAGTTGTCGGAAAATCCGATCGTTCCAAACGTGATGACGTTATTTTGTTACGACGGGACTACGTTCAGGCTAGTAGCCAATAGCTTTGGTGTAGGAATTTGATCTGAGCATGCGTGGCACTTTGTCCGATCGGAATTCTCTACACATGATCGGAGTATGTCCGATCGGAGCATTTCGTCTGAAAATTTTAGCAACAAGTTGGAAAACTTGGTCCGTCGGATACTCCGACGGAAACAGTCCGATGGACACCACACACAGTCGGAATATCCGACAAAACGGTCCGATCTGACACATTCCGTCGGAATCTCAGACCGTGTGTACAAGGGCTGATGGTTTTACCGCTCAAGCTGTCTTGCCTACACATGGTCACACCAAATTCCGATCGTTTATAACGCGGTGACGTACAACACGTACGACTGGACTAGAAAAAGGAAGTTCAATTGCCAGTAGCCAATACTTTCCATCTCGTAGTTGAATCTGACCATGCGTGATTTTTGGCATGCCGAAAAATTGCATACACACGATCGGAATTTCCGATAGAAAGTTTTTCCGCCTGGAAAATTGAGAACATAAGCTATCAATTTTTGGCTGGCGGAAATTTGGCCAGCTAAATTCCGATGGAGCGTACACACGATCGCATTTTCTGATGAAAAGCTCTCATCGTTCTTTTTCCAGCCAGAATTCCGATCGTGTGCATGCGGCATTACAGAAGAAATGTAAAAAAAGATGTATAAAACAAGTAAATATAATATACTTTCCTATCTATTTACTAATGCTAGCGGCATAAGGATTACAAATAATCAATGTTGATTGGGAGAGTAAACTTCCACCTTATATCCCAACTCCAGGATCTCTAACCACCCCACCCTCGTCAGTGTCCCCCCATACCTAAAGGGCAGCATATCACACTTTTGTTTTTTTATACCTACTTTTAAGAATATATTGACATGAAGGGCAAACCAACAGGTTCGCCTAATGCAGACCACCACATACAGATACAGTATACTTACCTTCCTTTCACTCTCCCACCAGGGATGACAGCCGACTAACAGACACTCGTAAATGTAAAAGTAACTGTATTAGATTGCATTGTCCACCTATGACTGCTAGAGGGTGTACAATATGCTAGCAATGGTGTATCAAAATGAGACTTGATTTTACTTTGTTAGTTTCCTAGGACCAAGGAGGGGTATATAATAGACATGTGCGATTCGTTTCGTACGAATCTCAAATTCATACGAATTTCCACAAATTCGTAGGTTCGGGAGGATCCGAAATACGAATTGCCGTGCGTCCGAATTCTGTACGGAATAGGAACTTTTGTTTACGAATTCCGGATTTCGGACGATGACTCAGTGCCCGTTTACACTGCCGCGACTTGTCAGGCGACTTAGTCACCTGACAAGTCGTGCTCCGTTCTGTACTATGGAACTGTTCTAATAGGAGCAACTCAAGTCACTCCGACTGAACTTTTGTTTACGAATTCCGGATTTCGGACGATGACTCAGTGCCCGTTCACACTGCCACGACTTGTCAGGCTCAGACTGAACTTTTGTTTACGAATTCCGGATTTCGGACGACGACTCAGTGCCCGTTCACACTACCGCGACTTGTCAGGCGACTTAGTCACCTGACAAGTCACGCTCCGTTCTGTACTATGGAAGCGTTCTAATAGGAGCGACTCAAGCCGCTCCGACTGAACTTTTGTTTACGAATTCCGGATGATGACTTAGTGCCCGTTCACACTACCGCGACTTGTCAGATAGAGTGATCTGACACCAGCACCGTGACATAACACATGTATGAGGTGCCCGAGGAGGATGTAAGTTTTTACGAAACATGTCGGGCTGTTTGTGCTGATACCACCACGCTTAGAATATTCCCTAGCACGGGTGTATATTTGTTCTTAATTTTAATCGTTTTTTTATGCATACTTTTTATTTGTTAGAATCGGACCTATTCGGTCATACCTTTGGTCTGCTGTGTATTTATATTTTTTTATTAATAAAATTGTCGACTGCTTAACGGTACGTTCACGATCGGAGTCCTTCTTTGTTTTCCCCTTCCACACGCTCGTGGCCGGGAGGCCCGAGTGTTTTGTGTTTCACCACAGGTTTGCGCACTGAAAAACCTTGACATTCGACGATGTCTTCAGGCAACTTACATTGACTTCTATCACAGAAGTCTTCTGCAAGTCATAATAAGCATAATGAGCAATGTTTTTGCCTTTAAACTCATCGTAAAGAACGAACGACAATTCGTATTTCGTACGAAACAGAACGGAATTTCGGACACGAAATACGACGTACGAATTAATTTTATTACGAATTTCGAAACGGAACAGAACGGAACGAATTTATTGACGGCGCCCATGTCTGGTATATAATCCGTGCCCCCAATTACGTCAACTCTGGCGAAACATGTAGGGTAGAGATAAATGCTGTGAGACCACACGTTCCCGGAAGTGTCCCCATGCTTTTCCGAACTGAGTCTTTTATGAACATAGCTGTAATTTTCTAACTTATGTGAGCGCATTTTCATATTTTTATTAAAGTAATATTTGTAATTAACAATAGGAGCTGATTATCATATGACTATTGATTAGGAGAGATTATCAAACCTATATGCTTAATACTTCCATATTTTAGGTCGCTTGTCCAGAAAACCAGAGGTAATACCTACTAGTAAGGGTTATTTCACACGCTATATGACTCCTCTGTAACTAGATAGTCATATCTTTCTGGTAAGCCTTCTGGCTGCGCTGTGACAGAGATTCACATTTCATTCTTTTGGACTCCTAATAAGGGTTTACAAATTTTTCATATCTGACGATTTTTTATCTTATGATACATATTGAGTGATTATATTATGTATTGAATATTGAATCTTTTGCATGATAATTTAACACACCCCCCTAAGGAGCTGCTGGGGAACTCATAGCTAGGCACACAGCATTTTCTTTACTCTTATGCCGCATACACACGGTCGTTTTTTACAATGGAAAAATGTTTGATGGGAGCTTTTTGTTGGAAATCCCGATCGTGTGTAGGCTCCATCGGACATTTTCCATCAGAGTTTCCCTCACACAAAATTTGAGATCTGGATCTCAAATTTTCCGACAACAAAATCCGTTGTCGGAAATTCTGATCGTGTGTACACACGATTCCGACGCACAAAGTTCCACGCATGCTCGGAATCAAGCAGAAGAGCCGCACTGGCTATTGAACTTAATTTTTCTTGGCTCGACCTACGTGTTGTACGTCACCGCATTTCTTGACGTTCGCAATTTCCGACCAACTTTGTGTGACCGTGTGTACGCAAGACAAGTTTGAGCCAACATCCGTCGGAAAAAATCCATGGATTTTGTTCTCGGAATGTCCGATCAATGTCCGATCGTGCGTACGCGGCATTGCACTGGCTCAAAGAAACAATCTAGGGGTGTCTTTTTGGGTTTTAGTGGAACATAGAACTTGGACAGGGATTAGGGGAGCATGAGACACCCCAGAGAACTGAAGAACTGGACATCCTGAGGACTCCTTAACTATCTTGCAGAACTGCACAAAGGAATGCCCCACAGAATCTCTGTGCTGACATTGACCATGACTTCTCCCAAGCACCAAAAGCTACCCACAGCCACCAACTTCCTCCTGGTTCTCTCCAGTGAGCTTCTCCAGACTCAAAATGATTTCAGGACTTTGGCTTGAAATAGGTTCCCAGCTAAGCCTAGCTAGGACCTCTGCGTCTTCTTGATGGCTCCCTCTAGTATTCCTACCCAGGAGCAGAGCCCCTGCACAGGGGTCTCCTCCAACAGGACTGGACCCAGAACATCTGCTACTGCTGCCTCAGGCTATTTATGGGCTTTCCAATCACCTACTGGGCATTCCCAGGAGTTCCATAAATATTCAGGCTGTCCACTCTGTTCTTCCTGCCACTATAATTTTAGAACCTTCTAGAATAAATGAAGCAGCAGTCTGTGAGACACTGAGCAGCCCTGAATAATCAACCCCTGCTACTCTGATTGCAGGAGGAGAGCATTAGAACTACATTTACCTTACAGTCTACGCTACAGTAGGAGGGGGCTACAGTTGGTTTTACATCGTTTTGGGCACTATGCTTATTGGTTTATATTTGATGAATAGCAAAGCAGTTTTTATGCATGTAGAGCGTTGTTAAGCATCTCATAGTGTGTTAGCTGCTTTTCACTGTGCGTTATTGCATCTTTTCCATTGAGTGGTTTTACATATGTTTTTACACTTTTTTTTTTTTCTCTGTCCCTGTGGGGGATTATTTATAGACATGTGCAAAAGGAAAAAATTTGTTTCGTTTCGTTTCGTTTTAATTCGTTAATTCATTAATTTCGTTTAGTTATATTCGTTAACTTCCTTAAATTCGTTTTCGGATTTCGTTTAGTTTTCTACCGAATTCGAAAAATCGGCCACATTCGAAATGATTTCAACCACATTCGAAAATATTTCTACCGGATTTAAAAAGATTTCAACCGCATTCGAAATGATTTCAACATGATTCGATATTATTTCAACCGCATTCAAAATGATTTCAACCGTATTCGAAATGATTTCAACATGATTCGAAATTATTTCAACCGCATTCGAAATTATTTCAACATGATTCGATATTATTTCAACCGCATTCTAAATGATTTCAACATGATTCGAAATTATTTCAACCGCATTCGAAATTATTTCAACTGCATTCGAAATTATTTCAACCGCATTCGATATTATTTCAACCGCATTCAAAATGATTTCAACATGATTCGATATTATTTCAACCGCATTCAAAATGATTTCAACCACATTCGAAATTATTTCAACATGATTCGATATTATTTCAACCGCATTCGAAATTATTTCAACCGCATTCGAAATGATTTCAACATGATTCGACATTATTTCAACCGCATTCGAAATTATTTCAACCGCATTCGAAATGATTTCAACATGATTCGACATTATTTCAACCACATTCAAAATGATTTCAACATGATTCGACATTATTTCAACCACATTCTCAATGATTTCAACATGATTCGAAATTATTTCAACCGCATTCGAAATTATTTCAACATGATTCGACATTATTTCAACCGCATTCTCAATGATTTCAACATGATTCGACATTATTTCAACCGCATTCGAAATGATTTCAACTGCATTCGAAATTATTTCAACCGCATTCGAAATGATTTCAACATGATTCGAAATTATTTCAACCGCATTCGAAATTATTTCAACATGATTTGACATTATTTCAACTGCATTCTAAAATATTTTGTGACCCGAATTTAGGGTCATGTATCTCGGGGTCATTTGGTGCTAGAAACTCCAAATTTGGATATGTTGTAGTTCTAGTACTATTTTGTTTCCATTCCAAATTTGGGGTTTCTAGCTATAAGTGACCCCGAGATATGTGGCCCCAAAATCGGGTCGCAAAATGTCATTCTCTGCTACAGAAAAGTGCTTGACATTTTGTGACCCGAATTTGGGGCCACGTATCTCGGGGACACTTGGTGCTAGAAACTCCAAATTTAGCATGCAAACAAAATAGTACTAGCACTACAACATATCCAAATTTGGAGTTTCTAGCACCAAGTGACCCCGAGATACATGGCCCTAAATTCGGGTCACAAAATATTTTCGAATGCGGTTGAAATAATGTCGAATCATGTTGAAATCATTTCGAATCCGGTATTGAGTCGAATTTCGGCCGAATTCGGTTGAATTCGTTAGCATTGTAATTCGGATGCATCCCAATGTCCGAATAATGAAAATTCGTCCGAATTTCGAATCGGGACGAAACTAAATGCACATGTCTAATTTTTTACTCTTCCTGACCCAGTAACTCTAGGGTTATTACCAACAATATAAAATAAATACATTTGGAGTATATTTTCTATTTTATTTTTTTCAATACTCACAGGTTTTTCGTGGGAATCGAATAGTTTTGCTTTTTGTCTGAAGTAGCAGCCTTGAAAAGTTTCCACCTTATGCTAATCACTATGTGGTTTCCCGTAGATCTGGGCCACTTTAGATCTCAGATAATTTGTGCCCAATAAATAACCTTTTATAACTTTTTCATTTTTTTTTTTTTTTTTAAGTCGAATTGCATTTTGAGTGGAGAGAAATCTGGACAGAACACACACACACAAAAAAAAAAAAAATCTTATTTCCATTAAGATCCCATCACAGATATAAACCTCCAATCGTCAGAAGCCTGCATGGTGGAAACGTTGAATTGAAAGTTTACTGTGAACATCGGTAAATATGAGTTTGAGATGCAGATGATGGAATGAGGCTGCTCGGTGGACCTTGGACGGCTGGAGAGATGGAAATTGAAGGGGATTTCCAGAGATAAACAGATGGCAACCTACTTTAAATTAATACCAATAGTTCCACTTTAATGCTGTTCATAAAGCTTACAGCCCTGCCATTATTTTCCTGGGTGGAAAGAAGCCAGTGGCTGATACTGAGCAACAGAACCTGGCCTGAAAAACAGAACAGATTCTGCATTTTGGCGAGCCAGTTTACTGAGCATTATACCCCACTGTTCATTGATTAAAAGGATTTAAATGCATTAGCTGTGTGGTTTCTGGCTGGAGGCCACTGGGAGGCTGGATGGAGCTGAAAAATTAAAGGCGTCATTATCTGCAAAAAAGGTTTTGAAGAAGCAGCATACAGTACATTGTTAAAGATGAACTCTAGGCAGAAATATTTAAAAAAAAAAAAAAGTCTGATTTACTCCTGAAGGAGCCCCTATTTATTCACGTCCCCTGTTCCCAGAGCCCTCGAGTCTATAAGCAGCACCACAATCTCTGACACACTTGGGCTGAATATGGGATATTTATCGTAAATATATGTGTATATATATATATATATATATATATATATATATATATATATATAGCAACCATAGAAATAGAAATGACAACCACCCCTTAAAGCGGGAGTCCGCTGGGAGTTCTGCCGTTTTTTTTTTTTTTAAAAGCCAGCAGCTACAAATACTGCATACATAGAGAGACCCAACATGCAGGTAGCGCCATCATGTGTTCTAGGAACATAAATTACACATCTAACTTGTTGACTATTTATTACACTTTTGAAGAACCAGGACAATGACATGTGACACTGATGACAGATGGCACTGATACGTGGCAATGATGACACTTATGCGTGGCACTGATAACACGTGGCACTGATGACAGATGGCACTAATATGGGGCACTGATGACAGATGGCACTAATATGTGGCACTGATGACACGTGGCACTTATACGTGGCACTGATGACACGTGGCACTAATACGTGGCACTGAAGACACGTAGCACTAATACGTGGCACTGATGACAGATGGCACTAATACGTGGCACTAATATGTGCCACCGATGACAGATGGCACTAATACATGGCACCGATGACGCGTGACACTGATGACAGATGGCACTGATAAGTGGCATTGATGACACGTGACACTGACAACAGATGGCACGTGACACTGACAGGTGGCACTGATGACAAATGGCACTGATACGTGGCACTGATGACAGATGGCACTAATACGTGGCACTGATGACACATGGCACTGATGACAGATGGCACTTATACGTGGCACTGATGACAGATGGCACTGGGGACAAATGGCACTGGGGGCAGGTGGTACTGGGGGCAGGTAGCACTGGGGTGGATGGCACTGGGGGCAGGTAGCACTGGGGTGGATGGCACTGGGGGCAGGTAGCACTGGGGTGGATGGCACTGGGGTGGATGGCACTGGGGCGGATGGCACTGGGGCGGATGGCACTGCTGGGGGAGGATGGCACTGCTGGGGGAGGATGGCACTTTTTTTTTTTTTACTTTTTTTTTTTTTTTTTACTCGAGGCAGAACGGCTGCCGCTACAGCCGTTCATCTCTCCCCTCTCACACTGTCTGTGTGAGGAGGGAGAGCGGCGCTGAGAGATGATCTCATATGTTTACATATGAGATCATCTCCCATTGGACACGCCGATCACGCTGTAAACGGCCGCTGTGATTGGCCGTTTACAGCGATCTGTGTTTGCCTGTCCCCGGGGGACACGGCGAACACAGAACTTCCGCGATGCGCGCCCGCAGCGGCGCGCATTGCGGAAGTAAACATCAGGACGTCCAGGGACAGCCACCCGGACGAACGCGCCTGCTCTACGGCCGTCATTCGGCTATAGGGCGGGCGCGAGGTGGTTAAAGAGGAAGAAAACCCTGATGAGTTTACTTCCTCTTTCATTCCCTGCAAAGGCAAAGCATAATGGGCTACTATGCATTGCATAGTAGCCCCATATGTGTCACTTACCTGACATAGGAGCCAGCGAAGTCGCCGCTGTCCCCTGTAGTCCGCCGCTGTCCCCTGTAGTCCGCCGCATCCATCTTGTTGGTGGGGTCTCACAGCTCTGCCGCTGTCATTCGGCGAAGCCGCGATGACGTCACTCCCGCGCATGCGCACGGGAGCCGACACGCGCGGCAGCTCCGTCGCTGAGAATGCCGCGCTCAGTGCGCCTGCGCGCCGCTGTCTACGGCTCATGCGCCGTAGACAGCGGTGCCCGTTTTCGGGCAAATATCTCATAAACCATATAGGTTTAGGAGATATTGCTTGGACCTACAGGCAAGCCTTAATCTAGGCTTACCTGTAGGTCAAAGTGGTTTGTAAGGGTTTACAACCACTTTAATTTCTCTCTATCCCTCCATCTTTAGTCACCCTAGGATATATAGTGCCTATTATTTATATCCAAATATCTTAATATGAAGGTCAAGCACTTCTATGCTAAGTTAAAAAAAAAAAAAAACACTGCTGGCAGGCTTCACATTTAGTATTTCACTGGCTAGTGGTTAGATAGGGTCTAAACCGTCATAGGTAGGCCACATTTTTCTACGATTAGGCCCAATCAGGGTGAAACACATCATAGATGTAAACAAAAGATTTACACAGATGAAGTTGATCAGAAGGTAAAATGGTACCACATCCCAAAATATAAATTTTAAAGATACAGGGAAGAGAAAAACAAGGGACTGGAGGGTAACCAACCCCCGGGACTTTTAAGACGGTACCAGATATAAAGGAAGGATAATCACATGCCAAAAATAAAATCCATATAATTTTATTAAGAATACAAATACATAAAACATTCCCGGAAAGGGAAAGTATAAATATATATAGCAACTCCTAAAGTACAAGAAATGGTACAAAGTCATAGATAACTACACATGTTACCGAGCTTGTACATTAAATATGCTGCATTTTTCTCTACATGTTTCGCTCTCCTGAGCTTCTTCAGGCTATTGCAGTGTATACAGTTACACAAAGAAACCAGTGGGTCTTATATCCATGCTTATCAAAGAATTGATCAAGTCAACTGTTGATGTATGGAGAAAGTCAAATGTGAATAGATAGAAACGCCAATGAGGAGCCCCGATGTTCCCCGGCAGTCTGAAAGGTGTCAAAGGAGTAACTATGTTTGAGCCAATTTTAAAATGTAGAGGACAGGATACCTGGAAATAACCAGAGTATTGTCAGATGATGTTTGAGATTAGGTCCTTTGCAGAGAGCATTGGCCTTTCCCAAAAGAACATGAAAGGGGTTTTGACATTCCATCCAGGTCGCATCAAAGTGTCAAAGAGATCCTTCTCTTTGATTGGGCAATTGACAGAGAAGGATCTCTTTGACGCTTTGATGCGACCTGGATGGAATGTCAAAACCCCTTTCATGTTCTTTTGGGAAAGGCCAATGCTCTCTGCAAAGGACCTAATCTCAAACATCATCTGACAATACTCTGGTTATTTCGAGGTATCCTGTCCTCTACATTTTAAAATTGGCTCAAACATAGTTACTCCTTTGACACCCTTCAGACTGCCGGGGAACATCGGGGCTCCTCCATTGGCGTTTCTATCTATTCACATTTGACTTTCTCCATACATCAACAGTTGACTTGATCAATTCTTTGATAAGCATGGATATAAGACCCACTGGTTTCTTTGTGTAACTGTATACGCTGCAATATCCTGAAGAAGCTCAGGAGAGCGAAACATGTAGAGAAAAATGCAGCATATTTAATGTACAAGCTCGGCAACATGTGTAGTTATCTTTGATTCTGTACCATTTCTTGTACTTTAGGAGTTGTTATATATATTTATACTTTCCCTTTCCGGAAATGTTTTATGTATTTGTATTCTTAATAAAATTATATTGTTTTTACTTTTGGCATGTGATTATCCTTCCTTTATATCTGGTACCGTCTTAAAAGTCCCGGGGGTTGGTTACCCTCCAGTCCCTTGTTTTTCTCTTCCCTGTATCTTTAAAACATCATAGTTGTAGCAATATGGACTACAATTATAAAGTGCAGTGTTCCTCCGGTATTTATATGCATTGCATGTCCCTCTAGTGCTCAGTGTTATCAATTGATATCATATTAGTGAGCCAAGCTAAAGGGATTGTGAGACGAGTAGTTCTACAGACTGATAATTGCTTCGCATGACCCTGTACCTGGGCTACACATCCCAGGGATCTTTTCTTCCATCGGAGAGATTGCTGGGAGGAAATATATAAGAAGCCAAAACCCTGCTCTGCAATCTCTTCCTCCCGGGCCTGATGCGATACGGACCTTTCCATGCATGGAGAGAGAGGTCGCGGCCTACCATGCGGTATAAACATTCCAACCCGAATGAGAGAGGCTTAGCACTGCCTGCTGTTCGTCGAGCATCCAGCACCACTTCGGTTGCCTGCCAACCTGTGTTCTATGCTTTGCTACGGGAGATCGGAACAGTGGATCCGCTGCACGTGTGTCGCTTCAGGGGCTGCTGTCCGGAAGGCATTAAATGGGCCTGTTCATTGGTGAGAGGGGAATCACCCACCTTTACAAACCCTTTCTTATGGTTTCACTGGGACACTTTGCACAGACATCTTTACCTTGGGAATACTTTATTGAACCTCTTGAACACTGTGCATAGACACCTTTAGCCTTTAATATTTCAAGAAAGCTTATTGCTGTCTCTTACACCTTATTGGATACAACTAATGAGCATCTACGTGCCGGTGAAGACCATCAAATCTGCAACAGGGACATTGCTGTCATTATTGCTACAAGGGCCCTTATACCATTGCCATTAAGTCTGACCTCTCATTAGGGTTTAAGGTTTAAAGGCTGGGCAAGGTTTCCCTTATTAGAAGTGTGTCAGTATAACCATTTAAGCTTGTTTATCCTTTCAGGTGCAAGCAGTACTCCACTGTACATGTGTACATAATAGACTGTTTACTTGAAAATATCTTGTGTTATTGGGAGAAATTCCTTTGCTGAGTTGGCGCTGTTGCCTAAATCTCTTGCAGATTTATTACCTCCTCTTTGTGACAATATCTTCTTTGAACTGTCCTAGTAAACGTTATCACAATATAAACATGCAGAGTTGTCTGACTTATGGCTTTGAAGTGGTGCAAAGATGTCTGGACCCAGAGTGTCAAGTGAGTTGGAATGTTCATCGGGTAAGGGCAGTGCAGATGAGCAGGTAAATCCAAGCAGCCTCTTAGGGGGTTGTGCTACATAGATAAGTGGGCAATGCTCAGAGTTCTACTGTACTGCACTACAACTGTGAAAAAATCCCCAGCCCCCAATCCCTACAACCTCTAACCTACTGTAAGCTAAATCAGAGCCACCCAGATGCCCACTTATCTTTCTCCAATGGTGGCACTGGCAACCTTTTCACTGTGTTTACATCTCCTATTCAGAGTCCTACTCGGCCCAGCCCACATCTGCTCAGTAAGCATAGACCTTAATAGTTGGTGTTGCACCCTCTAGCGTGTGCTACTAGTAGTAAGTAGTGATGGCCGAACGGTTAGCCCGGCGGTCATTTCGCGGCGAATTTCGGCTGTTCGCGGTCCGCCCGTTCGGCGGACTATTGGCGTCGTTCGCCCGGTGGACTTCCGTGTTTTTACTGTGTAAAAGAACTTTGACCTGATGACACATCCATCATGGGGTACAGGACAGCCAATTGAGACATTACAGCACATGGACACTTGGACATTCCCCCTAACCTATAAATACACCCGATCCGGCGGCCATTTTACATTCTTTCTTCTGTCACTATAGGGAAAGGTTGCTGTGTGGAGTAGGGAGAGATAAATCGCTAGCTATTTGGTACACAAAAGTTCTTTTCAGGACTGGTATAGGTGTTAGGTGTATATAGGTTTGCTGTGCTACTGATTGTTGCAGCAGCCTGAGTGTCTTTTGTCAGTTTAGAGAAAGGGACAGGACGGTGTGTGCTGCTGTAGGGACAGCCAGATTAGTCATCATCATCATCATCATCATCATCATCATCATCATTAGCTGTTACTATCAGGTCCACAAAAGTGCTATTCCAGTAACCAGTTATTGTTCCAGCAGCCTCTGTTTTGCCAGTTTATATAGGGACAGGCAGGAAGCAGTGTGTCAGGCAGTGAGGGTCAGTTTAAACAGTAGCTGTTACTATTAGTTCCACAAAGGTTCTTTTCAGGACTGGTATCAGTGGTACGGTAATAGGCTTGTACACGTATAATATTCTTTCTTCCAAATATAGAAAGAATATTATACTTGACTGCTGCCCTTCTGCTGCAGTCTGCTAATCATTCACAACTCACTTGTTCCACAAAGCTCTTTATCAGGACTGGTAACTTGGTCTGTCTAGGGTGCTACAGTACATAGGGTTGAGTGAGGTACAGTCTGCTATTCTATAAGGACTGTTATCGGTCCACAATACATAGGGTTGAGGTGCACTACTGCTGACCGCTGTCCAATACTGCAGCAGTCCTTCATTGGTATAGGGACTGACGTACAGTCTGCTAATCACTCACACACAACCTACTTGGTCCACAAAAGTCCTTATAAGGACTGGTAACTTGGTCTAGGGTGTTACAGTACATAGGGTTGAGTGAGGTACAGTCTGCTATTCTATAAGTACTGGTATCGGTCCACAATACATAGGGTTGAGGTGCACTACTGCTGACCGCTGCCCTATACTGCAGCAGTCCTTAATTGGTATAGGGACTGAGAGCTTTGTCACAGGGTCATTTAAAAAATGACAGGCAGAGGAATAGGCAGGCCCTTCCGCAGGGGTGGTGGGGGTAGGGCAGGAGCAACAGGCTTGAGCCAAAGTGGGAAGTTGCAGAAGGTGCGTTCAATTACTTTAAAGGATGCATCAGACTTGGTTGAATGGCTCGCTCAGCCTTACTCTTCTGTACCCTCCTCATCCTCTCGATCTGCACCCTCTTCTTCACTCTCTGATATGTGCACCCCCAAAGACACTACCACCACCACTACATACCTTCCGCTTGAGTCACAGGAATTATTTTCCGATCCATATCAAGAGGACATTTCTGATGCGCAGCCACTCTTGGTATTGGATCAGGAAGAGGAGGTAGCAACTACCGCTACTCAGCAGTCTGACAGTACCCAGATCAGCCCAAGGAGGAGGTTGGTCCCCGGTGTTGCTGCCTACTCCGAGATCTCTACTTATAGCGGTGGGGAAGGTGACATTGATGATGACGTGTCTAGTGATGTCACGTGGGTGCCCACAAGAGAGGAAGAGGAGGGGAGTTCAGAGGGAGATATGGACCAGCAGATAAGGAGGAGAAGCAGGAATAACTTACATTGCACAGGAGGGACAAAGCAGACTGCAAATGTATCAGGAGCAAATCATCGACCATGTACGGTCACATCTGGCGCTCCCAGGACACCGGCACATGGCTCCGCAGTGTGGGCTTTTTTTAACGTGTCCGCTGCTGACAATAGCGTTGCCATCTGCAATCTTTGCAGTCAACGCATTAGTCGCGGTAAGCCCAACACTCACCTAGGGACGACCGCCTTAAGAAGGCACATGGGCAGCCATCACCGAGCTGAGTGGGAGCAACGGAACACACAAAGCCACACTGCAGGCTCTCACCGTCCAGCCTCGTCTTCTACTTCTCCTTCTCCTCTCTTCTCACAATTGTCCTCCACTCCACCTTCCATCACGCCAAGCTCACGTTTTTCTGCAAAAAGGCAGGCTTCCGTGGGCCTAATGTTCGAGCATAAAAAAAATGATGACGCCGGATAACCCTCTTGCCCAACGGTTGACGGCTGGCTTGTCAGAACTCATAGCCCGCCAACTACTGCCATATAAACTGGTGGACTCGAAGGCCTTTCGCAAATTTGTGGCCATTGGAACACCACAATGGAAGGTCCCAGGAAGGAAGTATTTCTCAGAGAAGGGCATCCCAGAGCTATATGGCCATGTTCAGCGGCAAGTGAATGTATCTCTGGCGCACAGTGTCGGTGCCAAGATACATCTGACCACAGACACGTGGTCTAGCAAACATGGGCAGGGAAGGTATATCACTTTTACTGCCCACTGGGTGAACCTTCTGACGGCCGTCAAGCATGTAACCCGTGGCACCCGTGTAGATTTGGTTTTACCGCCACGGATTGCATGCAGGCCTGACTTTTCTTCTCCTCCTCCTACTCCAGCCTCCTCCCTCTCCTCCTCAGCTGACTCCTCCTTTTCCACTGCTAGCGTCTCTTCCGCTGCGCCGCCCAAGCTCCCCAGAACCTATTCGACATGCCAGGTGAGACGTTGCCATGCCGTGCTGCGTCTGTTGTGCCTGGAAGCCAAGAGCCACACTGGCTCGGCACTCCTTTCAGCTTTGTGTTCACAGGCAGATCAGTGGCTAACAACGCTCAATTTGACAGTTGGTAAAGTGGTGTGTGACAACGGTGCCAATCTGCTTAGCGCATTGAAACAGGGCAAAATCACGCACGTGCCATGCATGGCACACGTCTTAAACTTGGTCGTGCAGCGATTCGTTGTCAAATACCCTGGGATCCATGACATCTTGCGGCAGGCAAGGAAAATCTCGGCCCATTTCAGAAGATCTTACACGGCCATGGCTCGCCTTGCTGACATTCAGCGGCGACACAATCTGCCGGTCAGACGTCTTATTTGCGATTGCCCGACGCGATGGAACTCAACCTTCTATATGCTTGATAGGCTGCTCCAGCAGAAACGTGCAGTTAACGTCTACCTGTATGAACTCTGCGGCAGAACCGGTTCTGGGGAGCTGGGTTTTTTTTCACCGCGCCAGTGGCTGCTCATGCGCGACGCATGCAGACTTCTGCGCCCATTTGAGGAGATCACCAAACTGGTCAGTCGCAGCCATGGCGCCATCAGTGACATGGTACCTTATGCCTTCTTTATGGAGCGTGCATTGCGTCGTGTCATTGATCAAGCTGTGGAGGAGCAGGAGCGGGAAGATGAGGAAGTCGCAATGCTGGATGAATTCCCAGGGGGGGCTACTCTATCTGAGACAAGTCAACAACAGGAGTCTGAAGAGGAGTCAGAGGAGGATGGTGCTGGGGCGGATGAGGAGGAGCAAGAAGAGCATGCTTTAAACCTTTCTGGGACCCCTGTTGTTGTGCGTGGATGGGGAGAGGAGAATGAAGAGGATGACATTATCCTGGATGATGAGCAGGAGCCAGGCCACCACACCGCTTCCACTTTAGTGCAAATGGGGGCCTTTATGCTCCAGTGTTTTAATAGGGACCCCCGTATAAAAAGCATAAGGGTCAAGGACCAGTACTGGGTGGCAACGTACTTAGACCCCCGGTACAAACACAAAATGGCAGAAATGTTACCGCCGTTGCAGAGGGCTGTCAGAATGCAGCACTTCCAGGCCTTGCTTCGAGAAATGCTGCATTCTGCTTTTGCATGCGCTGGCAGAGGAGCAATTCCCACTCCCAGAGAAGGAGTTGCGGGTACCAATCCAACAGCACCTGCAAGAAGAGGCCAGTTTGAAGATGTGTTGGTGACTTCGGATATGAGGTCATTCTTTCAGCCAACCCATCGACAGGTGTCATCCGGATCCAGCATCAGGGAACGCCTAGACCGTCAGGTGTCCGACTACATCGGGTTAACGGCCGATGTGGACGCTCTGAGGAGTGATGAACCCCTGGACTACTGGGTGGGCAGGCTTAACCTCTGGCCAGAGCTTGCCCAATTTGCAATGGAACTGTTGGCTTGCCCCTCATCCAGTGTCCTGTCCGAAAGGACGTTCAGCGCAGCAGGGGGGATCGTGACCGATAAGCGTACTCGCCTAGCTCACGACAGTGTTAACTACCTCACATTTCTAAAAATGAATGAGGCATGGATCTCGGAGGAATTCAACACATGTGACCAGTAGACCATGTATATGTCTATAAACAATTTTTTTAATCGAGCACACAGACCTTCTTTCTTAATTTGGCTCACTTCCTTGTCCAAAAAAAGCACACCGTACTATATGCCCGTACCCTCCTCTTTGAAGAGGTTGAGCGGTGTCATATTTCTACTGGGGCTGCTTATTATGAGGGGCTCCCACCATCCCTGTGCTGTGCTGACTTCCTCCTGGGGCTGTACCTCTGCTGTGCATATTTTGAGGTGCTCCCACAATCCCTGTGCTATGCTCATTATGAGGGGCTCCCACCATCCCTGTGCTATGCTGACTTCCTCCTGGGGCTGCTTACGGTGCAGGTGTCAGTGCTGTATATCACGGTGCTGATATCAGTGCTCTCTGTCACGGTGCTGCTGCCAGTGCTGTATATCACGGTGCTGGTGTGAGTGCTTTATGTCACGGTGCTGATCTCAGTGCTCTCTATCACGGTGCTGCTGTCAGTGCTGTATATCACGGTTCTGGTGTGAGTGCTTTATGTCACGCTGCTGATGTCAGTGCTTTCTATCACGGTGCTGCTGTCAGTGCTGTATATCACGGTGCTGGTGTGAGTGCTTTATGTCACGGTGCTGATCTCAGTGCTCTCTATCACGGTGCTGCTGTCAGTGCTGTATATCACGGTGCTGGTGTGAGTGCTTTATGTCACGCTGCTGATGTCAGTGCTCTCTATCACAGTGCTGTTGTCAGATGACTCTATCACGGTGCAGGTGTCTTTGCTGTATGTCACGCTGCTGATGTCAGTGCTCTGTATCACGGTGCTGCTGTCAGATGACTCTATCACGGTGCAGATGTCATTGCTGTATGTGACGCTGCTGGTGATCATCTCCTGCACCCTCTTCTTTGCCTACCCTGGTCCCTGACCTTCCCTCTCCTCCATTGCCTTCATGCGCTCCACAGTCCTGAATTGTCAGAACAATTTCCCATATAAAAAAAGAATGCTTGTAGTTGTCGATCCCAGATTCACCTCATACATGTGTTATGTCATTGGCCATGTGGTGGGACTATGTTTGCACAGCTAATAATTATTTTGTGGCTGCAAATTTGACCTATAGGTTTGCGAAGTTCGCCTCCCATTGAAGTCAATGGGGCCCACCGCGAACGTTCCGGTTCGCGAACTATCGGGCGCGTTCGCGGTCCGCGTTTGCGAAACATCCCGTCGGAAGTTCGTCCATCACTAGTAGTAAGAGTAGGTAAACTATACTCTGACTCATGTTACATGGTGAGTCTGTAATTGAGTCAGGGTTACAAGGGCTGGGTGACTCATCCTGGCAGCTCTCTTGTGCCCCCTACTGTTTCTAGAATGTTGGAGAATGTTCTAGAAGATAGTGGAAAAGGGTTAGGAGGGGCTGCCTTGAATATTTATGAGCCCTCAGCCAATCCCCAGGGGTGGGTCTGGCAGGGGACTGAGAAAACACATAAATAGATATGGGCCATGTTAGCAGGGGAAGTAGGGGGGAAGAGGGAGAAGCAGTGCTGAGGAGAGACTCTCAGAAGCCCTTGAGGGTCTCCTGCTGGGGAGGGGTTTTACCTCATGCTGCAGCTTGGGATAGCTGGCCTAGAAGGATCCGACCACAGGGGGCAGTTGGAGGGATTTATGCCGGAGAGGCAGCAGGAGAGAGCAAGCAGAGACAGTGAGTAGATCAACACGGTGCAGGGACAGACAAAGGGGAGAGACTGTCAGCTGTAACAGTGCTCTCTTGGTTCATCTAGCCTTGTCCTTGTGTATCTCTATGTGTGTGCGCCAGTCAGGGGTAAGGATGAGCCGAACACCCCCCCTGTTCGGTTTGCACCAGAACCTGCGAACAGACCTAAACTTCGTGTGAACTTTAGAACCTTATTACAGTCTATGGGACTCGAACGTTCAAAATCTAAAGTGCTCATTTTAAAGGCTAATATGCAAGTTACTGTCCTAAAAAGTGTTTGGGGACCCGGGTCCTGCCCCAGGGGACATGGATCAATGCAAAAAAAAGTTTTAAAAACTGCAGTTTTTTCAGGAGCAGTGATTTTAATAATGATTAAAGTGAAACAATAAAAGTGTAATATTCCTTTAAATTTCGTACCTGGGGGTGGTAAACCACTCTTGCTATCCAGTGACGGATGATCATCTCTCCGGGGTCCAGTGATGGCTGATCTGATCCAGCAATGGGTGATTTTCAGTCCAGCGCAGTCCATCCATGCATCCGTCTTCTGTCTCCACTGAGGAGACACTGCGGGATCCCAGCGCTGACGTTTCATATATTAGGAGGGCAGGCGGGGTCACTGACGGGGGCGGGGTCACCCATAAGTCATTAGGGAACCCCTGGCTTCCCTCACCAGCGTCAGAAGGGGCGGGGTCAGGTGATGGGTGTCCCCGCCCTCCTAATATAAGAAACGTCAGCGCTGGGATCCCCGCAGTGTCTCCTCAGTGGAGACAGAAGACGGATGCATGGATGGACTGCGCTGGACTGAAAATCACCCATCGCTGGATTAAATCAGCCATCGCTGGACCCCGGAGAGATGATAATCCACCGCTGGATAGCAAGAGGGGATTAGCACCGCTGGAATCTTTTTTTTATTTTTTTTATTTTTAATAAAGGAATTTTTCAAAAGTGTGTTTGTCTTATTTAACAATTTTTTACACTTTCTTTGTGAAATGGTAGGACCCCCTTACCATTTCAAACAGGGGGGGCCAGGATCTGGGGATCCCCTTGTTAAAGGGGGCTTCCAGATTCTGATAAGCCCCCTGCCCGCAGACCCCCACAACCACCGGCCAGGGTTGTGGGGATGAGGCCCTTGTCCCCATCAATATGGGGACATGGTGCTTTGAGGGGTCACAGACCCCCAAAGCATCCTCCCAATGTTTAGGGCATGTAGCCTGGTACGGTTCAGGAGGGGGGGCACTCTCTCGTCCCCCCTCTTTTTCTGCGGCCTGCCAGGTTGCATGCTCGGATTTTTAGGGGGACCCCCACATCAATTTTTTTTTATTTGATGCAGGGCTCCCCTTAATATCCATACCAGACCTGAAGGGCCTGGTAATTGAATTTAGGGGAACCCCACGCTTTTTTTTTTTATCAATGAATGGTCGGCTCCGTAATACAGAGAACAGTCATTGAGTGTTCTCTGTATTATGGGAGCCGACAATTCAAAGTGATTTTAAAAGACTTTTTTTCCTTGCGAAATGACACTTTGTGCAGGGACAGTTCTAAGCAAGGGAAACATGCGCCCCTTCACAGGCATACTATAGACACCCCCCAGGTACGAAATTTTAAGGAATATTACACTTTTATTGTTTTACTTTAATCATTATTAAAATCAACTTTTTTTTTAATTGATCCATGTTTCCTGGGGCAGGACCCAGGTCCCCAAACACTTTTTAGGACAGTAACTTGCATATTAGCCTTTAAAATTAGCACTTTAGATTTCTCCCATAGACTTGTACAGGGTTTTCCAGCTTTTCGAATTTGCCGCGAACAGCCCAAATTGTTAACTGTTCGCTGAACAGGTGAACAGGCAATGTTCGAGTCGAACATGAGTTTACTCGAACTCGAAGCTCATCCCTAGTCAGGAGGACTGGAGGTCGAGGATGCAAGCAGCCAGGCAAGCTGGGAGTCTTGTGCAGGCCTCAGTGTTTACAGGAGAGTAGAAGGTGATGCTATTCACCCAACAATGTACTAAAACTTATCCACACAGGGACAGGATGTTCCTAGCCTGTAATGGGCTGTTGCTGAATTGACAAGACTATTAATTCCTCTGGAGTGATCAGCAGGACAGGTAAATAGTCAACCAAGTTTGTGCAGGAGGAAGGAAGAAGAGGATTTCTTTCTAAATAGGGAGGAATTTTCCCCCTCTATGTTCTGTGTTCTGGACATTTCTCAAGTTGGGCATCCCATAATTCCCTACCTAATCCAAGTTATCATCCCCTATTAAAATAACAAAAACAAGCCAAGGACTGATTTCTGCGTCCGGGCGAATAAAGGAAATGCTAAGTGACTGGCTGTGCAGCAGTGGGGAACCGAACATCAGCAACTCCTGCGGGGGGGGTCGTGCTACATTATTATGCAGGCCACATTGTTCTATGATGAAACCCAATTAGGCTGAAATTCACAGGTCATCGGTGCGTGGCCAGTGGGCAGGGAATGAGCTGAAACCAGGATTTTTGAATTGGATACCGCTTACTCTATCGGTTGATGTGTAGGCCACATTGGTTTCTGCATTCTCTTTTAATTCAGTGACATTCACCTTTATGCCTGCTGTTACTATTGTTGGTAGAGCCATTTCTTCTGTAGGACTCAGTGTCTACCGTTACTACTATCGTTGGTGTCTACTGTTACTATTGTTGGTAGTGTAATTTCTTCCTCATTTCTTTCAGTGTGCCTTTTAATATTCCGGTGTTTGATGACTTAACATTGCTCTGGTCTGATCTGTCCTATCAGTGGTCCACTTACAGGGCTTATTCCAGGCCAAATAAACTCCATGTATCAGCACTGGTGTAAGGGAACCATTGAAAAATGTCTGGTGAATGTGCGCACTCACGGGTGACTGCAAATGCCCATAGGCACTTATGCGTATGCGCGTGCACGGCGGACAGCGTGCATGCGCAGGAGCACGTCCCTAGTGCTAATTGGCACCAGGCAGCCTACTTAAAGGGTGCCCTAACCACTGATCAATGCTGACTGGTCTTCAGCTGTGCTCCCGATACCTTGAATCCTGTAATTAACCTGTTCGATACCCGTTGCTGAACTTGACTTTCCTTGACCCTGCTTCTGGACTCTGCTATACTTGATTACTGGCTCCTGATCCCGGCTTCCCATTTGACCCTGCTTCTGGACTCTGCTATACTTGATTACTGGCTCCTGATCCCGGCTTCCCATTTGACCCTGCTTCTGGACTCTGCTATACTTGATTACTGTCTCCTGATCCCGGCTTCCCATTTGACCCTGCTTCTGGACTCTGCTATACTTGATTACTGGCTCCTGATCCCGGCTTCCTATTTGACTTTGCTTCTGTCTGATACCTTGGTACCTGCCCATCTGCTACCAAACCCGGCTATCATTGTGACCTCACTCCTGTTCCCTGCTTGGCTCAACACCACCATCCGAGTGTCTGCAACGATGGTCCTGCGACCAGCTGGGACTTCCTGCTACTAGCTTCCGGGTCTTCATCCGCAGGCACTTGTGTTCCTCCTGTCCCTTGGCTCCTTCCACCCTCAGCTGGACCTGGGCTGAAGATACAAGAGAGGCTGACCTCGTCAATTCAGTCTCCCTTCAGGTACGTGAAAACTGGTGTGTTGGTGGTCCAGTACAGGGCAGGTCATCACTGGGAATAGAAGGAGAAACCAACATTTCCTTTGCGGAATAGCACTACACGAGTATCTTTTTTGATGCTTGAAATTGGATTTAAAGGTTTACTCCTCCTTTGATGCATGACTTCATTCCGTCTTGCTGGAAATTAGCGTCTTATTTACCTTCAGCATCCAGTAGAGAAAACAGCGTTGTGTGCAGATGAGAAGTGACAGAAAATCCATTGTGTTATCCATCTGAGCACAGGACTAACGAGCTGCTCATCGCACAAATGGTCCCCTATTAACTTAGGTGGTCATATTAACAGTAAGATCAATGCAAGGAGATGATTAAATCACACATATCGATGTTGTACTGACAGATTTGAGGGGGAAAAAAGATTAAAGCTGAACAGTTAATACAATTAAAAGAATAGCCCAGTAATAGTAAAAATAATAAAAAAATTAATAAAAATCTTTTGGTGCAAAGCCCACCATCATTCTAGACCTCTGCCCTGCAGTAATTCATTTCTGCCATTAGATGTCCTTAGTTGTCCAGGTTGAGTGGTAGCCACAGTAATTCGAACCCGCTTCCTCTGAGATTAGGCCGTCATGGATATACCCCCTGGAGGTCATCAAGTAACTCGGGCTCAGAGTCCTGCTGTACTGCACTACAGCTGTATAGTTAACAAAAAGTCCCCAGCCCCCCAATACCTGCAACCCCTAACCTACTGTAAGCTAAATCCCAGCCAACCAGATGCCCACCTTTTTTTTTTTCTCCAGTGGTGGCAACCTTTCCACTGTTTTTGCTTCTCCTGTTCAGAATCCCACTCGGCCCAACCCATGTCCGCTCAATAACTTCCACTAGACCTCAAGGGCCGGTTCACACTGCTGCAAATTCTATTGTGAATTTGATCCTTTGCGATCGCTCAAATTCGCAAGTCATTTTAATAACATCGTTTTCCATGAGTGCCGTTCACATCAATGCGTTGCGAATCTAAGCTGCGTAAAAAAAGGGTCCTGTGCGAGTTTGATCTGTGTGAGAAATGCGAATTCAGCTCCATAGACTGCAAGAATAGATTCGCAAGAACACATAAAGAATTCACAATGAAAATTTGCAACGCAATTGGATTAAATTCACGCTAAATTCGCACCACATCTGTGTGAACCGGCCCTAATGGATCATACCGGTACCACTGGAGTAAGGCCCCATTCACGTGTAGTACAGGTTACTATGCAACATTTATATCAAAACAGAAATCATGCTGAAAGATCCAATATCACCAGCTGGCAAAAACAATTGGATACATTGTATACAAATATATAAACGTACATTGTTGCAGTTCTTATAAAACAGGCAACCAATTATTGTGTAATAATACTGTAGCACTGACCCCCGAAGGAGCTGCTGGTTTTATTTGGGCTCACCGTTATTACCTCCTTTTTTGCTTCTCCGTCTAGGGGTTCCCGTGGTAGATGGCCCAAAGACTGTGGAAATTGACACTGAATCTTCTTTTGGGTTATTTATTTGGAACAGAAACAGAGTTTTTCAGTAAAGGGTAGAGGGTTAGGAGTAAGTTCAGGTACTTTAGACTGCAAATATTAAAGAAAGTCCTTATAGAAAATCCAGAGAATATAGACTGTTTCACAACTGGATTTTACAACCCCCGCAAAGACCTCCTCTCACTAGGCTTAGCAGCCGGTAGGGTGCTTGACAAAGTCTCTGCCACAGATTTGTGATGTACACTTGAGCATTACTGAGGGACGTAGATAAATTTAACCACTTACAGACCGGACCATTTTGCTGGTCAAAGACCAGACCACTTTTTGCGATTCAGCACTGCTTCGCTTTAACTGACAATTGCGCGGTTGTGCGACGTGGCTCCCAAACAAAATTGATGTCCTTTTTTTCCCACAAATAGAGCTTTCTTTTGGTGGTATTTGATCACCCCTGCGGTTTTTATTTTTTGCGCTATAAACAAAAATAGAGCGACAATTTTGAAAAAAACGCATTATTTTTTACTTTATGTTACAATAAATATCCCCCAAAAATATATAAAAAAACATTTTTTTCCCTCAGTTTAGGCCGATACGTATTCTTCTACATATTTTTGGTAAAAAAAATCCCAATAAGCGATTATTGATTGGTTTGCGCAAAAGTTATAGCGTTTACAAAATAAGGGATAGTTTTATGGCATTTTTATTAATATTTTTTTTTTTACTAGTAATGGCGGCGATCAGCGATTTTTATTGTGACTGCGACATTATGGCGGACACATTGGACATTTTTGACACATTTTTGGGACCATTGTCATTTATACAGCAATCACTGCTATATAAATGCAGTGATTCCTGTGTAAATGACACTGGCAGTGAAGGGGTTAACCAGTTGGTGGCAGTGTAGGGGTTAAGTGTTCCTAGGGGTGTGTTACTAACTGTTGGGGGCTGGGCTTTAATTTAGTGAACACTGATCTCTGCTCCAATCACATGGAGCAGACATCAGCGTCACTAGTTGCTAGGCAGAATGGATAAATGCTGTTTACAACGGCATTTCTTCATTCGGCCACTCCGTGAGACGATCGTGGGTATGCCCGCGGCGATCGAGTCCGCGGGTCCCGCGAACGGACTTACTGGGGTCCCGACTAGCGCGGGAGCGCGGGAGCGCGGCGGCGGCGGCGGCGTGCTCCCGATGGCAGGGCGGCAAATTTAAAGGGACGTACAGGTACGCCCATTTGCCTGCCCGTGCCATTCTGCTGACGTACATTAGCGTGCGCTGGTCGGCAACTGGTTAAAGAGATATCATACGGTACCAGGTTCTCTCAGCCGATATCATATGAGTGTAGATCCAGGTTGTGTCCTTCAACTAAGCCTCCAGGCTCCTTCAGAGAAGCCAGCCTTGCACACGGCCTTCTCCTGAAGAGTCCTCCCCTAGGGTTCTCCAGTTGCTGGGCCTCTCCCTTCAGATGAGATGGCATCGGACCGCCCTTGGATCAATAGGTCCTGAAATCCATTCCGGCCTGTCCCTGCAGTTGCATTCCCTCGGGCCAGCCGGCCCCGAGACTCGGAATGCATGGTTCCACGCCCCAGGCCAGGAGGGCCATGGGCTGGGTCAGAAGGACCACCAGAACCGAACAGACAGAAAATCAAAGATGGAACCCCCGAACCACGTGGTGTCGGTACCTTAAATACCACCCCCAGAATGCACAGCAGGAAAACACTCCCACTGGGCTGGTTCAGAGAGAACAGTGGCATTCAATACACCCAGCTAAACTGTGTTCCTACTCTTGCCGGCTGTGACAGCGACACCTGCGGCCAAGGAGAACCCAGTGCAACCCAACTGGACTGGCACTGAAACCAGAAATTTAGAGAATAGTCCTAAAACCCAACTGTGGTTTCAGGCAAATTAACTTTAGAAAAAAAAAACATAGCGTCTGCTCGTCAGGAGCCAGCGCTACAATACATTACATAATATTTGGTTAAATCATGTTTTACAATAAGCCAGGTACATTTATACAAAATGCAACATGTCCTACTTTTTTAAGTTCACACCAACACAATGTGGGGGGGGAGATTTACTAAAACCGGAGGGTGCAAAATCTGGTGCAGCTCTGCGTAGAAACCAATTGACATGTGCACACTGAAATATTTTGTTTCGGAATTTCGGTTTCGTCCGAAAAATACATTTATTTAGTTACTCCTGAAATTTGTTTTTATTTATTTTCCTTAAAAAAATGCATTCATACGAAAATCTGAATTAAGGTCGAATCTGTCAGTTGAAGGCTTATAATGTCTGTCGGACGTTCTAAGAAATTTTGACGACGCAGCTAAACTGTACGACGCCGCGATTGTACATTTCTGGTCGAATGCTCCGCCCTCAAGCGATAGTAGAATTCTAATGTTGTTGGACTAGTAATAATTATAATTATTCATTATTATTACTAGTCAAACACCATTCAAGTTCTTCTATAGCCTATGGGCGGAGCATTTGAGCGTAAATGGCCGCTCGCGGCGTTCGTTTGTTTTTAGCTACTTCGTCGAATTTTCATGTTTCTATAACGTCAAATCTTTTCTCTCTATGTCGAATAATCTCGGACTAATAGAGTTAGGTTAGGCACATTCGACCACAGGTTTGATAGATGTGGCTCGCTATTGTCACCGTCATGTCGAATCTTCATTCTACAGTATCTACATCAAACTGTGGGCAGCACAGTGGTGTAGTGGTTAGCACTTTCATCCTAGCAGCAATAGGGTTGCTGGTTCAAATCCCAACCACGACACTATCTGCCTGGAGTTTGCATGTTCTCCCTGTGCCTGTGTGGGTTTCCTCCAGGTACTCCAGTTTCCTCCCACACTCCAAAGACATGCTGGTAGGTTAATTAGACCCTGTCCAAAAAATTGGCCATAATATGTGTATGTGTATGTCAATGTTGTAAGTGTGTCGGGATTCTACAGGTTAAAGGACCACATAAATAGCTGCAGATGGACATCCGTGGCAAGAAAAGCACCCTGAGGCAATTCAGTTCATATAGGTGGCGCTATACAAAATCATTCATTCATTCAAACTGTTGTCACAATGATACAAAAATAAAGCATTTTTTACATTTCGGATTTTTCGAATTTCGGATTCTTGCGCGTTGGTTATCGTTTTGTTAAAGTGGTTGTATACTCATTTTTTTAACTTTTACCTACAGGAAAGCCTATAATAAGGCTTACCTGTAGGTAAAAAAAATTCCCCTCGGTATGCGCCGCTGACTGCAGCGGCGCATGCGTACAAGGGGATTCTCGGCCTGAAAATCCAGCAGTGGCTGACCGGCCGACTGACCGGCCGCACGCATGCGCGGGAGTGACGATATCGCGGCTCCGGCCACTCACAGCGCCGGAGCCGCGATACCCGGAAGAAACGTAGAGGGCGATGTCAGCTCCCTCGGCGTGGATCGGGCCAGATGTCGGGGCCTCGTTCTAAGGTAAGTATTTCATAATGAGCTAGTATGCGGTGCATACTAGCTCATTATGCCTTTTGCTTTGCAGGTGTTAAAAATAAAAATAAAATTAGCGGGTTTACTACCGCTTTAAAATGAACACAAAACCCCCGAAATTCGGAACGATAACGAATGCACATGTCTACAAACCAATCAGCTTCCAGTTTTTATTGTCAAACCTTAATGAAACGATCTGATGTTAGAAGATGATTGGCTACCATGCAGAGCTGTACCAGATTCTGAGCGCTCCGGTTTTAGTAAATCCCCCTCCCCCCGAAATGTGTTGGCGGGAACTGAAGCAATGGGACATGAGGTAAGTTTCCTTCTCTTTGGCTTGGGGACTGCTTTGGGCAGGGCAGGACTTAGGTGGTGGGGGCCCCTGGGCTTGAGTCACTTTCGGGCCCTACGTTCTGTACATTACCGTATTTATTGGCATATAACACGCACCCCAAGTTTAGGAGGGAATTTTAAGGAAAAAAACTTAGATTTAAATGCCCGTCAATGCAGCCTTGTCCAGTGTCATTGCAATCTTGAAGTTTAAAAATGGCGGCGAGATACACAGGACTCTGTATCTCGGCGGCTCTCGGGTCCTCTTGGCGGGTCACGGGGGCTCTCGGGTCCTCTCATAGTCCTGAGCGGAGCCGAGTGTACTCGGCTCCGCTCACAGTCACGCCCAGTCCCTGTGTTATGTCCATCATAGGGCGGGACTGGGCATGACTGGGAGCAGAGCCTGTGGGGCCCCCTATTGGGTGGAGCACATGGGTTTGAGCCCAGTGAAGCCCAATGGTAAGTCCGGCCCTGGCTTTGGGTAATGCTGCCCAACGTTATCCGGCACACCCCTATGGGACTAGTGTGAAGGAACCCCAAAACTTTACTTTTAGTTTTGATGAATCTTTAATATATTTAGCTGATCCAAACTGAAAGTTCAATTTGGCTTCAGAGAGCAGTCAGTGACTTTGTAAAAAAAAAATTGGCATACCTTTTTTTTAATCTATTTATTTTTAATCTGAACTGTGAGTAGCTTCTGTCCCTGTTGGAAATGAGCAATTTTCAATGCAAATGGCAGACATTTCAGCACCAAGGTCAGCTTCCATCCAGCCAGCTCACAGCAATGTCATGGATAAAAGCCTTATGCAGCGGACAGCGTAGTTCAATGGGCTAGATCTATCGGGGGAGATTAGGTAAAGGCTCTTAGGCATGTCTGGTGCTTCTGTGCCTAAAGGGTAAAAATTTTAGCATTCAAATCCTAGATGGTCTGTAAAGCAATTGTTTAACCGCTTGCCGGGCCAGCCGGCGTCGTTTTACTGCGCCCGGACGGCACAATCCCGCGAGCTGTCGTGGCTATACCTCGTCTCCCGGGATCGGGATAGCAGGCGCACGTGCCGCGGGAGGCGCGCGCACCCGCCCGCTGCACAGCAGGGGTGCCAATGCTCGTGGCCGACGGTCGCGGTGACCGCCGGCCACTAGCGACCGTGGGGGGGCGAAAGGCAGAACAGGGACGAGTGTGTGTAAACACCCAAATCCCTGCTCTGTGAGGTGTGACAGATCATGAGTTCCTAATAGCTAGGAACCACGATCTGTCATTTGCTCTAGGTCAGTCCCCTCCCCCTACAGTTAAAAACACACACAGGGAACACAGTTAACCCCTTGATCGCCCCCTATTGTTAACCCCTTCCCTGCCAGTGACATTTTTACAGTAATCAGTGCATTTTTATAGCACTGATCACTGTATATTATTATTATTAACGATTTATATAGCGCCAACAGTTTACGCAGCGCCAGGGGTGGACTGACAACTCATGGGGCCCCCGGGCAATAGGAGATTATGGGGTCCCCAGGCAATCCGAGATTATGGGGCCACACAGTATACACACACACAGTATACAATCACACAGTATACACAGACATGTTTCTATTGGCTGAGAAGGTACTGGAGAGGCGGGGCAGCTATAATCTCTGGATTTTTAGACCAAAAGTATGTCGGTAAGGGACATTTCAGAGACAAATGTAAAAAAAAAACATAGATTTTTACATACTGTCCCTGGTTTTACTGAGGCTGGCAACCCTGATGGGCCCCCCTAGTGGCTCGGGGCCCTCAGGCAGTGCCCGAGTGGCCCAATGGTCAGTCCGCCCCTGCACAGCGCTTTACAATGTATAGGGGGGACAACACAATTACAGTACAATACAAAAGGTACAGGAGGGCCCGGCTCGTAGAGCTTACATTCTAAAGGGAGGGGGAGGTGGTACAAAAGGTAATAGCTGCAGAGAATGATTTGATGGGGGGTGTATAAATGACAATGGTCCCAAAAGTGTCCGATGTGTCCGCCATAATGTCGTAGTCCCGATAAAAATTGCAGCTCGCCGCCATTACTAGTATAAAAATAAGTAATAAGGGCGGCACAGTGGTGTAGTGGGTAGCACTCTCACCTAGCAGTAAAAAGGATCGCTGGTTCGAATCCCTACCACGACACTACCTGCCTGGAGTTTGCATGTTCTCCCTGTGCCTGTGTGGGTTTCCTCCGGGTACTCCGGTTTTCTCCCACACTTCAAAGACATGCAGGTAGGTTAATTGCCTTCTGTCCAAAATTGGCCCTAGTATATGAATGGGGACCTTAGATTGTGGGCTCCTTGAGGGTGTAGGGACCGATGTGAGTGTGCAATGTTACAATTTACAGGGATAGGGACAATTGTAGACACTCACTCAGGTAGAACTAGATGGACTGGTGTCTTTATTCAACCGTAATAATATAAATCTATCTCCTATTTTGTAGACGCTATAACTTTTGTGCAAACCAATCAATATGCGCTTATTGCAATTTTTTTTTTTTTTTTTTAACAAAAATATGTAGAAGATTACATATCGGCGTAAACTGAGAAAAAAAAATAGCTTTTTTTTTTTTTTTTATGTGGATATTTATTACAGCAAAAAGTACAATGCATTCTATGCATCCAAAAATATAGAAAATATAACAAATCAAATCATTATTATTCAACCAAAAAATAAAATAAAAGCCTCATCATGTGTCCTGCTTCTTAATATAGGGGGTCAACAATGCCAAGAGTTGGTGAAAGCAGGGGGCTGTCATCCGGAGATAATTCTAAAAATCCTCCAGATTATTCTCCTGGAGCTCCCGGAGCAAAGGCATATGACATAATTGGTCACTATTAATAAAGCAACCAATTTTTGGTCCAAGAAATCCTCCTCCTCCTGTTCCTGGACTGCACTTGGGTCAAAGCAATAACTCCAAGGCCGATAATAAATAACACGTTATCTCCTCCGATTACACAACGTCTGGCCGTTCAGAAACTAACTGAAAAGCGTGAAATGAAAAGTGCGAAATGAAAAGCATGAAATGAAAAGCGCGAATCAACACTCACCAAACTTCTACAAACACAAAATTAACAGAAGGAGTCCAAAGGGTGGCACTAAAGAGCTGTAAAACCACCTAGTACATCACTACATTTGTGTTTGTTGGCCAACAATTCAAAGGAAAATAAAGAAGATATCAAATAGATATCAACAGGTCAGACTTTTAAGGCATGGAAGCAAATAGGAAAGTAGAAAAAAATATTTATTTTATTGAAAAATACAATATCATAACAGTGTTAAAAACAATATAAAAATCATACGAAATGATATAATTTGTACATTGAGCACTTGTGCGTCACATATACGCGTTTCACCCTGAAGGCTTCCTCAGGACACAGAAAAAGTTTCAAAGACGTAGCAAGAGAGAGAGCAACAATAAATCTCACTATCTTCAAATGGGCTGCGCCTCAAGTACAAAAGTCATAGCAACCAGGACAGATCCAAATATATGATTGATAGTTGCTTATAGCAGGGGCAGGAAAGAAGTCTCAGTCAGTATATTACCATCAATGGGGACGGCCAATAGAGGACATAATCCCATCCACATGGAGCTTAGTAGATGCTGGTGACACATAGTATGGCCAAACAGCATATAGAAACTAAAGGAAAAAGTATTTTTGTGGAGAAAATGAAGGCATACCCCTGGGAGACAGCCCAATGCTGTGCACAGAGGAGGGAGGGGACTGTGCAGGGGAGATGACAGATTGCTGTTCATACTCTGTCTGTTCTCCCCTCAGAGAACCAGAAACTGTGTTTACACTCACAGATCCTGGTTCTCCGTGTGTCAGCGGCGATCGCGGGAGCCAGGCGGTGATTGTGACCGCCGGGCACTCGCATTGGCTCGGGTGGTGGGGGGGGGGGGAGAGTGCCTCTAGTGGCCACAGGGCGAAGCGACGTTACATAATGTTGTTTTTGCCCAGCCTGCTGGTCAGCAAGTGGTTAAGAGCACCATGCATATTTGATTTAGAGTCAAGGTTTAGTGAATTTGAATGGTATAGATAATAATCAGAGGGTCATATAAAGGATGAAGGTTCCCCTAAGGGTAAACAGGCAGAAGCTCTGAATATAACAGCTAGTTTTACTTAGGATGCAGCATTGCATCCCAGAGCTGTAGAGAACATGTACTGTATATAGTGTGGCTATACCAACCTTGGGAGGGCCGAGCAGTCCGTAAGTAAAACTAGCTGTTATATTCAGAGCTTCTGCCTGTTTACCCTTAGGGGAACCTTCATCTTTTATATGACCCTCTGATTATTATATATACCATTCAAATTCACTAAACCTTGACTCTAAATCAAATATGCATGGTGCTCTTAATGATTATTATTAATATCTAGCACCAAATGTTTTTCCTATGTCAGTACTGGTTTTTTTTGGCTACATATCTACAGGTATTGTATTTATGAAATATATTTGCTCTCTCTTAGGGTCTCCATTCTCCCCTGGGGGCACTGGTCGATATCATCACACAACAGCACTGTTTGGGTTTCCACTATGGGTGTATTAGCGTTTTTTTTCCCGTCTATTATCTCTTGTATCTATATGTTTCCTCCTTTTCCCTTGGAGGACTAACATTTAGTGCAGCAGCCGTGCTTGTTCCTACCTCCGGCCACACCACACGTGGCAGTTCTTGTTGCATTCTACTTGACTGGTATGCTTGTTTTTTCTTGACTTCAACGATGCTCATTCCTTTGACCTCGAATATGAAACTGATGTGTGACTTTATCTCATTATAGAATATCGATATAGCAGCACTACCTCGTATGAAATAGACATGTGCAAAAGGAAAAAATTTGTTTAGTTTCGTTTCGTTTTAATTTGTTAATTCATTAATTTCGTTTAGTTATATTCGTTAACTTCCTTAAATTCATTTTCGGGTTTCGTTTAGTTTTCTACCGAATTCGAAAAATCGGCCACATTCGAAAATATTTCAACCAAATTCGAAAATATTTCTACCGGATTTGAAATGATTTCAACATGATTCGACATTATTTCAACCGCATTCAAAAATATTTTGTGACCCGACTTTAGGGCCATGTATCTCTGGGTCACTTGGTGCTAGAAACTATTGTGTTTGCATACCAAATTTGGGGTTTCTAGCTATAAGTGACCCCGAGATATGTGGCCCCAAAATCGGGTTGCAAAATGTCATTCTCTGCTGCAGAAAAGTGCTTGACATTTTGTGACCCGAATTTGATGTCACGTATCTCTCGATCACTTGGTGCTAGGAACCTCTAAATTTGGTATGCAAACACAATAGTACTAGCACTACAACATATCCAAATTTGGAGTTTCTAGCACCAAGTGACCCCGAGATACATGGCCCTAAATTCGGGTCACAAAATCGAATGCGGTTGAAATAATGTCGAATCATGTTGAAAATCATTTTGAATGCGGTTGAAATAATTTCGAATCATGTTGAAATCATTTAGTACTTCGGCTCAAATACAATACAACACCCTTCTAACTCAGTTCTCAGGAATGCGCTTTGCCAGTAATCCATCCTCCGGCAAAAAATTCATTAGCTGATTGGACTATAAGATTTACTTTAAGCTGACCTTTTGTTTCATTAGATCTTTAAAGAATTACTGAATCATGTCGAATTCATTCGAATTCATTCGTTATATTTCTTTCGTATTCGTTGTAATTTGTTATTTTTTTATTCGGACATTCGGATGCATCCGAATGTCCGAAAGATGCAAAATTCGGCCGAATTTCAATTCGTTACGAAACAAATTGCACAAGCCTAGTATGAAATGCCCCTGAAGAAAGGACTCCATAGGTCCAGAAACGCGTTGTGTTTAACCACTTATCACCTTGAGGGCTGAAAAGTGGTTTCAAAATCCTGACTGGGGGCGTCATATGACGTCCTCAGGATTTTGAGCCGCTGCGCGCCCCCGGGGGAGCACATCGCGGTCGATCGTTGTTGCGGGGTGTCAGTCTGACACCCCGCAACTACGATCTCTGACTCTTTACCACGTGATCAGCCGTGTCCAATCACGGCTGATCACAGTGTAAATAGGAAGAGCCGTGATCTGTCAGACGTGAGTAGAGGAGAGCCGATCGGCTGCTCCTCTGACGGGGGGGGGGTGTCTGTGCTGATCGATTATCAGCGCAGCCCCCCCAAGGATGCCCACACTGGACCACCAGGGATGCCACCAGACCACCAGGGATGCCCAGCACAAGGTATGCCACCCTAGACCACCAGGGATGCCAGTCAGTGCCCACAATGGGCATCACTGATTGGCATGCATTATTGTTTGCCACTGATTGGCATCCATCAGTACAAAACAATACAATACAATGCCGCCTTTCAGTGTCCATCCGTGCCACCTATCAGTGCCCATCCGTGCCAACTATCAGTGCCCATCCATGCCGCCTATCAGTGCCCACCCAATGCCGCCTTTCAGTGTCCATCCGTGCCACCTATCAGTGCCCAGCCTTGCCAACTATCAGTGCCCATCCATGCCGCCTATCAGTGCCCACCCAATGCCGCCTATCAGCACCCATCCATGCCCATCTGTGCCGCCTATCCATGCCCATCTGTGCCACCTATCCATGCCCATTTGTGCCGCCTATCCATGCCAATCCAAGCCAGCTATCAGTTCCAATTTGTGCCACCTATCAGTGTCCATCTGTGTCGCCCATCAGTGCCACCTATCAGTGCCCATCAGTGCCGCCTATCAGTGCCACATATCAGTGCCCATCAATGCCACCTCATCATCAGTGCCACTTCATTGGTGCCATCTCATCAGTGCCCATCAGTGCCGCCTCATCAGTGCCCATCAGTGCAGCCCCATCAGTGAAGGAGAAAACGTACTTATTTACAAAGTTTTGAAACTGAAATAACATTTTCAACATTTTTGGTCTTTTTTTTATTTGTTTAGCAAAAAATAAAAACAGTAGAGGTGATCAAATACCACCAAAAGAAAGCTCTATTTGTAGGAAAAAAATTATAAAAATGTTTTTTGGGTACAGTGTAGCATGACCGCGCAATTGTCATTCAAATTGCGACAGCGCTGAAAGCTCAAAATTTGTCTGGGCAGGAAGGTGTTTAAGTGCCCCCCCCGGTATTGAGGTGGTTAACATTGAAGGATCTGCATTTTTATATTTGTTATAGGATTGTGTTCATGTCGTATATGCAATTTCTTGTTGGTGTTGTATGCACCACATATTTTACATTAATACAGTTCTATATATTTTTCCTAAATATTTGTTGATCAGTTGCCTTAAAAGTCCCTTAGTATGTCCTTGGGGGGGGGGGGGCACTCCTTATATAATATTGTTTCCAGAGTCTCTCTCAATGCTGATAGTCAATACTGTCAGTGCGCATGAATACCGGATGCTTCTCTTGGCTCCTGTGAACTCAGAGGGAGGTGAGACCCAATGATGAGCCTGTGTAAGGGCAGCAGTATGATGCATAGTGTGTCTATGGGGGGGAGCAGATGCTGGTGCATTATGTGTATAAGGCAGCAGTGTGATCCAGTGGGAGGGGACAGAGAGCTGGAGCATTGTGTGTATAAGGCAGTAGTATGGTCCAGGGGGAGGGGGGGCAGAGAGCTGGAGCATTGTGTGTATAAGGCAGCAGTGTGGTCCAGGTGGAGGGGGGGCAGAGAGCTGGAGCATTGTGTGTATAAGGCAGTAGTATGGTCCAGGGGGAGGGGGGCAGAGAGCCGGAGCATTGTGTGTATAAGGCAGCAGTGTGGTCCAGGTGGAGGGGGGGCAGAGAGCTGGAGCATTGTGTGTATAAGGCAGTAGTATGGTCCAGGGGGAGGGGGGGCAGAGAGCCGGAGCATTGTGTGTATAAGGCAGCAGTGTGGTCCGGGTGGAGGGGGGCAGAGAGCTGGAGCATTGTGTGTTTAAGGCAGCAGTGTGGTCCAGGTGGAGGGGGGCAGAGAGCTGGAGCATTGTGTGTTTAAGGCAGCAGTGTGATCCAGGGGGAGAGGGGGGGCAGAGAGCTGGAGCATTGTGTGTATAAGGCAGCGGTGTGATATAGGGGGAGGGGGGCAGAGAGCCGGAGCATCATGTGTATAAGGCAGCAGTGTGGTCCAGGGGGAGAGGGGGGGCAGAGAGCTGGAGCATTGTGAGGATAAGGCAGCAGTGTGGACCAGGGGGAGGGGGGCAGAGAGCCGGAGCATCTTGTGTATAAGGCAGCAGTGTGGTCCAGGGGGGGGGGGGGCAGAGAGCCGGAGCATTGTGAGTATAAGGCAGAAGTGTGATCCAGGGGGAGGGGCAGAGAGCCGGAGAATTGTGTATATAAGGCAGTGTCTCTCAACTCCAGTCCTTGGTATGTTGGTGGTCCACAGAAATCAAAATTGTGAGTTTAGTGGTCTGTGAGGTCCGACAGGTTGGCGGCCACTGTTGCAGAACTTAGGTGGGTGGTTGAGGGGACAATAAAACTGTTTCTACCACCCCCAGGCTCCTGGGTGGAGGAGGCCTAATGGGTCTAGAACCACTGACCTAGAACATCTATATAGCTGTGTTTTCCCCCTCTGTCTCTTTTCATTACAATGTTATTTGTATCAGTTCTGTTTGTTTTTAGTATTTTGTGGTTGGAATACACCTCCACAGAACAATGTGAAAACGCAGCTGTTCCTCAGTCATTCGCTGGCAATTAACGTCACGTCAACTCGCTGTATTTTACGCACCCGTTTGTAAGCTGTTATATGTGTAGAGTCCCGTTGTGACACTGCTTGAGAAAACACGGCACAAATCTTAAAATTCATGTATTTGAACGCACTACAAGCCGCCTTACTAAATGATGCGCTCGACCTTTTGCTGTTAAGCACACTATATAAACTGACAAGGGGTGCCGAAATTAACATTAAACTAACGCTGTATATTCAGCAGCCAACAGCTGACAAGTCTGACATTTGCATTATAGCGCCCCGGTCTCCCCGTCTTGTATGTTGAATATTGTTACATTCTTCTTCCTAATGTGTTTGTTCCTTCACTTGCTGAGCCTTTGGAGAGCGTTCGGCGGCACGCAGGGAGATGCGTTCAGGCTGTTCCAAGTCTGCAGAGTTCAAATGTTCATCGTTTATGAAAGCTCCTTATTGCTCGTCTGTTGTATCAGTTGCAAAAATGTGCTTGGTGCGTTCGACTGTATTATGGAATTCCACTGGAAATTATTTCTTAACACAAAATAGCGACATACTGAGCATAGAAAAATCACAAAATGATACAACACCTGCTAAAGCTTCCATTAGTCTTTTATTATACAGTACATGGGACATACACTCACCGTCCACTCTATTAGCTACACCTGTTCAATTGCGGGGTGAGCTATGTACGGTGTGCAGGATTTAGGGGTGAGCTATGTACAAAGTTCAGCAGTTCAGCGTCTGCCTGTGTACATCTCCTGCCCCTGTTTACAAGGGACAGCAGTGAGCAGCTCACCCCTAAACCCTGCACTTTGTACACAGCTCACCCCTAAACCCTGCACTTTGTACACAGATCACCCCTAAACCCTGCACTTTGTACACAGATCACCCCTAAACCCTGCACTTTGTACACAGATCACCCCTAAACCCTGCACTTTGTACACAGCTCACCCCTAAACCCTGCACTTTGTACACAGATCACCCCTAAACCCTGCACTTTGTACACAGCTCACCCCTAAACCCTGCACTTTGTACACAGATCACCCCTAAACCCTGCACTTTGTACACAGATCACCCCTAAACCCTGCACTTTGTACACAGATCACCCCTAAACCCTGCACTTTGTACACAGATCACCCTTAAACCCTGCACTTTGTACACAGATCACCCCTAAACCCTGCACTTTGTACACAGATCACCCCTAAACCCTGCACTTTGTACACAGATCACCCCTAAACCCTGCACTCCATACATAGCTCACCCTCAATGATGCACTCTGTACATAGCTAACTCCTCCACACTGCTCTACCAGAGGCGGCATGACTAGTCATTTATTTGGAGATGGAGGAACTCAGCTGAAAAAAAAGCCAGCGGGCAGCGCGGGCTCTGCGGGCAGCCGGTTTTGGCCCCCAACAATGCCGATGCCCCATTTGCCCTGCGGTAAAGACAGCCCTAGTCCCCGTGCCTTTGCACTCTCTCCTTGAAGTTTTGAGTGCAGGCATGTACTGGCCATTGGGACTACAGGGAGTTTCCCGGTGGGCCGATGGCTCAGTGGGCCGGTTTCAGTGACAAAGAAATGGCTGCGCGGCTCGCCCTCAACTTCACGCAGTGATGTGAGAAAGATGAGAAAAATACAGAGGAGAATAAGTGAAATAATAAAAGAGGTTAGTGAGGACTCCTTATGTTATGCTACTTATGTTTTTTTTGCACAATTGCGTATAGTTTTATATACTGTTTTTGTGCTTGTTAAAGTGAGCTGGTCTAGATGACGTCCAGGGCCAAATTTTTGTCCCAGTCCAGCCCTGTTTGAGTGAGTCAATATATTCCTATTTTTTTCATCTAAAAGTAACTGCCATTCATCTGTACACAATTCTCCACTAGTGCCAAGGACTAAACCCTCGGGTGAAATGCTAGCCCATCCTGAGTGAGTGAGTGACCATCTGTGGCTTTACGTTTTGTCCTTTTACCCCGTAAGGTCCTGACACGCTTACAAACACATACAACATTGACATACACATATTAAGGCCAATTTTTTTTTTTTTAGACAAGGTCTAATTAACCTACCAGCATGTCTTTGGAGCGTGGGAGGAAACCAGAGTACCCGGAGGAAACCCACGCAGGCACAGGGAGAACATGCAAACTCCAGGCAGATGGTGTCGTGGTCAGGATTTGAACCAGCGACCCAGGGCCGTCTTTATTAGTGATTGGACCCTGGGCAAACATTTTCTTGGGGCCCCCCCCATACAGTTTCGCTCTCCACCTGCTCTGAGACATACAATAAATAGCAGCTAGACTTAAAAGCAGTTTACTGTATCAGATCAGGAAGCGATTGCGATTGGTTGCCAGAGGTTACAGTGCATCATTACCTTTACTGACTGGTTGCTAGAGGTTACATCACACATTACGGCTCACTGATTAGTTGCTAGATGTTACAGCACATGATTTCTGCTTGTTGATTGGTTGCTAGAGATTTTTGTACAGTAATACTGCTCACTGATTGGTTGCTAGACGTTACAGTACATCATCTCCTCACTGCAGGGGGCATGATATACATATGAATGCCACCTTTATTTACATATCTATGCCGCCGGGTGCAGCTATTTACATATGAATGCCGGTTATTTACATGTAAAAACAGGGTCTGCAGGTGAGTCATCTGTACACAACAATAAGGCAGAGCTGGACAGCATTAATAGCAGCACTTCACACTGAGATATCAGGACAAAGCAAGGGACTAAAACTTCAAGGGACAAGGGAATTTAAACTGGGATAGTTGGCAAGTATGAGGCTGCTGCTTTGGGCCCCACAACAATGACAGGGCCCAGGGCAGCCGCCCCTTTTGCCCTGCCTTAAAGACGGCCCTGCAGCGACCCTATTGCTGCTAGGTGAAAGTGCTAACCACTACACCACTGTGCTGCCCCTTTGACCCTACTAACCTTTGTGGGGTCAGGAGGGCGCAACTGAATTTTTCTGGCAGATATTGCAGCCGTAAGTATCATATTATTCAACAAGAAGACGTTATTTAAAATATGAAACATAAAACTGCGTCTCTACTAAATAGGTCTCGGAGCTGTTGCCAATATACTTTCACGCAGCTTGGCCTCGGAGTTCCCCTTCAGTCTCTTTGTAAAGTTTACTTTTCTACTCCGGGAAAGTCACAAGTCTAAAAAGTGACACATCTAATCTATAGGCTGCGCCAGAATAAAACACGGCCCGGCACAGGTGACTGACTGCGTCCCCGAGAATTACAGCTGACTAGCCAATGTTTATGCACTGCTCAGGCCAATAAATTTCCAGCACAGCAATATGTCAATGGCCGAATGAATAATGCAAAAATCAACATGGCTTATTTAAATTTAGCTTAACCTTTTCTACTGATGAGCTGCAGGAGAAGAATAATTGGCTCAATTAAAATTTAATTTGGAAAAATGTGTCTTCCAAACAAAGTTTTTCATTCCAAGTTTCTCAATAAATTTACTTTGGGCCAAAACGTTGTGGAATTCAGGTTTTCAGGAAGAACACAGAAGATAAAAACACAAGAGGTTGAGGTCAGCATTGAGAATAATTGTTACCTGATATACAGTAGATCCAATTTGCTTTACGGGTTGGACAAAAATTGTGTTGGGGGACAAGGTGAAATGTGATAAATGATTTGCACAGGTAAAGGAAGATGAGGCTTTTAGTAAAAATCAAATGCTTCGTACTAGAGCTGAACGATTCTGGCCAAAATGAGAATCACAATTTTTTTTGCTTGGAATAAAGATCACGATTCTTGCAACGTAAAATCTTTCACATTGTACAAAAAAAATTGGGCTAACTTTACTGGTTAGTTTTTTTTTTTTTATTCATTAAAGTCATTTTTTCCCCAAGAAATGCATTTGAAAGACCGCTGCGCAAATACAATGTGACATAAAATATTGCAACAACCACCATTTTATTCTCTAGGGTCTCTACTAAAAAAAATATATATATACATATACATATATATACATATTGTGGCAGCACGCAGGTAAAATCACCTGGTTGTATCCAGGATGGGAAATATGTGTGCCCTAGATTCAGGCTTTATGCAGACTTGTACAACTAGAAGGGAAGAGTTAATGAGCCCAGCTGAAGTAAGTGGGCTCATTAAGACCTCTACAAAAAACCCCAGCATGCTTAGGGAGATGCTCCATCCTGGAACCAGTTTTGTGTTTGTATAGACTGGGGAGTGTGACACCTGTTCTGTGCGGTGAGTTAACGCCTGTGTGGCAAACGTCTACAACAGAGACAGGGACTGGTGCAGCACAAGGCTGCACTCAGTTGTTAGACAGGGAATCTAAGTGTGTAATTAGAGGTCAAGCTGACCAGGATTTATTTTCATGTTTTATTTTTGTTTGGCTGTTATATGTTTCACTGCATGTAGCATAAATAAACCGCATCTTTTGTTTTTTTGCACCTACAACGCTGTCTGCTGTGCCTGATTTTGTGTTGTGAACCCATCCAGGGGGTCACACACACCCGCTGCCGAGCTAACCCCCTCACAATATATATATATATATATACATATATATATATATATATATTTATATATATATATATATATATATATATATTTATATATATATATATTTATATATATATATATATATATATATACAGTGCCTTGTGAAAGTATTCGGCCCCCTTGAACTTTTCAACCTTTTGCCACATTGCAGGCTTCAAACATAAAGATATAAAATTTAAATTTTTTGTGAAGAATCACCAACAAGTGGGACACAATTGTGAAGTGGAACGAAATCTATTGGATAATTTAAACTTTTTTAGCAAATAAAAAACTGAAAAGTGGTGCGTGCAAAATTATTCGGCCCCTTTACTTTCAGTGCAGCAAACTCACCCCAGAAGTTCAGCGAGTATCTCTGAATGATCCAATGTTGTCCTAAATGACTGATGGTGATAAATAGAATCCACCTGTGTGTAATCAAGTCTCTGTATAAATGCACCTGCTCTGTGATAGTCTCAGGGTTCTGTTGAAAGCGCAGAGAGCATCATGAAGACCAAGGAACACACCAGGCAGGTCCGTAATACTGTTGTGGAGAAGTTTAAAGCCGGATTTGGATACAAAAAGATTTCCCAAGCTTTAAACATCCCAAGGAGCACTATGCAAGTGATCATTTTGAAATGGAAGGAGTATCAGACCACTGCAAATCTACCAAGACCTGGCCGCCCCTCTAAACTTTCAGCTCAGACAAGGAGAAGACTGATCAGAGATGCAGCCAAGAGGCCCATGATCACTCTGGATGAGCTGCAGAGAACTACAGCTGAGGTGGGAGAGTCTGTCCATAGGACAACAATCAGTCGTACACTGCACAAATCTGCCCTTTATGGAAGAGTGGCAAGAAGAAAGCCATTTCTCAAAGATATCCATAAAAAGTCTCATCTAAAGTTTGCCACAAGCCACCTGGGAGACACACCAAACATGTGGAAGAAGGTGCTCTGGTCAGATGAAACCAAAATCCAACTTTTTGCCCACAATGCAAAACGATATGTTTGGCGTAAAAGCAACACAGCTCATCACCCTCAACACACCATCCCCACTGTCACACATGGTGGTGGCAGCATCATGGTTTGGGCCTGCTTTTCTTCAGCAGGGACAGGGAAGATGGTTAAAATTGAGGGGAAGATGGATGCAGCCAAATACAGGACCATTCTGGATGAAAACCTGTTGGAGTCGGCAAAAGACCTGAAACTGGGACGGAGATTTATCTTCCAACAAGACAATGATCCCAAACATACAGCAAAATCTACAAAGGAATGGTTCACAAATAAACGTATCCAGGTGTTAGAATGGCCAAGTCAAAGTCCAGACCTGAATCCAATCGAGAATCTGTGGAAAGAGCTGAAAACTGCTGTTCACAAACGCTCTCCATCCAACCTCACTGAGCTCCAGCTGTTTTGCAAGGAAGAATGGGCAAGAATTTCAGTCTCTCGATGTGCAAAACTGATAGAGACACCCCAAGCGACTTGCAGCTGTAATCGCAGCAAAAGGTGACTCTACAAAGTATTAACACAAGGGGGCCGAATCATTTTGCACGCCCCACTTTTCATTTTTTTATTAGTTAAAAAAGTTTCAAAAATCCAATAGATTTCGTTCCACTTCACAATTGTGTCCCACTTGTTGGTGATTCTTCACAAAAAATAAAAATTTTATATCTTTATGTTTGAAGCCTGAAATGTGGCAGAAGGTTGAAAAGTTCAAGGGGGCCGAATACTTTCGCAAGGCACTGTAAATGTATATATAAATAAATATCACCAACACCTCTCTCCTGCTGCATCTCTGTGGCTACTCTTTGGAACGGTCCCTTCATTGATAGCCTCAGTTATGGACAGCACTGAGACACCATATACAATATCCTAGACCAGGCAACCTTTAGCCCTTGTACACACGGTCTGACATTCCGACGGAAAATGTCCGCTCGGACCATGTTGTCGGATAATCCGACCGTGTGTGGGCTCCATCGGACTGTTTCTGTCGGAATATCCGACCGAAAAAGTTTTAGAGCTGGATATAAAACTTTCCGACAACATGATCCGATTGGACTTTGTCCGATTGTTTGTAGAGAATTCCGATCGGACAAAGTGCCACACATGCTCAGATCAAATTCTTAGACCAAAGCTATTGGCTACTAGCTTGAACGTAGTCCCGTCGTAACAAAATAACGTCATCACGTTACGAACGATCGGATTTTCCGACAACTTTATCCGACCGCGTGTATGCAACACCAGTTTCGGACAAAATCCGTCAGACAAAATCTGACGGATTTTGTTATCGGAATGTCCGACCGTGTGTACAAGGGCGTAGACTTAATGCACATGGAGAAGTATCAGCAGAATTAGACACCTGGATCCTGCATACAGTCATGTGCTCACAGTGTCCCTGGATACTTGGATGCCACCTTCCAATATCGGAAAACTTTTCTTTAAAGAGGAAGTAAACCCTGATGGGTGTTACTTCCTCTTTGATTCCCTGCAAAGGCAAAGCATAATGGACTACTATGCATCGCACAGTAGTCCATTATGTATCACTTACCTGACACAGGAGCCAGCGATGTCACCGCTGTCCCCTGTAGTCCGGAGCATCCATCTTCTCGGTGGGTCTCGCCGCTCCGCCGCTGTCATTCGGCGAAGCCGCGATGACGTCACTCCCGCACATGCGCACAGGAGCCGCCACGCGCGGCATATCGCCGTAGACAGCAGTGCCTGTCTTTCGGCAAATATCTCCTAAACCAGTGATGGCGAACCTTGGCACCCCAGATGTTTTGGAACTACATCTCCCATGATGCTCCACTACACTGCAGAGTGCATGAGCATCATGGGAAACGTAAAACATCTGGGGTGCCAAGGTTCCCCATCACTGTCCTAAACCGTGTAGGTTTAGGAGATATTTCTTGGACCTATAGGTAAGCCTTAATCTAGGCTTACCTGTAGGTCAAAGTGTGTTGTAAGGGTTTACAACCACTTTAATGAACCTCCCAGACTGGATCCTCAGAAGGAATCCCTTGTATATATGCAGCAGGTCTCAGCAAGCGGCCCCACCCAGCTCAGCAGAATCTGGGACCTGGGTGAACACAGACAGATTTGCAGCTGGGCTGCCTAGAAGGACAGCAGCCTCTCAAACTTGGAACTTCTCCTGCTGGACAAGAACACAGCCCCAGACTATTTATGCACCAGCCAGAAGTAGGGTTGCCACCTTTTCTTCAAGTTAAACCCGAACACTTTAGCGCATTAAGCATTTTTTTTTACAGTATAAACTATACATATATTTTGCTATTAAATAACATTTCTAATCATATGAAGTGAATAACAAGAGTCCCCCTTTACATCGGAGTCCACAGAGTTCTCCTTTTACATCTGAACTCACAGAGTCCCCTTTCACTGTAAGGGGGAACCTGGAGCCTCTAACATAAATGATGCTCTGGGAACCCTTAATAAGGGGGGACACTGAGAACTCTGATGTAAGGGGAAACACTGTGGCCTCTGGTGTAAAGGGGAACTCTGATGTAAGGGGTGCTCAGAGAACCCTAATTTGCCTTAGTGTACTAACTCAGATGTGATAGATAGAAGGGCGATACTTCAGTCACAGACAGGAATGGATGGTGAGCTCACTCACCCCTTGGCACCTCTCATCCAGATGTATCTGAGGTTGTTGAACTTCAAATTTCCCCCAACTTTCCTTTTCTGAGGCACATCGCTGGGGATCGGAGTGTGGGCAGACACAGATGGTGGGGGTGGGGGGGGGGGAAGGTGCAGATCGAGCCCTCTCTTCTCTCCCGTCTGTGTGTGTGTGTTGAGGGGGGGGGGGGGGGGATGGTTTGTTAGTGCTGGCCTTGGGCAGTGTGAAAGAATGTAAGACACTCTAAGCTTAGACAACTGCAGCCCGCAACCCTGCTGGGAAGTCATAGTCCAGTCTAAATAAAAAAGGTCCGGGTTTCAGGCAGTCTGAAACCCGGACACATAAATTGCAAACCTGAACTGTCCGGGTGAATCCTGGACAGGTGGCAACCCTAGCCAGAAGGCAGGGGTGAGCAATCAACCCTGCAGCCTGCAGAACCCAGAAAAGCCCAAAGCAATCACAAACTGCTTCACTGATTACACTGGAGCCAAACAGATCTAAATTCACCTGACCTAACTAGCAACCTATCTGGGAGGGTCCTACACGACTCTATCCAAAACTTGTTACAAACATGAAAAATGATGTTATGTTTGTAGTCTGAGGGGCAGGTGAAATTTAAATCTGAAGACGATGGCGAAAAGAAGCAGTAAAAACAGTTGAAATTTCTCCCCTCCCTCCCCCACAGTCACAAAGCAATTAAACTAAAGACAGGCAAACATACGTTACACTGAAGCAGATACATCACAGTGCAGTAATTAATCAGCATCAGTAGAGGTAATGCAAATAATTTAGATAGGAATCTTTAGCGAGAATGGTTTTGGTAAATGATTGATGAATTTACGGTTGTATGAAGTTATACTACGCTCCACAACCTTGTATGTATAATGACGCAAAATGAATTACCTTCATTTCATTCTATGTGGGAGCAACTTGTCTTCCGCTTATTAAACCCTAAATTGGTTTTGTCAGCTAATCTATGGATAAAATAACACGTTTTGCTGCTTTCTAATTTTGTTTACAATAACAGCAGGGGGGGGGGGGGGGGAATTGAAGTGTAATTCCATTTTAAATAAATGTTTAGAAGGAAATTCTTCAAAATAAAATGATTTCATGTATATCTAAAGCCCCGTACACACGAGAGAACTTATGTCCGACAGACTTCCGAAGGAGTTCTGCCGGAGTTCTGACGGACTTTTCGACTGAGCGGACTTGGCCACACACAATCACACTAAACTCCGACGGATTCGAACGTGATGACGTACGACTGGACTCGAATAAGGAAGTTCATAGCCAGTAGCCAATAGCTGCCCTAGCGTCGGTTTTAGTCCGTCGGAATAGCATAGACACGAGCGAATTTTTCGGAGAGGGACCGGGTCCGGCGGAGTTGCGTCGGAAAAATTTGAAGCATGTTCCATATTCTAAAGTCCGTCAGACTTTGGCGAATCAAAAGTCCGTTGCAGCCCACACACGATCGAATAGTCTGACGGAATCATTCCGTCGGACTTTGGATGTTCAAAAGTCCGCTCGTGTGTACGCGGCATAAAAGTTTTCTTTGCTCGGCAGAGAGTTTTCCTAATGAAAGGGGAAGCATGGTGGTAACCATCGTTGGACAAAAAAGCCATAGGAGAGTCAAAATGTTACAGTTGTGGTTGAATGCCCCCATTAGGGACACAATGAAAAATTTTCGCCACTTTCCCAGTCGGTTCTTGGGCCTAGTGATTGGCTGCTAGGCTCTGACATGATCGGAGGGGATCCAGCTACGTTATTCCTTGTACCGGTATCTAGAAGTGCTGGGTATTCTTATCGGTTGGAGAGGAGCAAGGGGCTGCAAGGGAGTGCAGATATGATGAGTAAAAACGGGTTGGGAGCCCTTTTGCATGGACAAGCTGAAAGCACCTCTTTAATTCTTGAAATGCCCGTATTCTATTACACAGTTGGGACATAAGATTTATGAACTCCAGGAATTGTTTGGGATTTCTGCCTCACTTGCTCCTAATTTGAAGTCTGATCTTCACTTATGGGGACCCTATCTATTTAAAAAAAAAAAAATATCATAACTGAATTTCTTTCCTGCACGGACAGAGTATACTCATATCATAGCAGCCTATGGCCTGTCAGGTTTCCGATTGTTGTAAGTCCTTGTTGAAGGCCAACTTGGGGTTCCCCAGGGCTCATAGTCTAAGCTCCAGCCTGCATCTTCACCAGGGCTCCTGATGGTGGGGATGAACTTGCAGTAGACTGGAACCAGGTTGTGGCCCCCAGGTATTTCCAGCTGAAGATGCAGAAGACTATGGACTTGTGCAGGAGTACAGATGGAAAGAGACAGAAGAGGATCCTGGAAATGGGCCAAGATCAGGGCAGGCAGGCAAACTCGACAGACAAAGCCGGGGTCGGTAAGCAGGAAGCCAGATACGGAATACAATTAATACGCAAGAAAGCAGGAGCATGCAAAGATTAGGAAGTTGATCAGACAACACAAGCCTGGGTTCCAGTGTCTCATCAGTGTCTTTGGCCTGTGCACCCCTCTGCATACCTGGGTTCCATCTTCTGACCCCTACATACCTGCAGGACCTGAAAGTATCAAATTGACCAAGGCAGGCATGGAGAGTGCAGCTATGAAACTGAAGGGAATCCGGGGGCAAGGGCCTTCGAAAAGGTGAGTGTAATACAGTTTCTCTTAGCCCTTGTACACCCGGTCGGAGATTCCGACAACCAAATCCGACGGACTCTGTCCGTCGGATTCTGTCCATCTGATTTTGTCCGACGGATTTTGTCCGAAACTGTTGCATACACACGGTCGGACGAAGTTGTCGGAAAATCCAATCATTCAGAACGTGATGACGTTATTTCGTTAAGACGGGACTACGTTCAGGCTAGTAGCCAATAGCTTTGGTGTAGGAATTTGATCTGAGCATGCGTGGCACTTTGTCCGATCGGAATTCTCTACACATGATCGGAGTATGTCCGATCGAACCAGTTTGTCGGAAAATATTTCCAGCAAGTTGGAAAATTTGGTCCGACGGATATTCCGACGGAAACAGTCCGATGCATACCACACACAGTCGGAATGTCCGACAAAACGGTCCGATAGGACACATTCCGACGGATTCTCCGACCGTGTGTACAAGGGCTTATGGGATAGTTTAATCTATATATCGTTTTAAAGAGAACCCCTCCTTTAATTTTTTCATTGTTCTTTCCCCCCAAAGCACATGTAGCACTTTGTCCCATCTTCCTACATGCTTTGTTAGGAGGTCGGACAGGGAGCTTCCCTTACCCCTTCAGTAGCCGTCTGACGATGCAACTAGCAAGGAAATGGCTGCTTGATGACTGGCACTTGTCTTGGCTCAAAGCACTTGCCCGAAACAGGGGGCACCAAGAGGATGACACATCCCCTCCCTTTGCATCCCCCTTGCTTCTGCTTGTCTTGAGCAAGTGCTTGGAGCCAAAACAAGTACTGGTTATGAAGCAGCCATGTCCTCGCTAGCTATGTTGTTGGACAGCTGCATGGGAGTGAGGCGCCATGTACAACCTCATGGCTAGACTTACAAAGTGCTTTGATACATGGGACAGAGTATTAAGGCCCGTACACACGATTGGACTTTTTGACAACAAACATGCAAATTAGCTGTTTTAAGGCAACATCCGACCGTGTGTATACTCCATTGGACAAACTTTTTCAGTTTTCTTCTTATTTTTGTTGGCTGTGCGAACGGACAAACTGTTAGCCCTTGTACACATGGTCGGAGATTCTGACGGAATGTGTCCTATCGGACCGTTTTGACGGATATTCCTACTGTGTGTGGTCTGCATCGGACTGTTTCCGTCGGAATATCCGACGGACCAAGTTTTCCAACTTGCCGGTAAATTTTTCCGACAAAATGCTCCTATCGGACATACTCCGATCATATGTAGCCTACTCCGGACAAAGTGCCACGCATGCTCAGATCAAATTCCTAGACCAAAGATATTGGTTACTAGCCTAAACGTAGTCCCGTCGTAACCAAATAACGTCATCACGTTATGTACAATCGGATTTTCTGACAACTTTGTCTGACCGTGTGTATGGAACATCACTTCCGGACCTCTTCCGGAATGAATCAGTCGGAATTACTCAGATGGATTTTGTTGTCGGAATCTCCGACCGTGTGTACAAGGGCTTAGACAACATAAGTCCGATTGAGCAAAGTCCAATCTTGTGCACACAAAACCAAAAAACTGACTTTTGTACAAAGTACAAACATGCATGCTCAGAACCAATGCAAAAGATCAGACAACAATACAGAAGTTGACCAAAGGGTGGCACCAGAGTAATTGAACGTCCTCTTTTGAAGTGTCGTCAGTACGTTGAAACGTCACTACGTTCGTGTTTGTTGCCTAAAAAGTCTGAACGTGTGTATGCAATACAAATTTATGGCCAACGCTCTTCGTACATAAGTCCATGGGAAAGTTTGTACAAAGTCCTATGAGGCTTTTGATGTACTTTGTTTTCTGGGGGAGAGAAAGCGCAGAAAAAAATTAAGTGAGCGTTGACCCATAAGTTAATAGGGGTGCTTTAAAATGTGTGCTTTGCCCATGCCTATAGCGATAGGAATCCCAGTTGTGCAGCGGATGTACAATCGGTTAAAGGTTGCAGTGGGACATAATAGAACCAACACCAGCTAATGATAACGAACGTTCAGAAGAGAGGGAAAGAAGATTTCACTACTTTATTAGGAATTTTAACAAGGGACCCAAAAGAGGAAATTCAGCATGAACCATTATCGGACATCTCTGGGTCCTTTGACGTCAAAGCCCTTGTTTATAAATATGCCACAAAGTGTCAAGCGTCTGCTATGAATTCTTTGCGCCAATCTGATAATAATAGGTCTCATTTATCACTTGTTTGAGGAGTACTTCACACTTCTGGTTATCATCATGTCAATAGTAGATGGAAGTCTGGATTGATCCAAATGGTTTATACTAAGATTGACGATTGTTCCTGCTTTTAATTACCACAAACCTCGACTGAGATTTGTACTGTACGGGAAAACAAGTTTACATCTGTGAGTAATTAGCGATTCACAAAAGTCATATTTCCTCATTAAGTGAAGGGCAAACTGAACAACAAATTCTATTTTCCTAACAGTTTTATTATTTTCAGTAGTTAATTCCACCAATTATTCAAGTTCTTTTTTTTCCAATATATGTTTTTTTGTTTTTTTTGTCTGAAAAAATGTAAAAGATGGAACAAATAAAAAAATGCATTTAGCATCTAAGGATAAGCAAATATCTCTCCTTCATACAGCCTAGTTTCATGTACAGAATTCAGTGTTCACATGAAGAAACCGTATACAATATGTGTGCTGAACTTGAGTGCATGGTAGACCTTCTGCACATGAAAGACCTTCTTGAGTACATGGAAGACCTTATTGTGCACATGGAGGATCTTTCACACATGGAAGTCCTTGTGCACAACTGCACATGGAAGACCTTCTACACATGTATAGTAAGTCTTTCTGTGCAGACCTTCTTGTGCACATGGAAGACATTCTTGAACACATGGAAGACCTTCTGCACATGGAAGACCTTCTTGAGCACATGGAAGACCTCCTGCGCAGACATTCTTGCGTACATGGAAGACATTCTTGAACACATGGAAGACCTTCTGCATATGGAAGACCTTCTTGAGCACATGGAAGACCTCCTGTGCAGACATTCTTGTGTACATGGAAGACATTTTTGAACACATGGAAGACCTTCTGCATATGGAAGACCTTCTTGAGTACACAAAAAAACCTTCTTGTGCACACAGAGGATCTTCTGCACATGGAAGTCCTTCTTGGGATATGGAAGAACCTCCGCAAATGAAAGACCTTCTTCGAGACACTCTGGTTTCTTACTAGCTCGGTTAGTAAATGTGAAAAAAAAATAAAGCTTGACCAATGTAAGTAAGTATGTATTTACTGTACCTGTGGGATCCCTGTGGAAGCTAGAAAACATTGTTATAGGCACCACTACTATACCACTATTACAGTGATCTCCACTAGCTTTTGGGTCCAATGCTGATTGGCTACCCTTGTGCTTACTGAAAAAAGGAAGTTGCCCACTAGGCATGGAAGCCACACAGAGGACACTTTGCACTTTCCTCAATGAATGCAAAGTGTTCTCTGATTGAAAGATGTGTAGATTGTGATACCACCACCCCACCTCTCCACCTCGCCCAATCAGAGAGGGCTTTGCATTCCTTGAGAAATTTTAAAAGTATTGACTGAGTGGCACCTGTGCGGAATGGCCAACCTCCTGTGATCAGAATGCAACAGGGAAGCCACTTGGCACTGGACCTGGAAGCTAATAGAGATCACTGTAGTAGCAGCGTAGTAGCAGTATTTAATACAGGGATTTCCAAATTCTAGAGGGATCCTACAGGTGTGGTATATATCAGATGTTTTCAAACTGCAGTCCAAGGGCTGGATGCATCTTGGGGCACTATACCCCCCAATGATATTAAGCACTATTCTTCCCACTGACACCTACTGGGGGCACTATTCCTCCCGATACCAAAGTTGGGTCACTATTATACCCACTAATACCAATGATGGGTCACTATTCCTCCCACTGATAACAAAGTTGGGTCACTATTATACCCACTAATACCAATAATGGGTCACTATTCCTCCCACTGATACCAATGATGGGGCACTGTTAGAAGGCAACATGATTTAATATCATATTTATGGTATTTCATTCCCTGGCTGATACAGGCAGATGGCCCCAAGTTGGAATGTAACCAGTTACACATCAGAGCTTGTAGCATATCAGAATCTGCATCTGAAAGCTAGCAAGGCTTGTAACAAGTTGGCTCCGGACCGTCTGCTATGCAAGCAATCTTCAAAGAGAGCCATGGGTGCCAGGATGATTGATGACGGTGGGTGACAAAGGATTAACAGGCACTTAGAGATGATACATGGACAATGCTGCCCCTAGAGGCCAATACTGCAGGAATATGAGACATTAAAAGGACTACCTCTTGGCAATATCTCATTGGACAGGAGGATAGTGGGGGTGGTTACGAATGGGTCTGGATGAATGTGTAAAAAGGGCATACAATTCGTCCCTTTTCGCTGTTGGTTCAAGCCGGGTGCCTGCCTGAGCCACATGGCTATTTCTCTTGGTCACTTGAGCCCAGCTAGAAGAAACAAATTGTGTGGACATTGTATAGATGGTACCCCTGCGCTACTATGAGATATTCAATATAAATGCAAGGTACTGCAGACACCGTATGAGTAAACAATTCTCAAAGCAGAAATCGGTATGAAGGGAATGGTGTTGCGCACCTCGCTACAGTCAATCTGGTGAAAGTAAAGTGCTATGTGTAAATTAATACAAGTGTGACCGTTCCTATATGGAGGTCACAATTACATATATATATATAAAACAGCCATATAATGAGGTGCAAATTCAAGTACACAAAGTGAATAAAGTGCTCACCTGCTAGTAAATATCATACACAAGGACAGATTTCAAACTTTGAACTACAAAACATTAAAAGCAATTTATGTGTATAAAAAAAATATAAATATAAATCAAAGTCCAAAGTGCAAAAGTGCAATTGTAGTGCAAATTCGTGTGAGAACATACAGTGAAGATTTCTTAAATAAATCACACCTGGTGATGGTGTGAAAAAAATTTGATATCTTCAATGTCGGTGACACCCATGAAGTATAATGGGTAATTACCTTACTGCTGTAAGGTAAACAGCATATAGGAATTATATAAAGATGTTCCTCCTGTATAGTGGTAGTGTCAGCAGAGTTTGCTCTTATTCCTTTCCGGGGATGGGTGCCTGAACTTCGTTCGGGTACTCAGTATCGATAGTTAGAGAGGGAGAGAGAGAGAGAGAGCCATACTAGGTGTAGTATTTTGGAATCAATTTGTTGAATTTATTTAAAAAACTACTCACATTAGGTTAAAAACAGAAGTGCAGTGTATAAACGAGCATCGTGCCAGATGTCACTTCCGGTGTCCGTATGCCTCTCTCCTACGCGTTACGTCACTGTCACGTGACTTCAACGGAATGATATGTTATTATACAAATTACTTCAGGCCAATGATGGGGCACTATTCCTCCCACTGACACCAATGATGGGGCACCATTCCTCCTACTGATACCAATGATGGGGCACTATTCCTCCCACTGACACCAATGATGGGGCACCATTCCTCCCACTAATACCAATGATGGGGCACTATTCCTTCCACTAATACCAAAGATGGGGCACTACTCCCCCTCCTGACCACCAATCCTGTGGCCATGTTTATTCTCACTGATGCTAGGCGTGAGATATTTTCAACCCCCACCAGCCACAATCTGGCCCCCCGTAAAGTCTGAAGGACAGTAAACTGGCCCTCTGAAAAGTTTGAAGACCCCTGGTATATGAATGAATGAATGAATGAATGAAATACTTATATAGCGCACAATGCGAACTGAATCGCCTCTAGGCGCTGTGGCGAGCTTTGATCATCTGCTAAAAGAGGAAGGTCTTGAGTTTTTTCCTAAAAGCCAGGTGATTTTCTTCCAGGCGGATGTTGATTGGTAGAGCATTCCATAGCTGAGGCCCTTGGACAGCGAATCTCCGATCACCCTTGGATTTATACCGGGCTTTGGGCACGAGGAGGAGGTTTTTGTTGGCTGATCGTAGACTGCGGTTTGGTGTGTAATGATTTATTTTCTCCATTAGGTATTGCGGAGCTTCTCTATGCACGCATTTGTGGGTGAGGCAATGGGTCTTGAACGTGATCCGATTTTTTACGGTTAGCCAATGTAAGCTCCTCAGCGAAGGAGAGATGGATTCCCAGGGTTTTTTTCCTGTTATCAGCCTTGCCGCCGTGTTTTGGATCAGTTGTAATCGCGCAAGTTGATATTGTGGTAATCCTATGTAAAGCGAGTTTGCGTAGTCCAGTCGTGAATTAATGATTGTTCCAACTACCACTGCTTTGTCATTCTTTGGGATAAAAGGGATGAGTCTGCGAAGCATGCGCAGCAGATGGTGAGGTCCACTGACTACAGATCCTATTTGCGCATCCATTGACATTTGTGCGTCTAAAATAACCCCGAGACTCTTCGCTTTGGTCTTTGGGGAGATAGTCTGCCCAAAGACGGTTGGTGGAGACCAGGAGGTTTTGGTTGTGGGCTTATGATTTGGGTGTAAGATAAGAAGCTCTGTCTTTGATTGGTTCAGCTGGAGGGAGTTGGTGGTCATCCAGTCCTCTATTGATTTGAGGCAGTTTTCAAGTTGTTGTTGGTGATCTTTTTTTCCATTGATCCAGAAATAAAGTTGCGTGTCATCAGCGTAAGAGTGGAAGCAGAGATCTGAGCATCTGATGATTTGAAGGAGTGGGCGAATGTAAATGTTGAAGAGAACGGGTGACAACGGAGAGCCTTGAGGGACTCCGCAGGTGACTGCCCGAGTTTCGGAGAGGAATTTTCCTAGTTTCACTGTCTGTGACCGATTTCCTAGGAAGGACGCGAACCAATGGAGATCTATGTCTTGGACTCTGGCTACTTCTGTGAGGCGGACGAGTAGAGTATTGTGATCTACTGTATCAAACGCTGCACTTAGGTCTAGCAGTACGAGGAGACACGGCTCTCCGTCATCTGCTGCTTCGAGGGCGTCATCCCAAATCTTGAGGAGAGCTGTTTCTGTTCCATGACCCGGGCGGAAGCCTGATTGCAGCGGGTCCAGGAGTTTGTGAGTATCCAGGTGAAGTTGTAGCTGATGTACTACAGCTTTCTCCATGATCTTAGAAATGGTGTTGAGGCTTGTAATCGGCCTACGGTTGTTTGGATCCTGAGGGTCCAGGTTTGGTTTTTTGAGTAGAGGTTTGACAATGCCTTGTTTGAGGATGCTGGGAACAATCCCTTCGTGGAATGATCGGTTTATGAGGTGGGTTATGGTTGGAGCCACGATGTCGGAGCATTGTTTCAGTAGTTTTGTGGGGATGATGTCAATAGGTGAGGTACTGTCACGCAGTTTATTAATGATGTTTTTTGCGGTGTCTACGGTAATTGGGGATAGTGAAAATTTTGGCGGTTGCGGTATGTTGGTGCGGACATCCTCTTTATGTATTTGCTGGCTGAGGTTGGATGTTTTCTTCTGACAAATTGTTTCCCTGATGGTTTTGACTTTATCGATGAAAAAATCCGACAGTTTGTCACAGTAATCCTGGGATTCGCTTTCTGGGGGTTCTAGGCACACCGGATTCATTGATTGATTAACCAGTTTAAACAGTTCCCGTGGTTGGTTTGCGGCCGTTGAGATTGTATATGAGAAGTGGTCCTTTTTGGCTTTGAAGATTGCTTTCCGATAATTCTCTGTCAGACCTTTGTAGTTAAATAGGTTTTCCTCGGTGGGATTTCTTCTCCATGTTCTTTCCGCTCATATACCTTGGTTCAGCTTGGACCAATGTACCTATGTAAAAATATCCATAGTTGATATTCTTCTTTAAAGCGGTCCTTCAGATACCTTTGCCAGTTAAAATGTCATCACAAATTTAGGAAATACGTGCAGGTTCCTAATCTATCACTACTTACCTCTGGTCAGCACAGTGGGCAAAATGTAATACAGATCCTGGTTTATTTTAAACTACTTATGAGCAAAATTAAGAGTTGTTTCAACAAAATATCAATGAAATTTGGGTTATTTCACCAAAATGTTGACAACATTGATGGTGTAACAGGGTTTAAATTCCTTAGGGTTACAGAGCCTTCTTTATATTGAATTTTACTCTATTTACTGAGAAAAGTGTTTCCTTCTAGGTGCGTCCAGTGCAGCTTAACAACTTGACCTCTGAAAGGTTTTACCCCCTTCTAGAACAGAGCATTTTTTGCTATTCTGCACTACGCTACATTAACTGGCAATTGCTCAATCATGCAATATAGAGGTTTATTGTGGTTATTTGATCACCACTGTGTTTTACTATATTAATAAAAAAAGAATAAAATAAATAAAAAAAGTCTACAATATTTTCTTCTTTCTGTTATAAAACATATCCAATAAAAAAATTAAAAACTCAAATTTCTTCATAAATGTAGGCCAAAAGGTATTCTGCTACATGTCTTTAGTAAAAAAAAATAAAAAGTGTATATTAAAATGTTCTTAAAACACAGACCAGTAAAATCATTTTGTAGATGCAGTAAAGAATGCTTGTTATACTCAATGTGAAACCTAAAGGGTTAATCCTCTGCATTGTGTAAAAAAGGCTGTTTGGTCCTGTCTTCTCTGATCCTCCCCTTCTTTAAAGTGGTTACAAACCCCCCCCCCCCCCCTGAGATATTTTTAAATATAGGTAAGCCTATAATAAGGCTTACCTATATGTACTGAAAATATCTCCTAAACATGCGCCGTTTAGGAGATATTTACCTTGGAGTGCACCGATGTAGCGTGCCGTTTCTCCCCAGCATGTGTCGTGACTGGAGGCTTCCCCCGGAAAGGAAGAGTGGTGAAGATGGCTGCTTCCCTCAGCGAGGACATTGCAGGCTTCATTTGGAGGTAAGTGCCCCATAATGGGCTAGTATGCGATGCACACTAGCCCATTATGCTTTTACTTTGCAGGGGAATAAAGAGGTTTACTTCCTCTTTAACTGTCCCCAATCCATCTCCTGATAGTACAGAGCCTTGGAGTCACTCTGCACATGCTCAGTTTGGTGTGTTTTGCTAGAGAGGTTTTATTTTTTTCTTGGAAGGGTTCATGTGATCAGCACTGTCCAGACAGAGAGGGTCAGGGGTCATGCAGCATCATCGGACAATCAGAGGAGAATGAATACTCCTCCTACAAACTTTAACCAGTGCACTCAGAATGCTACATACCTGACCTGTGAGTCCGCTTGGACAGAGGGTGGTCTCCCTTACGTATCCGACTCCCGGCCCCTGGCAGAGAGGACAGGTAGCACGGGAGTACGGAGTGGTATGAGAGCCTGGTAATGAGGGTCCTGATGCTGGAAGTAGGGAATCTTCAGACAGCAAGATGGTAGACAAGAACACAGGCAACAGGTGCTGAGCAGGAGCGGAGCAGGCAAGTCCGGGTACAGGCCGGGTTCAGCAACGGGCGGGCAGCGAGGTACAGTGGAGTAGGCAAAAGCGGAGTCGACCAGGCCGAAGTCAGGTGCAGGAAGAAATACAGGAAGTCCGAGGGGCAAGCCTAGTCATAAGGAGATCAGAATACAGATACGGGTACTGGAGCAAGGTCACGGGAAGCTGACGATCAGGCAGCACCGAGCAAGTGGTTCAATTAAAGTCCAGATACAAGGCAGGCAAGGTTCAGAATAGTTAGGGGCAAATCCATAGTCAAAAGGCAGTTCAAACAGTAGTCAATATCCAATCTAAGGTCAGAATGCAAACTAGCTGGCAGGGCAGACGAACAGAAAGCTTGGAGCACGTGTTATAAACAAAAAAACACAAACATGAGTCTGCAGGTTTGGTCTCCACCCATACCTTGCAGGTGGAAAAACAGACAGGGAGAATGCATCATAGCCAAAACCAGAATTCTGGAATGAGACCAGTAACTATCAAGGATCAGGAGTGCTACACACTAGCACTAGCTACACTCCAGCATTAATAAATGCTCCAGAACACGGCAGCACCCCTTGCCATTACATGCATTCTATGCCGGAGGTGCTGGATCTGCATTCCCCCCATGTTCCGACTAAAGAAAGCTCTGGGAACACCCATAAATTGGGCTTTAGACTGGGGTAAAATCACAAGCATGAGACTGCAGGCTTGGCTGGCTTAAATCAGGTTGTGTCTCCACCCATACCTTGCAGGTGGAAAAACAGACAGGGAGAATGCATCATAGCCAAAACCAGAATGCTGGAATGAGACCAGTAACTATCAAGGATCAGGAGCGCTACACACTAGCACTAGCTACACTCCAGCATTAATAAATGCTCCAGAACACGGCAGCACCCCTTGCTATTACATGCATTCTATGCCGGAGGTGCTGGATCTGCATTCCCCCCATGTTCCGACTAAAGAAAGCTCTGGGAACACCCATAAATTGGGCTTTAGACTGGGGTAAAATCACAAGCATGAGACTGCAGGCTTGGCTGGCTTAAATCAGGTTGTGTCTCCACCCATACCTTGCAGGTGGAAAAACAGACAGGGAGAATGCATCATAGCCAAAACCAGAATGCTGGAATGAGACCAGCAGCTATCAAGTATCAGGAGCGATACACGCTCCTGACAGCAGCCAGCATCAATAAACCCTACAGCACACTGCAGCACCCCTTGGCATTACATGCATTCAGTGCTGAAGGTGCTGGATCTGTGTTCCCCCATGTTCCAGCTAAAAAAATCCCTGGGAACACCCATAAAATGGGCTTTAGCCTAGGGTAAAATCACAAGCATGAGACTGAAGGCTTGGCTGGCTTAAATCAGGTTTGATGTCCACCCAGACCTTGCAGGTGGACAAATAGACAGGAAGAAAGCATCATAGCCAAAACCAGAATGCTGGAATGAGACCAGCAGCTATTAAGGGGTTTATGCCCAAAAAACAAAACAAAAAAACTATAAAACAAAGGCATAATGAGCTAGTATGTAACCGCATATTCGCTCATTATAAAATACTTGGTAAAATACTACCTAAGAATGAATCTCCCACAGGGCCGCCCGGTCACCGCCGAGGGAGCTGATATGTCCCCTGACATTTCTTGCGCCGGAGCTGGGATGAAGTCACTCCTGTGCATGTGCACGATACGCTGGACCTTTGCCGGACCTTCACTACGCATGCACCACTGACATACAGGTTTAGGAGATATTCATTTTACCTACAGGTAGGCCTTATTATAGGTTAACCTGAAGGTAAAAATGGCCAAGCAGACAATACAACTGCTTTATGGATCAGGACTATAAATTGGGCTTTAGCCTGGGGTGGAGCTACAGCAAAGAAAGAAATAAAATAGGCTTTTTATTACCTAACCACAGAACTTATTTCAACAGGACCAAGAATCACATATACTTGGTGCCCTGATGGGTCCAACAAGGCATCCTGGTGATCCTTCTTCTTTAAATGAATGCAAAATGCAAGCAGAATATTTGACTATGATCTCCTGTAGCAATTTATAACAAAAGAAAAACAAAAGAGCTTGTAATAAGACACATTGTAGCTTTAGGGGATTACAAAAAACTGCTAGCAACAGCCCTTGAACAGTTTTGCTTAAGACTGCTGCCTTGTTGCCCCTATACCACATCTGCTCCGTCTTATCCCAGAGGGAAATATTCTGCACTTCTCAGCATAAACTGTTCCAGAGTCGTATGGCAAATCATTTTTTATTTCATATTAAACCTTTAAAAAGAATAGAATAAACAAACCGTCAGCAGGTCACTGCTTTTGCCCCGTTTTTGTTTTTTCCAATTAACAGCCACGCTGAGCATTTGCGGAGCTAGAATCAAGATATTCAAGGAATGAATATAGAGCGGTGTGCCCCCCCCCCCCCCCCCCCGGGGGTGTGGGGGTCATCGCTTGTCATTGCTGAACAGTGATATGAAAATAAACCAATAAACTGGAACAAGGTGCCGCTCGGAGGTCGGCGAGGAGAGACCCGCTCGCAGGAAATCTCCGTAGCCCTCTGCCTGATTAATATGGAATGTGGAGAGACGTCTTATTAACTTCTGGTGTTCTGCAGCTGAGATGACAATCCCCGGCCTCCCGCCAGATCGGCGGCAATCCGCGCAATCCGACCGCATCAGTTTTGTGGAAATAATTAAGAGAGGATGGTGTGTCCTTGAAAGACACCGTAACTGATCTACAAGTTGAAAAAAAAAAAAAAAAAATTAGATGAAAAGCTTTATGTCCCGTCCTCACCTCTTCTACATCATTTTTGTTACTTTATTTGATTTTTTGGCTTATTAGTGTAATATTTTTACCTGTGCGCTGCTACAGAGAATAGCGCAACAATGTGTCTGCTCCTAATGATCTATGGTCTGTGAGGGGGCCTGCCACTGATTTATGGACATAATTGGAGGGATGTCCCATCAAGTCCTCATTCGTAGCAGAGATAAAAAAATATATAATAACAATTTTTTATTAACCGCGACCACTTATCGCTAGGTTAACCACTTGAGGACCCGGCCTTTTCTGGATTTTTTTGTTTTAAAGTTTAAATCAGTATTTTTTGCTGTAAAATTACTTAGAACCCCCTAAACAGCTTTTTTTTTTTTTTTTTTTTTTTTTTATCTGTAGAGATCCTAGAAAATAAAATGGCGGTCATTTCAATATTTTATGTCAAACTGTATCTGTGCAGCAGTCTTTTAAACACATGTATTTTGTAAAAAAAAAAAATACACTTTATTAAATAAAAAAAAACACAAAATGTACTTTTATGTTTTTTACCAGTATGACATAAAATATTGTAACAATTGCCATTTTATTTTCTAGGATCTCTACAAAAAAAAAAAAAAAAAAAAAAAAAAAAAAGCTGTTTAGGTGTTCTAAGTAATTTTACAGCAAAAATACTGATTTAAATTAAAGTGGTTAAAGAGGGAGTCCACCTAAAAAAAAAAAAAAAAAAATATTAAAAGCCAGCAGCTACAAATACTGCAGCTGCTGACTTTTAATAAATGGACACTCTTACTTTTCCTGGAGTCCAGCGATGTCGCCAGCCCGAGGCCGATCGATCGCTCGGCTCTCTGCCGCTGCCGCCACCATTCTCGGTGAGGGAATCAGGAAGTGAAGCGTTGCGGCTTCACTTCCCGGTTCCCTACTGCGCATGCGCGAGTCGCGCAGCGCAATGAGAATTGTCTGCGCTGTCACTGGGACCCATGTGTGTCCCAGCAGACAGCGCGGCGGGACAGGAAGAAGTATAGACTCCCGTGGGTGCACAGAAGTGGGTCTTAGACAGGTATCTGCACCCCCCTCCCCCCTGAAAGGTGCCAACTGTGACACTGGAGGGGGGGGGGGTTCCGAAAAGCGGAGGTTACATTTTTGTGTGAACCTCCGTTTAGCGGTGGGTGGTCGCAGTTGATAAAAAAAAATTATTTATTTTTTGTGTATAATGTGAAAAATTATGTTACGCCGAGTAAGTAGATACCTAACATGTCACGCTTTCAAATTGCGCACGCTCGTGGAATGGTGACAAACTACAGTACTTAAAAATCTCCACAGGCGACAGAGGAGATCTAGTGCTAGAATTATTGCTCATCCCTGTGCTGAGTTCCCGGGTCTGTATACCCGCTGTGCCCATTATGAGGGGTTCCAACCCTTCCTGTGCTGAGTTCCCGGGTCTGTACACCCGCTGTGCCAATTATAAAGGGTTCCCACCATCCCTGTGCTGTGCTGACTTCCTTGGTTTTTAAACTTTAATTACGTTAACTTTTCGTTAAAATAACAAAAGTTTGTTATGATGAATTTATCTTTATGACGGACTCCCACCATCCCTGTCCTGAGTTCCTGGGTCTGAGTGTACACCCGCTGTGCCCATTATGAGGGGTTCCCACCATCCCTGTGCTGAGTTCCCGGGTCTGTACACCCGCTGTGCCAATTATGAGGGGTTCCCACCATCCCTGTGATGAGTTCCCGGGTCTGTACACCCACTGTGCCAATTATGAGGGGTTCCCACCATCCCTGTGCTGAGTTCCCGGGTCTGTACACCCGCTGTGCCCATTATGAGGGGTTCCCACCATCCCTGTGCTGAGTTCCCGGGTCTGTACACCCGCTGTGCCCATTATGAGGGGTTCCCACCATCCCTGTGCTGAGTTCCCGGGTCTGTACACCCGCTGTGCCCATTATGAGGGGTTCCCACCATCCCTGTGCTGAGTTCCTGGGTCTGTACACCCGCTGTGCCAATTATGAGGGGTTCCCACCATCCCTGTGCTGAGTTCCTGGGTCTGTACACCCGCTGTGCCAATTATGAGGGGTTCCCACCATCCCTGTGCTGTGCTGTGCTGACTTCCTGGGGTTTTAAACTTTAGTTTTGTTAACTTTTTCGTTAAAATAATGAAAGTTCGTTATGATGAATTTATCATTATGAGGGGTTCCCACCATCCCTGTGCTGTGCCGACCTCCTCTGATTGGTGAACTAAACACCAGTCACGTTTCTGTTAATTTGGATCCGAAATGCCGAAATTCATGGCAAATCCGCCCACTGGACCACTTTTATCTTACAGAGAATCGGCCTTAGAAAAAACGGAATACTGGGGGTATTTAATGTCACAGTAATGACGTATTTTTATCATGGGCTGGAAATTGCTCATAGCGTTTTTTCAATTATTTTTTTGCAATTCACATGTAGCACTAACCCCCGAAGAAGCTGCTGGTTTGATTTGGGCTTACCGTTACCTCACCTGCTTGCTTCTCCGTTTTGGGGATCCCGTGGTAAATGGCCCAAAGAATGTTGAAACTGACACTGAATCCTCTTTTGGGTTATTTATTTAGAAAAAACAAAGTCTCTTAATGGAGGGTAGAGGGCTAGGGGTGAGTTCCGGCACTTAAATTGCAAGGTGAAGGTATTAAGAGAATCCAGAGAATAAAACTGCTCCACAACTGGATTCAACAACCCCCTGGATAGACCTCCTCTCACTAGGCCTAGCAGCCGGTGGGGTGCTCGGTAAAGTCTCTGCCACAGACTTGTGAGATACACTTGAACGTTACTGGAGGATGTGGATGAATTTAAAGAACTGACAGTTTCTCTCAGCTGAGTGTTGATCCAGGTTGCGCCCTTCAACAAAGCCTCCAGGCTCCTTCAGAGAAACCAGCCTTGCGCAAGGTCTTCGCCTTAAAGAGTCCACCACTGGGGTTCTTCAGTTGCTGGGCCTCACCCTTCTGATGAGATGGCACCGGACCATCCCTGGATCAGTAGGTCCCGAAATTCGCTCGGGCCTATCCCTTCAGTTGCGTCGCCTCGGGCCAGCCAGCCCGAGGCGACGAGACACAGGATGCATGGTTCCGCGCCCCAGGCCAGGAGGGCCATGGGGCTGAGTCAGGAGGACCCCAAAAGACAGAAAAAATAAAATCTCTGCTACATGGCGTCGGTACCTTAAATACCACCCCCCAGAATGCACAGCAGGAAAACACTCCCACTGGGCTGGTTCCGAGAGATAAGTGGCATTCAATGCACCCAGCTAGACTGCCTTTCTACTTTCGCCGGCGGTGACAGCGACACCTGCGGTCAAGGAGAACCCATTGCAACCCAGCTGGACTGGTACTGAAACCAGAAATTTAGAGAAATAATCCTGAAACCCAACTGTGGCTTCAGGCAACTTAAAGAGGAGGGCCGGTTTAAAAAAAAAAAATTAAAAGTCAGCAGCTGCAAACACTGTAGCTGCTGACTTTTAATAAGCGCACTTACCTGTCCAGGGTGCCCGTGATGTCGGCCCACCCGAGGCTGACCCGTCCCTCGGCTCTCGGGTCCCGGCGCCGCCATTTTGGCTAAGGGAAACAGGCAATGGAGCCTTGCGGCTTCACTGCCCGTTTCCTACTGCACATGCGCGAGTTGCGCAGCTCTTTGTGAATGGGACGCGCTGTGTTCTGGGACACACAGTTCCCAGAACACAGCTCGACCCATTACCCAGAAGACGCCGCACGGAGGAGAGAAGATAGAAGATCTCCGCGGAGGAGGAAGAGGCAGATTAGGACGATGTGCCTAGCAACAGGCATTTCTGGTAAGTTAAAAAAAAAAAATGTTTCATTTTTTTTTCTGTCTTTTTTTCAAATTTTTAATGTATTTTTTTTTTCAGGGTGGCCCTCCACTTTAACTTTACAAAATAACAGCGCCTGCTCATCAGAAGACAGCGCTACACACAAAAAAAAAAAAAAAACCCTCTACTAAAACACTGCATGCACTATTTGTTGAAGTGATGCTGTATTTTAGCAGTGAAAACTTGCGGTATTTTAATGCCTCATCCTTAACAACCAAAACTCTTTTGTGGGGAACCTCATGCCAAAAAGAAAATTGGCGTGAGCCCTCCCCTTCTCTCGGAAATCTAAACCAGACCCTTATCGGAGCATGCAGCCTAGCAGGCCAGAAAGAGGGGCAATGAACAACCCCAGGCCACATGCCAGGCCACATGCCCTGAACACAGGGGGTCATGCGTTGGGGGGGGGGGTTCCCACCAAAGCGCCTTGTCCCCATGTTGATGAGGGAAAGAGCCTCTTCCCAAAAACTCTGGCCCGTTGGTTGTGGGGTGCAGGGGGTGACTTATCGGAATCTGAATGCCCCCTTTAACAAGGGGTGGCCCCATATTGCTGGTCCCCCCCCACCCCCTTTCCTGGCCTGCCGAGCTGCATGCTGAGATAAGGGTCTTGTATGGATTTGGGGGGGGGCTTTTATTTATTTTTGGCATGGAGTTGAAGACAGCCAATCAATTAACTTAATATACTTGATTGGTTTACCTGCAGAAGTAAAAACAAACTTCTGCCCCTTGAAATACAACCAAAAGCTCTTTAATTCTCTACTATCTATATGAATATACAGTATATACACTTTTTATAGCCCACAGGCTTTGCTAAAACATGGAGCTCTGCTTGTTGAGCTACCTGTATAACACTGATGCCGTGTACGTTACCAGCATAACTATATAATTGTATTTTTGCAGTGGTTTTGGTATGTAGAATGCAACTTATGGATAAATAAAGGAATTACAAAAAAAAAAAAAAAAGTGTCAGTTAGGTGTTCAATTTGTCCTTTGCAATATTGCAGTCCCGCAATAAATCGCTGATTGCCGTCATTACTAGGAAAAAATAATAATAAATATAATAAAATAAATAAAATAATAAATAAAATAAAAATAATATTTAATAATAGTAATATTAAAATAATATTTTGTAATATTTTATAAATAATAATAATAAATAAAGAATTAATATATCTCAGTCTTTGTAGACTCTCTAGCTTTTACGCAAATTAATATACGCTTATTGATTTTTTTTATTAATATTGATGAAGATTTTTTTTTTTTTTTTTTTATTGGATATGTTTTATAGCAGAAAGTAAAAAATATTGTTTTTTTTTTTTGTTTTTTTTTGTTTTTTTATTGGATATGTTTTATAGCAGAAAGTAAAAAATATTGTTTTTTTTTTTGTTTGTTTTGTTTATAGCACAAAAAAAATAGAAAAAGCAAAGATGATCAAATACCACCAAAAGAAAGCTCTATTTGTGGGAAAAGAAGAACATCAACAGCATCACACGACTGCGCAATTGTCGGTTAAAATAACGCAGTGCCGTATCGCAAAAAAAATAAAAATCGCCAGGTCAGGAAGGGAGGTAAACCTACCATTGCTAAAGTCGTTAATGCATTTATTTATTTATTTACTGGATTTACTTTAATGCTATTTTATGCAGTATTTATTAAACATTTTTGCCTTTTGAGGTAAATACCGCATAAAAGCAGGCGTGAATTGTGCTTTTCAGTATTGCATGTGATATTTGGAAATGATCCAAATAACTTATGCAATCTCCTTTTTAATGAATTGGGGCCTTAGGCCGCGTACACACGGGCGGACTGTTCGCCCAACTTTGTCCGCTGAACAGTGTTTCAGCGGACAGTCCGCTCGTGTGTGGGCTTCAGCGGACAGTTTCAGCGGACAGTCTGACGAACAAAGTTTTTCGGAATTTCCGTAAAACTGTCCGCTGAAACTTGGTTTGAGCGGACAGTCCGCTCGTGTGTAGGCTTGTTCGTCAAACTAAGTTCCGCGCATACTCAGAAAGGATTTACACGCCGAAGGTTGCATTGCAGTGTATAGGACGTCGTTTTCTAGTCCCGTCGTACGTGCCGTTCACGTCATCGCGCACGGTTTCAGCGGACTGTTCGTTCAGCGTGTGTGGTCAAGTCCGTTCATGCTAATTTTGAGCGGACTGTTTGTCAAACTGTTTGACGAACAAGGTTGGGCGAACAGTCCGCGCTTGTGTACGCGGCCTTACACAGCTCGGGAAGGAGAGAGCAAGGGTGGAACGTGCCAGCAGGAAAGCAGAGAAACAGAAGCACACTAGACATGTGCAATTCGTTTTGTTCCAAATTAATTTGTTTTAACAAATTTTGACAAATTTGTTCATTTGGAAATATCCGAATAAACAAAAACCCATTTAACACGTTTTTTTTTTTTTTTTTCAGAACATTCATAAATTCGAATATTTGAAAATTCGTAAATTTGAAATTCTAAAATCTGAAAATTCGAAAATCTGAAATAATAACTAAAGCCGCATACACACGGGCGGACTGTCTGGCCAACTTAGTCAGTCGAAACACATTTCAGCGGACAGTCCGCTCGTGTGTGGGCTTCAGTGGACTTTTTCAGCGGACAGTCTGGCAGACTAAGGCCGCGTACACACGCGGGGACTGTTCGCCCAACTTTGTCCGTCAAACAGTTTCGGCAAACAGTCCGCTCAAAATTAGCATGGACGGACATGGCCACACACGACGGACGAACAGTTTGCTGAAACCGTGCGCGATGACGTGAACGGCACGTACGACGGGACGAAAAATACGACGTCCTATACACTGCATTATAACTTTCGGCGTGTAAATCCTTTCTGAGCATGCGCGGAACTTAGTTTGACGAACAAGCCTACACACGAGGGGACTGTTCGCTGAAACAAAGTTTCAGCGGACAGTTTTTCGGAATTCCCGAAAAACCTTGTTCAGCGGACTGTTCGCTGAAACTGTCCGCTGAAAGCCCACACACGAGCGGACTGTTTGCCGAAACACTGTTCAGCGGACAAAGTTGGGCGAACAGTCCCCGCGTGTGTACGCGGCCTTAGTATTTCGGAATTTCCGTAATATTGTCCGTCATACTTTGGTTTCAGCGGACAATCCGCTCGTGAGTAGGCTAGTTGGACGGACTAAGAATGGCGCATGCTCAGAAAGGATTTACACGGCGGAAGGTTGCATTGCAGTGTATTGGACGTCCTATTTCTAGTCCCGTCGTACGTGCTGTACACGTCATCGCGCAAGCTTTCGAGGGACTGTTTGTTCATCCGTGTGTGGTCAAGTCCGTTCATTCGAAAGTATGACGGACTGTCCATCGGATTGTATGGCGGACTAAGTAGGCCATACAATCCGCCCGTGTGTACGCGGCTTAATAATAACTTAACCATTACTAACTATTAAATTATAGGTATTGGAATTTCCTTTCAAATTTGGCTGTTAGTGAATGTAACGAATAGGAATTTATCCGAAGTTACGAATTATCCAAAATAACGAATGCCGCATCTAAACAAATGGAACAGAACAAATTTATAATAATAAATAAAAATAATAATAAAAACTTTTTCATTTATTATTATTTATTATTAATTTGTTATTCTTCATTTGTGTAGATACGGCATTCGTTATTTCGGATAATTCGTAACTTCGGATTAATTTGTATTTGTCACGTTCACCAACAGCCAAATTTGAAAGGAAATTCCAATACCTAAAAATTAAATAGTTATTCTTTAGAATTTTAAAATTTTCTTTCTTATTTTTGGATTTTCTCATTTTCGAATTTACGAATTTATGAATTTTTGAATTGAGGAATTTATGTATTTTCGAATTTACGAATTGCGATCACAACGAATGACCCGAAAATTTGTAAAAAAAAGTAAACAAACGAATGAAATGAAAACTAACAGATTTTTCAGCAGTTCACATGTCTACAGTACACTGATTTTCTCAGCCAATAGCCGGGGAGGTGAAGGGGAGACGGACGTGTCAGCGCAAGTCTGACCATTGGAGGACAGCTCACCAGGTGAAAAGAAAAAGAATAAAAGCCTAAAAAGGAGACTAATGCAGCCATCACATCTAATGCCGCGTACGCACGATCGAATTGTCCGGCGTACTTAGTCCGGCAAACAATCCGGCGGATAGTCCGGCGGACTTTCTACCGAACGGACTTGGCCACACACGGACACACAGAAAGTCCGGCGTGATGACGTACAGCACGTACGACGGGACTAGAAAAAGGAAGTTCAATAGCCAGTAGCCAATAGCTTCCTTTTTCGTACTTGCTTCTGAGCATGCGTCATTCTTAGTCCGCATACTGACGAACATATTGTCCGCTGAAACCCAAGTCCGGCGGAAAGATTGGAGTGCAAAACTACTTTCTAAGTCCGCCGGACTTTACACTGGAAAAGTCAGCTGAAGCCCACACACGATCGAATTGTCCGCTGAAATGCGTTTCGGCAGACTAAGTACGCCGGACAATTCGCTCGTGTGTACGCGGCATAAGAATTGGTCAACTGCAATATAATAAATGTTTGCTTTTGAGGCTTCTTTAAAGGGTGGGCTTTAAAAGTATTCTTTGTCCAAAACATGAACATTTTGCATTCGCTGTAATTGACCCAAATTTTAACTTTTGCCTTAATTTTCTAAATCAGGTCGTCATTTTCTAACTCCCCTGCTGAGTTGTCGTTTTTTTTGGTATCCTTATATTCTAAATGAGTCTGAATGAGCGGAATTGCAGATGTGTTTATGTGTCCCCTGGTTCCAGCATTGCACCTTCTCTGGGTTTACTGCGCCGATGCACAGCGGAGCGTGAAATGAAAACAACAACAGAAAGGCAAAAAAAATCCTCAATTTGGGGATGTTACATCTTACATAAAAATATGAAGAGGAAAATTTGCCATAAAAGTTTACCTCTATTAGAGCTGACATAATAATAAAATCAATAATAAGGACACACGTTACCTATGTGGCCGAGATGATAAACAAACCCAAGATATCGATCTGGCTTTGTTTGTATTTATTTAATGGGATGCCTCACCACACAGCCATTTAGTATTACTATTGGAAGCTTTATCCCCCCCCCCCCCCCCCCAGATGTTCATAAGGTCTATCCGCAAGGATTTATAAATCCAGGATTTAATTCTGCTTCTACGACATTTTATAATGCAGTGATTGTGTTGTTGGTTCAGAACTAGGGACGAGTGAAGGTTTAGCCTTAGGTATGAGCTATGACCACGTGGCCTTATTTGGACAATGTCATTGGCTATAAAAAAAGCAATTTGGTCACATCAGGTCAATTATTTTACAAGCATCCCCACCCCTTAGTAGATAGGATTCAGATACCCCGCTACAAGGCACTAATATCTAAGCCACCAATGATGACAGGAGCTGTTTTCCCATAATCAATGGCCACTCACACAATAGAGTCTCCAAAGAAGCTCCAAAAAATGAAAAAGGAGGGGAACCGCTGAACTTATTAAAATCCTCAAATCTGTGTATTGGTTACGGTTAGGGTGGGGGGGATTAAGGTTAGACCTAGGTATAAGCTATCACCACATGGCCACATTGGGACATCATTGACTAAATACAGTTCCCTATAGTTATTGGTTATTCACAGAGTCTCTGAAGAAGCTCCAACATGTGAAAAGGAGGTCAACCGCTCACTGTATTGAAAGCCTCAAATCTGTTTATCGATTAGGGTTAGCTTAGGGTTGGGGTGGGGGGGTTAGAGTTAACCTTGGGTATGAGCTATGGCCACATGGCCACATTAGGACATCATTGACTAAATATAACCATATGGCCATATCAGGTCAATTATGACCCAAGCATCCTCACCCCTTAGTAGGTGTGATCCAGATACCCCACTGGAAAGCGCTAATGCCCAAGCCACCAATGATGACAGGAGCTGGTTCTCTAAAAAATGAAAAATGAGGGGAATCGCTTTCCTCCGTGGGTTAATAATACAACAAGTAGCAAAGATCAAAAGGACTTCCAGCGAATGGGAGGAGGTTACTGGGAGGGAAGTGGTGGAGTCGGAAATTCAATACGTTGTAGACCCAACCCCAGAAAAAAAAGAGAGGTGGCTTAAAAGTCAACAAAAGTATCAAAACATTATTACAAGCGTCTTTTTCAGACTCAATTCGCTATTGCTGAGGAGGAGTGTGCAGGCCATTTTTTGGCCCGGTTGGTGAAAACCAATAACTCCCCATCAGTAATTGCAGCAATTAGGATGCCAATGGGCAAAATTACTTCCCGGACCCGCTAAGATTAGGATTAACAATGCATACTCTGACTCAATTGAGCTGGAGAGGGGAACCCGGCAGGGATGCCCCCTGTCACCTCTGTTGTTTGCTTTAGCAATAGAGCCATTAGCAATTGCGATAAGAACAGCAAGGGGGATACAGGGATTTAAAAGAGACATGGGGGGGGGGGGGGGGGGGGGAAGAAAGGATTGCATTATATGCAGATGACATTTTGTTCTTCCTCGGAGATATAAACTCATCCTTGGCAGTGGTAATGAACATTGTGGAGGATTTTGAGAAGATAAGGAACCCAGATCAGTATATTGAGGATAATCTCTACCCCCTTTTTGCTTAAATTCAAGCGGAGATGCAACATTTGGAGCCATCTCCCCCTGTCAGCTGCCGGAAGAATCTCATTAAAATGATCTGGATGCCCCAGCTTCTGTACCAGCTACATAATTCCCCAGTTTGGATCGGAATGGGATGGTTCAAGAAAATTGAAACTCTGTTCCGGGAACTAATCTGGAAGAAGGGGCAGGCTCATATTAGTTTACAGATATTGCAGCTACCCATAAAAGAGGGAGGAGCAGCAAATGCTGGACTCTGGAGCGCGCCTGCAAGGTAACCCCCCAGGGACAGCGCCCCCAGGGAGAGTGCCCCCAGGGGGAGCGCTTGTGTGAGAGGAGCTGATAGCGTCGCTGGGGGACCCCAGAAGTGGACGATCGGGGGCCACTCTGTGCAAAACAAACTGCACAGTGGAGGTAAGTATTGCATGTTTGGTATAAAAAAAATAAAAAATAAAAAAAAACGAGCCTTTACAATCACTTGAAAGTCATAAAGCACAAAATCATGTGACAAGGGGATGCAGCCCTGTCTAGAAGTTCTATTTTTTTTACTGAAAAACAGGTCTTGAAGACAATGCTACCTATAACCATATTGACCTAGCCACAGGATGACTGTGGCCAGCTTTAAAAGATATAAATTGCATGATTCCCAGTTATTAATTTATTTTTTATTTTTTTTATAAATTCTTTATTTTCTTCATAGATTTCACATTACAATTCATTACACTCCTATATTGTCTTTAAGCCCTTGTACACACAGTCAGACATTCCGACAACAAAATCCGTCGGATTTTCTCCGACAGATTTTGTCCGAAACTGGTGTTGCATACACACGGTCGGACACAGTTTTCGGAAAATCCGATCGTTCAGAACGTGATGACGTTATTTTGTTACGACGGGACTACGTTCAGGCTAGTAGCCAATAGCTTTGGTCTAGGAATTTGATCTGAGCATGCGTGGTACTGGTATTGGAATTCTCTACAAACAAAGTCCGATCGGATCATGTTGTCGGAAAATGTTATAGCCCATCTCTAAAACGTTGTCGGTCGGATATTCCGACGGAAACAGCCCGCTGAAGCCCACACACGGTCGGATTATCCGACAACACGGTCCGATTGGACATTTTCCGTCGGAATGTCCGACTGCGTGTACAAGGGCTAACAGTTATATCTTACAATATTTTGAGTTTACACCTTAATTCAATGTGAATTCTCCTTTTTAATTTATCCCTTTCCCCCCTCCCCTATCTTAATTATCATCTAGCCCCCTTAAAGTGGAAGTAAACTCCCCTATTGTTTTTCATCCACGGAAGCTGCCATCTTTGCCTCTGTTTAATCTTCAGCTGCCACGGTGCTGCACATTAGACTTGTGCACAACGGAAAATTTTGTTTAGTTTCGGTTCGTTGTCATTCGTAAAATACATCATTTTGTTCTGTTATATTCGTTATGTTACGTTAATACGTTTTCGGATAATTCGTCGAATTCATTCATTCGTATTCGTTGAAATTCGCTATTTATGTATGTATAGACATTCGTGATAATGATTTGTAGTTTGGAAAGTTGTTTGTTTATTGAATCTTTTAACACACACAATGACAACGTCTCTTCTCCTCGGCTCAAATACAATACAACACCCTTCTCACTCAGTTCTCAGGAATGCACTTTGCCAGTAATCCATCCTCCGGCACAAAATTAATTCGCTGATTGGACTATAAGATTTACTTTGAGCTGAACTTTTGTTTCATTAGATCTTTAAAGAATTACCGAATCATGTCGAATTCATTGGAATTCATTCATTTATATTTCTTTCGTATTCGTTGTTATTCGTTATTTTTTTATGCAAAATTCGGCCGAATTTCGATTCGTTACGAACGATTTGCACAAGCCTACTGCACATGTGATCCGTTATGACACCAGCCATTGGGTTGAGAGTACAGCCAATGTGCAGTTAGAATTCCCGGCATGCCGTTTTTTGAAACTGTTTAAATCGATGGGTTTACTTCCACTTTAACAAAAAAAACTAAAAAATATTTATAATAACCCACCCCCCCCCCCCCTCTCCCCAAGATCCACCAACTCTCATTTTCCAGATTCCAGATATTTTACATCTCACTTTCCCTATAGACTAAATAGGGAGCCCAAATCTTCCGGTATTTCTCATCTTGATCTTTCATTGTCATTGTCAGATTTTTCATTTGTTGGATTTCTGCAATTCTCATGAGCCATTGTGCTCTAGTTGGAGGGTTGTCTTTTTTTCCACAGAACAGGAATACATACCCTTGCTGCTATTCGCAGATGTCTCAACAGAGAGTTTTTGAATCTTTCTATTGCCATTGGGATGTCCAGCAACAGAAAAAGTTGCTGGTCTGTTTCCAATGTCAATTCCTGTTATTGTTTTAATAGTATCAGCTGCCATTTCCCAGAACTCTCAAATTTTTGGGCATTCCCAGAAGATATGTAATAATGTTCCCTCTGTTCCATGACATCTCCAGCAGGCATCAGATATTTGGGGGTAGATCTGATGTAATACTTTTGGTGTTCTGTACCACCTAGTGAGGATTTTATATCCCCCTTCTTAGTATCTGCTTGCTACCGAGGCCTTTTGATTAACCACTTGCTTACTGGGCACTTAAACCCCCCTCCTGCCCAGACCAATTTTCAGCGCTGATGCACTTTGAATGACAATTGCGCGGTCATACAACACTGTACCCAAATGAAATTGTTATCATTTTTTCCCACAAATAAAGTTTTCTTTTGGTGGTATTTAATCACAGCTGGGAGTTTTATTTTTTGCTAAACAAACAAAAAAAGATGCAAAATAAAAAAAAATTAAAAAATCATGTTTAATAGTTTGTTATAAAATTTTGCAAACAGGTCATGTTTCTCCTTCATTGAAATGCGCTGATGAGGCGGCACTGGTGGGCACTGATAGGCGGCACTGGTGGGCACTGATAGGCACAGTTAAGGCGACACTAATAGGCACTGATAGGCACAGATAAGGCAGTACTGATGGGCACAGATAAGGCGGCACTGATGGGCAAATATGGGCACTGATAGGTGGCACTGATAGGTGGCACTGATGGGTGGCACTGATGGGTGGCACTAAGGGGCACTGATAGGTACCACTGATAGATGGGACTGATGGGCACTGATAGGTGGCACTGATAGGTGGCTCTGATAGGTGGCTCTGATAGGTGGCTCTGCTGGGCACTGATGGGCACTGGTAGATGACACTGATGGGGACGGATATGTGGCACTGAGGTGCAGAAATGTTGTTGAGGCAGATTGTGGGCACTGATAGGTGGCACTGTGGGCACTGATAGGTGGCACTGTGGGTACTGATGTATGGCACTGTGGGCACTGATGTATGGCACTGTGGGCACTGATGTATGGCACTGCTGGGTGGCACTATGGGCACTGATGTGTGGCACTGCTGGGTGGCACTTTAATTATCTGGGGGTTACTGGCAGGGGGCAGGTGGGCACTGATACGCTGGCCGTGATCGGGATTGATGTCCCGATCACGGCCGCCGGTGAACGGTCTTTTTTTTCTCTCCTCCCGCTGTCAAATAGCCGATTACCGGCTCTGTTTTGTCACATGCTCAGCTGTCATTGGCTGACAGCTGATCACGTGGTAAGGGGTCGGGATCGACCCCTTGCTCAGATCCGTGATCAGGCGAGTCTCATAGACTCGCCGATCACAGAGAGCGCCGCGCGCCCCTCAGGGGGCGCGCAGGCCGCTCGTGCACGGGACGACGTCAATAGACGTAGTCTCGGCAAAGCAGGTCCACGCTGTAGCCATCATTCGGCTATAGCGCGGATCTCTAGAGGTTAAATAGCAAGATCTTATCTTTTTGTTCTGGGGAAAATATGGTCCCTAGATCTCTCTCCCAGGCCTGAAAAAAGGGAGTTCTTGTGGAGTCTCCAATTCGGTTAGTATAATATAGAAATGGGACATCAAGTGACTCAATGATTCTCCTTTCAAACAGGTCTCCTCAAACTCAGTCAGTGCCCTCACTTCTACATATGTCTTTGATTTAGATCTAATAAAATCTTCTAATTGCATCATTGTGAAAAAGTCTAGCTCTGGTGCTATTTCTTTTTCAGTATCTTATTTTGTCATTAAACGTTTTTCCACCGAAAAAATTACAAATTCTGCTAATGCCTCGTACATCGTATTGCTTTAAACTTTGGGTCCGTCATTCCTGGCTGAAATGCCGGAGTGCCCAGGATTGGGAGGAGCGGGCTAGGGTTTCTCTCGAAATGGGTGTTTTTTTTAATATCTTTTTAATCGTTCGCAATTATTCATTTTGTGTGGAAGGCAGAGGAAGTCAAAATACAAAAGCTAAAAATACATGAGTAATGTAGCTGGTAGAATTTGTATCTTAGTTCCAAAATGTTCAAAAGCGGAGGAGATATTTCTTAGCTTTGAAAGTCACCAATGGCTCATAGATATCTATATGACTAAGCCCCACAAGAGGAGTGAAATGCATGGGTGGAGTGCCTCTGTTGCCACTTGACCAATAAAGTTTTGCAAGTGCAAACGGGTGTTCTTCCTAAAATACTTACCAGGCTCAGGTCAGGTAGGGATGTGAAGGGGGACTTCATGCAAAAAACAAGGATCCCCTCAAAAATCCATAGCTGATCTGAGCATGCAGTCTGGAACACCAAGAAAATGGGAGGTGAGCATGTCCCCAAAGAAACCATACCAGACCACATACATAGAGCATGTCCCTATGTTGATGAATAAAAGGGCTTCTACCCCGCAACACTGGGTAGCTGGGCACTGCCAATAAAAAGGGCCCAGGGGTAGGGCTCTGTCCCACCCCACCCTACCCCAAAGCACCATGTCCCCATGTTGATGGGGACAAGGGCCTCTTCCCCACAACCCTGGGCTGTGGTTGTGGGGGTCTGCATTGGGGGACATCATTTTTGGGTTTTTAATAAAAGAATTGTCAAAAACTGTTTGTGTTTTGTTTTTTTTTTGTTTGTTTTTTGTTGGTGACACTTTGTGTGATTCGTTTTTCATTCAAGAATCAAAATTAGGACAAAATGTAAATTTTTTGGAGATTCCTAAAATACTTACCAGGCTCAGGTCAGGTAGGGATGTGAAGGGGGACTTCATGCAAAAAACAAGGGTCCCCTCAAAAATCCATAGCAGATCTGAGCATGCAGTCTGGAACACCAAGAAAATGGGAGGTGAGCATGTCCCCAAAGAAACCATACCAGACCACATACATAGAGCATGTCCCTATGTTGATGAATAAAAGGGCTTCTACCCCGCAACACTGGGTAGCTGGGCACTGCCAATAAAAAGCGCCCAGGGGTAGGGCTCTGTCCCACCCCACCCTACCTCAAAGCACCATGTCCCCATGTTGATGGGGACAAGGGCCTCTTCCCCACAACCCCGGGCTGTGGTTATGGGGGTCTGCATTGGGGGACATCACTTTTGAATTTTTAATAAAAGAATTGTCAAAAACTGTTTGTGTTTTTTTTTTGTTGGTGACACTTTGTGTGATTCGTTTTTCATTCAAGAATCAAAATTAGGACAAAATGTAAATTTTTTGGAGATTCAGATGTATCTGAATTTCCGAATCACAATAGTAAAAAATTTCAACGAATAGGAAATAAATTATAACAAACTGATTTATCTGAATTTGAATTTGAAAATGAATTTGAGTTTACAAATGAATTTGAATTTGAAAATTAATTCCAATTCGAAAATGTATTTAAATTTGAATTAGAAAATGAATTTGAATTAGAAAATGAATTCCAACTCGAAAATTAATTTGAATTTGAATTAGAAAATGAATTCCAACTTGAAAACGAATTTAAATTTGAATTAGAAAATAAATTCCAATTAGAAATCAAAAGATATTGCAAAAAATACAGTAAGGTATAAAAGTGAAACAAGATGATGATTTCTACTTAGGCTGCTTTATAGAATAGAATGGAAAAGAATAGAATAGAATAAAAACGAATAGAGTTATGAGTAGAGTAATGAATAAAATAGTAGTATAGAAAAAAATAGAATAGAAAAACATAAAATAGAATAGAAAATAATAAAATAGAAAATAATTGAATAGAAAATAAAAGAATAGAATAGGATAGGATATAAAAGAATAGAATAGAAAAAAATTGAATAGATTAGAATAGAATAGAATAAAATAGAAATTCGTCCGAAATTCAAATTTCAAATTAATGTGAAAATAACGAATATACGAAACAAATCTGAATATATAAAACAGATTCTGATAATGAATCTTTATAACATAACGAATATGACGAAACAAAATTATTAACAACAAATGAATTCAATATGAAACAACTTTTTTTTTCCGCCATGTGCATCTCTAGCAAAGGGTGTTCCAAAGGGCAAAGGGGCTGGGGGGGGGGGGGGTTTGGTGCAGATGTGGTGGAGGGGGGGGGAAGGGGCTGGAATCATTCTTTAAGCCTGAAATAAGCAAAATTCTTCCTTCATATATATTTACAATCCATAATCAGAAACAATGTTTCTAATACACATTTATGTATATTTTACAGAGGCTATTGAGAATGATTTGACAAAAATGGTGTGCTTATAACAAAGAGAACTCATTATTGGTCTCCAGTCCTTAAATGGGGTCTATAATTCACATTTATCTGAAGCTACACCAATCCTAAACTATAAAGAAAACAATCCAAATGATGAGATATATTGAGCACAGAATCCTGAAATGAACTCCAGACAAGATTTAATACAGCGGTGACCAACATTCTCACCAACAGACAAGCGAGGACGCCGACCCCTGACTGCTGCCCAACAGCGGGGGACGTGCTGGTCAAATGACTTCACTAAACCCGTCTATATTACCATCTCTCCTAAGCTTTGTTTTCCTTCTGTGACCGATCAATAAATAAAGCATCGGTGAAGCGCCAAACTGTTACTGTACTAAATAAAAGTCTGAAGGGTATTTTTACCATAGTATTGGGGGGGGGGGGGGGGTCTTAGGATCTTTCATCATGCTGTCTGTCTGCTTTTTAGTTAATTTAAGTTTGTCAAACAGGAAGGAGAACATTTTTTATTATTATTATTTTTTGTATTATTTATTATCATTAGTAGTAGTAATAATGTTGTTAATATTCTTTTTTATGTTTATTTTTTTATGATTTTCCTCATGCTGGCTGGTACTAATAATTCATTGATATGTTTCTTAAACAGGAAGAATAAAATTATTATTATTAGTAGTAGTAGTAGTAGTAGTAGTAGTAGTAGTAGTAGAAATACTAGTAGTAGTAATAGTAGTAGTATTTGTAGTAGTAGTTGTGCTTATTTATCATTGAGTTTCCTCATGCACGCTGGTATAAATATTTCCTAACTTAAGTTTCTTAAACAGAAAGATGGAAAATAATATTATTATTAGTAGTAGTAGTAGTAATAGTTGCAGTAGTAGTGTTTATTTTTTATATTTATTTATTATTGAGTTTCCTCATGCACGCCAATATAAATATTTCCTAACTTATGTTTCTTAAACAGAAAGATAGAAAAGAATATTATTATTATTATTACTATTATTATTATTATTATTAGTAGTAGTAGTAGTAGTAGTAGTAGTAGTAGTTGTAGTAGTTGTAATAGTAGTGTTTATTTTTATGTTTATTTATTATATTATTGAGTTTCCTCATGCACACTGGTGTAAATATTTCTTAACGTATGTTTCTTAAACAGAAAGATGGAGAATAATATTATTATTTGTAGTAGTAGTAGTAGTAGTAGCAGTGGTAGTGGTAGTAGTAGTTGTAGTACTGTTGTTTTTATCTTTTAGGTTTATTACTGTGTTTCCTTATGCTGGCTGGTATTAAAAATAAATGTATATGTTTTATGAACAGAAAGGAACATTATTATTATTGTTATTATTAGTATTAGTAGTAGTAGTGTTATTATTATTTTTTAAGTTTATTTTTTTATGTATTCATTTATTGAGTTTCATCATGGAAATCACTATTTAATCATACTACTATTAATATTTGATTTATACTTTTCATAAACAAAAAGCTTAAAATTATAATTTTAGTAGTAGTAGTGTTGTTGTTATTATTTTTTTATGTTTATGTATTTATTATTGAGCTTCACCATACAGGCTGGTTTAAATATTATTTTTTCATGTTTCCTAAAGTGGTATTAGTAGTAATATCGGTAGTAGTAGTAGTAGTATTGTTTTTTTTGTTTTATGTTTATTTATTTTTATGTTTATTTATTTATTTATTATTGAGTTTCCACATGCACGCTGATATAAATATTTCCTAACTTATGTTTCTTAAACAGATAGATGGAAAATAATAATAATATTATTATTATTATTATTAGTAGTAGTAGTAGTAGCGGTAGTTGTAGTAGTTGTAATAGTAGTGTTTATTTTTTATGTTTATTTATAATATTATTGAGTTTCCTCATGCACGCTGGTGTAAATATTTCCTAACTTATGTTTCTTAAACAGAAAGATGGAGAAAATTATTATTATTATTATTAGTAGTAGTAGTAGTAGTAGTAGTAGTAGTAGCAGTGGTAGTAGTAGTAGAAGTGGTAGTAGTACTGTTGTATTTATCTTTTAGGTTTATTACTGTGTTTCCTTATGCTGGCTGGTATTAAAAATAAATGTATATGTTTTATAAATAGAAAGGAAAATTATTATTATCGTTATTATTATTATTATTATTATTATTATTAGTAGTAGTGTTATTATTATTTTTTAATTTTATTTATTTATGTATTAATTTATTGAGTTTCATCATTGAAATCTCTATTTAATCATGCTACTATTAATATTTGATTTATACTTTTCATAAACAAAAAGCTTAAAATTATAATTTTAGTAGTAGTAGTGTTGTTGTTATTATTATTATTTTTTATGTTTATGTATTTATTATTGAGTTTCACCTTTAAGGGCTAAATATTATTTTTTCATGTTTCTTAAAGTGGTATTAGTAGTAATATCGGTAGTAGTAGTAGTAGTATTGTTTTTTTTTTTTTTGTTATGTTTATTTATTACTTAATTTCATCATGCTGACTGATATTAATAATGCATTTATATGTTTGTTAAACAGAAAGGAGAAAAACTTTAGTATTATTATTCTTATTATTAGTAGTAGTAGTAATAAAAGTAGTAGTAGTGTTGTTGTTATTATTTTTTATGTTTATGTATTTATTATTGAGTTTCACCATTAAGGGCTAAATATTATTTTTTCATGTTTCTTAAAGTGGTATTAGTAGTAATATCGGTAGTAGTAGTATTGTTTTTTTGTTATGTTTATTTATTACTTAATTTCATCATGCTGACTGATATTAATAATGCATTTATATGTTTGTTAAACAGAAAGGAGAAATACTTTAGTATTATTATTATTAGTAGTAGTAATCGTAGTAGTAATAAAAGTAGTAGTAGTGTTATTATTATTATTATTTTTTTATGTTTGTTTGTTTATTTTTTTATTGAGTTTCATCATGGAAACTTTGGAAAATTAGCTCAAACTACATGAACTTGTGTGACATTTTCCAACCAACGTTTTATAAATACCATTGTAGACCCCTAATGGCCCGTACGCGCAATCCGAATATCGTACGAAAACTGTTGTCCGAGGAAGAATGCTACGATTTTCGGATCGTGTGTACACTACTTTTGAAAGCCGATCACGACAGTTCATCCGATATTATTCGACCGGACAAGCAGGAGAATTTTCCTCGTACGATACCAAAACGTACATTTTTTCGTTTAGTCAGTTCAATTGTCATCGGAAAATACAATACAAATACATTACAACACATGATATCACTTACGTTTTTTTTTTTTTTTTCTGTCGTACGAGAATTTTCGTGACTTTATTTACCTATTCAATTTCTACTTGCGACTATTTAGTGAAAAAAGTTGTACGATCTGTCGTGCGATATTCGGATCGTGTGTACGGGACATAAGGCTTATTGTATTACCTATGAAAAAAAGTTTTTATTTTTTTATTTTTTTTGCAAGCTGACAAACTAAAATTAAAAAAAAGCATCATGCAGTGCGCATGCGCGAGGCTTCCAAGATGGCCGCGATCATCTAAAGCTCCGCTGCCTCGCGGAACGACGGAACCCCTACCGCACGACACGGCTACCCTTCCGCTTCCCGAGCTATAGGGACGGACTCCCGAAGTGTTGGGGCACATTTCTGAATGACCGGTGGACTGGCTAAACGCAATCTGGGCCCGCTGTTCGCTTCATTGGACGTGAGGGAGAAATCCAAGATGGCCACCGCAGCACAGCTCCTGTCTCAGGATCACAGATCCGCAGGCACAGTGGATTTCAGGTCAGATACAGACTTTCCTCCTCTCCACGCCACCCCAGGCAACCCCAGGGGTCTCCCCAAGGAAGCCACACCGTCCCCGGCCTCCACGGTCTCTCTGCTGGAACGCACCATCCAGGAGTTCTCCCCCTCCCCAGCGGGGACTTACAGGGATACCCAGGCCGCCATGGCCCCCCACGAGGCTGCTCATGCAGACCCAGTCTCCCACATGGATGCCCTGTTTGGCAAATTCTCTGAACTATTAGAAAGGGGCCTCTCCCAAACTGCCTTGCAAATCACGGGGGAATTGAAAGCTGATTTTATTAACCTAGGCTCCCGGATCGAAACGATCGAACATAAAATGGAGGATACCATAGCCAGATCCATCCAAAACTCCAGGCACATTTATTCAGTACAGGAGCAATTGGACATAGCCATGGCCCGTATAGATGACCTCGAAAATAGGTCACGCAGATATAACATCAGAATTCGCGGGCTTCCAGAATCAATAACTGATGTGTCCAGGGCGGTGCAAGACCTCATTCAACAGCTAATCCCTGACATCCCAGCTACTAAGCTTGAACTTGACCGGGTCCATAGAACCCTCGGCCCCCCTAGGAAGGATGGCACCCCGCGCGATGTTCTGGCCAAGCCACATCACTTCTCGGTGAAAGAAGAAGTTATGAAGAGAGCCAGATCCCTGCAACACGTTAAATACCAGGGTCACCAGGTTCAGATCTTTGCGGACCTCTCCCCCTCCACGATACAGAGACGGAGAGCTCTAAAACCCCTCTTGCTTGCAATGTCACAAAAAGACATAAAATACAAATGGGCATTCCCATTTGCGGTCAGGTTCACGGACAAAGGGAAGTCTTTTGCCTTCTCCACCTTCCCCGAGGGGGAAAAGCTCCTCACCAGGCTGAAAATCATTTCTCAAGAAGCTGATATGGACACTTCTAACCCTAGCCAAGGATCCAACAAACGGCCCACTCCTAACAGCCCACAATCCCCGTTGTGGACCTCCGGAAGAGCCAAGAAGGTCAAGGATAATGCACCCACCTGAGCAACATCCAGTCCCATTTTCAGACTCTCCATTCTGTGACTGACCGTCCGAGGTCCTGGAGAGGGCCGGAGGACTGCTCCCCAAACATTGAAAGTTTGGCCCTCCAACCCTTTTTGCCCTCCCCTTGCCTAGGACTTGTGCTACCCTTCTCCCCATTGCCTCCAATATTCCGGGACGCTATGCAGTACTTCGTCCATCTACTGGACTGCCCGTAACCCCTCATATTTTTTGCGTCCCCTCGAAATGGGCCCTAAGGTTGCTTTGAGGATTTCCCAGGGGGCTGCATTCCACAGCACCCTCCCTGGATATACCATCCTACCTTCTGCCTAAAGAACAGCATTCATTGTTTAGCCCCAGTGTCTTCTAATCATTATGTTTAGCCGTGCCTCAAGAAAAATTATTTTTTTTTTTTTGTATATTGCTGCTTATATGTTATTGCTATTTAACCAGTTGCCGACCGCCGCACGCCGATGTACGTCGGTACAATGGCACGGGCAGGCATAAGGACATACATGTACGTCCCTTGCCTCCCGCGGGTCGGGGGCCCGATCGGGCCCCCGCCCGGTGCCTGCGGCGGTCGGAATTCGTACGGGAGCGATCCCGGACGAGGGGACGGCCATTCATTCATGGCCACCCCCTCGCGATCGCTCCCGACGAATAGAAATCCCCGGTGACATCACTTCCTCTCCTGTAATGTAAACACAGGAGAGGAAGTGATGTATTCTCTCCTCCGTGTCGGTATTTTCCGTTCCGACACGGAGGAGAGCGGATCAGTAAGTTGCACCAACACTCACACACACAGTAGAACATGCCAGGCACACTCACACCCCCCCTTTACCCCCCGATCACCCCCCCAATTACCCCTGCCCCCCAGTCACAGTGACACCAATGTCATTTTTTTTTTTTTTTTTTGCATTGGTGTCATTTGTGACTGTAATAACTGTTAGGGCAGTTAGAGTTAGCCCCCTTTAGTTCTAATGTACCCCCCTAACCCCCCCAATAAAGGTTTAACCCCGTGATCACCCCCCGTCGCCAGTGTCACTAAGGCTGGGTTCACATTGCAGCGGTTTATGAGAACGAATGTGATTCGCACCGCACTGCAGTGCAAATCACATCCGATCTCTGTGCGATTCGAGTTCAGCCATTCGCCGCACCCGCCGCACCCGCCGCACCCGCCGCAAATTCGCACGGGACCCTTTTTTTGGCCCGCAGCAGAATCGGATCGCATGGGTGTTCACACCATGCGATCCGAGTTTGCAGATCGCACTGCGATATGCGAACTGATCTGGGGGTGTCAGTAACATTTCACTGACACTCCCAGCAGTTCGCATAGGGCAGTGTGAACTGCCGCCGGGAGGCATGCGATGCGGGAACCCGCCGCGGATTCGCGGCGTTTCCGCATCGCTCCAGTGTGAACCCAGCCTAATAAGCGATCATTTTTCTGATCGCCGTATTAGTGTCACAGGTGACGCTAGTTAGGCAGGTAGGTATTTAGGTTCGCCGCAGCTTTTTATAGCGCCAGGGACCCCCATATACTACCGCATAAAGCCCCCTGATTGCCCCCTAGTTAACCCTTTCACCAGTGATCACCATATAACTGTTACAGGTGACGCTGGTTGGTTAGTTATTTTTTTATAGTTTCAGGGCACCCGCCATTTATTACCTAATAAAGGTTTAACCCCCTGATCACCCGGCGGGTGTCATTTGTGACTAATAACTGTTAGGGCAGTTAGGGTTAGCCCCCTTTAGTTCTAAGGTACCCCCCTAACCCCCCCAATAAAGGTTTAACCCCGTGATCACCCCCCGTCGCCAGTGTCACTAAGGCTGGGTTCACATTGCAGCGGTTTATGAGAACGGATGTGATTCGCACCGCACTGCAGTGCAAATCACATCCGATCTCTGTGCGATTCGAGTTCAGCCATTCGCCGCACCCGCCGCACCCGCCGCAAATTCGCACGGGACCCTTTTTTTGGCCCGCAGCAGAATCGGATCGCATGGGTGTTCACACCATGCGATCCGAGTTTGCAGATCGCACTGCGATATGCGAACTGATCTGGGGGTGTCAGTAACATTTCACTGACACTCCCAGCAGTTCGCATAGGGCAGTGTGAACTGCCGCCGGGAGGCATGCGATGCGGGAACCCGCCGCGCATTCGTGGCGTTCCCGCATCGCTCCAGTGTGAACCCAGCCTAATAAGCGATCGTTTTTCTGATCGCTGTATTAGTGTCACAGGTGACGCTAGTTAGGCAGGTAGGTATTTAGGTTCGCTGCAGCTTTTTATAGCGCCAGGGACCCCCATATACTACCGCATAAAGCCCCCTGATTGCCCCCTAGTTAACCCTTTCACCAGTGATCACCATATAACTGTTACAGGTGACGCTGGTTGGTTAGTTATTTTTTTATAGTTTCAGGGCACCCGCCATTTATTACCTAGTCTCACTAGTGTACCCCTAAATTTAGGGGTGTCTACTTTCCAAAATGGGGTCATTTGGGGGGGGTTTGTGCCATCTTGGCATTTTATGGCCTTCAAAACTGTAACGCCCTTAGAAAGCCTGAAGGCGGTGCTTGGTTTTCGGGGCCCCGTACGCGGCTAGGCTCCCAAAAAGTCCCACATATGTGGTATCCCCATACTCAGGAGAAGCAGCAGAATTTATTTTGGGGTGTCATTTCACATATGCCCATGGCATGCGTGAGCAATATATCATTTAGTGACAACTTTGTGAAAAAAAAAAAAAAAAAAAAAAAAGTTTGTAATTTTCCCGCAACTTGTGGCAAAATATAAAATATTCCATGGACTCAACATGCCTCTCAGCAAATAGCTTGGGGTGTCTACTTTCTAAAATGGGGTCATTTGTGGGGGTTTTGTGCCATCTTGGCATTTTATGGCCTTCAAAACTGTAATAGGTAGTGAGGAGTGAAATCAAAAAATTACGCCCTTAGAAAGCCTGAAGGCGGTGCTTGGTTTTTAGGGGCCCCGTACGCGGCTAGGCTCCCAAAAAGTCCCACATATGTGGTATCCCCGTACTCAGGAGAAGCAGCAGAATTTATTTTGGGGTGTCATTTCACATATGCCCATGGCATGCATGAGCAATATATCATTTAGTGACAACTTTGTTAAAAAAAAAAAAAAAAAAAAAAAGTTTGTAATTTTCCCGCAACTTGTGGCAAAATATAAAATATTCCATGAACTCAACATGCCTCTCAGCAAATAGCTTGGGGTGTCTACTTTCTAAAATGGGGTCATTTGTGGGGGTTTTGTGCCATCTTGGCATTTTATGGCCTTCAAAACTGTAATAGGTAGTGAGAAGTGAACTCAAAAATTTACGCCCTTAGAAAGCCTGAAGGCGGTGCTTGGTTTTCGGGGCCCCGTACGCGGCTAGGCTCCCAAAAAGTCCCACATATGTGGTATCCCCATACTCAGGAGAAGCAGCAGAATTTATTTTGGGGTGTCATTTCACATACGCCCATAGCATGTGTGAGCAATATATCATTTAGTGACAACTTTGTGTAAAAAAAAAAAAAAATTTTTTTTTTTGTCATTATTCAATCGCTTGAGGCAAAAAAATAAAATATTCAATGGGCTCAACATGCCTCTTATCAATTTCCTTAGGGGGTCTACTTTCCAAAATGGGGTCATTTGGGGGGGTTTTGTACTGCCCTGCCATTTTAGCACCTCAAGAAATGAGATAGGCAGTCGTAAACTAAAAGCTGCGTAAATTCCAGAAAACGTACCTTAGTTTGTAGATGTGACAACTTTTGCGCAAACCAATAAATATACAATTATTGACTTTTTTTTTACCAAAGACATGTGGCTGAATACATTTTGGCCTAAATGTATGACTAAAATTGAGTTTATTGGATTTTTCTAATAACAAAAAGTAGAAAATATCATTTTTTTTCAAAATTTGCGGTCTTTTTACGTTTATATCGCAAAAAATAAAAATCGCAGAGGCAATCAAATACCATCAAAAGAAAGCTCTATTTGTGGGAAGAAAAGGACGCAAATTTTGTTTGGGTACAACATTGCATGACCGCGCAATTACCAGTTAAAGCAGCGCAGTGCCAAAGTGTAAAAAGACCTCTGGTCATTTACCAGCAAAATGGTCCGGTCTGAAAGTGGTTAATGTTGATTTCACAGTTCGGGTAGTTACCCGACTAGGGGTCCCCAGTTCCGCGAGGGACCACATGTGTAACTCTCCCTCCCTCGGCCTATCCCAGGCGTCTGAGGGTCGGGACTTCTGACCTTATGGGTCGGTTGTCTACATTGTTTTTTCTTGGGATTTCGGGGGGTGTCTCCTGCCCTGATCTCCTCTTTCTCTTCTCAGGAACCCTTTCTTTCCTTGCCCTTTCTCCTCCTCTCTCCCCCCTTGATGGTAAGCTACCCCCGTTGAATGTTTACATGACACTACTTTTTTTCTCCTCAGGTTGGGCTGAGCCAACCCAGTCGGCATGGTATCCTGGGAGACAACCTCGGGCCACCGATCCCAATGCCCTTACCGAGAACCCCGCTATGGATTGGGTAAGTGAGGTCGCTTTCAGATGCTGGGCTCCCCCTCTGCTCCATGGCTGATCCACAGGCTGCTAGGCTTAAGATAGCCTCCCATAACATTCAGGGTCTTAATTCCCCCATCAAACGGAGAAAAGCCCTTGATTACTACAAATCCCTGAAACTAGATATAATTCTACTTCAGGAAACCCACCTTCCTATCCGGTATAGTCCCAAGTTCCTACATGCCCACTTCCCTCAGTTCTTCTTAGCCAACGCGGAATCCAAGACCAGGGGGGTGGCCATTTTGATTGCCAAAACATGCAAATTCAATAAAAGTTTTGAAAAAACGGATCCGGAGGGCAGGTATTTACTTGTAAAGGGCACTGTGGGGGACCAACTTTACTCCTTGGTCTCCTACTACGCCCCGAACACGGGTCAGGCCAAATTCTTCGAATCCCTGCTGCGCACCTTAGCACCTCTTTTAGAGGGAACGGTTATTGTCGGAGGGGACTCTAACGTCGCCTTTGATCAAGGACTTGATAAATCCTCCCCCTCACATTCCCGCTTAACCAGGCCCACGAAGGCAAGCTTACGGATCGCCAAATTGCTGCACGCTCATGGGTTATCCGATGTCTGGCGGGAATTAAACCCCACAAAGAGAGACTACACTCACTTCTCAGCGCCTCACCAATCATATGCACGCATAGACCACATACTTGTCCCCTCCTCGCTCCTTCCCAGGATGCTCAAAGCCTCCATCACTGACACAGTGATCTCGGATCACTCGCTGGTAATTGTGACGGCCCTGGGGGGTTCGAGTGGGAGACACCCCAGGCATTGGAGGTTAAATGAATCCCTCCTTTCGGAGCCATCACGAGTTATGGATCTCGACAAAGCACTGCAGGAATATTTCTCTATTAATGCGACTCCTGATGTCTCCCCCGAAACCCTGTGGGCGGCGCACAAAGCATATATTAGGGGAAAACTCATGCAATTAGGTTCTCAAATAAAACGGGAAAGGCAATCAACCATCCTGAAGCTAGAAGAGGAATACTCTAAACTCAGAGCTCTTCACAAAAAGGACCCCCTCCGCACCCCCACCTCCATACTAGACAAGACTCGCTTAGAACTCAATCTCGCCCTCACCACGAAAGCTGAAAAATCGGTTAGGTGGTCTGGCCACAAATTTTACTCACAGGCGGACAAAATAGGCACACTCCTGGCTAATAGACTCTCCCCTAGAACCAAGCTGAGCACCCTCCCTCGGATCAGAAGCGCAGGACTCCCGCCCACGTCTAATCCGGTCACAGTTCTGAATGCCTTTCAGAACTTTTACACCTCTCTCTACAGTAGCCCCCCACCTCCCAAAGATAACCTCCTTCCAAAGTTTTTGGAGGGACTCCCCATCCCTGCCTTATCGGACGTTCACAAACAAGTTATGGAAGCCCCCTTCCAGGCAGAGGAGATACTGGAAGTCATAAAGGATCTTAAAAAAAGCTCCGCCCCTGGACCCGACGGTCTTTCGATCCCTTACTATAAAGCCTTTGCCAACACGCTAGCCCCTCACCTGGCCAATCTCGGTAATCATAAAGCTAATGGAGACCCCCTGGATCCCCACCTTAACACGGCATATATCACGGTCATCCCCAAACCTGGCAAGAACTTGGAAGATGTCAGCAACTACAGACCGATTTCCCTTATTAATAATGATCTCAAAATTCTCACGAAAGTTATGGCCAATAGGTTAGCCTCCTTTATCGGACGCTACGTCCACAAGGACCAAGTTGGTTTTATCCCCGGCAGACAGGGACCTGATCAAATTCGGAGGGCGATTGATATTATCTCCATTTTGCAGTCTAATTGGGAAGGGGGACCCGGACAATCTGGCTTCCTCCTTTCCTTAGATATTCAGAAGGCTTTCGACTCGGTCTCATGGCAGTACATCTTCCAGCTCTTTGACAGGTGGGGATTTGGGGCTCGTTTCCTGGGCTTATTACGGGCCTTATACTCCCAGCCGAGGGCCCAAATTCGAATGCAGGGATACCTCTCTGAGCCAATTCCCATCACCAGGGGGACCAGACAGGGGTGCCCCCTATCCCCCCTCATATTTGCAATAGCCATTGAAACACTGGCGATCGCAGTCCGCCACAATATGGACATTGGAGGTGTCCAATGCGGTAGTCAAACGCACAAATGTGGACTCTTCGCGGACGACATACTGTTGTTCCTCACTTCCCCCCTCACAACCCTGCCCAACTTATCCCGGGTACTGGACGACTTTGCCAAGGTCTCAGGCTTGAGGGTTAATTACTCCAAGTCTGTGGCATTGAATATTTCTCTCCCCACCCACCAAGTCCTCTCACTCAAACAATCCTTTCCGTTCCAATGGAGTGACACTGCCATCCAATACTTGGGTATCTCCCTTACACCTAAAATAGAGATGTTGTATGCCCACAATTACCCCAAATTATACAGACAGCTGGAAACTGATCTCTCCTCATGGTCTAAACACGAACTATCCTGGCTTGGCCGGATTAACTCCATAAAAATGACCCTTCTCCCCAAAATCCTCTACTATTTTCGAGCCCTGCCAATACCAGTTCGGAAGGACCACCTTTGCTCTCTGCAAAGCAAAATACTGAAATATATCTGGGGTAATAAGGGATACCGTCTACCGCAAAACACGCTCTTCCTGCACAGACGCAGGGGGGGGTTGGGTTTGCCTAACCTCCACAAATACTACCTTGCAGCTCGCCTAGCCCAACTCTCCTCGATCTACTCCAAATATGAGAAACCGGATTGGCAGTCCATAGAACGCTGTTCTGTATCCTCCTTTACACTAGATTTTCTATTATGGTGCCCGCCCAAAGCCAGGCCGCCCATCATGTCCCCATCCCTATCTCACTCCTGCGCCCTATGGGACGGTCTTCGCAAAGAGCCTTCCCTAGTCTCCACTTTAAGACCCCTTGCTCACATGTTCCGTAATCATGACTTCCCCCCTGGTCTGGACATTGAGGCCTTCAGATGGTGGTTGGACAAGGGACTATACCGGATAGGTCACTTTTTCAATTCCAGGGGTCCGATTTCCCTAGCTTATTGTATCGAACACTTAGAGCTACCAGACACAGAGAGGTTCCGCTTCCAACAAATATCTCACTTCTTGAACTCACTTTGGAAAAACAAACCCCTTCCTCCTTCCTTTACTGAATATGAAGCCTGGTGTGGTAGGATCGGGGAGCAGAGGGGTGGTATTTCAGTGATCTACGCGGCTCTCACTTCCCCAACGGGCAAATCCCCCTATATGACGGCATGGGAATCTGATCTCCAGACCTCTGGCAGTCTCGAAACCTGGCAGCTGGCCCTAGCCAGATCCTTTCGTGGGATCCAGAACACCTCACTAATGGAGGCTAGCATCAAATTGATAACCAGGTGGTACCTCACTCCAGTCAGGCTAGCCAAAATATATCCCACGGCTAACCCCTTATGTTTCAGGGGGTGCCAACTTCGTGGCTCCATGATCCACATCTGGTGGGAATGCCCTAGACTTCGATCGTTCTGGACTAAAATCTTCAACTTGATTTACTTAGTCACAGGCTGCCGGGTTCCGAGAACTCCAGAGGTTGCGTTACTCAATACCCCTGTTCCTTTGATGTCTGGTAACACTCAGAAACTAACTTATTTTATCCTATTAGGAGCCAAAATTGCGATTGCCTCCGCATGGAAGCAACCCAGACCCTCCTTCCTCGCAGTTAAGAGGAAGATATCGTGGATAATGTCCCAAGAAAAACTGTCAGGTATTCTGTCAGATACCACACCTAAATTCCGAAAGGTGTGGGACCCTTGGGCCCGTTACATGGGAATCTCTCTGCTGCCTGGGGTACCCCCAGGCTCTTCTCTAGTGACCAGACCTCACCCCTAAAGCGCCCCCTCTTACATTGAATGCTAAACATTCTCCCGCTATAACCTTCCACCCTTTCAGGACATAGCTTACCTCCCCTTACCCCTCTGTCCTCCTCTTCTCCTCCTCTTTTCTTTTCTCTGTCCTTCTAGACGTTCTAAGTTTTTGGTTTGCTCAACAGAGCTGTAATTGACAGGTTCACCATACAGTCCAATTTAATGTTGCGGTGCCCACTGCGGACGGTCCTCCAACTGCTTTATCCCTCTGAGAGGGGGGGGCCTGGGAGGATACTCCCCCATCCTGGCACAGCAAGTTCCCTATTAGGGGTGTCGGGATGGGGGCTCCTGGGGGCTACCCCTAATAGTTCTATTTGGTGGGCTCTCCCGGGGGGGTCACCCTCCGTTTACCTCTATTTTCATGTAGCCCCTCGATGAGGAAGGGCATGCCGACTGTACCCTTTTGATATTGTCTGTCTTTCACTAATGTCTCCTGTTTTCATTACTTACATTGTGACAGCAGGCCCTCCCTGCTGCAGTTTGTTGATGTACTGTTATACGTATGTAAGTGCCTTTACCGTAAAATAAAATATTTTGAAAGTAAAAAAAAAAAAAAAAAAAAAAGCATCATGCATTATATTACGTGGCCGTTTTTTTATCAAAAAAGTTTAAATGTTTTTATTTTTTACACACTGTATCCACTTCAGCTCCGGACCAATAAACACCTTAAGGACCAGAGGTCTTTTTGCAATTTCGCACTGCGCTGCTTTAACTGGTAATTGCGCGGTCATGCAATATTGCACCCAAACGAAATTTGCGTCCTTTTCTTCCCACAAATAGAGCTTTCTTTTGATGGTATTTGATTGCCTCTGCGATTTTTTTTTTTTGCGATATAAATGGAAAAAGAGCGAAAATTTTGAAAAAAAAAGATATTTTCTTCTTTTTGTTATAAGAAAATGGAATAAACTAAATTTTAGTCATACATTGAGGGCAAAATTTATTCAGCCACATGTCTTTAGTAAAAAAAATGTCAATAAGCGTATATTTTTTGGTTTGCGCAAAAGTTATAGCGTCTACAAACTAGAGTACATTTTCTGGAATTTACACAGCTTTTAATTTATGACTGCCGATCTCATTTCTTGAGGTGCTAAAATGGCAGGGCAGTACAAATCCCCCCCAAATTACCCCATTTTGGAAAGTAGACACCCCAAGGAAATTGCTGATGGGTATGTTGAGCCCATTGAATATTTATTTTTTTTGTCCTAAGGGATTGAATAATGACAAAAAAAAAAAATTTTTTTTACAAAAAGTTGTCACTAAATGATATATTGCTCACACATGCCATGGTTATATGTGGAATTGCACCCCAAAATATATTCCGCTACTTCTCCCGAGTATGGGGATACCACATGTGTGGGACTTTTTGGGAGTCTAGTCGCGCACGGCACCCCGAAACCAATCACCACCTTCAGGATTTCTAAGGGTGCAAATTTTTGATTTAACTCCTCACTACCTATCACAGTTTCGAAGGCCATAAAATGCCAAAATAGCACAAAACCCCCCAAAATGACCCCATTTTGGAAAGTAGACACCCCAAGCTATTTACTGAGAGGCATGTTGAGTCCATGGAATATTTTATATTTTGCCACAAGTTGCGGGAATATTACAAACTTTTTTTTTTTTGCACCAAGTTGTCACTAAATGATATATTGCTCACACATGCTATGGGCATATGTGAAATGACACCCCAAAATACATTCTGCTGCTTCTCCTGAGTACGGGGATACCACATGTGTGGGACTTTTTGGGAGTCTAGTCGCGCACGGCACCCCGAAAACCAATCACCACCTTCAGGATTTCTAAGGGTGCAAATTTTTGATTTAACTCCTCACTACCTATCACAGTTTCGAAGGCCATAAAATGCCAAAATAGCACAAAACCCCCCCAAATGACCCCATTTTGGAAAGTAGACACCCCAAGCTATTTACTGAGAGGCATGTTGAGTCCATGGAATATTTTATATTTTGCCAAAAGTTGCAGGAATATTACAAACTTTTTTTTTTTTTGCACAAAGTTGTCACTAAATGATATATTGCTCACACATGCTATGGGCAGAAGTCTAATTACACCCCAAAATAAATTCTGCTGCTTCTCCCGAGTACGGGGATACCACATGTGGGGGACTTTTTGGGAGCCTAGCCACGTACGGGACCCCAAAATCCAAGCACTGCCTTCCGGATTTGAATATAAAATGCTACCAAAAAACCTGTTAGCGATGGCAGGGATCAGGCCTGACTCTGCGATCGCTGCAGTTATGTGTTTAGTGTTTTGTAAGTGACAGTGATCGATCGATACTGCACTTGGGTGGGCTGGGCAGAGGGGCAAAACGCAGGTGCTAGCAGGTATTTGGGCTGATCCCGCTAACAATGCGTTTTTTTGGAACCCTAAACTGCTGGGGACGCTAGTATAGATCTGATCAGATCAGATATTGATCTGTTCAGATTCTATACCACTACGGGAGGTGTATGCTTTGCGTGTGGGTGTTAGCGGTACTGGCACTAACCTAGCGCTGCCTGGGGCGACGCAGACCCTGACCCTAAAACCTAATTGATATCACCCGCCGGGTGATCAGGGGGTTAAACCTTTATTGGGTAATAAATGGTGGGTGCCCTGATGCTATAAAAAACAAACTAACCAGAGTCACCCGTAACACTTATACGGTGATCAGTGGTGAAAGGGTTAACTAGGGGCAATCAGGGGGTTCAAATTTTTATTAGGTAGTATATGGGGGTCCCTGGCGCTATATAAAAACCTGACGGGGAACCTAAATAACTAACTGGCTAACCAGCGTCACCAGTGACACTTATACTGTGATCGCTGGTGAAAGGGGGTGAAAGGGTTAACTAGCAGCAATCAGGGGGTTAAAACCATTATTGGGTAGTATATCGGGGTACCTAGCGCTATAAAAACCTGGTGGTGAACCTAAAAAAATAACTAGCTACCTAGCGACACTAGCGACACTGATGCAGCGTTCAGAAAAATTATCGCTTAGTGACACTGGCAAAAGGGGGTGAAAGGGTTAACTAGCGGAAATCAGGGGGTTAAAACCATTATTGGGTAGTATATCGGGGTACCTAGCGCTATAAAAACCTGGCGGTGAACCTAAAAAAATAACTAGCTACCTAGCGACTGTAGCGACACTAATGCAGCGATCAGAAAAACGATCGCTTAGTGACACTGGCAAAAGGGGGTGAAAGGGTTAACTAGCGGCAATCAGGGGGTTAAAACCATTATTGGGTAGTATATCGGGGTACCTAGCGATATAAAAACCTGGCGGTGAACCTAAAAAAATAACTAGCTACCTAGCGACACATGCAGCGATCAGAAAAATTATCGCTTAGTGACACTGGCAAAAGGGGGTGAAAGGGTTAACTCTAGGGGCAATCAGGGGGTTAAATCTTTATTGGGGGGTGATAGGGGGCTACCCTGGACCTTAACTGTCCTGACAGTTTTTACTGTCACAACTGACACTGAATGCATTGATCAGTAAAGAAATGATCAATGCAATCAGTGACACTGTGACTGGGGGGGGAGGGGGGGCGGGGGGGATCGGGGGGCGATCGGGGGGGGGTTTGTGTGCCTGTGTGTACCTACATGTCAGTGTAGTGTTGGTGCACACTTACTATTAGTCTTCTCCTCGTAGTCCGGTCAAAAAGACCGCCCCGAGGAGAATGACATCACTTCCTCCTTCCTGTGTAAACAATACACAGTGGGAGGAAGCTTCTCATTGGCCAGGAGCGAGGGGGTGGCCGAAAACGAACGGCCATCCCCTCATCACGGAGCGCTCCTGGAGCGAACCGGACCGCCGTAACCAGCGGGAGGGGGTCCGATCGGACCCCCCACCCGCTGGAAGGCAATCACGTACATCTACGTGATTGTGCCTGCCTGTGCCATTGTGTTGACGTACATTGGCAATACGGCGGTCCTGAAGTGGGTATTGTACTGTCCCAGCACCTCTCCCAGTGAGAGGCACATTAACTCTTTTGCGCCGACGGTACGCAAATATGCGACCTCTCGGCAGGTTTAGGATTGGGTGTAGCCCGGACTTCCACTTTAACGCAGCACATGTGTTATAAAGTGTGGTAACGCACTGCAAAGAAAGTAATGCCTCGTACACGCGATCGGAGATTTCGGCCAGCAAAAGACCGATGAGAGAAAATGCGATCGTGTGTAGGCTCCGTCTGACTTTTGCTGGCCGAAAATTCGATCGAGAGCAGGTTCTCAATTTTTCGGTCGGAAAAAGTTCCTATCCGAAAATGGGTTCGTGTGTATGCAATTCCGACGCGCAAAAACTCACGCATGCTCAGATTCAACTACGAGACGGATTGGCTACTGGCTATTGAACTTCCTTTTTCTAGTCCCGTCGTACACATTGTACGTCACCGCTAGGGATGAGCCGAACACCCCCCTGTTCGGTTCGCACCAGAACCTGCAAACAGACCTAAACTTCATATGAACTGTAGAACCCTATTAAAGTCTATGGGACTCAAACGTTCACAATCTAAAGTGCTCATTTTAAAGGGTAATATGCAAGTTACTGTCCTAAAAAGTGTTTGGGGACCCGGGTCCTGCCCCAGGGGACATGGATCAATGCAAAAAAAAGTTTTAAAAACTGCCGTTTTATCAGGAGCAGTGATTTTAATAATGATTAAAGTGAAACAATAAAAGTGTAATATTCCTTTAAATTTCGTAGCTGGGGGGTGTCTATAGTATGCCTGTGAAGGGGCGCATGTTTCTGGTGATTAGAACTGTCCCTGCACAAAGTGTCATTTGTGCAGGAAAAAAGTCTTTTAAAATCACTTGCTATATTGTCGGCTCCCCGTAATACAGAGAACACTCAATGAGTGTTCTCTGTATTAGCCGACAATTCATTCATTCATTGATAAAAAATAAATAAAAAAAAAGCGTGGGGGTTCCCCTAAATTCAATTACCAGGCCCTTCAGGTCTGATATGGATATTAAGGGGAACCCTGCATCAAATTTTAAAAAAAATTTACGTGGGGGTCCCCCTAAAAATCCATATCAGACCCTTTATCCGAGCACGCAACCTGGCAGGCCGCAGGAAAAGAGAGGGGGACGAGAGAGCGGCCCCCCATCCCTCCTGAACCGTACCAGGCCACATACCCTCAACATTGGGAGGATGCTTTGGGGGTCTGTGACCCCTCAAAGCACCTTGTCCCCATGTTGATGAGGACAAGGGCCTCATCCTCACAACCCTGGCCGGTGGTTGTGAGGGTCTGCGGGCGGGGGGCTTATCAGAATGTGGAAGCCCCCTTTAACAAGGGGACCCCCAGATCCCGCCCCCCCTGTTTGAAATGGTAAGGGGGTACAAAAGTACCCCTACCATTTCACAAAGAAAGTGTAAAAATGGTTAAATAAGACAAACACACTTTTGAAAAATTCCTTTATTAAAAAAAAAAAAAAAAAATAAAAAGATTCCAGCGGTGCTAATCCACTCTTGCTATTCAGCGACGAATCCCTGGGGTCCAGCGATGGATGATCATATGCAGCGACGGGGGATCTCTCAGTCCAGCGCTGTCCATACATCCGTCTTCTGTCTCCACTGCGGAGACACTGCCGAGATCCCAGCGCTGACGTTTCTTATATTAGGAGGGCGGGGCCACCCGTCACCTGACCCCGCCCCCTCTGACGCTGGTGAAGGGAGCCAGGGGTTCCACCGTGACGTATGGGTGACCCCGACCCCTCTGATGTAACGGAAACCTGCGTTACATCAGAGGGGGCGGGGTCACCCATACGTCACTGGGGAACCCCTGGCTTCCCTCTCCAGTGTCAGAGAGGCGGGGTCAGGGGATGGGTGGCCCCGCCCTCCTAATATAAGAAACGTTAGCGCTGGGATCTTCACAGTGTCTCCGGAGTGGAGACAGAAGGCGGATGTATGGACAGCGCTGGACTGAGAGATCCCCCGTCTTTTCCTGCGGCCTGCCAGGTTGCATGCTTGGATAAAGGGTCTGGCTTCCCTCTAACCCCTGGCTTCCCGTTAACCCCTGGCTTCCCTCTCCAGTGTCAGAGAGGCGGGGTCAGGGGATGGGTGGCCCCGCCCTCCTAATATAAGAAACGTTAGCGCTGGGATCTTCACAGTGTCTCCGGAGTGGAGACAGAAGACGGATGTATGGACAGCGCTGGACTGAGAGATCCCCCGTCTTTTCCTGCGGCCTGCCAGGTTGCATGCTTGGATAAAGGGTCTGGTATGGATTTTTAGGGGGACCCCCACGTCAATTTTCTTTTTTAATTTGATGCGGGGTTCCCCTTACTATCCATATCAGACCTGAAGGGCCTGGTAATTGAATTTAGGGGAACCCCCACCCTTTTTTTTTTTTTTATCAATGAATGAATGAATTGTCGGCTAATACAGAGAACACTCATTGAGTGTTCTTTGTATTACGGGGAGCCGACAAAATAGCCGCAAGTGATTTTAAAAGACTTTTTTTCCTGCACAAATGACACTTTGTGCAGGGACAGTTCTAAGCACCAGAAACATGCGCCCCTTCACAGGCATACTATAGATACCCTCCAGCTACGAAATTTAAAGGAATATTACACTTTTATTGTTTCACTTTAATCATTATTAAAATCATTGCTCCCGAAAAAACAGCCGTTTTTAAAACTTTTTTTTGCATTGATCCATGTCCCCTGGGGCAGGACCCGGGTCCCCAAACACTTTTTAGGATAGTAATGTTAGGTGTGACCTCAACAAGTCACCTATTTGTCAGGTTATGTTACCGTTTCCCAATTGTTAGTTAGAGTTCTTATCCAAGCAAAGAGACACGGAGATATTATTCAGTATTTCTGCTCAGAAGTCCGTCGTTAACTCTGACTGTCTCTGACTGACTGTGGCTCTGAGCTCTTTATTACTTCTCTTTTATAGACAGAAAAGGGCAAACATCAGCAAATGTAAAAAAAACAACATTTTCAAAGTAAAGACAATTCTCCGGGTGTTATCAGCTGATAAGACAATCTTCTGGGCGTAGACTGCTTTTTAGGGCTGATGCGGCCTCTTCTTGATGAGTACGTGACAATAGATGACGAATCCTTATTTTACAAAGAAGGATAGAAAAATACATGTATTTAGTAAGACATAAGGTCAACAATTTTGTTTTGACACCCCTTAATCCTTACATTTCCCCCTTTGACATCACCCCTCCCTCTTGCCCTGGGTCCACCTGAACAAGTTCTAGTCAGCCTATATCCAGAGTACTCTCCCTGACCGCGAGTTGTCAGAGGGGTATACACCCATCCCCCTGGACAGTACCAACATCTAAAATTCAGGAAGAGTGGCTTTTCTGACAGATGGGTGATGTCAAGGATCTAAATCTACCTATCTTCACAAAAGTTCCATCTTTTCCGCATCATTTACCTTGGCTTTCTTGCAAAAGCACATAAACAACTTAAAGCATGCATAAAAGAAAAATACGAATAAGAGCACCACTATAATCGTCATTGCTGCCTTCTTAACCCAAGAGAATAACCCTGAGAAACTAAAAGTTCCACCAAACGGATCCCAGTCGCGACCAATATTTCGGGCCTTCTCTTGTAAATTCTTTACTTCCGTACGGTGTTGTGCAATGATGTCATAATAATCAGGTACCTCAATGCTGGTGTTATGTATCCAAGTACAGCACTCATAGTCCTCAGTAGTTTCACAGAGTCCTGTCAGTGCTGCACTCATACTTTCAATTGCTAATTCATGTAATTCTAATTGTTGTCTGATGGCTCTGGTCTCCAGATTTAACTTAGTAATGTCATCAGAGTTTTTCTCCAAAACATCATTAATAATTCCTGTATAGTTATTTAGTCGTTTCATTAAGTCTATACCCCATCCTGTCCAGGACGGGAACCAAGCCCATGCCATGTCCTTCTTCAGGAATATTTCTCTTTTACTACGATACCTGAGGGGATATCTAGGATGCATGCTAGCTTCTAATAGGTGATCACCTCGTTCATCACCTACTACTCCCATTACTGGTACTAAACTTGCGAGGTAGCACCATCCCTGAGCTTTTCTAGGTATCCAAGTATAACATTTATCCTCACAACAGATATATATATTGTTTCCTAGAGCTACTGATCTTGAACTGATATCATTTCTATAACGAGAGGTGTATCCATAGAGGGATAAGTTGGATACTAACCACCTAACATTATTATCCACAATGTTAGTGAGGAAGTCAGATAATGTCTGGTGTGTGCTGGAATTACTGGGATAGAAGCTTCCATTTAATACGACAATGGACAAATTAAACTTGCTGTCTTGGCATTCTCCATTTCCTCCCGTTGTGTTCCCTAAGCTGAAACACCAATCAGGGAAAAAGGCGAGACCATTTGACTTAAACATTACTGTCTCATTGGTATTTGTTCTAATTATGTTAATGCTACTGTTAGCAAGATCAGTATAGTTTATAGGAACTGCCATCAGTGGTATACTTGCTGTGCTGGGGTGTAATTTGCTACAAATCCAACATTTCTCATATCCTGACTTCTGGGCATAAGCATATTTAAACTTCAGTAATAACATTTTTTTAGAAAATCCTTCATCCTTGTGTATTTTATTCTGTGAGGTAACCAAACTATTAGCCAGAATTACTGAAACAATAAAAAGATACATGTTGTCATTTGCCAACTGGCTCCTTTTTACAATGAGAAGCGTGGATCCAGGTAGGTTTCCCTTCCAATTTCACTGAGGTTGCTGTAATCAATAGCACCTGGAAAGGACCTTCAAACCTTGGTTCCAGTGTCTTTCTGGTATGTTTCTTTACATACACATAGTCTCCTGGTTGTAGATCGTGTGTACCTGTGACAGAATTAGGGTCTGGAAGAGAAGAATACACACTCTTGTGGATTTTAGTCAGACGCTGTTGCAACTGTATTACATACGTAGTTAAACTATCACATTGTAATTGCATACTTTGAGGAAAATATAAACCTAATCTAGGTGCACTTCCAAACAGTATTTCATATGGGGATAACCCTGTTTTTCCTGTTGGGGTGTACCTAATAGAGAACAAAGCTAAAGCTAGGCACTCAGGCCATGGTTTATTTAACTCTTGCATAGCTTTTTGTATTTTCAGCTTGATTGTACCATTTACTCTTTCTACTGATCCTGAACTCTGTGGGTGGTAAGGAGTATGAAAACTTTGTTGAACCCCTAACATTGCCATCACATTTTGCATTATTTCTCCCGTGAAATGTGTCCCCCTATCTGATTCTATTGTTTCTGGGAGACCAAACCTAGGTATCAGCTCAGTAATCAGTTTCTTGGCGGTGGCTTTTGCCGTAGCTGATTTCACAGGATAACTTTCGGGCCAGCCTGAAAATAGGCAGATGCACACGAGAACAAATTCAAAGGGGCCGCTCTTAGGCATTTGTATGTAGTCAATCTGCAGTCTCTGAAAGGGATATTGGGCCCGGACCTGATGTTTACGTGGGGTTTTCACTCTCTGTCCTGGGTTATTAATCAGACAGATTTGGCATGCAGCACAGTAGTTCCTTGCAGTACTACTGAATCCAGGGGCTAGCCATCCTTGGCTTACAATCCTATACATAGAATTGGAGCTGACATGAGTGGGTAAGTGAACAGCCGCTGCCATTGCGGGGTATAGAGAAGCGGGTAGACATATTTTGTCTCCTTCTCTCCATACATTGTCAAGGCCTGGTGCAGCTCCCTCCTTAACCCAACGGTCCTTCTCAATAGCCCCTGCTTGTTCCTGTAGTTCCATTAGCTGCTGCCATGTGGTTTCGGGCATACTCACCTGTACCGTGGCTAAGGTCTCAGGGCTTACTTCCCCTAGAGCTGCCTTCTTTGCAGTTAAATCTGCAAATGCGTTTCCTTTTGCCTCAGTTGTTTTTGCGCTCGTGTGTGCCGCTATCTTCATGATGGCTACTCTTTTAACCTTTTGAAGATTGTTCAGGACTCTTTTGATTCCTTCACCATGTTTGACAGGTGTGCCTGCTGCTGTAAGGTAACCTCTAGCTTTCCATATGTGGCCATAATCATGTGCAACACCGTAGGCGTATGCGGAATCAGTGTAAATGTTCCCTTCTTGTCCCTCCAAGTGTTCTAGGGCTTTCTCTAGAGCGGTTAGTTCCGCTTCTTGTGCCGACATGTGTACTGGTAGTGACTTTGCCTCAATTACCTGTGTGTCCGTTACCACAGCATAACCTGTGTCATATTTACCTTTGTCATCGGCAAATCTACTACCATCTATGTACAGTGTGTGTTCTGCACTTGCAATGGGTATGTCTGTGACATGTGGGAACCCCGTGGTTTCTTGTTCCATAAGTTGAAAACAATCGTGTTCATCAGATGTTATGTCATGAAACGAAAGTGTGTCAGAATCCTGAGTATCTTGTGCTGTATCTACACCATTATCATCATTACTCCCCCCTGTCAAATCTGTCTGTAATGGTAAAAGCTGTGCTAAGTTAAAAGAAGTGCATCGCTGAAAGGTAACATTGGGGGGTAGGAGCAAAGTGCATTGTAGACGCAGCTGCCTTGCCATTGATATGTGTTTTGGTTGGACCTGTGACAAGATGGCGTGTATGTCATGTGTGGTATGTACCACTACAGGATTGTCTAAGACAATTTCTGAGGATTTGTCAATGATAATTGACACTGCTGCGACTGCTCGTACACAGGACGGTGATCCTCTAGAGACAGGATCGAGAGCCGCCGAGAAGTATGCTACCGGCCTTTGTTTGATGTGTTGTTGTGTCAACACCCCTGTTGCGTGTCCCGTGATTTCAGCAATGTACAAATGAAATGTTTTGGTATAGTCAGGGATCCCGATCGCAGGTGCCGAAATTAGTAACCTTTTTAAGGTGCTAAAAGATTCATGACCTGCTTCTGTGAGTACATAGGGTACTATTTTCAAGCAATCATATAATGGCTGCATCAGAGAACTGGCATGTGGTATCCATTGTCTACAATATGACACCATTCCCAGAAACATACGAAGTTGCTTAAAGTTGCGTGGAATATTCATTTGTCTTATGGCCTGGACTCGGTCTTCAGTGAGATGTCGAGTACCCTGGGATATACAGTGGCCCAAAAAGACAACCTTTTTCTGACATACCTGTAACTTAGTTCTATTCACCTTGCACCCTTTTTCAGCCAGGAATTGTAACAATGATAGAGTGGCTTTTAAACAAGTATCGTTATCCGGACAACATAACAATAGGTCATCTACATATTGCAACAATACACAAGTGTCAGGCGGTAGCCATTCTCCTAACACTGTCTGCAGGGCTTGTGAGTATAGAGTTGGCGAATGCGCCATTCCTTGAGGTAGGCGTGTCCAGGTTAGCTGACGGTTTCGAAGGCGGAACGCGAACCATGGTTGACATTCCTCCGCCAGGGGTACAGAAAAGAAAGCATTTGCCAAGTCTACAACTGTAAATGAGGAGCTATCTGATGGTATTTCTGACAGTAAGGTATGCGGGTTCGGTACTAATGGCGTTATTGGGGCCAATATTTTGTTTATTGCCCTTAAGTCCTGTACCATCCTATACCTTATTGGGCCATCCCCCAATGTCTTTTTCTTAACTGGATACAATGGGGTATTGGCTGGTGATTGTATTTCTTTTAATGCTCCACTTTTAAGTAGAGCCTCCACTTGTAGTTCTATAGCTGCTTCCTGGGGCGCACTTAGTGGGTACTGTTTCTGCTGAGGGAGAACTGCTCCTGGAATCAGCTGTAGAGTAACCGGGGGTATGGGCAGAAGCCCAACGTCTGCTGGATGTGTTTCCCATAACCCTTCCGGAAGGCTAGACAGAATTTGGTCTATTTCCGGTGAGGGCGTATTGGACGGTTCTGGTTCTTCTTCCAAGCATTGTATTTTACTACAGATTTCTATACCCTCTGGGTCATCTCCTATTGCTAGGGTGACCATGCCATCTGGGTGATAAGTAATGTTCGCTCCTATTTTCTGAAGAATGTCTGCTCCTAATAAATTAGTGGGAGCTCCTCTGGAAATCAAAAAGCGTGACAAAAACATGTGATTTCCTATCTTTACTTTTAAAGGTTTAGTCAGTGGGGCATCAGTCAGGAGTCCGTCATAACCACTTATGGGTATGGTGTCACGGGACATCATGTGTGGAGGGACTACTGAATCAGACAACAGACTGCGTGACGCTCCTGTGTCAACCAAACAAGGAATATGTTTACCTTCCACCTTCATCAACATGTGGAGCATTTTGTTCTCTGATTCAGCTAGGACTGGGGCAAGTCATGCGGTCGGATCGTCCCTATCATTGGTACGCCTCTGTCTGTAGTCCCTCGTGTCTCTGTCCGTGTTTCCTTCCTGTTCGTCTTTTATCCTTTTCCTACAGTCTCTTTTTATATGTCCCACCTTGTTGCAGTAATAACAGGTAAGAGGTTTACGGGAGGAATTCCCTCCTTCATTGACCCGGGCAACAGTGTTAACTCCCGGTGTCCTTCTGGGTTTAGTTTCTGCTAAATCAGCCTCTATGCCTTGTGCTTTCTGCAACAATGTTCCTCTGTCCCGTATGGCTCTCCATTCGGGAGTACATGCCTTCAGTTTGTCACCTATTTGGGGTACTAGTCCTTCCATAAACTGTCGATTGAAAGCCCTAATGGTGACGGGTAAGGCTAAATCTAGACCTTCGTCAGCCATCATGCTTTCCATGTTGAGGTAAAATTCTGTAACAGTCTGACCTGGGGCCTGTTTTATGGGCGCTGTCGAACCCCTTTCCTGCTGTTTCCCTTGGCAAAATTCTCGTAACTGAGCAATAAACAGGGGTCTAGAGTCTATATGACGGGGGTGTACTCCTGGTGGGTCCGTGGTAGGATCCCCTTGTGGTCTATGTGGAGCAATTTCATTCATAAATTGATTAAACATCGTTAGTGTCATTTTATGTCTACACAAATCTTCCCCATCTTGCCAAGTTGCTTCATGTGTGTCTAGTAATTGTGTCACGAATCTACAGAATGCGGCAGGTTTTGCTACGGGATCAGGAGCATTCTGTATTAATGCCATAAGAGTGTCAGCCGACCAAGGTGTCCATGTCCTCAGAACGACTTGTCGGGTCACTGTAGGTGGCTGTCCTGCTTGACCCGCATTTGGATTATTTACTTGTATTACCCTAGTCCGACTATGGACTGGAGCTACGGGCTCTGGTCTTTGAGCGCCGCAATGTACACATTCCTGTGCCCAGTCTGTATTCTGGGTACCGCATACTCGGCATACCCATCCTCTTCCTCTTAAGGAAGGATAAAGTTTTGGTCTTTCGCTACCTGGTGTGGTAGTGTTATAAGGAGGTGGAGTATCTCCCGTATTTACCCTATCGCCGGGAGCAGAAGGAAGACTTTTGTGTCGGACCTTCATATCCCATCCACCCTTTTCCTGACAATACTCCCATCCCTCCTCTTTAGCCCTGTTGGAAACCTTAATTAAACATTGTATTTGTGATACCCATCTGTTCTGCAGTATCTCTCCCTGTCTGTCTTTCTTTATTTCTTCCCAACCTTCTACACTTAATCCATTTTCTCCATCCATCCCCAATTTCTTGAGAATCCTATTTGTGCCCTGTGCCTTATCCTTCCCATACAACATTGTAATTATGTCTTTAACAGCATAACATTTCTGAGATTCCTCCTGGGGTTTACCATGTGTCTGGCCCATTTTGACAGTCCTGCCTAGGTGGCGTTTGGATCACTTACTAAGTGTCTCGTTGCCTTCTCCTCCTAGGGTGCCAAAATACTAAAAACCTCTCCTAGATGAGATTTCTGAAATCGAATTACCTTATATGCTAGCCAACTGACAAATATTATAACCAGACTGACGGCTACAACATATACAAGCATTCCCTTTTGGTGGCCAAACACATATGACTAGGTCTCCGGGACTTTGTGGAGACCTTATTTCCGTCCCATTACCATGGAATCTCTCAGCATTCGTTTCTTATTCCTGCTTTATCGAGGCAGTCAGGACTTATACTTTCAACCCGTTTTTAGGCTCATGAATCAAAAAGCGTATATCAAACTTAAGTGTCGGACCCCCAAAGTACTCTTACGAGTTAAGGGCGCATTCCGTTACCCATTGGGATGATATATGTTTCAATTCACACCATACAAACAGAGCTTATCTCAGTCACAACAGACAGATGACAAGTAGACAGACAAGAAACAACGGTAACATAAGCCAAAATATTAAGTTCAAGACCCGCTTACTACAGAGGTTGGTTTTTACCTGAAGAACAATTCAGACAGATCAGGTGGGCACAGATCTAAGAAGCACAGAGTTTATAAGAAAATAAAGCTTTTCTTACCTGCGCAGGATTTGTCTGTGGTTCTTGATGTGCCCGACCATTTCGTTCCGTCCTTATGTTCGTTCGCCTCTTGTAGTTTCTTCAGCGAGTCCCTATTCGCGGCGCCAGAAATGTTAGGTGTGACCTCAACAAGTCACCTATTTGTCAGGTTATGTTACCGTTTCCCAATTGTTAGTTAGAGTTCTTATCCAAGCAAAGAGACACGGAGATATTATTCAGTATTTCTGCTCAGAAGTCCGTCGTTAACTCTGACTGTCTCTGACTGACTGTGGCTCTGAGCTCTTTATTACTTCTCTTTTATAGACAGAAAAGGGCAAACATCAGCAAATGTAAAAAAAAAAACATTTTCAAAGTAAAGACAATTCTCCGGGTGTTATCAGCTGATAAGACAATCTTCTGGGCATAGACTGCTTTTTAGGGCTGATGCGGCCTCTTCTTGATGAGTACGTGACAATAGTGATGGACGAACTTCCGACGGGACGTTTCGCGAACGCGAAACGCGAACGGGCACAAACGTTCGCGAAAACGACCGTTCGCCGCGGGCTCCATTGACTTCAATGGGAGGCGAATTTCGCAAACCTTTAGGTCGAATTTGCGGCCACGGGGTAATTATTAGGGGGTAGCACGTAGTCCCACCACCTGGACAATAGCATAATACATGTATGAGGTGAATTTGGGATCGATAACTACAAGCATTTTTTTTTTATTTGGGAAATTGTTCTGACAATTCAGGACTATGGAGCTAATGAAGGCAATGGAGGAGAGGGAAGGTCAGGGACCAGGGTAGGCAAACAAGAGGGTGCAGGAGATACAGAGCACTGACAGCAGCACCGTAATACAGAGCACTGACATCAGCACCGTGACATACAGCGCTGACAGCAGCTCCGTGACATACAGCGCTGACAGCAGCTCCGTGACATACAGCGCTGACAGCAGCTCCGTGACATACAGCGCTGACAGCAGCTCCGTGACATACAGCGCTGACAGCAGCTCCGTGACATACAGCGCTGACAGCAGCACCGTGACATACAGCGCTGACAGCAGCTCCGTGACATACAGCGCTGACAGCAGCTCCGTGACATACAGCGCTGACAGCAGCTCCGTGACATACAGCACTGACAGCAGCTCCGTGACATACAGCGCTGACAGCAGCTCCGTGACATACAGCGCTGACAGCAGCACCGTGACATACAGCGCTGACAGCAGCTCCGTGACATACAGCGCTGACAGCAGCTCCGTGACATACAGCGCTGACAGCAGCTCCGTGACATACAGCACTGACAGCAGCTCCGTGACATACAGCGCTGACAGCAGCTCCGTGACATACAGCGCTGACAGCAGCACCGTGACATACAGCGCTGACAGCAGCTCCGTGACATACAGCGCTGACAGCAGCTCCGTGACATACAGCGCTGACAGCAGCTCCGTGACATACAGCGCTGACAGCAGCACCGTAAGCAGCCCCAGGAGGAAGTCAGCACAGCACAGGGATGGTGTGATCCCCTCATAATAAGAACCCCCAGGAGGAAGTCAGCACAGCACAGGGATGGTGGGAGCCCCTCATAATAAGAACCCCCAGGAGGAAGTCAGCACAGCACAGGGATGGTGGGAGCCCCTCATAATAAGAACACCCAGGAGGAAGTCAGCACAGCACAGGGATGGTGGGAACCCCTCATAATAAGCAGCCCCAGTAGAAATATGACACCGCTCAACCTCTTCAAAGAGGAGGGTAGGGGCATATAGTACGGTGTGCTTTTTTGGGTCAGGGAAGTGAGCCAAATGAATTAAGAAGGTCTGTGTGCTTGATTCCAAAAATTGTTTATAGACATATACATGGTCTACTGATCACATGTGTTGAATTCCTCCGAGATCCATGCCTCATTCATTTTTAGAAATGTGAGGTAGTTAACACTGTCGTGAGCTAGGCGAGTACGCTTATCGGTCACAATCCCCCCTGCTGCGCTGAACGTCCTTTCGGACAGGACACTGGATGAGGGGCAAGCCAACAGTTCGATTGCAAATTGGGCAAGCTCTGGCCAGAGGTCAAGCCTGCCCACCCAGTAGTCTAGGGGTTCATCACTCCTCAGAGCGTCCACATCGGCCGTTAACCCAATGTAGTCGGACACCTGACGGTCTAGGCGTTCCCTGATGCTGGATCCGGATGACACCTGTCGATGGGTCGGCTGAAAGAATGACCTCATATCCGAAGTCACCAACACATCTTCAAACCGGCCTCTTCTTGCAGGCGCTGTTGGATTGGTACCCGCAAATCCTTCTCTGGGAGTGGGAATTGCTCCTCTGCCAGCGCACGCAAAAGCAGAATGCAGCATTTCTCGAAGCAAGGCCTGGAAGTGCTGCATTCTGACAGCCCTCTGCGACGGCGGTAACATTTCCGCCATTTTGTGTTTGTACCGGGGATCTAAGTACGTTGCCACCCAGTACTGGTCCTTGACCCTCATGCTTTTTATACGGGGGTCCCTATTAAAACACTGGAGCATGAAGGCCCCCATTTGCACTCAAGCGGAAGGTATGTGGTGGTGGTGGTGTTGTTGGTGGTAGTGTCTTTGGGGGTGCACATAGCAGAGAGTGAAGAAGAGGGTGCAGATCGAGAGGATGAGGAGGGTGCAGAAGAATAAGGCTGAGTGAGCCACTCAACCAAGTCTGGTGCGTCCTTTAAAGTAATTGAACGCACCTTCTGCAACTTCCCACTTTGGCTCAAGGCTGTTGCTCCTGCCCTACCCCTACCACCCCTGCGGAAGGGCCTGCCTCTTCCTCTGCCTGTCATTTTTTAAATCACCCTGTGACAAAACTCTTAGTCCCTATACCGCTGAAGGACTGCTGCAGTATAGGGCAGCGGTCAGCAGTAGTGCACGTCAACCCTATGTATTGTGGACCGATAGCGGTCCTTACAGAACAGCAGACTGTACTGCACTCAGGCCTATGTACCGTAGCACCCTATACCAAGTTACCAGTCCTTATAAGAACTTTTGTGGACCAAGCAGGTTGTGTGTTAGTGATTAGCAGACTGTACGTCAGTCCCTATACCAATGAAGGACTGCTGCAGTATAGGGCAGCGGTCAGCAGTAGTGCACGGCAACCCTATGTATTGTGGACCGATAGCGGTCCTTACAGAACAGCAGACTGTAACGCACTCAGGCCTATGTACCGTAGCACCCTATACCAAGTTACCAGTCCTTATAAGAACTTTTGTGGACCAAGCAGGTTGTGTGTTAGTGATTAGCAGACTGTACGTCAGTCCCTATACCGCTGAAGGACTGCTGCAGTATAGGGCAGCGGTCAGCAGTAGTGCACGGCAACCCTATGTATTGTGGACCGATAGCGGTCCTTACAGAACAGCAGACTGTAACGCACTCAGGCCTATGTACCGTAGCACCCTATACCAAGTTACCAGTCCTTATAAGAACTTTTGTGGACCAAGCAGGTTGTGTGTTAGTGATTAGCAGACTGTACGTCAGTCCCTATACCAATGAAGGACTGCTGCAGTATAGGGCAGCGGTCAGCAGTAGTGCACGGCAACCCTATGTATTGTGGACCGATAGCGGTCCTTACAGAACAGCAGACTGTACTGCACTCAGGCCTATGTACCGTAGCACCCTATACCAAGTTACCAGTCCTTATAAGAACTTTTGTGGACCAAGCAGGTTGTGTGTTAGTGTTTAGCAGACTGTGCGTCAGTCCCTATACCGCTGAAGGACTGCTGCAGTATAGGGCAGCGGTCAGCAGTAGTGCACGGCAACCCTATGTATTGTGGACCGATAGCGGTCCTTACAGAACAGCAGACTGTAACGCACTCAGGCCTATGTACCGTAGCACCCTATACCAAGTTACCAGTCCTTATAAGAACTTTTGTGGACCAAGCAGGTTGTGTGTTAGTGATTAGCAGACTGTACGTCAGTCCCTATACCAATGAAGGACTGCTGCAGTATAGGGCAGCGGTCAGCAGTAGTGCACGGCAACCCTATGTATTGTGGACCGATAGCGGTCCTTACAGAACAGCAGACTGTAACGCACTCAGGCCTATGTACCGTAGCACCCTATACCAAGTTACCAGTCCTTATAAGAACTTTTGTGGACCAAGCAGGTTGTGTGTTAGTGATTAGCAGACTGTACGTCAGTCCCTATACCAATGAAGGACTGCTGCAGTATAGGGCAGCGGTCAGCAGTAGTGCACGGCAACCCTATGTATTGTGGACCGATAGCGGTCCTTACAGAACAGCAGACTGTAACGCACTCAGGCCTATGTACCGTAGCACCCTATACCAAGTTACCAGTCCTTATAAGAACTTTTGTGGACCAAGCAGGTTGTGTGTTAGTGATTAGCAGACTGTACGTCAGTCCCTATACCAATGAAGGACTGCTGCAGTATAGGGCAGCGGTCAGCAGTAGTGCACGGCAACCCTATGTATTGTGGACCGATAGCGGTCCTTACAGAACAGCAGACTGTACTGCACTCAGGCCTATGTACCGTAGCACCCTATACCAAGTTACCAGTCCTTATAAGAACTTTTGTGGACCAAGCAGGTTGTGTGTTAGTGATTAGCAGACTGTACGTCAGTCCCTATACCAATGAAGGACTGCTGCAGTATAGGGCAGCGGTCAGCAGTAGTGCACGGCAACCCTATGTATTGTGGACCGATAGCGGTCCTTACAGAACAGCAGACTGTAACGCACTCAGGCCTATGTACCGTAGCACCCTATACCAAGTTACCAGTCCTTATAAGAACTTTTGTGGACCAAGCAGGTTGTGTGTTAGTGATTAGCAGACTGTACGTCAGTCCCTATACCAATGAAGGACTGCTGCAGTATAGGGCAGCGGTCAGCAGTAGTGCACGGCAACCCTATGTATTGTGGACCGATAGCGGTCCTTACAGAACAGCAGACTGTAACGCACTCAGGCCTATGTACCGTAGCACCCTATACCAAGTTACCAGTCCTTATAAGAACTTTTGTGGACCAAGCAGGTTGTGTGTTAGTGATTAGCAGACTGTACGTCAGTCCCTATACCAATGAAGGACTGCTGCAGTATAGGGCAGCGGTCAGCAGTAGTGCACGGCAACCCTATGTATTGTGGACCGATAGCGGTCCTTACAGAACAGCAGACTGTAACGCACTCAGGCCTATGTACCGTAGCACCCTATACCAAGTTACCAGTCCTTATAAGAACTTTTGTGGACCAAGCAGGTTGTGTATTAGTGTTTAGCAGACTGTGCGTCAGTCCCTATACCGCTGAAGGACTGCTGCAGTATAGGGCAGCGGTCAGCAGTAGTGCACGGCAACCCTATGTATTGTGGACCGATAGCAGTCCTTACAGAACAGCAGACTGTACTGCACTCAGGCCTATGTACCGTAGCACCCTATACCAAGTTACCAGTCCTTATAAGAACTTTTGTGGACCAAGCAGGTTGTGTGTTAGTGTTTAGCAGACTGTGCGTCAGTCCCTATACCGCTGAAGGACTGCTGCAGTATAGGGCAGCGGTCAGCAGTAGTGCACGTCAACCCTATGTATTGTGGACCGATAGCGGTCCTTACAGAACAGCAGACTGTAACGCACTCAGGCCTATGTACCGTAGCACCCTATACCAAGTTACCAGTCCTTATAAGAACTTTTGTGGACCAAGCAGGTTGTGTATTAGTGTTTAGCAGACTGTGCGTCAGTCCCTATACCGCTGAAGGACTGCTGCAGTATAGGGCAGCGGTCAGCAGTAGTGCACGGCAACCCTATCTATTGTGGACCGATAGCGGTCCTTACAGAACAGCAGACTGTACCGCACCCAAGCCTATGTACCGTAGCACCCTAGACAGACCAAGTTACCAGTCCTTATAAGAACTTTTGTGGAACAAGTGAGTTGTGAATGATTAGCAGACTGCAGCAGAAGGGCAGCAGTCAAGTATAATATTCTTTCTATATTTGGAAGAAAGAATATTATACGTGTACAAGCCTATTACCGTACCACTGATACCAGTCCTGAAAAGAACCTTTGTGGAACTAATAGTAACAGCAAGTCTTTAAAATTATCCTCACTGCCTGACACACTGCTTCCTGCCTGTCCCTATACAAATTGGCAAAAAAGAGTAGGCTGGAACGATTAGCTGGAACAGCTCTTTTGTGGACCTGATAGTAACAGCTAATGATGATGATGATGATGATGATGAAGAAAGACTAATCTGGCTGAGCTGTCCCTAAAATAGCAGCATACAGCGCTCTGTCCCTTTATCTAAACTGACAAAAGAAACTCAGGCTGCTGACCTAACACCTATACCAGTCCTGAAAAGAACTTTTGTGTACCAAATAGCTAGCGTTTTCTCTGTCCCTACTCCACACAGGATCCTTTCCCTACAGTGACAGAAGAAAGAATGTAAAATGGCCACCGGATCGGGTGTATTTATAGGTTAGGGGGAATGTCCAAGTGTCCATGAGCTGTCATGTCTCAATTGGTTGTCCTGTAACACATGATAAACGTGTCACGAAAGGTTAAAGTTCTTGTATACATTAAACACGTAAGTCCGCCGGGGCGAACGACGGAAAAAGGCGTTCGAACCCGCGGACGGCGAAAGTCGGAAATTCGCCGCGAAACGACCGCCGGGCGAACCGTTCGGCCATCACTACGTGACAATAGATGACGAATCCTTATTTTACAAAGAAGGATAGAAAAATACATGTATTTAGTAAGACATAAGGTCAACAATTTTGTTTTGACACCCCTTAATCCTTACAGTAACTTGCATATTACCCTTTAAAATTAGCACTTTAGATTTCTCCCATAGACTTGTATAGGGTGTTCCGGCTTTTCGAATTTGCTGCGAACAGCCCAAATTGTTCACTGTTCGCTGAACAGGCGAACAGGCAATGTTCGAGTCGAACATGAGTTTGACTCGAACTCGAAGCTCATCCCTAGTCACCGCATTCTAGACGGTCGGAATTTGGAGTGACTGTGTGTAGACAAGACAGCTTGAGCGAAATCCCATCAGAAATTCCGTCGGGAAAAACCATCAGAGCTTTTTTACGGCCAAAATTCTGATCGTGTGTACGCGGCATAAGAGGACTTTAAATATGCTGTTTGTTAGCGACCTTCATCCATTGGATGGCAACGGACCTGTTCAGGCAAGGAGCTGCGAGCCAGCAAGTACATGTAGGTTAAGAATACATACAGCTAGGTAGATCTGCACTGGGCAAACACGCCATCCGTCCTCCGCTGACGGCTCTGATGATCTACTCGCTGGAGTTCAGGGGAGGCTAACGAGCTCAGCCATTTCACTGCAAGCTAATGAACTATGCAACCGTTTGTTATTGCTATTAATTTAGGGAAAGGCGCTTATCTCAGCAATCGCCGGCCTCGTTATTATTTAGGAGACACTTGTCAGAAGCTGTGGGACATAATTATGGCAGAAGGTCTTCCATCGGTTGGGTGTCTCTGTGCAATTTTTACTCGATATAATCTCCTATAAAAAAATAAATAATTATATATATATATATATATATATATATATATATATATATATATATATATATATATACATACACTATATTGTCAAAAGTATTGGGACACCTGCCTTTACACCCACATGAACTTTAATGGCATCCCCGTTTTAGTCCGTAGGGTTCAATATTGGGTTGGCCCACCTTTGCAGCTGTAACAGCGTCAACTCTTTTGGGAAGGCCGTCCACAAGGTTTAGGAGTGCGTCTATGGGAATGTTTGACCATTCTTCCAGAAGCGCATTTGTGAGGTCAGACACTGATGTTGGACGAAAGGGTCCATAGAGACATGGATGAGCGAGTTGACGGAATGACGGTGTAGAATTAGTGTCACAGCCAAGTGCTTGCGGGCACTCTGCTAGCAGTACACCCACGTCCGATTATAGCAGGCAAATTTCCCTGCCCCAGCTGCTGGACCGTCGAAAGAAGTTTACTCCCAGCCATCCACATGCCCAGCGGTTGAATGCTAGCTTGGCTAAATTGCTAGCACTTCAACTGCTGCCTTTTCAGTTGGTAGACTCTGCCCCCTTCAGTGAGTCTGTAGAATGTGCGGTTCCTTAGTGGCAGGTCCCCAAACGCCACTTTTTCTCACGGAAGGCGATTCCGGCTCTCTACCATTTGTGGAAGGCAATGTCCTTGCCTCGCTGGACAGGGCGGTCAGCGGTAAGATGCATATTACTGCTGACTCATGGTCCAGCAGGCATGGACAGGGACGTTACCTGTCTTTCACGGCCCATTGGGTCATTCTTCTGGCAGCTGGGAAGGATGCAGGACAAGGTGCAGTAGTGTTGGAGGTTGTTCCGCCACCACGCCTCCAAAATGCTACTATTGGTTGTGAAACACCTCTCTCCTCCACCCCCTCCTCTTCTTCTTCCTCCATGGCCTCTTCCAGTGCTCTGTCCTTAGAACCAGCGGTGCTCCATAGGCGTTCCAGGGGCTACGCAAGTACGTAGGCAAAACAATGCCATGCCGTGCTTGCGCTGGTTTGTTTGGGGGACAGGAGCCACACTGGGGCAGATATTTTGTCAGCTCTGCAGGGGCAGGCCGAGAGGTGGTTGACGCCACGCCAGCTTAAGCCAGGAATGGTGGTTTGTGACAATGGCACCAACCTCCTCTCCGCCCTCCGACAGGGACAACTGACCCATGTGCCCTGTGTGGCTCACGTCCTTAACCTGGTGGTGCAGCGGATCTTGGGCAGGTACCCCGGGTTACAGGATGTCCTGAAGCAGGCCAGGAAAGTCTGTGTGCATTTCCGCCAATCATTTAATGCCTGTGCTCGGCTGGCTGAGCTCCAAAAGGAGTTGAACCTGCCCAAGAACTGCCTTATATGTGACATGCCCACCAGGTGGAACTCAACGTTGGCCATGCTGCAGCGGCTGCACACGCAGCAGAGGGCCATCAATGAGTACCTGTGTGACTACGGCATCAGGACAGGGTCAGGGGAGCTTGGTTTTTTCTCACCACGCCAGTGGGGCATGATCAGGGATGCATGCACTGTCCTGTCACCGTTTGAGGAGGCCACAAGGATGGTGAGCAGTGACAGTGCATGCATCAGTGACACTATACCTCTTGTCCACCTCTTGGAGCATACGCTGCGTGGAATGATGGACAGGGCACTTGAGGCAGAACAGAGGCAGGAAGAGGAGGACTTCCTTGCCTCTCAAGGCCCCCTTTATCCAGACAGTGTTCCTGCTGTCCCACCCATCACACAGGAAGAGGAGGAGGAGGAGGAGGAGGAGGATGATTGTGCCAGCATGGAGGGGGAGGCTGGCACTCAGCATCAGCAGCAGCAGCAGTCTTGTAGGGATGATTTACAGTCCCAAGAAACCCGTGGACTTGTACGTGGCTGGGAGGAGGTAGCTGCGGATCATGTTGTCCTTAGTGATCCAGAGGACTCCGGACCGAATGCCTCAGCTAACCTACGCTGCATGGCCTCCCTGATCCTGCAAAGCCTGTGGAAGGATGCTCATATTCTTCGGATCAAGGAGAGGGACCATTACTGGCTGGCCACTCTCCTTGATCCACAGTACAAGGGTAAGGTTGCACAGTGACCCAGAGGACTGCGGACCGAATGCCTCAGCTAACCTACACTGCATGGCCTCCCTGATCCTGCAAAGCCTGCGGAAGGATCCTCGTATTCTTCGGATCAAGGAGAGGGACCATTACTGGCTGGCCACTCTTCTTGATTCACGGTACAAGGGTAAGGTTGCCGACCTTATCTTGCCGTCGCAGAGGGAGCAGAGGATGAGACATCTCCGGGAGGCCTTGTAGAAAGGTCTGTGCAATGCGTTCCCAGAGACTGGGAGGTTACAAACTCCTGGTCCTGGACAACGTGTTGCTGAGACATCGGTCAGAAGGAGCGGTGGAGAAGGTGGCCGTCTGACCGATGCGTTAAGACAATTTTTTTAGTCCGCAGCCCCAAGATATGATCGGTTCCAGCAACCATCGCCAGCGTCTGATTTACATGGTGCAGGAATACCTAGGGGCAAGGTCAGACTTGGACACCTTTCCCACTGAAAATCCTCTGGCTTACTGGGTCTTGAGGATGGATCACTGGCCAGAGCTTGCACAGTATGCAATTGAGCTACTGGCCTGTCCTGCATCCAGCGTTCTTTCGGAAGGCACCTTCAGTGCTGCTGGTGGCTTTGTTACCGATCACAGGGTGCGCCTGTCCACCGACTCAGTTGATCGACTGACCTTCATCAAGATGAATCAGTCTTGGATCACCTACAGCTACCAAGCACCTGAAGCTGATGTAACCAAATAATTTTCTTTTGAAATATCACATCCCTTCAAAACTGCCTATGCTGATGCTGAGTGACTGTCCTGTTATGTTGATTGTCTATCCTCTTCCTCCTCCGCTGATATGTTGGAAGAACATTTTTGGTTCTGGGTGATGCCACCAATTTTTCTGCCCCTGTTTAACAGGGGCGTTTAATTACAATTTTTGATGCAATGCTTTGCAGCAGGGCTCATTCCTGCACCACAACTAGAGTATATGGGAGAGGTTGCAGTGTCGTGGCACCAGCACCAGTGCCAGCAGCCCAATTTTTCTGCCCCTGTTTAACAGGGGCGTTTAATTAAAAATGTTGATGCAATGCTTTGCAGCAGGGCTCATTAATGCACTACAACTAGAGTATATGGGAGAGGTTGCAGTGTCGTGGCACCAGCACCAGTGCCTAAGGCCCAATTTTTCAGCCCCTGTTTAACGGGGGTGTTTAATTACAATTTTTGATGCAATGCTTTGCAGCAGGGCTCATTCCTGCACCACAACTAGAGCATATGGGAGAGGTTGCAGTGTCGTGGCACCAGCACCAGTGCCAGCAGCCCAATTTTTCTGCCCCTATTTAACAGGGGCGTTTAATTAAAAATGTTGATGCAATGCTTTGCAGCAGGGCTCATTCATGCACTACAACTAGAGTATATGGGAGAGGTTGCAGTGTCGTGGCACCAGCACCAGTGCCTAAGGCCCAATTTTTCAGCCCCTGTTTAACAGGGGCATGTAATTACAATTCTTGATATAATATTTCACAGCAGGGTCCGTTCCTGTGCCCACCGAGAGTAACTGTGAGGACTTATAGTGTTGTGGCACCAGCACCACAACCACCAAAGGCCCAATTTTTCTACCACTGTTCAACAATGGCATGTAATTACAATTCTTGATATAATCGTTCACAGCAGGGCGCCCCAGCGCCCACCAAGAGTCACTTTGAGGGCTTACAATGTTGTGGCAACACCTTGTTCTGCCATTTCTGCAGAGCATATAGGGCAGGCCCCTACTTTCAAACATCCAACTTACAAACGTCTCCTACTTGCAAACGGAAGGAGACAACAGGAAGTGAGATAAAAAAAGATGGACGGCAAAACAAATTATACAGGGGTGATAACCCTTCCCTATGTTTTCCAAAAAGCTTAAAAATAGATTTTTTGACTGGAGCTACACTTTAAAAATGTACCAGTTCAAAATTACAAACAGATTCTACTTAACACAACAAATCTACACAGTCCCTGTCTTGTTTGCACCGCCTGTATACTGCTGTTCTGAGTATATAGGGCCTGGGGGCCCCACGTCTTTCCTTTTTTTAATATGGGTACGGGGTTCCCCTTAATATCCGTACAAGACCCAAAGGGGCTGGTAATGGGCAGGGGGGGCTACCCATGCCATTTTTCTCAATGATTTTCATCCATATTGCAGGAACCAGATATTACATTAAAAACGCAAGCAGTTTGAAATGACTTTTTTTCCGTTAAATGTCATTTTGTGCAGGGACTGTTCTAAACACGGGAAACACGTGGCACTTCACAGGCATACTATATAATATTTCACTTTTTTTTCACTTTAATCGTCATTAAAATCAGTGCTCCCGCCAAAACTGCCATTTTTAAAAACATTTTAGGCATTGATCCATGTCCCCTGGGGCAGGAGCCAGGTCCCCAAACCCTTTTTAGGACAGTATCTTGCATATTAGCCATTAAAATTAGCACTTTTTATTTCGAACGTTCGAGTCCCATAGACTTCAATGGGGTTCTAACTTTTGTATGAATTTGCGGTCCGTTCGAAAGTTCTGGTGCGAACCGAATCGGGGGGTGTTCGGCTCATCCCTAGTGACCAAGTACACCACTTCATGGAAACAGTATTTCCTATTGGCAGTGGCCTGTTTCAGCAGAATAATGCTCCCTACCACACAGTAAAAATGGTTCAAGAATGGTTTGAGGAACACAACAATAAGTTTGAAGTGTTGACATGGCTTTCAGGTCTCAATCCCATTGAGTATCTGTGGGATGTGCTGCAAAAAAAGTTGGATTCATGGAGACCCCACCTCCCAACTTACAGGACTTAAAGGATCTGCTACTGATGACTTGGTGCCAGTTTTCACAACATAATTTCAAAGTTTTAGTGGTGTCCATGCCCTAATGTGTCAGGCCTTTTTTGGTGGAAAAATATCTACCTACCCAGTATTTGGCATATCAATGTATATACAGTTGTCCTCATAAGTTTACATACCCTGGCATAATTTACGATCTCTTGGCCATTTTTCATAGAATATGAATGATAACACAAAAACAAGTTTTTTTTACTCATGGTTAGTGTTTGGCTGAAGCCATGTATTATCATACAACTGTGTTTACTCTTTTTAAAGCATAATCACAACAGAAACTACTCAAATGACCCTGATCAAAAGTTTACATACTATGGTGTAAATCATTTTGGCCTGATAACATGCACACAAGTTGACACAAGGGAGTTTGAATAGCTATTAAAGGTATCCATCCTCACCTGTGATCTGTTTGCTTGTAATTAGTGTGTGTGTGTGTGTGTGTGTATAAAAGGTCAATGAGTTTCTGGACTCCTGACAGACCCTTGCATCTTTCATCCAGTGCTGCACTGACATTTCTGAATTCTGAGTAATGGGGAAAGCAAAAGAATTGTCAAAGGATCTGTGTTAAAAGGTAGTTGAACAGTATAAAACAGGAAAGGGATATAAAAATATATCCAAGGAATTGAGAATGCCAATCAGCCGTGTTCAAACTCTAATCAAGAAGTGGAAAATGAGGGGTTCTGTTGAAACCAAACCACGGTCAGGTAGACCAACTAAAATTTCAGCCACAACTGCCAGGAAAATTGTTCGGGATGCAAAGAAAAACCCACAAATAACTTCAGGTGAAATACAGGACTCTCTGAAAACATGTGGTGTGGCTGTTTCAAGATGCACAATAAGGAGGCGCTTGAAGAAAGATGGGCTGCATGGTCGAGTCGCCAGAAGAAAGTCATTACTACACAAATGCCACAAAGTATCCCGCTTACAATACGCCAAACAACACAGAGACAAGCCTCAAACCTTCTGGCACAAAGTCATTTGGAGTGATGAGATCAAAATTTAGCTTTTTGGCCACAACCATAAACACTACATTTGGAGAGGAGTCAACAAGGCCTATGATGAAAGGTTCACCATTCCTACTGTGAAACACGGAGGTGGATCGCTGATGTTTTGGGGCTGTGTGAGCTACAAAGGCACAGGAAATTTGGCCACAATTGATGACAAGATGAATGCAGTGTGTTATCAAAAAATACGGGAGGAAAATTTGCATTCATCAGCCAGGAAGCTCCGCATGGGACGTACTTGGACCTTCCAACATGACAATGATCCAAAACACAAGGCCAAGTCCACCTGTCATTGGCTACAGCAGAATAAAGTGAAGGTTCTGGAGTGGCCATCTCAGTCTCCTGACCTCAATATCATTGAGCCACTCTGGGGAGATCTCAAACGTGCCGTTCATGCAAGACGGCCCAATAATTTACAGGAACTGGAGGCTTTTTGCCAAGAGGAACGGGCAGCTTTACCATCTGAGAAGATTAAGAGCCTCATCCACAAATACCACAAAAGACTTCAAGCTGTCATTGATCTTAAAGGGGGCAATACACGGTATTAAGAACTGGGGTATGTAAACTTTTGATCAGGGTAATTTGGGTAGTTTCTGTTGCCATTATGATTTAAAAAGAGTAAACATAGTTGATTGATAATAAATGGCTTCAGCCAAACACTAACCATGAGTGAAAGAAAAGTTTTTGTGTTATCATTCATATTCTCAGAAAAATGGCCAAGAAATCCTAAATTCTGCCGGGGGGTGTAAACTTATGAGCACAACTGTATTATTATTGCTTATCCCCATTTACTTTACCCTCTTGAGGTCACCCAGTAGGGGATTGTCTTTTATCATCACCCAGAATGTGGAGATATTTGTTCCTTTTTATAGAAGAATTCAACGAGAACATTTTCCTGGCTTATGCTATTGTCTTGATTTCAAACCCACACAGACGTTTTCACTAAAAGCACCACCACTCCATAAATTATATACCTGTTTTGTTTTCAGATTTTTTTTTTTTTTTAGAAAAGCTGAAACACTGTGTTCGATGTTTTGAATGATTGCAATTCTTATCGGGGGGAATATGATTCAGGCTTTTGTAAGGAACCTTAATGGCAGTAATCATCCTTTCACGAAACGGGCGCAGATTCCAGAGATTTCGAGACGTGCAACAGGAGATTTGTTGACAAGGTGGCAAAAATCTGTATTTTTCGGAAAGTGCGGTTTGCACGCCGCTAAATTACGCTGAACCGGACCGCGTCTTCTCTTTGTATCCCACGTACATTATACCTGTGACTTTGGGGGCTGTTTGGCTATATTTGATTATTGTTTGTTTCTGGTACAGAGAGACTTGAAATCGGCTTAAAGGGTAACTCCACTTTCCTGGGAAAAAAATATAGCAAATAAAATAATAATAATAATAATAATATAACATACACAAGGCATATATATTGTAATTAAATGTTGATTAAAAAAGACTTTTCCTTATCAATCTGCAGCTGCGGCAGAACTACCAGGGTTGCAACTTTGACTGGGCCCTGGCGCTCCACCACCGTGGGGGGGCCTAAGATGGCAGAAAGGGGGCCCACTATACTATGGTACTATATTTTCTGGGGGTGGGGGGCGGCAAACAATCCAAACCGCCACCCACCTAACCCACTTCCTTATTGGCCAGGTGGATAATCAGTAAGACAATAGCAAATATCGATTCGCTATTGGTACACAACTGGGTGGGCTCAGGGCGCAGTGGTCTGTGTCCCGAGCCCACCCTTTTTTTAAGCCAATTAGAGCCTTAGGCCACGTACACACGGGCGGATTGTCTGCCCAACTAAGTTCGTCAGACAATCCGACAGACAGTCCGTTCAACTTTTGAATGAACGGACTTGACCACACACGATGAGCAGACAGTCCGCTGAAAGCTTGCGCGATGACGTGTACAGCACGTACGACGGGACTAGAAATACGACGTCCAATACACTGCAATGCAACCTTCGGCGTGTAAATCCTTTCTGAGCATGCGCCATACTTAGTCTGTCCAACTTGCCTACACACGAGCGGACTGTCCGCTGAAACCAAGTTTGGACGGACAAAATTACGGAAATTCCGAAAGACTAAGTCCGTCAGACTGTCCGCTGAAAAAGTCCGCTGAAGCCCACACACGAGCGGATTGTCCGCTGAAACACGGTTCAGCGGACTAAGTTGGGCAGACAATCCGCCCGTGTGTACGCGGCCTTAGGCTCTAATCACGTGCTTCTAAAAAAAAAAAAAAAAACTCATTGGAATCCATGCGTCCGGTGCCCTGCATGTAGATTAGGAGCTGAGTGCATGGATCAGGGGGACTGCGCCACTGATCCCCATATGGACGCATCACCACTGGGGCCACTGCAGAATATGTAAAAGGGTCTCACTACAATGCCATAACGCTCAGTTCACACGGCTACAACCACAGCACAATGTGGCGCCCATTTATTCTGCTTTCAACACATCAACCTCTTGCGACGTCCTTTCGACTTGCTTGCGAATTCTGTAATTTAACATTGCAGTCTATGGCAATTAAATTGCACCAAAGTCGCGGAAAAGTAGTGCAGGAACCTATTTTGTCGCCGTAGCTTGAGTCGCGCTGATTAACCACTTAAGCCCCGGACCAATTGTCAGCCTAAGGACCAGAGGTCTTTTTACAATTTCGCACTGCACTCCTTTAACTGGTAATTGCGCGGTCATGCAATGTTGTACCCAAACGAAATTTGCGTCCTTTTCTTCCCACAAATAGAGCTTTCTTTTGATGGTATTTGATTTCCTCTGCGATTTTTATTTTTTACGATATAAAAGGAAAAAGACAGAAAATTTTGAAAAAAAAAAGATATTTTCTACTTTTTGTTATAAGAAAAATCGAATAAACTCAATTTTAGTCATACATTTAGGACAAAATATATTTATTGGTTTGCGCAAAAGTTATAGCGTCTACAAACTAGAGTACATTTTCTGGAATTTACACAACTTTTAATTTATGACTGCCTATCTCATTTCTAGAGGTGCTAAAATGGCAGGGCAGTACAACCCCCCCCCCCCCCCCCCCAAATGACCCCATTTTGGAAAGTAGACACCCCAAGGAAATTGCTGAGGAGCATGTTGAGCCCATTGAATATTTTTTTTTGTCCCAAGTGATTGAATAATGACAAAAAAAAAAAAAGTTTACAAAAAGTTGTCACTAAATGATATATTGCTCACACATGCTATGGGCATAAGTGGAATTACACCCCAAAATAAATTCTGCTGCTTCTCCCGAGTACGGGGATACCACATATGTGGGGGACTTTTTGGGAGCCTAGCCACGTACGGCACCACGAAAACCAAGCACCACCTTCAGGATTTAAATATAAATCGCTACCAAAAAAAACTGTTAGCGATCGCAGGGATCAGGCCTGACTCTGCGATCGCTGCAGTTATGTGTTTAGTGTTTTGTAAGTGACAGTGATCGATCGATACTGCACTTGGGTGGGCTGGGCGGAGGGGCAAAACGCAGGTGCTAGCAGGTATCTGGGCTAACAATGCGTTTTTTTGGAACCCTAAACTGCTGGGGACGCTAGTATAGATCTGATCAGATCAGATATTGATCTGTTCAGATACTATACCACTACGGGAGGTTTATGCTTTGCGCGTGGGTGTTAGCGGTACTGGCACTAACTTAGCTCTGCCTGGGTCGACGCAGACCCTATCTGACCCTAAAACCTAATTGATATCACCTGTCGGGTGATCAGGGGGTTAAACCTTTATTGGGTAATAAATGGGGGGTGCCCTGATGCTATAAAAAGCAAACTAACTAACCAGCGTCACGGGTAACACTTATACGGTGATCACTGGTGAAAGGGTTAACTAGGGGCAATCAGGGGGTTAAAACCTTTATTAGGTAGTATATGGAGGTCCCTGACGCTATATAAAAACCTGACGGGGAACCTAAATAACTAACTGGCTAACCAGCGTCACCAGTGACATTTATGCGGTGATCGCTGGTGAAAGGGTTAACTCTAGGGGCAATCAGAGGGTTAAAACCTTTATTGGGTAGTATATGGGGGTACCTAGCGCTATAAAAACCTGGCGGTGAACCTAAAAAAATAACTAGCTACTTAGCGGCACCAGTGACACTAATACAGCTATCAGAAAAACGATTGCTTAGTGACACTGGCAAAAGGGGGTGAAAGGGTTAACTCTAGGGGCAATCAGGGGGTTAAACCTTTATTGGGGGGGTAGGGGGCTACCCTGGACCTAACACTAACTGCCCTGACACTTTTTACTGTCACAACTGACACTAAATGCAGTGATCAGTAAATAAATGATCACTGCAATCAGTGACACTGTGACTGGGAGGGGGGGGATCGGGGGGGTGATCGGGGGTGTGATTTGTGTGCCTATGTGTACCTACATGTCAGTGTACATAGTTGCCCACTGTCCCGAATTTCGCGGGACATTCCCGCCATTAGGACATTTGTCCCGAATTAATTATGTCGCGGGGAAATGTCCCTCGAAATTTGGTTTGTCGCGGGAAATTGAATTTCCCGTTTTTTTGCCGCCGGCCGCTAGCCATTTTTAAGAAGACCAGAAGTTGGTCTACACTTGTGGCTCCACCCACCCCCGCTGCTAGTGTGTGTTTGTGTCAGTGAAGGGCGGTGGGCGGCGCCACAGTTATGTCTGCGCGCGGCAACGGCGGCCAGTCAGAAGTCTGTCAATGTGGATGTCGGGGCGGGGGCCAGTCGGATGTCGGGGGCCAGTGACAGTCATGGTATGTGGCCAGTCTCTGAATGTGGGGGGCCAGTCTCTGAATGTGGGGGCCAGTCTGTGAATGTGGGGGCCAGTGACAGTCATGGTATGTGGCCAGTCTGAGAATGTGGGGGGCCAGTCTCTGAATGTGGGGTACCAGTCTCTGAATGTGGGGGCCAGTCTGTGAATGTGGGGGCCAGTGGTATGTCGGGGGCCAGTCTGTGGGGGCCAGTCTGTGGATGTGGGGGGCCAGTCTGTGGATGTCGGGGGCCAGTTGTATGTCGGGGGGCCAGTCTGGAGATGTGGATGTCGGGGCGGGGGCCAGTCGGATGTCGGGGGCCAGTCGGATGTCAGGGGCCAGTGACAGTCATGGTATGTGGCCAGTCTGTGGATGTGGGGGCCAGTCTGTGGATGTCAGGGGCCAGTTGTATGTCGGGAGCCAGTTTGTGGATGTTGGGGGGCCAGTGGTATGTCAGGGGTCAGTCTGGAGATGTGGATGTCGGGGCGGGGCCAGTCGGATGTCGGGGGCCAGTCGGATGTCGGGGCCAGTGACAGTCATGGTATGTGGCCAGCCTGTGAATGTGGGGGTCCAGTCTGTGAATGTGGGGGTCCAGTCTGTGAATGTGGGGGCCAGTGGTATGTGGGGGGCCAGTCTGTGGATGTTGGGGGGCCAGTGGTATGTGGGGGCCGGTCTGTGGAGTATGTGGGGGCGGTGTGTGCAGGATGTGGGGGGGGCGGTCTTTGCAGGATGTGGGGGGGCGGTCTGTGGATGTTAGAGGGACACCAGATGTAAGGAGGGGCTCCGCTGATGGACACAGATGTGAGGAAGGTACCTCTGATGGGGCACCTGATGTAAGGACAGACTCCGCTTGGGACACCTGATGGCATCTGGTGGCAGGCAAAGTGGCTAGTGACGCGCGCATGGCTACCACTAGCATTATGGTGAGTGGAATGATTTCATTTCATATTACAATGTAATAATAGAAATAATGCGCTTCAATCATCCTGACACCATAACAATCATGGCGCCGGGATGATTAAAGCGCCAACACCAGGTATTTGGAGTATCATTATCTGCTGATTGTCAAACTCTGGAAAACCCATATTGCTATTGTGGTGTAGGATCGGGGGGCTGCTGTCCCTCCTTTCCCTCCCCCCCTCTCCATCCCCCTCCTTTCCCTCTCTCCATCCCCCTCCTTTCCCTCTCCATCCCGCATTCATCTCAGACTCTAACCACACCCCTTTGAGCCACGCCCCATGTAAGCCACGCCCACTATTTTACGTAAACCACGCCCATTTTCGCCGTATTTTTATATTTTCCTATTCCACACCTATAAACACATGCCCCGCCCCCTAATTATACCACGACTCCGCCCACTGCCAGAAAAGTGTCCCGAAATTTTTTTTTACAATGTTGGCAACTATGAGTGTAGTGATGGTGCACTTACTATGTCCTCTCCTCGCAGTCTGGTCAAAAAGACTGCCCGAGGAGAGTGACATCACTTCCTCCCTGCCTGTGTTTACACTACACAGGCAGGGGAAGCCTCTCATTCGCCAGGAGCGATCGAGAGGGGATGGCCAGAAACCAACGGCCATCCCCTCATCCCGGATCGCTCCTGAAGCGAAACGGACCGCCGCAGCCAGCGGGAGGGGGTCCAATCGGACCCCCCACCCGCTGGAAGGCAAGCACGTACGGGTACGTGCTTGTGCCCGTACATGCCATTCTGCCGACGTATATCTACATGCGGCGGTCCTTAAGTGGTTAAGATGGCACTCATTGAAATGAATGTGTTTTGACTTGTCATGCGACTTTATATGTCACAAGCCCCGTGATGATATTCACACCAGTATGAACCAGGGCTTATAAAGGGCCCCGATGATAGGAGTAAAGGACCCTGGGATCAGTGGGAAGGGCCCCGGGCCCGGAGGGAGGGGAACTGGGAATGATCAAAAGGTTCCCGACATTCAAGCCCTTCAAGTTTTCTTGCACCAGGTCCCCAAAGGTCCTAGTTACACCGAGGGTTGCCACCGGTCCGGGATTCACAGTCCAGGTTTTGAATTCGGTCCACCAGAAATCTGGACAAATTATTCTGGCAGGAATGTGGCTCGGAAACAGGGCCTGGTAGGAGGGTGAGGGGGCACTATGTGTGCTGCATCACTATTCTCTTTGGAGTGCCCAAAGGTGTCCCAGGTCTGTTACAATCCTATAGCGTGTATTAAAAAAAAAATTGCTATGTGCTACTAAAGTGTTTGGGTTTGGTTTGAAGAAAAAGAGGCATCTCTAGTTAGGCCTCTGATCTGCAACCATTATTTTTTGGAAAATTCAATGCAATATGGCAGCCTGGAGACTGTGAATGGTTCTCTAGACCCGTGTTTCTCAACCACCAGGCCGTGGACCACTGCCGAGCCATGGCCTCCTCTTTTTCTCAGGCCTTCAGTCAGCTGCAGATCTCTCAACCTCCCACAGTGCCTCCCAGATCCCATAATGCCCACCAACCTCCCATATTTTCCAACAGTGCCCCCAGGCCCCCTAAGAGCCATCTGCTTCCATAGTGTCCCCGGAACCGCTAACAGTGTTGCTCAGCCTACCACAGGGCTCCGGTGATTGGCTTACTGATTTTCCCAGAAGATTTTAGTCATCTCTCAAGTTAAAAACTTCAAAAGGGATGCAGACCCTGCAGCTTTTCCCATGAGAACATGGAGAGTGCACCAGGTGGGCCTGAAGGCTCTGCAGCAGCCTGAGGGACACTTTAGGAGACTGGGCAGTACTGTAAGAGGTTAGTAGCACTGTGTAGGCTGAAGACTTGGGGCACTGTGGGCTACCATGGGGGTTGGGGGGCCCAGAAGAGGAACCACTGCACTAGATTGAGGTGACCAAACAAGGATATATTAAATCTGGTGGTCCCAAATGATGCTTAGATCCCCAGATCTACAGAATGCCCACCTTTGGGGGTCTTAGGATTCAATGCACACTGAAATTCAAGGCCCCGGGTAATAGAACACTGAAACATGGGGCTCCAGGTTACTAAAAGAATGGTAATTGGGGCTCCAGATCAAAAAAAACACTCACACATTTGGTCTATATATGATCATCAGCTCTATCTAGTGTGCATAATGTGGTATTTTCCTGAAATATTGATAAAACAAATAAAACAAATACATTATAACCACTAGATGGAGATGAGGATTTTCTCATTAGAAGGAGAGTGCACCAGATGAGGCATGCGGAGGACTTGAGGCTTGCAGCAGGCTGAGAGGTACTGTGGGAGCCTGGGCAGCACTGTAAGAAGTTGGGGGGCACTGTGGAAGCTGAGGGCTTTTAGGGGCCTGGGGGGACTGTGGGCCACTATGGGAGATTGGGGGGGGGGGGGCTGGGGGGCACTGTGGAGGCTGAGGGATTTTAGGGGGCCTTGGGGGACTGTGGGTCATTATGGGAGATTGGGGGGGAGGCTGAGGGCTCATGGGGCTGACGGCTGTGGACTGTGGAGCATGAGGGATTTTAGGGGGCCTGGGGGGGACTGTGGGTCTTTATGGGAGATTGGCGGGGAGGCTTAGGGCTCTTGGGGCTGAGGGCTGTGGAGGCAGAGGGATTTTAGGGGGCCTGGGGGGGACTGTGGGCCACTATGGGAGATTGGGGGGGTGAGGCTGAGGGCTCTTAGGGGGCCTGGGGGCACCATGGGCCACTATAGTAGGTTAGAGGGCACTATGGGAGCTGGGGGGCACTGTGGAGGCTGAGGGCCCTTTGGGGCCTGGGGGTATTGTCGGCTGCTATAGGAAGTTGGAGGGCACTATGGGAGCTGGGGTGCACTGTGAATGCTAAGGGCTCTTAGGGGGCCTGGGGGCACCATGGGCCACTATGGTAGATTGGAGGGCACTATGGGAGCTGGGGTGCACTGTGGAGGCTAAGGGCTCTTTGGGGGCCTGGGGGCATTGTCGGCCACTATAGGAAGTTGAAGGGCACTATGGGAGCTGGGATGCACTGTGAATGCTAAGGGCTCTTTGGGGGCCTGGGGGAACTGTGGGCCACTATGGGAGATTGGGGGACATTATGAGAGTTGTGAAGCACTGTGGAGGCTAGGAGCTCTTTGGGGGCCAGGGGAAACTGTGGGTCATTATGGAAGGTTGGAGAGCACTATGGGAACGGAGGGGGGGGGCACTGTGAATGCTAAGGGTTCTTTGGGGGCCTGGGGGAACTGTGGCCACTATGGGAGATTGGGGGGCACTAGGAGAGCTGGGGGGCACTGTGGAAGTTAAGGGCTCTTAGGGGGCCTGGGGGCACTGTGAGCCACTTTTGGAGGTTGGAGGGTACTATGAGAGTTGTGAAGCACTGTGGAGGCTAGGAGCTCTTTGGGGGCTACGGGAAACTGTGGGTCACTATGGAAGGTTGGAGAGCACTATGGGAATGGGGGGGGGGCACTGTGAATGCTAAGGGCTCTTTGGGGGCCTGGGGGAACTATGGGCCACTATGGGAGATTGGGGGGCACTGTGAAGGTTAAGGGATCTTAGGGGGCCTGGGGGCACTGTGAGCCACTATTGGAGGTTGGAGAACACTATGGGAGTTGGGAAGCACTGTGGAGGCTAGGGGCTCTTTGGGGGGCAGGGGAAACTGTGGGAGATTGGGGGGCACTAGGAGAGCTGAGAGGCACTGTGAAGGTTAAGGGATCTTAGGGGGCCTGGGGGCACTGTGAGCCACTATTGGAGGTTGGAGAACACTATGGGAGTTGGGAAGCACTGTGGAGGCTAGGGGCTCTTTGGGGGCCAGGGGAAACTGTGGGAGATTGGGGGGCACTAGGAGAGCTGAGAGGCACTGTGAAGGTTAAGGGATCTTAGGGGGCCTGGGGGCACGGTGAGCCACTATTGGAGGTTGGAAGACACTATGGGAGTTGGGAAGCAATGTGGAGGCTAGGGGCTCTTTGGGGTCCAGGGGAAACTGTGGGTCACTATGGAAGGTTGGAGAGCACTATAGGAACTGGGGGGCACTGTGGAGGCTAAGGGCTCTTAGAAGGTCTGGGGTGCACTGTGGGCCAGTATGCAAGGCGGGGGCACTATGGGAACTTGTGGGAGGTTAAGGGATCCACAGCTGGCTGGAGGCCCAGAAGAGGGGAGGCTACAGCCAGGTGGTTGATAATCACGGGTCTAGAGAACTGTTCTTAGGACAATAGCAACAAATACTGTAATGGAGCCCTGGGGCATTCAACAGAAGACTCAGGGCACGTACCAGTACCAGGGTCCAGGTCCATTGCACCTGAGCCAATCCTTATACTCAAAGACAGCCTATTGTTAGATGTTCTCCTTCTCAATGTAGACAGATCACGGATTAAAACATTTCAAACAATCTCTACAAAACCATACAACAAAAACATGATTTATCTGGGAAAGCCACAAAAAAAAAAAAGATGATTAACTGAGTAAGGAAGACGGCGGACGGAGTCGGCGAGCGGGTGCGGAAATCACCGACGGAGCAGAAAATCATTAGACTCCATTTCTTTGGAGAGCGAAGATAAAAGTTCTGCTACTTCCAAATCCTATTTTCATTTCATAAAGAAACAACTAAGCATATTGTAAATTGCTCGGCTCATCAGGGCAGAACAATTAAATGTCAGGGTAAATCACCATTCGTCATCGGGGGTGTGCGCCCAATGGCGAAACAAGTGACACCAAGACAAATGCCCGCCGACCATATTTCATAATCTTCAATATACAAAAGATGACGGGAAACGGCCTTGAGAGGCTCCTCTGCAAACGTTCGGTAAACGCTGTAAGAGAAGTATACGAGTCGCCAAACTCTGGACCGTCCAAGTCCCTTCATTAACCACTTGACCTCCAGGACATTTACCCCCCCCCCCCCCTTCGTGACCAGGCCGTCGTTTGCTTTTTTGGGCCTGCGTTATTTTAACTGACATTTGCGCAGTCATGCAACATTGTCCACAAATTTAATTGATATCATTTCTTTTCCACAAATAGAGCTTTCTTTTGGTGGAATTTGATCATCACTGTTTTTTTTTTTTTGCGCTATAAACAAAAAAAAAAGACCGAAAATTTTGAAAAAAAAAACAATATTTTTTACTTTCTGCCATAAATGTAAAAAATTGAATTTCTTCAAAAAATGTAGGCCAATATGTATTCTGCTACATATTTAAATATATATATATATATATATGTAAAAAAAAAAAAATCCCAATAAGCGTATATTGATTGGTTTGAGTGAAAGTTATAGCGTCTACAAACTATGGGATATATACTGAAATTTGTATTTATTTTTATTTTTTTATACTAGTAACGTCAGTGATCAGCAACTTATAGGGGGACTACAATAGTACGGCGGACAATCTGACACTAACTGACACTTTTTTTTCCCTTTGTGGGAACCAGTGACACTAATAGAGTGATCAGTGCTAAAAAAAAAATATATATATATACACTGTCACTGTGCTAATGACACTGGGCATTTGTGAGGTCAGGTACTGATGTTGGACGAGAAGGCCTGGGTCACAGTCTCCGCTCTAATTCATCCCAAAAATTTTCTATCAGGTTGAGCTCAGGACTGTGTGCAGGCCAGTCAAATCCCTACGCCCCAAACTCGCTCATCCATGTCTTCATGGATCTTATGGCGGCAATTGATGGGTACTGTGGTTGCATTTTATGGAGCACAGTGGCTGCATTTGATGGCGCAGTGGTGGCAATTGATGGGCACAGTGGCTGCATTTGATGGCGCAGTGGTGGCAATTGATGGGCACAGTGGCTGCGTTTGATGGGACAGTGGTGGGAATTAATGGGCACAGTGGCTGCGTTTGATGGCACAGTGGCTGAGGTGATGGTAAAGTGGCGGCAATTGATGGGCACAGTGGCTGCGTTTGATGGGACAGCGGTTGGAATTAATGGGCACAGTGGCTGCGATTGGTGGGCACAGTGGCTGCGTTTGATGGCACAGTGGCTGAGGTGATGGGCACAGTGGCGGCAATTGATGGGCACAGTGGCTGCGTTTGATGGCACAGTGGCTGCGTTTGATGGGCACAGTGGTGGCAATTGATGGGCACAGCTATAAATATAAGATGGTCCTGCGCAAACCAAATACTAATGAAAGTGCTACGTGCTAAAAAAAATATATGTTAATAAATAAAAAAACAGGCACAAAAAACAGTCCATGAAAAATTTTCATGGATTGTTTTTTGTGCCTGTTTTTTATTTATTAATATATTTATTTATTTTTAGCACGTAGCACTTTCATTAGTATTTGGTTTGCACAGGACCATCTTATATTTATAGCTGTTACTTTGGCATTGTGTGTAATATCATTAGGTCCAGCTGCATTACAATAGCACTTTATTGCATATTTACACGAAAATAGTTAAGTGCATTTTTATTTATTCGCACATTTATGTACTGTTTTTTAAGAGGTATATTACCCCCCCCCCTTTTTTTTATTCATATATTTTTTGACCTTAAATTAGTAGCGTGAAGGCTTTCTTCACTTTTATAATTGATGGGCACAGTGGCTGCGTTTTGATGGCACAGTGGCGGAAATTGATGGGCACAGTGGCTGCGATTGGTGGCACAGTGGCTGCGATTGATGGGCTCAGTGGCTGTGTTTGATGGCACAGTGGCTGTGGTGATGGGCACAGTGGTGGCAATTGATGGGCACAGTGGCTGCATTTGATGGGCACAGTGGCTGCGTTTGATGGCGCAGTGGTGGCAATTGATGGGTACAGTGGTTTCATTTTATGGGGCACAGTGGCTGCATTTGATGGTGCAGTGGTGGCAGTTGATGGGCACAGTGGCTGCGTTTGATGGCACAGTGGCGGGAATTGATGGGCACAGTGGCTGTGATTGGTGGCACAGTGGCTGCGATTGATGGGCACAGTGGATGCGTTTGATGGCACAGTGGCTGTGGTGATGGGCACAGTGGCGGCAATTGATGGGCACAGTGGCTGCGTTTGATGGCACAGTGGCTGCGTTTGATGGGCACAGTGGTGCCAATTGATGGGCACAGTGGCTGCGTTTGATGGCACAGGGGCTGCGTTTTGATGGGCACAGTGGTGCCAATTGATGGGCACAGTGGCTGCGTTTGATGGCACAGTGGCTGTGGTGATGGGCACAGTGGCTGCGTTTGATGGCACAGTGGCTGTGGTGATGGGCACAGTGGCTGCAGTGATGGGCACAGTGGTGGCAATTGATGGGCACAGTGGCTGCGTTTAATGGCACAGTGGCTGTGGTGATGGGCACAGTGGCTGCGTTTGATGGCACAGTGGCTGTGGTGATGGGCACAGTGGCTGCAGTGATGGGCACAGTGGTGGCAATTGATGGGCACAGTGGCTGTGATTGATGGGCACACTGTTGCAATCGATGGGCACAGTGGCTGCGATTGATGGGGTTTTTTTTTTTCAGAATTTTGTTTGCACCCCCCCCCCCCCAAAAAAAAAATATTTGAGCACCAGCCGCCACTGGTCGTGCACATACTATATGCAGCACACATCTCCATAGCACAAAAATGGAAACCTAAAACCTCACCAGCCATTGAAGAAGTTGTTGCCGGGGGCAACTCCCAATGTCTCATGGAGCGAATGCTAGCATGCACAGAAGGAAGAGCGTATACTGTACATCCCAAAAGTTCTGGGACATGTGGTTGTCATCCAAAAAAGCCTCTAGTGCCGATACATGAGTGTTACTAACATTGCACCTGGTTGATAAGTGAAAAACACATCTGAAGGCGTCACAAAGAATGTCGTGCAGCTTAAATTTAATTAACAAATTTGAATTTGTAAATCTGAGTATCTATCTTAGTTCCCTATAGACAGCGTCTCGTTTTCCTTTATACTGTTTCGTTTCATTCTTATTTTATTGTTTTTTTTTCTTATAATTTCTGTTAGACAATTAATGCCACCTACTCCAAGCGACCGATATACGGGCCGGGATCGGAGTTCCTGAATTCACATCAAACCTGCCTGCTCACAGTGTGCTCCCAATAGGGGTGACAGGGTGACAGGCTTCTCCTCTAATTGAGGAACCCTGAAAAAGGTATAGAAATAGCCTATGTATATTCTGATTACTCTACATGTATTGCTCCTCCATTGTACAATGTATTGATTTACCAATGCCTACCTTTTATTGTTGATACTCAACCACGTGCTGACCAGCGCACGCGGATATACGTCGGCAGAATGGCACAGCTGGGCAAATGGCCGTACAGGTACATCCCCTTGTGGGCACCTGCGCCAGCCATGTGCCCCTCGTGACTGCGGGTCCCGCGGACTCGTCTGCCAGGGTGCCCGCGATCGTGTCATGGAGCGGAAGAAGGGGGAGATGCCAATGTAAACAAGGCTTTTCCCTGTTCTGCCTAGCGACATGACAGAGATCTACTGCTCCCTGTCATCAGGAGCAGTGATCGCTGTCATGTGAGTAGTAGCCCCCCCTACAGTTACAATCACTCTCTAGGACACACTTAACCCCTTGATCGCCCCCTAGAGTATCATTTGCACAGTAATCAGTGCATTTTTATAGCTCTGATCGCTGTATAAATGACAATGGTCCCAAAATAGTATCAAAAGTGTCCATAATGCTGCAGTCATGATAAAAAAAATCGCATTTTGCCGCCATTACTAATAGAAAAGAAAAAAAAAATAATAAAAATGACATAAATCTATCACCTATTTTGTAGATGCTATAACTTTTGCGCAAACCAATCAATATACGCTTATTGCGATTTTTTTTTTAAATCAAAAGTATGTAGAAGAATACGTATCAGTGCAGCCCCAACAGTGCACACCAGTGCTGCCAACAAGTGGCAATCATTGGTGCCTGCCGGTGCCCATCAGTGCTGCCTATCATTGTTGCCTATCAGTGCCAGTCAGTGCCGTCTATCATTGCCTCCTATCAGCGCCCATCAATGCAGCCTATCGGTGCCCATCAGGGCCACCTATCAGTGCAGCCCCATCAGTGCCCACCAGTGCTGCCAATCAGTGCTGCCAACCAGTCTCAATCATTGCTGACTGTGAGTGCCCATCAGTGCTGCCTATCAGTGATGTTTATTGTTAAGGGCCAGCCTCGTTTTGGAATTTAGGTGTTTACATGTTTAAAACATTTTTTTTTTTTTTTTAGCTAGAAAATTACTTAGAACTCCCCAAACATTATATATTGTTTTTTTTTCTAACACCATTGCTATACTTATTTTCACACCGTATTTGCGCAGCGGTCTTACAAGCGCACTTTTTTTAATAAAAAAATAAGACGGCAGTAAATTTAGTCCAATTTTTTTTTTTTATATATTGTGAAAGATAAGGTTACGCCGAGCAAATTGATACCCAACATGTCACGCTTCAAAATTGCGCCCCGCTCGAGGAATGGCGTCAAACTTTTACCCTCAAAAATCTCGACAGGTTGCATGTTTTAAGTTACAGAGGAGGTCTAGGGCTAGAATTATTGCTCTCGCTCTACCGATCGCGGCGATACCTCACATGTGTGGTTTGACCACCGTTTTTATATGCGGGCGCTACTCACGTATATATGCGTTGGCTTCTGCGCGCGAGCTCCTCGGGACGGGGCGCTTTAAAAAAAAATGTTTTTCCTATTTATTTTACTTTATTTTATTTATTTTTACACTGTTTTAAAAAATAAATAAATAAATGGATCACTTTTATTCCTATTACAAGGAATGTACACATCCCTTGTAATAGAAAAAAAGCATGACAGGTCCTCTTAAATATGAGATCTGGGGGGTCAAAAAGTCCTCAGATCTCATATTTACACTAAAATGCAAAAAAAAAAAAAAAAAATTGAAAAAACGACAACAGAAAAATGTGACTTTATGGGCAGAAGTGACATTTTGACGTGGCTTTCCGCCCTCCTGTGGTATGGAGACGGCTGGGGGCCGTCTTCCCCTCACTCGTCTCCATACCCAGTACATGAAAGGACCCGATCGCCTCCGCCACTACCGACGGCTCCGGTAAGCGCTGGAGGGCGCAGGAGAGAGGCGGGGGGGGGGGGGTGGCACCTCTCCCGCCTCCGATAACGGTGATCTTTTGTGACAAATCCGCCACGGAGACCCCCATCATCATAAAGAGGACCGGCTCCTGAAGAGATGGATACCTTGGTTGTGGCAGCAGCTGCTGCCGTTACCGAGATGTCCCTCTTCAAAGTGCCGACGTATATGTACAGGAGCCGGTCGGCAAGTGGTTAAAGAGGAAGTAAACCCTTTCAAACCACTTTGACCTACAAGTACGCCTAGATTAAGGCTTACCTGTAGGTCCAAGCAATATCCCCTAAACCTATATGGTTTAGGAGATATTTGCCCGAAAATGGGCACCGCTGTCTACGGCGCATGCGCCGTAGACAGCGGCGCGCAGGCGCACTAAATGCGGCAAGTCCAAGAATGGATTTGCCTAATTTGTCGACTCCCGTGCGCATGCGCGGGAGTGACGTCATCGCGGCTTCGCCGAATGGCAGCGGCGGAGCTGCGAGACGCGACTCCCGTGCGCATGCGCGGGAGTGATGTCATCGCGGCTTCGCCGCTGTGATTCGTCGGAGCTGCGAGACGCCACCAGCAAGATGGATGCGGCGGACTACAGGGATCAGCGGCGACTTCGCTGGCTCCTGTGTCAGGTAAGTGACACATAATGGACTACTATGCGATGCACAGTAGTCCATTATGCTTTACCTTTGCAGGGAAAAAAAGAGGAAGTAACACTCATCAGGGTTTACTTCCTCTTTAACAGTGCCAGTCAGTGCCGCATATCAGTGCCCATTAGTGCAGCCTATCAGTGCCAATCAGTGCCTCCTCATCAGTGCAGCCCCAACAGTGCCCACCAGTGCTGCCAATCAGTGCTTCCAACTAGTGCTAGTTATTGGTGCCTGTCAGTGCCCATCAATGCTGCCTGTCAGGGATGTACAGTGGTGTGAAAAAGTGTTTGCCCCCTTCCTCATTTCCTGTTCCTTTGTATGTTTGTCACACTTAAGTGTTTCGGAACATCAAACCAATTTAAACAATAGTCAAGGACAACACAAGTAAACACAAAATGCAATTTGTAAATGAAGGTGTTTATTATTAAAGGTGAAAAAAAATCCAAACCATCATGGCCCTGTGTGAAAAAGTGATTGCCCCCCTTGTTAAAACATACTATAACTTTGGTTGTCCACACCTGAGTTCAATTTCTCTAGCCACACCCAGGCATGATTATTGCCACACCTGTTCACAATCAAGGCATCACTTAAATATGAGCTGCTTGACACAGTAAGGTCCACCAGAAGATCCTTAAGGCCGGGTTCACACTGCTGCGGGGGGAGATCCGGATGTGATTCGCACCGCAAATCACATCCGATCTCCGTAGCGCTGCGAGTTCAGCCATACAGATAGTATGGCTGAACTCGCAGCGGTCCCGCAGCAAACTCGCACGGGACCCTTTTTTTCGTCCGCAACAGAATCGGATCGCATGGGCGTTCACACCATGCGATCCGATTCTTGTGCGAGTCGGCGGATCGCACTGCGATATGCGATCGGATCTGGGGGTGTCATTAACATATCATTGACACTCCCAGCCGTTCGCATAGGGCAGTGTGAACTGCCGGCGGGAGTCGTGCGATGCGGGAAAACGCCGCGGATTCGCGGCGTTCCCGCATCGCAGCGGTGTGAACCCGGCCTAAAAGCTACACATCATGCCGAGACCCAAAGAAATTCAGGAACAATTGAGAAAGAAAGTAATTGAGATCTATCAGTCTGGAAAGGGTTATAAAGCCATTTCCAAAGCTTTGGGAATCCAGCGAACCACAGTGAGAGCCATTATCCACAAATGGCGAAGACATGGAACAGTGGTGAACCTTCCCAGGAGTGGCCGGCCGCCCAAAATTACCCCAAGAGCGCAGCGACGACTCATCTAAGAGGTCACAAAAGACCCCACAACAACGTCCAAGGAACTGCAGGCCTCACTTGCCTCAGTTAAGGTCAGCGTTCATGCCTCCACCATCAGGAAAAGACTGGGCAAAAATGGCCTGCATGGCAGAGTTCCAAGGAGAAAACCACTGCTGAGCAAAAAGAACATCAAAGCTCGTCTCAATTTCTCCACAACACATCTTGATGATCCCCAAGACTTTTGGGACAACATTCTGTGGACCGATGAGACAAAAGTGGAACTCTTTGGAAGGTGTGTGTCCAAGTATATCTGGCGTAGAAGGAACACTGCATTTCATAAAAAGAACATTATACCAACAGTAAAATATGGTGGTGGTAGTGTGATGGTCTGGGGCTGTTTTGCTGCTTCAGGACCTGGAAGACTTGCCGTGATAAAAGGAACTATGAATTCTGCTGTCTACCAAGAGATCCTGAAGGAGAATGTCCGACCATCTGTTCGTGTACTCAAGCTGAAACGAACTTGGGTTCTGCAGCAGGACAATGATCCTAAACACACCAGCAAGTCCACCACCGAATGGCTGAAGAAAAACAAAATGAAGACTTTGGAGTGGCCTAGCCAAAGTCCTGACCTGAATCCTATTGAGATGTTGTGGTATGACCTTAAAAAGGCCGTTCATGCTCGAAAACCCTCTAATGTAACTGAATTAGGACAATTCTGCAAAGATGAGTGGGCCAAAATTCCTCCAGGACGCTGTAAAAGCCTCATTGCACGTTATCGCAAACGCTTGGTTGCAGTTGTTGCTGCTAAGGGTGGCCCAACCAGTTATTAGGTTTAGGGGGCAATCACTTTTTCACACAGGGCCATGATGGTTTGGATTTTTTTTCACCTTTAATAATAAACACCTTCATTTACAAATTGCATTTTGTGTTTACTTGTGTTGTCCTTGACTATTGTTTAAATTGGTTTGATGTTCCGAAACACTTAAGTGTGACAAACATGCAAAGGAACAGGAAATGAGGAAGGGGGCAAACACTTTTTCACACCACTGTATATCTTTGCCTCCTATCATGATTGCCTATCAGTGCCCATCAGTGAAGGAGAAATATTACTTATTTACAAAATTTAATAACAGAAACTAGACAAAAGTGTTTATTTATTTGTTTACATGTTGGTCTTTTTTCATTTGTTTATCAAAAAATAAAAATAAAAGAGGTAATTAAATACCACCAAAAGAAATCTGTCCCAAAACAAATGACAGAAATGTGTTTGGGTACAGTGTAGCACGACCGCGCAATTGTCATTCAAAGTGCGACAGCGCTGAAATCTGAGAACTGGCCTGGGCAGGAAGGGGGTGAAAGTGCCCGGTGTCGAATTATTCAATTGCAATATGTCTCGTGTAGCAATGTTATCCGCTATATTACTTTTTTTTTTTTCTTCTTTTACTTGCTATTTTATTTTTTATCACGAAAGTGTAGTCACCTTTTAGCCAGTTCCCGACCCTGACGCCCGCCGATGTACGTCGGCAGAATGGCACGGGCAGGCATATTGGCGTACAGGTACGTCCAATCTTAAATGCCGCCCTGCCATCGCGAGCGCGCCGACGGCGGCGAGCTCGCGTGCCGGTCGGGGACCCCCGTGAGTCCAGTCGCGGGTCCCGCGGACTCGATCGCCGCGGGCATACCCGCGATCGTCTCACGGGACGGCTGAACTGGGAGATGCCGTTGTAAACGGCATCTCCCCGTTCTGCCTAGCAACTAGTGACGCTGATCTCTGCTCCATGTGATTGGAGCAGAGATCAGTGTTCACTAAAAGAAAGCCCAGCCCCCCCCCAACAGTTAGTAGCTAGGACACACTTAACCCCTACACTGCCACCCACTGGTTAACCCCCTTCACTGCCAGTGTCATTTACACAGGAATCACTGCATTTGTATAGCACTGATTGCTGTATAAATGACAATGGTCCCAAAAATGTGTCAAAAATGTCCGATGTGTCCGCCGTAATGTCGCAGTCACAATAAAAATCGCTGATCGCCGCCATTACTAGCATCCGTTACACCTGGAGATCCAGGAGAGAGATACATAAGATGTGCGGCTTTCATACCGATTGAGAGGGAAATCAATTATGTTTTAGGCACCCCGGCAAGTCTCTCTAACCACTTCACCCCTGGAAGGTTTACCCCCCCCCCCCCTTCCTGACCAGGCCATGTTTTGCGATTCGGCACTGCGTCGCTTTAACTGACAATTGCGCCGGTCGTGCGACGCTGCACCCAAATAAAATTGACGTCCTTTTTTTTCCCCACAAATAGAACTTTCTTTTGGTGGTATTTGATCACCTCTGCAGGTTTTTTTTTTTTTTTTTGTGCTAGAATAGAACAGATTAGAATAGAATAAAATAAAATAGAACAAATATAGCTGAAATTTGAATCAAATTGGAATAGATTGGAATAGAATAAAATAGAATGAATATAGCCGTCTTCCAAAATTTGAATCCATTTAAATAGAATAGAATGAATAAAGCTGCCTTCCGAAATTCAAATAGATTTGAATATAATAGAATAAAATAAAATAGAACAAATATAGCTGCCTTCCAAATTTCAAATTAACTTGAATAGAATAGACTAGATTAGAATAGAATAAAATAGATTGAATATAGCTGTCTTCCAAAATTTTAATCAATTTAAATAGAATAGAAGGAATAAAGCTGCTTTCCGAAATTCAAATAGATTTGAATAGAATAGATTAGAATATAATAGAATAAAATAAAATAGAACAAATATAGCTGAAATTTGAATCAATTTAAATTGAATAGAATAGATTGGAATAGAATAAAATAGAATGAATATAGCCAGCGTTCGAATTTTTTTTATCAATTTGAATAGACTAGAATAGATTAGAATAGAATAAAATAGATTGAATATAGCCGTCTTCCAAATTTGAATGGATTTAAATAGAATCGAATGAATAAAGCTGTCTTCTGACATTCAAATCAATTTGAATAGATTACAATATAATAGAATAAAATAAAATAGAACAAATATAGCTGCCTTCTGAAATTCAAATACATTTAAATAGAATAGAATAGATTAGAATAGAAAAAATAGATTGAATATAGCCGTCTTCCAAAATTTGAATCGATTTAAATAGAATAGAATGAATAAAGCTGCCTTCCGAAATTCAAATCGATTTGAATAGAATAGAATAGATCAGAATATGATAGAATAAAATAAAATAGAACAAATATAGCTGCCTTCCGAAATTCAAATCAACTTGAATAGAATAGACTAGATTAGAATAGAATAAAATAGATTGAATATAGCCGTCTTCCAAATTTGAATGGATTTAATGTGTGGGCGGGACCTGCCCACACACGACCGGACTTTTCCGGCGGACTTTTGAAATGAACGGACTTGCCCACACACGGAGTAAAGTCCGTTCATTTTGAACGCGGCTCCAGGCAGACGGAACTAGCGAGGGAAGTGAATGTCGCCGCCACCATCGGCGAGATTGACACCTCGCTAGCCGCGTCACCTGGTATGGATTTAAAGGGGGACCCCTATGCTGGAAAAACGGCATGGGGTACCCCCAAAGTCCATAGCAGACCCTTATCCGAGCACGCAGGCCGGTCAGGAAAGGGGGTGGGGACAAGCGAGCGCCCCCCCCCCCTCCTGAACCGTACCAGGCCACGTGCCCTCAACTGCGGCCCCCCCACCCCAAAGCACTTTGTCCCCATGTTGGTGAGGACAAGGGCCTCTTCCTGACAACCCTGGCCATTGGTTGTCGGGGTCTGTGGGCGGGGGGCTTATCAGAATCCGGGAGCCACCTTTAATAAGGGGGCCCCCAGATTCCGGCCCCCTACCCTATGTGAATGTGTATGGGGTACCATGTACCCCTACTCATTCACCTGGAGAAAAAAAGTGTACATTAAAAAAAAAAACACAACACAGGTTTTTAAAATACTTTATTAGACAGTTCCGGGGGTCTTCTCTTCTTCTGTTTTCGGGGGTCTTCTCGCCGGACTCCTCTGCTATCTTCTGCTCTTTTGCTAGCTCTTTTACTAGCGGAGGAGCCCGGCGCTCTCCTTCGTCGCCACCACCGTCGGGGCGTCTTCTTCCAACTTTGGGGGTCTTGTCCCGCTCTTCGAGGGGTCTTGTCCCGCACCATGTGACATCACCCGGTGACCCCACCCCTTGTCCCTATATAAGTCGCCGCACAACGCGTTCCTGCCATTACGGCCAGAGAGAGCGGCGTGTCAACATAGGAAGGATAAGAGAAGAAGCAGAAGGCGGCGGCGGCGGCGGCGGCGGCAACAGCAACAGAAGACCGGGCCAACGCTAGTTAAAGAGCTGGAAGAAGAAAGCGGAGGACCGGCAAGAAGAACTGAAGAGCGGGACAAGACCCCCGAAGAGCGGGATAAGACCCCCGAAGTCGGAAGAAGATCCCCGGATGGCGGCGACGGCGACGGCGGCGACGACGACGACGGCGGCGACGTCAGAAGACCGGGCCAACGCTAGTTAAAGAGCTGGAAGAAGAAAGCGGAGGACCGGCAAGAATAACCGGAGAGCGGGACAAGATCCCCAAAGAGCGGGATAAGACCCCCAAAGTCGGAAGAAGACCCCCGGACGGCGGCGGCGACGAAGGAGAAATTTGGGCTCCTCCGCTAGTAAAAGAGTTAGCAAAAGAGCAGAAGATAGCGGAGGAGTCCGGCGAGAAGACCCCCGAAGACGGAAGAAGAGAAGATCCCAGGAGCTATCTAATAAAGTATTTTAAAAACCTGTGTTGTGTTTTTTTTTAATGTACACTTTTTTCCCCCAGGTGAATGGGTAGGGGTACATGGTACCCCGTGCTCATTCACATAGGGTAGGGGGCCGGAATCTGGGGGCTCCCGGATTCTGATAAGCCCCCCGCCTGCAGACCCCGACAACCAGCGGCCAGGGTTTGTCGGGAAGAGGCCCTTGTCCTCATCAACATGGGGATAAGGTGGTTTGGGGTTGGGGGGCCGCAGGGCCCCCCCTTCCCCAAATGACCCCCCCCTATGTTGAGGGCAGGTGGCCTGGTATGGCTCGCTCGTTCCCACCCCCTTTCCTAACCGGCCGGTCTGCGTGCTCGGATAAGGGTCTGCTATGGACTTTGGGGGGATCTCCATGCCGTTTTTTCGGCGTAGGGGTTCCCCTTCAAATCTATACCAGGTGACGGGGCCAGCGAGGTGTCAATCTCGCCGATGGAGGCGGCGACATTCACTTCCCTCGTTAGTTCCGTCTACCTGGAGCCGCGTTCAAAATGAAAGGATTTTTCTCCTTGTGCGGGCAAGTCCGTTCATTTCAAAAGTCCGGCGGACTAGCACACAGACGGGTGGATTGTCCACCGGACTGCCGAGTCCGGTGGACAATTGTGAGTCAAAACTTCTTTCTAAGTCCGCCGGAGCCCACACACGGGGCGGATTGTCTGGGGGATTCTGGTACGCCGCACCAAGTCCGCCGGATAATCCGATCGTGTGTACGCGGCATTATAGAGCGTAGACCCAAGCCTCACATCTCGGGAACTCGCTGGCTGATAGCGTATCATTTTTTCAGGCGCAGATAACATCTAAATAGAAATTGAATATGTTCTTTGGAGGAACATTATGGGGATTCTGCCGGTTATAACAATCTAAAGGTTATGTCATCATTCCGTAATGAAATATCGCTCCTCTTTGAAGAGACGTTGAGAAGGTCACCCGGGATTACATCGTGGACCTTCGGCATCCAACCGCCACTGGAGGAAAGTTATTCCTATTGATCAGAACTCTGACCTATGCTAAAAAAATCGTATTACATTTTCACACCGTCCTCGGAGTGAAGATCTTCGGAAGAATTACGGGAGTTTCCAAACCCACAAAATCCAGAATTCGATAAACACAAGAGTGCGGAGGAGAAATGCGATCGATATTTATGTAATTAGAGCCGTATTAGAAAGGCAGTTGTGTTTTCTTTCTGACATGCAACAAAATTAAAGAGACCCTGTCACCAGACCATTCATTTTTTTTAAAAAAATCTTCCCAAAAGAATATAACAGAGACCAGTGGCGAACCTCGGCACCCCAGATGTTTTGGAACTACATTTCCCATGATGTTAATGCACTCTGCAATGTACTGGAGCATCATGGGAAATGTAGTTCCAAAACATCTGGGGTGCCAAGGTTCGCCATCACTGACATAGACTATATTGTCCAAAGTATTGGTACACCTGCCTTTACACGCTCATGAACTTTAATGGCATCCTCAGTCTTAGTCTGTAGGGTTCAATATTGAGTTGGCTCCGCCCTTTGCAGATATAACAGCTTCAACTCTTCTGGGAAGGCCGTCCACAAGGTTTAGGAGTGTGTCTATGGGAATGTTTGACCATTCTTCCAGAAGCGCATTTGTGAGGTCAGGCACTGATGTTGGAGGAGAAGGTCTGGCTCACAGTCTCCACTCAAATTTATCCCAAAGGTGTTCTATTGGGTTGAGGTCAGGTCAGTCAAGTTCCTCCACCCCAAACTCGTTCATCCATGTCTTCATGGACCTTGCTTTGTGCACCAGTCCAAATCATTTGGTGGAGGGGGGATTATGGTGTTGGGTTGTTCTTCAGGGGTTGGGCTTGGCCCCTTAGTTCCAGTGAAGGGAACTCTTAAGGCGTCGGCAAACCAAGACATTTTGGACAATTTGATGCTCCCAACTTTGTGGGAACAGTTTGGGGACGGCCCCTTCCTGTTCCAACATGACTGCCCACCAGTACACAAAGCAAGGTCCATAAAGACATGGATGAGCGAGTTTGGGGTGGAGGAACTTGACTGGCCTACACCTCAACCAAATAGAACACCTTTGGGATGAATTAGAGTGGAGACTGCAAGCCAGGCCTTCTCATCCAACATCAGTGCCTGACCTCACAAATGCTCTTCTGGAAGAATGGTCAAACATTCCCATAGACACACTCCTAAACCTTGTGGACGGCCTTCCCAGAAGAGGTGAAGCTGGTATAGCTGCAAAGGGCGGAGCCAACTCAATATTGAACCCTACGGACTAAAGCCTCATACACACGATCAGACTTTGTACAAACTTTCCCTTGGATTTTTGTACAAAGGGCGTTGGCCGTGAACTTGTATTGCATACACACAGCAGGACGTTTTCAGCCAACTTTCACCAAATCATGTGGTTTTTCTGCTCTTTACCGCCACCTTTGGTCAACTTCTGTATTGCTGGCTGATCTTTTGCATTGGTTCTGAGCATGCCTGTTTGTACTTTGTACAAAAGTCCGATGGTTTTCTGTACACACGATCAGACTTTGCTCCATCGGACTTTTGTTGCCAGAAAGTTTGTCCGTTCGCGCAGCCAACAAAAGTCCGATGAAAACCAAAAAAGTTTGTCCGATGGAGCGTACACACGGTCGGATGTTGCTCCAAAACAGCTAATTTGCATGTTTGTTGTCAAAAAGTCAGATCGTGTGTATGGGCCTTTAGTCCGTAGGGTTCAATATTGAGTTGGCTCCGCCCTTTGCAGATATAACAGCTTCAACTCTTCCAGGAAGGCCGTCCACAAGGTTTAGGAGTGTGTCTATGGGAATGTTTGACCATTTTTCCAGAAGCGCATTTGTGAGGTCAGACACTGATGTTGTACGGGAAGGTTTGGCTCACAGTCTCCACTCAAATTCATCCCAAAGGTGTTCTATTGGGTTGAGGTCAGGTCAGTCAAGTTCCTCCACCCCAAACTCGTTCATCCATGACTTCATGGACCTTGCTTTGTGCACCAGTCCAAATCATTTGGTGGAGGGGGGATTATGGTGTTGGGTTGTTCTTCAGGGGTTGGGTTTGGCCCCTTAGTTCCAGTGAAGGGAACTCTTAAGGCGTCGGCAAACCAAGACATTTTGGACAATTTCATGCTCCCAACTTTGTGGGAACAGTTTGGGGACGGCCCCTTCCTGTTCCAACATGACTGCCCACCAGTGCACAAAGCAAGGTCCATAAAGACATGGATGAGCGAGTTTGGGGTGGAGGAACTTGACTGGCCTGCACAGAGTCCTAAACCTCAGTCATGTTGGAAAAGGAACGGGCCATCCCCAAACTGTTCCCACATAGTTGGGAGCATGAAATTGTCCAGAGTGTCTTGGTATGCCGACGCCTTAAAGTGGTTGTAAACCCTTACAACACACTTTTTGCTACAGGTAAGCCTATAATAAGGCTTACCTGTAGCTACCCTGGACATTTCCTTAACCAGAATAGTTTAGGAGATATCCCCTGTATTTGCATGTGCCAACATCATCGGCACATGTGCACTGAAGCAATGGCACATACGGGCTGTTGCTTCAGTTAGACTGTGCGGCTACCGGCGGCTCCGGCACGCATGCATGGGAGTGACGTTATCGTGGCTCTGGCAAATCACAGCGCCGGAGCCCGCGATACCCGGAAGTAACTCTTGGAGCAATATCATCGGCCGGATCGGTGAATGAGGAGTGCTGTGGGGGCTTTGATCTCAGGTAAGTAATACATAATGAGCTAATATGCTATGCATACTAGCTCAATATGCCTTTGTCTTGCAGGTTGTTTTTTTTGGGGGGGGGTGGTTTACAACCACTTTAAGAGTTCCCTTCACTGGAACTAAGGGGCCAAGCCCAACCCCTAAAAAACCCACACCACAATCCCCCACCAGCAAATGATTTGGACCTGGGCTCAAAGCAAGATCCATAAAGACCTGGATGAGTGAGTTTGGTGTGGAGGAACTTGACTGGCCTACACCTCAACCAGATAGAACACCTTTGGGGTGAATTAGAGTGGAGACTGCAAGCCAGGCCTTCTTGTCCAACATCAGCGCCTGACCTCACAAATGCTCTTCTGGAAGAATGGTCAAACCTTCCCATAGACACATCTCCTAAACCTTGTGGACGGCCTTCCCAGAAGAGGTGAAGCTGGTATAGCTGCAAAGGGCGGAGCCAACTAAATATTGAACCCTACGGACTAAAGCCTCATACACACGATAGGACTTTGTACAAACTTTCCCTTGGGTTTTTGTACAAAGGGTGTTGGCCGTGAACTTGTATTGCATACACACGGCAGGACTTTTTCAGCCAACTTTCACCAAATCACGTGGTTTTTCTGCTCTTTGCCGCCACCTTTGGTCAACTTCTGTATTGTTGTCTGATCTTTTGCATTGGTTCTGAGCATGCCTGTTTGTACTTTGTACAAAAGTCCGATGGTTTTCTGTACACGTGATCGGACTTTGCTCCATCGGACTTTTGTTGCCAGAAAGTTTGCCCATTCGCACAGCCAACAAAAGTCAGATGAAAACCAAAAAAGTTTGTCCGATGGAGCGTACACACGGTCGGATGTTGCTCCAAAACAGCTAATTTGCATGTTTGTTGTCAAAAAGTCTGATCGTATGTATGGGCCTTAAAGTGGTTGTATAGTCGATTTAGGTACTTTTACCTACAGGAAAGCCTATAATGAAGCCTCATACACACGATCGGACTTTGTACAAACTTTCCCGTGGACTTTTGTACAAAGGGCGTAGTCCACAAGTTTGTATTGCATACACACGATCTGACTTTTTTGACAACAAACACGAACTTAGTGACGTCACAACGTACTGACGACACTTCAAAAGAGGACGTTCAATGACTCCAGCGCCACCTTTGGTCAACTTCTGTATTGTAGTCTGATCTTTTGTATTGGTTCTGAGCATGCGTGTTTGTACCTTGTACAAAAGTCCGATGCTTTTGCGCACACACGATCAGACTTTGCTCCATCGGACTTTTGTTGCCAGAAAGTTTGTCCGTTCGCACAGCCAACAAAAGTCCGATGAAAACAGAAAAAGTTTGTCTGATGGAGCGTACACACGGTCGGATGTTGCTCCAAAACAGCTAATTTGCATGTTTGTTTTTAAAAAGTCCGACCGTGTGTACGGGCCTTTAGGCTTACCTGTAGGTGAAAAAAATATCTCCTAAACCTGTACAGTTTAGGACATATTCCCAGGGCCGTCTTTAAGGCAGGGCAAAAGGGGCAACTGCCCTGGGCCCTGTCATTGTTGTGGGGCCCAAAGCAGCTGCCTCATACTTGCCTGTATTGTATCCTGATATCTCAATTTGAAATGCTGCTACTAAAGCTGCCCAGCTCTGCCTTATTGTTGTGTACAGACGACTCACCTGCAGACCCTGTGTTTACATGTAAATAACCGGCATTCATATGTAAATAGTGGTGGCATTACTAAGTCAATAGATGCTGCTGGCAGCATTGATATGTAAATAAAGGTGGCATTCCTATGTGTATCATGCTCCCCTGCAGTGAGGAGGAGTGAGGATGATGTGCTGTAACCTCTAGCAACCAATCAGTGAGCAGTATTACTTAACAGTAATCTCTAGCAACCAATTAACAAGCAGAAATAATTTGCTGTAACCTCTAGCAACTAATCAGTGAGCCGTAATGTGCGCTGTAACCTCTAGCAACCAGTCACTAAGCAATAATGATATCCTGTAACCACTGGCAACCAATCGCAATTGCTGCCTGATCTGATACAGTAAACAGATTTTAAGTCTAGCTGCTAATTATTGTATGTCTCAGAGCAGGTGGAGAGCAAAATTGCATGGGGGGGGGGCCAAGAAAATTTTTGCCCAGGGTCCAATCAATATTAAAGACGGCCCTGCATATTACCCTCGCAGCGGCGCATACGCACAGGGGATTCTCGGCTGGAAGTCCGGCCGACTCCGGACCCTGCCGGGAAGAAATCTCCCATGCGCAGGAGTGACGATATCGCGACTCCGGGCCACTCACAGCGCCGGAGCCGCGATACCCGGGAAAAAAACGCAGAGGGAACATGTCAGCTCCCTCGGCGTGGAATCGGGCCAGATGTCGGGGCCTCGTTCTAAGGTAAGTATTTCATAATGAGCTAGTATGCGGTGCATACTAGCTCATTATGCCTTTTCCTTTGCAGGTGAGTTAAAAAAAAAATAATAATTCAGCGGGTATACAATCGCTTCAAGACTGGGATGCCATCAAAGTTCATGCGTGTGTAAAGGCAGGTGTCCCAATACTTTTGGCAATATAGTGCAAGTGAGGGATGCCTGCCATTACAATACGCAGGTTTCTTTGTGAATGTTTTTCTCACTTTAAGATCTTTTTTTTTTTTATTCTCCTTCGGTAATAATTTGTTGACAAACGTATATATATATATTTTTTTTAATCCATATTTTCCCCCATTTGGTGGAACTTTTATCTGCCGACTGTCTGTACGGTATCTCGGGATTCTCTCTCGGCACCAGCCGGTGATTGGTATCTCAGCGCCATTCTCCAGCGGCTCGGCGGCGCCTCTTTTTGCGGGGAGACATGCATGTAATCAAAGTGTTTCGGAGAGCAATAAAGTGTGAAGAGCTGAATTGAAGTGATGAATGTCCTCCATTACCAATGTGATTTTCAATAAATCTTTCAACCATTAAATGCATTCTCAATACGTTTTCAAAGCCAAAAAAAAAAAAGAGAGTTTTGTCCTTGAGTTACTTGGCATATGTCTGATTCCCGCTCAGAGACGACTGAACCTAAATATTAGAATAAATGTCATTTTCCTGCTGGCCCATTTATCATGCCGGGGCGGAGGGTTTGATCTCCTTCTACGTCTTTTATTTTCCATAGGCTGCGGCTCTTACATGGAGAACACTTTCTTGTTCAGGTGAAGACTGTTATACAGGGAAAGTATTATACTCATTTTTAGAAAAGTAAAAGAAAAAGAAAAAAATCACCCAAAAAAAAAAAAAAAATGTATCATACAAGAAAGAAACATCATCAACTCCCACTCCAAATAAACAACATATTCACTATATCGGGGCTTTTCTTTAGTGGGTACATGGGGGGAGGGGGGGGGGGTGTAATGGCAAGGGTCGCTGGGGTGTGCTGGAGGGTCCATTGATGCTGGCTTCTGGGGGATCAATTGAGGTAGGGGTCTATTGTCCCGGGGCGGGGGGGGGGGTGCTATGTGACTTGGCGAGATCTTCTGTTGAGGGAGGGGTCTATTGTTGCTGGCTATTGGAGGGTCTATTAATGCTGTCTGCTTGTTCCTGGAGTTGATCTGTTGTTGCTAGTGGATATTTTGTTGCAGGAGATCTATTGTTGTTGGCGGGGGTCTATTGTACCTGGAGTTGATCTGTCATTGCTAGCGGATATTTAGTTGCAGGAGGTCTATTGTTGTTGGCGGGGGTCTATTGTACCTGGAGTTGATCTGTCATTGCTAGCGGATATTTAGTTGCAGGAGGTCTATTGTTGGTGGGGGGTCTATTGTTCCTGGAGTTGATCTGTCGTTGCTAGCGGATATTTTGTTGCAGGAGGTCTATTGTTGCTGGTGGGGGGTCTATTGTTCCTGGAGTTGATCTGCCATTGCTAGCGGATATTTTGTTGCAGGAGGTCTATTTATGCTGGGAGATCTATTATTGCTTTGGGGGCTATTGTTGCTGGTTGGGGTTCTATTGTTGCTTGGCGGGGTTATTGTTGCTGGGGGATCTATAGTTGCTTGGGGGGTGCTATTGTTTCTGGCTGCAGGAGATCTATTTTACTGGCTTTCTTGTTATTACTGACAAACGCCAAACAAATTACTTAGCACCACAAAATGATACTTAGTTCTGCTAATGGCCAGAACGGTATAGGCCTAATAGGATTGCGGGTCAGGTCTTCCCTACATGTTTCGCCAAGACATTGGCTTCTTCAGGGGAATAGGATATGACCGATGTAATAAGTATAACTCTACAGAGAGAAAAAGTAATGAACATAGCATAAGTAAAAAGTTACAATACAACAAAATAGAAACATGATGCGTGATATTGAAAGTTAAGGCGACAAGGTACTAGACTTTCAATATCACGCATCATGTTTCTATTTTGTTGTATTGTAACTTTTTACTTATGCTATGTTCATTACTTTTTCTCTCTGTATAGTTATACTTATTACATCGGTCATATCCTATTCCCCTGAAGAAGCTAATGTCTTGGCGAAACATGTAGGGAAGACCTGACCCGCAATCCTATTAGGCCTATACCGTTCTGGCCATTAGCAGAACTAAGTATCATTTTGTGGTGCTAAGTAATTTTTTTTTACATCGGTCACATCCTATTCCCCCGAAGAAGCCAATGTCATGGCGAAACACGTAGGGAAGACCTGACCCGCAATCCTATTAGGCCTATACCATTCTGGCCATTAGCAAACTCTATGTGCTCCCTCTTTATGTGTTTATATTTTAATAGGAATTTGTATTATCTGTTTTTGATATAATGTAATAAAATTGATCATTTTAAATAACTTTTGATTGAGTTGTGTTGGCACCGTAATAATCCCCATCCTCTCTGCTTCTCTTTTTCATCAATCATTGGGATGAGGTGCCAATTTTTTTTGATACTTGGTTCTGTTTTCTCTAAAAGGGGCGGTACTGGGAGGTGGGTAGGAGGTGGGTAGGAGGTGGGTAGGAGGTGGAACCGAGGGATAGTGCCGGCTCTCTGGAGAAAAATCCTTCCAGACTTTGGACATTTATGTGGAAGGCCATCTATGTGGTATACTTCACTATTTAAAGATATAGATATATATATATAATAATGGTGACCTTCCAGGTCCTTTTCATCGGACACCGTTCCCCCGCAACATCAATTTTTAAATAAGACATACTAATAGTAAGATTCCTCCTACTACTGGATCCTCCAATTTGGAATTATCCCAATTTTTCACGCTGTGAACCTATTTATTGAGATCTCTGCCATCTTTATTTTTGGTGTGGATTATCCGGCTTGGGTCGGCTTCTCCCCTTCTTTGACCCCCTCCCCCTTTTGGCCTTCGCCTGGGGTGGCCTCACTCGTCTCCATTCTCTCTGAGCGCTGTAGGGCCACCACAGCCATACCTCCTTGATGGGACATACCAAGACACCTGCTTCTACGTGATATCATAGATATTCACACCACGTTTCCTGATGAAGAGGAATAACGCATGACCTTGAAACGCGTTGAGTATCACCCTGTCTAAATGTACAAGAGTGACGTAAATTAGTGAGTGGTTCCTGATCTCATGATCTCACGATGAACTCTATGTTACACAATTTTTTATATATCTTTGTAATCTGTTTGATATAGCCAACGCTGTGTCTATACTTTTAGATTTTGCATTATTAAACTTATATATTTTAGAAATATTTTTGCATTCGCCTTTTTTTGAGTCAGTGCCCTTTAAAGTCCCACCGGAGGGTCTCTTTTTGTTTCTGTGAATCAAGGAATAGTGTTCAGGGGTGTATAGCGGGTGTAACCAGGGGGCAATGTTCAGAGGTGTGTAGGGGGTGAAACCAAGGGATGGTGCTCAGTGATGGGTTGGAGGTGGAACCAAGGGACAGTGCTCACAGGTGTGTAGGGGTTGGAATCAAGGGACAATATTTAGAGGTGTGTAGGGGTGGAACCAAAGGACAGTGCTCAGGTGTGTGTAGGGGGTGGAACCAAGGGACAATATTTAGAGGTGTGTAGGGGGTGGAACCAAGGGATGGTGCTCAGTGATGGGTTGGAGGTGGAACCAACGGACAGTGCTCAGGTGTGTGTAGAGGTGGAACCAAGGGACAGTATTTAGAGGTGTGTAGGGGGTGGAACCAAGGGATGGTGCTCAATGATGGGTTGGAGGTGGAACCAAGGGACAGTGCTCACAGCTGTGTAGGGGTTGGAACCAAGGGACAGTATTTAGAAGTGTGTAGGGGTTGGACAGTATATAGAGGTGTGTAGGGATGGAACCAAAGGACAGTGCTCAGGTGTGTGTAGGGGGTGGAACCAAGGGACAGTGCTCACAGGTGTGTAGGGGTTGGAACCAAGGGATGGTGCTCAGTGATGGGTTGGAGGTGGAACCAAGGGATGGTGCTCAGTGATGGGTTGGAGGTGGAACCAAGGGACAGTGCTCAGGTGTGTGTAGAGGTGGAACCAAGGGACAGTATTTAGAGGTGTGTAGGGGGTGGAACCAAGGGATGGTGCTCAATGATGGGTTGGAGGTGGAACCAAGGGACAGTGCTCACAGGTGTGTAGGGGTTGGAACCAAGGGACAGTATTTATAAGTGTGTAGGGGTTGGACAGTATTTAGAGGTGTGTAGGGGGTAGAACGAAGGGATGGTGCTCAGTGATGGGTTGGAGATGGAACCAAGGGACAGTGCTCAGGTGTGTGTAGGGGGTGGAAACAAGGGACAGTATTTAGAGGTGTGTAGGGGGTGTAACCAAGGGATGGTGCTCAGTGATGGGTTGGAGGTGGAACCAAGGGATGGTGCTCAGTGATGGGTTGGAGGTGGAACCAAGGGACAGTGCTTAGGTGTGTGTAGGGGTGGAACCAAGGGACAGTATTTAGAGGTGTGTAGGGGGTAGAACCAAGGGATGGTGCTCAGTGATGGGTTGGAGATGGAACCAAGGGACAGTGCTCAGGTGTGTGTAGGGGTGGAACCAAGGGACAGTATTTAGAGGTGTGTAGGGGGTGGAACCAAGGGATGGTGCTCAGTGATGGGTTGGAGGTGGAGCCAAGGGACAGTGCTCACATGTGTGTAGGGGTTGGAACCAAGGGACAGTATTTAGAGGTGTGTAGGGGTGGAACCAAAGGACAGTGCTCAGGTGTGTGTAGGGGTGGAACCAAGGGTCTGTATTTAGAGGTGTGTAAGGGGTGGAACCAAGGGATGGTGCTCAGTGATGGGTTGGAGGTGGAGCCAAGGGACAGTGCTCACAGGTGTGTAGGGGTTGGAACCAAGGGACAATATTTAGAAGTGGCCACCATCAGCCGTTACAACTGTAAGGGGCCCACCTGGGCCAAAAGAAAGCAGGATGGGTGAAGGGGAGCCGTGCTGTGCGTTACAGAAACAATCTCACAGCGTGTGCTCTCTGTGTCATTGAGCTCAGACATCAAGCTCTTTACTGCCACCTCTGGCTACTATGTGCATGTGCACCCCTCGTGTACTGGGCTTTACTGTGTCAGCAACATGATGTCAGCTTTGTGAAAACGAGCTGGGACCAAGTAGGAAGAAATTCTTTACAAGTAGGGGCTGTGAAGGAGAAAGGGTGGGGGGTTGTTTGTGTACGGGGGGCAGAGCCTTGTGTGTTTACAGATTTGTGTATATATATATATATATATATATATATATATATATATATATATATATATATATATATATATATACACAGGTGTGTGTGTGGGGGGCTGGCATATTTACAGGCAGTGACGGTGCACCCATTAATGGGCACACGGGCACCGCCACCCCCTATTCAGGCGTCCAGCCCCTTTTCAGGCGCCAAGCGCCTAAATTACAGCGGCATGGGGGAAACTTCTGAGGCACCTGGTTAGAGCCATAGGCTCTAATAGTCTTCAAAAAAGGTGAACTGCGAACGCAGAGGATTGCACTCGCAGTTCACCAAGGTATGTTAGAGCAGCAAATTAATATTTGCTTTTCTAACACTGAACCTCCTCTACGCCAATCAGGAAAGCATGGGTGTGTTACACCACAGTCACTGTTATTGGACGCCTATCAGTAGGAGGAGAGGAGACGCATGGAGGACATAGCTCGCCGCCGTCACCTGCTGCCCCTCCGAGATAGGATAAGTGCCGGGTAGACAGCGAGCGGGTGGGGGGGTTAGAGTGTTAACTTTTTAAATGGGCACAGTGGTAGCATTTGATGGGCACCGTGGCAACATTTGATGAGCACAGTGACAGCATTTGATGGCACAATGGCTGCGTTTGAAGGGCACAGTGGCTGCGTTTGATGGGGCACAGTGGGTGTGTTTGATGGGCAGAGTGGCTGCGTCTGATGGGGCACAATGGCTGCGTCTGATGGGGCACAGTGGCTGTGTCTGATGGGGCACTGTGGCTGCGTCTGATGGGGCACAGTGGCTGCGTTTGATGGGCACAGTGGCTGCGTTTGATGGGCACAGTGGCTGCGTTTGATGGGCACAGTGGCTGCATTTGATGGGGCACAGTGTCTGTGTTTGATGGGCACAGTGGCTGCTTTTGATGGGCACAGTGGCTGCATTTGTTGGGGCACAGTGGCTGCATTTGATGGGGCACAGTGGCTGCGTTTGATGGGCTCAGTGGCTGCATTTGATGGGCACAGTGGCTGCATTTGATGGGGCACAGTGGCTGCGTTTGATGGGCACAGTGGCAGCGTTTGATAGGGCACAATGGCTGTGTTTGATGGGCACAGTGGCAACGTTTGATGGGCAAAGTGGCTGCATTTGATGGGGCACAGTGGCTGCGTCTGATGGGACACAGTGGCTGCATTTGATGGGGCACAGTGGCTGCGTCTGATGGGGCACAGTGGCTGCGTCTGATGGGGCACAGTGGCTGCGTTTGATGGGGCACAGTGGCTGTGTTTGATGGAAATGTGAGGGGTGTACTCACTTTTGTGAGATACTACACCCTTTATTGATAGTTTTTAGTGATATGGGATTAATGACACTGTAAATTGGAGAGACTTTCGCTGATGAAGATCCTGATAAGTTTCAGGCGTTGTCGGCTGAGATAGAAAAGCAGCAAAATATCTCTGAAAAGTCATTTTTTAAGAACTATTTGTCCAAAATCTCGGTGGAAACAATAATGTATACCAGGCAGCTCAGTCCAAGAATTAATATGACTCTAAGAAGCCACATTCTCCGCGGAGGGATGAAATTTTTTGATTTATTAATATTGGCCATTAATTATGTTTGAGGATTAATGAAGCCCCCCGGGGCCCCTCTATTCTGACACATGATTAATAAAGACGATTTTCCTCCGTATTTTACTTATTAACTTACAGAAAAGTAAACAGAGGACCCGAGATTTCCCTCCGCTCTTCATGTTTTTACCATTTGCATCTGAAAGTCATTTGTTGTGTACAGGGAGGATCGGGTCATTTGTTTTAATGAAAAATATGGAGTACATTGGGGAAAAAAAAAATGCTTACTAAATAAACTTATGAAGCTGAAAATAATTAGTCTGCTGTTGTGACAAAGTCTATTGTCTGGATGTGAATGGATGGTGAAAGAAGCTGAATATTCCGGAACTCATGTGCTTTATTTACTTTGCTTTTCTTAACCCCCTCGGTGACGGAGGCTAAAAAAAATGTTAATGACTGAACAAAATTTTGCAACTTTGACACGTGTTAGTAAAATTGTACATATCATCGCAACTACCTTGTGTATCCAGGTGGATTATATTGTTTCTTTCAGGACACATTGGGCTTTCATTTGGTGGTAAATGGTAATGGAGATCTTCTATAGAGATGGACGAACTTCCGACAGGACGTTTCGCGAACGTGAACCGCGAATGCGGCCGAAAGTTTGCGAACCGCAAAGTTCGCGGCGGGCCCCATTGACTTCAATGGCAGGCGAATTTTCAAAACCTACAGGTCATATTTCCAGCCACAAAATAATTACTAGCTGTGCACACATAGTCCCACCACATGGCCACTGACATAACACATGTATGAAGTGAATCTGGGATCAACAACTACAAGCATTCTTTTTTTATATGTGAAATTCTGACAATTCAGGACTCAGGAGCGCATGAAGGCAATGGAGGAGAGGAAAGGTCAGGGTAGGCGATGAAGAGGGTGCAGGAAATGATCACCAGCACCGAAATATAGAGCACTGACACCAGCACCGTGATAGAGTGCACTGACACCAGCACCGTGATATAGACACCGACAACAGCACCGTGATATAGAGCACTGACACCAGCACCATGATATAGAGCACTGACACCAGCACCGTGATATAGAGCACTGATACCAGCACCGTGATAGAGTGCACTGACACCAGCACCGTGATAGAGAGCACTGACAGCAGCACCGTGATAGAGTGCACTGACACCAGCACCGTGATAGAGTGCACTGACACCAGCACCATGATATAGAGCACTGACACCAGCACCGTGATAAAGAGCACTGACACCAGCACTGTGATAGAGTGCACTGACACCAGCACAGTGATATAGAGCACTGACACCAGCACCGTGATATAGAGCACTGACACCAGCACCGTGATATAGAGCACTGACACCAGCACTGTGATAGAGTGCACTGACACCAGCACCGTGATATAGAGCACTGACACCAGCACCGTGATAGAGTGCACTGACACCAGCACCGAGATATAGAGCACTGACACCAGCACCGTGATAGAGTGCACTGACACCAGCACCGAGATATAGAGCACTGACACCAGCACCATGATATAGAGCACTGACACCAGCACCATGATAGAGTGCACTGACACCAGCACCGTGATAGAGTGCACTGACACCAGCACCGTGATATAGAGCACTGACACCAGCACCGTGATATAGAGCACTGACACCAGCACCGTGATAGAGTGCACTGACACCAGCACCGTGATATAGAGCACTGACACCAGCACCGTGATATAGAGCACTGACACCAGCACCGTGATAGAATGCACTGACACCAGCACCGAGACATAGAGCACTGACACCAGCACCGTGATATAGAGCACTAACAGCAGCACTGATACCAGCAACTTGCTGCTGGGCCCCAAAAATATGACACCGCTCAACTGCTTCAAACAGGAGGGTACGGGCATATAGTAATGTGTTCTTTTTTTGGACAAGGAAGTGAGCCAAATGTAGAAACAAGGTCTGTGTGCTCGATTAAATAAATCGTTTATAGAGATATGGTCTACTGGTCACATGTGTTGAATTCCTCCGAGATCCATGTCTCATTCATTTTTATAAATGTGAGGTAGTCAACACTGTCGTGAGGTAGGCGAGTGCGCTTATCGGTCACGATCCCCCCTGCTGCGCTGAACGTCCTTTCGGACAGGACACTGGACGAGGGGCAAGCCAACAGTTCGATTGCAAATTGGGCAAGCTATGGCCAGAGGTCAAGCCTGCCCACCCAGTAGTCCAGGGGTTCATCACTCCTCAGAGCGTCCACATCGGTTGTTAACCCGATGTAGTCGGACACCTGACGGTCTAGGCGTTCCCTGATGCTGGATCCAGATGACACCTGTCGATGGGTCGGCTGAAAGAATGACCTCATATCAGAAGTCACCAACACATCTTCAAACCACCCTCTTCTTGCAGGCGCTGTTGGATTGGTACCCGCAAATCCTTCTCTGGGAGTGGGAATTGCTCCTCTGCCAACGCAGGCAAAAGCAGAATGCAGCATTTCTCGAAGCAAGGCCTGGAAGTGCTCCATTCTGACAGCTCTCTGTGACGGCGGTAACATTTCCACCATTTTGTGTTTGTACCGGGGTCCACCCAGTACTGGTCTTTGACCCTTATGCTTTTTATATGGGGGTCCCTGTTAAAACACTGGAGCATGAAGGCCCCCATTTGCACTAAACTGGAAGCGTTGTGGTGGCCTGGCTCTTGCTCATCATCCAGGATAATGCCGTCCTCCTCGTTCTCCTCTCCCCATCCACGCACAACAACAGGGATCCCAGAAAGGTTTAAAGCATGCTCTTCTTGCTCCTCCTCATCCGCCCCGGCACCATCCTCCTCTGACTCCTCTTCAGACTCCAGTTGTTGACTTGTCTCAGATAGAGTAGCCCCCCTGGGAATTCATCCACGCTCCATAAAGAAGGCATAAGGTATGATGTCACTGATGGCACCATGGCTGTGACTGACCAGTTTGGTGATCTCATCAAATGGCTGCAGAAGTCTGCATGCGTCGCGCTTGAGCAGCCACTGGAGCGGTGAAAAAAACCCAGCTCCCCAGAACCTGTTCTGCCGCAGAGTTCATACAGGTAGACGTTAACTGCACGTTTCTGCTGGAGCAGCCTATCAAGCATATAAAAGGTTGAGTTCCATTGCGTCGGGCAATCGCAAATAAGACGTCTGACCGGCAGATTGTGTCGCCGCTGAATGTCAGCAAGGCGAGCCATGGCCGTGTAAGATCTTCTGAAATGGACCGAGATTTTCCTTGCCTGCCACAAGATGTCCTGGACCCCAGGGTATTTGACAAGGAATCGCTGCACGACCAAGTTTAAGACGTGTGCCATGCATGGCACGTGCATAATTTTGCCCTGTTTCAATGCGCTAAGCAGATTGGCACCGTTGTCACTTACCACTTTACCAACTGTCAAATTGAGCGGTGTTAGCCACTGATCTGCCTGTGAACGCAAAGCTGAAAGGAGTGCAGGACCAGTGTGGCTCTTGGCTTCCAGGCACAACAGACGCAGCACGGCATGGCAACGTCTCACCTGGCATGTCGAATAGGTTCTGGGGAGCTTGGGCGGTGCAGCGGAAGAGACGCTAGCAGCAGAAAAGGAGGAGTCATCCGAGGAGGAGAGGGAGGAGGATGGAGTAGGAGGAGGAGAAGAAGAGGCAGGCCTGCATGCAATCCGTGGCGGTAAAACCAAATCTACACGGGTGCCACGGGTTACATGCTTGACGGCCGTCAGAAGGTTCACCCAGTGGGCAGTAAAAGTTATATACCTTCCCTGCCCGTGTTTGCTAGACCACGTGTCTGTGGTCAGACGTATCTTGGCACCGACACTGTGTGCCAGAGATACATTCACTTGCCGCTGAACATGGCCATATAGCTCTGGGATGCCCTTCTGTGAGAAATACTTCCTTCCTGGGACCTTCCATTGTGGTGTTCCAATGGCCACAAATTTTCGAAAGGCCTCCGAGTCCACCAGTTTATATGGCAGTAGTTGGCAGGCTATGAGTTCTGACAAGCCAGCCATCAACCATTGGGCAAGAGGGTTATCCGGCGTCATCATTTTTTTACGCTCGAACATTAGGCCCACGGAAGCCTGCCTTTTTCCAGAAAAAACGTGAGCTTGGGGTGATGGAAGGTGGAGTGGAGGACAATTGTGAGGAGAGAGGAGAAGGAGAAGAAAAGGCTGGACGGTGAGAGCTTGGAGTGTGGCTTTGTGTGTTCCGTTGCTTCCACTGGGCTCGGTGATGGCTGCTCATGTGCCTTCTTAAGGCGGTCGTCCCTAGGTGAGTGTTGGGCTTACCGTGACTTATGCGTTAACTGCAAAGATTGCAGATGGCAACATTATTGTCAGCAGCGGACGCGTTAAAAAAAGCCCACACTGCGGAGCCATGTGCCGGCGTCCTGGGAGCGCCAGATGTGACCGTACATGGTTGATGTCTCGCTCCTGATACAGTCGCAGTCTGCTTTGTCCCTCCTGTGCAATCTAAGTTCTTCCTGCTTCTCCTCCCTATCTGCTGGTCCATATCTCCCTCTGAACTCCCCTCCTCTTCCTCTCTTGTGGGCACCCACGTGGCATCACTAGACATGTCATCATCGACGTCACCTTCCCCACCGCTATAAGTAGAGATCTCGGAGTAGGCAGCAACAGTGGGGACCAACCTCCTCCTTGGGCTGATCTGGGTACTGTCGTCAGACTGCTGAGTGACGGTTGTTGCTACCTCCTCTTCTTGATCCAATACCAAGAGTGGCTGCGCATCAGAAATGTCTTGATATGGATCGGAAAATAATTCCTGTGACTCAAGCGGAAGGTATGTGGTGGTGGTGTTGTTGGTGGTAGTGTCTTTGGGGGTGCACATAGCAGAGAGTGAAGAAGAGGGTGCAGATCGAGAGGATGAGGAGGGTGCAGAAGAGTAAGGCTGAGTGAGCCACTCAACCAAGTCTGGTGCCTCCTTTGACGTAATCGCACGCACCTTCTGCAACTTCCCACTTTGGCTCAAGCCTGTTGCTCCTGCCCTACCCCTACCACCCCTGCGGAAGGGCCTGCCTCTTTCTCTGCCTGTAATTTTTTAAATGACCCTGTGACAAAAGTCTCTAGAGAAGTTCAGTATGTATGTGGAAGAAGGTATAGAACACCCCGCTTCAATCTGTTGTTTTTGGGGGCCACTGGTCTATCACACCAGTTATAATACTTTTTTTTTATTGCCTTTGTCACTCTTTGTAGTATCGCTGCAGAACCGCTCAGCAGTCACAATGCTGCACAGTGGAAATGCACTATACTATGCTTTCTATATGTGCAAGTATTTTATACGTGTATTACACAACTATATACTGCACACCAAATAGTACACCTATACCAGTCCTTATAAGGACCTTTGTGGAACTAGTAGCTAGTGATTAGCAGACTGTACCTCAGTCCCTACACTGATAAAGGACTGCTGCAGAATAGGGCAGCAGTAGTGCACCACAACCCTATATATTGTTGACCTATACCAGTCCTTATAAGGACCTTTGTGGAACTAGTTGCTAGGGATTAGCAGACTGTACCTCAGTCCCTACACTTATAAAGGACTGCTGCAGAATAGGGCAGCAGTCTGCAGTAGTGCACCACAACCCTATATATTGTGGACCTATACCAGTCCTTATAAGGACCTTTGTGGAACTAGTAGCTAGTGATTAGCAGACTGTACCTCAGTCCCTACACTGATAAAGGACTGCTGCAGAATAGGGCAGCAATGTGCAGCAGTGCACCACAACCCTATATATTGTGGACCTATACCAGTCCTTATAAGGACCTTTGTGGAACTAGTAGCTAGTGATTAGCAGACTGTACCTCAGTCCCTACACTGATAAAGGACTGCTGCAGAATAGGGTAGCAGTCTGCAGTAGTGCACCACAACCCTATATATTGTGGACCTATACCAGTCCTTATAAGGACTTTTGTGGAACTAGTAGCTAGTGATTAGCAGACTGTACCTCAGTCCCTACACTGATAAAGGACTGCTGCAGAATAGGGCAGCAGTAGTGCACCACAACCCTATATATTGTTGACCTATACCAGTCCTTATAAGGACCTTTGTGGAACTAGTTGCTAGGGATTAGCAGACTGTACCTCAGTCCCTACACTTATAAAGGACTGCTGCAGAATAGGGCAGAAGTCAGCAGTAGTGCACCACAACCCTATATATTGTGGACCTATACCAGTCCTTATAAGGACCTTTGTGGAACTAGTAGATAGTGATTAGCAGACTGTACCTCAGTCCCTACACTGATAAAGGACTGCTGCAGAATAGGGCAGCATTCAGCAGTAGTGCACCACAACCCTATATATTGTGGACCTATACCAGTCCTTATAAGGACCTTTGTGGAACTAGTAGCTAGTGATTAGCAGACTGTACCTCAGTCCCTACACTGATAAAGGACTGCTGCAGAATAGGGTAGCAGTCTGCAGTAGTGCACCACAACCCTATATATTGTGGACCTATACCAGTCCTTATAAGGACTTTTGTGGAACTAGTAGCTAGTGATTAGCAGACTGTACCTCAGTCCCTACACTGATAAAGGACTGCTGCAGAATAGGGCAGCAATCTGCAGCAGTGCACCACAACCCTATATATTGTGGACCTATACCAGTCCTTATAAGGACCTTTGTGGAACTAGTAGCTAGTGATTAGCAGACTGTACCTCAGTCCCTACACTAATAAAGGACTGCTGCAGAATAGGGTATCAGTCTGCAGTAGTGCACCACAACCCTATATATTGTGGACCTATACCAGTCCTTATAAGGACCTTTGTGGAACTAGTAGCTAGTGATTAGCAGACTGTACCTCAGTCCCTACACTGATAAAGGACTGCTGCAGAATAGGGCAGCAATCTGCAGCAGTGCACCACAACCCTATATATTGTGGACCTATACCAGTCCTTATAAGGACCTTTGTGGAAGGTCCTTATAAGGACCTTTGTGGAACTAGTAGCTAGTGATTAGCAGACTGTACCTCAGTCCCTACACTAATAAAGGACTGCTGCAGAATAGGGTATCAGTCTGCAGTAGTGCACCACAACCCTATATATTGTGGACCTATACCAGTCCTTATAAGGACCTTTGTGGAACTAGTAGCTAGTGATTAGCAGACTGTACCTCAGTCCCTACACTGATAAAGGACTGCTGCAGAATAGGGCAGCAATCTGCAGCAGTGCACCACAACCCTATATATTGTGGACCTATACCAGTCCTTATAAGGACCTTTGTGGAACTAGTAGCTAGTGATTAGCAGACTGTAACTCAGTCCCTACATTAATAAAGGACTGCTGCAGAATAGGGTATCAGTCTGCAGTAGTGCACCACAACCCTATATATTGTGGACCTATACCAGTCCTTATAAGGACCTTTGTGGAACTAGTAGCTAGTGATTAGCAGACTGTACCTTAGTCCCTACACTGATAAAGGACTGCTGCAGAATAGGGTAGCAGTCTGCAGTAGTGCACCACAACCCTATATATTGTGGACCTATACCAGTCCTTATAAGGACCTTTGTGGAACTAGTAGCTAGTGATTAGCAGACTGTACCTCAGTCCCTACACTGATAAAGGACTGCTGCAGAATAGGGCAGCAATCTGCAGCAGTGCACCACAACCCTATATATTGTGGACCTATACCAGTCCTTATAAGGACCTTTGTGGAACTAGTAGCTAGTGATTAGCAGACTGTACCTCAGTCCCTACACTGATAAAGGACTGCTGCAGAATAGGGCAGCAATCTGCAGCAGTGCACCACAACCCTATATATTGTGGACCTATACCAGTCCTTATAAGGACCTTTGTGGAACTAGTAGATAGTGATTAGCCGACTGTACCTCAGTCCCTACACTGATAAAGGACTGCTGCAGAATAGGGTAGCAGTCTGCAGTAGTGCACCACAACCCTATATATTGTGGACCTATACCAGTCCTTATAAGGACTTTTGTGGAACTAGTAGCTAGTGATTAGCAGACTGTACCTCAGTCCCTACACTGATAAAGGACTGCTGCAGAATAGGGCAGCAATCTGCAGCAGTGCACCACAACCCTATATATTGTGGACCTATACCAGTCCTTATACGGACCTTTGTGGAACTAGTAGCTAGTGATTAGCAGACTGTACCTCAGTCCCTACACTAATAAAGGACTGCTGCAGAATAGGGTATCAGTCTGCAGTAGTGCACCACAACCCTATATATTGTGGACCTATACCAGTCCTTATAAGGACCTTTGTGGAACTAGTAGCTAGTGATTAGCAGACTGTAACTCAGTCCCTACATTAATAAAGGACTGCTGCAGAATAGGGTATCAGTCTGCAGTAGTGCACCACAACCCTATATATTGTGGACCTATACCAGTCCTTATAAGGACCTTTGTGGAACTAGTAGCTAGTGATTAGCAGACTGTACCTTAGTCCCTACACTGGTAAAGGACTGCTGCAGAATAGGGTAGCAGTCTGCAGTAGTGCACCACAACCCTATATATTGTGGACCTATACCAGTCCTTATAAGGACCTTTGTGGAACTAGTAGCTAGTGATTAGCAGACTGTACCTCAGTCCCTACACTGATAAAGGACTGCTGCAGAATAGGGCAGCAATCTGCAGCAGTGCACCACAACCCTATATATTGTGGACCTATACCAGTCCTTATAAGGACCTTTGTGGAACTAGTAGCTAGTGATTAGCAGACTGTACCTCAGTCCCTACACTGATAAAGGACTGCTGCAGAATAGGGCAGCAATCTGCAGCAGTGCACCACAACCCTATATATTGTGGACCTATACCAGTCCTTATAAGGACCTTTGTGGAACTAGTAGCTAGTGATTAGCAGACTGTAACTCAGTCCCTACATTAATAAAGGACTGCTGCAGAATAGGGCAGCAATCTGCAGCAGTGCACCAGAACCCTATATATTGTGGACCTATACCAGTCCTTATAAGGACCTTTGTGGAACTAGTAGCTAGTGATTAGCAGACTGTACCTCAGTCCCTACACTGATAAAGGACTGCTGCAGAATAGGGCAGCAATCTGCAGCAGTGCACCACAACCCTATATATTGTGGACCTATACCAGTCCTTATAAGGACCTTTGTGGAACTAGTAGCTAGTGATTAGCAGACTGTACCTCAGTCCCTACACTAATAAAGGACTGCTGCAGAATAGGGTATCAGTCTGCAGTAGTGCACCACAACCCTATATATTGTGGACCTATACCAGTCCTTATAAGGACCTTTGTGGAACTAGTAGCTAGTGATTAGCAGACTGTACCTCAGTCCCTACACTGATAAAGGACTGCTGCAGAATAGGGTAGCAGTCTGCAGTAGTGCACCACAACCCTATATATTGTGGACCTATACCAGTCCTTATAAGGACCTTTGTGGAACTAGTAGCTAGTGATTAGCAGACTGTACCTCAGTCCCCACACTGATAAAGGACTGCTGCAGAATAGGGCAGCAGTCAAGTATAATATTCTTTCTATATTTGGAAGAAAGAATATTATATGTGTACAACCCTATATACTGTACAACATCTATACCATACCAGTCCTTAAAAGGACCTTTGTGGACCTAATAGTAATAGCTAATGATTAAACTGACTGTCCCTGCTGCACACAGCATCTTGTCCCTCCCTACACTCACTAAAGACAGGCTGCTGCAAGCACAGCAGTGCACTGAACCCCATATACTGTACTATACCTATACCATACCAGTCCTTAAAAGGACTTTTGTGGACCTAATAGCTAGCGTTTTGTGTCACTGCAGTCTCTCCCTGCTCCACACAGCAACCTCTCCCTATAGTGACATACGAAAGAATGTAAAATGGCCGCCTGATCGGGTCTATTTATAAGTTAGGGGGAATGTCCAATTGTCCATGTGCTGAAATGTCTCAATTGGCTGTCCTGTACCCCATGATGGATGTGTCATTATGGGTTAAAGTGGTCAAAGTTCTTTCACACTGTAAACACATAAGTCCGCCGGGCGAACAGCGGCAATAGTCCGCCGATCGGGCGAATCGCGAACAGGCAAAATTCGCCGCGAACCGTTCGGCCATCCCTAATCTTCTATTGTTTTTTATTTTTTATTTTTTGTTATTATTGTTATCAAAGGAACACTGGCCCAAAATAGTAAGACATTTTTTTCTTTTATTTTTTCTTTTGCTGTATATGTATTGCTATTACCATAACGTACCACCAAAGAATAACCCACAGCACTTCAAAAGAAATTTGTGCAGAGTATAAAAACTCCACTATACAAAGTCCACCAAATAATGTTTTCACCCAAGCGAATCAAATAAAGTCCACTAGGTGCATTCAATCACAAAATGTCTTCATCCGAGAAATGCATGCTTCCCCAAGTGCACCTCTACCTTCACCAACCATGTGAAACGACTGCTCACCGGATGAGACCTCCTAAACAAAGAGGTCATGCGCACTCAATAATAACAGGATCCCATCAACTGTTATAGATCAGCAGCATCCATCAGCTCTCCTTCTCCAACCTTCTCAGCCGTTTGACAAAAGCATCAGCTTATTTCCTTGTACAAAAATGGAAGAAATGGGCCAAATCTCAGTTGTACGAGGAGCACAAAAGTGAGTACACCCATGGGCGTAGCATAAGGGGTTGCAAGGGTCACAATCGCAACCCCGTCCCTAGCTCCAGGGGGTCCCTGCAGCTTCCCTGTCATATTATCATATCCTCCACAAAATCCAGCGGGTCCCACAGCCACGCTCCAGTACTGGGCTTCTACTTTGCCTTCCACAGTCCACAGCCCTCTATTCCCATTGGCTGGGGAGAAGCTGTGAGCCATTTCCTGAATGGAGAGGAGCACGAGGTGAGAACAGCCCAGGGTGGGGAAGTGTCTGTGCTGTGTGCTGGCAACATGGAATGGTAACCGAGCTCAGCGAGTCAAGAGGAGGAGAGCGCCGTCCTGTAGCCACGATGGGACCGATGTCACTGGAGAGGTATGTCCAGGGCCGTCTTTAATGTTGATTGGACCCTGGGCAAAACTTTTCTTGGGGTCCCCCCATGCAGTTTCGCTCTCCGTCTGCTCTGAGACATACAATAAATAGAAGCTAGACTCGAAATCAGTTTACTGAATCATATCAGGCAGCTATTGCGATTGGTTTCCATAAGTTACAGTGTATCATTACCGCTCACTGACTGGTTGCTAGAAGTTACAGTGTATCATTACAGCTCACTGACTGGTTGCTAGAGGATACAGCACACATTACGGCTCACTGATTAGTTGCTAAAGCTTACAGCACATGATTTCTGCTTGTTGATTGGCTGCTAGAGATTACTGTGGATATGACCTCAGGGGGGCAAGATATACATATCAATGCCGCCGCTTTTTACATATTAATGCCGGTGCTTAACATGTAAACACAGGGTCTGCAGGTGAGTCCTCTGTACACAACAAAAGGGTAGAGCTGGGCAGCATTAGTAGCAGCACTTCACACTGAGATATTGGGACACAGCACGGGACTAAAACCTCAAGGGACGATGGAATTTAAACCAAGATAGTTAGAAAGTATGAGGCAGTTGCTTTGGGCCCCACAACAATGACAGGCAGCTGCCCCTTTTGCCCTGCCTTAAAACGGCCCTGGGTATGACACCGGTAAGTGTCTTCTAGTCACCAGCTAGGATTCTCTGATCCCTGACCTTAGATTCTCCAGGGGCAATCCCTGTCCTCTAATGTAAAGAGGAACTCTGGTAACTAAAAACTCTTAACCCCCCCTGGCAGTATTCCCGAGTCTGGCTCAGGGGGAAAATTTTGTACCAAAAGCGGGATTGCATAGCTGAATCCAGGGAGAGTTTACTTACCTTATCCCCTGGATCCAGCGATGTCCCCCCGCTATACGAGCGAGCTGTCCTCCGCTCGATCTATCACGGAGCCGAGCTCCGTTCCCTGCGAGCGTTGCGACGCACGGGGACGGAGAACGGCGCCAAATTCAAAAAGTAAAACACACACATTACATACAGTATAATGTAATCTTACAGATTACATTGCTGTAAGTAATTATTTCACATCCCCTTTGTCCCTAGTGGGTTGTCCAGTGTCCTGCATGCAGTTTTATCTTATAAAAACTGTTCTTTATGCCTGGAAACTGGAGATTGTCCATAGCAACCAAAACTGTCCCTTTACATCAAAAATGATTTTAGACCAGCTAGAAAACAGATAAATTAGAATCACTCGCAGAATTGAGGGATAACGATTTGTGGGGAGATCCGTCATCAAATACTGAAAAGTAATGACAGCGACAAATCTGCAACTCAGCAAATTTCTGTGTTTTTGATTTGATTACATTATTGAATCATTTTTATTATTGTTATATTATTATTTGGTATAATTATTTATAGTTATTTATTATATTATAATTTATGATTTCATTTTTCAAACTTTATCATTCCCGGGATGTCTGCTAGACTCTGGTTTGGACAGATTTAAGTGAGTTATTCCTAAGAATTACAGGACTACAATATAAAAACGCCAAATTTCCATGCAAAATAATTGTACCGCTTTCAGCACCTAAAATCTGAAATAATGGTACCGCCAGGGAGGTTAAGCCACTTTGAGTATCTTGGCGTGCGGTGGGTGTATCTGCACGCGCGGTGGAAGTGGCGGTGGTAGTGAGTGGTTGGAGGAGGTCCAGGTCAACCTTTGCATCGGGGCCCACAAGCTTCAAGCTACACCTCTGAGTACACCCCTCACATTTTTGTAAATCTTTTCTTCTCTCTTTTCATGTGACAACACTGAAGAAATGACACTTGTCTACAATGAGTGTACAGCTTGTAGAACAGTAATGCAATAATATAGGACTTTCCACCGAAGGTCTATGGCAGTGACCAGTTGTACTAATACATAAAGGGTTCAGGGACTGATTATGAGCCGGTGTTTATTTTTGCAGGAGAAGCAGCAAAACACATTTACATAATAATAATGTTGTAGGTTTGGTAGCTGGTAATGGGAACTTGAATATACTGGAATTGGAGACCTATATACTGCTATATAATTGGCCGGGAGGGATGTGCAGTAATCTTTATTTGGAGGCTTTTATTTTTGAAAGACTTTGTTGACCAAACGGGATTCTGTGTTTCTTGTCGTTTGTAAATTATTGAAGCCTTCACTTGCTTGAGGACGCTTTATTTTCCTATGGTCGTGCTAAATCGATTTATTTAGTTTAAAGTTTTCTAGAATATGAAAATATAAAATGATGGGATAGTTACCAGCATGGTGGGAAAATCAAGAAAAATGTGATTAAGATTTAATATTAGTTATTTTTTACATTTATGTTATTTTTTATTTTATACATTTTTTTTTATTTTATACATGTATGCACTTGAGCTCTGGAAGGTTTTACCTCCTTCATGACCAGGCCATTTTTTGCTATTCGGCACTGCGCAACTTTAACTGGTAATTGAACGGTCATGCAACACTGTATCCAAATACAGTTATATCATTTTTTTTCACAAAAATAGAAGTTTCTTTTGGTGGTATTTGATCGCCACTGGTTTTTTTATTTTTCTGCGATATAAATGAAAAAAGACTGATTTTTTTTTTTTAAAAGACCCCGATATGTTGTACTTTCTGCTATAAAACATATCCAGTGAAAAAAAAATAAAAAAATTCACTGTCATTGCCTTAATATGCGACCAAATGGGTCTAACCCTGACCCTAACCCTATGTTAACCCCAACCCTACCCTAACCTTACCCTCACCCCAACTCTAGCATTAACCACCTACCCTACCCTACACTAACCTAACCCAAACCCCTACCCTACCCCAACTCAAACCCTACCTTAACCCCATTCATACCATAGCCTAACCCCATTCCTACCCTAACCCCAACCCTAACCATTACTCTACACTAAACACAACCCTAACCTACCTTAACCTTTTTCTCACGTAACCCCAACCCTACCCTAACTCCTACCCTACCCTACCCCTAACCCCAACCCTTCCCTAACCCTAACCTCTACCCTATCCTATCCAAACCCTATCCCTACCCTATTCTAACCTCATCCCTACCCTACTCTAACCCCATCTCTACCCTACTCTAACCCCATCTCTACCCTACTCTAACCCCAACCCAACCCTACCCTACTCTACCATATTCTAACCCCAACTCCACCCCAACCCTACACTGCAATACCCTAACCCTACCCTAACCCCAACCCTACCCTAACCTTACCCTCACCCCAACTCTACAATTAACCACCTACCCTACCCTACACTAACCTAACCCAAACCCCTACCCTACCCCAACTCAAACCCTACCTTAACCCCATTCATACCATAGCCTAACCCCATTCCTACCCTAACCCCAACCCTAACCATTATTCTACCCTAAACACAACCCTAACCTACCTTAACCTTTTTCTCATGTAACCCCAACCCTACCCTAACTCCTACCCTACCCTACCCCACACCTAACCCCAACCCTTCCCTAACCCTAACCCTAACCCTAACCTCTACCCTATCCTATCCAAACCCTAACCCTATCCCTACCCTACTCTAACTCCATCTCTACCCTACTATAACCACAACCCAACCCTACCCTACTCTACCATATTCTAACCCCAACTCCACCCCAACCCTACACTGCAATTCCCTAACCCTACCCTAACCCCAACCCTTCCCTAACCCTAAGCCCTTGTACACACGGTCGGACATTCCGACAACAAAATCCATCGTTGCATACACACGGTCGGACAAAGTTGTCGGACAATCCGATCGTATGTAACCTGATGACGTTATTTTGTTACAACGGGACTACGTTCATGCTAGTAGCCAATAGCTTTGGTCTAGGAATTTGATCTGAGCATGTGTGGCACTTTGACCGATCGGAATTCTCTATACACAATCTGACAAAGTCCGATTGGATCTTGTTGTCGTAAAGTTTTATAGCCCAGCTCTAAAACTTTGTCCGTCGGATATTCCGACGGAAACAGTCCGATGGAGCCCACACACAGTCGGATTATCCGGCAACGTGGTCCGATCGGACATTTTCCGTCGGAATGTCCGACCGTGTGTACAAGGGCTAACACCTACTCTATCCTATCCAAACCCTAACCCCATCCCTACCCTACTCTAACCCCATCCCTACCCTGCTATAACCACAACCCTACCCTTCCCTAACCCCTACCCTACTCTACCCTACCCTAACCCCAACTCCATCCCAACCCTACCCTACAATACCCTAACCCTAAATCTATTTTTTCGCATACCCAGAGAATATGCATCAAATCGCCATTAGCTTTCTGGCCTTTATGGCATGTGGGAGTATTTTTGTGTACATGGAACAAATGGGTCAGTGTATAATAGAGATTTAGATTTATTTTAATCCTAGTAAGAAAAATAATTGTGTTATAGACATACAGAGGAGGACATCAGACTGTAATTGTAAATGAAATGGGGTTTATTCAGCATTGTTTTAATTAAACCATTGTGTGATCGGAGGTCATTGATTCCTAAATGTTGAGTTTAAGTTTAGCAGCGTTAGCATGTGTCTTCATGTGTCGTGTGATGTGAATGAGCCCTTAGGCATCTTTGCAGCTAAGTTTATAACTGTGATCTAGTTACTAAAAATAGATTTTTTTTTTCCATAATACGTTTCCATTATTTTGTCTGCGTCTGACCTAATAGGGTGGCATTGAACAGCTGTGTGGAACAGATTACATATCGCGGTTGCCAAGCCCTTATGAGTGGGGGGGCCCAATTCAGAACACTTGAAGCCACCATTTAACTTGCTGAAATCAGTCCTGTTTCTGTTACCTGAGCAGGATATCCCATAGTGCGAGACAAAGGATGCTCACATGCAAAATTGTTCGGGATTGATAAGATAAACAAGCCATGGCTGATATTTGTAATACAAAACATACGCTCAGCCCAATGTTTATAAAAAAAAAAAAAAAAAATGAAATAAATAAATAAAAAAGAATACCTAAAAAGCTCTTAACATAATTTCCTTTTCCAGCATTGAAGTGATTGCTGAATTTGATTCCTGGATGTCGTATCAAAATTCATCTAGAAATGATTGCAAATCAAGTGCAAATTGATTATTTTATTTATTTATTTATTAATTTTTCTGGGTGGTGGGGAGCCTAAACTATTTTATTGTGTTTCTGGAACTACTTTTCACTGTATTATTATTATTATTATTATTAATATTAATATTATTATATATTATTATGGGGGACCTATATCTATAATATAGTTTTTCTGGTACTACCTTTCAATGTATTATAATTATTTAATTATTATATTATTATTATTATTCATAATAATAATAATAATAAAATGTTGACTTAAAAAAAAAAAATATATGTTATATTAATCACAGGTTGGTTACCCATCAGGCATCTTGGATTCATTTAAAGAAGCACCAGATTGTGGGCATGTCTTTCTGTAAGCAGAGGAAGGATTGGGACAGATGCACCCCCTAGAGGCCAGCAGAGTTAATGCCTTCACACAGGGAATGGCAGTTAGGCGGCACTCTACTTCATCTTCTTGTACACACGGTCGGACATTCCGACGACCAAATCCGTCGGATTTTGTCCGAAACTGTTGCATACACACGGTCGGACAAAGTTGTCGGAAAATCCGATCGTTCAGAACGTGATGACATTATTTTCGTTACGACGGGACTACATTTAGGCTAGTAGCCAATAGCTTTGATGTAGGAATTTGATCTGAGCATGTGTGGCACTTTGTCCGATCGGAATTCTCTACACATGATCGGCGTATGTCCGATCGGAGCATTTTGTCGGAAAATTTTACCAACAAGTTGGAAAACTTGGTCCGTTGGATACTTCGACGGAAACAGTCGGATGGAGACCACACACAGTTGGAATATCCAACAAAACGCTCCCATCGGACACATTCCGTCGGAATCTCCGACCATGTGTACAAGGGCTTACACATGATTCTTCACTCTTCTCATTCTATGTAGTCACCTTGGGTGGGCATTCCCTTCTCCACTCACCACCATTTTTCAAGTCAGCACAGCGGAACATACGCCAGGCTCCACCAGCTCATGACCTGTTGTTTGACTTTGAGACTCTCCTGGCTTGCCTTTACTAGGCTATGCTCCAAGCTTCACACCGTGCACACTAGTGGTCCTCTATCTGCTTATTCATCTTACTGTCTCCACTTCATGTGACCTCTGGGCCAGACCCCTAGGATGCTCCATTCTGCAGTCAGACCCAATGTTTTGGTACCGACCTCTAGAGAAGGAATCCACACACCAATCTCTTCACTAGCGGGTTCCTCACCTACACCCAGGGTCGTTTTTAAGGCAGGGCAAAAGGGGCAGCTGCCCTGGGTCCTGTTTTTGTTGTGGGGCCCAAAGAAGCTGCTTCATACTTGCCAACTATCCTGGTTTAAATTCCCTCGACTCTTGAGGTTTTAGTCCCATACTGTGTCCCAATATCTCAGTGAGAAGTGCTGCTACTAATGCTGCCCAGCTCTGCCCTATTGTTGTGTACAGATGACTCGCCTGTAGACCCTGTGTTTGCATCTAAATTACCGGCATTCATATGTAAATAGTGGCGGCCGGCAGCATTGATATGTATATCATGCCCCCTGAGGTCACATCCACAGTAATCTCTAGAAACCAATCAACAAGCAGAAATCATGTGCTGTAACCTCTAGTAACTAATCAGTGAGCCCTGTGTGCTGTAACCTCTAGCAACCAGTCAGTGAGCGGTAATGATGCACTGTAACCTCTGGCAACCAATTGCAATAGCTGCCTTATCTGATTCAGTAAACTGATTTTGAGTCTAGCTGCTATTTATTGTATGTCTCAGACCAGGTGGAGAGTAAAACAGCATGGGGGGGCCCCACGAAAAGTTTTGCCCAGGGTCCAATCAATATTAAAGACGGCCCTGCCTACACCAAGTCTCTACTTGTGGTCACCTGGCTGACCAACCACAAAGTAAGCTAAAGTTAAAAGGCATGACCCAATAAACCATGTTGTTTAGTAGGTAATGAGCTCAGGTGTGTTCAGATCCTAGTCTAAACACACTTAAGCTATCCTGCCAGGTCACTATGCCCCATCAATCATAAGCAGATGAGGCATTCCCCATCCCCTAGCATATACGAGGGGCATGTATTCATATGGCTGTGGGGCAGGAAGTGCTTTGACTCTTATGATTGGTGGGGCACAGTGACAGCTTCCTGGCGGGATAGCTCAGGAGGGTTTGAACTAGGATCTGAATATGCCTGAGCTCATTCCTATTTGTTAGGAACATCCATCTTTCACCATAACTACCAATAAACATGATTGTATCATGCCCACCAATGACCATGGTTTTATCATACCCACTAATAACTATGGTTTTATCATGCTCACCAATAACTACGGTTTCATCATGCCCACTGATAACTATGGTTTCATTTTGTCCACCAATAACTATGGTTTCACCATGCCCACTAATAACCACGGTTTCATCATGCTGACCAATAGGTATGGTTTTATCTTGGCCACAAATAACTATGGTATCAACATGCCCACTAATAACCATGGTTTCATCATGCCCACCAATAACTATGGCTTCACTATGCTCACTAATAACTATGGTTTACTCTTGACCACCAATAACCATGGTTTCACCATGCCCACTAATAGCTATGGTTTCACCATGCCCGCCAATAACCATAGTTTCATTATGTCCACTAATATTTATGGTTTCATCATGCCCACTAATAACTATAGTTTCATCATGCCCACCAATAACTATGGTTTCACCATGCCCACGAATAGCTATGGTTTCGCCATGCCCACCAATAACCATAGTTTCATCATGTCCACCAATATCTATGGTTTCATCATGCGCACTAATAACTATAGTTTCATCATGCCCACCAATAACTATGGTTTCACAATGCCCACCAATAACTATGGTTTCACCATGCCCACCAATAGCTATGCTTTCACCATGCCCACCAATAGCTGTTGTTTTCCCCCAATTCCCACTTATAACCAAGGTTTCATCATGCTGACCAATAAGTATGGTTAAATCTGAGCCACCATTAACTATGGTATCACCATGCCCACTAATAACCATGGTTTCATCATGCACACCAATAACTATGGTTTCACTATGCCCACTAATAACTATGGTTTACTCGTCTTGACCACCAATAACCATGGTTTCACCATGCCCACTAATAGCTATGGTTTCATCTTGACCACCAATAACCATAGTTTCTTGATCATACATCACGGGACACAGGAGCTTCATTACATAGTGGGTTATATAGGCACCTCTGGTGATTGGACACTGGTTGACCCAATTAAAGAGAATTCCTCCCCTATATAACCCCTCCCATCAGGGAGGCACCTCAGTTTTTTCGCCAGTGTCTGGTCGATGGTCACGTAAAACTTAGCTCTATGCGGGTCCCGGCGAGGGCCGAAGGGCTACAACAAACCGGATCCATACCTCGGGCCGATAATTGACTCCCAAGATGGTATGGTACCCGGGCCTCGTCTGCCGAAGACACGAGGTTTTGCCTGTAAGTCCTCTCCATTGGAAGACTGGACTCTGGGACAACCAGACTTGGGGTACTGTTTACTCAGGGCGTCCGTAAGTTTCTGGCAGAGTTTTTTACAAGGCCCAGGTAGGAGAATCTTTTCGTAAGATTCCCAGATACGCCTGAAGGTTGGTTAACAATACCCGCCGTGATGGGTGAAGGCTGGAATTGGTCTGAAATCAGCAATTCCTGCGGCGGGGAACAGGTATGGGAAGTCATCCTATATATTTTAATATATGAATGGATTTCTTCATTTTGAGTAGTTGTATGTCTTACCTGGTTTCCACCACTTGAGGAAGTAAGAGCAAGCCTGATGCATACTTACATGCCTTTTCAAACAAACACGCTCAGTGAAATGCCTGGTTCTCCCAGCTATTCACGTTTCCTTGCAGTCCCTGCCACAATATAGGTAAAAAAGGGGTCCCACGCAGATCGGGGGGTCCCAGGTCACTCCTTTTGGGTTCCCCTTCCCCCCCCCGGATCCCGCGGTCCTCGTGCACGCGCGCGGGCGCGTGCACGCGCGCCGGGCGCGCTCCCGGCCTAATAGGGAAAGGGGGGGGGGGTGTGGTTGCCAGCTGTGCACAATCAAGTGCTCCAGACTGCAATGCAGGCGCCAAAACGGCCGTTTTAAAAGCCCAGAGCGTCAGGGGACTGTAAGGTGAGACACAGGAGCTGTGGGCTGTAAGCATCCGTGGGATTGGATCCAGGCGAACCTTAAGACACCTACTCGGCATCATATTGTGCAGTTAAGCTTATATTGATTTATTGTGAGACTTTAAGCACAACAAAGTGATTGCATTTTACACTAGTAACTCTGCTTTGTAGCTCAGTACTATGTCTCCTCGTAAGAGGGTTTCAGGGGCAGGTAACAAAAGCACTGGCAGGTCACCGCCTGGGTCCAGGGGTTCTAAAGGTGCATGCAGATTACCATCCCCCTCTGCAAGAGTGGAGCCTGCATCTCAAGACGAGTCAGTGCCCCTTTCAGGCTTTGCAGCCTCTCCTAATGTCGCAGCCCCGGTCTATGTCACTGAGGACTCCCTTAGGGCTTCATTGGAGAGTTTTGAAGGGAGGATAATGAATTTTATTTCTGCTTCCCTAAAAGATAGCAAGAAAAGGGCTAGATCCCCTCCCTCTGCTGAAATCCCTCTCTCAGACAGCTGCTCTGAAAATGAGGAGAGATCCCTATCTTTGGAAAGGGATCATGAGCAGTCGGATCAGTCAGAGGATGAGGAGTCAGTCCCCTCCTCCCAGGCACTCAGAAAGCAGGTGCAGTATTATACTGAATTGGTGCGTACCACGTTCAGAATGCCAGCTGCTGAAGTCGCTACATCCTCTGTCTCTTCCCTGGGAGTCAGGAAAGCTCCACAGACTGCTTGTTCCTTCCCAATTCATCCTTTAATGGCTGACTTGATGTATAAGGACTGGGGACATCCCGATAAACTGTTTACTCCTCCCAAGAGGTTTTCTATGTATTATCCCGTGGAGGAAAGCTTCACCAAGAAATGGGGGGCCCCATCTGTGGATGCGGCTATCTCTTGTGTGAATAAGAACCTAACTTGTCCTTTGGATAATGCGCAGGTATTTAAGGACCCAGCTGACAAAAGGCTGGAAACCTTGTTAAAAGCCTCCTTTTCCATGGCCGGCGCTGTGGTGCAACCTACAGTCGCAGCCGTGGGGTTGTGTCAGTTCCTTAAGGAACAGGTTAAACAGATGTTTGAACTCCTTCCTAATGAGGAAGTAGAGAAATATGCAGAGATGCCTCACATCTTATGTTTCATAATTGATGCGATTTTGGATTCTGTCCAACAAGCATCACGTTTGTCCCTCATGTTGGTACACATGCGTAGGGCTCTATGGCTAAAAAATTGGGCTGCTGAAATGTCATGCAAAAAGCATTTGACTGGGTTTCCGTTTAAAGGGGAACGGTTGTTTGGAGAGGAATTAGATAAATTCGTCCAAAATATTTCGGGAGGTAAATCTACACTCCTTCCAGTCAAGAAGAGTAAACGTCCTTCATTCAGGCGTACTCTTTCTCCCGAAGCGTCGAGCTCTAAACAGTGGCGACGGCCTTCTCAGCCCTCCTCGGCTGCAAAGCCTCAGGGCCGAGCCCAGGGACAGAAAAAGACTTGGGGGCGGAAGCCTGCCAAGCAGTCCTCCAAGACATCCTTGTGAAGGGGCGCCCCCGCTCGGCCGAGTGGGGGGAAGGCTCCTGCAGTTTGCAGGCGCCTGGCGGGTAGAGATTCAGGACAAATGGGTGATCTCTTCAGTATCTCTAGGCTACAGGCTAGAGTTTCAGGAGATTCCACCTTCCCGTTTTCTAAGGTCAAGGATCCCCAGGGATCCGATAAAGCAGAAACCGCTATTTCTGGCCTTAGATCAATTACTATCCCAAGGTGTGATAGTAGAGGTGAGCCCGAAAGATCAGGGTTCAGGTTTCTATTCGAATCTCTTCACCGTTCCAAAACCAAACGGAAGTGTCAGACCTATCTTGGATCTGAGAGACTTAAACCGGTTTCTACACATCCAGACCTTCCGGATGCAGTCAATACGCACTGTGGTCTCCTCCCTGCAAGGAGGAGAATTCATGGCATCAATAGATATCAAAGACGCATATCTCCATGTGCCAATATTTCCCGCACACCAGAAGTTTCTGAGGTTCGCGGTAGAGCAGCGCCATTTTCAATTTGTGGCCCTGCCGTTCGGCCTAGCCACGGCCCCTCGAGTCTTCACGAAGATTCTAGACCCTCTCTTAGCAATCTTAAGAGTTCAGGGCATAGCCGTCATGGCTTACCTAGACGACATGCTTCTCGTAGAGAGAACTGCAACATGCCTAAGTCGCAGCGTCACCAAAACGCTAGAACATCTGGGCCGCCTAGGTTGGATTATAAACCTAGAAAAGTCGTCTTTACAACCGACCACCAGGTTGGATTACCTGGGTCTGATTATCGACACCGCTCAGGGCAGGGTGTTCCTTCCAAAGCCAAAGGCCTTGGCCATTGGAGATCTAGTGCGCCTGATTCTGGGCAGAAGATTCTCCTCCATTCGGTTGTACATGAGACTGTTGGGAAAGATGGTCGCCTCTTTCGAGGCCGTTCCATTTGCCCAGTTCCACTCAAGGCCCCTGCAAAGATGCATCCTTGCGATTTGGAACAGGAAGCCCCAATCCCTGGATCTTCCTATGCGTTTATCCCCTCGGGCACGCAAAAGTCTTGTCTGGTGGTTACAGACCAAAAATTTGCTGAAAGGCAAAACCTTTCTTCCCCTCTCATGGAAGATTGTCACCACGGATGCCAGCCTGACAGGTTGGGGAGCCGTGTTGCAGGAAACATGCTCGCAGGGAAAATGGTCTGCGACCGAAAGTCTGCTGCCCATAAATGTCTTGGAGATTCGGGCAATTTACATGGCACTAAGAGAGTGGTCTCACAGACTGCGAGGTTTCCCAGTTCGGATTCAGTCCGACAATGCCACCGCAGTGGCTTACATCAATCACCAGGGCGGTACCAGAAGTCTGGTGGCCCAAAGGGAGGTGAATCGCATACTTGTCTGGGCAGAAGAGCATGTTCCGTGCCTCTCTGCAGTCTTCATTCCAGGAGTGGAGAATTGGCAGGCAGATTATCTCAGCCGCCAGCAGTTGTGCCCAGGAGAATGGGCTCTGCACCCCGATGTGTTTCAAGACATATGTCACAAGTGGGGCACTCCAGACGTGGATTTGTTTGCGTCCAGATTCAACAGGAAACTGGACAACTTTGTGTCAAGGACAAGAGATGCACTTGCTCAGGGGTCAGATGCTCTGACAGTTCCCTGGGATCAGTACAATCTGATCTATGCCTTCCCCCCGAACCCGCTGTTGTCGAGGTTCTTGGGAAGGGTCAAGAGGGAGACGAAGCCGGTCCTTCTAGTGGCCTCGGCTTGGCCCAGGCGACCATGGTTCGCAGAAATCATGAAGTTGGCAGTGGGCAGGTCATGGACCCTCCCTCTCCGGCCAGATCTCCTCTCACAGGGTCCAATTTACCACCCTGCTTTACGCAGTCTGAATTTGACGGTCTGGCTGCTGAGACCCACATTTTGAGAGGCCGTGGTCTTTCGGGGCCAGTCCTCTCCACTCTGGTCAATGCCAGAAAACCGGCCTCCAGGCGTATCTATTACAAGATCTGGAGGGCATATGTTTCCTGGTGTGAACCCAGGAGATGGCATCCTAGAAGGTATGTCATTAGCAGAATCTTGGCCTTTCTCCAATCAGGCCTTGAAATGAATTTGGCCATAAGCACCATCAAGGTGCAGATTTCGGCCCTATCGGTCTTTTTTCAAAGATCGCTTGCATCACATTCCCTAGTACGGGCTTTTATCCAGGGGGCTATGCGGATGAGACCGCCAGTCAAACCTCCGGTATGCCCTTGGGATCTGAATTTGGTTCTCTCGGCCTTAGAAGCCCAACCATTTGAACCTCTGCATCTGGCTTCTTTAACTCTCCTGACAAAGAAGCTGGTGTTCCTAGTAGCCATATCCACGGCTAGAAGGGTATCAGAATTGGCAGCTCTTTCCTGTAAAGAGCCCTATTTAATTATCCATAAGGACCGAGTGGTCATGCGTCCCAACAGGTCCTTTCTACCTAAGGTAGTTTCAGGTTTTCACCTGAATCAGGATGTAATCCTACCATCCTTTTTTCCAAATCCTCAGTCCACAGAGGAAGAATCCTTACACACTTTAGATGTGGTTAGAGCAATCAGTCTTTATCTTCAGGCAACTGCTCAGATAAGAAAGACTGACTGTTTATTTATTCTGCCAGAAGGCCCTAAAAAGGGTCAGGCAGCGTCAAAGTCCACTCTTTCGAGGTGGATCAGACAGGTTATTTCTCAGGCCTATGACTTAAAGGGGAAGATTCCTCCTTTTCAGGTGAGAGCGCACTCTACTAGGGCTGTAAGTGCTTCTTGGGCAGTGCATCACCAGGCCTCCCTGGCTCAGATCTGTAAGGCTGCGACTTGGTCATCAGTCCACACATTCACCAGATTCTATCAGGTGGATGTCAGAGGGCAGGAGGATATCGCCTTTGGGCGCAGTGTACTGCAGGCTGCAGTTTAGGTCCTCAGGTCCCTGGCGGTCTAGATTCATGATCTGTGTCTCCCTCCCCTCAACCTGAGCATTGCTATGGGACATCCCACTATGTAATGAAGCTCCTGTGTCCCGTGATGTATGATCAAGAAAATAGGATTTTTATATACAGCTTACCTGTAAAATCCTTTTCTTGAGAGTACATCACGGGACACAGGGCTCCCGCCCCTCTTGGGTTTCACGTGGTTTCTTATTGCTTTGCTACAAAACTGAGGTGCCTCCCTGATGGGAGGGGTTATATAGGGGAGGAATTCTCTTTAATTGGGTCAACCAGTGTCCAATCACCAGAGGTGCCTATATAACCCACTATGTAATGAAGCTCCTGTGTCCCGTGATGTACTCTCAAGAAAAGGATTTTACAGGTAAGCTGTATATAAAAATCCTATTTTTATCATGCCCACCAATATCTATGGTTTCACCATGCCCACCAATAGCTATCGTTTCACCATGCCTACCAATAGCTATGCTTTTATCATGCCCACCAATAGCTATCGTTTCACCATGCCTACCAATAGCTATGCTTTTACCATGCCCACCAATAGCTGTGGTTTCATCATACCCACTAATAACCATGGTTTCATCATGCTGACCAATAGGTATGGTTTCATCTTAGCCACCAATAGCTATGGTATCACCATGCCCACCAATAAACAAGGTTTCACCATGCCCACTAATAACTATGGTTTTATCTTGGCCACCGATAACTATGGTTTCATCATGCCCACCAAAACCTAAGGTTTCACTATGCCCACTAATAACTATGGTTTAATCTTGACCGCCAATAACCATGGTTTCACCATGCTCACCAATAACTAAGGTTTCACCATGCCCACTAATAACTACAGAACCATTGACCACTTTGTATAGGGCACATTTTTTACCCCACAGAAATCTCGCAATACTATGAGTATTGGAGTATATTTGTCCCCCCCACAAGACCAAAGATTTCCATCCCTCTCCTGGTTGGAAAAGCTGTGAGAGCCGTACTGACGTATGAAGGCCATGAGATATCAGTCTACTCCCACAAGCAATGAAATACTTGGGCTGGCAGACACCTGCGAAGATGGAAAGATGAAAAGCCTGCCTGAAATGCTTGTTAATTACAAACTGTAAAAATTGGATTTTCTTGTAGCTTTAGTGATTTGTTATGACATTTTATTTGCTGCAAATTCGCTGCAAATGAAAGATATGCACATTGATGTGGAAATGAAATGAAGGGGTTAGTTTGATATTTTTACAAACACAGGAAGAATGGTTTTCCATCTGCTGTCAGCATCACAAAAGAACGAGCAGAAGAACCGGATAGAAGTTCTTGTTTTCAGTCTTGAGGCACCTAGATTATAAAAGAGAAATTGTCATGGGGGGGGGGGGACTTCAGCTTAGCCTCCTGTTTTTACCACCCCCTAGCCTCCTGTATGAAAGAGCCCCAAGGGTTGTTTACACAGATTTGCCAGGGGAGGGGGTCAGTAAAAGTAGGCAGCTGAGCAGTTTTAACTCCCCCCCACCTAAACACTAAAATGCCGCCTCCGGGGGCTGTAAACACACCATGGGCGCGGCAAAAATTAGATGGCAAGTTGCATTCAGTGAGTAGTACCACCACCGAATGCAACCTATTCAAGTGAATGTGGCTGTGCAGCAACTGAAGTGCCTTATCATCTCCACACCACCTGTCAAACCCCCTCTGAAAAGTGATCCCCCGTAAATAGCTATTTAGAGGGATGGCAACAACAGTCACAGGTGTGAAAGAGCACTAAAACACCTTGCACTGGAAAGGGCAAGGCCACATTGTATGGAGACGACAAAACTGTAATGGCACACAAACCATCAGCATTAGGGATGAGCCGAACACCCCCCGGTTCGGTTCCCACCAGAACTTTCGAATGGACCGAAAATTTGTGCAAACTTTAGAACCCCATTGAAGTCTATGGGACTCGAATGTTTGAAATAAAAAGTGCTAATTTTAATGGCTAATATGCAAGATATTGTCCTAAAAGGGATTTGGGGACCCGGCTCCTGCCCCAGGGGACATGGGTCAATACCTAAAAATTTTTTAAATGGCCGCAACTGCGACACTGCAACCTCTCCCATATACTCTAGTTGGAGTGCAGGAATGAGCCCTGCTGCAAAGTATTGCATCAAAAATTGCAATTACATGCCCCTGTTAAACAGGGGCTGAAAAATTGGGCTGGTGGCATCACACAGAACCAAAAATGTTCTTCCAAGATATCAGCAGGATCATTGAGGAGGAAGCGTATAGTCAGTCAACATAACAGGACAGTCACTCAGCATCAGCATAGGCAGTCTTGAAGGGATGTGACATTTCAAAAAACATTATTCGGTTACATCAGCTTCGTGTGCTTGGTAGCTGGTGGTGATCCAAGACTGATTCATCTTTAAGAAGGTCAGTCAATCAAGTGAGTCGGTGGACAGGCGCACCCTGTGATCGGTTACAAAGCCACCAACAGCACTGAAGGTGCATTCCGAAAGAACTCTGGATGCAGGACAGGCCAGTAGCTCAATTGCATACTGTGCAAGCTCTGGCCAGTGATCCATCCTCAAGACCCAGTAAGCCAGAGGATTTTCAGTGGGAAAGGTGTCCAAGTCTGGCCTTGCCCCTAGGTATTCTTGCACCATGTAAATCAGACGCTGGCGATGGTTGCTGGATCCGATCATACCTTGGGGCTGCGGACTAAAAAATTGTCTGAATGCATCGGTCAGACGGCCACCTTCTCCACCGCTCCTTCTGTGACTGACCGAAGCCTCAGCAAAATGTTGTCCAGGACCAGGAGTTTGTAACCTCCCAGTCTCTGGAAACGCGTTGCACAGACCTTTCTGCAAGGCCTCCCAGAGATGTCTCATCCTCTGCTCCCTCTACAACGGCAAGATAAGATCCGCAACCTTACCCTTGTACCATGGATCAAGGAGAGTGGCCAGCCAGTAATGGTCCCTCTCCTTGATCCGAAGAATACGAGGATCCTTCCGCAGGCTTTGCAGGATCAGGGAGGCCATGCAGCGTAGGTTAGCTGAGGCATTCGGTCCGGAGTCCTCTGGGTCACTAAGGACAACATGATCCGCAGCCACCTCCTCCCAGCCATGTACAAGTCCACGTGTTTCTTGGGACTGTAAATCATCCCTAAAAGACTGCTGCTGCTGATGCTGAGTGCCAGGCTCCACCTCCCATCCTCTTCCTGTGTGATGGGTGGATAAAGGGGGCAAGGAAGTCCTCCTCTTCCTGCCTCTGTTCTGCCTCAAGTGCCCTGTCCATTATTCCATGCAGCGTATGCTCCAACAGGTGGACAAGAGGTACAGTGTCACTGATGCATGCACTGTCACTGCTCACCATCCTCGTGGCCTCCTCAAACAGTGACAGGACAGTGCATGCATCCCTGATCATGCCCCACTGGCGTAGTGAGAAAAAACCGAGCTCCCCTGACCCTGTCCTGGTGCCGTAGTTGCACAGGTACTCATTGATGGCCCTCTGCTGCATGTGTAGCCGCTGCAGCATGGACAATGTTGAGTTCCACCTGGTGGGCATGTCACATATAAGGCGGTTCTTAGGCAGGTTTAACTCCTTTTGGAGCTCAGCCAGCCGAGCACTGGCATTAAATGATCGGCCGAAATGCACACAGACTTTATTGGCCTGCTTCCGGACATCCTGTGAGCCCGGGTACCTGCCCGAGAACCGCTGCACCACCAGGTTAAGAACGTGAGCCACACAGGGCACATGGGTCAGTTGTCCCTGTCGGAGGGTGGAGAGGAGGTTGGTGCCATTGTCGCAAACCACCATTCCTGGCTTAAGCTTGTGGCGTCAACCACCTCTCGGCCTGCCCCTGCAGAGCTGACAAGATATCTGCTCCAGTGTGGCTCCTGTCCCCCAAACAAACTAGCGCAAGCACGCATGGCATCTTTTTGTCTGCGTACCTGCGTAGCCCCTTGAACGCATACGGAGCACAGCTGGATCCGATGACAGAGCACTGGAAAAGACCATGGAGGAAGAAGAAGAGGAGGGGGTGGAGGAGAGAGGTGTGTCACAACCAATAGTAGCATTTTGGAGGCAAGGTGGAGGAACAACCTCCAACACTACTGCACCTTGTCCTGCATCCTTCCCTGCTGCCAGAAGAGTGACCCAATGGGCCGTGAAAGATAGGTAACGTCCCTGTCCATGCCTGCTGGACCATGAGTCAGCGGTAATATGCACCTTACCGCTGACCATCCTGTCCAGCGAGGCAAGGACATTGCCTTCCACATGGCGGTAGAGAGCCGGAATCGCCTTCCGTGAGAAAAAGTGGTGTTTGGGGACCTGCCACTGAGGAACCGCACATTGCACAAACTCACGGAAGGGGGCCGAATCTACCAACTGAAAAGGCAGCAGTTGAAGTGCTAGCAATTTAGCCAAGCTAGCATTCAACCGCTGGGCATGTGGATGGCTGGGAGTAAACTTCTTTCGATGGTCCAGCAGCTGGGGCAGGGAAATTTGCCTGCTACAATTGGACATGGGTGTACTGCTAGCAGAGTGCCCACAAGTACTTGGCTGTGACACACCTAATTCTACACCTTCATTCCTCTCAGTGCAGGTTTCAGAGAGGACTGAAGGTCTAGTGGGATTGGAGATCCCAGCTGATGAGGAGCAAGGAGAGGACCGCTTTGTCCCTGCACAGACGGAGCTCTGCGGTGTGATTCAGTCGGTGTGCTGCCCCTAAGCTGGCCCCTGTAGGGCATCCTGCCTCATTGGAGATGTGCTTCCTCCTCTCTCCTATCAGGCACCCGCGTGGAGTCAGTGACCTCATCATCCCCTCCCTCTTCATCGCTGGAGCAAACCTGGCAGTATGCTGCAGCTGGTGGAACATGACTGCCAGATTGCTGTCCTTCTTGAGCATCCCCTCTCTCTGCGCTAACGTTACTGCCTTTCTCTAGCTGGGTATCATCATCAGAGCCTTCAAAACGCTGGGCATCCTCCTGGAGCATGTACCCAACACTGTGCTCAAACAATTCAGGGGACTCCTCAGGAGGACATGGTGGGTCTAGGGAAGGAGTGACTGATGACATTGAGACGGGGGAAGAGGACGCGTTGGCAGCTGCTTTGCTAGTACCCTGAGCCTGGGTGAGAGAGGATGAGGAGGATGAAGAAGGCTTGGTCATCCACTCTACCAAGTCTTAAAAAAAAATAAGAATAAGCATGTCCCATGGCCACGTGCTGATGACGATGCACCGCATCCACAACCAGCACTGTTGTCTCTAGACACAGAGCCTGCTTGCCCTCTTTTATTGGCTCGTGACTGTCTGCCTCTCCTTGTTGGCCTTCCAGACATAGTAATGGCCTGCAGGGAGATGGAAAAACCAGCAATTGGGTAGTGTATATTTTTCTGGAGGCACACAACACCCACTAACTCCTGCAGATGCCTGTATTAGAGAACACCAGCAATAAAGGGTAGATACAGGTGTATACTGTGCTGTGCTGGAGGCACAGAACATTCACTAACTCCTGCAGATGCCTGTATGAGAGAACACCAGCAATAAAGGGTAGATACAGGTGTATACCGCGCTGGAGGCACACAACACCCACTAACTCCTGCAGATGCCTGAGAAAAGAACACACTGTCCCTGCCTATCTAGCTCTTTCCCTACATGCCAGAACACACTACACAAGGCCGCCGTGCTGGCGGCCTTATATAGTGTGGGGCATGTACTAAACCCCCCTGAGCTATAATGGGCCACGACCCATAATGTTCGGTACTCGCCGAACGTGCGAAAAGCCGATGTTCGAGTCGAACATACGTTCGAATCGAACACCAAGCTCATCCCTAATCAGCATCCAACTTGTGCTTGTCACAGATGAACCGTGAACATCTGACATATAATAAAGGGCCTTTTCATACGGGCCTTGTCCGGCTCCATTTGTAGGCAGGTGCAGTCTACTTTCTCCACTGCAGGTGGTGCTCTCTTGCAGCGGCACTGAAGTTGGAACAGGAATACTCTATGGTTTCCTGGGTCTCTGGAGAATCTATCCCATTGGATGCTGCCACCCCATGTGGCTCTGGTGGCCATATTGGGTTAGGCAAAGCATATTTAAGGCCCTGGCTCCCAGGTTTGCCACACATTTGCAAGCTGTTAGAGTCGGGACAGGTACCCCATCTGGTAGATAGAATAAGCAGCAGGGAAAGGTTCCTGATGAGGAGGGAAAGTGTAGGGTTCGCTGCTTCGTTAGACATCTTCTTGCTTGGGTGCCAGATGGCCAGGCCACATTCTGCCCCTCTCTACTGATTCTGGAACCTGCATGCTGCACACTGTTGGACCTGTACTGTAAGTGTTCCCAGCTGGGCTGCCTTCCCACTGGGCTATTTGTGAACGATCTTTTCAGTGCTTAAGTTCTTTAAAAAAATTATTTCATTGCACTGGAACTGTGTGTCTTATTGCCCCCACACCAATCCATGAACAGATTCCCCGGCTGAATTCATGCTGAACAGGATGGGTGTCAATTTTTTTTACATTCAGTTTGTATCCGTATTTTGAAGTGGTGGCTGGTGCTCAATTTTCTTGGGGGGGGGCAGCCAGCCAGCCAATTACACTGCACTCCCCCGGCGCTCACTCCATTGGCGCTTCCTCCCCTTCGCTCCATTGCAGCATCGCTCGCTTGTCGCCCGCCAGACCCCCCGCCAGACCCACACTTACCCCATCCATGTCGCGGGTCCCCATGACTAAGCTAAAGGGGGCGGAGAGAAACGTGTTGGGGCATGGCCTGGTCAGAGTCCAGGGTGAGGTTGCCACTCCATTCATCGTAGCAGGACACCATAGATGTGGGACTGCCAGAGGTTACCCTTCCTTTCTTGAACCTATGCAGGAGCCAGGACGGGCTTCATCCGCCTGCCTAAATTTACCTGCATTGGCTGAAACAACAACAAAAAAAAACTACCTCTAGCAACCTACCTAAGGTAGAGGGTGCTACATCTATATACCCCCTCCCTATCAAGCCTGAGCAGCATACACACTTTTCCCAGGTCGCAGATCGTGGTTTCGGCAGCTCCCCCCCGCGCGTCTCCTCCCGAGTCCTGTCGGTCGCTTCTCCTCCCGCCCAATCAGGTCTTAGGTCTCCTGTCTTAGGAGAAACAGGAATAATAATTTGCTAATGTCCCACAACAGGGTGGGCTCCTCTGCACCCTGAGCCCACCCTTTTTTTAAGCCAATTAGAGCCTCAGGCTGTAATCATGTGCTTCTCCTCCCTCCCAATCAGGTCTTAGGACTCCTGTCTTAGGAGAAACAGGAGTATTAATTTGCTAATGTCCCACAACAGGGTGGGCTCCTCTGCACCCGGAGCCCACCCTTTTTTTAAGCCAATTGGAGCCTCAGGCTCTAATCATGTGCTTCTCCTCCCATCCAATTAGGTCTTAGGACTCCTGGCCAATCAGGTCTCAGGACCTGCTTCCTGATTGGCCGGGGAGGAGAAACAGGAATATTAATTTGCTAAGGTCACACAACAGGGTGGGCTCCTCTGCACCCAGAGCCCACCCCTTTTGAAGCCAATTAGAGCCTCAGGCTCTAATCATGTGCTTCAAAAATGAAAAATAACCCCCATTGGAATCTAGGCGCCTGGCGCCCTGCATGTAGGTTAGGGGCCAGGTGCATGGATTAGGGCGGCGGCACCCCTGCGCCCTGCATGAGCGGCCACCACTGGTATTTTGACAGTGGACTGTGGACAGCGGAGTGGTTCTATTGTTGCCTGCTCCTGGGGACAAAATGAACTGTCTGCGTTTGTCTGCAATGGCCTGCGGTACCTTCTGGAAGTGTTTAGGCAGCTCAGCGCCATGTCTCCGCGCTCTGCAGGAGAGCTGATTTCTGATCTGGCTGTTCAGCTGATGGAGTTTCCTGTTTTCCGGAGAGCAGTGTGGAATCTTCCCGCAGCTCCCAGCGCTGTATATCTTTATCACGTCTGCCACAATGCATCTCATGTCTTGCCGAGCACCGCGTCGTACATTACTCGCTCTCACGGGGGGGCGTCTCTGCGGTCGGATGGAATTTACATACAGTAGTTCTAGATATGTCATCGCTGAGCAGGTCTGATTCACGCTCCCCGGCTCACCTTTTCACAGCTGGCTTCTCCAGGATCAGACCTCAGACCGGAATGGAGCGGGGAAATCACATTTACAGCCATTGACGCAGAATCTAGGACTCAGCCCCGCCCCTTGAAACACCTCCATAGGGAACATGTTTAACCCCTTGATCGCCCCCTAGTGTTAACCCCTTCCCTGTCAGTGACATTTATACAGTAATCAGTGCATTTTTATAGTACCGATCGCTGTATAAATGTCAATGGTCCCAAAAATGTGACAAAAGTGTCTGATCTGGCTAAAAATTGCAGATCGCCGCCATTACTAGTAAAAAAAATAATAATAATAACAACAAAAATGCATAAATCTATCCCGTATTTGTAGATGCTATAACTTTTGCACAAATATGCGCTTATTGCTATTTTATTTTACCAAAAATATGTAGAAGGATACATATTGGCCTAAACGGATGAAGAATTTTTTTTTTTTTTTTTTTTTTTTTTTTTAGGGGGGATATTTATTATACCATAAAGTAAAAAAAAAGTTGTTTTTTATTTTCCAAAATTGTGGCTCTTAGTTTGTTTATAGCACAAAAAATAAAAACCACAGAAGTGATAACATACCACCAAAAGAAAGTTCTATTTGTGGGGAAAAAAAGGACATCAATTTTGTTTGGGTACAGCATCACACACCCTTGCAATTGTCAGTTAAAACGATGAAGTTTCGTATCACAACAAATGGCCTGGTCTTTAAGGGGGCAAATCCTATCGAACCCTTCAGTGGTTAAAGTGAAACAATAAAAATGAAAAATTCCTTTAAATATCGTGTCGGGGGGGTCCCCTTAGTCTGCCTGTACAGTGGTGCATCTGTACCATGACTAGAACCTGCTGCAGCAAAACTGAAATCTTTAAAGGTAAAAAATGCTATTGCCGGCATCTGGCAATACAAAAAAAGAAGAGAAGAAAAAGAAAAAAAAATTGTGTGCCCCCCCCCCCCCCCCCAGTACATACCTGGGTCTGGTATGGATTGTAAAGGGAACCCCATACCAAAATGTAAAAAAAAAAAAAAGCGTAGGGTCACCCCCCAAAATCCATACCAGACCCTGATCTGAGCGTGCAGGTCAGGAAAGGGGGAGGGGGGCGCGAGCTCTGCTAATCTGATCCAGTGCTAATCTGATCCAGTGACGTACATGAGAGCAGCTGCTCTCACCGCTGTCTCCTTCCTCATTGGGCATATTGATAGCAGTGGGAGCCATTGGCTCCTGCTCCTGTCAATCAACTCCAGTGACGAGGAAGCAATGGTGTCCCGCCCTCTGTGTCAAAGGATGCAATGGAGCAAGCCAGCATGGGCGCCCCCCCGTGGGAACCAGTTTACTATTGGGGGGCATCAGCAAGAGAGGAGAAGCCAGGAGCGACTGCGGGGGACCCGAGAAGAGAAGGATGGGGGCCGCTTTGTGCAGTTTTATTGGACAAGGCAGGTATAGACACATTTGGTTAAAAACCCCCCAAAAAAACAAACATGCCTTTTATAACCTCTTTAGCAGGACCGTTTATCGGAGACACTTAAACTCAACCATTCTGAGGGGTCTCCACACACATTCGGCCATATATTTTATCCATCTGTTTATTGACTGTACAGAGAAACAAGAGTTTTAGGACAGTAGCCTTACTATACCATTGTTGCCAATATTTTTTTCATTATTTCCACAAGTATGTTGCCGTTGAGCTTGTGATCTTCAGCTAATAAAGTGCTTTGTTGCCTCGGAGTCTGGTTTGCCAGCTGCAGAGTCAACAGATCTCTGGGATAATTAGTTTTGGATAGAGTGAGGAAAGGTTTAAACCTCGGTCCTGAAATAAAAACTGTCCAAATACGCCTGTACTGTGTGTCTAAAGCCAACCAAATAGTAATATCCATTACATAAATATATCCATCAGCCCAGGGTGCCCAGAGTTATTGCTTTTTTTTTTATTTATTTATTTTTTTTAGGGAAAAGGTTGGCACAGCATCTATGTTTGAAGTCCTTTTTGGAATGTACAGTATACTGTATGATATACATGTGTCAGTACTTTATTATATGATATGTAATTTTATATATAGGGCACAGAGGATAATCCAGGTTCTCAGGGGACTGAACCCTACACACTGCATAGCACACCCCTGAACTATGTGTGTAGCACACTCCTCAACACTACACTCTGTACATAGGGCACCCCTGAACCCTGCACTCTGTACATAGGGCACCCCTGAACCATGCACTCTGTACATAGGGCACCCCTGAACCATGCACTCTGTACATAGGGCACCTCTGAACCATACACTCTGTACATAGGGCACCACTGAACCCCGCACTCTGTACATAGGGCACCCCTGAACCATGCACTCTGTACATAGGGCACCCCTGAACCCCGCACTCTGTACATAGGCCACCCCTGAACCATGCACTCTGTACATAGAGCACCCCTGAACCATGCACTCTGCACATAGAGCACCCCTGAACCCCGCACTCTGTACATAGGGCACCCCTGAACCCTGCACACTGTACATAGGGCACCTCTGAACCCTGCACTCTGTACATAGGGCACCCCTGAACCCTACACTTTGTACATGGGGCATCCCTGAACCCTTCACTTTGTACATGGGGCATCCCTGAACCCTGCACTTTGTACATGGGGCATCCCTGAACCCTGCACTCTGTACATAGGGCACCCCAGAACCCTGCACAAGGTACAGAGGGCAACCAAGAACCCTGCACTCTGTACATAGGGCACCCCAGAACCCTGCACTCCGTACATAGGGCACCCCAGAACCCTGCACTCGGTACAGAGGGCACCCCTGAACCCTGCACTCAGTACAGAGGGCACCCCTGAACCCTGCACTTGGTACAGAGGGCACCCCTGAACCCTGTACTCTGTATGTAGTGCACCACAGAACCCTGCACTCTGTACATAGGGCACCCCTGAACCCTGCACTCTGTACATAGGGCACCCCTGAACCCTTTACTCTGTATGTAGTGCACCCCAGAACCCTGCACTCTGTACATAGGGCACCCCAGAACCCTGCACTCTGTACATAGGGCACCCCTGAACCCTGCACTCAGTACAGAGGGCACCCCTGAACCCTGCACTCTGTACAGAGGGCACCCCAGAACCCTGCACTTTGTACATGGGGCATCCCAGAACCCTGCACTCTGTACATAGGGCACCCCAGAACCCTGCACAAGGTACAGAGGGCACCCAAGAACCCTTCACTCTGTACATAGGGCACCCCAGAACCCTGCACTCTGTACAGAGGGCACCCCTGAACCCTGAACTCTGTACAGAGGGCACCCCTGAACCCTGCACTGGGTAGAGAGGGCACCCCTGAACCCTGCACTCGGTACAGAGGGCACCCCTGAACCATACACTCGGTACAGAGGGCACCCCTGAACCCTGCACTCGGTACAGAGGTCACCCCTGAACCCTGTACTCTGTATGTAGTGCACCCCAGAACTCTGCACTCGGTACAGAGGGCACCCCTGAACCCTGCACTCGGTACAGAGGGCACCCCTGAACCCTGCACTGGGTACAGAGGGCACCCCAGAACCCTGCACTTTGTACATGGGGCATCCCTGAACCCTGCACTCTGTACATAGGACACCCCAGAACCCTGCACTCTGTACAGAGGGCACCCCAGAACCCTGCACTTTGTACATGGTGCATCCCTGAACCCTGCACTCTGTACATAGGGCACCCCAGAACCCTGCACAAGGTACAGAGGGCACCCAAGAACCCTGCACTCTGTACATAGGGCACCTCAGAACCCTGCACTCTGTACAGAGGGCACCCCTGAACCCTGCACTCTGTACAGAGGGCACCCCTGAACCCTGCACTCTGTACAGAGGGCACCCCTGAACCCTGCACTCGGTACAGAGGGCACCCCTGAACCCTGTACTCTGCATGTAGTGCACCCCGGAACTCTGCACTCTGTACATAGGGCACCCCAGAACCCTGCACTCGGTACAGAGGGCACCCCTGAACCCTGCACTCGGTACAGAGGGCATCCCTGAACCCTGCACTCGGTACAGAGGGCACCCCTGAACCCTGTACTCTGTATGTAGTGCACCCCGGAACTCTGCACTCTGTACATAGGGCACCCCAGAACCCTGCACTCTGTACATAGGGCACCCCAGAACCCTTCACTCTGTACATAGGGCACCCCAGAACCCTGCACTCGGTACAGAGGGCACCCCTGAACCATGCACTTGGTACAGAGGGCACCCCTGAACCCTGTACTCTGTAGTGCACCCCGGGAACTCTGCACTCTTTACATAGGGCACCCCTGAACCCTGCACTCTGTACATAGGGCACCCCTGAACCCTTTACTCTGTATGTAGTGCACCCCTGAACCCTGCACTCTGTACATAGGGCACCCCAGAACCCTGCACTCTGTACATAGGGCACCCCTGAACCCTGCACTCGGTACAGAGGGCACCTCTGAACCCTGCACTCTGTACAGAGGGCACCCCAGAACCCTGCACTTTGTACATGGGGCATCCCTGAACCCTGCACTCTGTACATAGGGCACCCCAGAACCCTGCACAAGGTACAGAGGGCACCCAAGAACCCTGCACTCTGTACATAGGGCACCCCAGAACCCTGCACTCTGTACAGAGGGCACCCCTGAACCCTGCACTCTGTACAGAGGGCACCCCTGAACCCTGCACTCGGTACAGGGGGCACCCCTGAACCCTGCACTCGGTACAGAGGGCACCCCTGAACCCTGCACTCGGTACAGAGGGCACCCCTAAACCCTGCACTGGGTACAGAGGGCACCCCAGAACCCTGCACTTTGTACATGGGGCATCCCTGAACCCTGCACTCTGTACATAGGGCACCCCAGAACCCTGCACAAGGTACAGAGGGCACCCAAGAACCCTGCACTCTGTACATAGGGCACTCCAGAACCCTTCACTCTGTACATAGGGAACCCCAGAACCCTGCACTCGGTACAGAGGGCACCCCTGAACCCTGCACTTGGTACAGAGGGCACCCCTGAACCCTGTACTCTGTAGTGCACCCCGGAACTCTGCACTCTTTACATAGGGCACCCCTGAACCCTGCACTCTGTACATAGGGCACCCCTGAACCCTACACTCTGTACATAGGGCATCCCTGAACCCTGCACTCTGTAATTAGTGCACCCCAGAACTCTGTACATAGGGCATCCCTGAACCCTGCACTCTGTACATAGGGCACCCCTGAACCGTACACTGTGTACATAGGGCACCCCTGAACCCTGCACTTTATATATAGGGCACCCCAGAACCCTGCACTCTGTACATAGGGCACCCCAGAACCCTGCACTCTGTACATAGGGCACCCCAGAACCCTGCACTCAGTACAGAGGGCACCCCTGAACCCTGCACTCGGTACATAGGGCACCCCTGAACCCTGCAATCTGTAATTAGTGCACCCCAGAACTATGCACTCTGTATGTAGTGCATCGGGCACCCCTGAACCCTGCACTCTGTACATAGGGCACCCCTGAACTCTGCACTCTGTATGTAGGGCACCCCTGAACTCTGCACTCTGTATGTAGTGCACCCCGGAACTCTGCACTCTGTACATAGGGCACCCATGAACCCTGCACTCTGTAATTACTGCACCCAAGAACCCTGCACTCGGTACATAGGGCACCCCTGAACCCTGCAATCTGTAATTAGTGCACCCCAGAACTTTGCACTCTGTATGTAGTGCATCGGGCACCCCTGAACCCTGCACTCTGTACATAGGGCACCCCTGAACTCTGCACTCTGTATGTAGTGCACCCCGGAACTCTGCACTCTGTACATAGGGCACCCATGAACCCTGCACTCTGTAATTACTGCACCCAAGAACTCTGCACTCTGTACATAGGGTACCCCTGAACCCAACACTCTGTACATAGGGAACCTCTAAACCCTGCACTCTGTAAATAGGGCACCTCTGAACCCTACACTGTGTACATAGGGCATCCCTGAACTCTGAACTTTGTACATAGGGCACCCCAGAACCCTGCAGTCTGTACATAGGGCACCCCAGAACCCTGCACTTGGTACAGAGGGCATCCCAGAACCCTGCACTTGGTACAGAGGGCACCCCAGAACTCTGCACTCTGTACAGAGGGAACCTCAGAACCCTGCACTCGGTACAGCGGGCACCCCTGAACTCTGCACTCTGAACTCTGCACCCTGGAACTCTGCACTCTGTACATAGGGCACCCCTGAACCCTGCACTCGGTACATAGCTCATCCCTGAACTCGGCACATAATACACTCTTGGTATTTATTGTACTCCAAGAAAAGGATTTCACAGGATGGTAGAGCTGATCATATGTGACTCGATCTTACAGTATATGCAGTAATTTTCCTGGATGCAATTCTGATATGGGTGTCACCCATTGCTGGATGGATAACATGTCTTTTTTGATCCCTGTAATTCAAGATCCACACCATTTGGTAAGTGGCCACCTCCTACACGTCGTATAGACAAATGACAGCAGAGTGGGGTGGCTCTTGTTCTGAGACAATGTCATATGACGGCGCCCAGTTTAGCAGCCCATGGGGGCAAGCAACATGATGATCGAGGCCACGCAGCGCGGTGATCATGAGCGCCGTGTCCCTGGAACATGGCACGACCCCGATCTTGCCGAAAAGCCATGGCTCTTTACCCATGTGATCAGGTGTGTCCAACGTAAACAAGGAGATGCCCTTTATCTGCTCTTCTCGCCTAACACTGACAGAGTGTGAGCTAAGGAGAGCTGATCAGCGGCATCTCCTCACAGGGGAGACGTGTAAGGGTAATCAGTGCCCTGATTACAATGCAACCCCAGCAGTGTCCATCAGTGATGCCACTATGTGCCCATCAGTGACACCAGTCTGTGCCCATCAGTGACACCAGTCTGTGCCCATCAGTGACACCAGTCTGTGTCCATCAGTGATACCAGTCTGTGCCCATCAGTGAGGACAATCTGGGGCCACCATTGATGCCCATCAGTGCTACCTTTCAGTGCCCATCAGTACCTGCCCATAAGTTCCCATCAGTGCCACCCATCAGTACCTGCCTATCAGTGCCCATAAGTGCTACCTATCAGTGCTGCATATTAGTACCTCCTCATCAGTGCCACCCCATCAGTTCCCTTCAGTGCCCCCTCATTAGTGCCCATCAGTGCAGCCTCATCAGCGCACATCAGTGAAGGAGAAAAATTACTTATTTACAAAATTGTCTGACAGAAACTTTATTTTTTTCAATATTTTTGCTCTTTTTACGTTTTTTGTTTTTTTTTTAAATAAAAAAACCCAGCGGGGATTAAATACCATCAAAAGAAAGCTCTATTTGTGTTAAGAATGATAAAAAAAATTCATTTGGGTACAGTTTTATGTGACCGCGCAATTGTCATTTAAAATGAGACAGGGCTTAAAGCTGAAAATTGGCCTGGGCAGGAAGGGGGTGAAAGTGCCCAGTAGGCAAGTGGTTAAAGGAGCACCCTTGAGCACTTCAGCACATTTGAGATTATACTGCTCATCGAGCACCTTCACCTATACTCCTCCTACTGACACCAATGATGAGATACTATTCATCCCACTGACACCAGTGATGGGGCACTATTTCTCCCACTGGCACCAATGATGGGGCACTATTCCTCCCACTGACACCAATGATGGGGCACTATTCCTCCCACTGACACCAATGATGAGATACTATTCCTCCCACTGGCACCAATGATGGGGCACTATTCCTCCCACTGACACCAATGATGGGGCGCTATTCCTCCCACTAATACCAATGATGGGGCATTATTCCTCCCACTGACACCAATGATGGGGCACTATCCTACTAATACCAATGATGAGGCACTATTCCTCCCACTGACACCAATGATGGGGCACTATTACCCCCACTGACACCAATGATGGGGCACTATTACCCCCACTGACACCAATGATGGGGCACTATTCCTCCCACTGACACCAATAATGGGGCACTATTCCTTCCACTAATACCAATGATGGGGCACTATTCCTCCCAATAATGCCAATGATGGGGCACTATTTCTCCCACTAATACTGTGATGGATCCTATCCCACACTCCGCTGAGTGCTTCCGTCAGTATATCCCGCTTTCTCCAGTCTGACCATCAGAGAGATATATTATTATAGCTGCATTGAATACAAGTCTAGCCGAAAATAGCTTGTAGAATCTTGAATGATTTATTGGACAGAATACAGCCTTTTTATTCACTTTTAACACAAGGGGTTAGATAACGAAGTAGGGCTGTCTCATGGATACTCTCCCCACCCCATATAGCAACAACTTAAAGGGGTTGAGAAGAAGAGGAGCAAGGGGGCGGGACTTAGTATGAAGTAAAAAGGAGCTGTAAAGTTAATTGGTGAGTATATAGGAATTTAATTGATTGTAACAGTAAAACATACATAATAAGCAGATACAAAGATGTAACATTAATATCATAAAGTCAATATTTAAGCTTATTGATAACATCGATTACTCATAATAAATTAACAATCAAATTCCAAAATTCACCAGGAAAAGATTAAGTAGAATGTTTGACACAATAAAACCTGCAAGACCTATTGCCTCCCTGGGTCAATAATTAGAAATAATACAATAATAACTTGAGACTCAAATAAATGATGGTAGGAACACGGCAGTTTGTAGCTCTACGCGTTTCGTGGCTTTTGAGCCACTCATCAGGAGCAAGGCATGATGAATCTATGGTAGAATAATAATAAATAAATAATCTGATAAAAATAATAAACGACATGAGTGTGGGAAGAATGAATAGGCCTTACCCCGAGTACATGTCTACTTGCTCAGATACACAAATTGATAAAAGGATGACCGGGTGACGCAAACCGTCCAGGGACACCCCTGGCCGGGAGCTGTGGTAGGCAACCCCGGAGACATAACCCACCCAGGCTTCACCCAGGGCGGGCATGGAACCAGCGAGGCACTCCTGAGAGGGAACAATTAAGTGATAATGTTACATCTTTGTATCTGCTTATTATGTATGTTTTACTGTTACAATCAATTAAATTCCTATATACTCACCAATTAACTTTACAGCTGCTTTTTACTTCATACTAAGTCCCGCCCCCTTGCTCCTCTTCTTCTCAATGAATTGGGATGGAAACGTAGGACCTTACCAGGCCATGGTTTCACTCAAAGTCCCTAGGGATGGAAATACATGTACCTTTACCAGGACATGATTTCATTAAAGTCCCTAAAAACCCTTATCTTTTGTTATTAATGTTACATTTTTGTATCTGTTTTTTATGTATGTACTACTGTTACAATCATTTAAATTCTTATACACTTACCAACTAACTTTACAATTACCTTTTACTTTATATAAAGTCCCGCCCCCTTGCTCTTCTCCTTCTCAACTTAAAGGGGTTGTAAAGGTTTGCTTTTTATTTCCTAAATAGGTTTCTTTAACCTAGTGCATTGTTGGTTCACTTATCTTTTCCTTCAATTTCCCTTCTAAATGTTTTTTTTTTCTTTGTTTTCTTTGTCTGAATTTCTCACTTCCTGTTCCTCCTCAGTAAGCTGTTCTGGCTGACTAAACACCGTTCGAATGATGGTGTGAAGTTTCCTGAGGAGAAACAGGAAGTAATAAATTCAGACAAAGAAAAAAAATATTTAGAAGGGAAATCAAAGGAAACGGTAAGTGAACCAACAATGCACTAGCTTAAAGGAACCTATTTAGGAAATAAAAAACAAAGCTTTACGACCCCTTTAAAAGACTATTACATAATTAACATGTTAATTAACACAGCACTTAAAGGGGTTGTAAAGGTTTGTTTTTTATTTTCTAAATAAGTTCCTTTAAGCTAGTGCATTGTTGGTTCACTTATCTTTTCCTTCGATTTCTCTTCTAAATGTTTTTTTTCTTTGTTTTCTTTGTCTGAATTTCTCACTTCCTGTTCCTCCTCAGTAAGCTGTTCAGTAAGCTGTTCTGGCTGCCTAACCACCACTCAGATGATGGTGTAAAGTTTACTGAGGAGAAACAGGAAGTGAGATATTCAGACAAAGAAAAAAAACATTTAGATGGGAAATCGAAGGAAAAGGTAAGTGAACCAACAATGCACTAGCTTAAAGGAACCTATTTAGAAAATAAAAAACAAACCTTTACAACCCCTTTAAGGAAGCCTAGGTGACCAGACAGTCCTTCTCCAGAGGTCAATGTGGTCAGTTCTTTCAATGACCATCTATTGTTCAGAATTAACAACAAAGAATAGTCTTTGGGCAAATCCAAGAAAACCTTCTCACAATAGCAGAGTTGATGACATCAGCCTCTTCTATGAGCCCCATTATAAATCAGTCACTATTTGTAATATGGCAAATTACAGGGTTCCCAGAGTTTGTGTGTCTTGAGGGGGATATGGACCCGAATCCAAAGTAACCCCACCTCCAGGGTCCCCAGGCATACAGCTCACAAAGAGCACCGTTCCCCCAAATGCCAGGGCCCATGATCGGTGGGCAAGAGGCTGGCATTCAGTCCCCTCCAAAAGCCCCTGTCCCAGCTAGGTCTTTCACAAATACCAATGATGGGGCACTATTCCTCCCACTGACACCAATGATGGAAGACTATTCCTCTCACTGACACCAATGATGGGGCACTATTCCTCCCACTGACACAAATGATGGGACACTATTCCTCTCACTGACACCAATGATGGGGCACTATTCCTCTCACTGACACCAATGATGGGGCACTATTCCTCCCACTGACACAAATGATGGGACACTATTCCTCTCACTGACACCAATGATGGGGCACTATTCCTCTCACTGACACCAATGATGGGGCACTATTTCTCCCACTGACACAAATGATGGAGCACTATTCCTCCTCACTGACACAAATGATGGAAGACTATTCCTCTCACTGACACCAATGATTGGTAAACTGTCCTTTTGTTGGGAATGTTTGGTTTGATCTAACTATTGGATATCATCTAAGTCAGGGATCTCCAAACTTTCAAAACAAAGGGTCAGTATACTGTCCGTCAGACTTTGGGGGGACCGGACTGTAGCCAGAGTGAGAAGAAAATGCCACAGCATCAGTGGGATTGGACGATGTCTCAGGCTTGGTGGGCAGTGGGATTTAAAAAAAATGAGATAGCGTCTATTTTAACTGAAGGTACTCCTCAGACTGAGCAGCATCAGTGGATCAGGTGGGAGGAGTTGGCCAAGATTGAACTTACCTTGGACACAATTCTTCTTTCTGACGCTGTTGTTAAAGATTTCCACCTCCAACCCAACAACATCACTGGCCTTGCAGATCAACTTGATGAGTCTGTTGGTGTTGGCCGCTCTAATGCCGTGTACGCACGACCGGACTTTTCGGCGGAGTTTCGACGGGCTTCCGTCGAATCGGACTTGTCTACACAAAATCACACCAAAGTCCAACCCATTCGACCGTGATGACGTACGACCGGACTAGAAGAAGGACGTTCACAGCCAGTAGCCAATAGCTGCCCTAGCGTCGGTTTTCGTCCGTCGGACTAGCATACAGGCGAGAACTCGAGTCCGTTGGAAAGATTTGAAACATGTTCTAAATCTAAAGTCTGTCTGATTTTTCATCAGCAAAAGGTCCGATGAAGTCCATACACAGTCGAATTTTTCAGACGGATTAGTTCCGTCTGACCTTTGCTGTCGGAAAGTCCGGCCGTGTGTACACGGCATTAGGCTCCATTCACACTTGGCATTTCCTGAACAGGGTAGAGAAAACACCCTGCAAAGGCGTGTCTCGCTTGTGGTGGCATTAATTGTTAATGGCGCCCCGATTGTGGGTAAGAGGCCCACGTTGGCCGCACATTTTGTCATACTGCAAGCACTACAAATGCACCAAAAAGTGCAGTGAAAAGATGCACTACGCTCCACTCTGACCAAGTTTTTGGAGCCTCCTTGGGGCATTTATTGACGCAGAGGGCAGTCCATTCTGGTGAATGGGCTGTCTTATGCATGGTGAGTGGAAAGCCCCTAAGGCGCACAAAAAAGGGTAAGTGGGAACGTGAGTTCCCACTGTGCCCAGGTGTGAAGACCCCAGCCTTAGCCTGCTTCCCCAGTGTGCCACCACTTACAGGAAAGTCATAAGACTCCCTGGCCAACCGGGTCCCAGGACCCACTTCCTGATTGGCCGGGAGGAGAATAAGGAAAACAATAGCAAATATTAATTCGCTATTGTCACACAACTGGGTGGGCTCAGGGTGCAGTAGCTTTCCTCTCCGAGCCTCCCTTTTTTTAAGCCAATTAGAGCCTCAGGCTCTAATCGTGTGCTTCCAAAAAAACAAAAAAAAAGCCAATAAAATTCATGCATCCTGCGCCCTGCGTGGATATTACAGTAGATGAAAGGCATCTGGCGAGCTGCAGAGAATGGGATCGGGCCGGCCTGGCGTTACAGGTAATAATAGCTGCAGAGTCCTGTGGAGAGAATTTTGACATTCGTCCTCCAGAACATCACTCACATCTGGAAGAACACACAATGCCGGATTCCTCCACTAGATGGCAGCAAAGTGATTGGGAAAATCCAGTCTAGGCAGCAGCTTTTCCTATCAGTGGGAAGAACGAATGACACTCTGTGATCGATGGAAGTGCTGCAGACACTCCGTCTCTGCAAAATCCACTGATCACAGCAAACAGAATAGAATCAACACATTTCTAAAATGGTTGGAGATAGCATGATGCAAGTTATGTGGCAATGGTAGGCATTTCTTCAAAACAGACAAGGGTACAGATGTGTAAAATGCAAAAGGAGAAGAGAAAAGAGGGCATGAGAAAAAAGAGAGCAAGGGATGGGTGAGGAAGAGAGGAGAGAAAAGGGAGAGGAAGAAGGAGAGGCGATAAGAGGGAGAGGGGAGGAGGGGAGTGGGGGAGACAGAAGAGGAAGGAGATAGGGGATAAGAGGGAGAGAAGAAGAGAGGAGAGGGGAAGAGAGGAGACAGAAGAGGCGAGAGAAAGGAGATACATGGGAGAGAAGAAGAGAGAAGAGGGTGAGGAGATAAAGTGAGGGGATAGGAAGGGAGAGGAGACAGTAGGGAAAGGAAAGGAGGGATGAGAAGAAGGGAGTATTGGGGAAGGAGAGGAGAGGTGTAGAAGGGAGTAGGGGAAGGGGAGGGTGGAGAGGAGAGGGGAGAGGAGGAGAGGAAAAGGAGAGGGGAGTAAGGAGTAAGGAAAGAGGTGAGGGAGAGGAGAGGGGAGGATAAGCAGAGGGTAGTAAGGGAAGAGGTGAGGAAGATGAGAGGAGAGGATAGGAGAGGGGGGTAAGGAGTTAGGGAGGAGGTGAGGGAGAGGAGAGGAGAGGAAAAGGAGAGGGGAGTAAGGGAAGAGGTGAGGGAGGGAGAGCAGAGGAGAGTGGAGTAAGGGAAGAGGTGAGGGAGAGGAGAGGAGAAGGGAGCATAGGGGAGGGAGAGGAGAGGTGTAGAAAGGAGTAGGGGAAGGGGAGGGTGGAGAGGAGAGGGGAGAGGAGGAGAGGAAAAAGAGAGGGGAGTAAGGAGTAAGGAAAGGGGTGAGGGAGAGGAGAGGGGAGGATAAGCAGAGGGTAGTAAGGGAAGAGGTGAGGGATATGAGAGAAGATGAGAGGAGAAGATGGGAGAGGAAGATAAGGAGTAAGGGAAGAGGTGAGGGAGAGGAGAGGGGAGTAAGAGAAAAGGTGAGAAAGAGGAGATGATAAGGAGAGGGTAGTAAGGGAAGAGTTGGGGGAAAGGAAACAATAGGGATAGGAGGGAGAGGGGGTAAGAGGGGAGAGGAGGAGAGGGGAGAGAGAGTGAGGGAGCCAACAGGAGGAGAGGAGGGACAATAGAGGCAATGAGAGGGGTAGGAGGGGAAGGAAGAGGAGACCAGGGAAGACAATAGGAGAATAGGAGAGGAGAGTGGTGGTGGGAGGGGGGATGTGGAGAGTACAGGGAGGAGAGGAGAGTAAACAGAGGAGAATAGGACGGGGGGGGGGGGGGGGGCGGGGGGGTGGAGAGGAAAAGCAGAAGAAGAGGGTGGGGTAGAGTTGAGTAAAATAGAAGTGGAAAGAGATGGATCGATGGATATGATAGATATCTACCCCTGCAGTGCCCCCACCCCCCACCATTGCAAGAGTTAAAAACTTATTAAGTCTAAGAGGGGAGAGAAAGTGACTTACTTACCTTAACCTTCCTTCTGTGCATTCCTCCTATCCCCAAAGCCAGCAGCATCACGTACATAGAAGGGCTACTAACCCTGTATTATACATGGAGTGTCTTAGAGAGGGAAAAAGAACTGGTCCCATGGATCTAGGGGGCCTGCTGGAGCATGAAGTAAGGTAAGTGTTACTCCTTATTCTGGCACATCTAGAGTTAACAAGCAGTTAACCCTAACAGTGTGAGGGGGGACCAAACCGCAAAGGTCCATTTTACCGAATTCCCAGAGTTCAACTCCAATGCCCCATTGCCCCCTACACACGATCGGACTTTCCGACAACAAAACCGTGGATTTTTGTTCGAAGGGTGTTGGCTCCAACTTGTCTTGCATACGCACGGTCACACAAATGTTGGCCAACAATTACGAACGTAGTGATGTACAAGACATACGTGATATCTCCATTAGGAACTCTAGTTATATCTCCGGCTCGTACTTGATTCCGAGCATGCGTGGCCTTTTGTCCGATGGATTTGTGGACACGCGATCGAAAAGTCGGACAACAAACATTTGTTGGCGGAAAATTTGAAAACCTGCTAGCCAACATTTGTTGGCGGAAAGTCCGACAACAAATGTTCAATGGAGCGTACACACACGGTCGGACTTTCAGCCAACAAACTCACATCCAGCATTTGTTTGTACGGGGCAAAAGAGTAATGCCGCGTACACACGACCGGACTTTCCGGCAAAAAAGGTCCGACGGTCTTCCCGACTGACTTTCGACAGAGTTACGACGGACTTCCGAACGAACGGACTTGCCCACACCCGAACGGACCAAAGTCCGCTCGAAAGTCCGTTGGTTTTGAACATGATGACGTACGAGGACTAGAAAAGGAAGTTCAGTAGCCAATAACTGCCCTTGCGTCGTATTTGGTCCTTCGGACCAGCATACAGACAAATGGTTTTCCCGATAGGAATTGAGTCCGTCGGACAGATTTGAAACATGTTCTATTTCTAGGTCCATCTAATTTTTTAAAAGAAAAGGGATCGGACTATCCCACACACGATCGGACTATCTGACGGAATGATTAAGACGGACCTAGTCTGCCGGAAAGTCCAGTCGTGTGTACGCGGCATTACGGAGAAAAATCAGGTCTCCTCCCCTGCCTAGGTGAATGACTTGCACTGTGCGCCCCAATGCCTCCTGGGATAGGCACGTTGCATATCCCAGGAGGCATTGTCCCTCCATTAGGTAAAGGAGGAGGGGCGCCGGTCAAGCGGCGCATCATCGATAGGCCAGCCAGCCGAACCCGGAAAAGTCAGTACCTACCAATACCATCCAGGGGCGGATCCAGGGGGGGCAACAGGGCAATTGCCTGTATCACACCGACATGATTGTCACAGTCATTTGCAGGCTGCAGCGCTGCCCGAGTCTCTCTCTCATCATCCGATCAGCGGCACAGAGAGAGACTCTAGAGATCAATTATGCGGCGCTGGGACCAGGAGGAGCCTGGAGGTGGGTGGAGCTGGGGCGCTGGCATGGCAACCCTGCACTCGTTGCTAGCGCCTGGGCCGCCTGGCGTCTAGCAACGAGTGACGTCTTGGAGTCAGTCACGGAGCCGACGTAATGACGAGGCATGCAACGCTGGACCTATAACACCACGCAGCGCAAAGTAATTTCCGGGTCCCCTCCGCCCTCTGAGCAGTGTGTGAGGGGAGGGGCGGTGGCGTGAAGGGCTTTGGATGGAGTTTGCACGCTGGAAGGAGTGCATGCCTGAAGGAAAGAGGAGAGTGGGCGTGCTGTCAGGGCTTGGTGGGAGAAAAATGGGGGCTGTGAGTGAACTCTGTCACTGAGCTGCTATATAGAAGGGGGGAAGCACCATTCAAGTGGAAATGTGTGCCGATTTGCACCACTGAGGCAGTTTTCAGGCATTTACTGCCTCCCCAGTGTGAAAGGTGACCTGGCAAGTGACAATCTGCAGTGTGGCAAGTGACGGGACAAGTGACAATCCGCAAGGTTTGGCAGGGGATGTTTGGTAGGGGACGTGGCAAGTGACAATCCGCAAGGTGTGGCAGGTGACGTGGCAAGTGACAATCCGCAAGGTGTGGCAGGCGACGTCGCAAGTGACAAGCCACATCTGGTGGCAGGCGACGGTGGCAAGTGACACCCTCAGGGCTCCCACTGATTCTGGATTATGGTGAGTTGAACCATTTAATTTTACATAACAATGTAATAATATAAATAATGCACTTCAATCATCCTGACACCATATCAACCATGGCGCCGTGATGATTGAAGCGACAACGCCAGCCATTTTCCCGATAAATTGCCCGCAAAAAAAAAAATATTTTCTGGCAGTGCCCCTCCCGAAACTAGACTCTGGATCCGCCCCTGATACCATCACACCTGAACATGGTGGCGCGGGAACACGCAGAGGCAAAAGTGGATCTCAGAAGCACAACGCTGGATCCTCTGGGTGGCTGAGTATCAGATTTGTGCAGAAGACAACCCCCGGTAAGAAGGGGTTACAAAAAAAAAACGGAGGGGGGGGGGGGCGGAGACTGATGATCCGCTTTAAGCAAACCCGCTGTTTTGTACTTCATGAACAAAGAACAGGTTCACTGTAAGCTGTCAGCTTTTTATGAAGACATCTCTTGACAGGATTTGAAAACGGCTCACAGCGTTTATATTAAATCCTTCTGATTGCCACACTGTAGCAAATTCAGAATGGGAAAAGCTCTATCTTGGAACAGAGCCACAGCTACATATGTATATTGGACCTCAACCACCCAACAGGAGACCAAGAAAAGCCGATGATAAATGGTAACCAGCAAATCTTTATTCCGCAACAATGGTTGTTTTCTAGCGATCGGGGCTCTGCGTAGCCCCCTGAACTACCGTACACCTCCAGGAACTTCTTTCTTCTGCTGAAGGAGGAAGAAATGTAATCACATCAAACGTTCTCCAAAGCCCTGATTGTGTAAGGTCAAGAGCTTCGAGTGTCTCAGTTTCATGTTCTGTTCATGTGCTTCAAACAAGTGTAAATGTGCCGCCGTCGAAAAGACCGGCTGACACAAGTAGCGCTGGATCAATACGCTCGTCTTGTCAGGGTTACACGCTGACATTTGTGCGTAGAAGCCTGAATGCGAAAATAAGCAGCCTAAAGGCATCATTATATCAGGAGGTACATTCATTTTCGAGTATGTTTTTATAAATTGTAGACATTTTACTGCCTCTACCAAGCTGGAGAGAATAAACTTAATTTCTTTTGGTAGGTGTTTTTTCTCTACATGGTGAGTCAAGTGACCTCGTTCTATACCTATCCCCTTATATGCTTTCAGGTGATGCCACACATTATGTAAAATATGCTCCTAAATTGGTGGAAAATGTACTACTTATGCCGCGTACACACGAGCGGACTTTTCAACATCCAAAGTCCGAAGGACCGAGTCCGTCAGACTATCCGATCGTGTGTGGGCTGCAACGGACTTTTGATTCGCCAAAGTCTGACGGACTTTAGAAATGAAGCATGCTTCAAATTTTCCCGAAGGAACTCCGCCGGACCCGGTCCCCTTCGAAAACTCCGCTCGTGTGTATGCTACTCCGACGGACTAAAACCGACGCTAGGGCAGCTATTGGCTACTGGCTATGAACTTCCTTATTCGAGTCGGGTCGTACGTCATCACGTTCGAATCCGTCGGAGTTTAGTGTGATCGTGTGTGGCCAAGTCCGTTCGGCCGAAAAGTCTGTCAGAACTCCGTCGGAACTCCGGCGGAACTCCTTTGGAAGTCTGTCGGACATAAGTCCTCTCGTGTGTACGGGGCTTTAGAGCAACCAATCAATACCAGCTCTCATTTTTTTTAGGCCAGGATAGAATTCAACCTTTGATAGGATCTGCAATGGAGGCCATGTCCATTTCCCAGTTATTGCTCCTGACCTTTGGGATAATCAAAGCTTCTTAGTGCTGGTTGACCAGCCAAGATGGCTTTCTCTCCTGAGGAAGGTTGGGGGGCCAATTAAGTGTTGCAGTTTGACTGGTTGATGACCAACAACATGTTATCTCATGGAGAATTCGATCTTTGCCCCCATCAAATCATTCTCTGCAGCTATTACCTTTTGTACCACCACCCCCTCCCTTTAGAATGTAAGCTCTACGAGCCGGGCCCTCCTGTACCTTTTGTATTGTACTGTAATTGTGTAGTCTCCCCTATACATTGTAAAGCACTGCATAAACTGTTGGCACTATATAAATCAATAATAATAATAATAATAATAATCTTTGATGTGATCTGCAATGGAGGTTCTGCCAATTTCCCAGTTATGGCTCCTGACCTTTGGGATAATAAAAGCTTCTTTGTGCTGGTTGACCAGCCAAGATGGCTTTCTCTCCTGAGGAAGGTGGGGGGCCCAATTAAGTGTTGCAGTTTGACTGGTTGATGACCAACAACATGCTATCTCATGGAGAATTCGATCTTTGATGTGATCTGCAATGGAGGTTCTGCCCATTTTCCATTTATTGCTCCAGACCTTTGGGGTCATCAGAGCTTCTTAGGCCGCGTACACACGCGGGGACTGTTCGCTCAACTTTGTTCGTCAAACAGTTTCAGTGAACAGTCCGCTCAAAATTAGCATGGACGGACTTGGCCACACACGACGAACGAACAGTCCGCTGAAACCGTGCGCGATGACGTGAACGGCACGTACGACGGGACTAGAAAACGACGTCCTATACACTGCAATGCAAACTTCGGCGTGTAAATCCTTTCTGAGCATGCGCGGAACTTAGTTTGACGAACAAGCCTACACACGAGGGGACTGTTCGCTGAAACAAAGTTTCAGCGGACAGTTTTTCGGAAATTCCGAAAAACTTTGTTCAGCAGACTGTTCGCTGAAACTGTCCGCTGAAAGCCCACACACGAGCGGACTGTCCGCCGAAACACTGTTCAGCGGACAAAGTTGAGCGAACAGTCCCCGCGTGTGTACGCGGCCTTAGTGTTTGATGACCAGAAAATATTGCTGTCTGCCTTAAGGAAGGTAGAGACAAATTAAGTGTTGCAGCTTGACTGGTTGATAACCAACAACATGCTGTCATAGAGTATTCGACCTTTGATATGATCTGCAATGGAGGTCCTGTCCATTTCCCATTTATTGCTCCTGACCTTTAGGGTCATCAAAGCTCTTTGTGCTACACGACAAGCCAAGATGTCTTTCTGTCTTGAGGAAGGTAGAGGCCAATTAAGTGTTGCAGCTTGACTGGTTGATGACCAACAACATGCTATGTCATGGAGAAAGTGACTTTTGATATGATCTGCAATGGAGGTCCTGCCCATTCATTACTCCTGACCTTTGGGGTTGCTTCTTTGTGTTGGATGACCAACCAAGATGGCTTTCTGTCTTGAGGAAGGTAGAGGCCAATTAAGTGTTGCAGCTTGACTGGTTAATGACCAACAACATGCTATGTCTTATGCCGCGTACACACGGGCGGACTGTATGGCGTACTTAGTTCGTCATACAATCCGACGGACAGTCCGTCGTACTTTCGACTGAACGGACTTGACCACACACGGATGCGCAAACAGTCCGTCGAAAGCTTGCGCGATGACGTGTACAGCACGTACGACGGGACTAGAAATAGGAAGTCCAATACACAGCAAAGCACCCTTCCGCCGTGTAAATCCTTTCTGGGCATGCGCCATTCTTAGTCCGTCGAACTAGCATACTGACGAGCGGATTGTCCGCTGAAACCAAAGTATGACAGACAGAATTTCGAAAAATCTGAAATTCTTAGTACGCCGGACTGCACGCTGAAAAAGTCCGCTGAAGCCCACACACGAGCGGACTGTCCGCTGAAATGTGTTTCGACGGACTAAGTACGCCATACAGTCCGCCCGTGTGTACGCGGCATTATGCCGCGTACACACGATCAAACAATCTGGTGGAAAAGTCCGGCAAACTCAAGTCCGCCGGACAATCCCCCCGTGTGTAGCCTCCGGCATACTTTTTTGACCCGAAAGTACGGCGGACTTAGAAAGTAGTTTTGCACTCCAATCTTCCCGCCGGACTCGCATTTCGGCGGACAATCCGGCCGTGTGTATGCCAGTCCACCCTACTTTTGAAATGAACGGACTTTTCCCGCCCGGAGAAAAGTCCGCTCATTTCGAGCGGGTCTCCAGGTAGGCGGGGCCCGCGAAGGAGACGTCGCTGGCCCCGCGGCCTGGTATGGACTTAAAGGGGAACCCCAACGCCAAAAAAAATCAGCGTGGGGGTCCCTCCAGGTCCACATCAGACCTTTGTCCGAGCACGCTACCCGGCCGGCCAGGAAAGGGGGGGACGAGCGCGCCCCCCCTCCTAAGCCGTACCAGTCTGCGTGCCCTCAACATGGAGGGTGCCTTGGGGAAGGGGGGTTGCGCGCCCCCCCCACCCCAAAGCACCTTGTCCCCATGTTGATGAGGACAAGGGCCTCTTCCCGACAACCCTGGCCGTTGGTTGTCGGGGTCTGCGGGCGAGGGGCTTATCGGAATCCGGGACCATCCTCTGGGACTGTGACACCATAATGGGCGGGGACATCATCCGGTGATGTCCCTATATAAGTCGCCATGTGCCCGGTCCCCGTCATTGTGAGCCAAGGACTCGACGAGGCAACATCTGAAGAAGAAGAAGAACAGAAGAACAGAAGGCGGCGGCGGCGACAGCGGTGACAGAAGACCGGGCCACCGCCTGTAAAAGAGCTATAAGAAGGCGCGGTGGCCCGGCAGAAGAACCGAAGAGGGGGACAAGACCCCCGAAGTCGGAAGAAGAGGGCGGCGGCGAGGAAGAAAGCCGGGCTCCTCCGCTAGCAAAAGAGCTAGAAGAAGATAGCGGAGGAGTCCGGCGAGAAGACCCCCGAAGACGGAAGACCCCCCAGAGCTGTGCAATAAACTATTTTTACCCTGTGTTGTGTTTTCTTTTTGTACTTTTTTCACAAGTGAATGGGTAGGGGTACATTGTACCCCATACTCATTCACATAGGATGGGGGGCCGGTATCCGGGGGCCCCCTTATTAAAGGGGGCCCCCGGATTCCGATAAGCCCCTCGCCCGCAGACCCCGACAACCAACGGCCAGGGTTGTCGGGAAGAGGCCCTTTCCGCACGGCCCCCCTTCCCCAAGGCACCCCCCATGTTGAGGGCACGCGGCCTGGTACGGCTCAGGAGGGGGGGCGCGCTCGTCCCCCCCCTTTCCTGGCCAGCCGGGTAGCGTGCTCGGACAAGGGTCTGATGTGGACCTGGGGGGACCCCTACGCCGATTTTTTTCGGCGTTGGGGTTCCCCTTTAAGTCCATACCAGGCGGCTTCTTTGTTCTGGATGACCAGCCAAGATGGCTTTCTGCCTCGAGGAAAGTGGAGGCCAAAAAAGCATTGCAGCTTGACTGTTTGATGACCAACAACATGCTATGTCGTGGAGAATTTTACCTTTGATATGATTTGCAGTGAAGGTCCTGCCAATTTCCCATTTATTGCTCCTGACCTTTGGGGTCATAAAAGCTTCTTTGTGCTGGATGACCAGCCAAGATGGCTTTCTCTCTTGAGGAAGGTGGAGGCCAATTAAGCATTGCAGCTTGACTGGTTGATGACCAACAACATGCTATGTCATGGAGGGTTCTGCTCCCTTTACTCTGATACCCCCTAACTAAAATCTAGTGGAACCAATTGCCTTCAGAAGTCACCTAATTAGTAAATATAGTCCACCTGTGTGTAATTAGTGTAAATACAGCTGTTCTGTGAAGCCATCAGAGGTTTGCCAGAGAACCTCAGTGAACAAACAGCATCATGAAGACCAAGGAACACACCAGACAGGTCAGGGACAAAGTTGTGGAGAAGTATAAAGCAGGGTTTGGTTATAAAAAAATATCCCACACTTTGAACATCTCACAGAGCTCTGTTCAATCCGTCATTCGAAAATGGAAAGAGTATGGCACAACTGCAAACCTACCAAGACACGGCCGTCCACCTAAACTGACCAGCCGGGCAAGGAGAGCATTCATCAGAGAAGCAGCCAAGAGGTCCATGGTAACTCTGGAGGAGCTGCAGAGTTGCTGCTCAGGTGGTAAAATCTGTCCACAGGACATCTATTAGTCGTCTCTCCACAAATCTGCCCTTTATGGAAGAGTGACAAGAAGAAAGACATTGGTGAAAGAAAGTCATAAGAAGTCCTGTTTGTAGTTTGTGAGAAGCCATGTGGGGGAGGGGGCAGCAAACATGTGGAAGAAGGTGATCTGGTCAGATGAGACCACAATTGAACTTTTTGGCCTAAAAGCAAAATGCTATGTGTGGGGGAAACTAACACTGACCATCCCCCTGAACACACCATCCCCACCGTGAAACTTGGTGGTGGCAGCATCATGTGGTGGGGATGCTTTTCTTCAGCAGGGACAGGGAAGCTGGTCAGAGTTGATGGGAAGATGGATGGAGACAAATACAGGACAATCTTAGAAGAAAACCTGTTAGAGTCTGCAAATGACTTGAGACTGGGGCGGAGGTTCACCTTCCAGCAGGACAACGACCCGAAACATCCAGCCAGAGCTACAATGGAATGGTTTAGATCAAAGCATATTCATGTGTTAGAATGGCCCAGTCAAAGTCCAGACCTAAATCCCATTGAGAATCTGTGGCAAGACCTGAAAATTGCTGTTCACAGACGCTCTCCATCCAATCTGACAGAGCTTGAGATATTTTGCAGAGAAGAAGAATGGGCAAAAATGTCCTCTCTAGATGTGCAAAGCTGGTAGAGACACCCCCAAAAAGACTTGCAGCTGAAATTGCAGTGAAAGGGGGTTCTACAAAGTAAAGTCTCGGGGGGGGGCACTATACAAATGCCCCCCACACTTTCACATATTTATTTGTAAAAAGTTATGAAAAACATTTTTTTTCCGTTCCACTTCACAATTACAGTATGTGTCACTTTGTTTTATCACATAAAATCCCAATAAAATACATTTACGTTTTTAGTTGTAACATGACAAAATGTGGAAAATTTCAAGGGGGTATAAATACTTTTTCAAGGCACTGTACATTAAATGGGAGCCATTGGCTGAACTACAATAAATGGGAGTCATTGGCTGAACTACAATAAATGGGAGCCATTGGCTGAACTGCAATAAATGTGAGCCATTGGCTGAACTACAATAAATGGGAGCCATTGGCTGAAATACAATAAATGGGAGCCATTGGCTGAACTGCAATAAATGGGAGCCATTTGCTGAACTACAATAAATGGGAGCCATTGGCTGAACTGCAATAAATGGGAGCCATTGGCTGAACTACAATAAATGGGAGCCATTGGCTGAACTACATTAAATGGGAGCCATTGGCTGAAATGCAATAAATGGGAGCCATTGGCTGAACTGCAAAAAATGGGAGCCATTGGGTGAACTACAATAAATGGGAGACATTGGCTGAACTACAATAAATGGGAGACATTGGCTGAACTACAATAAATGGGAGCCGATGGCTGAACTGCAATAAATGTGAGCTATTGGCTGGACTACATTAAATGGGAGCCATTGGCTAGATTACAATAAATGGGAGCCATTGGCTAGATTACAATAAATGGGAGCCATTGGCTGAACTACAATAAATGGGAGCCATTGGCTGAAATACAATAAATGGGAGCCATTGGCTGAACTACAATAAATGGGAGCCATTGGCTGAACTGCAATAAATGGGAGCCATTGGCTGAACTGCAATAAATGTGAGCCATTGGCTGAACTACAATAAATGGGAGCCATTGGCTGAAATACAATAAATGGGAGCCATTGGCTGAATTACAATAAATGGGAGCCATTGGCTAAACTACAATAAATGGGAGCCATTGGCTGAACTACAATAAATGGGAGCCATTGGCTGAATTACAATAAATGGGAGCCATTGGCTGAATTACAATAAATGGGAGCCATTGGCTGAACTACATTAAATGGGAGCCATTGGCTGAATTACAATAAATGGGAGTCATTGGCTGAACTACATTAAATGGGAGCCATTGGCTGAAATGCAATAAATGGGAGCCATTGGCTGAACTGCAAAAAATGGGAGCCATTGGGTGAACTACAATAAATGGGAGACATTGGCTGAACTACAATAAATGGGAGCCATTGGCTGAACTACATTAAATGGGAGCCATTGGCTGAAATACAATAAATGGGAGCCATTGGCTGAACTACCTTAAATGGGAGCCATTGGCTAGACTACAATAAATGGGAGCCGATGGCTGAACTGCAATAAATGTGAGCTATTGGCTGGACTACATTAAATGGGAGCCATTGGCTAGATTACAATAAATGGGAGCCATTGGCTAGATTACAATAAATGGGAGCCATTGGCTGAACTACAATAAATGGGAGCCATTGGCTAGATTACAATAAATGGGAGCCATTGGCTAGATTACAATAAATCGGAGCCATTGGCTAGATTACAATAAATGGAAGCCATTGGCTAGACTACATTAAATGGGAGCCATTGGCTGAACTGCAATAAATGGGAGCCATTGGCTGAACTGCAATAAATGGGAGCCATTAGCTGAACTGCAATAAATGGGAGCCATTGGGTGAACTACAATAAATGGGAGCCATTGGCTAGATTACAATAAATGGGAGCCATTGGCTAGATTACAATAAACGGGAGCCATTGGCTGAACTACAATAAATGGGAGCCATTGGCTAGATTACAATAAATGGGAGCCATTGGCTAGACTACATTAAATGGGAGCCATTGGCTGAACTGCAATAAATGGGAGCCATTGGCTGAACTGCAATAAATGGGAGCCATTAGCTGAAATACAATAAATGGGAGCCATTGGCTGAACTACAATAAATGGGAGCCATTGGCTGAACTACAATAAATGGGAGCCATTGGCTAGATTACAATAAATGGGAGCCATTGGCTAGATTACAATAAATGGGAGCCATTGGCTAGATTACAATAAATGGGAGCCATTGGCTAGACTACATTAAATGGGAGCCATTGGCTGAACTACAATAAATGGGAGCCATTGGCTGAACTACAATAAATGGGAGCCATTGGCTGAACTACAATAAATGGGAGCCATTGGCTAGATTACAATAAATGGGAGCCATTGGCTAGACTACGTTAAATGGGAGCCATTGGCTGAACTACAATACTACAATAAATGGGGGCCATTGGCTGGGACCTGCTGCTGAAATCCTGCTGTGTCTAATCACAGTGGGTGTTGTTGGCACGGGGCAGGGGGGGGGGGGGGTTAAGTGCGTGCCCTAAACCCTGAAGAGGCCAGTAGGGGCGTCGCTGTGCCGTCCTCGGTACATTGCGGGTGCGCAGTCCTGACGTTATAGATTGCAGCCATTGGTAGAATCTGGGTTGACCCGCCCCCGGTCTACATCCTTGCAGACCTGTAGAGGGGAAGGCATCTATTGACTATTTTCGTTATGTTAATTTGTATGTATTTGTGCCCCTAAATGATGTATTTGTGTCCCCCTAAATAATGATATTTTTTAATGCTATGCTGCCAATAGTAATGAAATATTCATGGAAAAAGTTGTGTACGCGTTTCCAGCCGTTCCCCCGGCGCAATCCCTCCCAGACCATCTGGACACGCCGAGCTAATCCGACACAGTTCACTTTATTGGCAGATCATCGCAGCCCATAGAGAAGACAAACACCCCTCTCTGGAGTCACACTGATGCTGGAAGGGTTCACCATATAAAGATGTTCTTGTTTTGTTTGGTCTTTTCTTTTCTTTTTTCTTTTTTTTTTACTTCTTGTGTGGAAAGTAGAACTTTTCATGGTTTATACACTATGTTGTCAAAAGTATTGGGACACCTGCCTTTACACACACATGAACTTTAATGGCATCCCAGTCTTAGTCCGTAGGGTTCAATATTGAGTTGGCTCCGCCCTTTGCAGCTGTAACAGCTTCACCTCTTCTGGGAAGGCCGTCCACAAGGTTTAGGAGGGTGTCTATGGGAATGTTTGACCATTCTTCCAGAAGAGCATTTGTGAGGTCAGGCACTGATGTTGGAGGAGAACACCTGGCTCACAAGCTCCGCTCTAATTCATCCCAAAGGTGTTCTATCGGGTTGAGGTCAGAGGTGAAGGTCAGTCAAGTTCCTCCACCCCAAACTCTCTCATCCATGTCTTTACGGTCCTTGCTTTGTGCACTGGTGTGCAGTCATATTGGAACAGGAAGGGGCCGTCCCCAAACTGTGCCCACAAAGTTGGGGGCATGGAATTGTCCAAAATGTCTTGGTGTGCTGATGCCTTAAAGTTGTTGTTGACCCGTTTAAAAAAATCCAAAAAAATAAAAAATAAACCTGCAAGACAAAGGCATAATGAGCTAGTATGCTTACCACACTAGCTCATTATGCATGACTTAATTAATTACTCCAAAGACATGCAGGTAGGTTAATTGGCTTCTGTCCAAAATTGGCCCTAGTATATGAATGGGGACCTTGGATTGTGGGCTCCTTGAGGGTAGGGACTGATGTGAGTGTGCAATGTACAGGGATAGGGACAATTGTAGACACTCTCTCAGGTTGAACTGGATGGACTGGTGTCTTTATTCAACCTTACTAACTATGAAACTTACTTGAGATCGAAGCCCCCGCAGCGGTCCTTGTTCAGCAGCCGACATCTCCCTGGGGAGTTACTTCTGGGTATCGCGGCTCCAGCGCTGTGATTGGCTGGATCCGCGATGACGTCACTCCCGCGCATGCGCGCAGGAGCCATCAGTTTTCTTAAGTGCGCATGTACCGAAGAAGTCGGAACGTGCAAATACAAGGGATATCTCCTAAACTGTGCAGTGTAGCTACAGGTAAGCCTAATTATAGGTTTACAACCACTTTAAGAGTTCCCTTCACTGGAACTAAGGGGCCAAGCCCAACCCCTGAAAAACAACCCCCCCACCATAATCCCCCCTCCACCAAATGATTTGGACCAGTGCACAAAGCAAGGTCCATAAAGACACGGATAAGCGAGTTTGGGGTGGAGGAACTTGACTGGCCTGCGCAGAGTCCTGACCTCAACCCGATAGCACACCTTCGGGATGAATTAGAGCGGAGACTGCGAGCCAGGCCTTCTCATCCAACGACAGTTTCTGACCTCAAGTCCAACTCCTGAAAAAAACAAAAAAAAAAAAACCATAGTCCCCCCTCCATCCTCATGATTTAGACCAGTGTACAAAGCAAGGTCAATAAAGTCATGGATGAGCGAGTTTGGGGTGGGAGAACTGACTGTCCTGCACAACCCCCACACCATAATCCCCTCCTCCACCAAATGATTTGGACTAGTGCACAAAGCAAGGTCCATAAAGACACGGATGAGCGAGTTTGGGGTGGAGGAACTTGATGAACTTGACTGGCCTGTGCAGAGCCCTGACCTCAACTCGATAGAACCCCTTTGGGATGAATTAGAGTAAAGACTGCGAGCCAGGCCTTCACGTCCAACATCAGTGCCTGACCTCAAGCCCAACTCCTGGAAAAAAAAAAACCCCACACCATAGTCCCCCCTCCATCAAATGATTTGGACCAGTGCACAAAGCAAGGTCCATAAAGGACTTAATCAGATCAGCTCCACCTAGTGGTCAAAATGTAGTATAGTTGCATCATTGAGGTCATAAACCATAAAAACTCTGGGTGCTGCCCCAGGTCTCCATTCCAAAGTCCCGAGGAGAGTACCGGCTTGAGCCCATCCCGGCTCTATATACCCTTACAAAGCAGAAGGAATCCAAGTCCCCACACTCCAGAAAGCCCAGATGTCAAACAAATGAATAGAAAGAGGCTTCAAACTGACTCTTTCCAGGCCACTCCCCTTCCCGATGCGTTTCAGCCCTGTCCCCAGGTTTTAGTCGTGGAGAAAAAAAAAAAAAACACAACAAAGAAAAATTCCCAGCTCACTTACCTGCCAGCCTGCATCAAACCAAATTGCCCTGTCGACACAATTCACGTTAAAACCAGGGGTTTCGTTTGCACACATTTGCAAATCGATGCGCAAGCTTGCAGGGCCTCCATGACTAGGTCCTGTGTTGGGGGTGGAATGCATTGGTTACATAGTCGGTGAGGTTGAAAAAAAAGACACAAGTCCATCAGGTCCAACCGATGTTGATGGCATGGACTGAAAGGATCCAAGCTGGAGCTGCTTCTCATTCATTTGACATCCGGCTTTTTTCGGAGCGCCGCGGTTTGGATTCCGTTATCATTGAGGTATTTCAGAAAACTACGCCACATTTTGGCCACTAGATGGAGCTGATGATACAAGCATTAATTCCTTAGTAAAAAAAAAAAAACGGGACATTTCATTCAACTTGGACACATGCTTCTGACTTTAGTGCAACGAAGGTGTGATAAATAGAACCCCTATTGTTATATGGGCTAGATAGCATTTTTTTTGTTTTTTTGTTGTAGTTTTTTTTTGGGGGGGGGGGGGGAGGGGGGATTAAATCCTTGTTGAAAAAGATTGAAATTGATAAAAACAAATTGCCCTTCTGTATGACCAGCCTAAGTCTAATGCCGCGTACACACGAGCGGAAATTTCAGTCAAAAGATCTTGGATGGTTTTTCCGACGGGAATTCCGCTCAAGCTCAGCTTGCATACACACAGTCACACAAAAGTTCTCTGAACTTTCGACCGACAAGAACGCGGTGACGTCCGTCACTACGACGAGCCGAGAAAATGAGGTTCAATGCTTCCGAGCATGCGTCGAATTATTTCTGAGCACGCGCAGGAATTTTGCGTGTCGGAATTGGTACAGACGATCGCAATCTGCGATCTGAACTTTTTCCGACCGAAAAATTGAGAACCCGCTCTCGATCTTTTGCTGGCGGGAATTCCGCCATCAAAAGTTCAGACGGAGCGTACACGCGGTTGGAATTTCCGAACCACAAGCTCTCATCGGACTTTTGCTGGCGGAATTTCCGATCGCGTGTACGGGGAAATAAAAGTAAAAACGTCTTTAAAGCAGAGGTCCACCCTAAAGTGGACCTTCCGCTCATTGGAACCCCCCCCCCCCCCCTCCGGCGCCACAATTGCCACCTTTCAGGGGGGAGGGGGGTGCAGGTACCTGTACAGTACAGGTATCTGCACCCACTTCCGGCGTAGATTCTGCAGAAGGTACGCCCCTTTCCGAAAGTCCCCCGCTGCCTGCTGGGAAACACACAGATCCCAGAGACAGCGGGGACCATCCTTATTGCGCAGCGTGACTCGCGCAGTAGGGAACCGGGAAATGAAGCCGAAAGGCTCCACTTCCTGATTCCCATACCCAAGAGATCGGCTTCGGGTGCCGACATCGCGGGCGCGCTGGGCGGGTAAGTGTCACTATTTTAAAAGTCAGCAGCTGCAGTATTTGTAGCTGCTGGCTTTTAAAAAAAAAAAAATGGCGGAACTCCCGGTGGACTCCCACTTTAAGTCTTCAGCACTTAGCTTTCAGAACTATAAAAACTTACCTCATCCGCTTTTTTTTTTTTTTTTTTTTAGCTAGCAGGTCGCTTTTAACCCCCCAAAAAAGGGTTAAAACCCCCCCAAAAAAGGGTTAAAAACTCCCTTGCCAATCCCAATGGGCAAGGGCGTTTTGGGAGCGCTAAATACAGCTAAATACAGCGCCCTAAGATGCTGCTTGCAGGACTTTTCGGGAACATCCCACAAGCGGGGGGCATTTTTAACCCCCAAAAAGGGTTAAAAACCCCTTTAAAAGCGCTTTTCAGGACCCTTAGAAGTGCCGTCCATTCATTGCAATGGGCGGGTTGTTCTGGGAGCGCTAAATTTGCGTTGGCGCCAAAGTGCCACTCATTTTAGCAGTGCATTTTTTTTTTGGCTGCTAGCAGGGCGCTTTTAACCCCAAAAAAAGGGTTAAAAACTCCCTTGCAAATTACAGCGGGCAGGGGCATTTTTGGGTTTTATGGCATTTTTATTATTAAGCACTCCCAAAAATGCCGTAAAACTATCCCCTATTTTGTACATGCTATCAATATAAGCTTATTACAAATTATTTTTATTTTTTTACCAAAAATCTGTAGAAGAATATATGTCGGCCTAAACTGAGGAAAAAAAAAATATTTTTTGGGGATATTTATTATAGCAAAAAGTAAAAAACATTGCGTCTTTTTTTTTTCAAAATTGTCGCTCTTTTTTTTGTTTATAGCGCAAAAAATAAAAACAGCCGAGGTGATCAAATACCACCAAAAGAAAGCTCTAGTTGTGGGGAGAAAAAGGACGTCAATTTTGTTTGGGTACAACGTCACACGACCGCGCAATTGTCAGTTAAAGCGACACAGTGCCGAATCGCAAAAAGTGCTCTGGTCAGGAAAGGGGGGGGGGTAAAATCTTCCGGGGCTAAAAGCACGGCCCTTCTGTATGGCCAGAATAAGTCTAACGTCTCCCACCGACCCGCGACAGTCATATAAATCACAGTTCAGTCTTCAGCGTTCAGCTTTTCAGAACTATAAAACTTCCCGGCACTCCATCAGACAAGTTTGTGACTTTGATCCAGTTTTCTTCTCAAGCGGAGAGATATGAGATCCGGGAGACGGCCCGGACCTGCCAGACGTGAGATGAAGGCGATATCCGCAGACAAGGAGAGGACTCGCTTGATAAGAACGCCAAGGATCCCAGCGGCTGTGACCGGACTGATGGATGGGGTGTCAGCACTCGGAGCGTGCCGGTAAGTGAGCTGTGTGATGGAATCCGGGGAAAGATCAGACTCAATGGACTGAGGAACATTGATACATTGTTACCGTCACCGCAGGATAGACCAGGAGAGACGACAACACATTCCGCCCTACGTTGTATGGGGCCCTCCGGGATTCATCACCCAACCGCTAGAGCGCCTTATCTATCGCTGGTGGCCATTCACTGAGCGTTAAAGGGGTTGTAAAGGTTCAAAAAAATTCAACTTAATGCATTAAGGTGAAAAAACATCCAACAATGCCACCACCCCCCCTCCCCCCCACTCCCGTTTTAATTACCTGACCCCTCAAAGTCCCGCGCTCGCCTCCGACATCCTCTTCTTCGCCGGTCAGCCTGGCCGTTGATTGGTTACAGTGGATGGATTGAAAGCAGTGCAGCCATTGGCTCCTTGCCGGGGGGGGGGAGCCGAGACAACCGCCGAGGGACCCCAGAAGACGAGGTTCGGGGCCACTCTGTGCAAAACGAGCTGCATAGTGGAGGTAAGTATAACATGTTTGTTATTTAAAAAAAAAATAAAAATAAACTTTACAACCCCTTTAAGGCGTTATTAACCACTTGACCGCTGGGCACTTAAACTCCCTTCCTAACCAGACCAATTGTCAGCTTTCGGTGCTCACACACTTTGAATGACAATTACTCAGTCATGTAACACTGTACCCAAATGAAATTTTTGTTCTTTTTTTTCACATAAATAGAGCTTTATTTTGGCTGTATTTTATCACCACTGGGTTTTTTATTTTTTGCGCTATTAATCAAAAAAGACAGAAAATTTGGTAAAAAAAAAATCTTTGTTTCTTTTAAAATTTATTGCAGAGTATTGGCGAGTATTGGCAGAATATTGGTGAGTATTGGCAGAGTATCGCAGTGTTGCAGAGTATCGCAGTGTTGCAGAGTATTGCAGTGTTGCAGAGTATTGATGAGTATTGGCAGCGTATCGGCAGAGTGTTGCAGGGTATTGCAGAGTATTGGCAGAGTATTGCAGTGTTGCAGAGTATTGGAAGAGTATTGGCAGAGTATTGCAGTGTTGCAGAGTATTGGCAGAGTATTGCACAGTGTTACAGAGTACTGGCAGAGTATTGGCAGAGTATTGCAGTGTTGCAGAGTATTGGCAGAGTATTGCACAGTGTTACAGAGTACTGGCAGATTATTGCACACTATGGGCAGAGTATTGCAGATTATTGGCACTGAGCAGCACTGTGGGAACTTCACATCCGGCCCACAGCGCTGCTGCCATATTGCAGAGTATTGGCAGAGTATTGCAGTGTTGCAGGGTATGGCAGAGTATTGGCAGAGTATTGCACAGTGTTGCAGAGTATTGGCAGAGTATTGCAGTGTTGCAGAGTATTGGCAGAGTATTGCAGTGTTGCAGGGTATTGCAGAGTATTGGCAGAGTATTGCAGTGTTGCAGGGTATTGCAGAGTATTGGCAGAGTATTGCACAGTGTTGCAGAGTATTGGCAGAGTATTGCAGTGTTGCAGGGTATTGCAGAGTATTGGCAGAGTATTGCACAGTGTTGCAGAGTATTGGCAGAGTATTGCAGTGTTGCAGAGTATTGGCAGAGTATTGCAGTGTTGCAGAGTATTGGCAGAGTATTGCAGTGTTGCAGGGTATGGCAGAGTATTGGCAGGGTATTGTAGAGTATTGGCAGAGTATTGCAGTGTTGCAGAGTATTGGTAGAGTATTGCAGTGTTGCAGAGTATTGGTAGAGTATTGCACAGTGTTGCAGAGTATTGGCAGAGTATTGCAGTGTTGCAGATTAATGGCAGAGTATTGCAGTGTTGCAGATTATTGGCAGAGTATTGCACAGTGTTACAGAGTATTGGCAGATTATTGCACAGTATGGGCAGAGTATTGCAGAGTATTGGCACTGAGCAGCACTGTGGGCATTTCACATCCAGCCCACAGCGCTGCTGCCATCTCTTCCCTCACACTGTACTGATCAATACAGAGAGGGGAGGGAGGAACCGGCGTAATGACGTTATATAAGACCTGTCAGAAGAAGAGAAGCGTCACACAGCAGGAGCCTCCCATTGCGCGGTTCACCCCGAGAAAGAAGAAGAGACGCCGTGGAGGAAGATGCTGGACGAGAACACTGGAGCAAGAAGAAGAGGATCAGAGGAAGAAGAAGATGGAGGAAGAAGATGAAGAAACTGAAGGATGAAGAAAGGAAGAAGACCAGAAGAAAGAAGATGAAAGAAGATGAAAGAAGACTTTAATAAAGGACTTGTCAAAGACCGCCTCCTGTCATTTTTAACCCTTTTGTCACAATTTTGGTGAAATGATAGGCCCTTACCATTTCACACAGGGGGAGGCCGGGATCTGGGGGTTCCCTTGTTAAAGGGGACTTCCAGATTCTGATAAGCCCCCCCCCCCCGCCTGCAGACCCCCACAACCACCGGCCAGGGTTGTGGGGATAAGGCCCTTGTCCTCATCAACATGGGGACAAGGTGCTTTGGGGGGGCCACTACCCCAAAGCACCCTCCCAATGTTGAGGGCATGTGACCTGGTACAGTTCAGGAGGGGGGGTCGCTCTCTCGTCCCCCCCTCTTTTCCTGTGGCCTGCTAGGTCGCATGCTTGGATAAGGGTCTGGTATGGATTTTGAGGGAGACCCCCACGCCATATTTTTTTTTGCCGCGGGATTCCCCTTAATATCCTTATGAGACCTGAAGGGCCTGGTATGCTCTTGGAGGGGAACCCATGCCGGTTTTTTTTTTTTTTTATGAAAGTCGCCTGGCCTGGGGCGACTTAAAGTCGTGTTGAAAGTCGCTGCAAGTCGCTGGAATTTGTGTTGCCCCTGTGTGAATGCACTGTTAATGATACGGCGCTCGCTACTATGAATTGCTCCATCATATCCTGTGTTGCGCTTATGCGTGCGCCGGTTCATAAGCTCACTTGAAAATTTACCTGGCGCACAAATGGAGGTATGAACCGGCGCAGCGCATTCATGTTAGTAAATCAGCCCCTATGTGTCACTCGCTGGGTTTTTCCTCGGCTTTATTACTCACAAATTTGCACACAACAGTCAGGAGCCGCCATAAACTGATCATTTATTCTCCAGAACAAAAAATAAAATAAATTTGCTGCCTGAAATTCCTTTATTAAATATTCCATTTCATGATTCCTGGGTTAACTGCGGGCTTATCAATTATGCATCCACCCTGGAATTAACCCAGGCACCTGCCATTAAATATTTATCCGAACCTTTGCCTCCCTCATTTGGGTGCACGCTATCGGCCCGAAGAAGGGAGCGCCGCGAACGTGTTCATTAGTTTATAAGTTAATTGCGGCAGGTTTAATAATTAAGCTCTTCATTCAGAGCTTTGAATATCAGATGAGGTTACCTTGTCAGGGCCAGACCCGGACATGAAGGTACGGGCCGCTGGGTGCAATGTGCAAGGCGGAGGCCACCTGTCAATCTAGAGTTCCCCCCGCTGACATCTGCCAGCTGTTTACGCCTTTTCAGCCGGGGACGGATGATTCGGAAATTGCCTGCGGTGTGAGGAGACTTTACTCCTTTGTTACAATGTATTCTGTTTCACAGCAAGCGGAACACTTACATCAGACTCGAAAATTTATCAATGAGATGTGAACAGCATTTTTTTTTTTTTTTTTTGCAGAAACTTCTTTTGGACCACCTAAGAAAATTCACCTAACTAAAATAATGTTGCATGACCAGAAAAGAAAAAAAAAAAAGAAAAGGAAAATTTCAGGCTTAAAATGTAAAACTTACTGAAAATGAATCCCAGCCATAAACTTTAAAACTGATACCACTTTTTTAAGACCAAGTACAAGTAACGATACTTTTCTTCAAGTACTCTTTTACTTTTACACTTTGTTTACTTTTTTTTTTTTAATGTCATGCGACAGTGGCACTAATATGCAGCACTGATAGGTGGCACTGAGGAGGCGTGGACTGTGTCAGTCGTTTTTTATTTATTTTTTACTATTTTTTTTTTTTACAATTTATTATTTTATCCTAGCCATAAACTTAAAAAAAAATATATATATATATTAAAGGGTTGCACCGATTTTACTTTTTTAAGACCAAGTACAAGTACCAATACTTTTCTTCAAGTTCTCTTTTACTTTAAAATATTTATTAAAATGTCTTCTTTTTTTTTGTTATTATTTTTTTTTATTAGCCCTGTTGGGGGGGGGGGGGGGCTTTGGCGAGCTATCTGGGGTCTAAACAAGTACCAATCCTTTTCTTCAAGTACTCTTTTACTTTTACTCTTTTTTTTTTTTACTTTTTTTTGTTATGTGACAGTGACACTAATATACAGAACTGATTGGTGGCACTGACTGTGTTAGGTTTTCTTTTTTTTTTTTTTACAATTTATTATTTTTTACAATTCTTTTTTTTTTTTTTTTTTACAATACTCTCTTTTGGGGCTGGGGGAGGGGGGGGGGGGGGTAGTAGATGGTGTCATTGTTTGTTTTTTGTTTTTTTACAATTTAACTTTAAAATATTTATTAAAATGTCTTGTTTTTTTTTGTTATTATTATTTTTATTAGCCCTGTTGTGGGGGGGGGGGGGGGGATGAGGGGCCTTGGCAAGATATCTGGGGTCTAAACAGACCCCTGATATCTTCCCTTTGAGACAGGGAAAGGGACTGAGGACACAAATTCCACAGTCCCTTTCTCTGCAGCCTCAGCTGCACTGAAGATGAATGAACAGGAGACAGAGGCTCCTCCCTATTCATAAACTGAAACACAGTTTACGATGCTCAGTTATGAATGGACAGCCAGTGATCACTGACTCTGTTCATTCAGAAAAGAAGGAGACGTTAAATGACATGTGATATTAAAAAACGCAAGATATTCAGTTAAAACCAGCTCTGGAGAGTCCTGCTCACCACAGTGGCTGCGTGACATCACGGGCTCGGCTTTTCCCTTCTACGTGCATATCGCCCTCTAATTGGGCTTTCTCACAGTGCCACCCATCAGTGTCCACACTGCCACCTCTCCATGTCACCAATCAGTGCCTCATCAACAGGGCTGCCCATCAGTGTCACCTACCAGTTCCCCTCAGTGTCACCTACCAGTGCCCATCAGTGCCACCTATCAGTGCCCATCAGTGCCATCTATCAGTGGTACCTATCAGTGTCCATCAGTGCCACCCATCGGGGCCCATCAGTGCCGCCTTATCTGTGCCCATCAGTACCACCATAGATGTCCCCATCAATTATTTTTTTTTAAAGCACATGATTAGAGCCTGAGGCTCTAATTGGCTTCAAAAAAGGATGGGCTCGGAGCGCAGAGCACTACGCCCTGAGCCCACCCACTTGTGTGACAATAGCTAATTAATATTTGCTATCACCTTCCTGACCAATCAGGAAGCGGGTCCTGGGACACGATTGGCCGGGAGTCTCAGGACTTCTGGCCAATCGGGTCTCAGGACCCACTTCCTGTTTGGCCGGTAGGAGAAGCAACGGCCCCGGAGCAAGGAGCAGCAGCCCTACCATCTGCCTCCTAAGGCCTCTGATCGTCACCTTCCAGTCCTCCTCTCATGGGGGGATCGCCTCCTTCCGGTCCGTCTGGGGCTCAAGACCTTCCCGTCCTTCTCCCGTGGAGGTCGATGCCTTCCCACCCGTCTCCCGCGGGGGTAAATGCCTTCACGTCCGTCTCCCGTGGGGGTCAATGCCTTCCCGCCCTTCTCCCATGGAGGTTGATGCCTTCCCGTCCGTCTCCCATGGGGGTCAATGCCTTCCCGTCCCTCTCCCATGGGGGTCAATGCCTTCCTGTCCATCTTCCACGGGGATCAATGCCTTCCCATCTGTCTCCCGTGGGGGTCAATGCCTTCCCGCCCATCTCGCGTGAGGGTCAATGTCTTCCCATCCTTCTCCCGTGGAGGTTGATGCCTTCCCGTCCATCTCCCGTGGGGGTCGACGCCTTCCCATCTGTATCTCTTGGGGGTCAATGCCTTCTCATCCTTCTCCCTTGGGGGTCAATGCCTTCCCGTCCATCTCCCGTGGGGGTCAATGCCTTCCCGTCCTTCTCCCATGGGGGTCAATGCCTTCCCATCCGTCTCCCTTGGGGGTTGATGCCTTCCCGTCTGTCTCCCGTGGGAGGGGGTGGCTTTTTTTTTTCACCAATAAATTTTGAGCACCAGCCACCACTGCCGTCGGGTATTCTTTCCAAGTTGAACAACATGCTCTAATCCTTTCATAAATCAACCCCTTGGAGTTCAGCATTAAATAACAGTAAACCTGGGGTGGGGTTACAATTATTAATCACTAGCTACCCAAGCCAATACTGAAACTTCACACATACATGTAATCAGATTTTTTTTGTTTGTTTCTGCTAGAAAATGCACAAAACACAATATAATACCCAAATTGTGACAGCACCAAAGGATGAAAATTGGCCTGGGCCGGGAAGAGGGTGAAAGTGACCGGTATTGAAGTGGTTAAAAAATGACTATGTGCAAATGAAATGCCTGTTCATGCACAAACTACTCCATGCATATGTAGCACTTACCCCTGAAGGAGCGGCTGAAATTTTCCTGGGCTTACCGATTACCTCCTCCAGCTCGCACTGTTCCTTGTCTAGGGGTTCCCAGGGTTGATAACCCAGTAACTGTAGAGACCGACACTTGAATTCCTTGTTAGGATTTTTATTTTGCATAAAACAGTTGAACAAACTCCGTCTCTAAGTTGGGAATAGAGGGTATCAGGGTAAGGCTTAGCTCAGGTGGTTGGAACTGCTGACTTCAATAAAAGTCTCTCTCTATGTACACAATCCAGGGAACAGCCGCTCGCAACTGGACTCTTTAACTGTTGGATAAATCCTTAGGTTTTGGGTTTAGCAGCCATCAGGTAATTCTAGCTTTCAAAGTCTCTCACGTACACTTGGTTGAAAATTTGGAAACTTGGTTACAACTGGAAGGGTAGAAGTAGGAACTTTTCTTACTGTACCAGAATCTTTCAGCCGATCCGGCGATACCGTAAGAATTGTGGAATCAATCAATGTCCATAGCAGCTCAGTTTCCAGGCTCTTACCGAGCAGCCAGGCTTGTGCATGGCTCTCTCACCGAAGAGTCCTCCCCTGGTCGTATGTAGAGTTGCCGGGCCTCTCCAAAACCCGAGACGGCACCAGAACACCTTAGAATCCTCCTTCCAGTTACTGTGCCTCGAACAAGCCAGTTTCGAGGCTCGGAAACGGATGGATCCGCACCCCAGGCCATGAGGGCCCCCGGGGGCTGGTCAGGAGGACCAGGACCACGGAGTCAGCAATAACTTCTGGACCGAAACCCCTTACCACGTGACTTTGGCACCTTAAAGTGTAAGTAAACTCCCCTATCGTTTTCAGCCAAGGAAGCTGCCACCTTTGCCTCTGTTTAATCTTCAACTGCTATGGTGCTGCACATGTGATTCGCTATGACACCAGCCATTGGATGGTTTCATAGTTTGGCTGAGAGCACAGCCAATGTGCAGTTAGCATTTCCGGCATGCCTTTTTTTTTTTAGCTGTTTAAATCCATGGGTTTACTTCCACTTTAAGTACCCCTTCCCGGATTACGCAGTAAGACAAACTCCCACTGATTAGTTCCGAGACAGAGATTGGTACCCAATGCGTCCAACCAGACTGCGTTCTAAAATCTCCCACAGGTGTAAAACCCCACCTATGACCAGGCAGTACTCCTATACAGCCCAGCCAAACTGATGCCAAAGTAGAATTTAGCACAACTAGTCCCAAAACTCATTACAGTTTTGGGCAAAAACTAAATTTAACAAATAGCGCGTACTCGTTAGGAGTACCAGCGCTACACATAATATTGTTACAAAGTATGGTATTTATCAATGAAGCCTGAAAAAGTTGCTTGCCACCTTCATTTACACATGAGAACAGCTATCTGCATAAAAACTTGATGTTTCCCAGTATGGGCAAAGCACGGATTAAATATTTTGCCCAACAAGAACGTTATCTCACAGTAATGCAAAGGTAGACAACGAGGGCACGAGGGCACGAGGGCACGCTATGAAGAACCGGCAGAAATGCAGAGTTGACTTTCTGTTTCTGGAGGAGCAGAGCAGGAAGTGGTAGACCACCGGTGCTAGCAGATGAATGATACTTAACTTCAATGATCCCTCTGTGATCAATGGCTGCTGTTTAATTACAAGACTCAACAACGGATCACAATTTAGAAAACGCTCTTTAAACCACTTGTCAGCTGACTTTCCTTTCTTTATTTTTTTTTTTTTAGGCGCTAATGACTTGGCTTTTCACGTGGCGCCGGCATCAATCAGGGGACTAATGACACAATTTCATGCACACCTGGGTTTTTTCGGCTGCCTGTTGCTGAAGATCAGAGGTTAATATTTTATTTTCACAGCCTGAAGTAGAGTCTTGACATCACAATTAATCTGCTTTCTGGGGTTCTGCCGCTAAATGGTGACCTTGGGAGGGGACGAGGAGGATTCTGAAATGAGAATTTGGACTCTGTTAGAAATGTTAAAACGTGAGTTAAATTCGACATTACAAAAATTCCAACTATAGAGTGCTTCTTTTTCTTTAATGGTGGGCACGTGTAATCAACCCTCTGTTGGCATCAGTTACAAAACTTGACTTGTGTCACTACTAGTTGTAAAAAAGTTCATTTTTATTTTGCTGCTGGTTGGTAGAAATGTGTTTGTGCTTTTTTTAAGCATACATGTGCTTATATATGCTATTTTAAATTTTTTTAAATGGTCCTCTTGCTTGATTGGAAAAAAAAAAAGCTGACGCCACTTCAATACTTATCTTCAGTTTGGAACACCATTCTCCGCAGTACTTCTTTTTTGCCACAAGATGTCCCCAGTACAGAGTGTCATGAGCCCACCCCTGAGGGGAAATGACCACATCTCCCCGCAATCACAGTGTGAAGGTAAACAGAGCAGCTCCGATGTCATGATATCAGCACCTCTTCCTGAATGGTTGAAGAATGTCCACCACCCAGGGAAGATCTGGAGAGGAAGAAGACCAAGTTTGCCATGTAACCCACCTTCAGACTTCTATCAAGAACATAAAATACATCAAGGAAGGAAATTCAACTCCAAAAATAAACGTTTCAGATGTAACAGGGAAGGGTTACATCTTTTGATGAAAGCTACCACATAGGGCTCCATGCAAAAAACATCTCTGCCTTCTTTCAAACCTTTCACCACCACCATTCCCCTTTTTCTCCTCTCCCTTTTATCCTCATTCCTTTTTTCCTCTCTTCTCCCATTTCTCACTTCCCTTTCCCTTTCTTTCATCTTCTCCTTACCCCTCCCCTTTCCTTCTTTTCTGATCATCCCAGCCTCTTCACATCTACACTTTGCATCACCCTTCGCTTTCAACGTCTGATCCTTTTTGTCTCCTCTCCCTCCCTTCCTCTCTCATTTCTTCTGGTTCCACTCCTCTTCTCTCCCTTCCTCTTCTTCTTCTTCTCACCTCTCCTCTCTTCCCCTCCTTTTACAACCCCCTCTTGTCTTTTTGTCTTACCTCTTCTCTCCCCAAAACCTCTTTTCTACTACTTCCCTTATTCCCTCCTCCAGTTTTCCTCTTTTCTCTGGTTTCTCCTTCCCTTCCTCTCCTCTTCTGTCATCTCCTCTCCCCATCCCTTCTTTGTCCTTATTTCCCTGTTTATTTCTCCTCTCTCTTTCTTATTCACTTCTCCTCTTTCTTTCTTCTCATGTAATTTTCTCCTCTGCTTTCTTCTCTCTTTACCACTCTGTTTCTCCCCTCTGCTCTAGTCCCATAACTCTCCCCCTTCTTTCCAACATCTTTCTGACCCTCTTCCCTCCTCTTTCTCTTCCTTTCTCCACCATTTCAAATCAACTCTTCTCTCCTATCACAACCGTTCTTTCCGTCAGAATAACCTCTGACGTTTTTTCCGACGGAGTTCTGATGAAACTGACTTACCTACACACGATCACACCAAAGTCTGATCATCTAGAACGCAGTGACGTACAACACATATGACGGGACTAGAAAAAGGAAAGTTCGACCCTGTGTACAAGGCATTACCCTCTCCTTTATCTCCCCTTCTCTTTTCACCATCCTCTCCTTTACACTTTTCTTCTTTTTTCCCCGTTTCACTTACTTCACTTCAGTTTTCCTCCACCTCTTTTCTTCTCTTTTTGCTCCTGTCTCCTCTCCTCTTGTCCCTTCCCCTCCTTTCCTTTCCCCTCCCTCCTCACTTCCCCTTCATTTCTTCACCCTTCTCCCTTTTTCTCTCTCCCACTTGCCTCTTATTTTCCCAAAACCTCTATTCCACTCCCTCTCTTCTCTCTTTTTCTTCTTTCTTCTCTCCTTTCATTCCAACCCCTCTCCTGCCCTCCCCTTCATCTCCTCTACTTATTCCTCCATTTTCCCTACTTTCCTGTTCATCTCTCCCCTCCCTCTTTTCCCTTTCTCTCCCCTTTGCTTACTTCTCCTCCTTATGCCTCTTTCCCTTCCTCTTTCTTCTCTCCCGACCTCTCTGATTCTCTTCTATTTCTCTAATTCTTTTCTTCTCTCCCTCTTCCTTACCTCTCCTCCTTTCCATCATCTTTCTCTCCTCTTCTGTCCCTCTGTCCTCCTCTTTCGCCTCTCCTGACCCCCTCGCTCCGCCTCTCCCCACCATTCCATTACCTTAAAAAGTGTTAATAAACCCATTACTCTGCATTCACTATATCTGGTCCCCCAGGAGCCTGCATTCACTATATCTGGTCCCCCAGGAGCCTGCATTCACTATATCTGGTCCCCCAGGAGCCTGCATTCACTATATCTGGTCCCCCATGAGCCTGCATTCACTATATCTGGTCCCTCAGGAGCCTTCATTCACTATATCTGGTCCCCCATGAGCCTGCATTCACTATATCTGGTCCCCCATGAGCCTGCATTCACTGTATCTTGTCCCCCAGGAGCCTGCATTCACTATATCTGGTCCCCCAGGAGCCTGAAGTCACTATATCTGGTCCCCCAGGAGCCTGAAGTCACTATTTCTGGTCCCCCAGGAGCCTGCATTCACTAGATCTGGTCCCCCAGGAGCCTGCATTCACTATATCTGGTCCCCCAGGAGTCTGCATTCACTATATCTGGTCCCCCAGGAGCCTGCATTCACTATATCTGGTCCCCCAGGAGCCTGCATTCACTATATCTTGTCCCCCAGGAGCCTGCATTCACTATATCTGGTCCCCCAGGAGCCTGCATTCACTATATCTGGTCCCCCAGGAGCCTGCACTCACTATATCTGCTCTTTGACAGTACACAGAGCATGGAAATGCAATTATTTTAGTAAATATAAATGGCTAAATATGTGACTTCTATTAGTGCCTGGTTAAAGCTGGTAGGAGGAGTTTTAATTCTCCTCTGTGCTATGAGGCTGCAGGACCCCTGACCCTCTGTCTGGACAGTGCTGATTGACCATGTGCTGATCACATGCAAAAAAATTACTCTCTAGCAATACACACCAAACTGAGCATGTGGAGCTTGCCCCCAAGGCTCTGTACTATCAGCAGATAGATTGGGGACCCGTGGAAAAAGGGGAGGTTAAGAGAAGACAGGATCCTGCTGCCCCAACCCCCGTAACATCTCCAAAATACGCCCCTTTCTAACCAATGACGCAACAAAACACTTAATTCACTCGCTGGTCATCTCTCGCCTCGACTACTGCAACTCCCTTCTCATTGGCTCACCTCTACATAGTCTATCACCTCTTCAATCCATCATGAGTGCTGCTGCCAGACTCATCCACATTACCAATCGCTCGGTGTCTGCTACTCCTCTCTGTCAATCCCTCCACTGGCTTCCGCTCAGCCAAAGAATTACATTCAAAATACTAACAACTCCGTACAAAGCCGTCCACAACTCTGCCCCCAGCTACATCACTAGCCTAGTCTCTAAATACCAACCTACTCGTCCTCTTCGTTCCTCTCAAGACCTCCTGCTCTCTAGCTCCCTCATCACCTCCTCCCATACTCGCCTCCAGGACTTTTCCAAAGCCTCTCCAGTCCTATGGAATTCCCTACCCCAATCTGTCCGCCTATCTCCTACTTTATTAGCTTTTAGATGATCCCTGAAAACCCTTCTCTTCAGAGAAGCCGACCCCACCCCCACCTAACAACTGTATTTTCATTTTCTCCATCAGCTCATCCCCCACAGTTATTACCTTTTGTTTCCACTTGACCCTCCCTTCTAGATTGTAAGCTCTAATGAGCTGATGGAGAACATGAGAATCCAGTTGTTAGGTGGGGGTAGGGTGGGCTTCTCTGAAGAGAAGGGTTTTCAGGGATCGTCTAAAACAGCGTTTCTCAACTCCAGTCCTCAAGGCGCCCCAACAGGTCATGTTTTCAGGTTTTCCCTTATTTTGCACAGGTGATTTGATCAGTTTCACTGCTTGGTAATTACCACAGCCGTTTTATCTGAGGGAAATCCTGAAAACATGACCTGTTGTGGCGCCTTGAGGACTGGAGTTGAGAAACACTGGTCTGCAAGCTAGTAAAGTAGGAGATTGTTTGTATTGTATGTGTAATGTCTGCCCTCATGTTGTAAAGCGCTGCGCAAACTGTTGGTGCTCTATAATAATAAAACAGCCTACACAATGCAGAGGATTGGTTCCACAGTGAGTAAATCAAGCATGCTTTATTACTGCATACAGGGCCGTTTTTAAGGCAGGGCAAAGGGGGCAGCTGCCCTGGGCATTGTCATTGTTGTGGGGCCCAAAGCAGCTGCTTCATACTTGCCAACTATCCTAGTTTAAATTTCCTCGCCCCTTGAGGTTTTAGTCCTGTGATGTGTCCCAATATCTCAGTATGAAGGGCTGGTACTAATGCTGCCCAGCTCTGCCCTATTGTTGTGTACAGATGACTCACCTGCAGACCCTGTGTTTACATGTAAATTACCAGCATTTATATGTAAATAGAGGCGTCCGGCAGCATTGATATGTATATCATGCCTCCCTGAGGTCATATCCACAGTAATCTCTAGCAACCAATCAACAAGCAGAAATCATGTGCTGTAACCTCTAGCAACTAACCAGTGAGCTGTAATGTGTTCTGTAACCTCTAGAAACCAGTCAGTGAGCGGTAATGATACACTGCAACCTCTGGCAACCAATCGCAATAGCTGCCTGATCTGATTCAGTAAACTGATTTTGAGTCTAGCTGCTATTTATTGTATGTCTGAGATCAGGTGGAGAGTGAAACTGCATGGAAGGGGGGCCCCCAAGAAAAGTTTTGCCCAGGGTCCAATCAATATTAAAGGCGGCCCTGGCTGCATATACAGACTGATTTCACTGTAACACATTAAATCTCCTCTTATCTCCTCTCTTCCTTGCTTTCTTCTTTATTCTTTCCCTCTCTTTAATTTGCACTCTCCTCTTCTCTTCCTTTCCTTCTTGTTTATTCTTACCATCTCCTCCCTTTGCTCTCTCCTCTACCCTTCTTTCCTCTTTTCTTTATCCCTTTATCATGTCCCTTTCTCCTTCCCACTCATCTGCTTCTCCTCTCTCCACTGCTCCATTCCTTTATATCTCCTCTTCCCTTCTCCCCCCCTCCAATCCCATTCCTATCTCCTTTTTTGCCTCCTATCTCCACCCCCCCCCCCCCATATCCTCTTTTCCTTTCCCCACCCTCTGCTTTTCTCTTTTTTTCCCCTCTTGGTTCCTTCTTCTCCCTCCCTTCTGCTTTATTGTTTTTCTCTCCTTCCGTTGCCCTCTCTTCTTTTCTTCCTTCCCTTCTCCTTTATTTTCTTCCTCGCATTCCTTTGCTCTCTCCTCTTCTCTCCCCTCTTCTTTCCCTCTCCACCCTTTGCTCTCTCCCTTCCCTTCCTCATTCTCTCCTATCATGTCCCTTTCTTCTCCTCTTTCTTCTCTCCCCACCCCTCTGGTTCCCCTCCTTCCACTGCTCTATTCGCTTATATCTCCTCTTCATCCCTCCAATCCCATCCCTTTTTTTTGCCCCCCCCCCCCCCTCCAATCCACCTTTTCTTTCCCCACCCTCTTTTCTCTTATCTTACTTTTCCCCCTCCCAGTTCCCTTTTCCTCTTACCCTCCTTCTATTCACTCCCTCTCCTTTATTCTTTCCCTCTTGTCCTTTTGCTCTCTCCTCTTCCCTTCTTTCCCCATCCTTTATTTTTTTTCCTACTTCTTCATTTGTTCTCTCCTCTTCTCTTATATCCCCCCTCTTCTTCTTTCTTCTTCCCCTCTCCTTTCTTTGCTTTCCCTTCTTCTTTATCCTTTTCCTCTCCTCTTTTTGCTCTTTCCTTATCGCTTCCTTCCTCTCTCCTTTATCACGTTCCTCTCTTCCCTTTGCTCTCCCTTCTTCCTTTCTCCTCTTCTCTTCCTTAGACTCTCCTTTATTCTTTCCCTCTCCTCCTTTTTGTCTCTCCTCTTCCCTTTCTTCCCCTATCTTTTATATTTCCCTACTTCTTCATTTGCTCTCTCCTCTTCTCTTATATTCCCCCTCTTCTTTCTTCTTTTTTCCCTCTCCTTTCTTTGGTTTCTCCTCTTCTCCTCCTTAGACTCTCCTTTCTTCTTTCCCTCTCCTTTCTTTGGTTTCTCCTCTTCTCCTCCTTAGACTCTCCTTTCTTCTTTCCCTCTCCTTTCTTTGGTTTCTCCTCTTCTACACTCTTCTTTCCCTCTTCTTTGTTTGGTTTCTCCTCTTCTCCTCCTCTTCTCCTCCTAAGACTCTCCTTTCTCCTTTCCCTCTCCTTTCTTTGTTTTCTGCTCTTCTCCTCCTTAGACTCTCCTTTTTTATTTCCCCTTCCTTTCTTTGGTTTCTCCTCCTTAGACTCTCTTTTCTTCTTTCCCTCTCCTTTATTTGGTTTCTCCTCTTCTCCTCCTTAGATTCTCCTTTCTTCTTTCCCTCTCCTTTCTTTGGTTTCTCCTCTTCTCCTCCTTAGACTCTCCTTTCTTCTTTCCCTCTCCTTTCTTTGGTTTCTCCTCTTCTCCTCCTTAGACTCTCCTTTCTTCTTTCCCTCTCCTTTCTTTGGTTTCTCCTCTTCTCCTCCTTAGACTCTCCTTTCTTTGGTTTCTCCTCCCTAGACTCTCCTTTCTCATTTCCCTCTCCTTTCTTTGGTTTCTCCTCTTCTACACTCTTCTTTCCCTCTTCTTTGTTTGGTTTCTCCTACTAAGACTCTCCTTTCCCTCTCCATTCTTTGGTTTCTCCTCTTCTCCTCCTTAGACTCTCCTTTCTTCTTTCCCTCTCCTTTCTTTGGTTTCTCCTCTTCTCCTCCTTAGATTCTCCTTTCTTCTTTCCCTCTCCTTTCTTTGGTTTCTCCTCTTCTCCTCCTTAGACTCTCCTTTCCCTCTCCTTTCTTTGGTTTCTCCTCTTCACCTCCCTAGACTCTCCTTTCTCATTTCCCTCTCCTTTCTTTGGTTTCTCCTCTTCTACACTCTTCTTTCCCTCTTCTTTGTTTGGTTTCTCCTCTTCTCCTCCTCTTCTCCCCCTAAGACTCTCCTTTCTCCTTTCCCTCTCCTTTCTTTGTTTTCTGCTCTTCTCCTCCTTAGACTCTCCTTTTTTTCTTTCCCCTTCCTTTCTTTGGTTTCTCCTCCTTAGACCCTCTTTTCTTCTTTCCCTCTCCTTTATTTGGTTTCTCCTCTTCTCCTCCTTAGATTCTCCTTTCTTCTTTCCCTCTCCTTTCTTTGGTTTCTCCTCTTCTCCTCCTTAGATTCTCCTTAGATTCTCCTTTCCCTCTCCTTTCTTTTGTTTCTCCTCTTCTCCTCCTTAGACTCTCCTTTCTTCTTTCCCTCTCCTTTCTTTGGTTTCTCCTCCTTAGACTCTCCTTTCTTCTTTCCCTCTCCTTTCTTTGGTTTCTCCTCTTCTCCTCCTTAGACTCTCCTTTCTTCTTTCTCTCTCCTTTCTTTGGTTTCTCCTCCCTAGACTCTCCTTTCTCATTTCCCTCTCCTTTCTTTGGTTTCTCCTCTTCTACACTCTTCTTTCCCTCTTCTTTGTTTGGTTTCTCCTACTAAGACTCTTCTTTCCCTCTCCTTTCTTTGGTTTCTCCTCTTCTCCTCCTTAGACTCTCCTTTCTTCTTTCCCTTTCCTTTCTTTGGTTTCTCCGCTTCTCCTCCTTAGACTCTCCTTTCCCTCTCCATTCTTTGGTTTCTCCTCTTCTCCTCCTTAGATTCTCCTTTCTTCTTCCTCTCTCCTCTTTTCCCTCTCTTATCTACTTTCTAAATAATGCATGGTGTTCCTTTATTTGGCTGTTGAACACTCGGATCTTTTGTAAGGGAGTTGTGTGTCTCTCTTCAGACTCCATCAAAGTTGAAGGATCAGAGATAAGTTGATCTCCTAACATCCTAAACTCCTTCTTTCTATTCTGATCACGCGTCGCCCTCGGCGATGGCGGTGTATTGATACAGAGTGGGTTTTTTTTCCGGCCGAGGAGCGTCCTCACCTGATAGATGGGGGATTATCTTCCTGAAATTGGATACAATTACTGCGATCCGTGAACTGTGATCCCAGATGTTCCTCTGGATGTTCCTTCTTTTTCTTCCCCTCTGTTGTCTCAGCCTCACTGCTATGTAAGGAGCAGATGTTTGTCCAGCTGGCTTTGATTCGGCTGTCTCTGCCGTTCCAGGAACAATATCTTAACGTGACTAATTGATAGTAAATAACCGTCCAATGAAATTCTTATTAGCACATAAAGGATGTTTAGAAAACAGTCTGTTCCTCTAAGAATTACCCAGCCTGCTCGGTTGCACATGGTCTCTGCTGGCTGAGCTGGATGGATAATTCAGGACAATAAAAGGAAAGTATTCACAGAGCTTCACTTTTTCCACATTTTGTTATGTTACAGCCTTTATTCCAAAATTGATTCAATTCAATATTTTCTTTAAAATTCTACAAACAATACCCCATAATGACAACGTTAACCACTTGCCGACTGCTGCACACCGATATACATCGGCGCAATGGTAGCGGTGAACAAGTGGGCTTATCTGTACGTCCCCTTTAAGAGGCGGGGATAGCAGGCACTCGTGTGTGCCTCCTCCGCGTACAGCGTGACCGTGCCGGTCTCCCGGCAATCGTGTCACGGTGTGTAAACAAGGCATTTCCCCGTTCTGCCTTGTGTCATGACAGAGATCACCGATCCCTGTCATCGAGAGCAGTGATCGCTGTCATGTGAGTTGTAGCCCCTCCCCCCACAGTTAGAATCACTCCCTAGGACACACATAACCCCTTCATCGCCCTCTAGGGGTTAACCCACTTCCCTGCCAGTGTCATTTACACAGTAATCAGTGAATTTTTATAGCACTGATTGCTGTATAAATGACAATGGTCCTAAAATAGTGTCAAAAGTGTCCGATGTGTCCGCCATAATGTCGCAGTCATGATAAAAATCGCAGATCGCCGCCATTACTAACATTACATTACATTTCCCTCCCCGGTGTCATGTGACTCATTAGTGTTACAAGGTTTCAGGTGTGAATGGGGAGCAGGTGTGTTAAATTTGGTGTTATCGCTCTCACTCTCTCATACTGGTCACTGGAAGTTCAGCATGGCACCACATGGCAAAGAACTCTCTGAGCATCTGAAAAAAAAAAAAAAAAAAGAATTGTTGTTCTACATAAATATGGCTTAGACTATAAGAAGATCACCGAGATCCTGAAACTGAGCTGCAGCACGGTGGCCAAGACCATACAGCGGTATAACAGGACAGGTTCCACTCAGATCAGCCCTCGCCATGGGCGACCAAAGAAGTTGAGGTCACGTGCTCAGCGTCATATCCAGAGGTTGTCTTTGGGAAATAGACGTATGAGTGCTGCCAGCATTGCTGCAGAGGTTGAAGGGGTGGGGGGGGTCAGCCTGTCAGTGCTCAGACCATACACCACACATTGCATCAAATTGGTCTTCGTGGCTGTCGTCCCAGAAGGAAGCCTCTTCTAAAGATGATGCACAAGAAAGCCTGAAAACGGTTATCTGAAGACAAGCAGACTAATGACATGGATTACTGGAAGTAATGAGGTGTACTCACTTTTGTGAGATACTATACATGCGTAAACTACAGAGCCACTTCACTGCACCCCAATATTTTCTGTAGTCCTAACTCTAAATTTTGAGAGTCTCCATAGTAGAAGCACATGCATTATAATGGATAGGCAGAGCGCAGATGAGCTTGGAGGGAGCCCATCCGTCCTTAAAGGTACAGGGGCGCACTGGACACCCAGCATACAGCACTATGGCAGCAAAAGGTGTCCAGTGTGTCCCCTTACCAATATTCCAACATTGCAAACAAATGGCCATTGCAAAAAAATGGCCACTGCCCCACCTATAACTGGCATTTGCAGCAAGGAGCACATGGAAGGGCGACGCATGTCAAGCAAAACCCAAAAATTCTCAGCTCAACTTACTGATCAGCCACGGTACCCCAATATTTTCTGCAGTCCTAACTGTAAATTTTGAAGTTCAGAGACACTTACAGTCCGCACTATTATTGGGCCTTTTTCCCCCTAGTGCCCAGTACAGAGCCAGCTACATCACGTCCTGTTAGCAGAGTATAGCCAATTCTCCTGGACAGCAGAGGATCTTGGAACCTGTAGTCCTACAGCCAATGCATAATGTATTTATGAGTGCTGACTGAATGACACATACCAGAGAGCTGGTGAACAAGAAGGATTCTGGGAGAGCAGAAATATTCAACGGGAAGTGGCGAGCTCACTCTCTTGGCACAGGATTTAGAGCTGGACGCAGGGAGACTGCCATTCTCCTTGAGAGAGAAGCTATGAGTTTGCGGCCGCTGTACCTTCGGCAGTGAATTGCTGGGACTTCAATTATCACACAAGGATCACATCAGTTCTTCCCTGCTGCGGGACTGCCACTGTCCGCATCCACGCAGCCACCGCTGTTCGCCACACTGACAGGCTATTAAGTGGTTACTCTACACATCTCTTCAGACATTCAAGAGCCTGTGCAGGAACTCTTTGTTGTTGTGCTATCAAGAGGATCGGTGAGTGGGCGAATGCCCAATCTCTTTTTGTCATCCCTCTAGAGACACTGAATGCATACATCTTTACACCTCAGTTACCAGGAGACCTTTGCTTTGAGCACTACAATAGCTTATCTGTTTAACTTCATTGACTTACCAGGGCTCAAAAATATTTATGGGCCCCACCATTGCTAGCAGAAGACAACGGCTACCACCATACTAGAAACTTTCAGCATCACACGACTCAAGCTGCAGTTTCTAGTTAAAAGGGACTTCTTCCTTTCTAAGGCCATTGCTACTCCAAAAAGGGTATCTACATATATTTATACATGGGTATACAATTATATAGAATTGTGTGCATATCAGTGCAGCCTCATCAATGCCTCCTCATCAGTGCCCATTAGTGCCACCTTATCAGTGCCTTTCAGTGCCACCTCATCAGTGCCAATCAGTTAAATCTCAAGAAACTAGACATGTGCGATTAGTTTCATACGAATCGAAAATCCGAAATACTAATTTTTATGCATACGATTTCCGTATGAAATACGAAATTTTGTTTACGAATTTCGGATCCAAATTCATAACGAAAATTCGTAATTGTTACTAAAAGTTAACGAACCTAAAAGTAAAAACCCCCAGGGAGTCAGCACAGGGATGGTGGGAACCCTATGGGGAATTTCTATGCTTACAAATTTTATGTGAAATACGAAATTTCGTTAACGAATTTCAGATCTAAATTAACAGGATTTGTGACTGGTGATTTGTTTACCAATCAGAGGAAGTCAGCACAGCACAGGGATGGTGGGAACCCCTCATAATGGACACACAGCAGGTGTAGAGACCTGGGAACTTAGCACAGGGATGGTGGGAACCCCTCATAATGGGCACAGCGGGTATATAGACCTGGGAACTCAGCACAAGGATGGTGGGCGCTCCTCATAATGGGCACAGCCGGTGTACAGACCTGGGAACTCAGCACAGGGATGGTGGGAACCCCTCATAATGGGCACAGTGGGTGTACAGACCTGGGAACTCAGCACAGGGATGGTGGGGACCCCTCATAATGGGCACAGTGGGTGTACAGACCTGGGAACTCAGCACAGGGATGGTGGGGACCCCTCATAATGGGCACAGCAGGTGTACAGACCTGGGAACTCAGCACAGGGATGGTGGGGACCCGTCATAATGATAAATTCATCATAACGAACATTTGTAGTTGTTACGAAAAGTTAACAAACCTAAAAGTTAAAAACCCCAGGAAGTGAGCACAGCACAGGGATGGTGGAAACCCCTCATAATGATAAATTCCGAACTTTCGTTATTTTAACAAAAAGTTTACGAATCTAACGAAAAGTCGTATTTCGTACAAATCCAAATTGAATTTCGTACACGAATTACGAAATGAAACGGAACCAAAGGAAACAATTTTTTTTGACGGCGCCCATGTCTACAAGAAACTTCACAAAAACCTCTGGAGGAACCCTAGGGTTCCACAGAAATCTGGTTGAGAACACCATTGTTAGATCCTTCTCAGTTTGCTCTTCCAAGCTTCCATCCATCACTGAAGGCTGTGAAGGATCAGAGCTTGGCAGTTTGTATTCATGTTAGTCCTAGGCCAGGTATGTCAGGTTGTGTGAGGTCAGGCAGGTGCTCTCTACCCCAGAAGTATTATAGATACCAGAAGGTGGGTGATAACAGTCTCGAAGGGCTGAATTGAAGCCTCAGCTGAACCAGCCAAGTAACAGCCCGATGGGTCCCCTTTAAATAACACAGGCCTCACCCTTTAATGCAACATTATATTAATGTCTGAGCTCTATCTTGGTCCTGCAGAATTTTTGCATTAACACTATCTAATCATCATTAAGGCGACCACAGTGTGACTTGCTGGAGAAAGATTAAGCTAATCCTAAAATTTTTAATCAGACCTGAGCTTCCATGGGGCCGGGCCGCATTAATTTCTTTTTTGTGTTTCGCTATCTCCTCTGAAATTCCTTGCGAGTAGATTGTCAGGCGTCCGCTTTGAACGCGTAACTGACATAAAATCTTCAATGCTTGTTAAAATGTGTTCTGCTTTTTTTTTATTTTTTTTTTTTATAGAGGAACATTATTTGGTGACAATATTGAGAGACAGTGAAAGACCGCTCACAGGGAATGACAATTCCACGCAAGACTTGAACAGGGCTGGTAAATAAAAGCTTTCAGACATTATTAGGAGACTCTAGTTTGCAAGTTGGATTCAGGAATCTAAAACTGAACTCCAGGCAAATATAATTATATATATATATATATATATTTATGGTTCAGAGCCCTATGTCTGATACGTATAACGATGACAAACAGGGTTAACATAAACTTACCACTTGAAATAGACCTGAAGGTGTGCCCTGGTCTAACGTACGGTATACCAAAATAAGGGGGCATACCCTAGATAAGAAATGAGGATTAAATGAAATGAACATGAAATGAAGTGAAATGAGTACTCTGTGAGGAGTTTGATGCCTTGAGAAATGCCCTAAAAAGGGGATGGGAGGGTGGGTATTGCACACAGGAACCGACAAGGAACACAGCAGAATGGGCTGATTAAATACCCCTCCGGGCTCCACCCATAAATTCCGGCCACCGTACTGGCTGATAAGGAACACAGCTGAACGGGCTGATCAATTACTCCTCCGGGCTCCTCCCATAAATACAGGCCACCATACTGGCCTTTCAACATATATATAGTTTTTTTCTCAGAGAATAGGTGCAGGAGTTAGCCCTTGTCTCTGCACCTTCCAGCCTCCAAGCACCGTTATTTGGTTCCACCCCCTACCCACCTCCGAGCACCGTTATTTGGTTCCACCCCTTACCCACCTCCGAGTACCGTTATTTGGTTCCACCCCCTACCCACCTCCGAGCACCGTTATTTGGTTCCAACCCCTACCCACCTCCGAGTACTGTTATTTGGTTCCACGCCCTTCCTGCCTCCGAGCACCGTTATTTGGTTCCACCCCCTACCCACCTCCGAGCTGCGTTATTGGGTTCCAACCCCTACTCACCTCCGAGCACCGTTATTTGGTTCCAACCCCTACCCACCTCCGAGCACCGTTATTTGGTTCCAACCACTACCCACCTCCGAGTACTGTTATTTGGTTTCACCCCTTCCCACCTCCGAGCACCATTATTTGGTTCCAACCACTACCCACCTCCGAGTACTGTTATTTGGTTCCAACCCTTCCCACCTCTGAGCATCGTTATTTGGTTCCACCCCCTTCCCACCTCCGAGTACTGTTATTTGGTTCCACGCCCTTCCCTCCTCCGAGCACCGTTATTTGGTTTCACCCCCTACCCACCTCCGAGCACCGTTATTTGGTTCCACCCCCTTCCCACCTCCGAGCACCGTTATTTGGTTCCACCCCCTTCCCACCTCCGAGCACCGTTATTTGGTTCCGCCCCCTTCCCACCTCCGAGCACCGTTATTTGGTTCCACCCCCTTCCCACCTCCGAGCACCGTTATTTGGTTCCACCCCCTTCCCACCTCCGAGCACCGTTATTTGGTTCCACCCCCTATTCACCTTCGAGCACCGTTATTTGGTTCCACCCCCTACCCACCTCCGAGCACCGTTATTTGGTTCCACCCCCTACCCACCTCCGAGCACCGTTATTTGGTTCCACCCCCCTACCCACCTCCAAGCACCGTTATTTGGTTTCACCCCCTATCTACCTTCAAATACTGCCCCTTTTAGAAAATACAGAACCAAGTAACATTTGTGGTACTAAGTAATTTGTATGGAATTTGTTAATAATAACAAGAAAAGCAGTATAAAAAAGATCCCCTGCAGCCCCCAATAGACCCCTCCCCCCCCCCAGCAACAATGGACCACCTGCAAAAAATACCCCCCTCCAGCGAAAAATAGATCCCCGGCAGCAACAACAGATCCCCCCCCCTCCCCCCCCCCCCACAGACAGCATCAATAGACCCTCCAGCAGCCAGCTACAATAGACTGCACCCTCAACAGTAAATCCCCTCAACAACAACAACTGCCCCCAGAAACAATAGAACCCCCACCAGCAACAACAGGCCTTCCTTCTGCAAAAATAGATTGCATCCAGACACAATAGATCCCCCAGAAGCAACAATAAACCCCTGCAAAAAAATAGCGCATCCAGTAACAATAGATCCCCAAGCAGCCAGGATCAATAGACACAATGGCACCCCTTGCCATTACATACATTCAGTGCTGAAGGTACCAAAACTGCGTTCCCCCTGAAAAAAAGCCCTGTATGTGTATATATATATATATATATATATATATACATATACACATACACACACGCATACACGGTGCTTTGAAAAAGCATTCACACCCCTTGAAATTTTCCCCATTTTGTCACAACCAAAAACGTAATGTATGCAAAGAAGAATGTGCAAAAATATCCCTCTCTAGATGTGCAAAGCTGGTAGAGACATCCCCAAAAAGACTTGCCGCTGTAATTCTAGCGAAAGGGGGTTCTACAAAGTATTGACTCCGGGGGGGCGCCATTCAAGTGCTCCACCCCCAAAATTTTTGACATATTTACTTGTAAAAAATTTAGAAAACCATTTATTATTTTCCTTCCAATTCACAATTATGCACCACTTTGTGTTGGTCTATTACATAAAATCCCAATAAAATACATTTACGTTTTTGGTTGAGACATAACACACCAGACGCCACAATGCCCCCCCCCCCCCTTACATCAGAATCCTCGCCGTACATCAGAGTTCTCAGTGTTCCCCCTTAAATCAGGGCTCCCAGAGCATCCCTTACATCAGAGTCTGCAATCTGAGTTCAGACGTAAAAGGGGGGAAGTCTGCGGATTCAGAACTAAAAAGGGAGGAAGTCTGCGGATTCAGAACTAAAAAGGGGGGAAAGTCTGCGGATTCAGAACTAAAAAGGGAGGAAGTCTGCGGATTCAGAACTAAAAAGGGGGGGAAGTCTGCGGATTCAGAACTAAAAAGGGGGGGAAGTCTGCGGATTCAGAACTAAAAAGGGGGGAACTCTGCGGATTCAGAACTAAAAAGGGGGGGAAGTCTGCGGAATTCAGAACTAAAAAGGGGGGAAGTCTGCGGATTCAGAACTAAAAAGGGGGGGAAGTCTGCGGATTCAGAACTAAAAAGGGGGGGAAGTCTGCGGATTCAGAACTAAAAAGGGGGGAAGTCTGCGGATTCAGAACTAAAAAGGGGGGAACTCTGCGGATTCAGAACTAAAAAGGGGGGAACTCTGCGGATTCAGAACTAAAAAGGGGGGGAAGTCTGCGGATTCAGAACTAAAAAGGGGGGAAGTCTGTGGATTCAGAACTAAAAAGGGGGGAAGTCTGCGGATTCAGAACTAAAAAGGGGGGAAGTCTGCGGATTCAGAACTAAAAAGGGGGGAAGTCTGCGGATTCAGAACTAAAAAGGGGGGGAAGTCTGCGGATTCAGAACTAAAAAGGGGGGGAAGTCTGCGGATTCAGAACTAAAAAGGGGGGGAAGTCTGCGGATTCAGAACTAAAAAGGGGGGGAAGTCTGCAGATTCAGAACTAAAAAGGGGGGAACTCTGCGGATTCAGAACTAAAAAGGGGGGAACTCTGCGGATTCAAAACTAAAAAGGGGGGAACTCTGCGGATTCAGAACTAAAAAGGGGGGAACTCTACGGATTCAGAACTAAAAAGGGGGGAACTCTGCAGATTCAGAACTAAAAAGGGGGGAAGTCTGCGGATTCAGAACTAAAAAGGGGGGAACTCTGCGGATGCAGAACTAAAAAGGGGGGAACTCTGTGGATGCAGAACTAAAAAGGGGGGAACTCTGCGGATGCAGAACTAAAAAGGGGGGAACTCTGCGGATGCAGAACTAAAAAGGGGGGAACTCTGCGGATGCAGAACTAAAAAGGGGGGAACTCTGCGGATTCAGAACTAAAAAGGGGGGAACTCTGCGGATTCAGAACTAAAAAGGGGGGAACTCTGCGGATTCAGAACTAAAAAGGGGGGAACTCTGCGGATTCAGAACTAAAAAGGGGGGAACTCTGCGGATGCAGAACTAAAAAGGGGGGAACTCTGCGGATTCAGAACTAAAAAGGGGGGAACTCTGCGGATTCAGAACTAAAAAGGGGAACTCTGCGGATTCAGATGCAAAAGAGGAACTCTGTGGACTCTGATGTAAAGGAGGACTCTTATGGTTAGAAATGTTATTTATTCAGAAATTATATGTTTAGTTTATACTATAAAAAAATTGCTGTGTGCCAGTGTTCGGGTTTGACTAAGTGTTCGGGTTTGACTTGAAGAAAAGGTGGCAACCCTACTTCCCTTCCACATCGGAAGATGTCCAGCAGCGCCGTCAGCACAGAATTAGCAGAAACCAGTGGGACCCGGTTCCCCCTATCTACTGTCCCCCATCCAACTTACAATGACTGAGGAGGACCAAGATGGTGACGCAGGAACAAGGCTAATGCACCTGATCATCAGATTGCAGCAGGACAGCGCTGGAATTTGCTGGGCAGGTGAGTATCTGAATGTAGGACAAAGCTGCATGAAAGGTAAGTGGAGCTAAAAGAAAAAACATGACAGGTAAGTGGAGCAACTCAAATTCCTCTTTAAATTTAAACCGACCCAAAATTCTTATAGCGTGAATAGAGGAAACACCGTTCTCCCAACCAGCCCATGCTACATAAAAGTCAATAGCAGCCACAGTCGGCATGTCTCCACCAAACCACGCTCCGACCATCAGTTGTGTTCATTATCTGGTGTACTATTGATGCTTCTGCTGATTTATTTCCTAAATAATTATTGAACGCTTTGAGAATTTATTCAATTCATGGGCAGAGTAAGCTATTAGTCAGATACCATCATTCCCCGATCCAAATGCCATGAGCTGCCGCCCCACACTATATAAGGCCGCCAGCGCGGCGGCCTTGTGTAGTGTGTTGGCGTCTGAAGCAGTGGGTGTTCTGTGTACCTTCAACACAGTACACACCGATCGTTTTCGGCCGATTTTCGATCTTGCTGTTGTGTAGTGGTTATTGTCTGCGTGCCCTGACCGCAGTATATACCGCTATATTCACGTCACCTATATAGCTAGTGATCTATCTTTTATAATAGAGCTTGCAGTCAGTAGTGTTAGGAGATAGTGCGTGCTGTCTGCGTGCTCTGTACCCAGTACATACCGCTATAATATAGGGCAGGCCCCTACTTTCAAACATCCAACTTACAAACATCTCCTACTTGCAAACGGAAGGAGACAACAGCAAGTGAGATGAAAAAAGATGGACGACAAAACAAATTATACAGGGGTGATAACCCTTCCCTATGTTTTCCAAAAAGCTTAAAAATAGTTTTTTTGGACTGGAGCTACACTTTAAAAATGTACCAGTTGAAAATTACAAACAGATTCAACTTAACACAACAAACCTACACAGTCCCTGTCTTGTTTGCACCGCCTGTATACTGCTGTTCTGAGTATATAGGGCCTGGGGGCCACACGCATATCCTTTTTTTAATATGGGTACAGGGTTCCCCTTAATATGCGTACAAGACCCAAAGGGGCTGGTAATGGGCAGGGAGGGCTACCCATGCCATGTTTCTCAATGATTTTCAACCATATTGCAGGAACCAGATATAACATTAAAACCGCAAGCAGTTTTAAATGGTGTTATTTCCGTTTTATGTCATTTTGTGCAGGGACTGTTCTAAACACGGGAAACACGTGGCACTTCACAGGCATACTACAGACACCCCGCAGGCACCATATTTAAAGGAATATTTCACTTTTTTTTTCACTTTAATCGTCATTAAAATCAGTGCTCCCGCCAAAACGGCCATTTTTAAAAACATTTTAGGCATTGACCCATGTCCCCTGAGGCAGGAGCCAGGTCCCCAAACCCTTTTTAGGACAGTATCTTGCATATTAGCCGTTAAAATTAGCACTTTTAATTTCGAACGTTCGAGTCCCATAGACTTCAATGGGGTTCTAAAGTTCGTACGAATTTGGGGTCCGTTCGAAAGTTCTGGTGCGAACCAAACCGGGGGGTGTTCGGCTCATCCCTAGTAAGGAACATTCTTCCCACTGATCACCAATGTAAGGAACATTCTTCTCACTGATCACCAATGTAAGGAACATTCTTCTCACTGATCACCAATGTAAGGGACATTCTTCCCACTGATCACCAATGTAAGGAACATTCTTCTCACTGATCACCAATGTAAGGAACATTCTTTTCACTGATCACCAATGTAAAGAACATTCTTCTCACTGATCACCAATGTAAGGAACATTCTTCCCACTGATCACCAATGTAAGGAACATTCTTCTCACTGATCACCAATGTAAGGAACATTCTTCTCACTGATCACCAATGTAAGGATCATTCTTCTCACTGATCTCCAATGTAAGGAACATTCTTCTCACTGATCTCCAATGTAAGGAACGCTCTTCCAACTGACCACCACGGAATTTGGTTTTAGGGGACATGAAAATTATTTCAAGGGTTTCCCTGGGGTAAAAAATTTGCTGCTGATGTAGACTCTTTGTTCCACAATTTTTCTGTTTTATGGATTTGTATTTGTAGAACCCCCTTACCCCTTGTAAGTGGTTAGGGACCACCTAGAGGCTCTGTGGGGTTTCATCCTAGACTCTTTGTGGAGTGTAGCCTAGTTGGGTGCTAGGCTGCTAGGTAAATTCAGCTCTTTTCAGGCTCTTCTGTGTTCAGTGGAGCAGTTGCTGATTGTTTTGGACTGTTCACGTTCTCACAGGCTGCAAGCTTGATTGCTTCTCCCTGATTTCTGGAAAGCTCCAGAACATAGGCGTGGAGCAGGTCAAATGAGTAGCCTACATATTTATGGGGTCTCAGCCAATCCCTCAACCAATCACTGTGGGCCCAGTAGGTGGTTGTAGAGCACATAAATAGTCTGGGGTATGGAGCACTCTTGGTTCTTATCCAGGAGGACATATCCTCATCCAGGAGGGCTGCCGCCCTCCCAGGCAGCCTAGCTGAAATCTTCCTGAGTTCGTTGAGGTCCCAGCTATGCTAAAGCTGAATGGGCCCGCTTGATAAGAATCTTTGAAACTAAACAAGGGGATCTCACCTAGGTTCCAGTCTGGAGAGTTCACTATGGAAGTGTCTGTCTATGCAGGAACCTTGTGAGTACAGACCTGAGTGTAGGATCTGGGTGACGGTTGCTGCTGTTAGGTCTTGTGCACTGATATTAAGGCTTGTCTGGCCTAGGTCATTGCTGTAGGGACTGTTCTAAGAAGTATCGTATTTATCGGTGTATAACACGCACCCCAAGTTTAGGAGGGAATTTTAAGGAAAAAAACTTTTAGGAGGGAAATTTAAGGAAAAAAAAACGCACATTTAGATGCCCATCAATGCAGCCTTATCAGTGTCCATCTGAAGCCTTGTCAGCGTCATTTGCAGCCTTGTCATGCAGCCTGTCCTCATTGCAGCCTGTCCTCATTGCAGCCTGTCCTCATGCAGCCTGTGCATCGTTGTCCCCTCAGTGTTAGCTTTCATTTTTAAAAATGGCGCCGCCGAGATGTCCTGTGTATCTCGACTGCGCCCGGTATTTCTCGCCCGCCTTCGACTGTTCTCGGCGGCTTTTGGCCGCCTTTGGCCGTACTCGGCCGTACTCGGTGGCTTTCGGCCGCCTTCGGCGGTACTTGGTGGCTTTCCGTACTCGGCGGCTTTCGGCCGCACTCCGCCCTTCTCGGCGGTTTTTGGCCGCTGAGTAGGGCCGAAGGCGGCCGAAAGCCGCCAAGAAAGGCCAAAGGCGGCTGAAAGCCGCCCAGAGCCCAGAAATCGCGGAGGATCGGCGTATAACACGCACCCGCGATTTCCCCTGATTTTAAGGGGAAAAAAGTGCATGTTATACGCCGATAAATACGGTAGATCCAGGGTGAAGAAAAGTGTCCTTTTACTGTTGGGCATTCTGGAGTATCCCACAGACATCTCTGTGTGCCCTAGTTGTTCAACAATAAATACCAAAAAAAGGCAACTTCTGGACTGTTTATTGACCCAGAAGAGTGAATGTTGCTGTGTGCCTGGCTGCCGCTGCACTAATGGGTAGAGGAACCTGCGGCAAACCAGCGGCCCTTGTCAGGGGGTGAGAACTACAGGAGTGAAATAAATTGAGATCCAGACACTTTAAGAAAGTTTGATCAGTATATGACCAAGAAATTCAGGAGGAGAGGGACTTAGTCCAGGGATGGCTTTTAATTGATAACAGTTGAAACGTTTAAAAAAAAAAATATATGTTGCGGCATGATGGGAATTTATTCAAGCCGTCTTGTAAAGTCGCTAAAAGATTTAAGAAAAAAAAAGGAGGGATTTTTCCTTTAAACGTAAAAGAGTCGTGCCTGACCAGAGTTGTGCCTTTGCCATGTGACCAGTGGTGGCCCGTCCATACGGGGTGCAGGGGCACCGCCCCCCTAATCCATACGCCCGCCCCCTAATCTACATGCAGGGTGGCGGATGCATGGATTTCAATGTTTTTTTTTTGTTTTTGTTTTTTAAGCACGTGATTACAGCCTTAAAGCTCTAATTGGCTTAAAAAAAAGGGTGATCCCACCCACTTGTGTGACAATAGAGAATTAATATTTGCTATGGTTACATAGTTACATAGTAGGTGAGGTTGAAAAAAGACACAAGTCCATCAAGTCCAACCTATGTGTGTGATTATATGTCAGTATTACATTGTATATCCCTGTATGTTGAGGTCGTTCAGGTGTTTATCTAATAGTTTCTTGAAACTATTGATGCCCCCCGCTGAGACCACCGCCTGTGGAAGGGAATTCCACATCCTTGCCGCTCTTACAGTAAAGAACCCTCTATGTAGTTTAAGGTTAATCCTCTTTTCTTCTAATTTTAATGAGTGGCCTCGTGTTTTGTTAAACTCCCTATTAAAATTTTATCCCTATTGTGGGGTCACCAGTCCGGTATTTATATAATAAAATCATATCCCCTCTCAAGCGTCTCTTCTCCAGAGAGAATAAGTTCAGAGCTCACAACCTTTCTTCATAACTAATATCCTCCAGACCCTTTATTATCTTTGTTGCCCTTCTTTGTACACGCTCCATTTCCAGTACATCCTTCCTGAGGACTGGTGCCCAGAACTGGACAGCATACTCCAGGTGCGGCTCCAGGTGTAGAGCGGGAGAATTATCGTTTTATCTCTGGAGTTGATCCCCTTTTTTATAGATGCCAATATTCTGTTTGCTTTGTTAGCAGCAGCTTGGCATTGCATGACCCCCAGGTCCTTTTCTATCTTAGATTCTCCTCCCGACCACTCAGGAAGCCAGACCTCCCAACTTTTTGAGAAGGGAATGAGGGACACCTATCAGCAAAAGTATGCAGGCATAGGACACACCCCCTGGCCACGCCCTCTTAACCACTTACAGACCGGACCATTTTGCTGGTCAAAGACCAGACCACTTTTTGCGATTCGGCACTGCGTCGCTTTAACTAACAATTGCGCGGTCATGTGACGTGGCTCCCAAACAAAATTGACTTCCTTTTTTTCCCACAAATAGAGCTTTCTTATGGTGGTATTTGATCACCCCTGTGGTTTTTATTTTTTGCGCTATAAACAAAAATAGAGCGACAATTTTGAAAAAAACGCATTATTTTTTACTTTTTGTTATAATAAATATCCCCCAAAAATATATAAAAAAACATTTTTTCCCCTCAGTTTAGGCCGATACGTATTCTTCTACATATTTTTGGTAAAAAAAATCGCAATAAGCGATTATTGATTGGTTTGCGCAAAAGTTATAGCGTTTACAAAATAGGGATAGTTTTATAGCATTTTTATTAATAATTTTTTATTATTTTTTTTTTTTACTAGTAATGGCGGCGATCAGCGATTTTTATTGTGACTGCGACATTGTGGGGGACCCATCGGACATTTTTGACACATTTTTGGGACCATTGTCATTTCTACAGTAATCAGTGCTATATAAATGCAGTGATTCCTGTGTAAATGACACTGGCAGTGAAGGGGTTAACCAGTGGGTGGCAGTGTAGGGGTTAAGTGTTCCTAGGGGTGTGTTACTAACTGTGGGGGGGTTGGGCTTTCATTTAGTGAACACTGATCTCCGCTCCAATCACATGGAGCAGAGATCAGCGTCACTAGTTGCTAGGCAGAATGGAGAAATGCTGTTTACACGGCATTTCCTCCATTCAGCCGTCCCGTGAGACGATCGCGGGGATGCCCGCGGCGATCGAGTCTGCGGGTCCCGCGACCGGACTCACGGGGGTCCCGACCAGCGCGGGAGCGTGCCGCCGGAGGCGGGCTCCCGATGGCAGGGCGGCATTAAAGATTGGACGTACCTGTACGCCAATATGCTTGCCTGTGCCATTCTGTCGACGTACATCGTCGTGCGCTGGTCGGGAACCGGTTAAAGGAGACTTGTACAAAAAAACAAGATTGGTTAAACCCCCAAGTGCTTTTTTTTTTTACCACTAATATTCCTTTATATTCTCCTTTGGAATTTACAAATGCAGCAATTTAGAAATTGGATGAAAGGTTTAGCACTGGGAAACGCTTTTTGATAGATAAAAAGTGCATTTTATATACACCTATAGAGATCAGACCAAAATGAGGGACAAATGAGGAGGAATGAGGGACAGAGGGACATTGCTCCAAATCAGGGACAGTTGGGGGTTATGGTATCTACCATGGCTGTGAAGCTTAGAGTCGCATCCGTGGCATTTTAGCGAAAATATAATTTGATATTTTAGGGGGGGTTGTCAGGTTGGCTTTAAGGGGTGCCGTGATTTCTAACAGCAGCCATCCGTGATTGATTGAAATTCCGTGAATAGAAAGGGGCGAGCCAGGGACAGTCAGGTTGAGGAGGAAAAAAACTAGATGATGATGGATGTCTTCCAGCCAGTAAATGAGGCAGAAGCTCTATCTGACTTGCTGCAGCTTCTAATGCAGGGCCGGTGCTACCACTAGGCAAACTAGGCACCCGCCTAGGGCGCCGTGCAGCCTAGGGCACCCGGTCACTAGTGTTCCCTACTCTCTTCTCTCTCCAGCAAGCAACTAAGTCTCAACATCAGCAGGCAGCCGCCGCCGCTCCGTTCGCACACAGTGTCAGAGGCGCAGTGGCGGCGGAGGACTGTGTCCCGACTCCCGAATGAATGGAAGCAAGCAAACATTCATTGATGGCCATTGGTGAGGCTGCATTTGATGTGCGCTGGTAATGCTGCATTTGATGGGGGCTGGTGAGGCTGCATTTGATGGGCGCTGGTGAGGCTGCATTTGATGGGTGCTGGTGAGGCTGAGTTTGATGGGCGTTGGTGAGGCTGCATTTGATGGGCGCTGGTGAGGCTGCATTTGATGGGCGCTGGTAATGCTGCATTTGATGGCAGCTGGTGAGGCTGCATTTGATGGGGGCTGGTGAGGCTGATTTTGATGGGTGCTGGTGAGGCTGCATTTGATGGGCGCTGGTGAGGCTGCTTTTGATGGGCGCTGGTGAGGCTGCATTTGATGGATGCTGGTGAGACTGAATTTGATGAGCGCTGGTGAGGCTGCAATGATGGGCGCTGGTGAAGCTGCATTTGATGGCAGCTGGTGAGGCTGATTTTGTTGGGCGCTGGTGAGGCTGAATTTGATGGGCGCTGGTGAGGCTGCTTTTGATGGGCGCTGGTGAGGCTGAATTTGATGGGCGCTGGTGAGGCTGCTTTTGATGGGCACTGGTGAGGCTGCTTTTGATGGGCGCTGGTGAGGCTGCTTTTGATGGGTGCTGGTGAGGCTGCATTTAATGGGCGCTGGTGAGGCTGCATTTAATGGCATTTAATCAGGGACAGTCCCTCCAAGTCAGGGACAGTTGGGAGGTATGCAGGAACGGGTCCTGAGTCTTGATTGGCCAGGGAGTCTCAGGACTCCAGGACCCCCTTCCTGTGGGGCCGGGAGAAGAGGATACGGCCCCAAAGCGCGGTGACCTTGTCATCTTCCTCTTAAGTCCAGGAGGCCTCTGATCTCCGCCTTCCCGTCTACGTCCTGCGCGCGCGGGGGGGGGGTCTCCACCTTTCCGTTCATTGCCCGCGGGGGGGGGGGGGGTCTCTACCTTTCCGTTCATTGCCCGCGGGGGGGGATCTCTACCTTTCCGTTCATTGCCCGCGGTGGGGGGTCGCTGCCTTCCAGACCATCTCCCGCAGAGGGGGAAGGGGTGGTGGATTTGGTTTGCCGCCCCCCTCAGATATTGAGCACTAGTCGGCACTGCAGGGAACATCCTCCTCCAATCATGTGCTGGGTCAGAGATGATGACAACTTCCAGGTTCATGTGATTTATTCGTAGTTTAGTGAGAACTATTGGAGTGATTTTAAGCCTTCTGGATATAAATGGTGATGGAATATAGAGAAAGGAGAGCCTCCAGATGTTCCCACCCCCCCTCCCCGGTCAGAAATCTCCGTAGATCATTCTCAGGTTCCCATCCGGCTGACACCGCGGATGATTTTATTTGCTGAGCGTGATAAGTGGCTGCAGACAAGTTGGGGAGAGTTTGCGGCAGTCGGGATTGGAAGTTATCTCCGGAGAGGAAGACGCTTTTGCATTTAAACAGCCAGATATGCAGACTTGGCGTACCGGGCGACATTGGGAAAAGCTCATTCCGGAGACACTTTGCCGTGTGCCAGATAAGAGCCGTACGCGGCGACACGCTCCAAACAACCAGACAATGCGGCAAAGACACAGAGAAAACGATAAGTGCGAGACAAAGAGCTCCCCATGGATTATACATAAATACGGGACTGCTTTGCTTTTTCTTTTCTTTTTTATTCTGACCTTTGGCCTCCCCTGCAGTCTTACACAGATTTCCCCGCACACTGTGAGCTTCTCATCATGTGCATTAGAACAGTGCGGGTGCAAGGATTTTTGACACCCTAGACGAAACCCCAATTTGCCACCCCCTGGCTCCACCCCTGACTCCACCCCATTTGCCCTGCCCATGTATACCCCACCTTAACCCATCAAATGCAGCCTCACCAGCGCCCGTCAAATGCAGCCTCACCAGCGCCCATCAATGCAGCCTCACCAGCACCCATTAAATGCAGCCTCACCAGCGCCCATTAAATGCAGCCTCACCAGCGCCCATCAAATTCAGCCTCACCAGCGCCCAACAAAAGCAGCCTCACCAGCTGCCATCAAATGCAGCCTCACAGCTACCATCAAATGCAGCTTCACCAGCGCCCATTAATGCAGCCTCACCAGGGCCCATCAAATGCAGCCTCACCAGGGCCCATCAAATGGAGCCTCACCAGCGCCCATCAAAAGCAGCCTCACCAGCGCCCATCAAATGCAGCCTCACTAGTGCCCATCAAATGCAGCCTCACCAGCGCCCATCAAAATCAGCCTCACCAGCACCCATCAAAGCAGCCTCACCAGCGCCCATCAAAATCAGCCTCACCAGCGCCCATCAAATGCAGCCTCACCAGTGCCCATCAATGCAGCCTCACCAGCGCCCATCAAAATCAGCCTCACCAGCACCCATCAAATGCAGCCTCACCAGCGCCCATCAAATGCAGCCTCGCCAGCCCCCATCAAATGCAGCATTACCAGCGCACATCAAATGCAGCCTCACCAATGGCCATCAATGAATGTTTGCTTGCTTCCATTCATTCGGGAGTCAGGACACAGAAACAGTCCTCTGCCGCCACTGCGCCTCTAACACTGTGTGCGAACGGAGCAGCTGCCTGCTGATGCTGAGACTTAGTTGCTTGCTGGAGAGAGAACAGAGTATGGAACACTAGTGACCGGGTGCCCTAGGCAGCAGGGCACCCTAGGCAGCTGCCTAGTTTGCCTAGTGGTAGCACCGACCCTGCATTAGAAGCTGCAGCAAGTCAGATAGAGCTTCCGCCTCATTTACTGGCTGGAAGACATCCATCATTGTCTAGCTTTTTTCCTCCTCAACCTGACTGTCCCTGGCTCGCCCCTTTCTATTCACGGAATTTCAATCAATCACGGATGGCTGCTGTTAGAAATCACGGCGCCCCTTAAAGCCAACCTGACAACCCCCCCCCCCCCCCCCCCCAAAATATCAAATTATATTTTCGCTAAAATGCCACGGATGCGACTCTAAGCTTCACAGCCATGGTAGATACCATAACCCCCAACTGTCCCTGATTTGGAGCAATGTCCCTCTGTCCCTCCTTCCTCCTCATTTGTCCCTCATTTTGCTCTGATCTCTATAGATGTATATAAAATGCACTTTTTATCTTTCAAAAAGTGTTTCCCAGTGCTAAACCTTTCATCCAATTTATAAATGGTTACATTTGTAAATTTCAAAATCCAATGTAAAGGAATAGTAGTGGTAAAAAAAGTACTAATTTTTTTTGTATAATTCTCCTTTAAGGGGGCGTGACAGGGGGCGTGTCCTATGCCTACATGCTTTTGCTGATAGGTGTCCCTCAAAAGTTGGGAGGTGTGAAATATTATACCTTCACCCGACAAGGTGAATAGCACCGCTCTGCAAGCGCGAGCGGTTGCACTGGTGTGGCTGTTGCGGTGTCAATTGCCCTTCGAAGAGCGATCCAAATGCTGACCGCTCTTCAGAGAGCAAAGCACATTTGAGCGAGTCCTTCATTTTTTTTTTCTAATTAGTTTTTACAACTTACATTTTTTTTTTTACTTTTTTTTTTTATTTATTTGTTTATTTATTTTTTAACTGCCCTGTTGGGGGTCCTTTGGTGAAATATCAGGGGTCTAAACAGACCCTAATGTCTCGCATTTGAGACAGAGAAAGGGATTGGGGACAGGGATTCATTAGTCCCTTTCTTTGCAGCCCTCAGCTACTCTGGACAGTAAATGAATGGGAAGCTCTCTGAGGATCCCTGTACATTCAGAAATAGAAGCATAGTAAAAAATGGGAAAGCCATACAATGGGTGAGCGGCACACCCCCGGTGAAAGTACAGAAAATGGAAAGAATTTCCCTAGGGGGTTTTGTATTGCAGCAAAAGAGTCCAAAGTGGTTATAAAATGTATTTATTACAAAAATGAATAGAATTACAGAAGCATAGCTATCTGTTAAATCATGAGCCCCGTGATGGAGGTTGGCAAACATACATAATATGCATAATGATACAGCTGTACAGTGGACATTAAAACATAGCATGATTTATATAAATAATCATACTGGGAAAAACTCAACGCGTTTCGACCATATGTACTAGAGGTCTTCTTCAGGGGGAAAAAAATACAGATTTCTAGAAAATACAATATATAAATAAGTACATTGAAAACAAAACAGTAAAAACATTGAAAGTTTACTATGTTTCGGTGATGAGTGATTGGTACCGATCGCTCACTGTTCATTCAAGAAAAGGAAGGGGCCGTTAAATAGGACATAGGGAATCTGGCAGTACTATGGGGGGGCACAGGAAGCCCTGCAAGGGGGTGGAGGAGAAGGTACCGATCCCTCTGCAGCCGGAGGGAGAAAAAGGCAGAGAAGTCAGCAGAGCTGCAGGGGGAGCCACAAGAATCGGCAATAAGGCAGTACAGTTATCTCTCCTGCCCAGCAGCTGCTCAGGCCCATCCTTTGGAACTGATGGACCCCGGTACTAGGGTTGCCACCTTTTCTTCAAGTCAAACCCGGACACTTTAGTGTCACACAGCAATATTTTAATACATTTTTTTATAGTATAAACTATACATATGTTTTTTTGCCATTAAATAACATTTCTAATCCTATGAAGTTAATAACAAGAGTGCCCCTTTTACATCTGAACTCGCAGAGTTCCCTTTGACTGTAAGGAGGGACTCTGCAGACTCTGATTTAAGGGGGAACACTGAGAACTCTGATGTACGGTGAGGACTCTGATGAAAAAGAAAAATTCTAAAAAATCATTTAACTGCTTCACGACTGCCCCCCATAGATCTACTGCAGCGGAGCAGCGGCGGAGATCGGGTATGCGAGGAGCAGAGGCGGAGATCAGGTATGCGAGGAGCAGCGGCAGACATAGGGTATGCGAGGAGCAGCGGCGGAGATCGGGTATGCGAGGAGCACCGGCGGAGATCGGGTATGCGAGGAGCAGAGGCGGAGATCTGGTATGCGAAGAGCGGCAGCGGAGATCGGGTATGCGAGGAGCAGCGGCGGAGATCGGGTATGCGAGGAGCAGCGGCAGCGGAGATCGGGTATGCGAGGAGCAGCGGCGGAGATCGGGTATGCGAGGAGCAGCGGCAGCGGAGATCGGGTATGCGAGGAGCAGAGGCGGAGATCTGGTATGCGAAGAGCGGCAGCGGAGATCGGGTATGCGAGGAGCAGCGGCGGAGATCGGGTATGCGAGGAGCAACGGCAGCGGAGATCGGGTATGCGAGGAGCAGCGGCGGAGATCGGGTATGCGAGGAGCAGCGGCAGACATAGGGTATGCGAGGAGCAGCGGCGGAGATCGGGTATGCGAGGAGCACCGGCGGAGATCGGGTATGCGAGGAGCAGAGGCGGAGATCTGGTATGCGAAGAGCGGCAGCGGAGATCGGGTATGCGAGGAGCAGCGGCGGAGATCGGGTATGCGAGGAGCAGCGGCAGCGGAGATCGGGTATGCGCCTCTAACACTGTGTGCGAACGGAGCAGCTGCCTGCTGATGCTGAGACTTAGTTGCTTGCTGGAGAGAGAAGAGAGTATGGAACACTAGTGACCGGGTGCCCTAGGCAGCAGGGCACCCTAGGCAGCTGCCTAGTTTGCCTAGTGGTAGCACCGACCCTGCATTAGAAGCTGCAGCAAGTCAGATAGAGCTTCCGCCTCATTTACTGGCTGGAAGACATCCATCATTGTCTAGCTTTTTTCCTCCTCAACCTGACTGTCCCTGGCTCGCCCCTTTCTATTCACGGAATTTCAATCAATCACGGATGGCTGCTGTTAGAAATCACGGCGCCCCTTAAAGCCAACCTGACAACCCCCCCCCCCCCCCCAAAATATCAAATTATATTTTCGCTAAAATGCCACGGATGCGACTCTAAGCTTCACAGCCATGGTAGATACCATAACCCCCAACTGTCCCTGATTTGGAGCAATGTCCCTCTGTCCCTCCTTCCTCCTCATTTGTCCCTCATTTTGCTCTGATCTCTATAGATGTATATAAAATGCACTTTTTATCTTTCAAAAAGTGTTTCCCAGTGCTAAACCTTTCATCCAATTTATAAATGGTTACATTTGTAAATTTCAAAATCCAATGTAAAGGAATAGTAGTGGTAAAAAAAGTACTAATTTTTTTTGTATAATTCTCCTTTAAGGGGGCGTGACAGGGGGCGTGTCCTATGCCTACATGCTTTTGCTGATAGGTGTCCCTCAAAAGTTGGGAGGTGTGAAATATTATACCTTCACCCGACAAGGTGAATAGCACCGCTCTGCAAGCGCGAGCGGTTGCACTGGTGTGGCTGTTGCGGTGTCAATTGCCCTTCGAAGAGCGATCCAAATGCTGACCGCTCTTCAGAGAGCAAAGCACATTTGAGCGAGTCCTTCATTTTTTTTTTCTAATTAGTTTTTACAACTTACATTTTTTTTTTTACTTTTTTTTTTTATTTATTTGTTTATTTATTTTTTAACTGCCCTGTTGGGGGTCCTTTGGTGAAATATCAGGGGTCTAAACAGACCCTAATGTCTCGCATTTGAGACAGAGAAAGGGATTGGGGACAGGGATTCATTAGTCCCTTTCTTTGCAGCCCTCAGCTACTCTGGACAGTAAATGAATGGGAAGCTCTCTGAGGATCCCTGTACATTCAGAAATAGAAGCATAGTAAAAAATGGGAAAGCCATACAATGGGTGAGCGGCACACCCCCGGTGAAAGTACAGAAAATGGAAAGAATTTCCCTAGGGGGTTTTGTATTGCAGCAAAAGAGTCCAAAGTGGTTATAAAATGTATTTATTACAAAAATGAATAGAATTACAGAAGCATAGCTATCTGTTAAATCATGAGCCCCGTGATGGAGGTTGGCAAACATACATAATATGCATAATGATACAGCTGTACAGTGGACATTAAAACATAGCATGATTTATATAAATAATCATACTGGGAAAAACTCAACGCGTTTCGACCATATGTACTAGAGGTCTTCTTCAGGGGGAAAAAAATACAGATTTCTAGAAAATACAATATATAAATAAGTACATTGAAAACAAAACAGTAAAAACATTGAAAGTTTACTATGTTTCGGTGATGAGTGATTGGTACCGATCGCTCACTGTTCATTCAAGAAAAGGAAGGGGCCGTTAAATAGGACATAGGGAATCTGGCAGTACTATGGGGGGGCACAGGAAGCCCTGCAAGGGGGTGGAGGAGAAGGTACCGATCCCTCTGCAGCCGGAGGGAGAAAAAGGCAGAGAAGTCAGCAGAGCTGCAGGGGGAGCCACAAGAATCGGCAATAAGGCAGTACAGTTATCTCTCCTGCCCAGCAGCTGCTCAGGCCCATCCTTTGGAACTGATGGACCCCGGTACTAGGGTTGCCACCTTTTCTTCAAGTCAAACCCGGACACTTTAGTGTCACACAGCAATATTTTAATACATTTTTTTATAGTATAAACTATACATATGTTTTTTTGCCATTAAATAACATTTCTAATCCTATGAAGTTAATAACAAGAGTGCCCCTTTTACATCTGAACTCGCAGAGTTCCCTTTGACTGTAAGGAGGGACTCTGCAGACTCTGATTTAAGGGGGAACACTGAGAACTCTGATGTACGGTGAGGACTCTGATGAAAAAGAAAAATTCTAAAAAATCATTTAACTGCTTCACGACTGCCCCCCATAGATCTACTGCAGCGGAGCAGCGGCGGAGATCGGGTATGCGAGGAGCAGAGGCGGAGATCAGGTATGCGAGGAGCAGCGGCAGACATAGGGTATGCGAGGAGCAGCGGCGGAGATCGGGTATGCGAGGAGCACCGGCGGAGATCGGGTATGCGAGGAGCAGAGGCGGAGATCTGGTATGCGAAGAGCGGCAGCGGAGATCGGGTATGCGAGGAGCAGCGGCGGAGATCGGGTATGCGAGGAGCAGCGGCAGCGGAGATCGGGTATGCGAGGAGCAGCGGCGGAGATCGGGTATGCGAGGAGCAGCGGCAGCGGAGATCGGGTATGCGAGGAGCAGAGGCGGAGATCTGGTATGCGAAGAGCGGCAGCGGAGATCGGGTATGCGAGGAGCAGCGGCGGAGATCGGGTATGCGAGGAGCAACGGCAGCGGAGATCGGGTATGCGAGGAGCAGCGGCGGAGATCGGGTATGCGAGGAGCAGCGGCAGACATAGGGTATGCGAGGAGCAGCGGCGGAGATCGGGTATGCGAGGAGCACCGGCGGAGATCGGGTATGCGAGGAGCAGAGGCGGAGATCTGGTATGCGAAGAGCGGCAGCGGAGATCGGGTATGCGAGGAGCAGCGGCGGAGATCGGGTATGCGAGGAGCAGCGGCAGCGGAGATCGGGTATGCGAGGAGCAGCGGCGGAGATCGGGTATGCGAGGAGCAGCGGCAGCGGAGATCGGGTATGCGAGGAGCAGAGGCGGAGATCTGGTATGCGAAGAGCGGCAGCGGAGATCGGGTATGCGAGGAGCAGCGGCGGAGATCGGGTATGCGAGGAGCAGCGGCAGCGGAGATCGGGTATGCGAGGAGCAGCGGCGGAGATCGGGTATGCGAGGAGCAGCGGCAGACATAGGGTATGCGAGGAGCAGCGGCGGAGATCGGGTATGCGAGGAGCACCGGCGGAGATCGGGTATGCGAGGAGCAGAGGCGGAGATCGGGTATGCGAAGAGCAGCGGCGGAGATCGGTTATGCGAGGAGCAGCGGCAGCGGAGATCGGGTATGCGAGGAGCAGCGGCGGAGATCGGGTATGCGAGGAGCAGCGGCAGCGGAGATCGGGTATGCGAGGAGCAGCGGCGGAGATCGGGTATGCGAGGAGCAGCGGCAGCGGAGATCGGGTATGCGAGGAGCAGCGGCGGAGATCGGGTATGCGAGGAGCAGCGGCGGAGATCGGGTATGCGAGGAGCAGCGGCGGAGATCGGGCATGCGAGGAGCAGCGGCGGAGATCGGGTATGCGAGGAGCAGCGGCGGAGATCGGGCATGCGAGGAGCAGCGGCGGAGATCGGGTATGCGAGGAGCAGGTATGCGAGGAGCAGCGGCGGAGATCGGGTATGCGAGGAGCAGCGGTGGAGATCGGATATGCGAGGAGCAGTGGCGGAGATCGGGTATGTGAGGAGCAGGGGCGGAGATCGGGTATGCGAGGAGCAGCAGCGAAGATCGGGTATGCGAGGAGCAGCGGTGGAGATCGGGTATGCGAGGAGCAGCGGCGGAGATCGGGTATGCGAGGAGCAGCGGCGGGGATCGGGCACGTGAGGATCGGTGGGGACCGGGCATCCAGGCATCCCAGCGGCTCTTCTCCTCCTCGCTTCGGCGGTGCATCTTCTCCCCTCCTCCTAGGTGTTCAATAGGATTAGTGTTCCAAAGGCGAATATTCATTCGCTGTTGCAACACACCTGGTTGGGCTCCGGGTCACAGTCTCTGCCTCTAATCATGAATCTATCCATTACATATAGGGGGTGGCTTGGAGAGAGGGGGCAGAGAGGGGATCGCCCCTGCTCCTAAACCTTGTGGACGGCTTTCCCAGAAGAGTTGAAGCTGTTATAGCTGCAAAGGGCGAAGCCAACTCAATATTGAACCCTACGGACTAAGACTGGGATGTCATTAAAGTTCATGTGCTTGTAAAGGCAGGTGTCCCAATACTTTTGGCAATATTATATATATATATATATATATATATATATATATATATAATATATATATATATATATATATATATATATATTATATTGCCAAAAGTATGCATATTATATATATATATATATATATATATTTTATATATTATTTTTATATATTTATATATATTATTTTTATATAGTTTTAAATTGTTAAAAATAATTTAAAAAAAGTATTATTTGAAAAAACGGACCTCAGCATTAATAAAAAAAAAATAATACATATATACAATATATATATATATATATATATATATATATATATATATGTATGTATGTATGTATATATATATATATATATATATATATATATATATATATATATATATGTATATATATATATATATATATATATATATATATATATATATATATATATATATATATATATATATATATATATATATATTGTATATATGTATTATTATTTTTTTATTAATGCTGAGGTCCGTTTGCCATTCTTTGCCAGGAAACCGTTTCTAGAAGACATAGGGAGGCAGCTGTTGCTGACATCTCATTCTGCTAATGCAAGTATTTGGGATGTCATGCTGCCCCCTTAGGAAAGCTTTATTTTGTGTGTCATCTTCCAGATCCCATCATCTGTGCTTACATATGATCCATAAAAATAGGCAAAACATCAATCTATATCATTTCATCATCTCCTTGCATTGATTTCCCTATTATTATGATCACCCGAGTTAATATGGGACCATTTGTGTGACGGGAAGCTCATTAGTCCCGTGTTCAGCTGGATACGGCGATGGATTTTCTGTCACTTCTCATCTGCACACAATCTCGTATTCTGAAGATAAATACAACACAGGATGCTAATTTCCAACAAGACAGAACACAATCAGATGCAAGTAACTGTAATTCTAATTGACTTGCTCCCAAAAGTTCCTGTGAAGGATGGTGGCTTAGTGTTCGGCTCTCTTACCTTGAAGGCCTGTAGTATTGGATTTGCATCCCACCAAATAAAATATATGTGTTGGTCTTCCATGGCAGTGTTTCTCAACATTTTTTTTTTTTCAGTCAAGGCAGCCTTTATAAATTATGGACAGTCTCGAGACACCCTTTAAAAACTATGGACAGTCTCGGGGGGACCATATTCTACAATGTAAAAAACTATTCTAATAGTTTGACATAATGCAGCAACATCCACAAGTCCGGGTAGGACACCCAACGTTAGGGGTGATTTATTCTTCCAAAGCAAATACACTTTTGTAAACTGGTACTGACTAGTATCCCAATGTTTCTCCATCACTCAGCTAATGTGACCACCACCGCTGGAGCGGGGCAGGGGAGGGACAAACAAGGATGCTATGCAGGTGGCCGACATCTAAACCATGTGGACGGCCTTCCCAGAAGAGTTGAAGCTGTTATAGCTGCAAAGGGCGGAGCCAACTCAATACTGAACCCTCCGGATGAAGACTGGCCACCTCATCCCTTTGAACCCGAACACATAATAATTAGACTGAGGCTAATTGAATACAGATAAGGCACAAGTGAGTTTAATTACCACCTTAACCACTTACAGACCGGACCATTTTGCTGGTCAAAGACCAGACCACTTTTTGCGATTCGGCACTGCGTCGCTTTAACTGACAATTGCGCGGTCGTGCGACGTGGCTCCCAAACAAAATTGACGTCCTTTTTTTCCCACAAATAGAGCTTTCTTTTGGTGGTATTTGATCACCTCTGCGGTTTTTATTTTTTGCGCTATAAACAAAAATAGAGCGACAATTTTGAAAAAAACACATTATTTTTTACTTTTTGTTATAATAAATATCCCCCAAAAATATATAAAAAAACATTTTTTTCCCTCAGTTTAGGCCGATACGTATTCTTCTACATATTTTTGGTAAAAAAATCGCAATAAGCGATTATTGATCGGTTTGCGCAAAAGTTATAGCGTTTACAAAATAGGGATAGTTTTATAGCATTTTTATTAATAATTTTTTATTATTTTTTTTTTACTAGTAATGGCGGCGATCAGCGATTTTTATTGTGACTGCGACATTGTGGCGGACCCATCGGACATTTTTGACACATTTTTGGGACCATTGTCATTTATACAGTAATCACTGCTATATAAATGCAGTGATTCCTGTGTAAATGACACTGGCAGTGAAGGGGTTAACCAGTGGGTGGCAGTGTAGGGGTTAAGTGTTCCTAGGGGTGTGTAACTGTGGGGGGGTTGGGCTTTCATTTAGTGAACACTGATCTCTGCTCCAATCACATGGAGCAGAGATCAGCGTCACTAGTTGCTAGGCAGAATGGAGAAATGCTGTTTACAACGGCATTTCTTCATTCGGCCGCTCCGTGAGACGATCGCGGGCATGCCCGCGGCGATCGAGTCCGCGAGTCCCGCGACCGGACTCACGGGGGTCCCGACCAGCACAGGAGCTCGCCGCCGGCGGCGCACTCCCGATGGCGGCAAATTAAAAGGGACGTACATGTACGCCCATTTGCCTGCCCGTGCCATTCTGTCGACGTACATCGTCGTGCGCTGGTCGGCAAGTGGTTAATCAGCCACAGAACCTACATAATTAATATGTGTTTGGGTTTTAAAGGGATAAGGGTGGCAACCCTACTGATATCCTCCTTATCAACTGATGTCGCTATTGGTCATTAGAACGCCAGCAGCTAGAACAGAGGTCTCAAACTGGTGGCCCTCCAGCTGTTGAAAAACTACAAGTCCCATGAGGCATTGCAAGGTTGACAGTTAAGAGCAAGACTCCCAAAGGCAATGGCATGATGGGACTTGTAGTTTCGCAACATCTGGTGGGCCACCAGTTTGAAACCCCTGAGCTAGAAGGTTGTAATGGTGCACAATGAAAACTTGTGACTTGGTGTAACTAAAAGGTAGCCTTCATCCACCCACTGGCTTGTATACAATTTTTGGGCAATTTTTAGGCATTTTGCCAAGGCACCACTGAAGAAACCTTAAAGCACCCTGGTTGAAAATGGCTGTTCCACGGGCTCCCTATGTAAACCTGAGTTTACATACTGTTGAGGAAAAATTGAAAAATTGTGCTGGACCCGTAGGGATATCTCACCTCACTGGTATTGCTATCCGAAAGTGTTGATGTCAATGATCTGTTTCCCGGGCAGGTGGCTTCCACCCCTCCCCCCCCCCCCCCCGAGGATCTCCATGGGCTCCTTGGCTAGTAATGTAATATAACAAAAAATGGAAATTAAAGCACTACACCACCACTACGAGGTCAGGAGGACCTGTTTTGGTGGTTTCTTCTGGTTGAGGTTTTCATTATACGTTTTATGCCTGTTGGGTAGAATTCTCGACACTTTCGATTGCTACATCGGAAATAAGGGGTAATAAGAAGACAGAATGAGAAGAGGGCGCACCAACCTTGCGCATTACCCAAGTAATATTTATTGAAATCAAAAAGAAGGAAACATACTCACAAATAGTAAAAGCATATCAAAGTCCACAATGGACATAAAAGGAACCAGTTCACCAGGACTGTGTCTCCGACACACCGGAGGACCTTCTAGATGGCTGACACATTTCTTCCTCAGATCCCCGCTTCCTCAGATCTCCCCTCCAAAATGCCCAGGAGGCGCACAGAAAGTGACCTCAAACTTCCCTATATAAGCCCAGCCCAGACACTGCCAAATTGCTGGATTATCTTCAGCCTCCCCCCCCCCGTTCCTGTGCTAGTGTGTGATCTGTCTGAACCTGTTGCGACCTGGAAACTTGTTTGACTACTCTTGATTAATGCTTGCCTTTGACCTCGGATTTGTACCTTAACCATTCTACTTCTTTGCCCCTTTTTTTACTGTAGCTGCCAGATTGGAACCGACCCCCCGGCTTTGATCTTGACCATTCTTCTGATTAACCCTTTTATGCTTCGTTGCCCAACTGGACTTGACTTCGGATCCTGGACTAAGGCTTGCGCGGTGCTCCGCACCCTTGGCACCCCTGCCACTCGATGTCCCCACCAAGTCTCCATCTTCAGAGGCTTTAAGGACCCGAGGTGCAATGTAGGCCTCCCCATTACTTCGGTCTCATATCAGGTACGTGGCCCTCGTAACGCCTTCTTTTTGATTCTAATAAATATTACTTGGGTAATGCGCAAGGTTGGTGTGCCCTCTTTTCATTCTTTTAGCCCTTGTACACACGGTCGGACATTCTGACAACAAAATCCGTCGGATTTTGTCCGACGGATTTTGTCCAAAACTGGTGATACATACAGGGGTGGGGGGGGGGCGGGATCTGGGGGTCCCCTTGTTAAAGGGGGCTTCCAGATTCTGATAAGCCCCCCGCCCGCAGACCCTCACAACCACCGGCCAGGGTTGTGAGGATGAGGCCCTTGTCCTCATCAACATGGGGACAAGGTGCTTTGAGGGGTCACAGACCCCCAAAGTATCCTCCCAATGTTGAGGGTATGTGGCCTGGTACGGTTCAGGAGGGAGGGGGGGCCGCTCTCTCGCCCCTCTCTTTTCCTGCGGCCTGCCAGGTCGCGTGCTCAGATAAAGGGTCTGGTATGGATTTTTAGGGGGACCCCCACGTCAAATTTTTTTTTAAATTTGATGCGGGGTTCCCCTTAATATCCATATCAGACCTGAAGGGTCTGGTATGGATATTTAGGGGGACCCCCACGTCAATTTTTTTTTAAATTTGACACGGGGTTCCCCTTAATATCCATGTCAGACCTGAAGGGCCTGGTAATTGAATTTAGGGGAACCCCCACGCTTTTTTTTTTTTTTAATCAATGAATGAATGAATTGTCGGCTAATACAGAGAACACTCATTGAGTGTTCTCTGTATTACGGGGAGCCGACAATTTAGCCGCAAGTGATTTTAAAAGACTTTTTTTCCTGCACAAATGACACTTTGTGCAGGGACAGTTCTAAGCACCAGAAACATGCGCCCCTTCACAGGCATACTATAGACACCCCCCAGCTACGAAATTTAAAGGAATATTACACTTTTATTGTTTCACTTTAATCATTATTAAAATCACTGCTCCTGAAAAAACGGCAGTTTTTAAAACTTTTTTTTGCATTGATCCATGTCCCCTGGGGCAGGACCCGGGTCCCCAAACACTTTTTAGGACAGTAACCTGCATATTATCCTTTAAAATTAGCACTTTAGATTGTGAACGTTCGAGTCCCATAGACTTTAATAGGGTTCTAAAGTTCACACGAAGTTTAGGTCTGTTCGCAGGTTCTGGTGCAAACCGAACAGGGGGGTGTTCGGCTCATCCCTACTCCTGACCCTTGGAGGGCAGCAAGGCCTGTGCATGTACTGGGAGCCATAGGAATTCCAAGCTCCTTCCACTGCCATCGCTCCACTGTTGAGCGCAAGTCCCAATATACCGACTTTTATCTATTACTGGTATTCACATTGAGCTCGGAGTTTCAGATGCCATCAGGTTGATCAACATGGGCTCAGAAAGGATCATTTCAGAACTGAAAAAAACTCATACCGGCCACTGCTGTTCATTCCCAAGCCAATCCCCTTCAGCGAAATTCAGGCTGATATCTTGAGGTCTAATAAGTCACAAAGTTTGGGTCGCCCGGTGCCTCTAATTGAGAGTGACAGACGCAATGTGGCCGGGCCGTTATCCGCACTAATGATGCCAGTTTGACACTCTGAGAACTATAAAAGGCTGGATAAGAGCGCTGAGGAGACCCCCTCCCCCGCCCTGCATGTATATTTAATAAAGCCATTTGTTAGAAATGATTCGCCGCTTTCACTAACGCTGTCTGGGAGTGACCAGAGCCGGAGGATCATCGCCCTGAACTACCGGCTTAATTATCTGCAACTACCTGCCAGCCCTCGCCGCGCCACTCATAAAAAATTGACAATTACCTGCCGGAATCATTTGCTGTATATCTGACTGCGCAAAAAACTCGGACGGTCTGCGGTCATCAAGCTGAATCAATAAGTCAAAATATATTTTTTAACCATCACCCACCCAGCCCCAGTGTCCCTTTAATAGGTTTATAGGGTTAATAGGGCTGCAGCAACAATTCTGTTTTGACCACTTTGAATGGACAGCTTGTAATGCCCGGGAACATGGAGGGGAATATGAATAAAGGTCTAAACTAGTGATCTCCAAACTGTAACCCACGGGCCAAACGTGGCTCTTTGCTTGTCTTTAGCAGGCCCTTGGGCCACTATTCCTCCCACTGATACCAATGATGGGGCACTATTCCTCCCACTGATACCAATGATGGGCCACTATTCCCCCCACTGATACCAATGATGGGCCACTATTCCTCCCACTGATACCAATGATGGGGCACTATTCTTCCCACTGATACCAATGATGGGGCACTATTCCTCCCACTGATACCAATGATGGGGCACTATTCATCCCACTGATACCAATGATGGGCCACTATTCCCCCCACTGATACCAATGATGGGCCACTATTCCTCCCACTGATACCAATGATGGGGCACTATTCTTCCCACTGATACCAATGATGGGGCACTATTCCTCCCACTGATACCAATGATGGGGCACTATTCCTCCCACTGATACCAATGATGGGGCACTATTCCTCCCACTGATACCAATGATGGGGCACTATTCCTCCCACTGACACCAATGATGGGGCACTATTCCCCCCACTGATACCAATGATGGGGCACTATTCTTCCCACTGATACCAATGATGGAGCACTATCCCCCCCACTGATACCAATGATGGGGCACTATTCCTCCCACTGATACCAATGATGGGGCACTATTCCTCCCACTGACACCAATGATGGGGCACTATTCCCCCCACTGATACCAATGATGGGGCACTATTCTTCCCACTGATACCAATGATGGAGCACTATCCCCCCCACTGATACCAATGATGGGGCACTATTCCTCCCACTGACACCAATGATGGGGCACTATTCCTCCCACTGATACCAATGATGGGGCACTATTCCTCCCACTGATACCAATGATGGGCCACTATTCCCCCCACTGATACCAATGATGGGCCACTATTCCTCCCACTGATACCAATGATGGGGCACTATTCTTCCCACTGATACCAATGATGGGGCACTATTCCTCCCACTGATACCAATGATGGGGCACTATTCATCCCACTGATACCAATGATGGGCCACTATTCCCCCCACTGATACCAATGATGGGCCACTATTCCTCCCACTGATACCAATGATGGGGCACTATTCTTCCCACTGATACCAATGATGGGGCACTATTCCTCCCACTGATACCAATGATGGGGCACTATTCCTCCCACTGATACCAATGATGGGGCACTATTCCTCCCACTGATACCAATGATGGGGCACTATTCCTCCCACTGACACCAATGATGGGGCACTATTCCCCCCACTGATACCAATGATGGGGCACTATTCTTCCCACTGATACCAATGATGGAGCACTATCCCCCCCACTGATACCAATGATGGGGCACTATTCTCCCCACTGATACCAATGATGGGCCATTATTCCTCCCACTGATACCAATTATGGAGCACTATCCCCCCCACTGATACCAATGATGGGGCACTATTCTCCCCACTGATACCAATGATGGGGCACTATTCCCCCCACTGATACCAATGATGGGGCACTATTCCCCCCACTGATACCAATGATGGGGCACTATTCCTCCCACTGATACCAATGATGGGGCACTATTCCCCCCACTGATACCAATGATGGGGCACTATTCCTCCCACTGATACCAATGATGGGCCACTATCCCCCCCACTGATACCAATGATGGGGCACTATTCTTCCCACTGATACCAATGATGGGGCACTATTCCTCCCACTGATACCAATGATGGGGCACTATTCCTCCCACTGATACCAATGATGGGGCACTATTCCCCCCACTGATACCAATGATGGGCCACTATTGTTCCCACTGATACCAATGATGGGCCACTATTCCTCCCACTGATACCAATGATGGAGCAATATCCCCCCCACTGATACCAATGATGGAGCACTATTCTCCCCACTGATACCAATGATGGGGCACTATTCCTCCCACTGATACCAATGATGGGGCACTATTCCTCCCACTGATACCAATGATGGGGCACTATTCCCCCCACTGATACCAATGATGGGCCACTATTGTTCCCACTGATACCAATGATGGGCCACTATTCCTCCCACTGATACCAATGATGGGGCACTATTCCCCCCACTGATACCAATGATGGGCCACTATTGTTCCCACTGATACCAATGATGGGCCACTATTCCTCCCACTGATACCAATGATGGGGCACTATTCCCCCCACTGATACCAATGATGGGCCACTATTGTTCCCACTGATACCAATGATGGGCCACTATTCCTCCCACTGATACCAATGATGGAGCACTATTCTCCCCACTGATACCAATGATGGGGCACTATTCCTCCCACTGATACCAATGATGGGGCACTATTCCCCCCACTGATACCAATGATGGGCCACTATTGTTCCCACTGATACCAATGATGGGCCACTATTCCTCCCACTGATACCAATGATGGGGCACTATTCCCCCCACTGATACCAATGATGGGCCACTATTGTTCCCACTGATACCAATGATGGGCCACTATTCCTCCCACTGATACCAATGATGGGGCACTATTCCCCCCACTGATACCAATGATGGGCCACTATTCCTCCCACTGATACCAATGATGGAGCAATATCCCCCCCACTGATACCAATGATGGAGCACTATTCTCCCCACTGATACCAATGATGGAGCACTATTCCTCCCACTGATACCAATGATGGGGCACTATTCCTCCCACTGATACCAATGATGGGGCACTATTCCCCCCACTGATACCAATGATGGGCCACTATTGTTCCCACTGATACCAATGATGGGCCACTATTCCTCCCACTGATACCAATGATGGAGCAATATCCCCCCCACTGATACCAATGATGGAGCACTATTCTCCCCACTGATACCAATGATGGGGCACTAACGAATGATAGGGCACTATCCCCCCCCCACTGATACCAATGATGGGCCACTATTCTCAGGTCATTCTCGGGGCACGACTTCTCTCGTTGACACCAATGATGGTGCACTAATCCTCCCGCTGACACCAATAATGGGGCACTATTTCTCCCATTGATACCAATGATGGGGCACTATTCCTCCCACTGATACCAATGATGGGGCACTATTCCTCCCACTGATACCAATGATGGAGCACTATTCCTCCCCCTGACACCAATGATGGGGCACTGATTCTTCTCCCACTATTACCAATGATGGGGCACAACTTCTCTTGTTGACACCAATGATGGTGCACTAATCCTCCCACTGACACTAATGATGGGGCACTATTCCTCCCACTGACACCAATGATGGGGCACTATTCCTCCCACTGATACCAATGATGGGCAATATTCTTCCCACTAATGCCAATGATGGGGCATTATTATTCCCCCTAAAACCGATGATGGGGCACTATTCCTCCCAATGATACCAATGCCATGATGAAAGCTTAGGCCAAAATGCATCATGGATTTTACTATTGCTATAATGCTCAAATAAAGTTTTCTAATGAAGAAGCTGTTTAGCTGCCAGCTTGAATTTGTTATTTACTTTCACTAATACCAATGATGGGGCACTATTCTTCCCCCTAATACCAATGACGGGCCACTATTCCTCCCACTGATGCCAATGATGGGGCACTATTCCTCCCACTAATACCAATGACAGGGCACTATTCCTCCCACTGACACCAATCATGGGGCACTATTCCTCCCACTGATACCAATGATGGGGCACTATTCCTCCCACTGATACCAATGATGGGGCACTATTCCTCCCACTGACACCAATCATGGGGCACTATTCCTCCCACTGATATCAATGATGGGGCACTATTCCTCCCACTGACACCAATCATGGGGCACTATTCATTGTGTGTGTGAGATTCGGGAGGACAGATAGAAGAAAGCAGCCAGGTGGGCTAGCATTTCCGCAGCACTAGAACTGTGCTCAGTGTCTACAGAGAAGCAGAACATGATGAGAGATGATGTTCACTTTTCATGTGCTACTTTTTAATGGCAAGTTCCTAGCCTGTAATGGGCTGTTGTTGAGCTAACAAGTGACTGTTCGTTCCTCCAGGAGTGACCAGCAGAAGCTGTACATAAGGGAACCAAGTTTGTGCAGGAGGAAGGAAGAAGAGAAATCTGTAAATAGGGAGGAAGTTTGTCGTGTGGTTTTGTGTTTGAACGTTTTTCAAGTTGGGGATCCCATAATCCCTACCCCAAGTTATCATCCTCTAATAAAAACAATAAAAAAACAAGCCAGAGGAATTTAAGTGAAAGAAGGAAATGCTGTGTGACTGGTTGTGCAGAAATGGGGAACCCAGACATCCGCAACTCCTCCGGGGGTAGTGATACACAGCTATAACAAAACTGCTTCAATCAGTGGTGGCCGCTCATTAGGGGCGCCGTCCCCCCTTATTCCATTCATCCGGCCCCTAATCTGAATGCAGGGCACCGGACGCATGAATTTCAATGGATTTTTTTTAAGAAGCACATGATTAGAGCCTGAGGCTCTAATTGGCTTTAAAAAAGGGTGGGCTTGGGGCGCAGAGCACTGCACCCTGAGCCCACCCTGTTGTGTGCCATTAGCAAATTATTATTCGCTAATGGCTTCCTGTTTCTCCTCCCGACCAATCAGGAAGCGGGTCTTGAGACCCCATTGGCTGGGAGTCCTAAGACCCCATTGGCCAGGAGGAGAAGCGATGGCTGGGACACGAATGAGACAGAGGGGGGAAAGCCGCAGCCGGAGCCATGACCTGCATGGGGTAAGTGCAGGGGCTGACGAGGGGCCTGGGGGTTTAGAGGGCGAGCAACTGGGCGACCCGGGGGTGGATGGGTGTATGTCTGTAGTCAGGTCTGTCTGCTGCCGCTCCGCTTAATCCATGTGTCCGGCCCCTAATCTACATGCAGGGCGCCGGACGCATGAATTTCAATGTATTTTTTTTTTTAAGAAGCACATGATTAGAGCCTGAGGCTCTAATTGGCTTAAAAAAAGGGTGGGCTTGGGGCGCAGAGCACTGCGCCCTGAGCCCACCCTGTGGTGTGCCATTAACAAATTATTATTCGCTAATGTCTTCCTGTTTCTCCTCCCGACCAATCAGGAAGCGGGTCTTGAGACCCCATTGGCCAGGAGGAGAAGCGATGGCTGGGACACGAATGAGACAGAGGGGGGAAAGCCGCCGCCGGAGCCATGACCTGCATGGGGTAAGTGCAGGGGCTGACGGGTCAAAGGGGGAGCGACTGGGTGACCCTGGGGGTGGATGGGTGTATGTCTGTAGTCAGGCCTGTCTGCTGACTCCCCTCCCCCCCCCCCCCCCTGACCAATGGAGCACCAGCCGCCACTGGTTTCAATGGTGTATTCAACAGGCTAAAGGGGAACACATAAGAGAGGTTCCTTTTGAGGGTTTACATACACTTTAAATTGCGTTTAGCGTGGCACAGCACGCCAGGTCCTCTAGAAGGGAGGGGGGCGAGGAGGATGACTAAAGTCATAATTTGATGTAGCTTTATCACATTATTTAAATTTAGGAAGCATTTCAACCGAACAACTGCTGCTGAGCTGGTCTAAAGCTGCTTACCGGTGATGAATGGATTGCCGAGCCGGCTGTGCCGTGGAGCCGGACTAACCTAGAAGTGCGATGATATATGAATTGCACTTCGCTTATAATGGAGGAAACGGAGAGTTTGCGAGTGTGTAATGGAGGAAAGCCAGCGGAGGCTCAGCGTGCAGCACCCATTCCTCGCACTGCGCCCGGGTTGTGCTTTCGGCTGTGAACAAGAACTTCACAAGACACAAGCGTGAGCAGAGCCCATACCAGGAGGTGAACACCTTTGTAAATTAAAGGGACGTTTGAGAACCAGAAATATGCATGAAGCTTCTCAAGAGACGATCGGCTCCATTCACAAGCTAACGCACCATGATAAGGACACCTATTTCTTAAATGTTACAGATTTGAAAATCACACACTGGAAATGAAGAGTTCTTATCCTTGTATTAAAGCTGAACTTTGGACCCCCCCTCAAAAAAAAAAAAAAAAAAAAAGACAAAAGTGTGTGTGTAGGGGGGGATGAAAGCATAAAGTGAACTTCCCCTTCACAGTGGGAGGGGGGGGGGGGGCAACTTCTGGCGGAATGGTCTAAGAGATTTGACTGTATGGGTACCTAAAAAAGACTAGGTATGTGCTCCCCCCCCCCCAAAAAAAAAATAATGCCAAAAATGTTAGCGGAGAGGGAGGAGAGCATAAAGTGGAACTTACCCTTTACAGTGGGGGGGAGGGGGGCAGCCTCTGGTGGAATTGTCTACGAGATTTGACCAGAAGTGAGAGTGGGCACCTAACAAACCCCCCCCCCCCCCGAAATAAAAATGTTCGAGGAGTGAGGAGGAGAGCGTAAAGTGGAACTTCCCCCTGTACAGTGGGGGGTGGGGGGGGGCAACTTCTGGTGGAATTCTCTTTGAGATATGACTGGAAATGGGAGTGGGTACCTAACAAAACTAGGTATCTTCTCTCCAAGAAAAAAAAAAGAATGTCTAAAAATGTTCGAGGAGGGAGGAGAGCGTAAAGTGGAACTTCCCCCTTTACAGTGGGGGGGGGGGGGGGGCAACTTCTGGTGGAATTCTCTACGAGATATGACCGGAAGTGGGAGTGGGTACCTAACAAAACTAGGTATCTGCTCTCCAAGAAAAAAAAGAATGCCTAAAAATGTTACAGGAGGAAAGGAGGACGTAAAGTGGAACTTCCCCTTTACAGTGTGGGGGGGGGGGAAGTCTGGTGGATTTGTCTACAAGATCTGACCAGAAGTAGGAGTGGGTACCTAACAAAACTAGCTATCTGCTCCCACCCCCCCAAAAAAAGACTGCCTAAAAATTTTAGAGGAGAAGGGAGGAGGACATAAAGGGGAACGTCCCCTTTAGGGTCAGGTGGGTGTGAACTTTTGGTGGAATCTTCTATAAGATCTGACTGGAAGTGGGAGTGGGTACCTACCAAAACCAGGTACCCACTCCCCCCCCCCAAAAAAAAATACCCAAAAATGTTAGAGGTGTTAGAGGAAGGGGGACATAAAGGGTGGGGGGGTATGTGCAAACATTGAACACATGGAATCTTTTACTAGATCTGACTGGAAGTGGGAGCGGGTACCTACCAAAACTAGGTACCGGCTCCCCCCACCACCCCAAAAAAAATAAAATACCCAAAGGTGTTAGAGGAGGGGGCGGAGGATATAAAGTTGAACTTCCCCAGGCTCGGGTCTCCTGGTGGGACGGGAGGCCTGGGTAGCGTGGCGGAAGGTGGTGGGAGGGGGGGGGGGTGCGATGTCCCCGCCCGCTCCTTTAGGATAACAGCTAATTGGCTTTTAGCCACATCGGTTGTTATAACTAAAGTGCAAACCACTGGTTCCAGGTTCCAGGTTTAACCTCTTTCAAGCCATGAATGAAAATTTGTGTAGGACATCGCGAAGGCAGTGCTGGGACAAAGTCATCTAGAGCTCAGGGCAAACATGCCAAATTGCGCCCCCCCCCCCCAAGATGTATAAGCATTATGTGTCAGCAAAATTCCCCTAAGCATATATACATTTCCCCCAACCCCCCCCCAGCTCAAATGCCCTCATTCCTCATATGCCCCCAGCATAAATCCACCCTCTCCCCAAAAGAAATTCACCCCTCCTTGTACAAATCCTCTACCCCTCAAATTTGCCCTCTGAGCACAAATTCTCTCCTCCCTCTACAAATTCCCCCCTCCCAGCATAAATTCTCCCCAATCCCCCATCCTAGCACAAATCCCCTCACCTCCCCCAAATTCCTCCTCCTATCACAAATACCCCCAATCATCCCTCCTAGCACAAATCCCCTACCATATCACATTTAAATTCCCCCTCCTAGCACAAATTATCTTTCCCAATCCCCATCCCAACACAAATCCCCTCAATTCACTACTCCTTCACACCTCCCCAAATGTTCCCTTCTAGAACAATTCTTATCCCCTGCCACCCCCAGCTTTCCCCCTCCCAAAGCAAATCCCCTCTCCTCAACCTCCTTGTGGTGCCCCCCCCCACCTCACATGATACCACAGTGCCCAGGGCAGCCTCCCCTCCTGCCCACCCCCTTGTCCCGGCCCTGCGTGAAGGGGTTAATATTGACCCCTAACCCTAATATTAACCCCCTAATCCTAACCCGAACCCTAATTTAAATCCCTAATCATAACCTAACAAAATAAATACATAAAACCAAGTCGATAAATAATAAAACACATTAACCCCTGACCATAACTTTTAACCCCTAACCTTTAACCCCTTAAGAAAAGTAAAAAATAAATAAAAGCAGATGAAAAAGCTTAAAAACATAGCAACAAATGATGAAAAAGATTATATTTTTCTCTAATTAAAAACGCTGTAACAAAAAAAATAAAAAAAAACGTGCATACAAATGCCAGAAAAAAAATACTGAAAAACGTGACGCTCCGGTGTGAATGCAGCTTCACTGCTCCTCAGGCTACAGCAAGAGCCACAAACCAAATATGCTGAGCAGACTAACTAATAGAATTCTACAAATAGTTAAACCCACAAGTGCTTTTTGTCAAAATTTATTTTCCTTTTATTGGCTTTTCAACATAACAAAGGCAGTCATTTATAGTTTGGATGAATGTTTTTGTGAAGTGTAAGGGCCGGTTCACACAGCGGGCGAGGCGACACGACTCGCCTCGCTCCCGCAAGTCGCCCCCGTTCTGTACAATGGAACCGTTCTGAGAGGAGCGACTCGAGTCGCTCCGACTCAGAAAAAAGGTTCCTGTACTACTTCTGGGCGACTTCGGGGGCGACTTGCATTGACTTCTATACAGAAGTCCTCTGCAAGTCGCCGCTGAGGTCCCCGCAGGTCGCGGCGAGGCAAGTCGGAGACGCCTCGCCGCGCCTGCAGTGTGAACCGGCCCTAAAGCTTTTGCCAGCAAAAAAAAAATAAAAATAGTTTCTATTAAGGTCTATGGGTTGGACCAAAAAAAAGGGACAACTGAAGAGGAAAGAGGGACAGTCCCTCCAAATTAGGGACAATAATGCCGCGTACACACGGCCGAACTGTTTGACGTACTTAGTCCGTTAAAACACATTTCAGCGGACAGTCCGCTCGTGTGTGGGCTTCAGCGGACTTTTTCAGCGTGCAGTTCGGCGTACTAAGTACTTCGGTTTTTTCTAAATTCTGTCCGTCGTACTTTGGTTTCAGCGGACAGTACGGTCGTCAGTAGGCTAGTTCGACGGACTAAGTATGGCGCATGCCCAGAAAGGATTTACACGGCAGAAGGGTGCTTTGCTGTGTATTGGACTTCCTATTTCTAGTCCCGTCGTACGTGCTGTACACGTCATCGCGCAAGCTTTCGACGGACTGTTTGTGTATCCGTGTGTGGTCAAGTCCGTTCCGTGGAAACTACGACGGATTGTCCGTCGGATTGTATGACGGATTAAGTACATCAAACAGTTCGACCGTGTGTACGCGGCATTAGGAGCTATGCATCGTACATCATCCCACTGAGGAGGAGAAGTTCTGACCTGACAACTCAACTCCTTTAGACCCCTTTCACACTGGGGCACCTTTCATGCGTTTTAGCGCTACAAATAGCGCCTGTAAAGTGCCTGAAAAGCACCTCTTATGCCTCCCCAGTGTGAAAGCCCGAGGGTTTTCACACTAGGGATGTGCGCTTGCGGGACGGGAAAAAAAGTCCTTCAAGCATCTTTGGGGTGGTGCGGGAGCGGTGTATACAGCGTTTCCAAAACGCCCCGCACAATGAAATGAATAGGAAGCGCTGCCAAAGTGACTGCAAAGCATATCGGCAGCGCCGCAACATGGGCGATTTTAACCCTTTTTTTTGCCACTAGCGGAGGTTAAAAGCTTCCTGCTAGTGGAGAGACTCAGGACCGGAAAGAAAGAGGGGGGGGGGTGACGGAGGGGTGATAGAGAGAGATGAGAGTGGGGTGAGAGCGAGAGAGAGGGGGATGAGTGAGATGAAAAAATTGGGTGGGGCTGAGAGAGAGGAGGAGGTGAAGAGAGAGGGGTAAGAGAAAAGGGGGTGAGAGAGAGGGGGGTAAGAGAAAAGGGGGATGAGAGAGAGAGAGAGAGAGAGAGAGAGGGGGGTGGAAGGGAGAGTGGTGAGGGGGGGGGGGGCAGGAGAGCCTTGGAAATACGCGGGGACAGCTTGGCTGAACTCAGAAAGGCTCGGAAACAGTATTTCCGAGTGATTCCGAGTATTTCTGAAAGTCTCTGAACCGTTCCGAGTGTCCCGGCGCCCCCTGCACTTCTGGCTAAATGCGGTACTGCACACCCCATTAGCTTGAATTCTGCTCGTGTTGCAAGACAACACTCGCAAACCGAGTCAGAATTTTTTTTTTTAAAGTTGCTCGTCTTCAAATCGCTTGTTAACCATGTTACTCGTTAACCAAGGTTCCACTGTATATGCTTTCAGATGTGACTGCTGCAGACCGTCCACTAAAGGTGATTGACTATGTAATATTAAGTGACTCCGGGAATGTACTGTATGTGCCATGCTCTGAGTACCATCAGTAAAGTGCAGCGATTCTTTTCATGTGTGGACATTCCTCCCTTTGGATACAAAGCTTAATGACCGGGAATATCGCGTGGAGGACTATGGCATGGAGTGGGGCACAATATGGTAGATGGTTCAGTCTCAGCAGGAGGGTAAGTGTTCTAGAAAGGACAGGAGCGGGGCAGGGACTTGTGCTCCTAAGCCCTTGTACACACGGGTCGGACATTCCGACAACAAAATCCGTCGGATTTTGTCCGAAACTGGTGTTGCATACACACGGTCGGATAAAGTTGTCGGAAAATCCGATTGTACATAACGTGATGACGTTATTTCGTTACGACGGGACTACGTTCAGGCTAGTAGCCAATAGCTTTGGTCTAGGAATTTGATCTGAGCATGCGTGGCACTTTGTCCGGTCCGAATTCTCTACAAACGATCGGAAAAAGTCAGATCGGATCATGTTGTGGGAAAATTTTATAGCCCAGCTCTAAAACTTTGTTGGTCGGATATTCCGACGGAAACAATCCGATGGAGCCCACACACGGTCGGATTATCTGACAATTCTCCGTCGGAATGTCCGACCGTGTGTACAAGGGCTAACACCATTACTAGCCCATTGCAAAGCCCCGCTCACATACATATAGTAGCATATGATACCTCATAGACTTCCGTATTTCACCCCAATAATGTTTAAGGACTTGTCCATTGTGCCTTGTGATTTTCTTGATTTATTGATTCCCAATCTCTTACCAGTGTCACTTTTGATTTGTAAATACCAATGGGTATATTTTATTAGAGATGCGATAGGACGTTTGACCATGGGGTCCCTTGGATCTACTCCATCCACCCCAGCTGGGAATGGCTACAACAAAGAATTATTATATAAGTGACTGCTTGTGTTTTTCATGGCTCAACCCTTATCTGCTGTAAGGCTCGGTTCACACAGGGGGCGACACGAGGCGACACGACTTGCCGTGCCGCGACCTGACAAGTCGCCCCCGTTCTGTACTACGGAACCGTTCTAAGAGGAGCGACTCGAGTCGCTCCGACTTAGAAAAAAGGTTCCTGTACTACTTTTGGGCGACCTCGGGCGACTTGCATTGACTTCTATACAGAAGTCATTTGCAAGTCGCCGCTGAGGTCGCGGCAGGTCGCGGCATGGCAAGTCATGTCGCCCCCTGTGTGAACCGAGCCTTAGTATCCACTACAAAATGTTTGGAGAATGTTGAAACTTGGATAAATATACAGCTAGAACATTTTTAATTCCTTTGAGTAAAGCATTCTTGTGTCTGGAGAGAAGAAATAGATTGACAGTCCAAGGATAGAAAAATAGATCATTGTTGGAGGTGGATTGCTGGAGGTGACTACAATAATGATTCCTCTGGTTATTAAACATTTCCGAGTTTTGTACTCATTTCCCACCATTATAAGTGGAGTCTCTTCTCTCCGCCATCCTCTGATCTCAGCATTTTCCATGGCACATAAACCACTTATTCTGAATATACTTCGCCATTTATCTACAGCTCGGTACTCCGGGGGATTGGCTGCAATCATTCTCATTGCTACAATAAGATGGAAATATTCCTCCTCTAAAAACTCGATGAAATGGTTAAGCTCGGCTCATTATCGCAGACCTATAAAAGTCTGAATTGTGATATCATCTGGCCTGTTAAGTTGCCTGACCTTTTCCAGCACAGCAAACATTGATTTAAGGTTATAAATGTTAACAGCCGGCTTACAATTCCACCCCTAATGGAGCCGGGCGGCCATGGCTCAACTCTTCTTTTGCCGAGAATATCAGAGGAACAAAACAGAATCTGCCTTCATTGGGTGTGCATTTCTTGTACTTTGTAGATGTGAAGTGGAACTCTGGACAAAATTAAAAATGGCTTATATGGTGCCTTTTTCCTTTGGCATTAACACAGCATGTTTTGTATTTGTGAGTGCCTTAGGTCATGTTTGCCAGCACAGGGGTGCACCGGTGTTTCCATACATCCCTGCACAGGCAGTCCCATTCATGTCAATTGGGACGCAGTGGCTGCACGGACACAGCACCACTGCTGCCAATTGGACAGCCAAATGGGTGCGGGTGCATGCAGATTCAGGTTCCCGAATGAAGACAGGGGACATGGAAAATCTGTAGAGGACTACCTTGCGTCCTCTGCACTGGGCTCCCAGCAATCATCTTGGGGAAACCTGTGTCTGATTGGCAACTCTCCCAAGATTTGGGCAGCCATGTTGAACACAGAGAAGCTACTGTCCCTGATGGGTCATTCTGGTGCGCCCTGCAATGTGGGGCATGTTAAGTAGGGAAAGAGATGCTCTGGCTAAGGAGAGATAGAAATAGTGCTGGGAAAGGTTCACGTATATAGTTACATAGTAAGTCAGGTTAAAAAAAAAGTCACAAGTCCAACTAGTTCAACCAAAAAAAAAAAAAAAAAAAAAATACAATCCCATATGTAGAGGAAGGTCAGCTTAGGGTTGGTCCGGAAAAAGTTCTTGCAGAGGAGGGTCAGCTTAGGGTTGGACTGGGAAATGTTCTTGTAGAGAAGGGTCAGCTTAAGGTTGGTCTGGGAAGGGTACTTGTAGAGGAGGGTCAGCTTGGGGTTGATCCGGGAATGATTCTTGTACAGGAGGGTCAGCCTAGGGCAGTGATTGTGAACCTTGGCACCCCAGATGTTTTGGAGCTACATTTCCCATGATGCTCATGCACTCTGCAGTGTACTGGAGCATCATGGGAAATGTAGTTCCAAAACGTCTGGGGTGCCAAGGTTCGCCATCACTGGCCTAGGGTTTGGTCTGGGAAAGGTTCTTGTAGAGGAGTGTCAGTTTAGGGTTGGTCTAGGAAAAGTTCCTGTAGAGTAGGGTCAGTTTAAGGTTGTTCCAGGAAAGGTACTGTAGAGGAGAGTTAGCTTAGGGTTGGTCCGGGAAAGGTACCTGTAGAGGAGGGTCAGCGTAAGGTTGATCCAGGAAAGGTTCCTGTAGAGGAGAGTTAGCTTAGGGTTGTTTCCAGAAAGGTTCCTGTAGAGGAGAGTTAGCTTAGGTTTGGCCTGGGAAAGGTTCCTGCAGAGGAGGGTCAGCGTAAGGTTGATCCAGGAAAGGTTCCTGTAGAGGAGAGTTAGCTTAGGGTTGTTTCCAGAAAGGTTCCTGTAGAGGAGAGTTAGCTTAGGTTTGGCCTGGGAAAGGTTCCTGCAGAGGAGGGTCAGCTTACAGTTGTTCCAGAAAAGGTTCCTGTAGAGGAGAGAGTCAGCTTTGGGTAGTTCCAGGAACGGTTCCTGTAGAGTAGGATCAGCTAAGGGCTGTTACAGGAAAGGTTCTGTAGAGGAGAGTTAGCTTAGTGTTGGTATGGGAAAGGTTCCTACAGAGGAGAGTCAGCTTAGGGTTGTTCCAGGAACGGTTCCTTTAGAGTAGGAAAAATCAAAAAAGAAATATTAGGGACTTTAAGGAAGCCAAAACCTGGTAAGGTCACGTATTTCCATCCCTTGGGACTTTAAATGAAATCATGGCCCGGTAAGGTCATGCATTTCCATCCCTTATTGGTTCATGAGGAAGAGAGCATAGAAGGAGGGACTTTATATGAAGCACATGGCTGCAAATAAGTAAATAGGTGAACATTGGGAATTAATTTGATAAAACATATGGGCAATATTGATATCAAGAAAAACAATGGACATAATAATCAAAATAGACATGATGATAACATAAAGTAATATGTTATGTTATCATTATGTCTATTGTGATTATCATGTCCATTGTTTTTCTTGATATCAATATTGTCCATATGTTTTATCAAATGAATTCCCCGTGTTCACCTATTTACTGATTTGCAACCATGTGCTTCATATAAAGCCCCACCTTCTGTGCTCTCTTCCTGTAGAGTAGGGTCAGCTAGGGGCTGTTACAGGAAAGGTTCTGTAGAGGAGAGTTAGCTTAGTGTTGGTACGGGAAAGGTTCCAACAGAGGAGAGTCAGCTTAGGGTTGGTCCAGGAAAGGTTCCTGTAGAAGAGTGTCAGATTAGAGTTGGCCCGGGAAAGGTTCCTGTAGAAAAGAGTAAGCTTAAGGTTGGTCCGGGAAAGGTTCCTGTAGAAAAGAGTAAGCTTAAGGTTGCTCCGAGAAAGGTTCCTGTAGAGGAGGGTCAGTTAAGGGTTGGTCTGGGAAATGTTCTTGTCGAGAAGGTTCAGCTTAGGGTTGGTCCTATAACCCCTGGAACATATCTCGTATGGGGAAGGTCCTTTCTCCCAGCCTTCATCTGGTTTGGTGCATCCTTGTGCTTTGTATCGCTGACATAGCACCTTATTTTCACAAAAAGGGAAAAGGTGAACTAACCTCAAATATCCTGGTCACCCCTCAAGACCCTGCCGCCCAAAGCGGCCATGATACCCTAGGCTGCTGGTATAGCAGTCCATACATCGTACACTGCAATATATACCAAGTACTGCATATATCATAATGTTCTCAATGGCAAGTGCTCATTGGTCAGGGCAGTCAGGAGGCTTCTTCTTCTGCTAAGGTGCCCCAAAAGAAAGAAGCACTTGTCATTGGTCAGCTGAGTCACATTGAGACCATTATGATTGATTTACGCATTCTGAGGCTGTGCATTGTGGTGTACAGTACACTGATCACTACACCGGTAGTAGCACGGGTGATCGCGGCCGCTATATGCAGCGGGGTCCAGAGGGGCGACCAGGAGTTGAATTTCTTTTTTTTTTTCCCGAAAATTCCTTTTGTTTCCAAAAATTCCTTTTTTTCCCTGAAAAGGTGAACTTGCCCTTTTAGATGAACATTGCAATAACTCAATTTGAACACCAAAAATACACTATACGTTCCGTTTAAGAATATGTTTTCTTCGCAATAAAAATACAATTGTCAAATTTAGTATACAATATTTTATTACACTCTTTGCTAAAAACAAACAAAAAAAAAAAAAAGAAGGCACATTATAACAATCATATCTTTGCAAACAAAGCCATAACAAAATGTTTAAAAGACCACTGCAGGTTGAAAATAAAAATTGCTCAAAAATGAAAGTGTTTTAAATCAACAAACTAAAAAAAATGATATATTGCAGCTTATCAACCTTAAGGTGTGATGGTTGCATTAGTTTCCCTCAGACTTTTTTTTTGGTTTCTTTTTGTTTTCACCTGGCGATCCTGCCAGTAACACACTTCCTATCCTATCCTTCGGTTTCTCTTCTGGTTTGGACTTCAAACACCTTTTCCTCAACTCATTGCCATCACATTTCTGTATCTCAGGGATCTTCAAACTTTCTGGGCAAGTTTACTGTCCTTCAGACTTTGAGGGGGGGCCACAATGTGGCCAATGGGAGTAGAAAATGTCCCCATTATTGGTACTAATGGGAGGAATATTGTCCCATTGCTGGTATTAGGGGAAGAAATAGTGCCCCGTCATTGGTGTCTTTGGGAGGAATAGGGCCATGCTGTTGCTAACAGTGGGAGGAATCATGGGCATCAATGAGAAGAATAGTGCCACACTGTTTGGGTCAGTGGTAGGACTAGAACCCTATTGTTGGGGTCAGTGACAAGAATTCTCATTTGTGTAAGTGGGAGGAATAGTGTCTCAAGGGCATGAAAAAGGCAAGCAAAAGGGCCACATCCAGCATTTTGGAGACCACTGCTGTAGCTCACAGAAGATGAAGCTGATAACAACACCGGAGGCTACAAGGACACTGCATTTCTGGCAAAAGCAATAGTTATTTTTCAGTACTTGCCTTAAAGTGGTTGTAAACCCTTACAAACCACTTTGACCTACAGGTAAGCCTAGATTAAGGCTTACCTGTAGGTCCAAGAAATATCTCCTAAACCTATACGGTTTAGGAGATATTTGCCCGAAGACAGGCACCACTGTCTACGGCGCATGCGCCGTAGACAGCGGCGCGCAGGCGCACTGAGCGCGGCATTTCCAACAATGGAGCTGCTGCGCGTGTCGGCTCCCATGCGCATGCGCGGGAATGACAGCGGCGGAGCTGCGAGACCCCACCGAGAAGATGGATGCGCCGGACTACAGGGGACAGCGGTGACATCGCTGGCTCCTGTGTCAGGTAAGTGGCACATAATGGACTACTATGCGATGCGATGCATAGTAGTCCATTATGCTTTGCCTTTGCAGGGAATGAAAGAGGAAGTAAACCCATTAGGGTTTACTTCCTCTTTAAATAAAAAAAAAAAAAAAAAAGAAAACTATTGCAGGCACCACACTGGGCTGGTAAGCTTAAGTTATTGTTCTTGGATTTAGATATGCTTGTAATATGACATGACATATTAAAGAGGCGCAGGAGAGGTTGTATTGCTTCACAGACTTTGTTTCCTCACTAGAATCCCCCTTAGAGAATATTGCAGACAACCCCACCCTTCCCAGCCTGAAATGACTGATAAGGCAAAGCCATAAATTATCTGCAGCAAAACAGAGAATAACGTCAGTTTCAACATCCCAAGTGTTACTAAACTGCAGCAAATGTATTTATTTACTAAAAAAGCTCATCACAAATCTCAAGGAAGGAACCACCATAACTACTGAGCGCACCTCCAGATGAGCTGGGACGATGGTAATGAGGGTCTGCGGATGCTAACATGTTTCAAGGGTGCTCTCCCTACTTCAGAGGTCTGAAGAGGAGCAGGCACCCTCAAAACACATTAGCATCTGTAGGCACTTTGTTGCATCGTTCCCATCTCATCTGGAGGTATGCTTAGTGTTTCTGGTGGTTCCTTCCTTGAGATTTGTGATGAGCCTTTTATTAGTGTCTGTGAGTATAATTTTTTTTATCTCCTAAATAAATGGTGTCTTGGTTACTGCATGAGGCTGGTGCACCCCCTTCTGTCTTTTTTGCATATGCGTTGTCCATGGCCAAGAGTGCATGCTTCCAGCACGGGGATGGAGAGGTCACAGACAGTTCCGAGTCTCTAGTAATGATCAGGAGCCGGTTGAACTGATTTATAATCATATGACCACTGTGACAGCATCTACGATTAAGCCCAGCAAATGACGAAACGCGTCGGTGGAGTTCTCTACAGGTGGAGAACAGGAGCTGAAGCCATCTTTTACGCATCTCGATCACATTTATGCAACAGGGAGTCAGTGTCGGTGTGCAGATGGCCACCATTTAGTTGAAATCCACCGTGACAGCCAATCACAGTAGTCATGCCAGCCACAGTGCTTCCCCCACCCCCCGCCAGACATAAAGACCAAAATAAAGGGATGCTGGGGCTGGACAGGACTGACACCAGGATTAGCTTGGGTTGGTGCTGAACCCAGAAGGAAGCTGTCAGTGCTGGCCACATTCAGCTGCATGCAAAAAGGTCTGGAGATGCTTATGACATCATTGTTTCGTATGGTAACATGGCCATATTAATTTAAAGCAGCCTCTCTTAACCAGAGTTCAATGGAAATCTAAGGTTCCTCCAGAGGTTGGTTCCTTTAGGTTCCTTGCGCAAAGGGGGTTCCTAGGGGTCCCTTGAGAAAGGAGCAATTTCCATCTCTCTGACACCATTGATTTTTTTTTTTAGCTATCTGTAAGCCCTTGTACACACGGTCGGAGATTCCGACGGAATGTGTCCGATCGGACCGTTTTGTCGGATATTCCGACTGTGTGTGGTCTCCATCGGACTGTTTACGTCGGAGTATCCGACGGACCAAGTTTTCCAACTTGTTGGTAAAATCTTCCAACAAAATGCTCCGATCGGACATACTCCGATCATGTGTAGAGAATTCCGATCGGACAAAGTGCCACGCATGCTCAGATCAAATTCCTACACCAAAGCTATTGGCTACTAGCCTGAATGTAGTCCCGTCGTAATGAAATAACATCATCACGTTCTGAACGATCGGATTTTCCGACAACTTTGTCCGACCGTGTGTATGCAACAGTTTCGGACAAAATCTGATGGATTTGGTTGTCGGAATGTCCGACCCGTGTGTACAAGGGCTAAGAGGGAGGTTTTTCCCAATGACCACAAGTGTAAGAAACATTCTTCCCAGTTGCCATCATACCAATATTCGGTGAGCTGTAGAGATAGTAATTATTAGCAGGGGTTTCCTGAGAACAGAAAATTATTTCAAGGATATATTCATGTTAAAAAGTTTGAGAAAGGATGGTTGAAAGTCTGCAACACTTATTGGCCTTACATAGCCATGCAGACAAGTCATTGATGTTATGAGCATCCCCGCACCTTTGCGTAGGTGCAACCTCATGGTAGAGGATCCCCTGCCCGCAGCAAATTGGCACTGACAACTTCCTTCTGGTTATTGCCCAAACCAAAGCTCATGACAATGCTGCCTGTTCAGTGCAGCAGAGACGTAACTAGAACCTTCAGGGCCCCAGTGCAAGAAACCATAAAAGGCCCCCCTCCCTTCAAAAAACGCATGATTTTGATACTTTGTTTTTACATATAAAAGAGTAAAATTGTATGTTTCTGATTTCAACTTGCCTTTCGGACAATGTTGGAATTGGCGAAGGCAGCACGCATGGGGACCTGAGCAAGGAAGCAGTTTAACCTACTTCCCTGCTACAGTCTCCGCACCTTGCCATCGGTCTCGGGGCCCTTCTCTCCCTTCCTTCTGAGCCTGGGGCCCTTCCCTCCAGGCTCCATTTCTCGTGCATTGGGCAGCCCACTGAAATGAATGGGTTGCCCTATGCCTGACATGCGGGAACGCGTGGAGGCCCGCTTGTGCTTTGTTGCACCTGTAGGTGTGAACCAAGTCAAAGATTAAAGAAAACAAGAAAAAAAAAAAAAAAAAAAACAATGTAACAATTACATATAACAATCTTTAACAAGCTGGTATTAAGAGCAGTAGTGATTTAGTGCTGACCTATAGCAACCCATCAGATGAAACAATGGCAGATGATTGGTTTGTGTAAGTTACTGCACCCTTGTAAATTGGCAATAGTATTTGGCTGAGACTTTAGTGCACATCGTGTTTCAGCCTCATAGTAGCATATTTTAGGAGACGGTGGAGAAGTGATGAGGGTATGGACTGCAAAAGGCTTATCAAGTCATGATGAAGGTTGTTCCTTTAAGGCTAGGTTTCTCAACCAGGGTTCCATGGAAACCTAGCGTTCCTCCAGAGGCTGAAAGGGGCTCCTTGAGTAATGAGCAATGTCTGCCTCTCAGATAAGTTCCCACTGATACCATTGATCTTTTATCTATCTATAAGGGGGTAATTATTCCCAATGTCCAGAAGTGTAAGGAACATTCTTTCCAATGGCCACCAATGCAAGGAGCATTCTTCTAATTGACCACAAATGTAAGAAGCATTCATCCCAATGACCACAAGCGTAAGGATCATTCTTCTAAATGACCACAATCGTAAGACGCATTCATCCCAATGACCACAAGTGTAAGGATCATTCTTCTAAATGACCACAATCGTAAGACGCATTCATCCCAATGACCACAAGTGTAAGGAGCATTCTTCTAAATGACCACAATCGTAAGAAGCTGTCATCCCAATGACCACAAGTGTAATGCCGCGTACACACGACTGGAGTTTGAGGGACTAGGTCCGACAGACTTTTGACTGAGTTCTGATGGAGTTCTGATGGAGTTCTGACAGAGTTCTGACGGACTTTCCGAATGAACGGACTTGGCCACACACAATCACACCAAAGTCCGACAGATTGGAACGTGATGACGTACGACCGGACTAGAATAAGGAAGTTCATAGCCAGTAGCCAATAGCTGCCCTCGCGTCGGTTTTTGTCTGTCGGACTAGCACACACACGAGAGGATTTCTCGGTAGGAACTGGATCCGGTGGAAAAATTTGAAACATGTTCCATTTCTAAAGTCTGTCGGATTTTTGCAAATCAAAAGTCCGCTGCAGCCCACACACGTTCGAATGGTCTGCCGGAATTGTTCCGTCGGACCTTTGATGTTGAGAAGTCCAGTCGTGTGTACGCGGCATTAGGAGCATTCTTCCCACTGACCATCACACCAATATCTCATGAGCTGTAGATATAGTCATTTTTAGCAGGGGTTCCCTGAGACCTAAAAGATATTTTAAGGGTTCCTCTGTGTTAAAAAAGGGGTTGAGAAAGGCTGATTTAAGGAATGGGCATTATCATAAAAATTTAGCCAATAAACGGAATCCAAGATACAAAAGCTTTGTTAATTCCTCAGCCGTCCTTCCCGGAAGCCTCAATACAAACGCCTTGGCGTTAGAATTTTCATTAGCCTCGCGCCATCGTGCCAAAAATGTTCTCTATTTTTTGTATATAATCCAGCATGCCAGTGGTGATCCCCTGAGACACAATGGGCCCCGCTCTGAGAAACGGGACTTCAATGGAGTTCTTCTGTCGTAGAACGCGGTAGTGTTTCCCAATGTAAACACGGTGAGGACGGTGAGGGGGCTGGAGAGATGATTCTCCGTCCTCTCAGATGAAATATTCTTTTTTTGACTCATCTATGGACTCCTGCAGCGACGGGTCGTTTTTCAGGGCGGCGTCGGCGCTTTCGGCAAATTCCGTGCCTTTTGCTTCGTTGGTGAAATATGTCCCCTTGTGTCTGTACTTGTAACGAAGCACCACGATGATGAGGACCACGAGGACCACAACCACAACGGCAATAGCAATACCTAAGGAGAGAAAGGAGCAGCTAACATTATCGTCACCAAGCACGACTCATAATCCAGATTAAAGTAGATGTAACCCAAAGTGGATGATGAAGTACAAGACTGCGAAAAAAAACCCAAAAAAATGAAAAGTACAAGACTAAGGCCGGGTTCACACCGCTGCGATGCGGGAACGCCGCGAATCCGCGGCGTTTTCCCGCATCGCATTACTCCCGCCGGCAGTTCACACTGCCCTATGCGGACGGCTGGGAGTGTCAATGATATGTTAATGACACCCCCAGATCCGTCCGCATATCGCAGTGCGATCTGCCGACTCGCACAGGAATCGGATCGCATGGTGTGAACCCCCATGCGATCCGATTCTGTTGCGGACCAAAAAAAGGGTCCCGTGCGAGTTTGCTGCGGGAGCGATGCGAATTCAGCCATACTATCTGTATGGCTGAACTCGCATCGCTACGGAGATCGGATGTGATTTGCGGTGCGAATCACATCCGGATCTCCCCCCGCAGCAGTGTGAACCCAGCCTGAATGGGATGAAAGTCATCCCATGAGATTTCATCACAGTAGCTAACTTGTACACTGTCTAGCGCCCTAAACCATGCCTACTGATGCGTTTTACCCCAATTGGTGTATTTGTATACAAATAAGCCCAACTGGGGTGAACCATGTTGGAGGGACGTGGCTTAGGGAAGGAACTGTGTTGAATTTGGCTACATTGATTAAATCTAATGAGATAACTTTCATGGAGTGCAGTCTTGTAGGTTATCCTTGCTATACTGGCTGAGCTGGATGAGCTCTTGCTTACAGCGGGAGTCCGCCGGGAGTTCCGCCGTTTTTTTTTTTTTTTAAAGCCAGCAGCTACAAATACTGCAGCTGCTGACTTTTAAAATAAGGACAATTACCCGCCCAGCGCGCCCGCGATGTCGGCACCCGAAGCCGATCTCTCGATCGTCTCTCGGGTGCTGCCGCCGCCATCTTGGGTATGGGAATCAGGAAGTGGAGCCTTTCGGCTTCATTTCCCGGTTCCCTACTGCGCATGCGCGAGTCGCGCTGCGCAATAAGGATGGACCCGCTGCCTCTGGGATCCGTGTGTTTCCCAGCAGGCAGCGGGGGACTTTCGGAAAGGGGTGTAATCTACGCCCCTTTCCGCAGAGAGCTATCCCAGAAGTGGGTGCAGATACCTGTACTGTACAGGTACCTGCACCCCCTCCCCCCTGAAAGGTGCCAATTGTGGCGCCGGAGGGGGGGAGGATTCCAATGAGCGGAAGGTCCACTTTAGGGTGGACCTCCGCTTTAACTGCTTCAGATCTGGGCCAATTCTCTCCTACATGAAAAAAATCATAATTTTTTTTCAAAAAAAAATTACTCAGCACCCCCAAACATTATATATATCCCTCGACCCTAGGGAATACATTGTTGGTCATTGCAGTTTTTTTATGTCACATGGTATTTGTGCAGTAGCTTTTCAAATGCAACTTTTTGGTAAAAAAAAATACCCTTTAAAGAATTTTAATGCATAAAAACACCATAGAGAACCCAATTTTTTATTTTTATTTTTTTATGTAAAAGATGATATTTCCCTGAGTAAATAGATACCTAAACAGGTCACGCTTTAGAACTGCGTACATTTGCACAATGGAGCAAAACTACGGTACTTAAAAATCTCCATAGATGACTCTTTAAAAATGTTAACAAGTCACCAGTTTAGAGTTAGAGAGGAGTTCTAGTGGAGGTCTAGTGCTAGAATTATTGCTCTCGCTCTAAAGCTTGCGCTGATACCTCACATGTGTGGTCCGAATGATGTTTACACATGCGGGCACGACCTACGTTTGCTTCTGTGTGCGAGCATGAGGGGACAGAGTCGCTTTAAAAATGTTTTTTTTATTTTTTTTATTCTTACATCACCTCTTTAATTTTTATTACCGGTACATTTTTTTTTTGATAATTTTTATTCCTATTACAAGAAACATAAAACATCCCTTGTAATAGGAATAGGGCTTGACAGGTCCCCTTTATGGATACATCTGGGGTCAATAAGATCCCCAGATATCTCCTCTACCCTGGAAAGCATGAGATCAAAAAAAAAAAAAAAAACATTGATCTCTCCTTTCCAGGGTCAAAAACTGACAGGGTTCACATTTGCCAGAACTGGAAGTGACGTCATGAAATCACTCCCGGCCTCTCAGGATCATAGAGATGGCCGGGAACCATCTGGTCCCTGGTCAGCTCTATAGTAATCCGTCATTGCCGCCAGGTCGGTTCTCCAGGTCCGCAATTGCATAGGGGAGCCCAGAAAGGCACAGGAGGGTGGTAGGAGGGGGGGGTGTCCTGTCCATAAAAGCAATCCAGCGGCTCATCAAGATATCTTTTACAAGATAGGGAATAGCTGGCTGAAGATAAAGATATCTGGATGATTCCTGTAGCTGCAACCGTTATCCAGATATCTCCACTTCAATTCCATGATGTCATATGATGGCCTTCCAGCGGGAAGTGGTTAACCATGCATCCAGAGCGATAGAGGACCCGAGAGCCAAAGCTTAGGACTTGGAATGGTGCAAGTCCTTCGAACATTCAAAGTGGATTTGATTCATTCAAAGCAGCTGACTTCTACACAGTCCCCGCCCTAAGCCGTGCCCCTCCGATGTGTCTCACCCCGATAGGGCTTATTCGTGTACAAATGTGGCCAGTTGGGGTGAAGCGCGTCAGTTGGGACGTGGCTTAGGGTGGGGACTGTGACAAAGTCGGCTAATTTGATTAAAGCTAATGGGATGACTTTCATGGCGTGCAGTCTTCTACATTATCCTTGCTATACTGGCTGAGCTCTTTCTTAACCATTTGCCGACCAGCAACGTACCTCGTACATCGCTAGAATTCAAAAGGTTTTACCAGGATGATGCCTTCAGCTACAGGCATCATCCTGGTACCGTTTTTTTTTTTTTTTTTTTTTAGGGCCGGAGGTTGGCCCTCTTGAAAAAGCAATCCTAGCGGCTAACTAACCACTGGATTGAAGGGCCAGGACAAGGGGTGGGTGGAAGGGGCGGTTGCCCTGGGCACTGTGGTATCATGTAAAGTGTGGGGGGGGGGGGTACCGTGAAGACAATGGAGGGTGGTGGGAGGGGGGTGGGGAGGACATCCACTCCGTCAACCTATAAGAACGATCAAGTGGCTGAACTAGCCGCTATGATCTTTCTTATGGTGAAGCGAACCGCCGGCTGAAAAAGATGATACCTGGATGATGATGGCTGTAGCTGCACCCCATCGATCGGATATAACCACTCAACCCTGACGACGTCATATGACGTTGGGCGGACGAGAAGCGGTTAAAGAGAGAGTGTAAAAATAAATAACAGAAAAATGCCCCTGACCCGCCCCCCCCCCCCCCTGTGCTTGTGCACTAAGGCAAAGACGCGCCTTGGTCCCGCACGTGGACAAACAGCGATCGTCCCACACATATGAGGTGACGCCATGAACATTACATCATGGGCAGTCATTTTAGCACCAGACCTCCTCTGTAAATCTAAAGTGGTAACCTGTAAAAGCTTTTAAAGCATCCCCTATGGATAGTAGAATTTCCGTCGCTGTTGCACGCGGGCGTGCGCAGTTTTAATTAAAGCGCAACGTGTTTGGTATCTATTTACTCGGCGTAACATCATCTTTTATATTTTACCAAATAGTTGGGTTATGTATTGTGGTTTTTTTTTTGCATTAAAATTCAAAATGGTGTATTTAAAAAAAAAAAAAAAAAAAAAAAACCCCATTGCGTTTGAAAAGCCGCTGCGCAAATACAGTGTGACATTAACCCATCATTTTATTCTCTGGGGCCTCTGTTTAAAAAAAAAAAAAAAAATATATATATATATATATATATATATATATATATATATATATATATATATATAAATATATATATATATATATATATATCAAAAAAATATATATATATATATATATATATATACATATACACACACACACATATACATATACATATACATATACATATACATGTTTGTTTTTTAAACAGAGGCCCCAGAGAATAAAACTAATCAATATACACTTATTGTGATTTTTTTTTTCTTTTTTTTACCAAAAATATGTAGAATAATACATATCGGCCTAACCTGAGGCAGAAATTAGTTTTTTCATATATATTTTTGGGGGATATTTATTATAGCATAAATAAAAAAATATTGCTTTTTTTTTTTCAAAATTGTCGCTCTATTTTTGTTTATAGCGCAAAAAATAAAAACTGCAGAGGTGATCAAATACCACCAAAAGAAAGCTCTATTTGTGGGGAAAAAGGGATGTCAATTTTGTTTGGGAGACACGTCGCACGACCGCGCAATTGTCAGTTAAAGCGACGCAGTGCCGAATCGCAAAAAGTGCTCTGGTCATGAAGGGGGTAAAATCTTTCGGGGCTGAAGGGGTTCATGGCATCCCAGTCTTAGTCCGTAGGGTTCAATATTGAGTAGGGTTCGCTCATCCATTAGAACACCGTTGGGATGAATTAGAGCGGAGACCGCAAGCCAGGCCTTCTCGTCCAACATCAGTGCCTGGCCTCACAAATGCACTTCTGGAAGAACGGTCAGACATTCCCATAGACACATCTCCTAAACCTTGTGGACGGCCTTCCCAGAAAAGTTGAAGCTGTTATATCTGCAAAGGGCGGAGCCAACTCAATATTGAACCCTACGGACTAAGACTGGGATGTCATCAAAGTTCATGTGCTTGTAAAGGCAGGTGTCCCAATACTTTTGACAATGACATACATAGTTACATAGAAGGTTAGGTTGAAAAACGACACAAGCCCATTAACTCCAATATAGTGTATGTGCCAAGATGGGGCCTCTGAGATTATAGAACGGGGCCAAACTTTATGGCGGTGCATTGATAAGACATTGTGGCTTGCACTGGGTGTTGCAGACATTAGCTGTGTTATCTGTTCCACAAGCAGATCGAGTGTAATCAAATAACTGATCAACAGTTTGCACAGCTAAGTATCTGCACCAACCAGTCCCCGGCATGCATGTCTACAGGGATGCCAGGGATGTGTTCTTTCATATAAGGGCTGAGTTTAGAACATTACCACATGCAGAAATTAATCTATGCCCCACTATTGGACAGTGAGGTACATGGGAAAGATAAAAGAAGAAAAAAAAAATAGAAATATCAGTGCACCGAAAGGAAAATTCTGGTTTTGAAACAGAAACCGAAAATTCAGGGTGCACTTGGACAAAAACCGAAAACTGAAATGGACAGTTTTTTTTTTTATTTTTTTTATTTTTATTTAATTAAAGTGGCTGGCGTTTTTGTATTGAAGTCAATAGGATGTGATTTTGCATTGCAGTCAATAGAGAAATTTTTTGCATTGAAGTTAATGGGACACAATGTTACAGTGAAATCAATGGGATTTTTGCATTGAAGTCAATGGGATGTGATTTTGCATTGCAGTCAATAGGGGGCATTTTTGCATTGAAGTTAATGGGACACAATTTTGCATTAAAGTGGGGTTCCACCCTAAAGTGGAACTTCCGCTCATCGGAACCCTCCCCCCCCTCCGGTGTCACAGTTGGAACCTTTCAGGGGGGGGGGGGGTGCAGATACCTGTCTAAGACAAGTATTTGCACCCACTTCCGGGCATAGACTCCCACGGGAGTCTACGCTTCTTCCTGTCCCGCCGCGCTGTCTGCTGGGACACACACAGGTCCCAGAGACAGCGCGGACCATTCCCATTGCGCTGCGCGACTCGCGCCATAGGGAACCAGGAAATGAAGCCGCAACGCTTCACTTCCTGATTCCCTCAACGAGAATGGCGGCGGCAGCCGCTGAGAGCCGAGCGATCGATCGGTCTTGGCTGCCGACATCGCTGGACCCCGGGACAGGTGAGTGTCCATTTATTAAAAGTCAGCAGCTGCTGGCTTTTAATAATATTTTTTTACAGTGAAATCCCTCTTTAATGGGACACAATTTTGCATTGAAGTCAATGGGACGCGATTTTGAATTGAACTCAATAGGACATGATGTTACAGTGAAATCAATGGGATTTTTGCATTGAAGTCAATGGGATGCGATTTTACATTGCAGTCAATAGGGGACATTTTTACACTGAAGTCAATGGGATGCGATTTTGCATTGAAGTCAACAGGACACAATGTTGCAACGTAGCTAATGGGACGCAATGTTGCATTGCGGTAAATAGGGGACATTTTTGCATTGAGGTCAATGGGACGCAATTTTACATTGAAGTCAATGGAACGCAGCATGACATTATCGCTGCTGCTTTTTTTTTTCATTGGCAATGTGCCGATAACTCTAATCAGGTTTTCGCACCGATAATTTTCAGTGATTTTTGGAGATGGTTGTGTGTGCAAAAATCCCAGCAGTTTTTTTAAATGCTCAGACCGGCCCGTCTGGCGCCAACAACCGTGCCACGTTCAAAGTCACTAAAATCCACTTTCTTCCCCATTCTGATGCTCGGTTTGACCTTCAGCAAGTTGTCTTCGCCACGTCTAGATGACTAAATGCATTGAACTGCTGCCGTGTGATTGGCCGATTAGCAATTTCTGTTACCAAGCAATTGAACAGGTGTACCTAATAAAGTCGCCAGTATATATACAGTGGTGTGAAAAAGTGTTTGCCCCCTTCCTCATTTCCTGTTCCTTTGCATGTTTGTCACACTTAAGTGTTTCGGAACATCAAACCAATTTAAACAATAGTCAAGGACAACACAAATAAACACAAAATGCAATTTGTAAATGAAGGTGTTTATTATTAAAGGTGAAAAAAAAATCCAAACCATCATGGCCCTGTGTGAAAAAGTGATTGCCCCCTAAACCTAATAACTGGTTGGGCCACCCTTAGCAGCAACAACTGCAACCAAGCGTTTGCGATAACGTGCAATGAGGCTTTTACAGCGTCCTGGAGGAATTTTGGCCCACTCATCTTTGCAGAATTGTCCTAATTCAGTTACATTAGAGGGTTTTCGAGCATGAACGGCCTTTTTAAGGTCATACCACAACATCTCAATAGGATTCAGGTCAGGACTTTGGCTAGGCCACTCCAAAGTCTTCATTTTGTTTTTCTTCAGCCATTCGGTGGTGGACTTGCTGGTGTGTTTAGGATCATTGTCCTGCTGCAGAACCCAAGTTGGTTTCAGCTTGAGTACACGAACAGATGGTCGGACATTCTCCTTCAGGATCTCTTGGTAGACAGCAGAATTCATAGTTCCTTTTATCACGGCAAGTCTTCCAGGTCCTGAAGCAGCAAAACAGCCCCAGACCATCACACTACCACCACCATATTTTACTGTTGGTATAATGTTCTTTTTATGAAATGCAGTGTTCCTTCTACGCCAGATATACTTGGACACACACCTTCCAAAGAGTTCCACTTTTGTCTCATCGGTCCACAGAATGTTGTCCCAAAAGTCTTGGGGATCATCAAGATGTGTTGTGGAGAAATTGAGACGAGCTTTGATGTTCTTTTTGCTCAGCAGTGGTTTTCTCCTTGGAACTCTGCCATGCAGGCCATTTTTGCCCAGTCTTTTCCTGATGGTGGAGGCATGAACGCTGACCTTAACTGAGGCAAGTGAGGCCTGCAGTTCCTTGGACGTTGTTGTGGGGTCTTTTGTGACCTCTTGGATGAGTCGTCGCTGCGCTCTTGGGGTAATTTTGGGCGGCCGGCCACTCCTGGGAAGGTTCACCACTGTTCCATGTCTTCGCCATTTGTGGATAATGGCTCTCACTGTGGTTCGCTGGATTCCCAAAGCTTTGGAAATGGCTTTATAACCCTTTCCAGACTGATAGATCTCAATTACTTTCTTTCTCAATTGTTCCTGAATTTCTTTGGGTCTCGGCATGATGTGTAGCTTTTAAAGATCTTCTGGTGGACCTTACTGTGTCAAGCAGCTCCTATTTAAGTGATGCCTTGATTGTGAACAGGTGTGGCAATAATCAGGCCTGGGTGTGGCTAGAGAAATTGAACTCAGGTGTGGACAACCACAGTTATAGTATGTTTTAACAAGGGGGGGGCAATCACTTTTTCACACAGGGCCATGATGGTTTGGATTTTTTTTTCACCTTTAATAATAAACACCTTAATTTACAAATTGCATTTTGTGTTTACTTGTGTTGTCCTTGACTATTGTTTAAATTGGTTTGATGTTCCGAAACACTTAAGTGTGACAAACATGCAAAGGAACAGGAAATGAGGAAGGGGGCAAACACTTTTTCACACCACTGTATATATATATATATATATATATATATATATATATATATATATATATATATATATATATATATATATATATATATATATATATACACATACATACATACATATACACACACACAGTGTGTGTATATATATATATATATATATATATATATATATATATATATATATATATATATATATATTATAATTTATATTTACATATATATTTGAATATACTATTATATTATATTTGATTTTTTTTTCCCCCTGAAAGTGGAGTTCTCCTTTTAATCTTTCATCTAGTTATGTTGTGTGCTCTCCATCTTTCCAGGGGCCCAATATTAGAACTTGTAACAAAGCCAGCATGACATCTTAGACACTACTTGTTCTATGAGGACACATTAACTCACCCGCTATCATCGCAACATCTGTTCCACCGCTGGAATCTTCCGCAGCTGCAAACATGGGAACACAGAGTCATTATTGGAACATCTTTTAGAAAAAAAATAAAAATACGACACCCACCACCACCGTCTGCTCCGCCAACACTCCGCAAAGTGCAATGGCAGACGCCAAAACGCTTCATGGGCGGGGAAGGGTTAATATCAACACTACCTTACAAGTTGCAAAAATCTTTTTTTTTTCTCTGAAATTAAAATAAAATAATAATATATATATAATTATTTTTTTTTTTTTCAGAACAAAAACTGATTTTTGCAACTTGTAATATACTATGTTGATATAAAAAAAAATAAAAAAAATTGCAACAACCACATGTTCTGATTAAAATAAGTAAATACATAAATAAATAATTGATTATTTATATATATATATATATATATATATATATATATATATATATATATATATATATATCAATCTCAACACTATATTACAAGTTCCAAAAATCTGTTTTTGCTCTAAAAAAAATATATATTTTTTTTTTTTAAATCAGGACATAGGTGATTGTTGCAATTTGCAAAAGTAGTAAAGTGCAAGAGAACATAATCAGGAGAACACTTACAACATACAGCCCACGCTTCTTCGCCGTAATTGACACTAATTGCTTATTTAATAAGGAACAAAGCAAGAAAGTGTAGTAGCGAAGGGCAGAGGCTTTATCTGGCGCAGATCTGATTACAATTAATAAAGTCAGATTGGTTGCTATTCTGTGTGGCCTGTAAAACACAAGGCAACTCCATACAAAGCCATCCTCAGCTCTTACTCCAGATACATCGCCAACCTTGTTCCAAAATGTCACCCAAACCATCAACTTCACTCCTCCTATGACCACCTGCTCTCCAGCCTCCTCATTACTTCCTCCAAAGCTCACCTCCAGCGCTTCTCCAGAGCCTCTTCCATCCCCTGGAACTCCTTACCCCATCCTCATCTGCTGTGAGTGTAATTGCCACATACAGACAGCAATGGTGTGATTTGAAACTGCCAGGGTGGGCTGCCTCCCCCCCCCCCCATTTTAGTTGCGAACCCTCCAACCCACTACCTCCCACCATCCACTCCTGATGCTCGGTCATATCCCATCCCTGCAGCGTACACAGCCTGAGCACAGGCAGCAAGATCTCCTCCTTCCTGCAAAGCACACTGTGTAGCTGAAATCAGATTCCCGTACACACAGCCACAATCTGCACACTGTGTAGCTGAAATCAGATTCCCGTACACACAGCCACAATCTGCACACTGTGTAGCTGAAATCAGATTCCCGTACACACAGCCACAATCTGCACACTGTGTAGCTGGTTACTGCAGCTATGCTGTATGCACAGCAGGGATGAGTGAACCCTGTCTTCTACCCTGCCAGTGGTGACCCCTGTCCTCTGCCCTGCCAGTGGTGACCCCTGTCCTCTGCCCTGCCAGTGGTGACCCCTGTCCACTGCTCGGACAGTGGTAAACCCTGTCTTCTGCCCTGCCAGTGGTGACCCCTGTCCTCTGCCCTGCCAGTGGTGACCCCTGTCCACTGCTCGGACAGTGGTACACCCTGTCTTCTGCCCTGCCAGCAGTAACCCCTGTCCTCTGCTCAGACAGTGGTGATCCCTCAGCTCTGCCCTACTAGTGGTGACCCATGTCCTCTGCCCTTCCAGAGGTGATCCCCTGTCTTCAGCCCTGCCAGTGGAGACCTCTGTCTTCAGCCCTGCCAGTGGTGTCCCCTGTCCACTGCTCGGACATTGGTGATCCCTGTACTCTGTCCTGCAAGTGGTGTCCCCTTTCCACTGCCCTGCCAGTAGTGTCCCCTCTCTTCTGCCCTACCAGTGGTGGCCCCTGTCTTCTGCTTGGACAATGGTGATCCCTGTGCTCTGCCCTGCCAGTGGTGTCCCCTCTCTTCTGCCCTGCCAGTGGTGACCCCTGTCCACTGCTCGGACAGTGGTGATCCCTGTGCTCTACCCTGCAAGTGGTGACCCCTGTCCACTGCTCTGCCAGTGGTGTCCCCTCTCTTCTGCCCTACCAGTGGTGATCCCTGTCTTCTGCCCTGCCAGTGGTGTCACCTTTCTTCTGCCCTGCCAGTGGTGTCCCCTCTCTTCTGTCCTACCAATGGTGATCCCTGTCTTCTGCCTGGCAAGTGGTGACCCCTGTCCTCCTCCTCCCTGCTGCCCCCTGTCCTCTTCCCTATTAATGAATATCCTCTGTATGATGCCCTACATATTGCTGACCCTGTCCTCTACCCCCTGACATTTTTTACTGCACCCCTACATCAGATAGGCTAGATCCGACCCTGCCCTAAGTATAATCTGCATGTGACCCTCCATGACTAAAATAGCTAAAGCCAAAGAATAATAAGGGTTGACCAGGAACAGTTAGAGTGGGGAGGAAAGAGATAGATGAAGCCAGAAGATGGAGCGAGGCTCTATCTGAATTCCGGCAGGTTCTAATGCACAATGTGAGAAGCTCACAGTGTGCAGTGAAATCAGAGGAAACCATTTCAGTACAGGGGAGGGGCCGGTACAACTGTGCAAAGACTGAAGGGAAGGCCGGAGATCAGATGGAAAGAATTTGAAGAAAGTAAATCTGGACATTCTATTCCTAGTGATAAGCAGTCGTGGGTCCGAAAGATTTTCATTAGGAAAAGATAAAAAAATTCCCATTTCTAAAAAATGTGACAAAACGTTGGCAGCCAGAGGCTCGAGCCGTGCCAGCGGAAAATGCCGAAAACATGACAAAAGTGGTATTTTTGGATGGGCCAAAAATAGCTGCCGGCAGATTGCTCGTCTCTTGGCTCATCCGCACTGCGGGTGACAAGTGATTGGCGGCAGGTGGCGGCGCGGGGCGAGGAGAACTTCTGTCTTTGCAGATGGTGGGAGTGAAATGTTGAACTGCTTTGTGAAGAGCAATTGTCCCGTTTCTTGATCAGTATTTTTTTTTTAAATGGTGTCCGGTTTGATTTCCATGGAAAGTAACTACAACCCCAATTCCAAAAAAAAAAAGTCGGGGGGGCCGTCACTCACGCATAGAGATTTCTCCAGATTCTTGGAAATCTTTCATGATCTAATGATGATATGTTTAAAGTTTTGGCGATTTTACATTGAAGAACATTATTCTGAAATGGTTTGACTATTTTTTAGATGCAGATTGGTCAACCTCTGCCCATCTCTACTACGGAGACACTCTGACTCTCTAAGATGCTATTTTTATACCCAATCGTGGTAACCACTTAAGGACCAGCCTCCTTTTTGAGATTTTGGTGTTTACAAGTTTAAAACTGTTTTTTTTTTTTTGCTAGAAAATTACGCCCAAACATTGTATATTGTTTTTTTTTTTTTTTTTTTTTTTTAACACCCCAAGAGAATAAAATGGCGGTCATTGCAATACTTTTTTTTCACACCGTATTTGCGCAGAGGTCTAACAAGCACATTTTTTGGGGAAAAAATTCACTTTTTTGAATAAAAAAAAAATAAGACTACAGTAAAATTATCCCAATTTTTTTTTTTTTTATATTGTGAAAGATAACGTTACGCCGAGTAAATTGATACCCAACATGTAATGCTTTAAAATTGCACCCGCTCGTGGAATGGCGACAAGCGTTTACCCTTAAAAATCTCCATAAGCGACGTTTAAAAAAAATTCTACAGGTTGCATGTTTTGCGTTACAGAGGAGGTCTAGGGCTAGAATTATTTTTTTTAATTTGGACAGGAGTTCCCCTTAATATCCATACCAGACCTGAAGGGCCTGGTAATTGAATTTGGGGGAACCGCACGCTTTCTTTTTTTTTTTTTTTATCAATGACTTTCAATGACTGTTCTCTGTATTACGGGGAGCCGACAATTCATTATAGCCGCGAGTGATTTTAAATGACATTTTTTCCTGCAGAAATGACACTTTGTGCAGGGACAGTTCTAAGCACGGGAAACATGCGCCCCTTCACAGGCACACTATAGACACCCCCCAGGTACGAAATGTAAAGGAATATTACACTTTTATTGTTTCACTTTAATCATTATTAAAATCACTGCTCCCGAAAAAACATCCGCTTTTAAAACTTTTTTTTGCATTGACCCATGTCCCCTGGGGCAGGACCCGGGTCCCCAAACACTTTTTTATGACAGTAACTTGCATATTAGCCTTTAAAATTAGCACTTTAGATTTCTCCCATAGACTTGTACAAAGTGTTCCGCGGCTTTTTCGAATTTGCCGCGAACACCCCAAATTGTTCACTGTTCGCCGAACAGGGGAACCGGCAATGTTCGAGGCGAACATGAGTTGGACTCGAACTCGAAGCTCATCCCTACTGAGCACCATTCCTTAGTTCCATCCCTTACCCACCTCTTAGCACAGTTCCTTGGTTCCACCTCTTAGCCATCTCTTGGCACCATTCCTTGGTTGTACCCCTCTACCCACCTCTAAACACCATCCCTTGATTCCACCTTCTACTCTAAGCACTGTCCCTTGGTTCCACTACCCTGCCCACCTCTGAGCACATTCCCTTGGTTCCATCCCCTACCACCTTCAGGGCCGTTTTTAAGGCAGGGCAAAAGGGGCAGCTGCCCTGGGCCCTGTCATTGTTGTGGGGCCCAAAGCAGCTGCCTCATACTTGCCAGCTATCCTGGTTTAAATTCCCTCATCCCTTGAGATTTAAGCCCCCGTACACACGGTCGGACATTCGGACCACAAAATACGTTGGATTTTTTCCGACGGATTTTGTCCGAAACTGGTGTTGCATACACACGGTCGGAAAAAGTTGTCAGAAAATCAGATCGTTCGTAACGTGATAGCGTTAGCTCGTTGCGACGGGACTACGTTCAGGCTAGTAGCCAATAGCTTTGGTCTCGTAACTTGATCTGCGCATGCGTGGCAATTTGTCCGATCGGAATTCTCTACAAACGATTGGACAAAGTCCGATCGGATCATGTTGTTGGAAAATGTTATATCCAGCTCTCAAACTTTGTTGGTTGGACATTCCGATGGAAAAAGTCAGATGGAGCCCACACACGGTCCGATCGGACATTTTCCATCGGAATGTCCGACCATGTGTACAGGGGCTTAGACATGTGCCATGTCACAATATCTCAGTGTGAAGTGCTGCTACTAATGCTGCCCAGCTCTGCCCTATTGTTGTGTACAGATGACTCACCTGCAGACCCTGTGTTTACATGTACATTACTGGCATTCATATGTAAATAGCGGCAGCCGGTGGCATTGATATGTATATCATGCCCCCCGAGATCATATCCATAGTAATCTCTAGCAACTAAACAAGCAGAAATCATGTGCTGTAACCTCTAGCAACTAATCAGTGAGCAGTAATGTGTGCTGTAACCTCTAGCAACTAATCAGTGAGCAGTAATGTGTGCTGTAACCTCTAGCAACCAGTCAGTGAGTGGGAATGATACACTGTAACCTCTGGCAAACAATCGCAATAGCCGCCCGATCTGATTAAGTAAACTGATTTTAAGTCTAGCTGCTATTTATTTTTTTTTTTTTTTTATTTTTTTTTTTCCAACAAATTTTATTGAGTATAATGGGTGATAACAGGAATCATAAAACATAAAATATAAGATAATCAACTGTTACAACTAGCATGGCACGTAAACATAAACATGCACAATAATGCATACGACAATGTGAAGCAATGTGGTTTTAACAGTAGAGTTATAAAAACAGAAAGGCTATGTCTACGTGCGCATTATACGGTCCTGCTATTGGGGAGCATATGAGCAGGCATGTGAGCGGGTTATTCGGCCTTGGCTCCCTATAGATTGGGTTTAGGGGGCAGGATCCGTCTAAAGATGAGATGAGGAGGGAGGAGGGGGAATTGCCTTAATAAGGATGTGGAACATGACCAAGTGCCGGTGGCCGGGAGGGGGCCGGGGAGGGGAGGACAGAGGGGAAACGGGAACTGGGTGGGGGGGAGTTGAGGATCCGTCCACCGCTGTTCTCCAAAAAAAAGGATGTGACGCCTTAGCGTGTGCGGGTCGTAGTGGCGGATACCCAAAAAAGGGGTAAAGACGTGAAACATTGAGCATTCCCATAGGCGCATGATGATAATTGTCATACCGTCATAAGGGCAGGAAAGGTGCGGCTCTACATCTCTGTCAGAGGTTGACTAGGGGATTCAAGAGTTACTCGGTGTATTTTGCAGTTTTTACAATGTGTTTGTAGTTGTGAAGTATTTCCAGCAGGCCCATTTGGCGTTATATTTGTCGGGGGTGTCTCTAGATATGTGTATTAATTCTTCCATTTCTGATATTCTGTGCATTCTGTGGAGCCAGTCTTTAATAGAGGGGATTGTCTGGGATTTCCAGTATAATGGTATACATTGTTTGGCTGCATTGATCATGTGGACTATGATGGTTTTACGATAGGAAGTTTGTGACAAAGTGGTATGGTGCAAGAGAAATTGAGCTGGGGTAAAAGGTAGTTCATATGTCGTGATGTCTTTGATCAGTTTGTGTATAGATTGCCAGAAAGGTTGGAGTAAAGGGCAAGACCACCAGATGTGGAGCATCGTGCCTCTACTCTGGAGGCATCGCCAACAATTATCTGGCGTAGATGGGTTCCAACTGTGTAATCTATCCGGTGTTCGGTACCAATGTGACAGTATCTTGTATCCATTCTCCTGGGTGGATACATTGATGGAGCCTTTATGTATATTGAAAAAGATGTTCTGCCAGTCATCTTCCGTGAGTGTGAGGTCAAGGTCTCTTTCCCATTTCGTGCAAAATTTGGAAGTATTGGGGTTGTAATCTTGGAACAGGAGTGTGTGCGTTTGGGAGACAAGATGGGATAAGGGCGTAGTCTCGGAGCATAGGGTCTCAAAGGGCGTCAAATGTCGGGAGCAGTCAGATATTTTCTTTAACGAGTGTAAGTAGTGGGAAATCTGTTGGAACGTCCAGGGAGGGATTGGCTGTTTCTGCATGGCGTTAGCTATTTGGGTAGACGTTTGTGGGCGCCCCTGTTCGTAGAAATGTTTTAACAGGACTTGAGGGTGTGACCAGTGATTTTGAAGAAAGGTATGGTGCATCCCCGGAGGAAAGTCGGGATTCATTCGCAGTGGTGTTAGTGGACCTGGGACAGACGATAGGGAAGATTGCGTGCAAAGTTTACGAAAACATCGTAGTGTTGGAAGTAGGAGTGGGTGTGCTTTGATTTCTGTTTGAGAGGGGGAGGATAGAATCCAAGGCAGGGATCCAAGTGGTAATGACGTGAACGAGGATTCTAGAAGTACCCAGTCTTTGTTATTCGCGTGGACATTCCAATCTATGATTCTGGTCAGGTGTACTGCTGAGTAGTAATTGGAAAGGTCCGGGAGCCCTATGCCACCTAGGTGTTTGGGTCGGGACAGGAGAGTGAAGTTGATCCTGGGTCTGCGGGAGCCCCATAAGAATTTGGAGCATAAGCTTCTATAAGAGCGGAAAAAGGCTGGGGGGAGATGTATCGGTATCGTTTGGAGGAGGTAAAGGATTCTCGGCAATACGTTCATTTTCAGAATGGCGGCTCTACCAAACCAGGAGAAAGTAGGTTTGTCCCAACGTTTGAGATCAGAGGTGATTGTCTGTAGCAGGGATAGGTAATTCTTTGGGTACAGATCCTGTAGGTTATTCGTCAGTTTGATACCTAGATATGTGATATGATCGTCTCGCCATTGGAAGGGGAAGTTGTTTTTACAGAGAGTGACATCGGCCGGGGGTAGGGAAATGTTGAGGGCATAGGACTTAGTGAAGTTTATTTTTAGATTGGAAAGCAGGTTGAATTTGCGGAATTCACTCAAGAGGACCGGGATTGTCGTGTGCGGTTGCGTTAGGAACAGTAGAATGTCGTCCGCGAAGGCGGCAAGTTTGTATTCTTTATTGGCAGTTCGGATCCCTTTTATATCAGGGTTCTGACGAAGACTATTTAAAAAGGGTTCTAGGGTAAGTACAAAGAGAACAGGAGATAAGGGGCAGCCCTGCCTTGTTCCGTTGCATATGGGGAAGGCATTCGACAGGGTGTTGTTGACTCTGACCTGGGCAGTCGGATTTTGGTATAGAGCTTGGATGAAAGTTGTTAGTCTTGGACCGAGTCCAATGGTTTGTAGAACAGTGTGCATGTAGTCCCAAGCTACCCTGTCGAATGCCTTCTCTGCATCTAGGGATAGGAAAAAACCCTTTTGTTTGGTTTTTGATGTGAGGTGGTGTATATTAACAGCTTTGATGGTGTTGTCTCTGGCTTCGCGGCCAGGGACAAACCCAACTTGATCCTTTGCAATTAAAGCCGGTAGAAGGGGGAGAAGTCTGTTGGCAAGTATTTTTGCAAAGAGTTTAACATCTACATTTAAGAGGGATATGGGTCGATAATTAGCAGCTTGCGTGTGATCTTTATCTTCTTTAGGAATGACAACGATGTGGGCTGTGAGCATTTCAGTGTCAGGGGTACTGGAGGCATTCAGGGAATTGAAAGCTTTCCTAAACGGGTTCTGGAGGATATCGGAGAAGGATTTGTAATATGCTGATGTGAGTCCATCTGGACCTGGGCTCTTGCAGGGTTTTGTTTGTTTGAGTGCCGTATCCCACTCCTGTTGTGAGATAGGGCCGTCTATGTCTTGTAGAAGTTCTGATGCCTGAATTTTAGGACAGTATTTGTGGAGGAAAGCTTCCATGTCCCGGAGCCTGGTCTGGTTAGGGCAAGGAGGATCATGTGTTTCATTTATGTTGTATAATTTGGTATAAAATCTCTCAAATTCCCCCGCAATCTCTGTATTTTTCGTATAGATGGCACCTAGGGGGGATCTTAAGGAATGCACTGTGTGTTTCGTTCGTTTGGAGTGAAGGGCTCTTGCCATGAGGCGGCTGCTTTTATTTCCGAATTCATAAAATTGCTTTTGGGAGAGCATGTAATTCTTCCTGGTGGTTTTGCCTAGTTCTGTTTGTATTGACAATCTAACGTCCTGCAGCTCTTGAAGTGTTTGAGCGGCTAAGGTATGTTTATGAGCCGATTCCAAAGTTCGAAGTCTTTGGAATAATTGACGGAGGTGAAATTTTTTTTCCTTATTCTTCTGAGCGGATAGCGAAATCATTTTCCCTCTAATTACACATTTGTGGGCAGCCCACTGGGTCATAGGGGATGTCTCTGGGGTGTCATTTTCTCTAAAGTAGTCGGTTAAACAGGTCCTGATTTCCGATGTGTGTTTCGTGTCAGTGAGGAGAGTGGGGTCCAAGCGCCATATTCGAGTATGGGCTTGCTTTTCGGGGAGTGTCAGCGTTACCGTGATAGGGTGGTGGTCGGATAAAGTCATTGGTTCTATAGTCGCTGTGGTCAGGTAAGTGAGATCAGGTTGGGTTAGGAAAAGGTAGTCAAGACGGGAGTATCTGTTGTGGGGGTTGGAGAAAAAAGTAAAGTCCTTTTCGGTAGGGTGTAGGATGCGCCAAGTGTCGTGTAGAAAGAGCTGTTGGAGGGACAGATTTATTTGGCGTAGAGCTCTGTAAGGAAGATGGGAGGTACCTGCCGAGGTGTCTGTGAGAGGGTTTAAGGGGACATTGAAGTCTCCGCCTAGCAGTAACATGCCTGATTGAAATGCAAGTAGTTGATTGGAAACCTCTCGAAAAAAGGGTACTTGTGCTTTGTTGGGGCTATACACGTTAGCCAGAGTTATAGGCTTGCCGCACCATGAACCTTTGACAAAGATGTATCTGCCGTATTCGTCAGTCAATGTGTCTGTAATTTGGATGGGAACATTTTTGGATAGTAGAATCGACACGCCTTTAGTCTTGGAGGCCGGCGTGGTCGCGTGGTAGCTATGCGGGAAATGATCGTTAGACAGTCGCGGTGTGTTTCGGGAGCTAAAGTGTGTCTCTTGCAAGAATATAACATCAGCTCTCATGCTTTTCATGTGGGATAGCGTTTGTTTCCTCTTTTCCGGGGTATTCAGTCCTTTAATGTTTAGAGAGACAATCTTTAGAGTCGGATGGATGGAGGTGGTACAAGATGAGGCCATTGTAAGTGGTCAGGTTCACTATCTAATAGGGAACTGTGTGGACGGAGAACAGCGGAGGACAGATGGGAGGCTGGGGGGGTGGGAAAAGGTCAGGTGGAAGGTAGGGATGGAAGAGGAAGGAGGGAACGGGAGGATAGAACTAATGGGGCTGAAGGAGTTCCGGTCGTGTAAGGGGGGAGATACACGGCCCGGGCGGTGGTATAACTACTGGGGTCGGGGCGACTTAACGGATCACACCCGACTGATCTTAGTCCAGTGAGGGATCAGGGAAATCTCTTTCCTCACGGAAAGTAGAGAGCAAAGAGAACCCTGTGAGTGAGGGTGGTAGGTGTCGAGGTCGAAATTAGGTAGGATTTTAGAACCCTTGAGGTCATGTTGCCAATGAGTGTATCTGGCCGTTCACCATAGAGTGCGTAACGGGGAGGCAGGGTCAGAGGTCCATCATTAGATAGGTGAGAGAAGAGGGGAGGGGGCATGGGAATTTAATATGGTGGGATCAAGAAGAGAGAGGGAGAGAGCTAGAGGAGGTGAAGGCCCATATCTGAAAGTGTTTATGAATGAATTTGGATCTCTAGGAGTGGCGGCAGAACAAATAGTTCTTCTGACCTTGTCAGTGGGGTGGAAGGGGGTCATAGAGCATTAAGGCGTTATGATATACAAACTGCTTTAAATAGAAATAAGGGGGAACGATGCAGTCCTCTGAACGTAGGAGTCTTGGGTGAGCCCCATTCGAACGAACTCAAGAGTAGCAACGAACAGAGGGATGCGATTAAAGTGGAACATCACAGTACGAGCGTTTGTAGATACTACTGTACCGGGTATGTAGAAACGTGACATAGCTAACTATTATATTCAGGTCGGGATACCGTATCAGAGGTGTATCAATACTACAGCGCTAGGTCAACGAACGTTTACTTCAAACGTCAGCTAAACAAAAACGTGTCTCACTCAAGAATGCATAACGCTGAAGATACGACATGAAACATAAAACATAAAACAGAAAACATATTACTTAAAGCATGGAAAAAACGAGGGCAGCCGGTCTCTTCGTGGAGGAAGGGTACCTATAGACTAGAGTTCCACTCCCAGCGGGAGAGATCTCGAGCTATCCAATAGGGTCAATAAACTCAACATCGGACGTTAGAGTGTTAAGTGTAATGAGAGCCCGAACGGATGCGGGAACTTATTTGGGCTCAATAGGAAATCATTGGACGTGAACGAGGAGACCGGTAGCCCAACATGTAACAACTACTTGGTACTTGGTAACCAGTTCGTATTGAAGGATACCGAGACTTGCGTGTATGTTGCAGTATCGTAGAGTAGGACGGGAACCATGTCAATGAGACGGCAGGCATCTTTCCGAAATGACCTACGATCGGCAGGTGCATGGTATCCCGAGATCTAAGGCTTCGGATCAACATTCGGGAGCAACGTTCGGCTCAATGCAGTTCAACGGGAGGTATGAGCCTCGGGTCAAACGAAGATAGTTTTGCGGGGGGTTAGGAACATACCACATCGTCCCGGAAAAAAAGAGTGAGTGATTCGTGGTAAGAAGGGCAAATTTATCCGTCAGTTGTGATGGGGAGTTTGGGGTCTTGCAGTGTAAGGTCCAGAGTCTCGAAGCGTAGAAAGAGATAAGTCGGTGGTAAGTTCGTGCGCGTTACACGCCGCACAGTACGAACGGTGATGAATTCAGGGGAGAATAGGGTTAGTTGGAGACATCAGAGCAAACGATGAGCAATACAACGTAAGTCAGAGAGTGTACATTTCAAGCTGGTACCTTATTTGGTGGGTGCCGTCGGATTAAGATCTTCTTAGTCTCCTGTAGTCCGGAGACGCCGTGGGGCTGTGGTTCCGCAGGTAACCTGATGGGCGCGGGGACGAAGGCGGCGGATGTGACCTGCGGCGGCGGCCAATGTGGAAGTTTCCTGCTTCAGCTATACCCTCCATAGATTCAGCTCTGTGTAGCGTGGGTAAGCGAAAGTCACTGTACCAATCAGGGACATCCACTGGAGGTAGGTTGAGGGCAGAACAAAAATGATCCAGGTCCTCTGGCACACGCAAGTTGACTGTGTGGCCATTAGCTGTAGCTGAAAGGCAGAACGGATATTTCCAGCGGTATGTGATGGCCCTCGTACGAAGGACATCCAGAAGAGGCTTTAACTCCCTTCGTCTTTGGAGGGTGATAGAGGACAGGTCTTGGAAGATTCGTATTTCTGTCCCGTGGTGTAGTATTCTCCCCCTGTTTCTCGCCTTTCTCATAATTTCTTCTTTTACGATGAAATCTGTGAGGCAACAGATGACATCCCTCGGCGGATCCGTCTCTCTTCCTCTAGGGCGAAGAGCCCTGTGGATACGTTCGAATGTGATCATCGTATCTGGAGCTCTCTCTAGTAGGTCGTTAAAGATCGTCGTTACCGCTTGGGCCAGTTGCTGCGGTTCAATAGATTCGGGCAATCCTCTCACCCTTACATTGCGGCGGCGGCCGCGATTGTCGAGATCCTCCAAGTGGCGGTTCACCTCCCTGAGGTGGATCGAATGTGATTCCGCGATTTGCTGTACTTGGCACAGCGCTGTGTCATGGCGGGCCTGTACTTCTTCCACGTCCTCCATTCGCAGCGTTATGGCGCGAAAGTCCTCTCGGAGCTCCGAGATGGCCGCGGATAATGTATTTTTTATGTCCGCCGCAACTGCCCGCAAGTCCGCAATATTGAGGGCAGGAGGTGTCGGAGGATCCATGGCAGAAGCCTGAGGGCTGCGGCTTCGTGACCTGTGTGCGGGTCTGCTGGCTGGAGGGGCCTCGTGGATTGCGGCCTGTGAGTCCGGCGTCGCGCCTCTGGATCGGGCCCGAAATATCTCGGGTATGTTTTGGCTCAGCGGTGCTTCTTGGCTCCGGGGTGGACGGGAGCCTACCGGGGGGGTAGTTTGTTGTTTGCTCCCCATGGTGTAAGGTAAATAGGGCTTCTTAACGGCTGTTGCTGGACCTCTGGGAACGGGAGGTGAGGATCAAGCGTCCATCTTCCTCAGGCACCAAGCCACGCCCCCAGCTGCTATTTATTTTATGTCTCAGAGCAGGTGCAGAGCAAAACTGCATGGGGGGGGGGGGGGGGGGGGCAAGAAAAGTTTTGCCCAGGGTCCAATCATTATTAAAGACGGCCCTGCCCACTAGTAACTATAGATCTCTCAGCAGTCGGCACCAATAGACCCTCCAGCAGCCAGAAACAATAGACCCCTCCATTAACAGTGGATCCCAGGGGAGGACTGACAGCTCATGGGGCCCCCGGGCAATAGGAGATTATGGGGCCCCCGGGCAATAGGAGAAGATTTTGGGGCCCCTGGGAAATAGGAGATTATAGGGCCACACAGTATACACACACACAGAAATACAATATACTTGAATTCACATACTTGAACACACAATTCAACTTGACCCTCCCTCTAGATTGTAAGCTCTAATGAGCAGGGCCCTCTGATCCCTCCTGTATTGATTTGTATTGTAATTGTAATGTCTGCCCTCATATTGTAAAGCGCTGCGCAAACTGGTGGCGCTATATAAATCCTGAATAATAATAATAATAATAATATACACACACAGTATACACATACACACAAAGGTACTGGAGAGGCGGGACAGCTATAATCTTGGGATAAAAAAAAAAAAAACAACACACAGATTTTTACATACTGTCCCTGGTTTTATAGAGGCTGGCAACTCTGATGGGGCCCCTTAGTAGCACGGGGCCCTCGGGCAGTGCCCGGGTGCCCGAATGGTCAGTCCGCCCCTGGTAGATCCCCAGCAACAATAGATACCCCACCAGCAACAACTGAACTCCCCAGAAACATTATACCCCCCGCAATGAAATACCCCCCCCCCCCCAGCAACAATAGATCCACCCCAGCAACATAGATACCCACTAACAACTATTGATTTCTAGACATGTGCAGACTAGAATATTTCGTTTCGTTTTTTCGTTTTCGTCCGTAAATTTTATTTATTTAGTTACTCCCGAAATTCGTTTTTATTTATTTCGTTTTTCGTGCAAAAATTGCATTCGTCCGAAAATCCACATGAATTACGGTCGAATCTGTCTTGGAAGGCTTATGGTATCTGTCGAATGGATAAAGAAGATTCGATGGAGCTGCTAAACTATATAGCCTATAGGCGGAGCATTCGATTGCCGAAATGTACGATTGCAGTGTCGTATAGTTGCGACGATCCCGTCGAATATTATTATAAACGTGCAACGATCCCATCGAATATTATCATTATTTTTTTTTTATTTACTTCCCCACCCAATTCCAGTATCGTTTCTCTCTGTCGATTCTGTTCTCTCTATGTCGAATATTTACTCTCTGTCGAAGCTTTTCTATATAATAGGACTAATAGAGGTAAACGAAACTTAGGCACATTCGACCACAGGTTCAATAGACATATGGAGTCACGTCGAATCTCCTATTCTATATCGAACGGTCACTTCGAATCTCCTATTCTATATCGAACTGTTGTAACAACGAAAACGAAAAAAAGCATTTATTTATGTCGGATCTTTCGTTTTTCGGAATCTGCACTTTCGTTATCGTTTGTCAAAACGAAAACGAAAATACCTGAAATTCGGACGAAAATGCATTCGGACGAAAACGAATGCACATGTCTATTGATTTCCCAGCAGCCAGCCACAATAGATCTTCCAAAAGAAAGCAACAATTGACCCCTCCATCAACAGTAGACCCCCCCCCCAGCAACAAAGCCCACCCCCCCCCCAGCAAAAATAGACCTACCCAGCAAAAATAGGCCCCCACCAGCAACTATAGATCTCCTCAGCTACAATAGACCCCCACAATGAAATACCCCCAAGCAACAGTATATCCACCCCGGCAACATAGATGCACACTAGCAACAATAGATCTCTCCCTCAACAGCGGTGATGATACTCTTCGTCCATTTCTGTCATCGCTCTTCTACGTTTCTGACATACGGTGCCTTGAAAAAGTATTCATACCCTTTGAAATTTTCCACATTTTGTCACGTTAAAAACCAAATAACGTATTTTATTGGGATTTTATGTGATAGACCAACACAAAGTGGCACATCATTGTGAAGTGAAGGGAAAAATGATAAATAGTTTTTAGAAGAAAGCTTGGGAATTTTTTTTTTTTTTTTTATAACCTAACCCTGCTTTAAACTTCTCCACAGCTTTATCCCTGACCTGTCTGGTGTGTTCCTTGGCCTTCATGATGCTGTTTGTTCACGAAGGTTCTCTAACAAACCTCCAAGGGCTTCACAGAACAGCTGTATTTATACTGAGATTAACACAGGTGGACTCTATTTACTAATTAGGTGACTTCTGAAGGCAATTGGTTCCACTAGATTTTAGTTAGGGGTGTCAGAGTAAAGGGGGCTGAATACAAATGCCCCCCCCCCCCCACACACACACTTTTCACATATTCATTTGTAAAAGAAAAGTAAAAACAATTTATCATTTTCCTTCCACTTCACAATTATGTGTCACTTTGTGTTGGTCTATCACATAAAATCCCAATAAAATACATTTACTTTTTTGGCGGTAACCTGACAAAATGTGGGGAATTTCAAGGGGTATGAATACTTTTTCAAGGCACTGTATATACTGTGAAGACCTCAGCAGGTTGAGAAGTCTTGCTGGGAGTTGTAGTCCCCCCCACCCTCCCCCACCCTATGCCGCCCATCCCTGCGGTGAGTGTTTGCCAGCAGTTCCTGTGGAGTGGGAGTCGCATGGTCCTTATCTGAAGCCGGTACCGGACCGCGCACATTCCCTGGGCACACTACAAAGACCAGCCGCCCAACTCTGCCCCCCCTCCCCCGCCCCAACGCCCCCCCCCCCCTCCTCCTCCTCCCCGCCGCCTCCTGCACTCCGCTGATAAGCAGCTTAGCGCCTCCTCAGGAGTTATCAGAGCTGCTGGAAATAAACTCTTCCAGAGAGATAACGGACGCGGAATCCGTAATACCGCCGGGCGCGCTACCGCCAAGCCCTGGCAGGAGGCCCGGGTCATTAGGATAGAAATATCTTCAGGAGAGGAAGGAAGGAGGAAGCCAAAACTCCAAACAGAACCCACTCAGAGGAGTCACCCAGCGAGAGGGAGAGAGCAGAGAGGACGGGGGAAGGGAGGGCGGTGTAGGAATATTATACACTCATCGGCCACTTTATTAGGTACGCCTTGCTAGTAGCGGGTTGGACCCCCTTTTTGCCTTCATTCTTGGTGGCCTAGATACAACAAGGTGTTGGAAACATTCCTCATGACCCATGATAACATCACACAGTTGCTGCAGATTTGTCGGCTGCACATCCATGATGCCGATCTCCCGTCCCACCGCATCCCAAAGGTTCTCTATTGGATGAGATGTGGTGAGTGGGGAGGCCATTGGAGGACAGGGACCTCATTGCTCATTGGTGAGATGATTGGAGCTTTGTGACATGGGGCATTATCCTGCTGGGAGGAGCCATCAGAAGATGGGGACACTGTAGTCATAAAGGGATGGACATGGTCAGCAACAATACTCAGGTAGACCGTGGTGATTAAACCATGATCAATGGCTACTAAGGGGCCCAAAGTGTGCCAAGAGAATATCCCCCCCACACCATTACATCCCCCACCACCAGCCTGAACCGGTGATACCCCATCCCCCACACCATTACACCCCCCACCACCAGCCTGAACCGGTGATACCCCATCCCCCACACCATTACACCCCCACCACCAGCCTGAACCGGTGATACCCCATCCCCCACACCATTACACCCCCCACCACCAGCCTGAACCAGTGATACCCCATCCCCCACACCATTACACCCCCACCACCAGCCTGAACCAGTGATACCCCATCCCCCACACCATTACACCCCCACCACCAGCCTGAACCGGTGATACCCCATCCCCCACACCATTACACCCCCACCCCCAGCCTGAACCGGTGATATCCCATCCCCCACACCATTACACCCCCACCACCAGCCTGAACCCATGATATCCCATCCCCCACACCATTACACCACCACCACCAGCCTGAACCGGTGATACCCCATCCCCCGCACCATTACACCCCCCCACCACCAGCCTGAACCCATGATATCCCATCCCCCACACTATTACACCCCCCACCACCAGCCTGAACCCATGATATCCCATCCCCCACCCCCACCACCAGCCTGAACCCATGATATCCCATCCCCCACACCATTACACCCCACCACCAGCCTGAACCGGTGATACCCCATCCCCCACACCATTACACCCCCACCACCAGCCTGAACCGGTGATACCCCATCCCCCACACCATTACACCCCCCACCACCAGCCTGAACCGGTGATACCCCATCCCCGCACCATTACACCCCCACCACCAGCCTGAACCGGTGATACCCCATCCCCCACACCATTACACCCCCCACCACCAGCCTGAACCCGTGATACCCCATCCCCCACACCATTACACCCCCACCACCAGCCTGAACCAGTGATACCCCATCCCCCACACCATTACACCCCCACCACCAGCCTGAACCGGTGATACCCCATCCCCCACACCATTACACCCCCACCACCAGCCTGAACCAGTGATACCCCATCCCCCACACCATTACACCCCCACCACCAGCCTGAACCGGTGATACCCCATCCCCCGCACCATTACACCCCCACCACCAGCCTGAACCGGTGATACCCCATCCCCCACACCATTACACCCCCCACCACCAGCCTGAACCCGTGATACCCCATCCCCCACACCATTACACCCCCACCACCAGCCTGAACCAGTGATACCCCATCCCCCACACCATTACACCCCCACCACCAGCCTGAACCGGTGATACCCCATCCCCCACACCATTACACCCCCACCACCAGCCTGAACCAGTGATACCCCATCCCCCACACCATTACACCCCCACCACCAGCCTGAACCGGTGATACCCCATCCCCCGCACCATTACACCCCCACCACCAGCCTGAACCGGTGATACAAGACAGGATGGATCCATGCGCCAAATTCTGACCCCACCATCTGAATGTCGGAGCTGAAATCCAGACTCATCAGACCAGGCAACGTTTTTCCAATCTTCTATTGTCCAGTTTCGGTGATCCTGTGCCAACTGTAGCCTCAGTTTCCTGTTCTTATCTGACAAGAGTGGCACCCGGTGTGGTCTTCTGCTGCTGTATCCCATCTGCTTCAAGGTTGGATGTGTTGTGCGGTCAGAGATGGTGTTCTGCACACCTTGGGTGTAACGAGTGGTTAATTAAGTTACTGTCGCCTTTCTATCATCTGCCCATTCTCCTCTGAACAAGGCATTTTTCCTCCACACAACTGCCGCTCACTGGATATTTTCTCTTTTTTCCCCACCATTCTCTGTAATCCAGAGAGGCGATTGTGTGTGAAAATCCCGGTAGATCCCCAGTTTTTTAAATACTCAGACCAGCCCGACTGGCACACCTCCCAACATTTTGAGATGGGAACGAGGGACTCCTATTAAGAAAAGGATGTAGGCGTAGGACACACCCCCTGCCACGCCCCCTTAAAGTAGAATTATACAAAAAAAAATCTTAGTTAAACCCACAAGTGCTTTTTTTTTACCATTACTATTCCTTTATATTGGCTTCTGAAATGTACAAATGCAGCAATTTAGAAATCAGATGAAAGGTTTAGCGCCGGAAAATGCTTTTTGAAAGATAAAAAGTGCATTTTATATACAGTTATATGGATCAGACCAAAATGAGGGACAAATGAGGAGGAAAGAGGGACAGAGGGACATTGCTCCAAATCAGGGACAGTCGGGAGCTATGCCGTATCCGGCACCAGCAACCATGCCACCTTCAAAGTCACTTTAATCCCCATTCTGATGATTCGGAGGTGGGAACATGATGCTTTGGGGCTGTTTCCTCTTCTAAAGCTACAGACCGACTTTGCCGCATCGAGGGGCCAATGGACGGGGCCCGTGTATTGTAAGATCTTGTATGAGAACCTTCTTCCCTCAGTCAGAACACTGAAGATGGGTCATGGATGGGGCTTCCAGCATGACAATGACCCAAAACATACCGCCAAGGCAACAAAGGAGTGGCTCAAGAAGAAGCTACATTAAGGTCATGGAGTGGCCTAGCCGGTCTCCAGACCTTAATCCTATAGAAAATGTATGGAGGGAGCTGAAACTTCGAGTTACCAAGATACGGCCAAGAATCCTTAAAGCGGAGGTCCACCCTAAAGTGGACCTTCCGCTCATTGGAATCCTCCCCCCCCTCCGGCGCCACAATTGGCACCTTTCAGGGGGGAGGGGAGTGCAGTTACCTGGATAATCCAGGTATCTGCACCCACTTCCGGGATAGCTCTCTGCGGAAAGGGGCGTAGATCTACGCCCCTTTCCGAAGGTCCCCCGCTGCCTGCTGGGAAACACACGGATCCCAGAGACAGCGGGGTCCATCCGTATCGCGCAGCGCGACTCGCGCATGCACAATAGGGAACCGGGAAATGAAGCCGAAAGGCTCCACTTCCTGATTCCCATACCCAAGATGGCGGCGGCAGCACCCGAGAGACGATCGAGAGATCGGCTTCGGGTGCCGACATCGCGGGCGCGCTGGACAGGTAAGTGTCCTTATTTTAAAAGTCAGCAGCTGCAGTATTTGTAGCTGCTGACTTTAAAAAAAAAAAAAAAATGGCGGACTCCCGCTTTAAGGATTTAGAGAAGATCTGTAAAGAAGAGAGGAGCAAAATCCCTCCTGAGATGTGTGCAAACCTGGAGACCAACTACAAGAAACGTCTGACCTCTGTGATCACCAACGAGGGTTTCTCCACCAACTACCAAGTAATGTTTTGCTTGGGGGCTCAAATACTTATTTTACTCACTAAACTGCAACTCCATTTATAACATTTGTATCATGTGTGTTTTCTGGATTTCTGGATTTTTGGTTGATATTCTGTCTCTATCATATAAAATACACCTATGATAAAAAACTATAGAGCCTTCATTTCTTTGTAAGTGGGCAAACTTACACAATCTGCAGGGGACCAAATCATTATGGGATGTGTGCGCACATGCCCTAAACCCAGAAGTAGACACACTACTAGAGTAATGTGTCAGTGTATTTATTACCCCTCACCAAGAGATCAATGCCCCCCCCCCCCCCCCCCCCCGACAATGCCTTTATCTGCTTTTCTTTACAGAAGGACAGCACCATCTTTCTTCAGGCCTCATCCAAGGTCACCATCTACTTCCTAGACTGAGATGTCAGCTCAGAGTTGACCCAATCCTGTAAATCCTGGTGGCTTGCGCAGTTGTGGGGGGCTGTGTTCACAAATTGTCTGACACAGATCAGCCCCACGCTGCAGCCTCTAACCCTGCGACTTGCTATATAGAGTTTTGCCGCGATCGCTACACGATATTCGTGGCAAAATCTCACTGAATAAAAGAATAACGACACGCAAAAGCGAATCACGTGTTCTGCCCACGATCCCAAACCGTGAGATTGTGAACGGGGGGGGGGGGGGCCTAAGGGTTCACTAGCCCCCATTGGACAGCCTCAAGGTGAGTCCCCCCCCCCCTGACGATAGGAGGCGGACACAATTGGCAGAGACAGATACAGCGGCGGGTGTCTCCAGGCGTACGACGCACAGTAAACAGATTTAATTATGAATTAGGTAACATGACAGGAGCGCCGGCGGACAGCTGCTCAACGTCCCAACCGAGCCGACGGCGTCTGCCAGGAAAAACGGGAGCTGTCAGAGCCGGGGACACGTCTCTTAAAGGGGAAAGGACTTCCCCAGCTGTTCATTGAACACAGCAGAAAAAAAATAAAAACAACAGCCAGGTCACTGAAATATGAGGGATGGGGCTCAAACACAGAACTCCAAATCAGGATGAGATCCAATAGAGAAGAGTCCTTCGTAACCAGACATGTGAAGAAGAAATCTGGTCACTTCGGGGGTTATTGCCCCCTAATGTTTGGAGGTGACCTCTGGCCCTCCCCTCCAGTCTTGCACAGTCGTAGCGGCTCCTCTCCTGGACTGAAACGGCTTCCACCGATTTCACTGCACACTGCGAGCTTCTCACAATGTGCATCAGAAGCTGCAAGTCAGATGGAGCCTGCCTCATTTCCTGGCTGGAGAAAGTCCGGCATCAGACCCTTCGATGTCTCATTAAAGAGAACCTGTCACCAAAAATTGCATCACAAAAGGGGCGAAAGTAAGTTTAGAAAAAAATAAAAATTAAAAATTAAAATTAAACCCCCAAATTTTTTTGAGACCCCCCCCCACATACATGCATGTGCAAATGTAAATGCATAGGTCAGGGGACACCTATCAGCAAAAACATTGATTGCAGTACACAGGGATTTTTTTTTTTTCTTAGAGAGTAGATGCAGCAATTACTGCCCCTTCACTCCTTGTCTCTACACTCTAATCACCTCTGAGCACCATCCCTTATATTCCACCCCTACCCACCTCTGAGCACCATCCCTTATATTCCCCCCTACCCACCTCTGAGCACCATCCCTTATATTCCACCCCTACCCATCTCTGAGCACCATCCCTTATATTCCACCCCTACCCACCTCTGAGCACCATGCCTTATATTCCACCCCTACCCACCTCTGAGCACCATCCCTTATATTCCACCCCTACCCACCTCTGAGCACCATGCCTTATATTCCACCCCTACCCATCTCTGAGCACCATCCCTTATATTCCACCCCTACCCACCTCTGAGCACCATCCCTTATATTCCACCCCTACCCACCTCTGAGCACCATCCCTTATATTCCACCCCTACCCACCTCTGAGCACCATGCCTTATATTCCACCCCTACCCACCTCTGAGCACCATCCCTTATATTCCACCCCTACCCACCTCTGAGCACCATCCCTTATATTCCACCCCTACCCACCTCTGAGCACCATCCCTTATATTCCACCCCTACCCACCTCTGAGCACCATCCCTTATATTCCACCCCTACCCACCTCTGAGCACCATCCCTTATATTCCACCCCTACCCACCTCTGAGCACCATCCCTTATATTCCACCCCTACCCACCTCTGAGCACCATCCCTTATATTCCACCCCTACCCACCTCTGAGCACCATCCCTTATATTCCACCCCTACCCACCTCTGAGCACTGTCCCTTGGTTCCACCTCTGAGCACCATGCCTTAGTTCCACCCCTAGCCACCTCTGAGCACTGTCCCTTGTTTCCACCCCTTACCCATCTCTGAGTATTGTCCCTATGTTTCACCCCCTACCCACCCTTGGTTCCATCCCTACCCACCTCTGAGCACTGTCCCTTAGTTCCACCCCCTACCCACCTCTGAGCCCGTCCTGTAGTTCCACCTATACCCACCTCTGAGCACTGTCCCTTAGTTCCACCCCTACCCACTTCTGAGCCTGTTCCTTAGTTCTACCCCTACCCACCTCTGAGCCTGTCCTAGTTCCACCTCTACCCACCTCTGAGCACTGTCCCTTAGTTCCACCCCTACCCACTTCTGAGCCTGTTCCTTAGTTCTACCCCTACCCACCTCTGAGCCTGTCCTAGTTCCACCCCTACCCACCTCTGAGCACTGTCCCTTAGTTCCACCCCCTACCCACCTCTGAGCAGCATCCCTTAGTTCCGCCCCTACCCACCTCTGAGAACGTCCCTTGGTTCCATCCCTACCCACCTCTGAGCACTGTCCCTTAGTTCCACCCCTACCCACTTCTGAGAACGTCCCTTGGTTCCATCCCTACCCACCTCTGAGCACTGTCCCTTAGTTCCACCCCTACCCACTTCTGAGCCTGTTCCTTAGTTCTACCCCTACCCACCTCTGAGCCTGTCCTAGTTCCACCTCTACCCATCTCTGAGCACTGTCCCTTAGTTCCACCCCCTACCCACTTCTGATCACTGTCCCTTGGTTCCGCCCCTACCCACCTCTGAGCCTGTCACTTGGTTCAATCCCTACCCACCTCTGAGCACCATGCCTTATATTCCACCCCTACCCACCTCTGAGCACTGTCCCTTAGTTCTACCCCTACCCAGCTCTGAGCCCGTCCCTTGGTTCCACCCCCAACCAACCTCTGAGCACTGTCCCTTTCTGTCCCTGTTCTGAGTGGAGCCTGTCCTGTTATACCACTGTATGGTCCTGGCCACCGTGCTGCAGCTCAGTTTCACAGTCTTGGCAATCTTCTTATAGCCTAGGTCATGTTTATGTAGAGCAATAATTCTTTTATTTCAGATCCTCGGAGAGTTCTTTGCCATGAGGTGCCATGCTGAACTTCCAGTGACCAGTATAAGAAAGTGGGAGCGATAACACCAAATTTAACACACCTGCTCCACATTCACCCCTGAGACCATGTAACACTAATGAGTCCCATGATACCGGGGAGGGAAAATGGCTAACTGGGCCCAATTTGGACATTTTCACTTAGGGGTGTACTCACGTTTGTTGCCAGCGGTTTAGACATTAATGGCTGTGTGTTGAGTTATTTTGAGGGGACGGCAAATTTACACTGTTATACAAGCTGTACACTCACTACTTTACATTGTAGACAAGTGTCATTTCTTCAGTGTTGTCACATGAAAAGATAGAAGAAAATATTGACAAAAATGTGAGGGGTGTACTTACTTTTGTGAGATACAGTAACCTTAGTGCGTTTTTTACTGAACTTTTGTGTTTCATAAACTTGTGCTGTGATATAAAGAGTTGAAGCTACCACTATTTTATTCTCCAGGGTGTCTACTTTCAGAAAATATAGAACAGGGGTCTCAAACTAGCGGCCCTCCAGCAAAACTACAAGTCCCGTGATGCATTGCAAGGCTGAAAGTTACAAGCATGACCCCCACAGCCAGAGGCATTATGGGACTTGTAGTTTCGCAAACAGCTGGGAGGACCGCCAGTTTGAGACCCCCTGATATAGAATATTTGTAAAGGATTGCGTAATCTTCAGGAATAAAATGATTTTGTGTACAAAAAAAAAAACCCACAAAAACAGCTATGGATGCTAAAGAGGTTTAAATGCGTCAGCAAAATAGCAGGGTGGGGTAGAATATAACACTTGCAGGTTATGTCCGGCTTATACGAGTCCTATAAAACCTGGCAGTGGATCTTTAGACGGCTGTGAGAACCGATCCATCCAGCATCCGCCTGGGGATGGGGAGAGGATGTTGGAATATCCTGTTTGTGTCAGCGGGAAGACTCACTGTTAGGCCATCGCAGGACAGATGGAGAGCTAATAGAGTGTGATCGGAGCCATTTCCCGACATAATCCGATGTGTGCCGTGTGAACGCCGATCCCCAGGACTGGGTACACCGGAGAGCACCGGAGGATGAGCAGAAGGCTTGCCGGATCGCTCGCCATCAATCACGCCGGACACCAGAAGGAGCTGAACGCAACACTTACTCTATAGAAAGGAACCGCTAAACTGAACACGGCAGGACGCCTTCCGATAAAGAGAACCTGTCATTATACAGCTTGTAATAAAAGCAAACCTCCCAAATTTCGGAGATGAAGATAAATTACACCTTTCAATAAAGAATGTAACAAATTAACGCTACAGGAAGAACTAATACGCCAAAAATATTTAGCTATCACATCAGCCATCACATCAGAGGTCCCCCCATCACATCAGAAGCCCCCCATCATGTCAGAGGTTCCCCCCATGAAATCACAGCCCCACCTTCACATCACTAGCCCTCCATCACACGAGAAGTCCATCATCCCATCAGAGGTCCCCCCCATTACATGAGAAACCCCCTCATCACATCACAGGTTCTCCCATCCCATCAGTGGTTCCCTATCATATCAGAGGTTCCCCCATCACATCAGAAGCCCCCCATCATGTCAAGGGTTCCCCCCATAAACTCACAGCCCCACCTTCACATCAGAATCCCTCCATCACACGAGAAGTCCATCATCACATCAGAGGTCCCCCCCATTACATGAGAAACCCCCTCATCACATCACAGGTTCTCCCATCCCATCAGTGGTTCCCTATCATATCAGAGGTCCCCCCATCACATCAGAAGCCCCCCATCACATCAGAAGCCCCCCATCATGTCAGAGGTTCCCCCCATGAAATCACAGCCCCACCTTCACATCACTAGCCCTCCATCACATGAGAAGTCCATCATCCCATCAGAGGTTCCCTATAATATCAGAGGTCCCCCCCATCACATGAGAAGCCCCCTCATCACATCACAGGTTCTCCCATCCCATCAGTGGTTCCCTATCATATCAGAGGTCCCCCCATCACATCAGAAGCCCCCCATCATGTCAGGGGTTCCCCCCATAAACTCACAGCCCCACCTTCACATCAGAATCCCTCCATCACACGAGAAGTCCATCATCCATCAGAGGTCCCCCCCATTACATTAGAAACCCCCTCATCACATCCCAGGTTCTCCCATTCCATCAGAGGTTCCCTTTCACATCAGAGGTCCCCCCATTACATCAGAAGCCCCCCATCATGTCAGAGGTTCCTCCATGAAATCACAGCCCCACCTTCACATCACTAGCCCTCCATCACATCAGAGGACCCCCATCACACGAGAAGCCCCCTCATCACATCACAGGTTCTTCCATCCCATCAGAGGTTCCCTATCATGTCAGGGGTCACCCCATCATATCAAAATCTCCTCATTATGTCAGAGGTTCCCCCATGAGATCATGGCCCCACCTTCACATCACTAGCCCTCCATCACATGAGAAGTCCATCATCACATCAGATGTTCCCTATAATATCAGAGGTCCCCCCCATCACATGAGAAGCCCCCTCATCACATCACAGGTTCTCCCATCCCATTAGAGGTTCCCTATCACATCAGAGCTCCCCCAATCACATCAAAAGCCCCCCATCATGTAAGAGGTTCCACCATGAAATCACAGCCCCACCTTCACATCACTAGCCCTCCATCACACGAGAAGTCCATCATCACATCAGAGGTCCCCCCATCACATGAGAAACCCCCTCATCACATCACAGGTTCTTCCATCCCATCAGAGGTTCCCTATAATATCAGAGGTCCCCCCATCACATGAGAAGCCCCCTCATCACATCACAGGTTCTCCCATCCCATTAGAGGTTCCCTATCACATTAGAGGTTCCCTATCACATCAGAGCTCCCCCAATCACATCAGAAGCCCCCCATCATGTCAGAGGTTCCACCATGAAATCACAGCCCCACCTTCACATCACTAGCCCTCCATCACACGAGAAGTCCATCATCACATCAGAGGTCCCCCCATCACATGAGAAACCCCCTCATCACATCACAGGTTCTTCCATCCCATCAGAGGTTCCCTATAATATCAGAGGTCCCCCCATCACATGAGAAGCCCCCTCATCACATCACAGGTTCTCCCATCCCCTTAGAGGTTCCCTATCACATCAGAGCTCCCCCAATCACATCAGAAGCCCCCCATCATGTCAGAGGTTCCACCATGAAATCACAGCCCCACCTTCACATCACTAGCCCTCCATCACACGAGAAGTCCATCATCACATCAGAGGTCCCCCCATCACATGAGAAACCCCCTCATCACATCACAGGTTCTTCCATCCCATCAGAGGTTCCCTATAATATCAGAGGTCCCCCCATCACATGAGAAGCCCCCTCATCACATCACAGGTTCTCCCATCCCCTTAGAGGTTCCCTATCACATCAGAGCTCCCCCAATCACATCAGAAGCCCCCCATCATGTCAGAGGTTCCACCATGAAATCACAGCCCCACCTTCACATCACTAGCCCTCCATCACACGAGAAGTCCGTCATTACCTCAGAGGTCCCCCCATCACACGAGAAGACCCCTCATCACCTCTCAGGTTCTCCCATTCCATCAGAGGTTCCCTAGAATATCAGCAGTCCCCCATCACATCAGAAGCCCCCCATCATATCAGAGGTTCCCCCATGAAACCACAGCCCCACCTTCACATCACTAGCCCTCCATCACACGTGAAGTCCATCATCACATCAGAGGCCCCCCATTGTGTCAGAGGTCCCCCCCATTAAGCCACAGTCCCACCTTCACATCAGAAGCCCTCCATCAGATGAGAAGGCCATCATCACCTCAGAGGTCGCCCCACCGTGTCAAAGGTCCCCCCAATAAATCACAACCCCACCCTCACACCAGAAGCTCTCCATCACATGAGAAGCCCCCCATCAAGACTGGAGACTAGAGATAGTGATAGAGTCTCATCTCATGCACCTCTACTCCAACCTGATGGTCACCATTCATCAGATAACTCTGCCCAATGCCCATATGTGGTTTCCATTGCTGGGGATGCGCTTTGAGGATGTACCCCCAGCCTCTGAGGAAGGGGAACATCCCCAAAATGTGTCCTTACCAATGGATCCATTGACAGACATAATGATGGTCAGAGCCACCTGATGACCATCATGTGGGATCGAACAAAAGACCTTGGCGTAACTTTATAACTTGGATTGTGTGGACTCTTGGAGTCTATATATTTGGTTTCCATCTATTTCTACGTTGTGTGCAGATCAGATCCAGATGACCTTTGTCTGTGTCCTTATTACAGAGGTCTATAGATCAGACCAAAAAAAGAGACATCTGAAGAGTAAAGTGGGACAGAGGGATTTGGTTTTAAAACTGGGACAGTTGGGAGCTGGGATAAAAAGACACTGTTGAAGAACATCAAGGTGCCTTGAGGGCTTCTAGACTGAGAGCCCAATACTTGAAAACAGACCCCCATTCAAGTGAGGTCCAAATCAAAGCTGTAGCTTTCTGCCCTCCCCCCACCTCTCCTGAGCTAAGGTACTGTTCACACCATGCTGGGGTGCCTGTGCATCCCGACGTGTTTTCCACATGTCACATGTAGCGCAGCCTATTTCAATGGGCTCTCCCTAAGCACGAGAAACACGAAAAAGAAGTCCCTGGCCCGTTTCCAAACCTTGTGTGCGCGTTAGCAGATGCGTGAGGGTGTCACTAACAACTAATGCCACCAGGGCAACGCGTTTCTGTGCATATTGGAAATATTCCAATTCCTGACCCACAAAAGGCGTAGGGCCTAGTCTGATCGCTTTTCATATGGCGTTTTAAAACAACGATGGGGATCCAAGAGTTTAATTAACCACTTCTGCTCTGAAAGGTGTACCCCCCCCTTTCATGATCAGGCACGCCCCCCGCAGACCCGTAAGTGTCAGATCACGCGTGATTCTGTGCAGGACGACCGCCGCACCGCAGTAAATGTACATGGGGCATTCAGGAAACCGGTTTAAACTGGGACTAAACCCAAAAGCAAACATTTATTATATTTGCAGCTTACCAATTCTTGGATGTTATGGCTGCATTCGTTTTTATTTTTTTTAATTTATTTTTTTTAGGCTTTCTTTCTTCTATTTTCATCTGGTGATCCAGCCAGCAAGCCTGTTTATTTTTTTTATTATTTTTCAACAGAACAAACTCTCCAGCAGAATGTATCAGTTACAGGAATGAGACAAACCATTTAGCACTGACATGGGGATGCTTACAATGATCAGCTTTTATTTATTGATGTAAAAACCTTTATCCCGTATGATTATATATGTAATATAAACGGTTACGTAATAAACGCTTATAACGTATAAGCTAGAGTTTTGCTTCAGTGTGTTAGTGTATCTAAATCTGCTAGTCCACCATTTACTCCAACTTTTTCTGACATTTTTGTAGGTTTCCACTACTTTCATACATAACGTTTTCATATGCCATGATATGGTTTAACTGCATTCCTCTATTCTCTGATAGAAGGAGTTAGAGCTTGCATCCATCTCTTAGCAATCAGCTCTCGAGCCTGAAAAAGTGTTTTTGTTTGCAAAAAGATCTTTACATGTTGTTATTATTATTATTATTATTATTATTGTTCTTGTTTTTATTTTTGCTACTATTGTTATTATTACTATTCTTGTTGCTGTTGTTATTATTATTGTTATTATTATTACCGTTTTTGTTCTTGTTGATGTTGTTATTATTATTATTGTTATTATTATTATTATTATTACTGTTACATAGTTAATCTGGTTCTGAAAATAATATTCAAGTCCATCCAGACTTATTATTGTCGTTTTTGTTGTTGTTTCTATTATTGCTATTGTTATTATTTGTATTATTATTGCTGTTGCGATTAACCACCTCCCATCTGTGCTATAGCCGAAAAGATGGCTACAGCATGGACCTATTTTGCCCTTAAGGCGTCTATATAGACGTCCTCTCGTGCTTGAGCGGCCTGCGAGCCCCCTGCAGGGAGCGCGTAGCACTCTGTGATCAACGAGTCTATGAAACTTGGCTGATCACAGATCGGAGTAAGGGGTCAGTCAGCCAATGACAGCTGATCATGTGATATAAACAGAGCTGGTAATTGGTTATTTTTTCTCCTCGCGCTATCAGCATGAGGAGAAAAAAAAAGCTGAACACTGACGGCAGTGAGAGGGACATCAGTCCCAATCAGGGAGAGCCTCTGCAGAGGCTTCTATGCCCACCTACGTTGCCCACCAGCACCACCTACCAGTGCGCACAGTGCTGCCTATCAATACCACCTACCAGTGCCCACCAGCGCCACCTACCAGTACCCACAGTACCACTCATCAGTGCCCACAGTGGCACCTATAAAAGTCACCACCAAAGTTCCTTATCACCAGCGCTGCCTATCAATACCACCTACCAGTGCCCATCAGTGCCACCTACTGCTGCCCACCAGCGCCACCTACCAGTACCTACAGTACCACCCATCAGTGCCCACAGTGTCACCTATAAAAGTCACCACCAAAGTGCCTCATCACCAGTGCTGCCTATCAATACCACCCACCAGTGCCCATCAGTGCCACCTACCGCTGCCCACCAGCGCCACCTACCAGGGCCCACAGTACCACCCATCAGTGCCCACAGTGTCACCTATAAAAGTCACCACAAAAGTGCCTCATCACTAGTGCTGCCTATCAATACCACCCACCAGTGCCCATCAGTGCCACCTACCGCTGTCCACCAGCGCCACCTACCCGTGCCCACAGTGTCACCTATAAAAGTCACCACCAAAGTGCCTTATCACCAGTGCTGCCTATCAATACCACCTACCAGTGCCCATTAGTGCAACCTACCGGTGCCAACCAGTGGCACCTACCAGTGCCCACAGTACCACCCATCAGTGCCCATAGTGGCACCTATAAAAGTCACCACCAAAGTGCCTTATCACCAGTGCTGCCTATCAATAACACCTACCAGTGCCCATTAGTGCAACCTACCGGTGCCAACCAGAGGCACCTACTAGTGCCCACAGTACCACCCATCAGTGCCCATAGCGGCACCTATAAAAGTCACCACCAAAGTGCCTCATCGCCAGTGCTGCCTATCAATACCACCTACCAGTGCCCATCAGTGCCACCTATCAGTGCCCATCAGTGACATCTATCAGTGCCACCCATCAGGGCCCATCAGTGCCATCTTATCTGTGCCTATCAGGGCAGCCCATCAGTGCAGCCTCATCAGCAAATATCAATGAAGGAGAAAAATTACCCGTTTGCAAAATTTTATAACAAATTATGAAACATGTTTTTTTATTTTTTTTTATTTCTGTCTTTTTTGTTTGTTTAGCAAAAAATAAAAAACCCCAAGTGGTTATTAAATACCACCAAAAGAAATCTCCATTTGTATTCTCGATTGGTGTGCTATTACTTTGTGGAAACGTTTTGCCGAATGGTTCACGAAATATAGTCGTTTTTGCGCTGAAATTGGTCCCATAGGAATGAATGAAAAAAATAATAATTTTTTGAAAAAAATAATAATTTTTGAAAAAAATAATAATTTTTGAAAAAAATAATAATTTTTGAAAAATAATAATAATAATAATTTTGAAAAAAAATGTTCAGCTCTTTCAGCTAATGATGGGACTTCTTCAACTTTTTTACTACCATTTATACTTTTTAAAAAATTAAGCTTTTTAGCACTTTTCAGTTACTCAAGCCACTCCACCCAGTTACCCCGCCCACTCCAGTAGGTGGAGGCAAGAACACTTCACACAATTTCCCCAGAAATGGTAGCTTTTCTAGTTATTATTATTATTATTATTATTATTAATATTAATATATAACACAGTAACCTTTTCAGACCCGTATTAAGTGGCCGTCCAGAAATCTCTAGGTCTACCTTAGATAACCGGCCCCTGGCCCCGGAATGGCCCTGCGATGGGGCCTCGCTGGTCGTGTGTCCCTCATAGACAATCCCAGAGAGCCGCTCCTCGCTCAGCTCACCCGCACATCTCTCTGACAATCCCAAATATTTTTATGGATAGAAGAAAAAAAAACCCGACACTTCCGCACAGCGCTCACCCTGCACACTGACCGACATCAGGCTGGATTTACTAAAGGCAAAGAGACTCAGCACTCTGAGCATTTGCTCCAGTGCTTACCGTAGTAAATGAGGGGAAGCTCTGCTGACTTCCATCATCCAATCATGTGCAAGCAAAAAATGCTGTGGTATTCTTTAAAAACTGAAGCTCCGTCTCATTAAGGCTGTATTCACACCTGCGCACTTTCTGCCTGCGGGTTGCTTTTGCGGTCCCGTAATCGCTATTGGCACCCAAAGCGCTCCGTAGCAGACCTGGTTGGTGCAATAAAAGCTCAGCTTAAAGAGGAGCTGCATTCTGCTCACATCATTTGTAATCAAAACATCTTCGCCATTCTGAAGCTTCCCTCCAACCACTTTGCATATTATTTTATATATACTGCGATTCTGTACTTTCCAAATGTGCTGCAGAAATCTCCCTCCACTGAGTCTGGCTACGGCCATTTTAACTGTGGGCAGCTGAAGCTGCTGCCTGTTCACTTCCTGGATTTACACAGACACGCCTCCAGCTCTGCAGCTCTCATTGGCCCTCTTATGACTCCCCCCCCCCCCCATCCCTGGCAAACTCTCACCAGAGTGATAGAGAGAGCTGTGCATGATGTCATAATCCTAGGTGAATCACCAGACAAGAAACAGGAAGGGGGCTGTATAAGGGATTTACTGGTAGAAAAAAAAGCTTTTTACTATCCAAAGATAAAACAACAACAACAAGAGCAGAAGATTTAATAGATGGAAAGATTAAAAAATTACTGAAGTTCCGATTTACCGCACAGCTTTAATGACCTGTACTACTTACTGTAAGCACCCCTGTCAGTGCTAAATGGTTTGTCCCAACCCCCTAACTGTTTTTTTTTTATTTTGTTGCTGGACAGCTTGGCCCGCTAAAGGAAGTTCAACTGGTCGGATCACCACCAAGGGACATGTTCCTGACACAGGGAAGATTAGTGTTAGGATTACAGAGAGAGTTGGGGTTATCGGGAGGCTTAGTGTTAGGATTAAATGGTTTGTCCCAATTCTCTAACTGCCAATTTTGCTGGACAGCTCGGCCTGTTATTGGAAGCTGAAGAATAACTGGCCAGATCACCAAGTGAAAATACAACACAAAAGTGTTAGGAACACAGTGGGGGGGGGGGGGGAATAGTGTTAGGAACACAGGGCGGTTATTGTTAGGATTACAGGAGGGGTTAGAACATGGGGGGATTAGTGTCAGGATTACAGGAGAGGTTAGTGTTAAGAACACAATGGGGATGTTAGTGTTAGGATTATGGGAGGGTTTATTGTTAGATACACGCGGGTTAGTGTTAGGATTACAGGGGGGTTAGTGTTAGGATTAAAGGTGGGTTAGTGTTAGATACACAGGGGTTAGTGTTAGGATTACAGGGGGGTTACTGTTAAGAACACAGGAGAGTTAGTGTTAGGTACATGGGGGATTATTGTTAGAATTATGGGGAGGGTTAGTGTTAGCAACACAGATGGGTTAGTGTTAGGATTACAGGAGGGTTAGCGTTAGGAATACAGGAGAGGTTAGTGTTAGGATTACAGGAGGGGTTAGTGTTGGGATTACAGGAGAGCTTAGTGTTAGGATTACAGGAGAGCTTAGTGTTAGGATTACAGGAGTGCTTAGTGTTCGGATTACAGGAGAGCTTAGTGTTCGGATTACAGGAGAGGTTAGTGTTAGGATTACAGAAGGGTTAGTGTTAGGATTACAGAAGGGTTAGTGTGAGGATTACAGGAGAGTTAGTGTGAGGATTACAGGAGAGGTTAGTGTTAGTATTACAGGAGGGGTTAGTGTTAGGATTACAGGAGGGTTAGTGTTAGGATTACAGGAGAGTTAGTGTTAGGATTACAGGAGAGTTAGTGTTATGATTACAGGAGGGGTTAGTGTTACTAACACAATGAGTGTGTTAATGTTAGGATTATGGGATGAGTTATTTTTACATACACAGGGGGTTATTGTTAGGATTATGGGAGGTGTTAGTGTTAGGATTAAAGGATGGGTTATTGTTAGATACACGGAGGGGTTACTGTTAGGATTACAGGGGGTTAATGTTAAGAACACGGGGGAGTTAGTGTTAGGATTGCAGGCAGGGTTAGTGTTAGGTACATAGGGGGGGTTATTGTTAGGATTACGGGGATGTTTAGTGTTAGCAACACAGATGGGCTAGTGTTAGGATTACAGTGGTGTTAATGTTAGGGACATAGGGGAGTTAGTGTTATAATTACAGGGGGGGGGGTTAACGTTTAGAACAGGGGGCGGTTAGTGTTGGGATTACTGGGGGGTGTAGCGTTAGTAACACAGATGGGCTAGTGTTAGGATTACTGGGGGGTGGGGGGGTTGGTGTTAGTATTATAGGAGAGGTTATTGTTAGGAACAAGGGAGCGGAGGATTAGTGTTAGGATTACAGGGAGGGTTAGTGTTAGGATCACAGGGAGAGTTGGGGTTATTGGAAGGCTTAGTGTTAGGATTATAGAGGGGTTAGTGTTAGGATTATAGAGGGGCTAGGGTTAGGATTATAGAGGGGCTAGGGTTAGGATTACTGGGGGGGGGGTTGGTGTTAGGATTATAGGAGAGGTTATTGTTAGGAACAGGGGAGGGGGATTAGTGTTAGGATTAAATGGTTTGTTCCAACCCTCTAACTGCCATTTTTGCTGGACAGCTCGGTCTGCTGAAGAAAGTTAAGAAAGAAAGAAAGAAAGAAAGAAAGAAAGAAAGAAAGAAAGAAAGAAAGAAAGAGAGATTGGTAAACTGCAATATATAAAATTTTTGGTTTTAATACCGCATAAAGGCGCCTGTGCTACCCATGTGGCTATAACTGCCGGGACGCGTTCCACGAAACTGAAGAAGCGCCTCGGGGGAAAAAACGACGAAACGCCTTCAACGTCACAGAAGGAGTCCAGCTGAATGTAACAAATACTAGACGATAAAGAAACAAAGTAACAGTTTAAGAAAGCGCGCGCCGGCAGGGAAGTGGTTAACCCGAGGTGGAGGAGAGGTCCCCCCCCATGGCGTGGCGCGGTACTCACGTGGATCTGGAGAGGTGAAGTCCCCTTTGTCGGACATGGTGGAGGGGCCCCGCTGGAAGTGTGGCCCTGGGGCTGAAGGAAGGGGATGCAGTGGCTGTGGGTCTCTCTGTAGACTGGAAGAGACACAACATGTGTGTCAGAGGAGCCGGGGAACATAGGAGGAGGGGGGGGGGAGGGGAGGGGCGCCCACAACAGATAACAGGAACTGTTTTTAGGCAGCTCGGCTATCAGCCAGGAGGAGCAAACAGCTGACAGCAAGAAAAAAAAAAAGTTTATAGAAAACCCTCAGGGAGGCGTCCCGAGCAACACCGAGCACAATCACTCCGAGGACGGGGCGATCGTATTTTAAGGGGAACCCGGACGCTCAATGTGGCAAATTTACTAAAAGGAGTAAAAAAAAGTTCACTGAATGCGCTAATTAAACACAAAAATTTCATATATATTAATTTTCTTTTTTTAGGCTTTTTCCCCTCACCGTAAGGTCTTAGGAGTTGTAAAAAAAAAAATTAAGTAAAAGTAAAATTAAAGTAAGATAAAATAATAATACAATTAATAAAAATTATAAGTATAAATAAAAAAAATAAAATTAATAATACAAGAATATAAAAGAATAAGTAAAATGCAATACAAATAATAATAAAATACAATAAAAATAATAATAAAATAATAAATACAAATTTTAAAATCATTTAAAAAATAAATATAAAATAAAAGTCAAATAAGAGTAAAACTAAAAATGTGATATATTGTTGCTTACCAATCATTATTAGATGTGGCCGCATTTGTTTTCTTTTTTTTAGGCTTTCTCCCCTCACCGCAAAATCTTATGCCGCGCACACGTGACCGGACTTTTCGACAGACTAGGTCCGACAGTCTTCCCGACGGACTTTCGGCGGAAGGTCCGACGGACCTTTCCGAATGAACGGACTTGGCCACACACGACCGGACTAAGTTCGTTCGAAAGTCCGTTCGTTTTGACGTAAGACGGGACTAAACAAGGAAGTTCAATAGCCAGTAGCCAATAGCTGCCCTTGCGTCATATTCGGTCCATCGGACCAGCACACAGACAAACGGTTTTCCCGATTTTTAGCCCATCAGAAAGATTTGAAACATGTTTTATTTTTAGGTCCGTCTGACTTTTGGGGGGGGGGGGGGGGGGGTTCGCTGGAGCCCACATACGATCGAATTGTCCGATGGATTCTGGTCCAAGTCTGCCGGAAAGTCCGATCGTGTGTATCAGGAGTTGTAAAGAATGTAAGTAAAAGTAAAATTAAAGTAAGATAAAATAATAAAATGAATAAAAAAATAATAAGTATAAATAAAATAAAAAAATAAATAAAACGAATAATAAAATAATAAGTATAAATAAAATAAAAAAATAAATAAAACGAATAATAAAATAATAAGTATAAATAAAAAAATAAATAAATAAAACGAATAATAAAATAATAAGTATAAATAAAAAAATAAAACGAATAATAAAATAATAAGTATAAATAAAATAAAAATAAAATAAAACGAATAATAAAATAATAAATATAAATAAAGAAAACTAATAATAAAATAATAAGTATGAATAAAATAAAAAAAAATAAAACGAATAATAAAATAATAAGTATAAATAAAATAAAAAAATAAAACAAATAATAAAATAATACGTATAAATAAAAAAATAAAACGAATAATAAAATAAGTATAAATAATTTTTTTAAAAATAAAACTAATAATAAAATAATAAGTATAAATAAAATAAAAAAATAAATAAAACTAATAATAAAATAATACGTATAAATAAAATAAAAATAAAATAAACGAATAATAAAATAATAAGTATAAATAAAAAAATTAAAATAAAACGAATAATAAAATAATAAGTATAAATAAATAAAATTTAATAAAACTAATAATAAAATAATATAAAAGAATAAGTAAAATGCAATACAAATAATAATAAAATAATAAAAAATATGTGAAAAGTTGCGCTACAAGTGAGTCAAAGTAAAATCAACTACAAATCAGCAGCTAGCATCAACGTTATAAGTTGCTTAAGAAGAAAAAGGAAATAAAAAAATGCAGCGCTTTTGGAACCTCGGCACCCCGGGATCACCTATGGGAGTGGACATTCAACTAGAGAGTCAAAAATAGTGAAAATAGTGATATGCAAATAAACACTGAGAGTAATATGTGCATAAATACTGACCAGAAGACTCATGTGTGTGTGACATAAATGCATGAGAAAATCACATGTGCAAGTGATATACAAATTAAAAATAAAAATGATAATAAATCTATGGTAAACAAAGAGGACATCTAATGCCGCGTACACACGATCGAATTATCCGGCGGACTTGGACCGGTGGACCAGAGTCCGCCGGACAATCCGCCCATGTGTGGGCTCCGGCGTCCTGGCAGACTTAGAAAGAAGTTTTGACTCAAAATTGTCCGTCGGACTCGGCAGACAATCCGCCTGTCTGTGTGCTAGTCCGCCGGACTTTTGAAATTAACGGACTTGCCCACACACGGAATAAAGTCCGTTCATTTTGAACGTGGCTCCAGGTAGACGGGACTAGTGAAGGAAGTCATTGTCGCCATCTCCATCAGCGAGATTCACACCTCGCTAGCCCCGTCACCTGGTATGGATTTAAAGGGGCCCCCCGCGCCAAAAAAACGGCGTGGGGGTCCTCCCAAATGGTCCATAGCAGACCCATATCCGAGCACGCAGTCTCAGGTCAGGAAAGGGGGTGTACCCCTACCCATTCACCTTGGGGAAAAAAGTGTTAATAAAAAAATACAACACAGTTTTTTTAAAATACTTTATTAGACAGCTCCGGGGGTCTTCTCTACTTCCATCTTTGGGGGTCTTCTCGCCGGACTCCTCCGCTATCTTCTGCTCTTTTGCTAGCAGAGGAGCCCGGCTTTCTCCTTCGTCACCGCCTCCGTCCGGGGGTCTTCTTCCGACTTCGGGGGTCTTGACCCACTCTTCGGTTCTTCTTGCCGGGCCTCCGCTTTCTTCTTCCAGCTCTTTTACTAGCGTTGGCCCGGTCTTCTGTCATCACCGCCGCCGACAATGCCGCGACCGCCGCCGCAACTGCCGCCTTCTTCTTCTTCTTTCTTCCGATGTTGACACAACGCTCTCTCCAGCCGTAATGCTGGGGACGCGTTGTGCGGCAACTTATATAGGGACAAGGGGCGGGGTCACCGGGTGATGTCACATGGTGACCCCGTCCCCCATATGATGTGACATCACACCGGCATCACACAGACATCCAATCAGCAGCATAAATCATGAAAAAAAAAAAATGGAAAGAAAAGGGCCTCCACATAGTGCAGATGAATCCAAGGTAAAAAAAATAAAATAATAATAATTTAATCGATAAAAAAAGCAAAAAACAAAAAATAAAAACGTACAGACCATCAATCAGTGTGGTATAAAAAGTGCAACAGGCTATAAACCCAACCTGTTTCGAACGAGACCTTATGCCCCAGTAGAAGAACTCTCAGGCCGCGTACACACGCGGGGACTGTTCGCCCAACTTTGTCCGCTGAACAGTGTTTCGGCGGACAGTCCGCTCGTGTGTGGGCTTTCAGCGGACAGTTTCAGCGAACAGTCCGCTGAACAAAGTTTTTCGGAAATTCCGAAAAACTGTCCGCTGAAACTTGGTTTCAGCGAACAGTCCCCTCGTGTGTAGGCTTGTTCGTCAAACTAAGTTGCGCGCATGCTCAGAAAGGATTTACACGCCGAAAGTTGTAATGCAGTGTATAGGACGTCGTATTTTTCGTCCCGTCGTACGTGCCGTTCACGTCATCGCGCACGGTTTCAGCAAACTGTTCGTTCGTCGTGTGTGGGCAAGTCCGTCCATGCTAATTTTGAGCGGACTGTTCGCTGAAACTGTTTGACGGACAAAGTTGAGCGAACAGTCCCCGCGTGTGTACGCGGCCTTATTCAAAACATGTTGGGTTTATAGCCTGTTGTGCTTTTTATATTTTGTGATCACTTCATGTACACAGGGAGGGTCAGTGTTAGGATTACAGGAGGGTTAGTGTTAGGGTTACAGGAGGGGTTAGTGTTAGGATTACAAGAGGGTTAGTGTTAGGGTTACAGGAGGGTTAGTGTTGGGATTACATGAAGGTTAGTGTTAGGATTACAGGAGGGTTAGTGTTAGGATTACAGGAGGGTTAGTGTTAGGATTACAGGAGGGTTAGTGTTAGGATTACAGGAGGGTTAGTGTTAGGGTTACAGGAGGGTTAGTGTTAGGGTTACAGGAGGGTTAGTGTTGGGATTACAGGAGGGTTAGTGTTGAGATTACAGGAGGGTTAGTGTTAGGATTCCAGGAGGGTTAGTGTTAGGATTCCAGGAGGGTTAGTGTTAGGGTTACAGGAGGGTTAGTGTTAGGATTACAGGGAGGGTTAGTGTTGGGATTACAGGAGGGTTAGTGTTAGGATTACAGGAGGGTTAGTGTTGGGATTACAGGAAGGCTAGTGTTAGGATTACAGGAGGGTTAGTGTTAGGGTTACAGGAGGGTTAGTGTTGGGATTACAGGAGGGTTATTGTTAGGATTACAGGAGAGGTTAGTTTTAGGATTACAGGAGGGTTAGTGTTAGGGTTACAGGAGGGTTAGTGTTAGGGTTACAGGAGGGTTAGTGTTAGGGTTACAGGAGGGTTAGTGTTGGGATGACAGGAGGGTTAGTGTTGGGATTACAGGAGGGTTAGTGTTGGGATTACATGAGGGTTGGTGTTACGATTACAGTAGGGTTAGTGTTAGGGTTACAGGAGGGTTAGTGTTAGGGTTATAGGAGGGTTAGTGTTAGGATTACAGGAGGGTTAGGGTTACAGGAGGGTTAGTGTTAGGGTTACATGAGGGTTAGTGTTGGGATGACAGGAGGGTTAGTGTTGGGATTACATGAAGGTTAGTGTTGGGATTACAGGAGGGTTAGTGTTGGGATTGCATGAAGGTTGGTGTTACGATTACAGTAGGGTTAGTGTTAGGGTTATAGGAGGGTTAGTGTTAGGATTACAGGAGGGTTAGTGTTAGGATTACAGTAGGGTTAGTGTTAGGGTTACAGGAGGGTTAGTGTTAGGGTTACAGGAGGGTTAGTGTTAGGATTACGGGGAGAATTAGTGTTAGGATTGGAGGGAGGATTAGGTTTATGGTTTGATCACACATCTTAATGATTGTTTATATGAAATGAGTGGATGAAATGCAGAGTAATGGGAGGGTCTCTTAGCATGCACTGCACACATGATACAATGTATGTGACATGCGTTTCCTTGCTCTGCCCTGGCCCTCCAGGGGGATCACACTGCACGCTGATGCATTAAAAAAAGAGGACCTGCAGTTCTCTGGCCAATGAATGTCAGCGCAGCACACAGATGGGACTGAGCACAATGGCTAAGCTGTGCGCATGCGTTGACATGTGTTACATCATGAAGGTTTGACCGGGACCTTATCTGTACAGGGACAGTCATAGGGAGGGTGATGGGAGGGCGCAACACCCCCCCCCCCCCCTGTCTTTGTATTGAACGTTTTATCTCTGATATTTCTGGGAGGAGGGTGGGGTGTAGGGACTGCACACGGCTCACCATTTGGTGTCGGTGACCCGGTATGGCGGCGTGTGGCTGCACACAGTAAGACGCAGGAAGTGGGGGGGGGGGGGGTCCCGTGGGTTGGGCCCCCTCCTCTAACAGTTGTTCTTTATGAAACTTTCACAACAAAGCTAAAAATAAGTCCAGCAGCTGCCGGGGGGGGGGGGGGGGGGGGCTTAACCCTTCGCTGCCCGTCCCACCGACAACCGGGGAACAACTGGGAAAGCGAGATTGTCAGAGAGCGACCCGTTCATGGCCCCGCAGGTCGCAAACTGACACCCGGGGCGCTCGAAAAATGCAGGCCGCGCTGACACTGCGATTAAGTGTTATGGCACCTCAAACGTGGCCAGCAGAAACAAAAAAACACTCATGCCCATGTGAGCGAGACCCTACAACCAACATCTTTACCTGCTCTTATATTCTCTGCCAACCTCACCACCCGGCTTTATTGTAGGTGTAGATTGGGAGCTGCCTGTGCCAGCTCAGGTACTTTGCAGAAAAGCCGATCCCCATGGATGTACACACAGCGGCTCGGCATTAAAGCCCGACCACCCATGGATAGAGGCCATTTATTCCCATCCCTCATCCCTTCTTCTCCCTGACCAATGGGACAAGATGGGGCTGTCCATTATCGCCCTTGATATTTGTACTGGAAAACCTCACAGGCCCATATTAGGGACAATACAAATATAAAGGGCATCGGTGCAGGCAGGGGCATTGCTAGGTGGCAAAAACACCAGGGGCTTCAGTGGTGCTGTTTTTTTTTGGCTGGGCGGTGGGGTTGTGTGGCGGGGGGTAAGCACCGTTGCTGGTTGCTGCCTGGCTTACCAGTGCCCATCAATGCTGACCACTAAACTGACCTACCCGACATACACTGATCTACCTACCTGACATACGCTGATCTACCTACCTGACACACACTGACCTACCTACACTGACCTACCCGACATACACTGACCTAGCTACCTGACATACGCTGATCTGCCTACCTGACACACACTGACCTACCTACACTGACCTACTCGACATACACACAACCCGGGACTAGTAAGGTGTACCTTATTAAGTGGCCGGTGAGTGCATACTGGATTTTACACAGCTATATACACTATACTGGTAATGACGGTGATCAGTGACCTATAGTGTGACTGTGATAGTGTGGTGGGCAATCTGGTGCTAACAGACCCTGGCTGGGAGGGTCACTAACTGACATTGGTATCACTAGTGACACTAATACAGTGATCCAGGGCCTTTTATCAGTGGGAACGTGGGGGAACGCAGTTCCAGCACCTCCAGCACTGAATGCATGTACTGCAAAGGGGTGCTGGAGGGTCTATTGATGCTGGCTGCTGGGGTATGTATTTTTGCTAGTGGGGATCTGTTTTGGGGTGGGGGCCTATTGTTGCTGGGTAAGTCTACTGTTGCTGGTGGGGAGGTCTTATCTTGCTGGGGGGGGGGGGGGGACGAATTGTTGCTGGGTGGGATCTACTGTTGAGGGAGAGGTCTATTGATGCTGGCTGCTGGGAAATCTGTTATTTCTGCTAGGGGTCTATTGTTGCTGGGGTGGTATTTTGTTGTGGTGGGGTCCATTGTTGCTGGGGGAAAGTAATTTGTTGTATGGGGGGGGGTCCATTGTTTCTGGGGGGGAAAGTATTTTGTTGTGTGGTGGATCTATTGTCTCTGGGGAATCTATTGTTGCTGCAGGGGGTCTATTGTTTCTGGGGCGGAGTCTATTGTTTCTGGGGTGGAGTTTATTGTTGCTGAGGTCTATTGTTGCTTATTGCAAGGGATCTGTTTTAGTATCTTTCTTGTTTTCATTAACAAATTTCATAGAAATTACTGAGTAGCACAAAATACTTGGTTCTGTGTTCTCTGAAATTTTCTGTGCTGGGAGGTGGTTTGGGGGTGGAACCAAGGGATGGTGCTCAGAGACGGGTAGGGGGGCATAGATGAAGGGTAACTCAGAAGGATGGAGTTCCTGCACCTATTCCCTGAGATAAAAAGCCCTGCAGTGATCAGTGATAATCCTGTGCATTGTACTAATGACACTGGCTAGGAAGGGACTACCATCAAGGGGTTAACTGTGTGCCTAACAATGTGTAATGTGTGTACTGTGTGATGCTATTGCTCACAGATTTGGCTGCTTCTCCTCCCTGAACTCAGAGTTGATTCCAGGGAGGAGAAACAGCCAGAACGATCTCTGTGTACTGAGCTCTGTGTGTTTGTAAACACAGAACTCTGTGCTGTGATTGATCACAGCCAATCAGCAGGTTTACAGCCATAATCATTGGCTGTTCCCTGCTGACAAACTCATGCTGTGTCCAATCACAGCACGGGTCAGCAGGGAGGGGCGCATGTGCCTTATGCCAAACCAGGAAGTACAGTTACGTTGATGTGCCTGGCATTGCCGCCTGACTTGAGCAAGTGGTTAAAGGCACATACTGCATAGGGGTGTATTCATTAAAAAAAAAAATTGCATAGCTGTTCAACCATCAAAACTGCATGAAAATTGTTCAGTGTAAATGTGTTAAATGAAATAGTCTCATATATTTTCTGCAGATGGAAAGTAGGTATGGGGGGGCCTCTGATATGACGGGGGTTCCTCTAATGCAATGGGGGACCTCAGATGTAAAAAGGAACCTCTGATGTGATGGGGGGACCTCTGATTTGAAGGAGGGTCTCTGATGTGATTTTGGGATCCTGTGATGTGATCGGTGGGTTCCTCTGATGTGAAGAAGGGCTTCTGATTTGATGGGGGGACCTCTGATGTGAAGGAGGACCTCTAATGTGATGGGAAACTTCTGATGTGATTGAGGACCTTTGATGTGAAGGTGGGCCTCGGGTGTGATGGAAGACACCTCTGATGTGATGGAGAACCTCTAATGTGAAGTAGGGTCTCTGATGTGATGGGGGACCTCTAATGTGAAGGAGGGTCTCTGATGTAATTGGGGGGACCTGTGATGTGATGGGGGTTCCTCTGATGTGAAGAAGTGGTTCTGATTTGATGGGGGGACCTCTGATGTGAAGGAGGACCTCTAATGTGACCGGGAACCTCTGATGTGATTGAGGACCTTTGATGTGAAGGTGGGCCCCAGGTGTGATGGAAGACACCTCTGATGTGATAGGGGATCTCTAATGTGAAGGAGGGTCTCTGATGTGATTGGGGGGACCTGTGATGTGATGGGGGTTCCTCTGATGTAAAGAAGGGCTTCTGATTTAATGGGGGGACCTCTGATGTGAAGGAGGGCCTCTAATATGATGGGGAACCTCTGATGTGATTGAGGACCTTTGATGTGAAGGTGGGCCTCGGGTGTGATGGAAGACACCTCTGATGTGATGGAGAACCTCTAATGTGAAGGAGGGTCTCTGATGTGATGGGGGACCTCTAATGTGAAGGAGGGTCTCTGATGTGATCGGGGGGGGGGGGGGGACCTGTGATGTGATGGTGGTTCCTCTGATGTGAAGAAGGGCTTCTGATTTGATGGGGGGACCTCTGATGTGAAGGAGGGCCTCTAATGTGACCGGGAACCTCTGATGTGATTGAGGACCTTTGATGTGAAGGTGGGCCCCGGGTGTGATGGAAGACACCTTTGATGTGATGGGGGACCTCTAATGTGAAGGAGGGTCTCTGATGATAAATAAATAAATAAATGAAAATAACATCTAATAGCCAGCTGTGTATCTCAGATCGGAAAGAATGCCGATTGGTTAACTTGGAGGTCATAGGCAGTTTGAATCTTTTCGTTGCTAATCCGGCTATGTTGCTAAACAGGCACACAGAGGTTGGGAGGGCCAATAATACGAGAATACCATATGGTCAACATATATTTTCTCTTTAGACAACCATAAAAAAAGTAACAAAAAAAGGGAAAACACTTGACATTCCATTATGGGGAGAGTTCCTGTGGAATTTCCTGACCTCCCCCGTGAAACACTCAAAAACTCCACTGCAGCCATAGAAGAGGAAGCAGGGATAGGAGGGAGATGATCTCACAATATCAACCCATGCTGATCCATCCCCGAGACTCAGTTTCACAACAAATAAACTTTGTTCAGTGATATCCAGAATATATAACCACCATGGCAGCTGACACCGCGTGACATCAGAGGCGGATTCTGAAATATATAAATCAGAGGAACGGTTCTCTGTTGTTGTCTCAGTTGTAGAATGACCGCTGTCTTGCAGCAAGTCAATTTACAGGGAGACACCACAAGTTCCAGCATGGTCTGCCTACAGTGGATTATATTTGTACAGAAGAATGTGGTGTCTTTGCTGATGTGTTGAGGGAATTTCTGATGTTATGGGGGATCTCTGATGTGATGGCGGGACCTCTGATGTGTTGGGGGAACCTCTGAAGTAAAGGAGGACCTCTAATGTTATGGGGACCTCTGATGTGAAGGAGGGCCTCTGATGTGATGGGGAACCTCTGATGTGAAGAAGGGTCTCCAATGTTATGGGGGAACTTTTGATGTGAAAGAGGTCCTCTGATGTGATTGGGATCCTCTGATGTGATGGGAGGACCTCTGATGTGAAGGAGGGCCTCTGATGTGATGGGGAACCTCTGATGTGAAGAAGGGTCTCCAATGTTATGGGGGAACTTCTGATGTGAAAGAGGTCCTCTGATGTGATTGGGATCCTCTGATGTGATGGGAGGACCTCTGATGTGATGGGGACCACTGATGTGTTGGAGGAACCCCTGATGTGTTGGAGGAACCCCTGATGTGATGGGGAACCTCTGATGTGAAGAAGGGTCTCCAATGTTATGGGGGAACTTCTGATGTGAAAGAGGTCCTCTGATGTGATTGGGATCCTCTGATGTGATGGGAGGACCTCTGATGTGATGGGGACCACTAATGTGTTGGAGGAACCCCTGATGTGTTGGAGGAACCCCTGATGTGATGGAGGGACCTCTGATGTAAAGTAGGGCCTCTGATGTGATGGGGGAACCTCTGATGTGAGGGAGGAAACCTCTGATGTGAAGGAGGGCCCTTGATCTGTGATGGGAGGACCTGTGATGTGATGGTGAGCTCCGATGTGCAGGAGGGCCTTTGATGTGATGGGAGGACCTCTGATGTGATGGGGGACCTCTGATGTGTTGGGGGAACCTGTGATGTGATGGGGAACCTCTGATGTGAAGGAGGGTTCCTGATGTGATGGGGGAACTTGTGATGTGAAAGAGGGCCTCTGATGTGATGGGGGATCCTCTGATGTGATGGGAGGACCTCTGATGCGATGGGGGACCTCTGATGCGTTGGGGAACCTTTTATGTGATGGAGGGACCTCTGATGTGAAGAAGGGCCTCTGATGTGATGGGGGAACCTCTGATGTGAAGGAGGACCTGTGATGTGATAGGGGAACCTCTGATATGCAGGAGAGCTTTTGATGTGATGGGGCTCCCGATGTGGAGGACTTCTAATGTGATGGGGGGACCTTTGATGTGTTGGAGGGAAACTCTGATGTGAAGAAGTGCCTCTGATATATTGAGGGAACCTCTGATGTGAAGGATGGCCTCTGATGTGATAGAGGGGCTCTTATTTGTTGGGGGAGCCTCTGATGTGATGGGAGGACCTCTTATTTAATGGGGGCCTCTGATCTGAAGGAGGGAGGACCTGTGCTGTGATGGGGGGACTTCTGATGTGATGGGGGACCTCTGATGTGAAGGACGACCTTTGATGTGATAAAAGGACCTCTGATGTGATGGAAGACCTCTGATATATTGGGGGAACCCTTTGATGTGTTGGGAGGACCTATGATGCAAAGGAGGACCTCCTGATGTGATGGGGGAACCTCTGATGTGAAGAAGGGTCTCTGGTGCAATGGAGGAACCTTTGACGTGAAGGAAACACTTGACATTCCATTATGGGGAGAGTTCCTGTGGCATTTCCTGACCTCCCCCATGAAACACTCAAAAACTCCACTGCAGCCATAGAAGAGGAAGCAGGGATAGGAGGGAGATGATCTCACAATATCAACCCATGCTGATCCATCCCCGAGACTCAGTTTCACAGCAAATAAACTTTGTTCAGTGATATCCAGAATATATAACCACCATGGCAGCTGACACCGTGTGACATCAGAGGCGGATTCTGAAATATATAAATCAGAGGAACGGTTCTCTGTTGTTGTCTCAGTTGTAGAATGACCGCTGTCTTGCAGCGAGGCAATTTACAGGGAGACACCACAAGTCCCAGCATGGTCTGCCTACAGTGGATTATAGTTGTACAGAAGCATGTGGTCTCCTTGCTGATGTGTTGAGGGAACCTCTGATGTGATGGGGGATCTTTGATGTGATAAGGAACATTTGATGTGTTGGGGGAACCTCTGATGTAAAGGAGGATCTCTGGTGTGATGGGGGACCTCTGATGTGATGGGGGAAACTCTGATGTGAAGGAGGGTCTCTGATGTGTTGGGGGAATATCTGATGTGAAGGAGAGCCTCTGATGTGATGACAGGACCTCTGATGTGTTGGGGGAACCTCTGATGTGAAGGAGGACCTCCGATGTGATGGGGGCCTCTAAAGTGTTGGGGGAACCTCTCATGTGATGGAAGGGCCTCGGATGGGAAGGAGGGTCTCCAATGTGATGGGGGAACTTCTGATGTGAAAGAGGGCCTCTGATGTGATTGGGATCCTCTGATGTGATGGGAGGACCTTTGATGTGATGGGAGACCTCTGACGTGTTGGAGGAACCCCTGATGTGTTGGGGGAACCTCGGATGTGAAGGAGGAAACCTCTGATGTGAAGGGCCCTTGATGTGATGGGAGGACCTCTGATGTGATCGTGACCTCCAATGTGAAGGAGGGCCTTTGATGTGATGGGAGGACCTCTGATGCTATGGGGGACCTCTGATGTGTTGGGAGAACCTCTGATGTGAAGGAGGACCTGTGATGTGATAGGGGAACCTCTGATGTGAAGGAAGGCTTTTATGTGATGGGGGCCTCTGATGTGAAGCATGACTTCTAATTTGATGGGGGGACCTCTGATGTGTTGGGGGGAAACTCTGATGTGAAGGAGTGCCTCTGATGTGTTGGGGGAACCTCTGATGTGAAGGATGGCCTCTGATGTGATGGGGGACCTCTTATGTGTTGGGGGAGCCTCTGATGTGATGGGGGACCTCTGATGTGATGGGGGACCTCTGATGTGAAGGAGGGCCTCTGATTTAATGGGGGGCCCCTCATGTGAAGGAGGCAGGACCTGTGCTGTGATGGGTGGACCTGTGATGTGATGGGAGGACCACTGATGTGATGGGGGACCTCTGATGTGAAGGAGGACCTTTGATGTGATGAAAGGACCTCTGATGTGATGGGAGACCTCTAATATATTGAGGGAACCTCTGATGTGTTGGGGGGACCTATAATGCAAAGGAGTACCTCCTGATGTGATAGGGAACCTCTGATGTGAAGAAGGGTCTCTGGTGCAATGTGGGAACCTCTCATGTGAAAGAGGGCCTCTGATGTGATGGGGAACCTCTGACATGGAGGAGGGCCTTTGATGTGATGGGGGCCTCTGATGTAATGCAGGGCCTCTGATGTGATAGGGGACCTCTGCTGATGTGAAGGAAGGCCTCGAATGTGATTGAGATCCTCTGATGTGATGAGAGGACCTCTGATGTGATGGGAGGACCTCTGATGTGATGGGAGGACCTCTGATGTGATGAGGTACCCCTGATGTGATGGGGGACCTTTGGTGTGATGAGGATCTCTGATGTGTTGGGGGAACCTCTGATGTGATGGGGTCTCTGATGCGAAGTTGGGCCTCTGAAGTGAAGGATAACCTTTGATGTGAAGGAGGGCCTCTGATGTGATGGGGGACCTTTGGTGTGATGGGGATCTCTGATGTGATGGGGGAACCTTGATGTGATGGGGTCCCTGATGTGAAGGACGCCTCTGATGTGACGGGGGACTTCTGATGTGTTGGGGGAACCTCTGATGTGATTGGGAATCTCTGATGTGAATGGATGCAATGAAGAAATCCTTTGGTAGGGTTAAATTGGAAAGTGAAACCTGTATCGCTCGGGAGTAGAGTCAACTGCCTTACCAGTATTCTACAGACAAGGAACCAGTGTGCCAAGACTGGAACTGATTGTTGTGCCTTGTGGTTGACAGTTGAATTTGTTAACTTTGCCATAAAAGACTGCCAAACCACCCCGTCTCATTGTTCTTTCATACGTCTGGTACACCACCTAGGCCTCACCTACAGATTGATCTGCAGGACAAGAGTAGTCATGTAGCTCCATGAATGAACTGCAACTCACATCTGTTATGAATAGGGGGAGGAATAGTCAGGTCCTCTTTGGGGTTTTAATTATAGCGATGACGAGCCTTGGCTTGCTGCTACCAGGGGTTCAAGGCAAATCTTGCGGGTTTAAGATTTACAATTTAGGTGAATCTGCATGCAGCTTCACCCAGGAGAACTTATTAAAGCTATAACGCAGTGCATGGGCTTTGAACTATAACCAGCTGGCTCAATAAGGGGGCTTTTATATAAGCCAGTCACCTTATTATAAAAGGAGCAGCACCTAGCAACCATAGGATTGGTAAATTGGAAGCTTCTCTAAGGAAAGGATAGGGAAAGCTGACAAACTGCATGGTGGGGAGATGTTGGGGTCAGTTGGGAAACTGTACTTTAACACTGATTGCTAGCTATTTGGCGATCAATCCCTTTTGCTGCTTTTTTTTTTTTTTTCTAATTATAGGTGTTTTTTATGTCTTTCATTTTATTTTGTGGTTGATATGAGATCAGGGTTTACTTTTAGCTGCAGTGCCATTATTTTAATTTATACTGCTCGCTCGAGCTTCGGGGTGGGGTGGGAGAGTCCAGGGGGCGCTCTGCGGAAGGTGGCAAAAGGGGGGGGGGGCGTCCCCTCCCGCTGCTTATGATAAGGATCGAGTGGCTGCTTAAAGAATTTTACACTGCTGTGTCATCTGTGGTCTCTCTACATTTCAATCAGTTCTCCCTCTTCAAAAATGTCCTGTTGCAGTCCTTCTTTTGCACTGTTGTGTCCCCTGAAGTGTCTTAATTCGTGTAGTAAAACTCCAGCCTAAGCTCTTTGTCTCCAGGAAATGTGGGCCTTGCCTCGCTCATTAAAGTATTACTAAACTCACAACAGTAAGATAAGTCTGTATATGCAGTAAAACTTGCTTGTTATACTCACTGTAGAACCTAAGGGGTTAATCCTCTGCGTTGGGTAAAAAGGCTGTTTGATCCTGTCTTCTCTGACCCTCTCCTTCTTCCACTGTCCCCAATATATCTCCTGATAAGACAAAGCCTTTGGAGTTACTCTGCACATGCTCAGTTTGTTGTGTTTTGCTACTATGTTGTTTTTTTTTTTTTTGTTTTCTTGGGAGGGTGCATGACATGTGAAGGACCTAACCCACAGTCACTTCAGCCACCCGTTAAACATAATATTTAACCCCTCCAAATCCCCCCACAAATGACAAGATTTTGGAGTAAATGGCCTTGACGGCCTTTTATTAACAATTAAATAAATAACATTTTAAATCACTCTTAACCAACTTTTATATACTTTTAGGGTCTTTTGAGGGAAACACCCACCACTGGTCACTGCGCCAAACTTCCTTTAACTTTAGGCCTCCAGTTGCAAGCCCCCGGACCTGGAGACGGTACTCAACTTTCGCAGTGACCTACCTTTTACCCCTTCCTGGTTAACCCCTCGTTAACCGGAAGGTACCTGATAACCCCCATCCACAGATGGGTACCACCCATGTTAACCCCATACCACAGATGGGTACCAACCATGTTAACTCCATCCCACAGATGGGTACCAACCATGTTAACCCCATACCACAGATGGGTGCGAACCATGTTAACTCCATCCCACAGATGGGTACCACCCATGTTAACCCCATACCACAGATGGGTACGAACCATGTTAACTCCATCCCACAGATGGGTACCAACCATGTTAACCCCCATCCCACAGATGGGTACCAACCATGTTAACCCCCATCCCACAGATGGGTACCAACCATGTTAACCCCCATCCCACAGATGGGTACCAACCATGTTAACCCCATACCACAGATGGGTACCAACCATGTTATATATGCATATAACATCCATATTCTCCTCCTCCAAAGCCCCAACCACTGCACGAGCTGTCCTTACTGCCCCTATTATAATTAACCATACTCAGGAGGGTGGGTGGGAATCTTCTCCTTCGCCGCTCACTAATGACGTCACTCTCCTTCCTTCCTCAGAGCTTCCTAACTCGAGCGCCTCCCCTGCTTCGGCCACTCCCCCTTTCTTAAAGGGGACAACTTTTTCTCCGAAAAGCATGACTATGCTGTCCACACCTGTCATGCCATCCCTACGCCAATCCTTTCCTCTCCTTCTGCTCCGGGACTCTCTTGAGATCACCACAGGGCCAATCAGCACTGTCTAGACAGAGGGTCAGGGGTCCTGCATCCCCATAGGACAGTCAGAGTATAATGAAAACTCCTTCTACAAGCTTTAACCAGACACTGATAGAAGTGCCAAGACTGTTATATACCGCTGATGGGTTTAGTAACACTTTTAAATTGCCCTGCTGCTGGCCAGGTTTACACTGCCGTATCATTGGTCTCCTAATTACAACCATAAACACCTTCCTGTACTTTTTGTCTCTAGTATATTTTGGCCTATTATCTCTGCTGCTGGCCAATTTGATACTGCATCATCACTTTGCCCCCAGAGCACAAAAAAAAAAAAAAAAAAAACTATTTCTGCTGAGTTTCTTTCATAAGAAGATCATTGTCTTATTTCCATTCACAGTTCCGCTAAGTTATTATTTTGTATTTCATGTTTTACTCCATTGCATCGTTGACAAGGATCATTTCTGCCGCTCGCTGTATCTTGATACTCAGTATATTATAATATGTCTTGGCTGAATTACCGTGGATGTGACACTAATAGCTTATAATGGGGTCTACGAGGCTGGGAAGTTGATGGGATTTTATCCTCAAACTCATTACGGGAATAATGAACGCTGAATGTGCGATCAGGATAAAGATGGAACATTGTGCACGGAAAGCCTTTTAGTCTCACTAACGTTTTCTTGTATTATGTTTCTCTCAGTGCTGCGAATGGATCGTTATACCTTCATACAGTCAGCTAATTCCTGCCAAGATCCGGGGGTGAAAAAAAATTCCATCACAGATGGTGCCATGTAAAGATGGTATAGCTGCCTCCTTCTACTAATACACATAACTAGGGTATAAAAGATGATTTGTCCCTATGACTGCTTGAACAACACTCCCCCCCCTTGCCTGACCCAAGAGACACACATGGCACCAAACTGGCGTTTAATGGCCAAAGAAGCCCTTTTATTAAAAGAAAATTGTATAAATAACATAAAAACAGTACAAAACATACAAAACAGTCAGTACAATATGAAAACTGGAGCCCCGAGGTCCTTGTAGGCATCGCTACTTCAAGTACCTGCTTAGCCAAAAATTAGGCCTCCAGCCACTACAACACCACAACCAGCAGATACAACCCAAACTATTGGGAGTTGTACCCAAGAGGTGTCTCTACCCATGTATATTTTTCTAAAATACCGTGTTTCCCCGAAAGTAAGACATCCTCCAAAAGTAAGACCTCCCACCAGGTTTCCCTCTCGCAGAAATATAAGGCATCCCCCGATACTAAGGCCTCTCCGATAATAAGGCCACCCCTGTATATAAGGCCCCTAAAGCTACCATAAGGCGTCTGACTCTTCTGGACCATAGCGGTGGGCGCTGCCACGCAGCTCACTGACTGGCCGCAGCTCAGCCGGAGCTGTTCAGGCAGGTAGGTGCGAGGTCTCTTTAAATCAGTGAGCTGCGGCTGGCTCTCTGAATGACGAGTGATGTCACCCGTTATCAGAGAGCCCGCCCTGCCGCCAGAACAAGCTGCCACCTTTTGCCGCCTGCTGCTCGCTCTACCCTGACGGAGTCTGGCTGACTCACAATTAGACAGTGAGTCGCGCTGGGCAGGAGTCGGGCACATTGTGTGGAATCTGGCCTCCACAGACACACAGGGCTGACTGAGGTGGGGGGGGGGATGTCTGGTAAAGGGTGGGGGATGTCTGGTGAAGATGGGAGGGGGGGAGAGACTAAATAATCCACTGGCACATAGGTGGGTGGAGGGGGACTCACTTAAAATGACACAGGGTGGATTTGGGGGGGGGGGGGGGTCAAGATGGCACTGGAGTATCAGAAGGGGGCAGAATCAATAAATGTGTACCCTATTCATCTTCATGGAAAAATAAGACATCCCCTGAAAATAAGACCTAGCACATCTTTTGGAGCAAAAATTAATATAAGACACTGTCTTATTTTCGGGGGAAACAGGGTAAAGACATACAAGGACCTTGTACCTCACTAGCTGCCATGACAAACCACACCAAGGAAACTGGCCCGAAGAAAAAATGTCCATCAACTGAACCCAAAGAAAAATGCGAGAGTGGGAAGTTGTCCCAACACAGTTCCTCTTCTGAGTGAAGACCTCACTACCGGTAGGATCCTCCTAAGATCATCCCCTGAAGCCCCACTTGCTTCCTCCAACCAACAAATACGGTAAGTACCCCTTAGCCTATTTGGTTTAATCTACCTAAAACTCCTCCCGATCCAAACCCCTTTTAACCCTATCATGGTTTCTTCTTCTCATTCTGGGTGTAACTGTAATACATCTCTGATATCACCCTGTCCCCTTAAAGGACAACTCTGTGACAGCATGGGCAGGTGACAGGTACTCTTTATGGAGACAGAGGGTCTATTAGGAACCCCAATAACTCTATTGCCCTCTAATGCTGGAAGGGACGCAATACTTGTTGCTTCTGGGATCATTCATTGCAGTGGGGGTCGGAAGGATCCAGAGTTCCTGCTGCTTTCACTGTGAAAGCTGTTTCCCATGGTCCCCGGGTCCCCGAAGTAACAGGGAGCCAAGGAACCATTGCGGGTACCACTGGTGCTGGGAGGGGGTTTGGATAGGGCAACTGTGAGAGCTCCATAAAAGCTCAAGAGCCCCCTGGATCACTTTTATTGGAAAGCTCTTTGCCAACTGTTAAATATGGTACTAAGCTCACAGCTGCAGTAGAAGCTGTGAGATTAATGTAACCACTTCTCTACAATGCCATTTATAAATGTACCTTGGTAGACAAGTGGTTATAGGCATATTTTTGTAGCACCCTCTTAGTTCAGAGTAAACTGCTAGATAAATGTAGTTTAGCTCCTCTGTAAACAGCAGAGCAGGGGTTGATTGCTTAGGTCTGTTCAGTGTTTCACAGGCTGCTGTTCTGCTACTTCTTCCTGTCTTCTGGAGACTTCTATAACTATAGTAGGAGGGGGAGCAGGACGGGCAGCCTGAATATTTATGGGGCTCTGACCAATCCCTAGAGAGGTGTGCCCAGAAGGTAGAGGGAGATCTCAGAAGTAGTCTGAGGCCCGGTAGCAGAGAACAGAGTTTTTGGGGCAAGTCCTGCAGGGGCTCTGCCTCTGGGGCAGAGAAGGCCAGAAGACCCAGAGCGAAGACATCAAACTCCCAGCTAGACTTAGGCGGGAGGCCTACCGAAGAACCTTTGTTCAGAGACTGAGTTGAGTCAGAAGTAAGTTGGTGGGAAGAAGTTCAACCATCCTGTGGCCAAGTAGATGACCCCCCTTTACTGAGGAGAACAGTGGGGTGCTGTAATCCCGTAAGGGAGTTCAGGTTACCATTAGTGCAAGGAATCCTGCAGGATATTTATTTTTGAAGTTCTGTGCAGCCAGGAGTTCTGCAAAAAATCCAGGAGAGTGCATTGCATCTAGTGGTAGTGCCTGCATTTTGTACATAGCAGCTATAAGTGTGCGCAGCCTATTGCATTAGGGTGTGCACCCCAAAGCTCAAACACACATGCGTGTGTAAATATACACTATATTACCAGCAGTGTTGGGACACCTGCCTTTACACGCACATGAACTGTAATAGCATCCCAGTCTTAGTCCGTAGGGTTGAAAATTGAGTTGGCCCACTCTTTGCAGCTATAACAGCTTCAACTCTTCCAGGAAGGCCATCCACAAGGTTTAGGAGTGTGTCTATGGGAATGGTTGTGTGTTTGGGGTCATTGTCATGCTGGAAGATGAACCTCCGTCCTAGCCTCAAATCACACACAGAGTGGTACAGGTTTTGCTCAAGAATATCCCTGTATTTAGCACCATCCATCTTTCCCTCAACTCTGACCAGTCCGGACTGCTGAAAAAAACATCCCCACAGCATAATGTTGCCACCACCATGTTTCACAGTGGGGATGGTGTTCTTTGGGTGACATCATTTCACTAATTATGTGACTTCTGAAGTTAATTGGTTAATTGGCACCAGAGCAACAAAGGGGGTGAATACATACGCACATGCCAATTATCAGTTTTTTTATTTCTGAAAAATAGTTTTATGTATGTATTTTTCAAATTTTACTTCACCAACTTAGATTATTGGGTTCTCATCCATCACATATATTTTAGATTAAAAAAACGTTGAACTAAAGGCTGTAATGTAACAAAATATGTAAAAAGCCAAGAGGGGGGATGAATACTTTTGCAAGGCACTGTTTGGCCATCGACTCATTTGGGGATTTTCAAACAAAGTCAACCTGTATCTAATGTAACAAAATGGCCATAGTTTCACTGATGGGCACAGACAGGCGGCAGTGATGGGCACTAATAGATGGCACTGATTAGGCAGGTACTGACAGGTATTAATTGGGGGCACTGATTGGTACTGTAATGTACACTGATTGGCACTGTGGTGGGCTCTGATTGGCACTGTGATGGGCACTGGCAGACTTTATTATTTGGTCACTGATGGACACTGATTGATTATCAGCACAGCCCCATCAGATGTGCCCATGTGCTGATTATCAGCACAGACCCCTTCTCTGACAGGTAGAGCCGCCGATCGGCTCTCCCTGTCAGCGCGAACCGAGGAATGCCATTTACCGGCACTTCCTGCTTCTCGCGATGATCAGCTGTGATTGGTCACAGCTGATCATGTGGTAAGACGCCTCTGTCAGAGGCGTCTTACCACGATCGGAGATGCCGGCATGTTATCCTGCTGCTGGACGTCATATGCCGCCCAGTCAGGATAACGGAACCACTTCCCGGCCGTCATTCTGTCATAGGCCAGGCGGGAAGTGGTTAACTACCATTTCCTTAACCGTCATTGTAAGATATTTTTAAACTTGGCACTGAATTATTACTCTTTTCAGTGTTATCTGCTTTCAGCACCCTTGATAAAGCAGTGAATCTGACATTCACCATACAGTACATGTACTGAAGCTGAATCTTCCAAGTTCATGCACGACGTGTACGGAGCTTGAATAAAATGAGAAGCGAAGGACATACATGACGGGGTGGAAGTAACTAGACATGTGTAATTAGTTTCGTAACAAATCGAAATTCGGCCGAATTTTGCATCTTTCGGACATTCGAATGCATCCGAATGTTAGAATAAAAAAATAACGAATTTCAACTAATATGAAAGAAATGATAGAGAATATAACGAATGAATTCGACATGATTCGGTAGTTCGTTAAAGATCTAATGAAACAAAAGTTCAACTCAAAGTAAAAAACTTACAGTCCAATCAGCTGATTCATTTTGTGCTGGAGGTTGGATTACGGGCAAAGTGCATTCCTGAGAACTGAGTGAGAAGGACGTTGTATTGTATTTGAGCCGAGGAGAAGAGACGTTGTCATTGTGTGTGTTAAAAGATTCAATAAACAAACAACTTTCCAAACTACAAATCATTATCATTATCACAAATATATATATATAGTGGTGGGAAAAAGTGTTTGCCCCCTTCCTCATTCCCTGTTCCTTTGCATGTTTGTCGCACTTAAGTGTTTCGGAACATCAAACCAATTTAAACAATAGTCAAGGACAACACAAGTAAACACAAAATGCAATTTGTAAATTAAGGTGTTTATTATTAAAGGTGAAAAAAAATTCAAACCATCATGGCCCTGTGTGAAAAAGTGATTGCCCCCCTTGTTAAAACATACTATAACTGTGGTTGTCCACACCTGAGTTCAATTTCTCTAGCCACACCCAGGCCTGATTATTGCCACACCTGTTCACAATCAAGGCATCACTTAAATAGGAGCTGCTTGACACAGTAAGGTCCACCAGAAGATCCTTAAAAGCTACACATCATGCCGAGACCCAAAGAAATTCAGGAACAATTGAGAAAGAAAGTAATTGAGATCTATCAGTCTGGAAAGGGTTATAAAGCCATTTCCAAAGCTTTGGGAATCCAGCGAACCACAGTGAGAGCCATTATCCACAAATGGCGAAGACATGGAACAGTGGTGAACCTTCCCAGGAGTGGCCGGCCGCCCAAAATTACCCCAAGAGCGCAGCGACGACTCATCCAAGAGGTCACAAAAGACCCCACAACAACGTCCAAGGAACTGCAGGCCTCACTTGCCTCAGTTAAGGTCAGCGTTCATGCCTCCACCATCAGGAAAAGACTGGGCAAAAATGGCCTGCATGGCAGAGTTCCAAGGAGAAAACCACTGCTGAGCAAAAAGAACATCAAAGCTCGTCTCAATTTCTCCACAACACATCTTGATGATCCCCAAGACTTTTGGGACAACATTCTGTGGACCGATGAGACAAAAGTGGAACTCTTTGGAAGGTGTGTGTCCAAGTATATCTGGCGTAGAAGGAACACTGCATTTCATAAAAAGAACATTATACCAACAGTAAAATATGGTGGTGGTAGTGTGATGGTCTGGGGCTGTTTTGCTGCTTCAGGACCTGGAAGACTTGCCGTGATAAAAGGAACTATGAATTCTGCTGTCTACCAAGAGATCCTGAAGGAGAATGTCCGACCATCTGTTCGTGTACTCAAGCTGAAACGAACTTGGGTTCTGCAGCAGGACAATGATCCTAAACACACCAGCAAGTCCACCACCGAATGGCTGAAGAAAAACAAAATGAAGACTTTGGAGTGGCCTAGCCAAAGTCCTGACCTGAATCCTATTGAGATGTTGTGGTATGACCTTAAAAAGGCCGTTCATGCTCGAAAACCCTCTAATGTAACTGAATTAGGACAATTCTGCAAAGATGAGTGGGCCAAAATTCCTCCAGGACGCTGTAAAAGCCTCATTGCACGTTATCACAAACGCTTGGTTGCAGTTGTTGCTGCTAAGGGTGGCCCAACCAGTTATTAGGTTTAGGGGGCAATCACTTTTTCACACAGGGCCATGATGGTTTGGATTTTTTTTCACCTTTAATAATAAACACCTTCATTTACAAATTGCATTTTGTGTTTACTTGTGTTGTCCTTGACTATTGTTTAAATTGGTTTGATGTTCCGAAACACTTAAGTGTGACAAACATGCAAAGGAACAGGAAATGAGGAAGGGGGCAAACACTTTTTTACACCACTGTATATACATAAATATCGAATTCCAACGAATTCAAAATAAATTATAGCGGATATAACAAACTAATTTGACATGATTTGAGAGTAAGTATAACGAATAATGAATTATCTGAAAAAGATTTAATGTAACAAAACGAATATAACAGAACGAATATAATAGTAATGTACCGAAACTAAACAAAATTTCCCGTTGTGCACAAGTCTAGAAGTAACTGTCAGGGCTGGCTTAGCCCTTCCTTCTCTGGGCTGGCTGCTCAGCTGTCGGCTAATTGCCAGCTCTCATCTCTCTCCACAGTTACCAGCTGTTCCTGATCATGCTCGTCTGACCTGCCTACTTAAAGCTGTCCAGCTCATTTCATATCTGCCTTCCCCTTGGTCACATCACAAGAAACCATCTCCTGCGGCTTGCTGACATCCCTTCTGACTCCTTACCCTGCTTGCTGTTGCTCCACTTGGATCCCTGACTTCTGGCCTGGCTGACTACTCGATCTGGTTATTGAACTCTGGTCTGGCTGACTACTCTATCCGGTTACTGGACTCTGGCTATGCTTGACTACGCTTTTTCTATTTACCTTTTTATTTTTATTTAATAAACTAGTATGATTTAATTGTACTTCTACTACTACTTCTGTCTCGGTCTGATTCATGGTTTCTGACAGTAACTAACAGGCTGTAGCAGATTCATTTTTAGGTTGGTTGGATAACAAAGTCAGGGGCTCTTACCTTTTTTCTACGAACTGTGATGGGGAGGAGCAAGAGAGATAATAGTTGAGGGGAGGAGCGAAGAGGCTTCACTTGCAGGCTGGAAATCATAGGAGGAACGTCCCTCCCTCCCGCCCTGGTGAAGGTGTCTGGTTAAAATTCCTGAAGAAGAAGATGGTCCCTGGCGGTAGGGGTCCTTGACGGGGTATAAACTATGAGGTATATTGATTAAAACGGTAGGGCCCATCTCAGGTATGGCGTTCTCCAGTTGGTCTTGTTCAGTCTAGATCAACTGGAAAGTTAAGGTGGTAGGGGGTCTGTGGTCAGTTATGGTAATCCTCAAGGCGGTGTTTGGTGTAGACAGAACCTAACGGTATCACGGATTTCAAAGTTGTTGAGGATATTGTCGTCAAGGATCTGCAACCATTTTCTCCGCCTTTGAGCTGGAGTATTTACAAATGTTTTATGTTCAATTCTGGTTTTTGGTTTAATAAAGGGCCGAACTGGCCATTTAACTCCAACGCAATCTCGGTGTCGGTATTGAAGATAAAGGGGGTGGTAGGGTACGGGTTTGAGTAGTAGGGTAGCAGGTTTTATCTGAGCTACCCTAGTCATTCTTGTTACTGTAAATGATCGATTCACCGCCAAGGAATGTTTGGTGAAAGTCACATTCTGTTCTTTATAAATATGCTGCTGATGTTTGATTTTAGGCTGTTTGTATTATTGTGTTTACCAGCCGTTGTTAAGCAGTTGGACTCCATATGAACCTTCTGAAGTTCACTTTACAGGTTTATATGAGACCAGGAACCCGGCCACAGCTGATCAGCCCGTCTATAAATTGTTTGCAGGCACCGGATCTCCAGTCTTGGAAGAAGATGAAAATAAATATTTGAGTCGAGAAAGGAATTCTCACCTTCAGCGTTTCCAGGGGGTCATTTACTAACGGAGTGATCTACATCCTCACCAGAATACTCAGGTTCAAGGGAAAAATAAATAAATAGAGGAATAGTAAAAACATTGAGTGAAGAGTTTTTCCTTAATGCAAGGGTTGTAAAGCAAAAGTGGGAATGCCTTTTTTATTAACTTCCATAGGTCATTCAAGTTTTCACATGTTGGTAGAGTAAATCCGCGTACACGCAATCGGATTTTACGACGGGAAATGCGTGATGTCAGGCTGTTGGCGGAAAATCTGGCCATGTGTACGCTCCATCCGACAAATGTTGTCGGATTTTCCGCGGACAAATGTTGGACGGCAGGTTTAAAAATTTCCCGCGGACATATGTCTGTTGTCGGATTTTCCGAGTGTGTGCACACAAGTCTGTCGGACAAAAGTCCAAAGTACAAACAGGCATGTTCGGCAGCAAGGACGAGCCGGAAGCGGTCGGTCTTGTAAACTAGCGTTCGTAATGGAGAATTAACATTCGTGACGCGGCAAATTATGAAATGTCGAAATGCAGCGCACAATTCTCTTCTTCTTTAACCACTTTCAGACCGGACCAATTTGCTGGTCAAAGACCAGACCACTTTTTGCGATTCGGCACTGCGTCGCTTTAACTGACAATTGCGCGGTCGTGCGACGTGGCTCCCAAACAAAATTAACGTCCTTTTTTTCCCACAAATAGAGCTTTCTTTTGGTGGTATTTGATCACCCCTGCGTTTTTTTTTTTTTTGCGCTATAAACAAAAATAGAGCGATAATTTTGAAAAAAACGCATTCTTTTTTACTTTTTGTAATAATAAATATCCCCCAAAAATATATAAAAAAACATTTTTTTCCCTCAGTTTAGGCCGATATGTATTCTTCTACATATTTTTGGTAAAAAAATTGCAATAAGCGATTATTGATTGGTTTGCGCAAAAGTTATAGCGTTTACAAAATAGGGATAGTTTTATAGCATTTTTATTAATAATTTTTTATTATTTTTTTTTTACTAGTAATGGCGGCGATCTGCGATTTTTATTGTGACTGCGACATTATGGCGGACACATCGGACATTTTTGACACATTTTTGGGACCATTGTCATTTATACAGTAATCACTGCTATATAAATGCAGTGATTCCTGTGTAAATGACACTGGCAGTGAAAGGGTTAACCAGTGGGTGGCAGTGTAGGGGTTAAGTGTTCCTAGGGGTGTGTTACTAACTGTGGGGGGGGGTTGGGCTTTCATTTAGTGTACACTGATCTCTGCTCCAATCACATGGAGCAGAGATCAGCGTCACTAGTTGCTAGGCAGAATGGAAAAATGTTGTTTATACAGCATTTCCTCCATTCGGCCGCTCCGTGAGACGATCGCGGGGATGCCCGCGGCGATCGAGTCCGCGGGTCCCGCGACCGGACTCACGGGGGTCCTGACCAGCGCGGGAGCGCGCCGCCGGCGGCGCGCTCCCGATGGCGCGGCAGCAACGAATATTGGACGTACCTGTACGCCAATATGCCTGCCCGTGCCATTCTGTCGACGTACATCGTCGTGCGCTGGTCGGGAAGTGGTTAATGGGATAATAATGAAGCTGCTTTGCTGGTGATACTGATGGAGTTATTTTTAAAGGCTTTTTTTTTTTTTTCTAGTGATATCAAGAATAATATTATTTATTTATTTATTCTTTTGGGCAAGTTACCACAACACCATTATCCCGTAGTTTTTAAGATCAAAGATACAACTATGTTTGTATCCCTTGTCAATATTACATTGTATTATTTTTAAATGTACTCCCTAAACTGTCATTTGAAGTAAAGCACAGTATTATTCTACACAATTTTTTTTATTGTGCATTAAAAAAAGAAAACAAATAAAATTAGACATGATATCTGCCAATAGAACTTAAAGCGGAGCTCCACCCGAATTCCTAGTCCTATGCCTATGTGATCCCCCCCTTCCCTAATCGCTAGATATCCCCCTTACCTTGCTGATGTCTTCTTCTCTTTTCTTCTTGTTTCAAATCTCCTGCCCCTGGAGATTCCGGAAAGGGCCGGTGCTGCTGCGGATATGGGGCGGGGCTTCAGCGGCAGGTCAGTTCTTCCTGTCGGCCGCACGGGCTCCTGGGATCGTTTTTTCAATTTCCCAGGAGTCTGTGCGGCGCCCAGGCTCGAGTTCTCGCGCGTGCGCATCTCAGTTGCCATCACAACGGGGCAGGACTTCCTAAGACGCCGCCCGTTGTGATGGCAACCTGAGTTGTTGTCAGCGCTCGAGCGGTATAATCTGCGCATGGGCGAGATCGTAGATTATACGGGCGGTGCATGCTGGGACATTAGCTGCACTGTGTCCCGGAAGACAATGCCTGTGGGCTTCACATGCCCACAGGCAAAATGGAAAACGTCTGGAGACGTTTTTCTAAACACTTTATGCGGGCGAAAAACTGATGCAGGACACTTAAAGAACAGATACAAGTAAGTAACTAAATTAGAATAGTTACTTATGAAGATTAAGACGGGAAAAATAAAAAATAAACGGCGGTGGAAGCCCGCTTTAACCAAAAAGTGCATTATGTGCATCCAAAAATATAGAAAATATACCAAATCAAATCATTATTATTCAACCAAAAAAATAATGTCAAAGCAATAACTCCAAGGCCAATAATAATTAATACGTTATCTCCTCCGATTCCGCAACATGACTGGTTGACGAACGGCCGTTCAGAAACTAACAGAAAAGCACAAAATGAAAAAGCGCAAAATGAAAAGCAAAAAATGAAAAGCGTGAAAAGAAAAGCACGAAATGAGAAGCGCAAACTGAAAAGCTTGAAAAGAAAAGTGCAAATTGAAAAGCGTGAAATGAAAACAACATTCACCAAACATCTACTAACAAGAAATTAGCAGAAGGAGCCCAAAGGGTGGCGCTAATGAGCTAATAAACCACATAGTACATCACTACGTTCGTGATTTTTGGCCAACAAATGTGTGGCTGTGTGTATGCAAGACAAGTTTGGGCCAACGCCCTTCAGACAAAAGTCCACGGTTTTGTTGGCCAACTATCCGATCGTGTGTACGAGGCTTAACTCTTCCTCCATAGTAACTCTTCCTCCATAGTAACTCTTCCTCCATAGCAGTGTTTCTCAACCTTTTTTTTCCATTGAGGCACCCATTACAATTGTAGACAATCTCAAGGCGTCCTTTACAATTGTGTGCTGTGTGTATTCAAGACAAGTTTGGGTCAACTCCCTTCGGACAAAAGGTCAACGGTTTTGTTGGCCAATAGACTTGTGCACAATGGAAAATTTTGTTTAGTTTCGGTTCGTTGTCATTCGTAAAATACATAATTTCATTCTGTTATATTCATTATGTTAAGTTAATAAGTTTTCGGATAATTCGTTATTATTCGTAGAGTGTCGAATTCATTCGTTCGTATTTGTTGAAATTCGCTATTTATGTATGTATAGACATTCGTGATAATGATTCGTAGTTTGGAAAGTCGTTTGTTTATTGAATCTTTTAACACACACAATGACAACGTCTCTTCTCCTCGGCTCAAATACAATACAACACCCTTCTAACTCAGTTCTCAGGAATGCACTTTGCCAGTAATCCATCCTCCGGCACAAAATTAATTAGCTGATTGGACTATAAGATTTACTTTGAGCTGACCTTTTGTTTCATTAGATCTTTAAAGTATTACCAAATTCATTCGAATTCATTCGTTATATTTCTTTCGTATTTGTTGTTATTCGTTATTTTTTTATTCAAAAAGATGCAAAATTCGGCCAAATTTGGATTAGTTACGAAACGAATTGCACAAGCCTATTGGCCAACAATCCGATCGTGCGTATGAGGCTTAACTCTTCCTCCATAGTATCTCTTCCTCCATAGCAGTGTTTCTCAACCTTTTTTTTCGTCGAGGCACCCATTACAATTGTAGACATTCTCAAGGCACCCTTTAAAATTATGGACAGTCTCGAAGCACCCCATTCTAAAATCCCCCAAAAAATATTCTAATAGCTTTACATAATGCAGCAACATCCACACGTAGGACACCCAACGTTAGAGGGGGTTTATTCTTCCAAAGCAAACACACTTTTGCAAACTAGTACTGACTAGTATTCCAATGTTTCTCTTCTCCCTCAATTTCTCTCCATCGGTCAGCACAGTGCTGAGGAAGAGGGGCAAAGGAGGGTCAAACAAGGATGCTGTGTAGGCAACAGACATCCTCCTCATTAAATGATGACCTCACTGGTTGTTAGAATGCCAGTGTCCAGAAAGTCATAATGAAAACCCATGGCTGTGTGTAACCAAAAGGCCGGCTTGATCAACCTGCTGGCTTGTATACAATTTTTGATAATTTTTTTAGGCATTTGGCGAAGGCACCCCTGAAAAAAAAACTTCAAGGCACCCTGGTTGAAAAGGGCTGCTCTATAGTAACTCTTCCTCTATAGTAACTTCTTTATTGCAGGTAAATAATGGATTACAAGCAGAAGCAATGGGCCATCATTGAGTTCTTGCTGAAGGAGGGGCGCAGGCTCTCCGATATCCACAGGAGGCTACAGAATGTTTACAGAGAGGACATCATTGACAAGAGCAATCTGCGAAGATGGATGAAGAAGTTTAACCACCTCAATACCGGGCACTTTCACCCCCTTCCTGCCCAGGCCAATTTTCAGCTTTCGGCGCTGTCGCACTTTGAATGACAATTACTCGGTCATGCAACGCTGTCCCCATATGACATTTTTAGAATTTTTTTTTTTTTTTTTTTAGACAGATAGAGCTTTCTTTCTGTGTTTTTTTATTCACCCCTGGATTTTTTGTGATTTTTTGATAAAAGACCGAAAAAAAAAAAAAAAAATAAGGTACTTTCTGTTATAAAAGTTTGCAAAGGGGTATTTTTTCTTCTTTACTGATATGTGCTTATGAGGCTACACTGATAAGCTGCACTAATGGGCACTGATAAGCTGCACTAATGGGCACAAACTAATGGGCGCAAACTTGCCGGTTATCGGTATTCTTTTCCTCACACGCTGTCGCTGTGTGAGGAAAGGAGAGCCGGTAACTGACAAGGCTGAAAGGACATATTTATACAGATGATCAGGGCATTGATCATCAGCTCCCTGATTATCAGTGCAGCCCCATCAGTGCCCAGGCATGTACTGGCCATTGGGACTACCGGGAGTTTCCCGGTGGGCCGATGGCTCAGTGGGCCACTCTGATGTAAGGGGGCTGGTGATGGGACACTCTGATGTAAGGGGGCTGGTGATGAGACACTCTGATGTAAGGGGGCTGCTGATAGGACACTCTGATGTAAGGGGGCTGGTGATGGGACACTCTGATGTAAGGGGGTGCTGATAGGACACTCTGATGTAAGGGGGTTCTGATAGGACACTCTAATGTAAGGGGGTGCTGATAGGACACTCTGATGTAAGGGGGCTGGTAATAGGACACTCTGATGTAAGGGGTTCTGATGGGACACTCTGATGTAAGGGGGCTGGTGATGGGACACTCTGATGTAAGGGAATGCTGATGGGATGCTCATAATGTAAGTGGTCCAGTCTGGATGAAGTCCAGGGCCAAATTTCTGTCCCAGTCCAGCCCTGTCAGTGCCAATTAGTGCAGCTTATCAGTGCCCATCAGTGCAGCCTGATCAGTGATTGGCCCTTTACATCGATCTGGATCAAGGGGACACAATGGTCACAGAGCGCATCCCGCATAGGGAGTGCAGAAGGCGTGTTCTGGGAGGAGACCATCAACTGCGGCCACTAACATGAATCGTCAGCGAATTAAAAAAAATTGATTTACACAGGCAGACCATTTGCAATATATGGGCTAGCTGCACAACTGGACTGTGGCCACAATGCCATTAAGAAGATGGTGGAAGATTTATGCCGCGTACACATGATCGGAATTTCATTTCGGACTTTTCATAGGAAAATGCGACCGTGTGTACGCTCCATTGGAAATTTACTGGCCGAATTCCCACCAGCAAAAATTTGAGAGCATGTTCTCATTTTTTTCCGATGGAAAAACTTTCTATCGGAAATACCGATCATGTATTTGCAATTCCGACGCGCAAAAACTCACACATGCTCAGATTCAACTACGAGACGGAAGCTATTGGCTACTGAACTTCCTTTTTCTAGTCCCGTCGTACGTGCTGTACGCCACCGCGTTATTGACGGTCGGAATTTAGTGTGACCGTGTGTAGGCAAGGCAGCTTGAGCAAAATCCCACCGGAATTCCGTCAGGAAAACCATCAGAGCTTTTTCCGACCAAAATTCCAATCGTGTGTACGCGGCATGAGGGTATTGGAAAGTGTGTGCAAAGTACATACCTCAGCATTTGATAGATGGGTGGAAATCTGCTCTGATCCGCTGTAAGCATTTATAGCCAATGACGATGCATATTTTTTTTTTTGCAGATCTGGTGACAAGGGATAAAACATGGGTGTATCTTAATGAACCAGAAATGGTGTCACACTTCTTCTCCAAGACCTAAGAAGTTCAGAAATCAGTGATCAGCACAGGAAGTCACGGTGACTGTTTTTTGGGATAAGGGCAACATTCTGACTTATTTTCTGGAACGTTGCCATAACGTTGATCAGCGATTGGTGTATTCAGAGGCTTAGAGCAGTGTTTCTCAGCTCCAGTCCTCAAGGTGCCCCAGCAGGTCATGTTTTCAGGATTTCCCTCAGATGAAAAAGCTGTGGTAATTACTAAGGCAGTACAACTGATCAAATCACCTGTCCAAAATACTGGAGAGCCTGAAAACATGACCTGTTGGGGCACCTTGAGGACTGGAGTTGCGAAACACTGGCTTCCACAAGAATGTGGAAATGATCCACACTCACCATGATGATGCGTGACCACACTCACCTTTGGCAAAAAGTCAGGTAATCGACAAATTCAGCTGGTCACTGATCCCCCATCCTCCGTACAGCCCAGATCTAGCGCCCTCTGACTTCCACTTGTTTCAGTCTTAAGGGATAACAGCGTACACCTGAATTTTCTCAAAGAGGTGTAGAGTTACCCACGCAGGGGCCACTGGTAACGGCTGGGTTTTCCCTAATACGACAGAGGCTGCCCACCACCAAACACAGTCCATACACTCTACTTCCAATGACTCAGTCTAGGGCAGTGATTCTCAGTTTTCAGATTTCAGTGTTGTCATACTTTGAAAGACAATTACGCTGCCAACACTGGGCTTAAAGCCGGGTTCCACCCTAAAGTGGAACTTCCGCTGATCGGAACCCTCCCCCCCCTCCGGTGTCACAATTGGCACCTTTCAGGGGGGAGGGGGGTGGAGATTCCTGTCAAAGACAGGTATTTACACTCACTTCCGGGCATAGACTCCCGTGGGAGTCTATGTCATTTCCTGTCCTGCCGCGCTGTCTGCTGGGACACACACGGGTCCCAGTGACAGCGCGGAGATTTCCTAATGCGCTGCGCGACTCGCACATGCGCAGTAGGGAACCGGGAAGTGAAGCCGATTTGCTTCACTTCCTGATTCCCTCACCTAGAATGGTGACGACAGCAGCCGAGAGCCAAGCGATCGATCGGCCTCGGCTGCCGGCATCGCTGGACCCCGGGACAGGTGAGTGTCCATTTATTAAAAATCAGCAGCTGTAGTATTTATAGCTGCTGGCTTTTAATATTTTTTTTCCCCAGTACAGTCCCGCTTTAAATTAAATTATAATTTTTTGATACAGATAGAGTTTTCTTTTGGAGGTATGTAATCACCAGTGGGGTTTTAATTTTTGCTTAACAAACGAAAAAAGCAGAGTTCTGCTGGCAAAAATTAAAAAAAATAAAAGTCAGCAGCTACAAATACTGCAGCTGCTGACTTTTAAAATAAGGACACTCACCTGTCCAGGGTGTCCGTGATGTCCTCACCCGAAGCCGACCTGTCCCTCGGCTCCGACATCTTCAGTAAGGGACTCAGAAAGTGAAACCTTGCGGCTTCACAGCCTGGTTCCCTACTGAGCATGCGCGAGTCGCGCTGCACATTCTGAGTGGTCCCTTCTGTCTTCTGGGACCCGTGTGTCTCCCAGAAGAGAATGATGGAGGAGGGGCTGGATATGGCGTAGATGGCGCCACGGATTCTGCATTAGACAGGTATCTGGGGACAGGATAAGATGAAGTTCCATTTTTGGGTGGAGCTCCACTTTAAAAATTTTAAAAAGGAAAAAGCTTTTCTTAGTTTCTTTTATAAAATTTAGATAAATAAGTAATTTTTCTTCACTGATGTGTGCTTAAAAAAACTGCACTGATGTGCCCTGATGAGGCTGCACTGATTGGCACTGATAAAGCTGTCCTGGTGTGGATGGGCGTGGTCTGCCAGTGCAGGAGATGGCTTCCTAGACTGGACAGGATGGACTCGTCAGCCTGGGGAGAGAAATGGAGCGTCACGGGCTCAATCTCGCAGAAGATCTACAGCCATCCTGACTCCCTGTCACCCGGAGACATCAGAAAACGTTGTCCCGCAAACAGATGAACGACCATCGTCAACAAAAACTGACGGTCTTCTTCCTCAAGCCCTCACGGAAGGTCAGTCAGAGCCAAGATGGCGCCGGCGCCGCCAGGCAGGGCCGCTGTTAAAAATCATGGGGCCCCGTACAGTCTACCTGGCAGGGCCCCCCACACAGCAGGGAAAAGACTTCACTCTGGGCACGGCGAATACCCACAATATTTTAGATATGTGGGAGAGCAGTATGGCCAACTTTATGCTCAGAGCCCGGGCCCAGTCTCTACCTCCACCTAACATCCCAGACTCCACAAGTACCCGGTCCTGCTGGCTTCTTTTATCTGGGGTCCTCATGCAGTGCTTCTCCTGGGGTGGGGGGCTTGGATCCTCTGGATCTGGGAGCGTGGGGACCGGCCAGAAGCTGAGCTCCTCCCACCTGGGCACGAAGTTGGACAGCCGGAAGCAGAAAGCAAAGTATTTAAACACTTTCGGGAGTAATCTGCAGCCGTATATGTCCAGACAATTACATTACACAAGTCCCGGCCGGCGTATTGATATAGAAGAGACTGGGACTTGTGTAATGTACTGTATGTAATAGTCTGGACATACGGCTGCAGATTACTCCCAAAAGTGTTTAAATAATTTGCTTTCTGCTTCCTCCCACGCACACTACATGGGACCCTAGCTCAGGATTAGTATAGTCCCTATAATGTGGGAGTCCCCCCTCTGCCTCTGGGCCCCCCTACAGGGCAGGGCCCAGTACAGAAGGGCTGGTGGTCCCCCCCTATCAGCGGCCCTGCCGCCAGGACTGCAACACATGGGGCTTACACTAATCTCCCTGATGAGATCCAGGGAGATCAAGACCCCCAAATCTCAGCCCTGGCTCCTAGTCATAGATCGGAGGCTAATCCCATCACAGGCAGCCCCGCAAAAGCCCGCATGAGGATGAATCCATGGCCGCCAATCACACTAATTGTGACCCAGGCTTTTCACCCCTTCCAGTCAAACCAGGCATTACACTCCTCCATGGCCTCTTTCCCCACCACAGGGCAACGTGTGATAGATACCACCCTAAAAGCATGTGCACTGATGAGACTGCACTGATGGGCATTGATGATAAGGGTGCACAGATAAGGGTGCATCAGTGCCTGACCTCACAAATGCACTTCTCGAAGAACTGTCAAACATTCCCATAGACACACTCCTAAACCTTGTGGACGGCCTTCCCAGAAGAGTTGAAGCTGTTATAGCTGCAAAGAGCGGAGCCGACTCAATATTGAACCCTACGGACTAAGACTGGGATGCCAATAAAGTTAATATGTGTGTAAAGGCAGGCGTACCAATACTTTTGGCAATATAGTGTATGTGTTTGATATGCAGATGCTTTAATACAACCTCTTGTACCCTCTGAACCAGTTTCCGGAGACTTATTGCAAAGACATTGAGGTCCGTTCTCTTTATTTGCCATCTGTAGAACCCTGACTGAATCCTGAAGAAGCCTAACGGTGAAACGCGTAGATACACAAGGGCTCACTGCACGCTATGTATTAGTATACATGATTTTACATTTTTATGTACTGTTCTATTCATATTGTGTATTTTTCAATAAATAGTGTATATTTTCATACCTCTTTGTTGTTTCCTATGCCTTTAAAATCCGGCCTAAGTTTACTGTTACAGTACACCTTTTTTTTCTCGTTTACAACCTCTTGTTCCTTCAGGCATCAGCCATGGAGCCCGGGTACACATCGGCTGAGAATTTTTTGGGTAGAGCAAACAGATGAATAAACCCAAGGAGTGCAATTGGCTTCTCGAGGATTGCTTGACGCGGGGACACATTTTAAAAGAATAAGCCTTTTTCTGGTTTCCTGACTTTCATCTCTCGGAAAACCTGTGTTCTTCTAACAAGAACGTCTGTGAACTTAATCCAACGCGGCTCTGATTTGTTTTCTTTTATCCGGGTGCAGCCACTGACAAAGCCTCTCTTTGTTTGCGGTAATAGCTTTTTCCCTTAGCGCACTTTTCATCGAAAGCTGTCGCACTGGGAAAGTCGTAATCTTATTTTTTCTTTTTTTTTTGAGAAATACTATCAATGCGTCGCGGGAACATTTGCATTACACAGGGGAGATACGGGGGGATTGTATTGCTGTTCCTGAGGCTCTCTTTTACCGATTCTGAATTCATTTTCCCTCCAGTGCTCCTCTGTAGATCCCACCTCCGTCCTCTCCGGAGAATCAGTCTATTCTCCTTTTCCATTATCTATCATGGGGGGGGGGCAAAAGGGCGACTTTGCCGTGTCTTAGAGGTGTAGGTCAGATTTCACACTTGGTTGGTGTAATACCTGCCAAACCTAGATTGTAACTACACCTATTGGTCACAAACCTATGTAAGCAACTTTATAGCGATTTAACCAGTAGAACGTTCTTCTGGCATCCCTTTAGAAAAACTGAAGTTTAACCCCTTGTATACAGGGCGCTTTCACCCCCTTCCTGTCCAGGCTCTCACACTTTGAATGACAATTGTGTGGTCATGCAGGACTGTACCCATATGAAATTGTTATTTATTTATTTTTTTTTTTGAGACGGATAGAGTTTTCTTTTAGTGGTATTTAATCACCACTTGTTTTTTTTTTGTTTTGTTTTTTCTAGAAAAATGAAAAAAAGACCAACAATTTTGAAAAAAATAAAACACATTTTTTTTCTTTGTGTTATAAAATGTTACAAATAATTTTTCTTCATCACTAATGGGCACTGAAGAGACTGCACCACCATGTGCTCTCCACATCCACCCCATGCTCTCTGCTGCCCCCCTGCGCTTTCCACATCCCCCCGTGCTCTCTGGTGCCCCCTGGGCCCTCCACATCCCCCCATGCTCTCCGGTGCCCCCTGTCATCCCCCATGCTCTCCGCTGCCCCCCTGTGCTCTCCACATCCCCCCATGTTCTCCGTTGCCCCCTGTGCTCTCCACATCCCCCCATGTTCTCCGGTGCCCCCCTGTGCTTTTCACATCCCCCCATGCTCTCCGCTCTCCCTCTCCACCCTGTGCTCTCCCTCTCCCCTGTCTCTCAGCCTCCCCATGCTCTCCACATTCCCCCATGCTCTCCGCTGCCCCCCTGTGCTCTCCACTGCCCCTCTGCCTCTCAGCCTTCCCCCTGGCTCTCCACATCCCCCATGCTCTCCACTGCCCCCTGTGCACTTCCCCTCCCCCTATGCTTTCCGCTGCCCCCTGTGCTCCCCCACCTCCCCCCACGCTCTCCGCTGCCCCCCTGTGCTCTCCCTCTCGACCCTGCGCTCTCTCTCTCCCCTGTCTCTCAGCCTCCCCATGCTCTCCACCTTCCCCCATGCTCTCCGCTGCCCCCTGGCTCTCCACCTTCCCCCGTGCTCTCCGGTGCCCCCCTGTGCTCTCCACATCCCCCCATGATCTCCGGTGAAAATTCATAAATGGTTGAATTTCAAATGAATTTTCTTTTTAAAATCAGAAAGTTTGATTTTTTTTGTGATCGGATGATGCCACCATTGGTTTTTGAAATTCAGCCGACCAAGCCTTTCATTTCACCTCATGATGCTACAGAAAATTATTTTCGTGGCTGGGAATCTTCTTTTCTCTCCGTAAATTTTCTTTTCTTGCACATGCGCATTTTATTTTCTTATTACATTTATCGCACGATTTTCCCATCATTTTTTTTTTTCTTTTAATTTTTAATTTTTTTATTTTATATATATACTTCTTTATTTTTATTGAATTTTCAGCCACTGAAATAACAGCAAAAAAGATGTACATAGCACACTAAAACCATTATCTCAATCAGGATTAATAACAACAAGAAAAAAAAGAAGGAAGAAAACGGAAAAAGGAGCCATACACATCATTCAAGTTATTCCACCCTTACCCTTAAGCCAACCCATTACTCCCAGCCCAACCCACCCCCCCGTACACACTGCTCGCGCCGAACACTCCAGCCAAAAAATATATGCCTGATTAGGAGAAGAAGGGAGACAACCGGGACAAGAGGACGGGGGGGAATAACACGGGGGGGAAGCAGATCAATCCACCCCCCCCCACCCCCACCCACACCCACCGGGCAACCCCTCTCAATCAACCAAGGGCTCCATAGCTCCCCGAATTTCCTTAAATTGCCCTGCTTTATATACACCACTCTTTCACACCAGATTGTAGAGTCAATAGCATTGACCCATGATTCAAATACAGGGGGGTTCCTGGCCTGCCAATTCATTGCTATCAGCCGCCTAGCCTGGTACAAGCACCTTAATACTGCCGTTCTTACCAAGGGGGGAATTCCACCCTCCTCCACAATCCCTAGAAGACAGGTCCTAGCTTCTGGCTCCAAAGTAATCTTAAAGAGGAAGTAAACCCTGATGAATTTACTTCCTCTTTCATTCCCTGCAAAGGCAAAGCATAATGGACTACTGTGCATCGCATAGTAGCCCATTATGTGTCACTTACCTGACACAGGAGCCAGCGATGTCGCCGATGTCCCCTGTAGTCCGCCGCATCCATCTTCTTGGTGGGATCTCACAGCTGCGATGACGTCACTCCCGCGCATGCGCGCGGGAGCCGACACGCGCGGCAGCTAGGGTTGCCACCTGTCCAGGATTCACACGGACAGTTCGGGTTTGGAATCATGTGTCCGGGTTTCAGACTGTCTGCAACCCGGACACATTATTTAGACTGGCCTATGGCTTCCCAGCAGGTTTGCTGGCTGCAGTTGTCTAAGCTGAGAGTGTCTGTTACTCTCTTTCACACTCCCCAAAGCCAACATTAACAACCCCCCCCCAAACACATACAGACGGGAGAGGAGAGAGGGCTCGATCTGCACCTCTTCCCCCCCACCCCTACTCCTCTTTGTCTGCCCACACTCCAATCCCCAGCACTGTGCCTCAGAAAAGGGAAATTTGGGCCAGAAATTTGAAGTCCAGCAGCCTCAGATCCAACTGGATGAGAGGTGTTGACTGTCAAGAGGTGAGTGAGCTCACCATCCATCTCACCATCCATCTATCTGTGATTGAAGTCTCCCGCCTTCACTCTCTTGCCTCTGAGTAGGTACACTAAGGCAAATCAGGGTTCTCAGAGCACCCCTTATATCAGAGTTCCCTTTACACCAGAGGCCACAGCCTTTCCCCTTACATCAGAGTCCTCTCCGTACATCAGAGTTCTCAGTGTTCCCCCTTAGATCAGGGTTCCCAGCTCATCCCTTATGTCAGAGTCCCCAGAGTTCTCCCTTACATCAGAGTCTGCAGAGCCCCCCCCCCCCCCCCGCTTACAGTGAAAGGGAACTCTGCGAATTCAGATGTAAAGAGGAACTCTGTGGACTCTGATGTAAGAGGGAACTCTTGTTATTAACTTCATATGATTAGAAATGTTATTTAGTAGCAAAATATATGTATAGTTTATACTATAAAAAAAATTGCTGTGCACCGCTAAAGTGTTCGGGTTTGACTTGAAGAAAAGGTGGCAACCCTAGCGGCAGCTCCGTCGTTGAGAATGCCGCGCTCAGTGCTCCTGCGCGCCGCTGTCTACGGCGCATGCGCCGTAGACAGCGGTGCCTGTTTTCGGGCAAATATCTCCTAAACCATATAGGTTTAGGAGATATTTCTTGGACCTACAGGTAAGCCTTAATCTAGGCTTACCTGTAGGTCAAAGTGGTTTGTAAGGGTTTACAACCACTTTAAAGGTCCTATTGATTCTACGAACTGTTTCTATCCAGTACCCAGTGGCGGAACTACCACCATAGCGACCCGTGCGGTCGCTATGGGGCCCGCAGCTGAGAAGGGCCCGGTGAGCGGGCGGCGGGTGAGCCGCCGAGCTGCCTATCCGCTCAGCTCTCGTACAGTCACACTGACTGTACGAGCGGGCGGAGGCGGCGGCGGCGGCGGCGGGGGGGGGCGTGGCGGGGAAGCTGCCAGCGGGGAGGCTTGGTGGGTGGCCAATCAGCGAGTGGCGGGGCAGAGAGATGACATCTTCTCTCACCGCCCAGCGCCCGCCCTGCGAACTGCCAGCTCCACCCTCACTCACTGTGCTGGCAGCAGAGAGATTACATCATCTCTCTGCTGCCTGAATCTCTCTGCCAGCTCCACGCTCACTCACTGTGCTGGCAGCAGAGAGATTACATCATCTCTCTGCTGCCTGAATCTCTCTGCCAGCTCCACCCTCACTCACTGTGCTGGCAGCAGAGAGATTACATCATCTCTCTGCTGCCTGAATCTCTCTGCCAGCTCCACCCTCACTCACTGTGCTGGCAGCAGAGAGATTACATCATCTCTCTGCTGCCTGAATCTCTCTGCTGCCTGACTCAGACGTGACAATCCCATTCCCCACCTTAAAAGGAAAGTGACAATCCACAACTTGTGGTAGGTGATGTGGCAAGTGGACAATCTGCAATGGGTGGCAGGTGACGTGGCAAGTGGACAATCTGCAACTTGTGGCAGGTGACGTGGCAAATGGACAATCCGCAACAGGTGGCAGGTGACGTGGCAAGTGAACAATACGCAATGGGTGGCAGGTGACGTGGCAAGTGAACAATACGCAATGGGTGGCAGGTGACGTGGCAAGTGGACAATCCGCAACTTGTGGCAGGTGACGTGGCAAGTGGACAATACGCAATGGGTGGCAGGTGACGTGGCAAGTGGACAATCCACAATGGGTGGCAGGTGATGTGGCAAGTGGACAATCCGCAACTTGTGGCAGGTGACGTGGCAAGTGGACAATGCGCAATGTGTGGCAGGTGACGTGGCAAATGGACAATCCACAATGGGTGGCAGGTGACGTGGCAAGTGGACAATCCACAACGTGTGGCAGGTGACGTGGCAAACAGACAATCCGCAACGGGTGGCAGGTGACGTGGCAAGTGGACAATTTGCAATGTGTGGCAGGTGACGTGGCAAGTGGACAATCTGCACCTGGTGGCAGGTGACACACTCGGGGCTTCCACTGATTCTGCATTATGGTGAGTTGAACTATAACAATGTAATAATAGAAATAATGTGTTTCAATCATCCTTACACCATAACACAAATGGTGCCGTGACAATTGAAGCGCCAACATCAGCCATTGCCCCAATAAATTGCCCCCCCAAAAAAGTATTTTTTATCAGTGCCCCTCCCGAGACTAGACTCTGGATCCGCCCCTGGGTGAGGGGGGGGGGGGGGGGGCCCATACAACATTTTGCTATGGGGCCCTGTGATTTCTAGTTACGCCCCTGCCAGTACCTGTACAACTTTGGACATTTCCACACCATGTGGAGAAAGTCCCCCGATGCCTCACATCTGGGGCATTCATCGCTAGCTGACCTTCCTATCTTCCACATTTTGTGGGGGGTATAATACACTCTATAGGCGAAGAACAAATGGGACACTCTCTGCGAAGGAGATATTGATACCAAGCACCCACGTTGTAATATCCTATCCCATTGTTCCTGGGTTATCGGCCCTATATCTCTAGCCCATCCCCTCCTACTTCTATCTGGTCCCTCTCCCTTCAAAAGCTTGTCCCTAAGTTTAGTATATAATTTGGAGATTACCCCTTAGAAAATCGTTTGTTTTTCAAAAAAATTTTATGTCCGATTCCTCAAATTTCATTGCCAGACAAAAACCAGCTGTTGCTGCAGCCCCACTAAATGGTGCAAAATTCGTTATGAAAATTCTTAGATATACGATTTTCGAAAGAAAAGTCTTTCGAAGTTCGAACCTTGTATGGCCGGTGTCTTGTCATATAATGTCCTCCATCCGATAGTGTCCGCTGTGTACTGCGCATGTGCAGAACACAGCAACACAGATTCCGAAAATTGCCGAGGATGAACGGCGCCTGCGCCGTGAGTCCCAGGTTCTAGCCCAACCATCCAAGTGGACATAGAGTAGGAATATAAAAGAGCCGAGCGCAGCGAGGCCGAGCCCGAAGCGTGGCGAGTGAAGCTCGCCCGCGAGGGGCCCTCTAATATTCACAACCCTATGTCCGCTTGGATGGTGGGGCTCCCACCTCCACTCACGGCGCAGGTGCCGTTCAGCTTCGGAGATTTTCTGAAGCTTCGTCTGCTCCATACTGCACATGCACAGTACGGGACGGACACTATTTGATGGCCGGACATTATACGGCAGAACACCGGCATTAGTCTGTTCTTCTTCAACAGAACAAGCTAATCTGCAGATGTAGCAATTCGAGGATTAAGAGAAACCATTTACCACTGACAGTAGAGCTGCCACCTCATCCTTTTAAACACGCACGCCTTTGAATTACACGGATTCTGAGGCTAATTAAATGCAGATAAGGCACCAAGCGAGTTTAATTACCACGGACGGTGCCGATGCCAGCAAAACCTGGCGAAATTACATGTCTAATGTGAACACGGGATAACAGATTTAACCCCAAATATTGGCTTCAGTTTGTTAGGGTAGCTAAATCTTCTAGTCCATCTTACACCACCCCCCCCCCCCCCCCCAGACCGACGATGCTGCTGCCACAAGGTGCCCCCTGTGCTCCTTCCTCCAGATCATTGACACATGGCATCAGCAGCACCGTCCCTGAAAAATCATTTGAAAACGTTGGCAGCCGCACATCGATAATCCTCAAAATAAAGTGCAATTCATTGTTAGTGGAGAGGTTCCTGTGTCTCCGGGATGCCGGTGACCAGCTGGACTTCCTCAGAGTTATTCAAGACCAAAATCAAATTATGACAAAGGCAGAAGGGATGCCACACTCATCACATCGGCTAATGACTCCGAGTCTCACATTAATTAGGATTACCAGACTAATTACCTTCAATTAGTTCACCAGGATCTCTTCCCCCTCTATTAGGAAACAATGTGTTCCCTGGAAGCTCTTTTTCATGTTACAATGTTGCGTCTCTAACATTTAACCACCTCAATACCGATCACTTTCACCCCCTTCCTGCCCAGGCCAGCTTTCAGCGCTCTCGCATTTTCAATGACAATTGCGCGGTCATGCTACGCTGTACCCAAATGACATTTTTATCATTTTGTTCGCACAAATAGAGCTTTATTTTGGTGGCATTTATTCATGACTCCGTTTTTTTTTTTGTTTTTTTTGTGTGATATAAGTGAAAAAGGAGCGGAAATGTGGAAAAAACAAAACAAAAAAACCCAATATTTTCTTCTCTCTATTTTAAAAGAAATCCAATAAAATCGTTTTTGTTTTTTTTTTCATAAATTTAAGCCAAAATGTATTCTGCTACATGTCTCTGCTAAAAGAAATCCCGTTCAGTGTATAATAATTGGTTTGTGTGATCACAGACAGATGCGCGCAAATGATCATGTACAGATGTGCGCAGGTGATCGCGGACATATGTGTGCAGATAATCATTGGGGACATGTGATTTGACTGTCAAATCTGTGGGGAACAGGTGTTTTTACTATGTTGCGACATGTGTGTTTTACACTGGTGATCGGTGTGTAAAAAGCTGTAAAAAAACAGCTCATACTCACTGATCACCAGCCGGCTGCAGCGATCCGCTCTCTTCTCCTCACCGACAACTTCTGTGTGAGGAGAGGAGAGCTGATCGCCCAGCAACCAGCTCCCTGTTTTCATGACACACAGCTCTAATTGGACACGGCCGTCATGTGATCAAGAGGGCCAATCACAGAGCCCTCCTGCCGATCAGAGCTGCACCGTGTCAGGGTGACGCGAGCGCATCGGGATCGCACCGCTGCACGGGCACGCGCTCGATCCGCCTCCTTTTGAGGGACGTTCCTGAACGTCCACTCAGAAGGAGAGAGCGCCCACCCGGCTGTTTAAGTGCAGTGGCCGGGTGAAAAGTGGTTAAGGCTGGGTTTACACTGCTGCGGTGTACGAGATCGGATGTGATTCGCACCGCACTGCAGTGCAAATCACATCCGATCTCTGTGCGATGCGAGTTCAGCCATACAGATAGTATGGCTGAATTCGCATCGCATCCGGCCCAAACTCGCACAGGACCCTTTTTTTGGTCCGCAGCAGAATCGGATCGCATGGATGTTCACACCATACGATCCGATTCCTGTCCGAGTTTGCAGATCGCACTGCGATATGCGGACGGATCTGGGGGTGTCATTAACTTTTCACTGACACTCCCAGCAGTTCGCATAGGGCAGTGTGAACTGCCGCTGGGAGGCATGCGATGTGGGAACCCACAGCGGATTCGCAGCGTTCCCGCATCGCTCCAGTGTGAACCCAGCCTAAAGGATGACTCCACTGTAGTTTAACCACCTTCAGACCGGACCATTTTGCTGGTAAATGACCAGAGGTCTTTTTACAATTTGGCACTGCGCTGCTTTAACTGGTAATTGCGCGGTCATGCAATGTTGTACCCAAACAAAATTTGCGTCCTTTTCTTCCCACAAATAGAGCTTTCTTTTGATGGTATTTGATTGCCTCTGTGATTTTTATTTTTTGCGATATAAACGTAAAAAGACCGCAAATTTTGAAAAAAAATGATATTTTCTACTTTTTGTTATTAGAAAAATCCAATAAACTCAATTTTAGTCATACATTTAGGCCAAAATGTATTCAGCCACATGTCTTTGGTAAAAAAAAAAGTCAATAATTGTATATTTATTGGTTTGCGCAAAAGTTGTCACATCTACAAACTAAGGTACGTTTTCTGGAATTTACGCAGCTTTTAGTTTACGACTGCCTATCTCATTTCTTGAGGTGCTAAAATGGCAGGGCAGTACAAAACCCCCCCAAATGACCCCATTTTGGAAAGTAGACCCCCTAAGGAAATTGATAAGAGGCATGTTGAGCCCATTGAATATTTTATTTTTTTGCCTCAAGCGATTGAATAATGACAAAAAAATTTTTTTTTTTTTTTTTTACACAAAGTTGTCACTAAATGATATATTGCTCACACATGCTATGGGCATATGTGAAATGACACCCCAAAATAAATTCTGCTGCTTCTCCTGAGTATGGGGATACCACATATGTGGGACTTTTTGGGAGCCTAGCCGCGTACGGGGCCCCGAAAACCAAGCACCGCCTTCAGGCTTTCTAAGGGCGTAAATTTTTGATTTCACTTCTCACTACCTATTACAGTTTTGAAGGCCATAAAATGCCAAGATGGCACAAAACCCCCACAAATGACCCCATTTTAGAAAGTAGACACCCCAAGCTATTTGCTGAGAGGCATTTTGAGTCCATGGAATATTTTATATTTTGCCACAAGTTGCGGGAAAATTACAAACTTAAATTTTTTTTTATTTTTTTTTCACAAAGTTGTCACTAAATGATATATTGCTCACACATGCTATAGGCATATGTGAAATGACACCCCAAAATAAATTTTGCTGCTTCTCCTGAGTAGGGGGATACCACATATGTGGGACTTTTTGGGAGCCTAGCCGCGTACGGGGCCCCGAAAGCCAAGAACCGCCTTCAGGTTTTCTAAGGGCGTAAATATTTGACTTCACTCCTCACTACCTATTACAGTTTTGAAGGCCATAAAATGCCAAGATGGCACAAAACCCCCACAAATGACCCCATTTTAGAAAGTAGACACCCCAAGCTATTTGCAGAGAGGCATGTTGAGTCCATGGAATATTTTATATTTTGCCACAAGTTGCGGGAAAATTACAAACTTTTTTTTTTTTTTTTTCTTTTTCACAAAGTTGTCACTAAATGATATATTGCTCACGCATGCCATGGGCATATGTGAAATGACACCCCAAAATAAATTCTGCTGCTTCTCCTGAGTACGAGGATACCACATATGTGGGACTTTTTGGGAGCCTAGCCGCGTACGGGGCCCCGAAAACCAAGCACCGCCTTCAGGCTTTCTAAGGGCGTTACAGTTTTGAAGGCCATAAAATGCCAAGATGGCACAAACCCCCCCCAAATTACCCCATTTTGGAAAGTAGACACCCCTAAATTTAGGGGTACACTAGTGAGACTAGGTAATAAATGGCGGGTGCCCTGAAACTATAAAAAAAATAACTAACCAATCAGCGTCACCTGTAACAGTTATATGGTGATCACTGGTGAAAGGGTTAACTAGGGGGCAATCAGGGGGCTTTATGCGGTAGTATATGGGGGTCCCTGGCGCTATAAAAAGCTGCGGCGAACCTAAATACCTACCTGCCTAACTAGCGTCACCTGTGACACTAATACAGCGATCAGAAAAACGATCGCTTATTAGGCTGGGTTCACACTGGAGCGATGCGGGAATGCCACGAATCCGCGGCGGGTTCCCGCATCGCATGCCTCCCGGCGGCAGTTCACACTGCCCTATGCGAACTGCTGGGAGTGTCAGTGAAATGTTAATGACACCCCCAGATCAGTTCGCATATCGCAGTGCGATCTGCAAACTCGGATCGCATGGTGTGAACACCCATGCGATCCGATTCTGCTGCGGACCAAAAAAGGGTCCCGTGCGAGTTTGCGGCGGGTGCGGCGGGTGCGACACGAATTCAGCCATACTATCTGTATGGCTGAACTCGAATCGCACAGAGATCGGATGTGATTTGCACTGCAGTGCGGTGCGAATCACATCCGTTCTCATAAACCGCTGCAATGTGAACCCAGCCTTAGTGACACTGGCGACGGGGGGTGATCACGGGGTTAAACCTTTATTGGGGGGGTTAGGGGGGTACCTTAGAACTAAAGGGGGCTAACCCTAACTGCCCTAACAGTTATTACAGTCACAAATGACACCCGCCGGGTGATCAGGGGGTTAAACCTTTATTAGGTAATAAATGGCGGGTGCCCTGAAACTATAAAAAATAACTAACCAACCAGCGTCACCTGTAACAGTTATATGGTGATCACTGGTGAAAGGGTTAACTAGGGGGCAATCAGGGGGCTTTATGCGGTAGTATATGGGGGTCCCTGGCGCTATAAAAAGCTGCGGCGAACCTAAATACCTACCTGCCTAACTAGCGTCACCTGTGACACTAATACGGCGATCAGAAAAATGATCGCTTATTAGGCTGGGTTCACACTGGAGCGATGCGGGAATGCCACGAATCCGCGGCGGGTTCCCGCATCGCATGCCTCCCGGCGGCAGTTCACACTGCCCTATGCGAACTGCTGGGAGTGTCAGTGAAATGTTAATGACACCCCCAGATCAGTTCGCATATCGCAGTGCGATCTGCAAACTCGGATCGCATGGTGTGAACACCCATGCGATCCGATTCTGCTGCGGACCAAAAAAGGGTCCCGTGCGAGTTTGCGGCGGGTGCGGCGGGTGCGGCGGGTGCGACACGAATTCAGCCATACTATCTGTATGGCTGAACTCGAATCGCACAGAGATCGGATGTGATTTGCACTGCAGTGCGGTGCGAATCACATCCGTTCTCATAAACCGCTGCAATGTGAACCCAGCCTTAGTGACACTGGCGACGGGGGGTGATCACGGGGTTAAACCTTTATTGGGGGGGTTAGGGGGGTACCTTAGAACTAAAGGGGGCTAACCCTAACTGCCCTAACAGTTATTACAGTCACAAATGACACCCGCCGGGTGATCAGGGGGTTAAACCTTTATTAGGTAATAAATGGCGGGTGCCCTGAAACTATAAAAAATAACTAACCAACCAGCGTCACCTGTAACAGTTATATGGTGATCACTGGTGAAAGGGTTAACTAGGGGGCAATCAGGGGGCTTTATGCGGTAGTATATGGGGGTCCCTGGCGCTATAAAAAGCTGCGGCGAACCTAAATACCTACCTGCCTAACTAGCGTCACCTGTGACACTAATACGGCGATCAGAAAAATGATCGCTTATTAGGCTGGGTTCACACTGGAGCGATGCGGAAACGCCACGAATCCGCGGCGGGTTCCCGCATCACATGCCTCCCGGCGGCAGTTCACACTGCCCTATGCGAACTGCTGGGAGTGTCAGTGAAATGTTACTGACACCCCCAGATCAGTTCGCATATCGCAGTGCGATCTGCAAACTCGGACAGGAATCGGATCGTATGGTGTGAACATCCATGCGATCCGATTCTGCTGCGGACCAAAAAAAGGGTCCCGTGCGAATTTGCGGCGGGTGCGGCGGGTGTGGCGGGTGCGGCGAATGGCTGAACTCGAATCGCACAGAGATCGGATGTGATTTGCACTGCAGTGCGGTGCGAATCACATTCGTTCTCATAAATCGCTGCAATGTGAACACTGCCTTAGTGACACTAGCGACGGGGGGTGATCACGGGGTTAAACCTTTATTGGGGGGGTTAGGGGGGCACATTAGAACTAAAGGGGGCTAACCCTAACTGCCCTAACAGTTATTACAGTCACAAATGACACCAATGCAAAAAAAAAAAAAAAAAAAGCAATTGGTGTCACTGTGACTGGGGGGGCAGGGGTAATTGGGGGGGTAAAGGGGGGGTGTGAGTGTGCCTGGCATGTTCTACTGTGTAGTGTAGTGCTTGTGCAACTCACCGATGCTCTCTCCTCGGTGCCGGAACGAAAACTACCGACACGGAGGAGAGAATACATCACTTCCTCTCCTGTGTTTACATTACAGGAGAGGAAGTGATGTCACCGGACATTTTCATTCGCCGGGAGCGATCGCAAGGGGGTGGCCATGAATGAATGGCCGTCCCCTCGTCCGGGATCGCTCCCGAACGAATACCGACCGCCGCAGGCACCGGGCGGGGGCCCGATCGGGCCCCCGACCCGCGGGAGGCAAGGGACGTACATGTAAGCCCTTATGCCTGCCCGTGCCATTCTGCCGACGTACATCGGCGTGCGGCGGTCGGCAAGTGGTTAAAGTGATTGTAAGACCCCTTTCACACCAGGGCGTTTTGCAGGCGCTATATCGTTAGAAATAGCGCCTGCAATCCGCCCTAAAGATGCTGCACCATTGTGTGTAGTGTGAAAGCCCCGAGTGCTTTCACACTACAGCGGTGCGCTGGCAAGACGTCAGAAAAAAGTCCTGCCAGCAGCTTCTTTGGAGTCAATGGGGCAGCGATGTAATACCGCGGGCATAACGCCGCTATTGCGGCGTATTGCCAGCGGTTTTAACCCTTTTGCGGCCGCTAGCGGGGGGTAAAAGAGCCCTGCTAGCGCCCGAAATGCGCCGCAAATCTTGACTCGTCACCCAATTGGCTAAAATGACAGGCGATCCCATTGAACATATAGAAAAAAAAGAAAAGAAACTGCGCTATTAAATATAAAATGCACCTATAAAACAATAAAATTGTTCCAAACTATTGTATTTTTTGACAAAAAATATGCAAATACAGAAGTTGACCAAAGGTGGCGGTAAAGAGCAGAAAAACCATGTGATTTGGTGAAAGTTGGCTGAAAAAGTCCTGCCGTGTGTATGCAATACAAGTTCACGTCCGATGCCTTTTGTACAAAAATCCACAGGAAAGTTTGTACAAAGTCCTATCATGTGTATGAGGCTTTAAATTGTATAATGGAAGCAGCAATTCTCCTGTGTAAAGCTTCATACACACACGAACTCAAACAAACTTACCCGTGGATTTCTGTCCAAAGGGCGTCGGCCGTGAACTAGTATTGCAAACACATGGCAGGACTTTTTCAGCCGACTTTCACCAAATCACGTGTTTTTTCTGCTCTTTTCCGCCACCGTTTGGTCAACTTCTGTATTGTTGTCTGATCTTTTGCATTGGTTCTGAGCATGCCTGTTTGTACTTTGGACTAAAGTCCGATGGGTTTCTGTACACACAGTCGGATGTTGCCTTAAAACAGCTAATTTGCATGTTTGTTGTCAAAAAGTCAGATCGTGTGTACGTGCCTTAACACCAGTTCAGCGAGTAAAATTGAAAGAAAAAATGTAGAATCGCGCGAAACCTGTGAGTTAATCAGGTGTGAACCAGAAATGAATACATAAAACACATCAGTTGTGAAAACATCCAGGATTCGGTGTGAATCATATACACTGAGTGAACAAGTATATACAGTGGTGTGAAAAAGTGTTTGCCCCCTTCCTCATTTCCTGTTCCTTTGCATGTTTGTCACAATTAAGTGTTTCGGAACATCAAACCAATTTAAACAATAGTCAAGGACAACACAAGTAAACACAAAATGCAATTTGTAAATGAAGGTGTTTATTATTAAAGGTGAAAAAAAATCCAAACCATCATGGCCCTGTGTGAAAAAGTGATTGCCCCCTAAACCTAATAACTGGTTGGGCCACCCTTAGCAGCAACAACTGCAACCAAGCGTTTGCGATAACGTGCAATGAGGCTTTTACAGCGTCCTGGAGGAATTTTGGCCCACTCATCTTTGCAGAATTGTCCTAATTCAGTTACATTACAGGGTTTTCGAGCATGAACGGCCTTTTTAAGGTCATACCACAACATCTCAATAGGATTCAGGTCAGGACTTTGGCTAGGCCACTCCAAAGTCTTCATTTTGTTTTTCTTCAGCCATTCGGTGGTGGACTTGCTGGTGTGTTTAGGATCATTGTCCTGCTGCAGAACCCAAGTTCGTTTCAGCTTGAGTACACGAACAGATGGTCGGACATTCTCCTTCAGGATCTCTTGGTAGACAGCAGAATTCATAGTTCCTTTTATCACGGCAAGTCTTCCAGGTCCTGAAGTAGCAAAACAGCCCCAGACCATCACACTACCACCACCATATTTTACTGTTGGTATAATGTTCTTTTTATGAAATGCAGTGTTCCTTCTACGCCAGATATACTTGGACACACACCTTCCAAAGAGTTCCACTTTTGTCTCATCGGTCCACAGAATGTTGTCCCAAAAGTCTTGGGGATCATCAAGATGTGTTGTGGAGAAATTGAGACGAGCTTTGATGTTCTTTTTGCTCAGCAGTGGTTTTCTCCTTGGAACTCTGCCATGCAGGCCATTTTTGCCCAGTCTTTTCCTGATGGTGGAGGCATGAACGCTGACCTTAACTGAGGCAAGTGAGGCCTGCAGTTCCTTGGACGTTGTTGTGGGGTCTTTTGTGACCTCTTGGATGAGTCGTCGCTGCGCTCTTGGAATAATTTTGGGCGGCCGGCCACTCCTGGGAAGGTTCACCACTGTTCCATGTCTTCGCCATTTGTGGATAATGGCTCTCACTGTGGTTCGCTGGATTCCCAAAGCTTTGGAAATGGCTTTATAACCCTTTCCAGACTGATAGATCTCAATTACTTTCTTTCTCAATTGTTCCTGAATTTCTTTGGGTCTCGGCATGATGTGTAGCTTTTAAGGATCTTCTGGTGGACCTTACTGTGTCAAGCAGCTCCTATTTAAGTGATGCCTTGATTGTGAACAGGTGTGGCAATAATCAGGCCTGGGTGTGGCTAGAGAAATTGAACTCAGGTGTGGACAACCACAGTTATAGTATGTTTTAACAAGGGGGGCAATCACTTTTTCACACAGGGCCATGATGGTTTGGATTTTTTTTCACCTTTAATAATAAACACCTTCATTTACAAATTGCATTTTGTGTTTACTTGTGTTGTCCTTGACTATTGTTTAAATTGGTTTGATGTTCCGAAACACTTAAGTGTGACAAACATGCAAAGGAAGAGGAAATGAGGAAGGGGGCAAACACTTTTTCACACCACTGTATGTACAATTTCTTAGAAAAATACATCTTAACCCCTTCCCGCCGAGCGTACGCAGATCTGCGTACCCGGCTTCCAGGGGTTATACCGGGATGATGCCCGCACCTGCAGGCATCATCCCGGTACCGTTTTTTTTCCAGCGGGCGATTGGCTATCCAGCCATAACAACCGAAGTGGCTAAAAGCCACTCGGCTGTTATGCCAGAGGAGCGGGAGGGGACGTCCCCCCCCCCTCCCGCCACCTCCCGCCACCTTCCGCCGCTGTTACCGGTGCTCCCGCTCAATCGGGAGCTCTAATTCACGCTCCGATGCCTCCGGCTGCTGGGGAGAAACTGGAATGAAGCCATAAGCAGCTTCATTCCAGTCTCCTAATAGTAAACATGGAATCATGACGTCACTTCCCGTTTACTCGGCTGCCAATGGCGCCGGTTTTAAAAAAATATACAGTATTCAGAATCGCCGTTTTCGTCGATCTGAATACATTGAAGTGTAAAAGAGGGATTTGGGGTCTTTTAGACCCCCGATCCCTCCATAAAGAGTACCTGTCACCACCTATTACTGTCACAAGGGATGTTTACATTCCTTGTGACAGCAATAACAGTGATCAATTTTTTTTTTTTAAACAATTTATTCATTTAAAAAAAAAAGATATTTGTCATGTACCTGTAACACTTTTTCATCTGAAATGAGTACATTATACTTGTATTGTATACCGTTTCTTTTCAATAAAATCAATTTAACCTTAAAAAAATAAAAAAAAAAAATAATATTTTTTAAAGCGCCCACGGCCCCGCGAGCTTGCAAAGCAAAGAAAACGCATACGGAAGTCCCGCCTGCATATGTAAACGGTGTTCAAATCACACATGTGAAGTATCGCCGCAATCATCAGAGCGAGAGCAATAATTCTAGCACTAGACCCCCTCTGTAACGCTAACCTGGTAACTGTAAAAAAATTTTTAAAGCGTCGCCTATTGAGATTTTTAGGTACCGTACTTTGTCGTCATTCCACGTGTGCGTGCAATTATAAAGTGTGACATGTTTGGTATCTATTTACTCGGCGTAACATTATCTTTCACATTATGCAAAAAAATTGGGCTAATTTTACTGTTTCGTTTTTTTTAAATCATAAAAAGTGTCCCTTTTCCCAGAAAGTTGCATTTAAAACACCGCTGCGCAAATACCGTGTGACACAAAATATTGCAACAATCGCCGTTTATTTCTCTAGAGTCTCTGCTAAAAAAAATATATATATATAATGTTTGGGGGTTCCAAGTAATTTTCTAGCAAAAAATATGGATTTTAACTTGTAAACACCAAATGCCAAAAATAGACTTAAGGCCCGTACACACGGTCGGACTTTTTGACAACAAACATGCAAATTAGCTGTTTTGGAGCAACATCCGACTGTGTGTACGCTCCATCGGACAAACTTTTTCTGTTTTCATCGGACTTTTGTTGGCTGTGCGAACGGACAAACTTTTTGACAACAGAAGTCCGAAGGAGCAAAGTCCGACCGTGTGTATGCAAAGGCATCGGACTTTTGTACAAGGTACAAACACGCATGCTCAGAGCCTATGCAAACGATCAGACTACAATACAGAAGTTGACCAAAGGTGGCGCAGGAGTCATTGAACGTCCTCTTTTGAAGCGGCGTCAGTACGTTGTGACGTCACTACGTTCGTGTTTGTTGTCAAAAAAGTCCGACCGTGTGTATGCAATACAAACTTGTGGACCACGCCCTTTGTACAAAAGTCCACGGAAAAGTTTGTACAAAGTCCGACCGTGTGTATGAGGCTTTAGTCATGAAAGGGTTATGAAAGCAAAAGTGAAAAAAAAAACCTGTGATCCATAAAAACAATAAAACGATTCAATGCCCAACCAAGAGGAAAGTCTATGTGTGTTTAGCTTGAATAAATATAATTATAACATCCACCCGTTTAAAACGTAATGAATAAAGTCCATCCACAAATGAAACAAAACAAATGAAACAAATCTTCAAGCGCTGATGAGATGAAAAATTAAAACAAAGTATCACACTTTCAAACGTTGCATCGGTCAAAGCCTGAAGTCTGATGTGCCGGCCCGGCCTCAGACAAACCCGTCCTTCTGGGTATACGAAACAGTAACACGAGGTGACGTCAGCGCAATAGGGCGGAGCGACGCACTGACGTCACCTCGTCTTACTGTTTCGTATAACCAGAAGGACGGGTTTGTCTGATTGTGCGGCAGCCGGCACCTGTACAAATATATAAGGGGTCCATATAGGGAACTTGGTGTTGAGTTATTCACTTTACAGTCAACAAAGAGGACAAGGGGGCACTCTTTACGTCTAGAGGAAAAGAGATTTCATCTCCAAATACGGAAAGGTTTCTTCACAGTAAGAGCTGTGAAAATGTGGAATAGACTCCCTGGAGAGGTGGTTATGGCCGGTGTTCTGCCTAATAGAGTCCGCCCATCAAATGGTGTCCGCTCCGTACTGCGCATGCGCAGTACGGAGCAGACGAAGCTTCGGAAAAAATCCCGAAGCTGAACGGCGCCTGCGCCGTGAGTGGAGGTGGTAGCCCCACCATCCAAGCGGACATAGGGTTGAGAATTTTAGAGGGCCCCTCGCGGGCGAGCTTCGCTCGCCACGCTTCGGGCTCGGCCTCGCTCTGCTCGGCTCTTTTTTATTCTAACTCTATGTCCACTTGGATAGTGGGGATAGAACCTGGACTCACGGCGCAGGCGCCGTTCATCCTCGCCAATTTTCGGAATCTGTGTTACTGTGTACTGCGCATGCGCAGTACGCAGGGGACACTATCTGATGGAGGACACTATTTTACAAGACACCGGCTCAGTGGATTGCTTTAAGAAAGGCCTGGATTATTTCCTAAGTGTACAGAATATAACGGGGTACTGACATTTATAGGTAAAGTTAATCCGGGGAAGATACAATTGCCTCTCGGGGGATCAGGAAGGAATTTTTTCCCCTGCTTTAACAAATTGGATCATGCTCTGCTGGGGTTCTTTTTTGATGATTCTTTAGGCCCGTATACAAGATCTGACTTTTTGACAACAAACATGCAAATTAACTGTTTTAAGGCAACATCCGAAGGTGTCTGCGCTCCATCGGACAAACTTTTTCGTTTTTCATCGGACAAATGTTGGCTGTGCGAACAGACAAACTTTTCGACAACATAAGTCCATCGGCCCAGACTCAGACAAAGTCCAATCATGTGTACAGATAACCATCGGACTTTACAAACACGCATGCTCAGAACCAATGCAAAAGATCTGACAACAATACAGAAGTTGACCAAAGGTGGCGGTAAAGAGCAGAAAAACCACGTGATTTGGTGAAAGTTGGCTGAAAAAGTCATATTGTGTGTATGCTTAACAAGTACACGGCCAACGCCCTTTGTACAGAAATCCATAGGAAAGTTTGTTTAAAGTCCAATCATGTGTATGAGGCTTAACTATAGCGGTGGTGGATTCAACACAGGCTTTTTCTCATCAGCGCTTGAAGATTTGTTTCATTTGTGGATGGACTTTATTCATTAAGATTTGGTGGATGGGGTGGATGTTATAATTATATTTATTCAAGCTAAACACACATAGACTTTCGTCTTGTTTGGACATTGAATCATTTTATTGTTTTTATGGTTCACAGGTTTTTTTCACTTTGGCTTTCTTAAGATATATTTTTCTAAGAAATTGTACATATATACTTGTTCACTCAGTTTATATGATTCACACCAAATTCTGGATGTTTTCACAAATGGTGTTTTATGTATTCATTTATGATTCACACCTGCTTAACTCACAGGTTTAGTGTGATCCTATTGGACATCTAGGAGGAGGAGGGAGGAGCCGCACAGCGGAAGCCTAAGAGGAGGAGAGGACAGAGGAGCAGCCCCCCACTGTCCGTAGGAGCCCGTAACCCACCCGCCGCCTGTTGCCCATAGGAGCCCGCAACCCGCCCACCGCCTGCTGCCCATAGGAGCCCGCAACCCGCCCACTGCCTGCTGCCCATAGGAGTCTGCAATCCACCCACCGCCTGCTGCCTGTAGGAGCCCGCAACCCAGTCCACTGCCTGCTGCCCGTAGAAGCCCGCAACCCGCCTGCTGCCCGTAGAAGCCCACAACCCGCCTGCTGCCCATAGGAGCCCGCAACCTGCCCGCCGCCTGCTGCCTGTAGGAGCCCGCAACCGACCCGCCGCCTGCTGCCCATAGGTTAGCCCACATCCCGGCCCGCCACCTGCTGCCCGAAGAAGCCCACAACCCGCCTGCTGCCCATAGGAGCCCGCAACCTGACCGCCCGCTACCTAGATGGTGTAAGTGCCGAGGGGGCTTGTCTCCCCCCACCAAAAAAACCAAAACACCGGCCACCACTGGACAGGAGAGCCAGGACAAAGCAGCAGAAGGCCACCGTTTATGATAACATTCGAGCTTAGCCGCATCGCTTGTTATCAGAAGAAATCCGACCGTCGGCTCCAAAAAACGGTACTGGTATGTTGCCTGCATTTGCATATCATCCCATTACAACCAGAATGGCATTCAGTTATGTGATTTTGCAGCAAGTGGTTAAGCACAGACCATCCATTTTTGGGGGGGTACAGGCACCTAGTTTTGACTAGGTGATCCAAACAGAAGTTCCCCTCTTCCCCCCCACCCTGCAGTCATCTGGAATCCCATCAGAGGTCCCAGAAGACTGCCGGACCACTCAGCAGGCGCAGTGCGGCTCACAAACGTGCAGCAGCCCACTTCTGTGTTCTGTCCCTCGTGCTCACGATCACTCATGGCCGGCGGTCATCGCGACCATCGGCCATGAGCTTCGGCACCACCGCTGTGCAGCGGGTGCATGCGCATGACTGCTATCCCGATCCTGGGAGCCGACGTATAGCTACGACGATTTGTGCCGACCTGCCACCATATAATGACGGCAGCTGGCGGTTAAAGGTACAATGCTTACATTTTAAAAATAACAAACATGTCATTCCTGCTCTGTGTAATGCACAGAGCAGCCCTGATCCTCCTCTTCTGGGGTCCCACCATCAAGTCTCTGGGCTCCTCCCTCTATGAGTGCACCCATAGCAAGCCACTTGATACGGGGGGGGGGAGGAGGAATGGGACGTCTTGTCCTCCGTTTATAGATAATTGGATGTGGCACGGTGAAGATCTAACTAAATTTTTAATTTGCATTTAACTGTTTCCACTACAAAGCCAAGTCCACAGCTTGCTATATATGCAAGGACTTCTGCTTTAGCCTTTCAGGAAGGAGTTCACTGTCCTTCATATTTCAGTTTTTGGGATATCCCACTCAATTCCCTCAACCCTATCCAAGTTCTCCAAAAACAACACCCCAAGACTGGTTAATAAGGAAAAGTGTGGCTGAGATCGTGTGCCTGGCTGCAGGGCAACTGGGAAAGAACCTGGGCAGATCTCCAGCGGCTCCTTAGGGAGTAAGCGCTAAAGGGGATGCTCCAGATTCACTGAATATTTGAATGAGGGCACTTCACTTTCTAAGTCTACCTGAGTCTCCCCTGTCTCTTTACAAAAGCACATACAGATGGCAGAACTAAGTCCCTTTTTAGAAGCTATCCTGGTCAGGAAAGTTACTGGCTCCTCCACCCAAATTAAACAGCACACAGTCTCAAGAACCCTGAGCTCAGGTCAGTACTCACAATGTCACAGGATCACCGGATGCCTCCTTCCAGTATCCGCCAGACACTCTTCAGTGAGGGAGAAGGGACTTCTTACCATGCCCCAGGACAGGCAGACTCCTTCTAACTTATGTGAGGCTCCCTTGACCAAAGCAACGGGGAAACGTCACTCAAACCAACCCGATGAAGTCACGGTGCATGGCCATAGCTAACACCGCGCTGGCCACTCCCCCTGACAAGTTTCAACCTTCCCACTTCTGTGACCAAGCCCTGACCGGTATGGCGAAACACGTCAGGCAGGAGCAGCGCTAGCTGAGGCCATACACTATGACTGCATCATAATTGGTTTGAGCAGAATCTCTCCTTTGGTATACCTACACTTTTGGATTGATGCCTGCTCCCATGTTCTGTGTTCCGTCGGGGAGATCCTGAATTCTCCAGGTTGGAGCCGTGCTACAAGCCCTTTCGGTTCCCTTGGCTGATTTAAAAAATAGATCTCCAAGAGTATACCCCCCCCCCCAGTTATGCCGCAGCTGGGACCTCAATAAATATTAGCTGGATTTGGGATGGCTGCTGCAGATGGGGGTAGCCACCCCTACCTAGACGGGTGGATTCTCTCCTACAGGCAGAAGTAAAACTCCTGCTGTTCTGACTCTCAGACTATTTATATGCCTCTCCAGCCACCTACTGGGCACACCTCCCCAGGGATCGGATGATGCGCCTAGTTGCCCATTTGCCTTGCCCAACCTTCTATATCCCAGAAGTCTCTTGAAAACAGGGGAGAGCAATCAAATCTGCAGGCAGCATGTAAGATCCAGAGCAGCCAAAAGCAATCAAGGACTGCTCCAATGATTACAGAGGAGCCAAAGGACTAAATGTGCTTAACATCCTAGCAACCTACCTACAGCTGCAAAAGGGGTGGGGGGGGGGGGGCTACTCAATATTAGGTGGGTGGCAATGAAGTTATGGCTGATCAGTGCAAATAGACAGATAGATAAATAATCTCCACTCTCTACGTGTGAATGATGAAAAGCGGCGTATTCTTGGCTGCTCTGGGATCCGGGATTTAAGCTCAGCCCGGGGCTCTGAAATCAATTATTTATTTGCAACACATGTATCTCCGGAGAGATTCGACTTTCGCGTCATATTTAAGCAGCTCGTTTACTAATGAACTGGGGAGAGACAGAATTGGCAGCCAGAGGCTCACAGCGAGTAGGCAGCAACGAGGCAAATACGTTACTCCACCGTCATCGGCCAATCAGCGTCAGCGAATCCTGGGCTGCCCAGTAGCAAGCTGCAGTACTTTAAAGGACGGTGCGGATTTTCACAGTGAAATATGAAATGATTTTTTTTATCGGGGGCCTCGCCTCCTCGCTGAGTGCGCAGGGAGTGTCAATATTTGTCCGTTCCTTACTAAGAAAAGTTCATGGGACTCAACAAAATTTGATGCAGATGTCTCTCTGCGTTGCACACGTGTACCGGGATTGGGGCAGACTTTGAACGCCAAGCTACACGGGCAATTTCAATTACTTGCTACTGAGAGGCTTAAGGCTGCGTTCATGGCTGCAAACATGCTGCAATTTAATTGCGCTTTGTGTGGCATTAAATTGTTAACGGCACCTCAAGCATACAGTGGGGGAAAAATAACGATTTGATCACCTGCAGTTTTTGTAAGTTTGCCCACTTACAAAGAAATGAAGGGTCTATAATTTTCTATCATAGGTGTATTTTAAATGATAGAGACAGAATATCAACCAAAAATCCAGAAAAAAAACACATGATACAAATGTTATAAATTGAGTTGCAGTTCAGTAAAGTGTAAAACAAGTATTTGATCCCCAAGCAAAACATGACTTAGTAGTTGGTGGCGAAACCCTTATTGGCGATCACAGAGGTCAGACGTTTCTTGTAGTTGGTGACCAGGTTTGCAGACATCTCGGGAGGGATTTTAGTCCACTCTTCTTTACAGATCTTCTCTAAATCCTTAAGGTTTCTTGGAAACTCAACGTTTTTCAGCTCCGTCCATAAATTTTCTATAGGATGAAGGTCTGGAGACCGGCTAGACCACTCCATAAGCTTAATGTGCTCCTTATTGAGCCACTCCTTTGTTGCCCTGGTGGTATGTTTTTGGGTCATTGTCATGCTGGAAGACCCATCCATGACCCATCTTCAGTGTTCTGGCTGAGGGAAGAAGGTTCTCATCCAAGATTTTACAATACACGGGCCCCGTCCATTGGCCCCTCAATGTGGCAAAGTCAACCTATACCTTTAGCAGAGAAACAGCCCCAAAGCATAATGTTTCCACCTCTCTGCTTGACTGTAGGGATGATGTTGTAATGCCGCGTACACACAGTTAGAAATTTACGACAACAAATGTTGGATGTGAGTTTGTTGTCAGAAATTCAGACCGTGTGTAGGCTCCATCGGACATTTGCTGTCGGAATTTCGGACAACAAATGTTTGAGAGCTGGATCGCAAATTTTCCGACAACAAAATTTGTTGTTGGAAGTTCCGAGCTTGTGTCGACAATTCCGACGCGCAAATGTCCACGCATGCTCGGAATCAAGCAGAAGAGCCACACTGGCTATTGAACTTAGTTTTTCTCGGCTCGTCATACATATTGTACGTCACCGCGTTCTTTACGTTCGGAATTTCCAACAACATTTGTGCGACTGTGTGTATCCAAGACAAGTTTGAGCCAACATCCATCAGAAATACATCCACAGCTTTGTTGTCGGAATGTCCGATCGTGTGTACGCGGCATTAGGGTAATAGTCAGCATTTTTCTTCCTCCAACAGACTTCTGGCAGGTATGGAAACACAGTCTAGTTGGGTGCTTTAAGGTTACGTTCTCTCAGAAGCAGGCCAGTGGGAGTGTCACTCTTGCTGTGCTTTCTGGGAGGGGGTACTTAAGTTGCGGATGTCATGTGTTTCGGGTTCCGGTCCAGAAGTATGTTCTGACTGCATGGTCCTGCTTCTCCTGACCAGCCCCCAGGACTTTCATGGCCTGGGGTGTGGATCTACCCGACTTTACATCTCGGGGCTGGCTAGTCCAAGGCGAGGAAACTGAAAAAAGGATTTGGAGGTGTTCCGGTGCCGTCTCGGTTAGTGGAGAGGCCCAGCAACTGTGAAGTTATTCAGGGGAGGACTCTTCGGGAGAAGGCCACACAAGGGCTGGCTTCTCAACAAGAGCCTGGCCAAGCTGAAGGACAAAAGTGAATCCAATCTTGTGCGGTATCGCTGGACCGGCTGCAAGATACTGGTACCACACGAGTGTTCTACAAGTTTTCAAGTTTCCTTTACATGTTCTATAACAAAGTCTGTGGCAGAGACTTGTTCCTGACTAAAACACCCTGTCGGCTGCTAGGCCTGGTGAGAGAAGGACTATCCAATTAGGGCGTTGTGAATGGTTATTCTCTGGATTTATTCAAAGTAAGAAAGTTACCTGGACTTTTCACCTAAACCCTCTGATCCTATGCTGATAGACTGTTTGTTTAACTACTTTTTGCAAATAAAAATCCCTTCAAGTGGATGTGTCGTCAGTCTCTGCAGTTTTTGGGCCATTTACCTCGGGAAAACCCTAGACGCATACGAGGTGAAGAAGGTAACGGTAAGCCCAATAAATTCAGCCACTCCTTCGGGAGTTAGTGCTACACATACCAGTATAGATCCTAACACATTACCCATTACATACCAGTATGGATCCTAACACATTACCCATTACATACCAGTATGGATCCTAACACAATTCCCAGTCCATACCAGTATGGATCCTAACACATTACCCAGTCCATACCAGTATGGATCCTAACACATCAACCAGTCCATACCAGTATGGATCCTAACACATTACCCAGTCCATACCAGTATAGATCCTAACACATCAACCAGTCCATACCAGTATAGATCCTAACACATCAACCAGTCCATACCAGTATGGATCCTAACACATTACCCAGTCCATACCAGTATAGATCCTAACACATCAACCAGTCCATACCAGTATAGATCCTAACACATCAACCAGTCCATACCAGTATGGATCCTAACACATTACCCAGTCCATACCAGTATAGGTCCTAGCACAATACCCAGTCCATACCAGTATGGATCCTAACACAATACCCAGTCCATACCAATATGGATCCTAACACATCACCCAGTCCATACCAGTATAGATCCTAACACATTACCCTGTCCATACCAGTATAGATCCTAACGCATTACCCAGTCCATACCAGTATGGATCCTAACACATTATTATTATTATTATTATTATTATTATTATTATTATTAATAACGATTTATATAGTGCCAACAGTTTACACAGCGCTTTACAATGTATAGGGGGGACAACACAATTACAGTACAGTTCAATACAAAAGGTACAGGAGGGCCCGGCTCGTAGAGCTTACATTCTAAAGGGAGGGGGTGGTGGTACAAAAGGTAATAGTTGCATAGAATGATTTGATGGGGTCGGCTCGGGGACAGTTAGGTGGGTGTTGGATAGGCTTCCCTGAATAAAATGAGTTTTCAGGGAACTCTTAAAGGTGGACAGGGTAGGGGCTGAGCGGACAGACTGGGGCAGGGAGTTCCAGAGGATGGGAGAGGCTCTGGAGAAGTCTTGAAGGCGAACAAGGGAGCTAGAAAGCAGGAGGTCCTGGGAGGAGCGGAGGGGACAATTTGGGCGATATCTGCAGATGAGGTTGGTGATGTAGATGGGGGCGATGTTGTGAATGGCTTTGTATGTTATGGTTAGCATTTTGAATTTTACACGGTGGGGGAGGGGAAGCCAGTGAAGGGATTGGCAGAGAGGGGCGGCAGTCATGGATCGGTTAGTGAGGTGTATTAGTCTAGCAGCATAATTCATAATAGACTGAAGGGGGAGGAGCCTGTGTAAGGGTCGGCCATTAAGGAGAGAGTTGCAGTAGTCAAGGTAGGAAATAATCAAGGAGTGAACGAGTTGCTTTGTGATGTCATTAGTCAGGAAGGTGGAATTCTGGAGATGTTGTGGAGGTGAAGGCGGCAGGATTTAGCCAGTGATTGGATGTGGGGGTCGAAGGAGAGGTCAGAGTCAAGGATTACACCCAGGACCCTGGCATGTGTGGAGGGACCAATGGTTATGTTGTTGATATTAATGGTGAAGTCACAAAGGGGGGATCGTGAAGGAGGAAATATAAAAAGTTCAGTTTTAGAATTGATTTTGAGGAAGTGGTGTGACATCCATACTGATATGATACAATACCCAGTCCATGCCAGTATAGATCTTAACACCTCATCCAGTCCATACCAGTATAGATATCCAGCATGATATTTCCCCCCATTGAGATCTGAGGGGGTTTTCCAAGTGTTCCTTTCATTTTTGTTGGAGCAGTGTATATATGATTTGCATTTCTGAGCAGGGGGGCGCGCACGCGCACAAACGCCGCCCTGGCTGTGCTGTCATTCACTACAGCACCAGCCAATCAGCGGGTCCCAGCCAACGATTTATGGGTGAAACCCGCCCATCAGCTGAGTAAATGACAGAAGTGAGCCCTGTGTTGGCAAACAACAGAAGGCTCTCTACACACAGCAATGAAAATTGGGCGCAAGGTCCAACGTCTAATGATACAAAATACCAAATGATACAAAATGAATGCAAAGAAAGAAAAAAGGTTTTGGGGCGACGTGTGATATAGAAATGTAGACTGGACTCCCCCGAGCTCTCCCGTCAATTTGTGGATGGTTAGCTGTTATTCAAATGGTTTTCCTGATTTATCTCCCGAGCTAGTCTTAAAAATCTTTCCACTCAGTAAGGTACGGTGAGGTACGGTGAGGTACGGTGAGGTACGGTGAGGTACGGTGAGGTACGGTCCTCCGGAGGGTTCTTCTTCTGACGTTAATGTAATATGATTTTATGTGAAGGAATCAGTCAGACTCACGTGCCCATTAGTCGCCCGGTGTGCCGCTCCCATTATACTGCAGGTGAGGAGCTTCAATTGGATTCACAGTGATTGGAAATGTGAACCCATATCTGTGACAGTAATGACATGGACACATCGAATGCTGTGAAAATAAATTAACATTTAATTGTATTTTTTTTAATTGTTCCTTTTAATAAGATGTCCTGCTGACTGAACACTAAAATAAACTGTGCTGGTATTTTACCCACTTTAGTTCCAACACCTGTACACCCCCCCCCCCCCCCCCTCCCCCAATGGGCCTGCTTATCCGCTAATAACCTAGGATAACAAAGATATCTTCCAAAAACTATTTTGCTTTTTTTTTTTTTTTTTATGCAATCCATAGACAAAAATAAATAAATAATAATAATAAATCCCTTTTGTCTACTTTGTTTATTTTTATTTTTTACTGTAGATAATAAGTGTAAATAATAATGTTCATAATAATAATGTTCATAATAATAATAATAATAATAATAATAATAATAATAATAATAATAATAATAATATTTATTATTATTATTTATAGATTATCATTTACACTTATTATCTACAGTAACATTTTAACAACAATAATAATAATAATAATAATAATAATAATAATAATAATACTGTTCATAATTATTATTATTATTTATAGATTATCATTTACACTTATTATCTACAGTAACATTTTAATAATAATAATAATAATAATAATAATAATACTGTTCATAATTATTATTATTATTATTATTATATTGTTATTATTATTTATAGAGTATCATTTGCACTTATTATCTTCAGTAACATTTTAACATTTTAATAATGATAATAATAATAATAATAATAATAGCAATAATACTGTTCATAATTATTTTTATTATTATTATTATTATTATTATTATTATTATTATTATTATTATTATTAATAATAATAATAATAATAATAATAATAATAATAATAATACTATTAATAATATTAATATGTATCTTTATTTATTTATTTTATTACATATTTACTTATTTTTTCATGCAATCCATAGGCTATAAACACATACGTCAATAATAATTATACATTTTACTCTATAAATTATTATTTTTGAGCTTGTGTTAATAATAATATTAATAATAATAATCATCACCCTCATCATAATAATCATCATAATCATAAGAATAATACTTATTTTATTATTTTTTGAATGCAATCTGTAGACAATAAATAAATAAAATAAATAAATAACACATTTTTTTCTACTTAAAAAAAAAAAAAAAAAATTGCTGTAGATATGGGGTTTACATATTTTCTAAGCAAATTGCTCTTTAGACTTTAGGGGGGCCAGACTGTGGCCAGTGGGAGAAGTACATGTCCTGGAGTCAGTGGGAGTAAACAATACCCCATCATTGGTATTGAGGGGAATTATAGTGCCTATCATTGGTATCAGTGACAGGACTAATGCCTCATCATTGGTGACAGTGGGAGGATTAGTGCCCCATTGTTGGTGTCAGGATCTATGGCCTAGTGTTGCTGAAAGTGGGGGGGAATAATGTCCCAAGGACCGGATAAAAGCAGGCAATGGGTCGCATCGTTTGGGGACCACTGCTGTAGATGATACGTGAAGTATACGTGTTACTCTATACAGTATTATTAATATTATTTAACTTAATTAAAATAATAATATTATTATGATTTTTTTTTTTAAAGCAATCCATAGACAATAAATACATAAATTAAATACATAAATAAAAATAACATTACAGTAGATGATAAGTATACATTTTGCTCTATACAGTGTTAATATTATTTAACTTAATTAAAATAATATTATTATTACATATGTTTAATTTTTATTTTTTAATGTGATCCATAGAGAATAAATAAATAAATAAATACATTTATTATTGTAGATAAAAAAGTATACATTTTACTTATTAGCGGCAAGGATGGGGAGTGTCATTATAATGGGGGGATTTAATTATCCAGACATAGACTTGGTGAAAGGAAAAGTGCATTCATCTAAGCCCTTGTACACACGGTCGGAGATTCCGACAACCAAATCCGTTGGATTGTGTCCGACGGATTTTGTCCGAAACTGTTGCATACACACGGTCGGACAAAGTTGTCGGAAAATCCGACGTGATGCCGTTATTTATTTCGTTACGACGGGACTACGTTCAGGCTAGTAGCCAATAGCTTTGGTGTAGGAATTTGATCTGAGCATGCGTGGCACTTTGTCCGATCGGAATTCTCTACACATGATCGGAGTATGTCCGATCTGAGCATTTTGTAGGAACATTTTACCAACAAGTTGGAAAACTTGGTATGTCGGATACTCCGACGGAAACAGTCCGATGGAGACCACACACAGTCAGAATATCCGACAAAACGGTCCGATCGGACACATTCCGTCGGAATCTCCGACCGCGTGTACAAGGGCTAAGTCTCACCAGTTCCTAGATGTCTTGCAGGACCATTTCATGGATCAGATAGTAGACACACCAACTAGAAACCAAGAGTTACTAGACCTACTGATTACCAACAATACAGACCTGATCACGGATGTGGAAATACGAACAATTTAGGAAACAGCGATCACAGGTCAATTCGTTTCAGTATAAATAACACAAATAGGAAACATAAGGAGAATACAAAGTCACTGAATTTCAAAAGATACTAAATGGGATAAAATCTTAGGAACAAAGAACACAGAGAAAAAATGGGTATGCATTATGAGCAAATTAAATAAAGGTATTAGCCAGTGCATCCCACTGGGAAATACATTTAAATTTAAAAGCTAATAAAAGTCCTGGATGGCTTAACTCCAACATAAGAATGCGTATAAAAGCAAAGGAGAAGGCCTTCAAAAAGTACAAGACTGAGGGATCATCATCAGCATTACAACATTACAAAGAATGCCACAAGAAATGTAAAGCCCCGTACACACGAGCGGACTTATGTCCGACAGACTTCCGAAGGAGTTCTGCCGGAGTTCTGCCGGAGTTCTGACAGAGTTCTGACGGACTTTCCGAATGAGCGGACTTGGCTACACACAATCACACCAAACTCCGACGGATTCGAACGTGATGACGTACGACTGGACTCGAATAAGGAAGTTCATAGCCAGTAGCCAATAGCTGCCCTAGCGTCGGGTTTAGTCCGTCGGAATAGCATACACACGAGCGAATTTTTCGGTAGGAACTGGGTCCGACGGAGTTCCGTCGGAAAAATTTGAAGCATGTTCCATATTCTAAAGTCCGTCAGACTTTTGCGAATCAAAAGTCCGTTGCAGCCCACACACGATCGAATAGTCTGCCGGAATCATTCCGTCAGACTTTGGATGTTGAAAAGTCCGCTCGTGTGTACGGGGCTTAAGGGTGCAATCAGGGCAGCTTTAATAGAATGCAAAAGGCACATAGTTGAGGAGAGTAAAAAAAAAATCCAAAGAATTTCTTTAAGGACATAAATAGTAAGAAAGGGAGGTCAGATCATATTGGCCCCATAAAGAATGAGGAAGGACATCTGGTTACTAAGGATGGAGAGATGGCAAAGGTATTGAATTTATTCTTCTCCTCCGTCTTCATGTGGGAATCAGGGGGCTTCAGTAACCAAAACTGCAATTTTTATCCTCATGACACATCACAGGAAGCACCTTCATAGCTAACAGAGGACAGAATTAGAAATAGACTTGAAAAACTTAACATTAAAGCGGGAGTCCGCTGGGACTCCGCGTTTTTTTTTTTTTTTAAAAGCCAGCAGCTACAAATACTGCAGCTGCTGACTTTTAAAATAGTGACACTTACCTGTCCAGCGCACCGCGATGTCGGCACCCGAAGCTCTAGATCGTCTCTCGGGTGCTGCCGCCGCCATCTTGGGTATGGGAATCAGGAAATGGAGCCTTTCGGCTTCATTTCCCGGTTCCCTACTGCGCATGCGCGAGTCGCGCTGTGCAATAAGGACGGTCCCGCTGCCTCTGGGATCTGTGTGTTTCCCAGCAGGCAGCGGGGCACTTGCAGAAAGGGGCGGGCACTTGCGGAAAGGGGCGTAATCTACGCCCCTTTCCGCAGAGAGCTATCCCGGAAGTAGGTGCAGATACCTGTACTGTACAGGTATCTGCACCCCCCTCCCCCCTTAAAGGTGCCAATTGTGGCGTCGGAGGGGGGGAGGGTTCCGATGAGCGGAAGGTCCACTTTAGGGTGGACCTCCGCTTCAATAAGTCTTCCTGCCCAGACGAATTTAGAGCTTTCAGCGCTGTCGCACTTTGAATGACAATTGCGCGGTCATACAACGCTGTACCCAAACTACATTTTTATCATTTTGTTCCCACAAATAGAGCTTTCTTTTGGTGGTATTTGATCACCTCTGTGATTTTTATTTTCTGCTAAACAAATAAAAATGGCAAAAATTTTGAAAAAAAATATGTTTTTTTTGTTTCAGTTACAAAACTTTGTAAATAAGTACATTTTCTCCTTCACTGATGGGCACTGATGGGGCACTGATGGGGCTGCAGTGACGGGCACTGATAAGGCAGCATTGATGGGCACCGATGATGTGGCACCAATGAAGTGGCACTGATATGTGGCACTGATAGGTGACACTGATAGGCGGCACTGATAGGCACTGATAGGTGGCACTGATATGTGGCACTGATATAGACGGCACTGATAAGTAGCACTGATATGCGACACAGATAGGCACTGATAGGTGGCACAAATAGGCACTGATAGGTTGCACGGATTGGCATGGATAGGCGGCACGGATGGGCATGGATAGGTGGCACGGATGGGTATGGATAGGCAGCACAGATGAGCATGGATGGGCACTGATAGGTGGCATGGATGGGCACTGATAGGCTGCATGGATGGGCACTGATAGGCGGCATGGATGGACACAGATAGGCAGCACGGATGGACACAGATAGGCAGCACGGATGGACACTGATACATGGCATTGTAGTATAAAGTATTGTACGGAAGGATGTCAATCATTGCCAAACAATAATGCATGCCAATCAGTGATGCCCATTGTGGGCACTGATTGACATCCATTGTGGGCACTGATTGACATCCATTGTGGGCACTGACTGGTGGTCTAGGGTGGCATACCTGGTGCTGGGCATCCCTGGTGGTCTGGTGGCATCCCTGGGGGTCCAGTGTGGGCATCTTCGGGGGGGGCTGTGCTGATAATCGATCAGCACAGACCCCCCCCCGTCAGAAGGGCAGCCGATCGGCTCTCCTCTACTCGCGTCTGACAGACACAAGTGAGGAAAAGCCGATCAACTGCTCTTCCTATTTTCACTGTGATCAGCCGTGATTGGACACGGCTGATCACGTGGTAAAGAGTCTCCGTCAGAGACTCTTTACCGAGATCATAGTTGCGGTGTGTCAGACTGACACACCGCAACAACGATCGCCACAATGCGCGCCCTTGGGGGCACGCAGTGGCTTAATATCCTGATCACGTAATATGACATCCAGGCAGGATATTGAAACCACTTTGCCGCCGTCATTCTGCACTATGACAGGCGGGAAGTGGTTAAGGAACTCAGTCAAGTAATTGCCAGACCATTGTTCTTAATTTTTACGAACAGTCTACTGACTGGTATGGTACCACCAGATTGGAGAAAAGCCAATGTAGCGCCAATATTTAAAAAAGGGCCAAGATACATCCCTGGGAATTACAGACCAGTTAGCCTAACATCAATAGTATGTAAACTCTTGGAGGGGATGATAAGGGACTATATACAAGATTTTAGTAACGAGAACGGTATCACTAGCAGTAATCAGCATGGATTAAGCAAGAATCATTCTTGCCAAACCAATCTACAGTATTAACCCTCTATGAGGAGGTGAGTTTCTGTCTAGATAAAGGAAGGCCCGTAGAAGTGGTGTATCTAGATAAAGGAAGGCCCGTAGATGTGGTCTAACTGGATTTTGCAAAAGCATATGACACAGTTCCCCATAAATGTTTACTGTAAAAAATAAGGTCCGTTGGCATGGACCATAGGGTGAGTACATGGATTGAAAACTGGCTACAGGGGCAAGTTCAGAGGGTATTATTAAATAGGGAGTACACGGAATGGTCCGGGTGGAAAGTGGGGTCCCCCAGGGTTCTGTGTTGGGACCAATCCTTATTCAATTTATTCATAAACGACCTGGAGGATAGGATAAGAAGCTCAATCTCTGTATTTGCGGACGATACTAAGTTAAGCGGGGAAATAACTTCTCCGCAGGATATGGAAACCTTGCAAGAAGATCTGAACAAATTAATGGCGTGGGCAACTACATGGCAAATGAGGTTTAATGTGGAAAAATGTGGGTGGCAAAAATATGAATGCAATCTATACACTGGGGGGAGAACCTCTGGGGGAATCTAGGATGGAAAAGGACCTGGGGGTCCTAGTAGATGATAGGCTCAGCAATGGCATGCAATGCCAAGCTGCTGCAAGCAAAGCCAACAGAATATTGGCATTAAAAAGGGGATCAACTCCAGAGATGATAATTCTCCCGCTCTACAAGACTCTGGTCCGGCTGCACCTGGAGTATACTGTCTAGTTCTGGGAAGGATGTGCTAGAACTGGAGAGAGTCCAGAGAAGGGCAACAAAACTAATAAGGGCACTGGAGGACATTACAGTAGGTGCCGCCGATATTGTGTTTCCAGCGCGATCCTGTTGCGCTGGTTCTCGGCGACAGGCTTCTCTAACCAATTGGCTGCAATAGGAAAACGTTACATTTTCCTATAGCAGCGAGCGTGAGAAATAAGCGACAATGTCGCCTCTCTAATAAGACCTGCATGCCTAAGACCTCTAATAAGACCTGCATGCCTTCAGGGGCATACCAGGCCCTTAGGTCTGGTAGGGATTTTAAGGGGAACTCCCTTAAGCAGAAAAAAAGGTGTGGGGGTCCCCCCAAAATCCATACCAGACCCCTATCCGAGCACACAGCCCGGCCGTTCAGGAAAGGGGGTGGGGACGAGCGATCGCCCGCCCCCCTCCTGAGCCATACCAGGCCACATGCCCTCAACATGGGGTGTAGTTTGGGGAAGGGGGATGCCTTGCGGCCCCCCCACCCCAAAGCACCTTGTCCCCATGTTGATGAGGACAAGGGCCTCTTCCTGACTGGCCGTTGGTTGTCAGGGTCTACGGGCGGGGGGCTTGTTGGAATCCGGGAGCCCCCTTTAATAAGGGGGCCCCCAGATCCCGGCCCCCCACCCTATGTGAATGAGTATGGGGTACATTGTACTCCTAAGAAGAGAGAATACAAAGAAGGGGAAGGCGCACTGACCTAGTGCATTACCATAAAACAGCTTTATTTAAAATTGAATCAAATAGCAAAATGGCTACTCACAAACGAGTATTGATCACAGGCAAAATCAATACAAATAAGTCCATCGCACCAAACATTTGGCGACTCCAGACCAGATGTCCGAGGAATTTGATGAGTACCTCTACGGAAATGGCTAACGCGTTTCGGGAGTGACCCCCTTTCTTCAGAGCCAAAAAGGACTTATGAGCCTCCAGCGAGAGACCATAGTCCTTTTTGGCTCTGAAGAAAGGGGGTCACTCCCGAAACGCGTTAGCCATTTCCGTAGAGGTACTCATCAAATTCCTCGGACATCTGGTCTGGAGTCGCCAAATGTTTGGTGTGATGGACTTATTTGTATTGATTTTGCCTGTGATCAATACTCGTTTGTGAGTAGCCATTTTGCTATTTGATTCAATTTTAAATAAAGCTGTTTTATGGTAATGCACTAGGTCAGTGCGCCTTCCCCTTCTTTGTATTCTCTCTTTTTAGTATTTGAACACCCAATGTTCTAAAGGAGGGCTGCAAGACGTAGTGACTACACCATTCCATACTGTTTATACCACATTTAAAGACCAAGAAACCAGAGCGCAGGAGAATTTGCTGTTTTTGTACATTGTACCCTTACCCATTCACCTGGGGAAAAAATAATAAATAATAATAATAATAAAAAAAACACACAACACAGGTTTTCAAAGTAATTTATTAGGCAGCTCCGGGGGTCTTCTTCCGACTTCGGGGTCTTCTCGCCGGGCTTCTCCGATATCTTCTGCTCTTTTTCCACTCTTTTGCTAGCGGGGGAGCCCAACTTTCTCCTTCATCGTCGTCGCCATCTGGGGGTCTTCTTCTGGCTCCTCCACGCTCTCCGGTTCTTCTCCGCGCTCTCCGGCGTCTTCTCCTGCTCTCCGGCGTCTTTTCTTGCTCTCCGGTGTCTATCTCCCACTCACCGGTTCTTCCAGCTCTTTTACTAGTGGAGGAGCCCGGTCTCTTCCGTCCTTCTTCCCTCTTCTTTCTTCTTCCGATGTTGACACAACGCTCTCTCCCACTGTAATGCCATGTGAGCACTGCGCGATCACTTATATAGGCTCTCCAGTATCAAAGAGCGTACCAAATCTGAAATTCCTATTGCAGAGGATGTACAATTTGACTTGTATCTTACGACAGACTTAGTGAGCCAATCATACAAGCAGGAAATTACATTTCTGGGGGGTTTCTGCACGGCAGTGGAGCACAGAATGCTTCCAAGTTGCCATATTTCATAGACAATTACAGCGGCTGCAGATTAAAAAGGAAAAATAATGTTTTATAACATTTATTAAAATATCACAGTAAATATTATAAATAATATATGTTTTATTACGTAATATACTAAATATTATATTAAATATGTTGATTAAATATTAAATTAAACAATATATTAAATATTATATTAAATAATAGAATTTTTATTAAATAGTATATTAACTGATATATTAAATATGTATATTAAATATTATATCAACTATGCATATTAAATATTATATTAAGCAATGTATTAACTCTTATATTAAATATGTATATTAAATAATATAATTGTATTAAATAATTATTAAATATAATATTAAATATGTATAATACATATTATATTAAAGCAATATATATATATATATTTTAATCAAATCCTTTTTATTATTTTATATGAAAACAACATTGACACAATACAGGCAAAACCACAAAAATAGAGATAACACCAAACCAAAACCCCCCAGAGAAAAAAAATATATAATAAATATATAAACCCCAGACCACGCCCCTTTAACAACCCCCCCCCCCCCCCCCCTAGTATATATAACACACACAAAAAAAGAAAAGAATGACAATATCCAGTACTACAAAGTACACAGTACCCATTGGTTTACATGATACCTAAGTCATAGATTAAGGCCATCTAGACCAGATAACATCAAACTTATTCAGGGAGTTCCTTAGGGAATATGTATGCTTTTCAAAAAGAATGATCCTATTGAGATCTACAATCCAATCGGACACAGTCGGTGGATGCGGAGGGGTCCAATTAAGAGCAATCTGTCTACGGGCAACAAAAAGTGCGCCCCTTATAGTATTACCAATAGGGGAGGTATAGATAGAGGTATCACAGTAACCCAATATAAAAAATATACATTAAATGTTATATTAAACATTTATATTAATTATTATATTACATAATCATTTTTTTATTTAATAATATTGTAAATATTATATGAAATATTTATAATAAACATTTTATTAAATAATACATGTTAAATTAAATATTATTTTACATAATATAATTTTTATTACATATTTTTTTAATTATTATTTTCAATTTTATAAATTAGAATTTTATAAAATTTGCTAATTTTATTTCCCAACAAAAGTGGATTTATCCTTTAAGAACATTTTCAGTGTTCTTGTTACTTCCTGTGAGCTGAATGCAAAGCACACAGTAGGATGCAGGTTGGAAACCTGGAATTGAAACAATTATTTGCCTATTTGCATTGGCTGCTGGCAGTGGTGGGCCTATAAGAGGGCAAAATGCCCCCCCACCACCATACAAGAATAACATATGTGTATGTATATATATATATATATATATATATATATATATAAAAATACAAAAAATAAACAATAATAAAACAATATAAAATAGATAATCAAAAAAATATATTTTCTTTTATTAAATGTATCATCTGTAAAAGCTTTATCATTTAAAAAAAAAAAAAAAATTGGCAGCTGAAGCAAACCCCACATAGAGCATTATGACATGGCCTCAGAATGATGCTGTGTTATGTATTTTAAACAAATTGTGACTGTCATTGAGAGTGTAAACCAACTCTGTGTATGAGGGACCCCCCAGAATCTGAAGTGCTTGGGCCCCCCCAAGGTCGAAATCTGGCCCTAGCTGCATCACGTTCCACCTCTCAGGTCTCACCTGTCCTCCAGTTCTTCACCATTTTTTTATTTTTTGTTTTCAGAGACAGAAATTATTAGCGGCGCAACTAAATCTGTGTGCCGCGGCTCCCATAACCCCCCCCCCCACACACACACACACACACACACACACACACACACACACACACAGTGCATCCATATTGACGTTCTGTGATTTATAAAGCTGTGAATGAATTGCTCAGCAGTATTAAAGCAGAGAGATTATAAATTGTGAAGATTTAGCGCGCTGTGTAGCAAAAACCCACGGGAGGAATTTATCGCCAAGGAGATGTTCAAGCTCTGATTAAGTGAACGGGGCCGATGGGGAATCTCAGGAACTGCCGCCATGTCAGGCATATTCTGATGGTGAAAAAGACATACAATGTTGTTTTAAAACAAGAAGCCAAGGAAACAGCTGGATGAAAGTGAAGAACCCTTTGTGGTTAAGCTATTAAGGATTTCACCTGATATTCACTCAGAATTCTTAGGTGAACAGTCAGTCAGCCTACGTACCAAGCCAAGTTGGGGGAAATTCAGCCAAGACTGGGAAAATATTCACCCAATGAAAATTATATTCCCGAACCCTCATTAACAACCGTTCTTCAATAGCAAAAGGTTCTTACTGCAACATTCGTTCCCCATATGAAAAGAGAAGTTACCTCTTTGCACATTCACCCAACTTCCACCTGGTTTAGTTGAGTCCATGCATCGTGTACTGAAGATACAATAGGTGTCTACAGAGAGTGCTGAACCAGTGTTTTAATAATGGTCATTTCTATTTTGAAAGTCCCCCAAAAGGGTAGTCTCAAAACAATATTTCCTAACACTGGATTCTTGTGCACTCCAATGATCTTGTGTAAATCGTACCCTACCTCCTATGTTGGCAAGCAAGGGGGCTGCTATGTTGGTACCAGCCCACAAAGATGCGCATTGGGGTAATGTTTTGAGAGGGGTTTTGCCAAAAAGTGGGGTCCCTCTTCTAAAGCACCTTTTCCTGATGGTTTGTTTTGCACCCTCAATGGGCTTATGTACCACCTAACCTACCACCCATGGAGGCAGGCAAGGGAGCTGCTATGTTAAAACCAGTCCACAAGCCTTTGGGGTGTGCAGTGAGGTTGTGTTTTGTGAGGAATCCCCGGAAAAATTTAGTCCCCCTCACAAAGCATTTTGCACTTCTAGGGGGCTTATGCACCACCTACCCTACTCCACAAGTTGGAAAGCAAGGGAGTTGCTATGTTGATACCAGCCTGCAAGTCTTGGGGAATGCAGTGGGCTGGTATTGTGTGAGGGGACCCCATAAAAGTGAGTCTCCTTCCCAAAGCAATATTTACTGATCCTGATGGACACTGGTTTCTTTTGCACAACCAGTAAGCTTTTGTACCACCTACCCTACCCTCTATTTTGGCAAGCAAAGGAGCTGCTATGTTGGTGCCAGCCTGCAAGCCCTCAAAGCAGCATGCATTGGGGAAATGTTTTGAGAGGGGTTTTGGCAAAAAGGTGAGGTTCTCCTTCCAACTGTACGGTACTGGTTCCTTTTGCACCCCAAGTGGTCTTATGTACCAACTACCCCTCCCCCCCTTCCTCTCCCATGAAGGGCTGTTATGTGGATACCAGCTTGCAAGCCCTTGGGGCATGCATTCGTTTGGTATCTTGAGAGGGGTTCTGTCAAAAACAGCAGGTCCCCCTTCCAAACCCCTGCTGCTCAATTCTGTTCTCTTTCGCACATTTGGTGGGGCAAGTAGATGACCCCTCTTCCCTTGGTGAACTGGTTTTTAATGGTCCCTCAGCATCAGCAGTCTTTGCAGTCCAGAAGAAAAAGGAGAAGGGTCCCCCCTTCCTTCCTGCTTATATCCTGTTTGAGAAATTAGTAAGTTCCCACAACTTTCACCATTAAGTAGCCAAGGAATTCTGGGTAAGGTGTTCCCCATGACTCAAATGCCCATACTTGCTATTATGCACAAATGAGTGGGCCACACACTGATATCATCACTGACATAAAACCGAGTTTACCACAATAAATAGAGGATTCACAACATATAGCCTCACCTGCCCACCTCCTGTTCCAATGAGTTTTACCCCCACTACCAACCTACTCGTAGTCAATGTCATTGACCCAACATGGCCATGTGGCCAAATTAGGTCAATAATGTCACAGGCATCCATGTCCCTTTATTAAAGTGCAGCTGCGGGGCAGGAAATACTCTGTCCACAAGTGATTGGCCCAGTGCTGACCACTTTCTTCAGTGTTCACGTAAACATAGGTTTGAACTGAACCCAAGCCCAAACCCAAACTCACCTCTATTTTACTATTTGCAGGAAAACTGACAAAGTTTGTTCTGAGTATGAAGATGTATTGTCACAAATTTACCAGCACACTTACCAGCTGGTCTGCAAAAAAATAAAACAAATTGGCCCCGTCCAACAATTCACATTAAAAACAGGTTTTAGTTGCACAAATTTGCAAATATATGTGGAAGCCACAATGTCTACATCAAGGCTCCTCTGTATAGTGCAGTCATAACTAGATTTTTGAGATTCTCCAAAATGGAGCACATATAGCAGTGGATAAATTAATGGCAAGTTTACCTGGAGGGAGCCATTTCTTCTTAAAGGCACAGTGTCAGCGTCCAGTTCTGAACCTGCGAACTCTGTTGTGTTTGGGGATGTTTCTTTTTGTTGAGCCATCTAGAATGCCTGCCAGCTCCCTGGACAATTCCTTGAATGATCCTGCCTGGAACTTTGTTTGTCTTGAACCTTGAACCCTTTGCTCCTGTCATGATTTTCCTATTAAAGCCATGCCTTTGCACTTCCAGAATATTGTGCTCCCTCCAAACAATATCTCACTCTTTTCACTCCTGCTGTCACCTGTAGCTTTGCTCCCTGTCATTACCAACCTTTGGCTAGTTCTTTGACTACGCTTCTGCTTGATCCCAGCCTGCAACCATTCGTTACCGACCTTTGGCTTGTTTGCTGACTACACTTCTGCGTGATCCCTACCTGCTATATCTTCTACTGGACTCCAGCTTGCTCACCTCTTGGCAGGGTGATCTTGAGGACTGCGGCCTGGTATTAACATGCAGCAAATCCCTTCTTCACCATCACACCGCACACCAAAACTCACAGACCAGGCAAGGAGAGCATTAATCAGAGAGGCAGCACAGAGACCTAAGGTAACCCTGGAGGAGCTGCAGAGTTCCACAGCAGAGACTGGAGTATCTGTACATAGGATGGCAATAAGCCGTACGCTCCATAGAGTTGGGCTTTATGGCAGAGTGGCCAGAAGAAAGACATTACTTTCAGCAAAAAAACAAAATGCCAAGTTTTGAGTTTGCGAAAATGAATAGAGGAAGGTGCTCTGGTCTGATAAGACTAAAATTTTACTTTTTGGCCATCAAAGAAAACGCTATGTCTGGCGCAAACCCAACACATCACATCACCCAAAGAACACCATGCCCACAGTGAAACATGGTGGTGGCAGCATCATGCTGTGGGGATGTTTTTCAGCAGTCGGGACTGGGAAACTGGTCAGAGTTGAGGGAAAGATGGATGGTGCTAAATACAGGGATATTCTTGAGCCAAACCTGTAGCACTCTGTGTGTGATTTGAGGCTAGGACAGAGGTTCACCTTCCAGCAGGACAATGACCCCAAACACACTGCTAAAGCAACACTTGAGTGGTTTAAGTGGAAACATGTAAATGTGTTGGAATGGCCTACTCAAAGCCCAGACCTCAATCCAATAGAAAATCTGTGGTCAGACTTAAAGATTGCTGTTCACAAGCCCAAACCCCCCAACTTGAAGGAGCTGGGGCAGTTTTACAAGGAGGAGGAATGGGCAGAAATCCCAGTGGTGAGATGTGGCAAAACTCATAAGCCCTGTACACACGAGCGGACTTTTCAACATCCAAAGTCTGACGGAATGATTCCGGCAGACTATTCGATCGTGTGTGGGCTGCAACAGACTTTTGATTCGCAAAAGTTTGACAGACTTTAGAAAATGGAACATGCTTCAAATTTTTCCGACGGAACTCCACCGGACCCAGTTCCTACCGAAAAATTTGCTCGTGTGTATGCTATTCCGACGGACTAAAACCGACGCTAGAGCAGCTATTGGCTACTGGCTATGAACTTCCTTATTCGAGTCCAGTCGTACGTCATCACGTTCGAATCCATCGGAGTTTGGTGTGATTGTGTGTGGCCAAGTCCGCTCATTCGGAAAGTCCGTCAGAACTCTGTCAGAACTCTGTCAGAACTCCGGCAGAACTCCGGCAGAACTCCTTCGGAAGTCTGTCGGACATAAGTCTGGTCGTGTGTACGCGGCAATAGAGACTTATCCAAAGCGCCGCAAAAGGTGGCTCTACAGAGTATTGATTTTAGGGGGGTGAATAGTTATGCATATTGACTCTTTCTGTTATTTTGCCCTATTTGTTGTTTGCTTCACAATAAAAAAAAATAAAAAAAATTTCAAAGTTTTGGGCGTGTTCTGTAAATTAAATGATGCAAATCCTCAAACAATCCATGTTAATTCCAGGTTGTGAGGCAACAAAACACAAAAAAATGCCAAGGGGGGTGAATACTTTTGCAAGGCACTGTACTGTGTTATACTTTTTAGGAATTGCTACACCCCAGTACTGTGACGGAGTATATTCTATGATGATGAAGGTTGAGCATCCCAAGTCCCAGCCACTCCTGTCCTCTATTCAGCAGAATCGGTTGGCAATTCGCTCAGTTGCAGTTTTGGAAGTATTGGATCTAAGAGCAATACTCATCATCTTCCTCTCTTCCTATTGGGGAGATTGTATCCTCTTCCACAGTACGGAGGTGTGGGAAGAAGCCAAGAACAGAGGGAGGTCAATTCGAGTAAGATGTCCGCCCTGCTGCTCCTAACAGGATCTGTACAGATTGCACAGGAGGGATCTCGGCAGAAGCCATGTTGTCATGTTTTACTAATCAGCAGAATAAAAACTCTTCTTCTCCCGCTGACCTCAGTAAGTCGTCCTCGTATCATTTCCAAACGGGACGCGTTCTCTTCTGCGCTCTGCGGGGAACGTGATTGTATGGTAATATTCTCCTGGGTACAGGCGGCACACAGGGGCCCTCCAACCCCCTCCCCTCCACCGTTGTACATTCTGTACTCCACCACCGTCTGGAGATTTCCTGCATAATGTTCCCATTTGTAAATCGCAAAACAGTACAAATACATTTTACATCAGGAGCGTCTACAGCAGCCTTTCTCAACATTTTTCAACACAGAAGAACCCTTGAAATAGTTCTCCGGTCTCAGAGAACAACTGCTAAAAAATAGAAATCTACAACTCATGATACATTAGTGCAGGGGCGTAACTATAGGGGGTGCAGCAGTCGCGACCGCAACCGGGCCCTGTGATGTAGGGGGCCCATGCAGCCCCTCTACATATGGCCGGCAGCAGCATAGGCATCTAGCACACACTATTACATACCCCCTCCATATCCCCCTGGGGATAGGGACCCCTTCTCACCTGGGGGCAGTAAATTAATCTGCCCTGGAGAAAAGGACCTCATCTCTTCTGGGGACGGGGACCCAATCCTGCCTAGGGACAGTCCCCCAATGGGGCACCTAAAAATGTAAAAAAATAAATAAATAAAAACTGCTGATACCAGTGGTGGAACTACAGGGCTCACAAAGGTCATACCTGTGACCAGGCCCTGGAGTTCCCCCGCTGGACTCGGAAGGAAGTGCCCTGGCTGGGGTTCAGGGGGGCCCTTCATGGTTTCTTGCATCGGGGCCCTGAAGGTTCTAGTTACGCCACTGCATTAGTGTGATGGTCAGTGGGAAGAATGGTCATCACACTTGTGGTCATTGGGAAGAATTACCTCCTTACAGATAGCTAAAAAGATCAATGGTGTCGGTGGGAACTTATCTGAGAGTTATGCCGCGTACACACGACCGGACTTTTCGAGGGACTAGGTTCGACGGACTTTCGGCGGAGTTCTGACGGACTTTCCGAATGAACAGACTTGGCCACACACAATCACATCAAAGTCCGACGGATTCGAACGTGATGACGTACGACTGGACTAGAATAAGGAAGTTCATAGCCAGTAGCCAATAGCTGCCCTCGCGTCGGTTTTTGTCCGTCGGACTAGCATACACACGAGCGGATTTCTCGGTAGGAACTGAGTCCGACGGAGTTCCAGCAGAAAAATTTGAAGCATGTTCCATTTCTAAAGTCTGACGGATTTTTGCAAATCAAAAGTCCGCTGCAGCCCACACACGATCGAATGGTCTGCCGGAATCGTTCCGTCGGACCTTTGATGTCGAAAAGTCCGGTCGTGTGTACGCGGCATCAGAGATTGCGCAATGATGAAGGAACCCCTAGCAACCTTTGCAGGAACCCTGGTTGAGAATCACTGGTCTACAGCCTGCGTCGGCAAGAGGATGTTCGTTCTTAAAGGGGAGCTCTGATTTAGATAATACATACATTGCAGAAGTCCTAAGGGTTTGTACGGCAACATTCAAAAGAGAATTGAAGTCCATGCTTGCATTGACTATGGAGCTTGAAGTGGTTCTAAAGCCAAGACTTTTTTTTTTTTTTTCTTACCTTAAGCCCCATTCAGTCTTGGCATTTTAAAATTGGGGATGGAATTGCCGCCATTCTGACCAGGATTCCAAATCGTGCGGCAATCATTGCAAAATGCGCAATGCGCTTTGGGTGACAATGGCCAGAATATACATTTATCCTGGTCATTGAAATTAATGAACTTCCAAGTGCTTGACATGTCTAGTGTTAAAGTGGTTTTAAAGGCTAAAGGTGTTTTACCTTCTGTGTGCAGCACCCCCCCCCCCCCCCCCCCCAATACTCACCCGAGATTTCTCTCGGTCCAGCGATATGCACGAGAGCTGAGCTTCTCCTGGGTCTCTCATTCCTCTTCGGCAGAGACAGCAATGGGAGCCATGCTACTGTCAATCACAGTCAGTGAGCCAATGAGGGGAGAGCGGAGAGGGGCCAAGCCACGGCCCAATGGTGCATAGAACAGGGCACGGGAAATAGCATGCACCAGTGCCCCCAGAGCAAGCGGCTTGCTATTGGGGGCACTGGCTGAAGAAGCAGAGCCAGGAGCACCGGGGGGACCCAAAAAGAGGAGGATCGGGGGTACTCTGTGCAAAATCACAGCTCAGAGCAGGTAAGTATAATATGTTTGCTTTTACTTTGATGCACATTTACACGTGTTTAGGCACATCAGGTATTTTATGTAGTAAAATCCCTCTCTCCTGAATGCGCTGGCTCTGGTATTTTGTTTTTCTGCCTCCTTTTTGCATGGACACATAAGCTAACATTGAGGGACGTTTGAAGACAGAAAAAGAAATGCAAAACACCTCTAAGGCCCCATTCTCACCCCAACGTTTTGTAGCTTAAAAGTGACATTTAAAGCGTTCTGTGTTAATGAGGCCCTAATGCTTCCTGGGACACACCTGGCAAGTGTTAGGCTTCTCTGCAACTAGAAAGCCTCCCCAGTATACAGTGTATATACCAGTAGCGGCTGGTGCTCCATTTGTTTGGGGAGGGGTGGCAAACAAACCCCATAACCACCCCACCCAGCTCCCAGAATTTACCCCATCCAAGTCCCGGGCAGCTTTGGCTGCTTCCCCGGCTTTTCCTCCCGGCCAATCCGGTCGCTTCTGCTCCCAGCCATTCTGGTCTTAGGATCCACTTCCTGTCCTGATTGGCCAGGAGTAGAAGCAGGAAAACAATAGCGAATGTTGATTCACTATTGTCACAAGTGGGTGGGCTCAGGGCACAGTGCTCTGCGACCCGAGCCCACCTGTTTTGAAGTTAATTAGAGCTGAAGGCTCCAATCACATGCTTCATACAAAAAAAACCTGTAGAACTCTATGCGTCCAGTGCCCTGCATGGAGATTAGAGGCTGGGCTCATAGAGATTAAGGGGGCGGCCACCCCTGCATCCCTTATAAATGGGCCGCCACTGGTATATACCTTACATGATGTTTCGTTATGTGCATGCATTTTCTCTTTTGCTCAATATTTTTTTTTAATAGTGTAGCAAGGTCCCAGGACTCCTTCGGTCTAATGAGAACCTCCAGGACCAGAGATAGTGTCAGGTCACCTTGAGGCAAGGTGACAGGTGCACACCATAGGGATCAGGAGTGCACCGCAAGGTTGTGGACCCTACGGCTGACTGCTGCAGATGGGGGACAGATCCCACTGGGGTTAGAGCGTAAGATTCCCTGGGGCGCGGAGTCTAAGAGCCAGCAGGTGATCACCAGCGCCTCCAGTGGTGAGGATGGACTTGGCTGCAACTGGCTCCAGGTCGCGACCCCCAGGGTCCCCCAGCTCACACCCACAGTAGTCAACAGGAGGATAGGGATGGTGAGGGACAAAGCCAAGGTCGGGGCCACAAGCAGACAAGAATAGTCGGGTACACGCCAAAAGGTCAGGATCACAGGCAAACAAGGATAGTTAAGACACGCCAAAGTCGGTAACGGAAAACAGAAGCAGAGCACACGGCAGGAAACAGGAAGCTAACACACAAAGGAATACACAATGGTTGATCAGCACTGAGGCCTGCAGAGCACAGGTTAATATAGGGCTCCCTGATAGGGCCAGGGGTGGAGCCATGCTTAGAGGAGAGGTTATAAAAACCACCAGGTGTAAGTGGCTGGCTTCTTAGTCTGAAGACATGAGGGGGAGGTAAGCAAACACAGGAAGATCACTGCATAACCATGACAGTACCCTCCCTCTTACGAGGCCTCCACTTCCCTGCCTGGGTCCAGGCATAAAGGGAAACTCCAGATGGAACCTCCTTAACAGACAGGGAGCAAAGACCTCAGATGCAGTGATCCAAGACCTCTCCTCAGGACCCAACCCTTTCCAAAGTACGAGGTATTAAAGAATGCCTTTACGGAGCCGGGAATCCAAAACTTGACTAACCTCGTATTTTAGATTATCCTCAGAGACCGAAACAGAGGTAGGGAGAGGATGAGAGGACTTGAGGACTAAAGGCTTTTTAGGAATGGGTAAGGGCATGAGAAGATCAGGAGTCTGAGCAGGGACCCCCACACCCTTAAAGTTGAGTTGGGCATCCATAACAGGACCACCAGACTGGGCAGAGGTCAGTGGATCCCTGAGGTCAGGTTGGTTAGAGGGTGACATGTCGCAAGAGTCAAGCTGGATAGCTGAAACACAAACAGAACCCTGAGAAAAAGATTGAAAACCCCTCCTGGCCGAATGAGGTATTCTGTCCAAAGGATGGATTGAGCCTCTTAAATGGGTTTGAACGGACATAGTAGCAGTAGGGTGAGGCTGGGTCACAAAAGGTCCTGAACAAGAAGCAGGAAGCTCATTGGGCATGGGCTGGACTGGCATAACTGGTGCAGAGGCTGACTGAATAGTATTGTCAGATGTAGCGACCATCTCAATCGCATCACAAGGCATAGCGACTCTGGAACTTGCAGACAAGTTAGCCCGGCTGTGCATCCAAGGGAGATTAGGGACAGGCAAAGGTAAATGGTTATGCGAACTGGAGTGAATGATCGACTCATAGAGTGCACCAGTCCGACTATTGCAGGATGAATCGCAGGGATCGCTATATACAGCAGGAAAAGCAGAAGATACTGGGATGGTGGTAACAGGAAGTCTCTCCTTTGGGGTACCCTTGAGTAGGCAGGAAGAGGAACAGGAGGAACCCCAAGCCAGGATCGTGTGGAGAATGGAGCCATAACCAAGGAAGACCTAATATGATAGGAGATGAAGCCTTAGGTAAGACAAGGAAGGATATCCACTCCTGGTGGAGTGTCCCTACTGATATCTTAACAGGAATAGTCTGGAAGCGGATAGGGCCCCCTGGGAGAACAGTGCCATCAATCGCCAAGACCACCAATGGCGTTGTAAGGGGCAAAAGGGTAAGTCTCATGGAGGATGCAGTTTCCCAATCCATGAAATTGGCAGCGGCTCTGGAATCCAGATGTGCTGAGACCGAACGAGAGGAAGCACCGACATGAAGCAACACAGAAAGGAGAAGACGAGAAGGTGAAGGTGATATTTCAGGGTCTAATACTCCACCTTCCAGATGTATTAGCCCTGAGCGTTTTTCCGGACGAAGAGAACAAGTGTCACGGAAATGACCTTTGGCCCCACAATAGAGGCATAGGCCCAGAGTTCTGCGCCTAGCGCGTTCTTCGGGAGATAACTTAGTCCAGCCCAACTGCATAGGTTCCTCAGCAGGCAGGGGGTGCTCCTCGGATCGAAGAGAAGGGACTGGGTGCTCAGGCTGCCTAAAGAACGGGGAGTGCTGGCGTCTTTTTTCCAGGGTCCTCTCCTGAAAGCGAATATCGATCTGGTTACACAAGGTGATGACACTGTCCAGATCAGCAGGAAGGGATCTTCATGCTAATTCATCCTTCACTCTATCAGAGAGGCCATGTAAAAAGGTTGCAACTAGGGCCTCATTATTCCAGCTCAATTCAGCTGTGAGGATACGGAACTGAAGAGCATACTGTCCCACAGAAGCGGACTCTTGACGAAGACGTAAAAGAGCGCTAGCCACTGAGGAGACACGACTCGGTTCCTCGAAGATATTCCGAAAAAGTTTAAAGAAATCAGACAGGCTAGAAACCACTGGATCATTCAGTTCCCACAGAGGGGCGGCCCAAGCTAACGCCTCGCCGGACAGGAGGGATATGATATATGCGACTTTTGCCCGATCGGACAGGAAGTTTTGGGGCTGAAGTTCAAAATGAATAGTGCACTGGCTAAGGAACCCCCTGCAAGCCTTGGAGTCCCCAGAGAAACGGACCGGAGCTGGTAGTAGTAATGAATGTGTGGCTGCGACTGATGCGATAGGTGCAGCAGCAGATAGCGGTTGTTGAACCGGGGGTCCTAATGAGGCCTGAACCTGTTCAAAACAGGATGCCAAATCCTGAAGGAATCGCATCACCTGGGTCTGATGAGATTCTTGGGTCTCAAGTCGCCGAACTAAGCTCTGCAATGGATCATCTGCAGAAAGCGGCACGTCAGCCGGGTCCATGGCTGATCAAACTGTCAGGTCACATTGAGGCGAGGTGACAGGTGCACACCGTAGGGATCAGGAGTGCACCGCAGAGTTGTGGACCCTACGGCTGACTGATGCAGACGGGGGACAGATCCCACTGGGGTTAGAGCGTAAGATTCCCTGGAGCGCGGAGTCTAAGAGCCAGCAGGTGTTCACCAGCGCCTCCAGTGGTGAGGATGGACTTGGCTGCAACTGGCTCCAGGTCGCGACCCCCAGGGTCCCCTAGCTCACACTCACAGTAGGCAACAGGAGGATAGGGATGGTGAGGGACAAAGCCAAGGTCGGGGCCACAAGCAGACAAGAATAGTCGGGTACACGCCAAAAGGTCAGGATCACAGGCAAACAAGGATAGTCAAGACACACCAAAGTCAGTAACGGAAAACAGAAGCAGAGCACACGGCAGGAAACAGGAAGCTAACACACAAAGAATACACAATGGTTGATCAGCACTGAGGCCTGCAGTGCACAGGTTAATATAGGGCTCCCTGATAGGGCCAGGGGTGGAGCCATGCTTAGAGGAGAGGTTATAAAAACCACCAGGTGGAAGTGGCTGGCCTCTTAGTCTGAAGACATTAGGGGAGGTAAGCAAACACAGGAAGATCACTGCATAACCATGACAGATAGCTGACATCCTTCTGTATATGGTGGGCTGTAAGGCACGGTGGGCGCAAAGTAGTTAAAGTCATTGGGTGCCAGACACTTCTTGAATGCGAAAGAGATTTTTATTTCTCTTAACATAACTTTGGGAAAGAGGGTTAGGGCCAGGACACCCTTAGGTAGTTGCAAGATCAATTGACAGACTCAGAGACTTCAACAGGAGGACAGCCATGCAGAGAAAGGCATCCAGATGCCACATCTGCATGTGTAGGAATGCTGTCTCCTATGGCAACAGTCTTTAACAGTTCCTAACACAAAGTGTAACAGTTCCTACACTTCCACTACAATCACATCTTGTAGTTCTTAAGCTCACTGAACTCCCAGTCTCTGACCAGACTAGATGATTCCCTGCCATTCAATCCCTTGAGCTCCTCCAATCTTCACCATAGTATCTTCCTCAAGCATCACCCCCGCTTCTCTGTTGTGTCCCTAACTTGGCACTCAAGATACCTCTCAAGCTTCACCCAACTGGACTGCTCGGTCCCTGGCTTGATACACAAGGCTGCTCTGCAAGCATAACCTCTGCTGGTTGGGTCCCTGGCTTGATATCCAATGAAGCTTCCCGATTCTTCACCGTCCCCGGTTGTTGAGAATACTGCCCCGGTACTTGCTTCAGTTACTCACAGTGGTCCCTGGTAAAAAGGTGGTCCCTTTGTGGTAACAGCTTCCCCTCTACTTCCGACCATGACAGGTTCTCCAGCCGGTAGAACAGTCACTTCTGATTGGACTGCAAGCCGCAATCCCAACCCTATGCTGCTCTCTTGCTTCTGGATAGGCCCTCAGACAGCCTAGCAGCCGGATGTGCCCGGGATAGGCCCAAACTCTACCCTAGCAGCCCAGGCAATACAACACATGTCCACCCAGACAGCCGTCCAGGTAGCACAGAACACCGATCACCTGACTCCTCCAAAATATATAGGCTCCCCCAGCAGGCCCAAGGGCCAAGAAAACCCCTGCCTATTGGCTGAGATACCCAATATATCCATAATCTGACCTTGCATTGACCTTCTCTTAACTAATGCCACCAGGCACCCGGCCACCTAGTGGCAGAAAAGTGCAACAGTGCCAGACTTATGAAGAAACCAGATGATCCCTAACAATTAGTCAAGGTAGCTACTCCTGGCAGGTAAATTTAGGAGCAACCCTGCCTAAACTCCAGGGTGCTACATCAGCATTTAACAGTGTTACAGCAATGCAGATAACCCATCATCAGTGGAAGTACATAGAGGTTGGAAGGTTGTAGTTTATAGATCACTTTACGACAGAATGCATGGTGTCAATTTGTAAAGGGCAACCATGTTCAACCCCAGAGAATACCAAAAGAAAACAGATTTTATGGTGGGCAAGAAGTAAAGGCTGAAAGCAGAAGATGGGGCAAAAAGATGGAGGCGGCAAAGAGTTAGATGATCTGTAGCTGGGGAAACAATCTGAGCTGCCAGGGTAACTTACTTATTTAGTCATCTTTAGACGTTTAGTAGTCAGTGTTTGAAGCAGTGGTGGCTGGTGCTCAAAATTTTTGGAGTGGCGCAAACAAAATGAAAAATACTGAACCCACCCCCCCCCCCCCCCCCATCTATTACAGCCTCGCCATGCCCATCAAATGCAGCCATTGTGCCCATCAAATACAGCCACTGTGCCCATCAAACGCAGCCACTGTACCCATCATATGCAGCCATTTGTGCACATCATATGAAGCCACTTGTGCCCAGTATATGCAGAGACGTGTGCCCATCAAATGCAACCAGGCACGTCCCCCGGCTCAGTTGTCACTTAACTAACCCCCCTCCCGCGGCTGGTCCAGCGGCACTTACCACTCATGTGGCGGGGCTCTGCTCCTCTCCTGGATTAACAGGGCTCTCCTCTTCTGTGGCTCTCCTCCTCGGCGCCTCTCCTCGGTGGCTCTCCTCCTCGGCGGGAAGCGGCGGCTGTGGCTCCTGTGTCCGCTCGGCTCCTCAGGCTTCCTCCGCCGTGTCTCCTCTTCTGCCAAAGCGTTAGGCATCCAATAGGATCGCCTAATGCTTTGGCCAATTGGGAGACAGGTCTCACTGACCTGCCTGCTGATTGGCAGGGAGGAATGTTAGCGTGAAAATAGGGAAAATGAATTCGCTATGCCCAACAACAGGGTGGGTTCGGGACGCAGCCTACCCTATTTTAAAGCCTATTAGGGCCTCTGGCTCTAATCACGTGCTTCAACATACACACCCCCACCTATCCCCACCACAGTAATTTGTGTGCCGGGCACATGAATAGGGAGGGCGGCGAAAGTGTCGGAGGGGGGCGGTGCCCATGTGCCCACAATGCATGGGCCCGCCACTGGTTTGAAGGATGAAAGCATCGATCATTATCCATGATGTGATGGACCGAACCGGCACAGGGGCTTGCCGACTACCCACTGATTATGGCCCATGGAGGAGACTGGGGATTTTGTCGAGAGCAGATTATTACTAATATTATTACTTACTAACGATGGATAATACCGTGATGAATGCTGAGAGCGAGGCTTGGATAAATTCTCTGAATAAGGACAATAAAGCTCCCCTTCTCGAGTGGATGGAGAGGTGTAATAATCTTGTACAGGTTAAAGGTAAATCTATGAAGATAAATGAATCCCAATTTTTTTATACTGCTGGAACATTGTTTGTCTAGTCTTGTCTTGTCTAGTGGACAGATAACACAAGTTAAAGCCACCTGAAGACAGCATGTGTGATGTACTTTGTGTATTCTGGGTTGTAGACTGTTGCCGTGTGTTTGCCTGTTGCTGGGTAGGGATGAGCCGAACACCCCCCGGTTCGGTTCGCACCATAACATTTGAACGGACTGAAAATTCGTACGAACTTTAGAACCCTATTAAAGTCTATGGGACTCGAATGTTCGAAATCAAAAGTGCTAATTTTAAAGGCTAATATGCAAGATATGCAACAGACAACACCAGCAATAAGGGGTATCTTCAGGTGTATACTGTGCTGTGCTGGAGGCACACAACACCCACTAACTCCTGCAGATGCCTTTATTATAGAACACCAGCAATAAAGGGTAGATACAGGTGTATACTGTGCTGGAGGCACACAACACCCACTAACTACTGCAGATGGCTGAGAAAAGAACACACTGTCCCTGCCTATCTAGCTCTTTCTCCGCACACCAACACACTACACAAGGCTGCCACGCTGGCGGCCTTATATAGTGTGGGGCGTGTACTAAACCCCCTGAGCTATAATTGGCCACAGGCATCCTGCCTGTGGCAAATTATGGCTCTCCTCGCTGCCGGCACTGTGATTGACCAAGCATGCGGGGTCACAGTGCATGCTTGGCCAATCATGAGCCAGCAATGCACTGCGATGGCGTAGTGCATTGTGGGCCGTTCGTGGCACACGAATTTGGTGCGAACGGTCCACAAAGTTCTGAATTCACCAAACAGACGAACGGCCAATGTTTGAGTCGAACACCGAGCTCATCCCTATTGCTGGGTACCTGCTCATCTGGCTACAGAGGAGCCCAAAAACAAAATGTACCTAAACCTATTAGCATCCTAACTAGGTTCTACATATACAAAGGGGCAGATCGTGCCCTTAAAGTGTTGGGATTCAAATGCAACGCAGGAGAGGTGAGTGTTGAGTATGGACATTGATGTACACAGGCTGTTTGTTAAAAGACGCCCGTGTGCACATAACCTTCATCCATTGAATGCAATTTGCTCATCTCCAGCACAAAGCCTCGTGGATATCTCATTTACCATCCTTACAAACCAAAAATTGAATTTACTTTTTTACGCGATTGTTATGATTTATCCTAATTTGCCTGAAATTGCTAAATATTTCACAGATTATCTGTGAGTCTGTAAAACATTTTAGCAAAAAAAAAAAAAACACGAATTAGTTCTCCTTTCTGCAAACATATAATTAGATTTTAAGCCTTTTGCACAATGCCGAGAAACTTTCCATTATCTTCAGACGCTCGCTACAGGTTTTACAATACGCAGCCCGCCGTGGTCCTGATTGCATTGTTCCAAATAGATCTGGAATGACTAATTGGCCTTTCTTGCTCGGAATAAGCTGTTTTCCGATGATAAAAGTCAAACAGATAATTCCATGTTTTCTCACCTCCTTTTTGCTCCCTTTGTGCCGGCCAGGCTTTAGCTGTAAAATGGAGCAATAATTGCGCCCTTTGAGCAGCTTTTAAAGTTGTTTCATTTTACATTCACATAAATAACAGTTTATGTCGGCCGTCAGTAAAATAAACGTGTCAGAGGGAAGGTGACAGGGACATTTTTAATGGTAGGCTGAAGTTTCCTTATTGAAAACCGATCTGAAAAAGGGTTGTTTTATTTTATTTTTTAACATGAACAGAATATTCCTTTATTGAAACATACAGTAGGCATGGTACAATTTGTCTAGAACAGCATGGAAATAGACAAAGGCACATGAAAGACATCTAAGGGCAGCACAGTGGTGTAGTGGTTAGCACTCTCACCTAGCAGTAAGAAGGGTCGCTGGTTCGAATCCCAACCACGACACTACCTGCCTGGCGTTTGCATGTTCTCCCTGTCCCTGTGTGGGTTTCCTCCGGGTACTCCGGTTTCCTCCCACACTCCAAAGACATGCAGGTAGGTTAATTGGCTTCTGTCCAAAATTGGCCCTAGTACAGTGATGGTGAACCTTGGCCCCCCAGATGTTTTGGAACTACATTTCCCATGATGCTCTGGCACTCTGCAGTGTACTGGAGCATCATGGGAAATGTAGTTCCAAAACATCTGGGGTGCCAAGGTTCGCCATCACTGCCCTAGTATATGAATGGGGACCTTGCATTGTGGGCTCCTTGATGGTAGGAATGGATGTGAGTGTACGATGTACAGGGATAGGGACAATTGCAGACACTCACTCAGGTTGAACTGGATGGACTGGTGTCTTTATTCAACCTTACTAACTATGAAACTATGAAGTGAGAGGCATAGTCAACATATCTGTAAAGTGTTTGGTCATCATCAGAGTTAGTTGATTTTTTCCCAAGAGACTACGGAGGGAGGGGATCAGGAATTCCATCTTAAGCCTCATACACACGATAGGACTTTGTACAAACTTACCTTGGATTTTTGTACAAAGGGCGTCGGCCCTGAACTTGTATTGCATACACACAGCAGGACTTTTTCAGCCAACTTTCACCAAATCATGTTTTTTTTCTGCTCTTTACTGCCACCTTTGGTCAACTTCTGTATTGTTGTCTGATCTTTTGCATTGGTTCTGAGCATGCCTGTTTGTACTTTGTACAAAAGTCCTATGGTTTTCTGTACACGTGATCAGACTTTGCTCCATCGGACTTTTGTTGCCAGAAAGTTTGTCTGTTCGCACAGCCAACAAAAGTCAGATGAAAACCAAAAAAGTTTGTCCGATGGAGCGTACACACAGTCGGATGTTGCTCCAAAACAGCTAATTTGCATGTTTGTTGTCAAAAAGTCTGATCGTGTGTAGGGCCCTTTAGTATGATCCCTCTTCTAGCATAGTATAACAAAAAGGAAATAAGCAGTTTGGTGTATCTAGGCCTTTGGTCATCATCATGAGTACCTAGGAGCAGCAGCTCGGGGGTAGTCGGGAGGGCATAGTCAACATATAAGTAAAGTGTATCTACAACACACAAAACCAGACACCCCATAGGAGACATAGGTTGGGATTAACGTGTGAGATCGTGGCCGCCATCCTGTCTAGAAGAGAATTTTCGGGGGAGTTCCCCCATCTACTCGGTCCAAGGTTGCCAAACTCTCTCGTATTTATTGGGGCAATTTCTATTCACATATGTCAAGTTGTACATAGGAAGAGCAGAGTTAATTGATGTTTTTTCCCAAGAGAATATGGAGGGAGGGGATCGGGAATTCCATATCAGTATGATCTCTCTTCTAGCATAGTATAACAAAAAGGAAATAAGCAGTTTGGTGTAACTGGATACTAGTCCCCCTGGATACTAGTTGGGAGGCCAACTGGAGGCAGAGGTTTATGAGCTCAACCACTTCCGTCCAGAAGCGAGCCACTCCAGGGCAACTCCAGAACATATGTATGTAGGTTCCAACATTTCCCCCACAGCGAGTGCAATCCATGGATCTCTCACAGTAGATATTATGCAGCCTCTGGGGCATATAGTATACCCTAGGTAGAAATTTTACTTGAATTAGCCTATCACTAGAGGAAATCAACACCTGAGCACTTTCCCCCAGACAATCCTCCCAGACTTCCTTGTCAAGTCCAGGTATGTCATCCTTCCATCTCTCCCAAAGACATTCCATCTTGGGAGGGTCAACCCCCAGTAAGTTGAAATATAGGGTAGATAGAGGTTTGGACAAATGGTCTTGGGCCAGCAGTTCTTCTATAGGGTCCATAGCTAGTCTCGGGATAGTAGGGAACTGGGTTTGTATAGCATGGCGCAGCTGGAAGTACCAGAAGATCATCCAGCCGGGCAGATAGAATATGGTCCTAAGTTCTTCTAGTGAAAGCAGTCTGTTGTCTGGATCTGAAAAAGGTTTAGCACTTTAATTATTTGCTTACTTTGTGGACTGGGATAAATGTTCTCATTATTCCTCACCTTGAATGCGGCAACCTATTCAGGATCTACAAACTGCAATATTATCTGAAGCTAGAGCTGGACCTACAGGTTATCTTAAAGAGTCCAACAGCGAAATCTCTCAGGCATCGTTTCCGACTCTATCTTTATGGACCTTGCTTTGTGCACTGGTGGGCAGTCATGGTGGAACAAGAAGGGGCCATCCCCAAACTGTTCCCACAAAGTTGGAGCATGAAATTATACAAAATGTTTTGGTATGCCGATGCCTTAAGTGTTTCCTTCACTGGGGCCAAGCCCAACCCCTGAAAAACAACCCCCACACCATAATCCTCACCTCAACCAAATGATTTGGACCAGTGAACAAAAGCAAGGTCCATAAAGACATGGATGAGCGAGTTTGGGGTGGAGTAATTTGACTGGTCTGCACCGAGTCCTGACCTAAACCCGACAGAACACCTGTGGGATGAATTACGAGCCAGGCCTTCTTGTCCAACATCAGTGCCTGACCTCACAAATGCGCTTCTGGAAGAATGGTCAAACATTGCCATAGACACCCTCCTAAACCTCGTGGACGGCCTTCCCAGAAGAGGCGAAGCTGTTATAGCTGCAAAGGTTGGAGCCAACTCAATATTGAACCCTACGGACTAAGACTGGGATGCCATTACAGTTTAAGTGCGTGTAAAGGCAGGCGTCCCAATACTTTTGGTAATATAGTGTATATACAAATCCAGCAGGTATATTGGAAGCCGCTTGAAATAGGCAGCTCAATGGGCAGACCTGTAAATATAACCTGGATATATATATATATATATATATATATATATATATATATATATATATATATATATAACACTTTTGATTTTATCCTTTAATGTGTTATTCATTTTATGCTATTTTTGGTTGGAGTCCTGCCTCTTAAGAATGTGTTGGCTGGGTGATCAAAGTCTGATCTTGCAGCTGAAGGGGGACAATACAATAAACAGTGGTGGCCCGTAATGCAGGACGCAGGCCACCCCCCCCCCCCCCCCCATCCATGAATCTGACCCCCTAATCTACATGCGTGGGGATGCATGAATTCCAATCTGTTTTTATTTTTAAGCACGTGATTAGAGCCTGAGGCTCTGATAGGCTTAAAAAAAAAAGGTGGTCTCAGGGTGCAGAGCACTGTGTGTGTGTGTGTGTGAGGGGGGGGGGGGGGGGTGCCGTGCGTAGGGTTGCCACCTGTCCGGACAGTCAAGGTTTTGAATTATGTGTCCAGATTTCAGGCAGACTGAAACCCAGACACATTATTCAAACAGGGCAGTGGCTCCTCAAGTAACCAAGATAGTCACACAAATGTGTTGCCATCTGGGAGCTGCAGGAGGCTGTCTTGGGGCAAGTTCGGCATCACTGGGGGGGCAGGGTGATGATGTCAGAAAGAGCAATTTGGCCACACCCTCTGTTCGCTGGGGCACGCTATGCGCACCGCATTACTACTCTCCTAGGGGCACACAAAGGTGTCCCAGGCCGCTAAAGTTGGGGTTTGGCTTGAAGAAATGGTGGCAAGGCAACCCTAGCAGTGGGTGCGGATGACCCAACTGACTGGAAGGGGGGGGGTGATGGCGGGTATTTGCTGCCCGCTCGCACCCCCAGAAATATACCACCCGTCGCCGATGACTCCGATGGATCAAATACGACGCAAGGGCAGCTATTGGCTACTGGCTGTTGAACTTCCTTGTTTAATCGCCTCTTACGTCATCACGTTCAAAACCAAAGGACTTTCGAACGGACTTAGTGTGGTCATGTGTGGCCAAGTCTGTTTGTTCAGAAGGTCCGTCGGAACCCCGCCAAAAGTCAGTTGGGAAGACCGTCGGACCTAGTCTGCCAGAGAGTCCGGTCGTATGTACGCGGCATTATATCCTGTACACACGGTCGGAAATTCCGACCACAAAATCCATTGGAAAATTATTTTTGTCCGAAACTGGTGTTGCATACACACGGTCAGACAAAGTTGTCGGAAAATCTGATCGTTCGGAACGTGGTGACGTTCGTTGAGTACGACAGGACTACGTAGAGGCTAGTAGCCAATAGCTTTGGTCTCGTAATTTGATCTGAGCAGGCGTGGCACTTTGTCCGTCGGAATTCTCTACAAACGATCGGAAAAAGTCAGATTGGATTTTTTTGTCTGAAAATTTTAGATCCAGCTCTCAAATTTTTTCTGTCGGAATTTCCGACTGAAAAAGTCCAGTAGAGCCCACACACGATCGGATTTTCCTGACAATATAATCCGATCGGACCTTTTCCGACCGTGTGTACAGGGCATTAGACTTAAAGTGGTTGTAAACCCTTACAAACCACTTTGACCTACAGGTAAGCCTAGATTAAGGCTTTCCTGTAGGTCCAAGAAATATCTCCTAAACCTACACGGTTTAGGAGATATTTGCCAAAACACAGGCACCGCTGTCTACGGCGATATGCAGCGAGTGGCGGCTCCTGTGCGCATGCGCGGGAGTGACGTCATCGCAGCTTTGTCGAATGACAGTGACGGAACAGCGAGACCCACCGAGAAGATGGAGGCTCTGGACTACAGGGGACAGCGGTGACTTCGCTGGCTTCTGTGTCAAGTAAGTGACACATAATGGACTTCTATGCGATGCGATGCGATGCATAGTAGTCCATTATGCTTTACCTTTGCAGGGAATCAAAGAGGAAGTAAACTCATCAGGGTTTACTTCCTCTTTAATTAATATGGCAAAAAGCATTGTGCAAAGGGCCGTAACCCATCACAACCAAACAGGTTTTTTTTCCCCCCAATTTTTGCCAGTTGCATTGTTTGCTTCATGTGGACCAAACCTGTTGACTTTTGTGATGAGGCGTGAATAGATGAGCTTGCTTTCTGTCTAAATCCAATATAACTATGTACAAAAAAATAAATAAATACAACATTGTATAAAGCAATTTGAATAATCAAAATGTAATGAAATTTAAAATAAGTCAAATACAGATACTCCTCGTTTAGCGATTTACCTGTTTAACGACCACTCAGACTTACGACCAGCTCTCCCCACCCGAACGACGCGCTATCCATCATTGTATTGTACAGTACAGAATTTTCCCTTGTGTTCTGTACTTATGCAAACTAAAACAACGTTGTTGACCTGGAGTTTTGTGTTAAGACCTTTTTTTCACAATACAGTACAGTAGTTAAGAATGCTTAAAATATTGATAACCAATAAACCCTACTGAAGGGCTATGTTGGCTCCCGGTTTGGGATATTTATTACTCCATTGTTTTGTTATATTGATGAAAATGTTTTAATAAAAATATTGAACAAGAAAATATTGATAACCTGTGGCTCCTCGATTAATGCCCCGGTCGTTAAGTGCAGAGAGCCAACCATGAACTACAGTGCCTTGCACAACTTTGAAGATGTTTTTATTTTATTTTTTTATTTTTATTTTAAAGCAAACAACAAATGGGACAAAATAACAGAAAAAAGTCAATGTGCATAACTATTCACCCCCCTAAAGTCAATACTTTGTAGAGCCACCTTTTGCGGCCACCACAGCTTTGGATAAGTGGCTTTGGATAAGTCTCTATGAGTCTTACCACATCTTACCATTGGGAATTTCGCCCATTCCTCCTCCTTGTAAAACTGCTCCTGATCCTTCAAGTTGGATGGTTTGCGCTTGTGAACAGTCTGGCCACAGATTTTCTATTGGATTGAGGTCTGGGCTTTGACTAGGCCATTCCAACATATTTACATGTTTCCCTTTAAGCCACTCAAGTGTTGCTTTAGCAGTGTGTTTGGGGTCATTGTCCTGCTGGAAGGTGAATCTCCGTCCTAGCTTCAAATCACACACAGAGTGGTACAGTTTTTGCTCAAGAATATCCCTGTATTTAGCACCATCCATTTTCCCTCAACCCTGACCAGTTTCCGAGTCCCGACTGCTGAAAAACATCCCCACAGCATGATGCTGCCACCACCATGTTTCACAGTGGGGATGGTGTTCTTTGGGTGATGTGATGTGTTGGGTTTATGCCAGACATAGCGTTTTCTTTGATGGACGTAAAGTTCAATTTTAGTCTCATCAGAGCAGAGCACCTTCCTCCATACATTTTGGGAGTCTCCCACATGCCTTTTCGAGTTCCCTCCACACAGTTTTTGTAGACATTGGCTGTGGGAAGACTGAGATTGAGCTCTGCAGTCACTTTTGCAGCAGTTGTTTTCTTATTCTGGGTTTGCAATCCTTTTGCTTCTTTCGGTCAGTCGAGCACGCTTATGCTAATCAGACAACGTTCAGTATCAGTTATGTATCAGTTGAGTTCCGCTTTAATGGCCCTGTGATCTATTTTTCAAAAAACAGTTTCTTGCTATTTTTTTTTTTGCCTTCTTGTAATGTCCTCTTGTAAGTTCCCGAACCTCTCCTTTTCCCCTCACTTCTGTTTTTTGTTTTTTTGTTACAAGCAGTGCATGTGAGTTGCAGTCACGTGCACTGCTCTGTGCACATCTATAGATAGTGGGTGTGGGTAGCATTGAAAACTTCTGGCAGATTAGGGGCCAAATTCTGTTTCCAGTACCTGGTAATAATCAATTTAGCAGATAGCAAGATGTTGCCACGATATAGAACTGGAAATTTTTCAATTTCTAGGTTAAGTAGGGCTAGTGCTGGGTTGGTAGCAGTCCATATAGTCCATTATCCATACACCAGTCACTTCTGGGATTATTTGGAATGTTTTTACTCAGAAGCTGCAAATGCTGTTGCAGGACCGCAGAATATGCATTAGGGTCCCCGAGGCACCACAACCGGGCCAACATAATGAAAAAGACATGATACTGTATATATTTTATCTAGTCTATAAGGGATAAGATACCTCCTAAGTTAGACTTTTAAGGCCAATTCCCAGTGATTCACTCAATGTGTGGAGGAGTGGGAATAACAAATAGCCTGGGTCCACTGGAAGTCAGAGAAGGAGACCTGAAAGTCTGATTCCCATTGGAGCATTGGCTTGGTTTTGATAAAAGTCCTTTTATCTTGTAAAAAGTTATATATGAGGGATGTTCCTTTCATAGATGTTGGGGGTTTGTATAGGACTGCCAAATTCTGGAATGTAAACAAACAGTAGATGGTGGGAATGTCAGTAGAAAATCATAGTGCAATATATACACTGGGGGGAGAACCTCTGGGGGGATCTAGGATGGAGAAGGACCTGGGGGTCTTAGTAGATGATAGGCTCAGCAATGACATGCAATGCCAAGCTGCTGCTAACAAAGCAAACAGAATATTGGCATTAAGGGGATCAACTCCAGAGATAAAGCGATAATTCTCCCGCTCTACAAGACTCTGGTCCGGCCGCACCTGGAGTATACTGTCCAGTTATGGGCCCCAGTCCTCAGGAAGGATGTGCTGGAAATGGAGAAAGTACAAAGAAGGACAACAAAGCTGATAAAGGGTCTGGAAAGATTGTGAGCACTGAACTTATTCTCTCTGGAGAAGAGACGCCTGAGAGGGGATGTGATTTCAATATACAAATACCGGACTGGTGACCCCACAATATACAAATACCATACTGGTGACCCCACAATAGGGAGAAAACTTTTTCGCAGAAGGGAGTTTAACAAGACTCGTGGCCACTCATTATTATAAGAAAAGTGGTTTAACCTTAAACTACGTAGGGGGTTCTTTACTGTAAGAGCGGCAAGGATGTGGAACTTCCTTCCACAGACGGTGGTCTCAGCGGGGGCATTGAGAGCTTTTATTAGAACTAAGCCCCTGAACGACCAAAACATACAGGGATATACAATGTAATACTGACATATAATCACACACATAGGTTGGACTTGATGGTGTCTTTTTTCAACCTCACCTACTATCTAACTATGTAAAGTAAAGAAATTATTACGTGGTAGCCCATACTCAGCTTAGAGGATCTCTGGTGGATTGGGTATGCCCCTGGAAAGGAGATCTTCCACACAGTGAATGCCGTGCATGTTCCAACTTTTCAATGCAATGTCTAGAATAAGATACTGTAATACTGTAATAATTGTTATTTTAACATCAGGGTAATTTGTATGCTGGAAGGAGTTTGTAATGGTCCTCCAAGCTTGTAGGGAAGCCTTAGTTGTAGGTGAGAGTTGTGATAGGTCTAGTGGTTTCCATAGGTTGGCAAAAAAGTAGGAAACAAAGATTGGAGTCTCGTTAATCCGTTTTTCAACATCTAACCATACTGATTCAGAAAAAGGGTTGAACCAGTGTTTCAAATGGTCCAGATGAACTGCCAAAGGGAGGCCCGGAGTGGATGGACTGAAAGGGAAGTAAGGAAGGGCCGGGCATGACAGGGATGGATAGGGTCTAAGGGGTTAAGAGTGGAGAGAGAGAGAGGTTGAGCGGGAGGAGATAGAGGAAATGTAGTGGAGGGGTAGGAGTGTTATAAAAGGAGGAAGGGGCGGAGCAACGGGCAGTGCAACGAAAGTGACAGAGAGAGTAGGCAGTTTTCCCACCTTCCCTCCCTATTGTTGGGTTGCTGGGGTATTTCGGTTGTTTGTTTCTGTTCTTCTTTTTCAGGTGGCAAGGATCAGACGTCATGACAGCGGTGTGGATGGAAATGGATGTTGGCGGTGTTTGTCTGGTGGTCTTTGACGGTTGGCGGTAAATCAGAGGTCATCTGATAAGGGGGGCCCATTGCTAGTATGGGTCCCTCCGGTGTATTCCTGAACGTTGGATGGAATACCATTATGGTTATCACTGTCAGAAGTTGTCTCCGAGTGGTCACAGCTGGAGGCCTGGTTGAGTGGAAGTGGGTACCGCAGTGAGTTGGTTGTTTGGTAAAGTTATGGGTCACCGTCAGAGATCACCAGACCGGGCATGTTATTTACTGTCAGGGCAGGACTTACCATTGGGCTTGACTGGGCTCAAGCCCATGGGCCCCACCCAATAGGGGGCCCCGCCAAGATACATAGCCGAGTCTACTCGGCTCCGCTCCGCTCACAGTCATGCTCAGTCCCGCCCTATGATGGAAAAAACACAGGAACTAGGCATGACTGTGAGCCGAACCGAGTACACTCGACTACTCTCGGCTCCGCTCGGGACTGCGAGAGGACCCGAGAGCCCCCGAGATACACAGGACTCTGTATCTCGGCAGCGCCATTTTTAAACTTCAAGACTGCAATGACAAGGCTGCAATGACACTGGACAAGGCTGCATTGATGGGCATTTTCCTTAAAATTCCCTCCTAAACTTGGGGTGCGTGTTATACGCCGACACGTGTTATACGTCGATAAATATGGTAATGTATAGAAGGTAGGGCCCGAAAGTGACTCAAGCCCAGGGGCCCCCACCACCCTAAGTCCTGCCCTGTTTACTGTATATGCTATTCGTTATACCTGATGTTTGTTATGGTTATATATATATATTTTGGTTATTTATATATAGATATATATATATTTTGATTGGAGTGTTTTGAGTAATGTTAATAAAGGCTGTAATGGCCATTTTACTCCAAAGCAAGGTGTGGTCTCATCCTTCATGGTAGTGGTAAAAGGGGTGGGGGTTGGAGTGGAATGGGTAACAGGTAAAAGAAGAGGGACCTTTATTAGACTACCCTGGTCATGTAATAATCTTGTAGGTCAACCATACCCATACCACCTACAGTTCTGTGCTTTATCAAGGAGCGGTGAGAGCAGCAGGCCCTCTTCCCCTGCCTAATAAAGCTTCTCATTAGCGATGTAAAAGCTTTCATATCTGACTGTGTTAGGGGGATATGGAGGGATCTAAATAAATATAGGATTTGGAGCAGAATTTGCATTTTGTAAGCAGACATTCTCCCCACCCAAAACAATTCTACTTGTGCCATCCTCTTCAGTTCCTCTTCTAGTTTAGTTATTGGCGGCCTGTAGTTGGCCTCGGTTAAGGAAGCACAAGTTGGGGTGATTGTTATTCCCAGATAGTTATCAATATCTTTTTGTAATGGTTTCCCTCATTGCAGATTTGTATTGAATTTCCAGTGTCGAGCCTGATGAAGAGGAGAGCTCCAAAAACCTCAGAAGGTGTTTATGTCTATTGTGAGGACTATTCCTCTGTGTGTGATCAAACTCTACGTAGGCTTATTGACCGAAACCTCCACTTCCATTACTGTCAATGCAGACCTGTCAGACTCGATACATTGGTACATTATACGTAGAGGAAATAACTATTATTATAGATCAGGAATTAACAGCTTTCTTCACACACGGACACAGATGTCGATAAGCTGGTTACAGGCGGTGGGCTCGCTTCGCTGTTTCCATTCAATTCTGCACAGCCACAGAAACTCTACTTACAATACCGAGCAATGGATTTACTGTATATAAACCAGTCATGTCTACTGATAGATACAATGGGCCCTGCAAATTCCATTGTGGGCTTCCTCTGATGCCAGATAAGTATATCAAATGATTTCAGCTTCATATGTCCACAAGAGCGAGACAACTACTGAATCTTTTCCTATTACAATGTGTAGTGCTACCCTCAAAAGAAGTCACTCCGGCTCATTAATTGGTCTAGGGGATTTATTTTTGTATTATTTTTTTATTGCTGATGAACTTGGTGAGGGTGAGCAGCTTGCCATGGGGACACTCATATAGGAGAAGGAGCATAGGCATGCAGAAGGGGCGTGCCTAGGCACTCCTTAATCACCCTGTGCACCAGGGCCACTGATAAGACAGTACAGCAGGCGCTCGTGTACCGTGCCTGGGCCCTATCAGTTAAAAAGGGGGTGCCCAGCACCTGCCGCATGGGAGGACCACCTGTACTGCCTTGTTGCAGACAGCAATCCTCTTGTTCAGGGGTCTCCAAACTTTCTAAGCAAAGGGCCAGTTTACTGTATTTCAAGCCGTAGGAGGATCAGCCTGTGGCCAGTGGGAGTAGAAAATTCCTCAGACTTGGTGGTCAGCAGGAGTAAAATAATAACATAACACCTGTGGGCAGCAGGAGGTATTGCTTTTAGTGGGAAAAATAATCACCATCATTAGTGTCAGTGGAAGGAGTGGTGCCCCATTGTTGGTATCAGTGGGGGGGATCAGTGCCCCATCATTGGTATTAGTGGGAGGAATAATGCCCCATCCTTGGTGTCAGTGGGATGAATAGTGTCCCATCAATGGTGTCAATGGAAGGAATCGTGTTCCATCAATGGTGTCAGTTCAAGGAATAGTGTCCCATCTATGATGTTAGTTGGATGAATAGTACTCCATCTTTGGTGTCAGTGGAAGAACAGTGGAACAGTGTCCCATCTATGGTGTTAGTAGAGAGTATAGTGCCCATTTATGGTGTCAGTGCCTTGTATCATTGGGAGGAATAGTGCCCTAAGGGCTGGATAAAGGCAAGAAAAGGGCCACATCTGGCCCTCAGGCCGCAGTTTGAAGTCCAATGCTCTTGTTACTCCAGCTACAGCACTGGCCACTGGAGGGGGGTCAGGTCTGGCATCTATGCCCCCCAGTCCCCTGCTGTCCAGGCATACTGTACACCCCCCTCCCCCCGCAGTGCTGTCAATTTGTTCCTTCTCTTCTTCTGCTAACAGCTGCAGTGGGCACACAGGGGGATATTTCAAGATGGAGAGCGGGGTTAGGGTCCAGTAAATATGTATCCCTGAAGCATAGTAAACCTACACTCAGAGGATGCTGCAGACACCTGGCATTTCTAATTTTGTGTTGCATTGTGTTACACTGTAATTTTTCTGTACTCAGGGGTATGTACTGGCAGGGGGGTGGACAGTCTGGGCTGAGGATTTGTGCTGGAGGGTTCTGCCTGTACTGGGGAATCAGTGCTGGGGACGGGGGGGGGGGGGGTCTGTCTGTACTGAGGGGTCTATGCTTGGCGAGTCTGTACTGGGGTAATCGGCCTGTGCTGGGGGAGTCCATGTGTACTGAGGGCTCAGTCTGTGCAGAGGGGTCTGTGCTTCAGGGTTAGTCTGTGCTGAGGGTCTTTGCTGGGGAGGTCAGTCTGTGTTGAGGGGCCTGAAGAAGTGTTTTTGTCATGCAAATTTTGACCGGTGTATGGCAACTTGGATGGGGAACATACAGTGCCACCCTGATGGTGGTGCAGGGGTGCAGCCACTCTGAGGGTACTGCAGCCACCTGACCTTTCTTTTTTTGTGTTGCTCTGCACTGTCATTTTTATGTACTGAGGGGTCTGGGCTGAGGGGAGGGGGGTCAGTCTGTGCTGAGGGGTTGACTGTACTGAGGGTTGGTTGGAGGGGGGAGTCTGTGCTGAAGGTTGTGCTTGGGGGTTTGTCTGAATAGAGGTGTCTGTACTGAGGGGTCAGTATGTACTGAGGGGTGTATCCTGGGGGAGTATGGCTGCCACTTTTTCTTCAAACCAAACCCGAACACTTTAGCGGCGGCATTTTACTGGGGGTGTATACGCTATAAAATTGCAAAAGACCTGGGACACTTTTGGTGGCCTGAAAGAGAGTAGTAATGTGGCACATAGTTTGCGGCAGCAAACAGTGCGCGTGGCTGAATTATGAGTGTTCTGCATAATATGCAGGGGTCAGATATGTCCTGGGGAGAGGGCTAGTGCAGGCAGGGGGGTAGGGAGTGTTAGATATGTGCTGGGAGGCAGTGGCGGCTGATGTGCAAAAAAAATTTTTGGGGGGGCGCAAACAAACTGAAAAAAAACCATCAATGGCAGACTCACTGTGCCCCATAAAATGCAGTCACTGTCAGATTTCAAATCCAATCCAAATCCAAATTTAGCATTGTCTTCCCCCTGCCAGAGTTCCCCCAGCACATATCTTCCTAACCCTTTGATCACTCCACATATTTTCTACCTTGTCCTCCTTTCCAGCCACTCTCTCCTCCTCCCTCTACAGAGCATAATAAAAAAAACTTTCTACAGACCTGATATCAGCCGTATCCCTGCTCCCCCCTCCTCCTCATGTGTGTACAGAACAGAGAAGGAGGAGGAGGAGAGAAGCTTTAATACACTTACACTCTGCTCTGCAGAAGTAAACCCGACCACGTCATTCAAAAACTACACTGTGCGGGAGAAAACCGTATAGGTGGCATTAGGGAGTCTATCTGTACTGAGGGATCTGTGCTGGGGGGTCTGTCTGTGCTGGGGGGAGGGGGAGATGTACTGAGGGTTATGCTGGGAGGGAGGTCAGTTTGTACTGAGGGTTTGTGCTGGAAGGGTTGCCTGTACTGAGGGGTCTGTGCTGTGCTGGGGGGAGGGGAAGATGTCCTGAGGGTTGTTCTGGAGGGTCTGTCTTTTGGAGGGGGAAGTCTGTACTGATGGTTGTGCTGGAGAGGGGTCTGTCTGTGTTGGAGGGGGGGAAACTGTATTGAGGGTTGTGATGTGGGGTCTGTCTGTGTTGGAGGGGGGAAGTATGTACTGAGGGTTGTGCTGTGGGGGTCTGTCTGTGTTGAAGGGAGGAGTCTGTTCTGAGGGTTGTGCTGTGGGGTCTGTCTGTGTTGGAGGGGGGAGTCTGTACTGAGAGTTGTGCTGTGGGGTCTGTCTGTGTTGGAGGGGGGAAGTCTGTACTGAGTGTTGTGCTGTGGGGTCTGTCTGTGATGGAGGGGGGAAGTCTGTCCTGAGGGTTGTGCTGTGGAGTCTGTCTGTGTTAGAGGGTGAAGTCTGTACTGAGGCTTGGGCTGGGGGACTGTCTGTGTTGGAGGGAAAAAGTCTGTATTGAGGGTTGTGCTGTGGGGTCTGTCTGTGTTGGAGGGGGGAAGTCTGTCCTGAGGGTTGTGCTGTGGAGTCTGGCTGTGTTAGAGGGGGAAGTCTGTACTGAGGCTTGGGCTGGGGGACTGTCTGTGTTGGAGGGGGGAAGTCTGTACTGAGTGTTGTGCTGGGGGTATGTCTGTGTTGGAGGGGGAAAGTCTGTACTGAGGGTTATGCTGTGGGTCTGTCTGTGTTGGAGGGGGGACGTCTGTACTGAGTGTTGTACTGGGGGGGGGTATGTCTGTGTTGGAGGGGGGAAGTCTGTACTGAGTGTTGTGCTGGGGGGTATGTCTGTGTTGGAGGGGGGAAGTCTGTACTGAGGGTTGTGCTGTGGAGTCTTTCTGTGTTGGAGGGGGGAAGTCTGTACTGAGGGTTGTGCTGGGGGGTCTGTCTGTGATGGAGGGGGGAAGTCTGTCCTGAGGGTTGTGCTGTGGAGTCTGTCTGTGTTAGAGGGGGAAGTCTGTACTGAGGCTTGGGCTGGGGGACTGTCTGTGTTGGAGGGAGGAAGTCTGTATTGAGGGTTGTGCTGTGGGGTCTGTCTGTGTTGGAGGGGGGAAGTCTGTCCTGAGGGTTGTGCTGTGGGTCTGTCTGTGTTGGAGGGGGGAAGTCTGTACTGAGTGTTGTGCTGGGGGGATATGTCTGTGTTGGAGGGGGAAAGTCTGTACTGACGGTTGTGCTGGGGGGGTCTGTCTGTGTTGGAGGGGGGAAGTCTGTACTGAGAGTTGTGCTGTGGGGCCTGTCTGTGTTGGAGGGGGGAAGTCTGTGCTGAGGGTTGTGCTGGGGGGTCTTTCTGTGTTGGAGGGGGGAAGTCTGTACTGAGGGTTGTGCTGGGGGTCTGTCTGCGTTGGAGGGGGGAAGTCTGTACTGAGAGTTGTGCTGTGGGGCCTGTCTGTGTTGGAGGGGGGAAGTCTGTACGTTGGGTTGTGCTGGGGGTCCGTCTGTGTTGGAGGGGGGAGTCTGTACTGAGGGTTGTGCTGGGGGGTCTGTCTGTGTTGGAGGGGGTAAATCTGTACTGAGTGTTGTGCTGGGGGGTCTGCCTGTGCTGGAGGGGGGAAGTCTGTACTGAGGGTTGTGCTGGGGGTCCGTCTGTGTTGGAGGGGGGAAGTCTGTACTGAGGGTTGTGCATGAGGGGGTCTGTCTGTGTTGGAGGGGGGGAAGTCTGTACTAGGGTTGTGCTGTGGGGGTCTGTCTGTGTTGGAGGGGGAAGTATGTACTGAGGGCTGTGCTGTGGGGGTCTGTCTGTGTTGGAGGGGGGATGTATGTACTGAGGGTTGTGCTGTGGGGTCTGTCTGTGTTGGAGGGGGAAGCTGTACTGAGGGTTGTGCTGTGGGGTTTGTCTGTGTTGGAGGGGGAAGTCTGTACTGAGGGTTGTGCTGGGGGGGTCTGTTTGTGTTGGAGCGGGGAAGTCTGTACTGAGGGTTGTGCTGTGGGGTCTGTTTGTGTTGGAGGGGGGAAGTCTGTACTGAGGGTTGCGCTGTGGGGTCTTTCTGTGTTGGAGGGGGGAAGTCTGTACTGAGGGTTGTGCATGAGGGGGTCTGTCTGTGTTGGAGGGGGGAAGTCTGTACTAGGGTTGTGCTGTGGGGGTCTGTCTGTGTTGGAGGGGGGAAGTCTGTACGTTGGGTTGTGCTGGAGGTCCGTCTGTGTTGGAGGGGGGAAGTCTGTACTGAGGGTTGTGCTGGGGGGTCTGTCTGTGTTGGAGGGGGTAAATCTGTACTGAGTGTTGTGCTGGGGGGTCTGTCTGTGCTGGAGGGGGGAAGTCTGTACTGAGGGTTGTGCTGTGGGGTCTTTCTGTGTTGGAGGAGGGAAGTCTGTACTGAGGGTTGTGCATGAGGGGGTCTGTCTGTGTTGGAGGGGGGGAAGTCTGTACTAGGGTTGTGCTGTGGGGGTCTGTCTGTGTTGGAGGGGGAAGTGTGTACTGAGGGCTGTGCTGTGGGGTCTGTCTGTGTTGGAGGGGGGATGTATGTACTGAGGGTTGTGCTGTGGGGTCTGTCTGTGTTGGAGGGGGAAGCTGTACTGAGGGTTGTGCTGTGGGGTTTGTCTGTGTTGGAGGGGGAAGTCTGTACTGAGGGTTGTGCTGGGGGGGTCTGTTTGTGTTGGAGCGGGGAAGTCTGTACTGAGGGTTGTGCTGTGGGGTCTGTTTGTGTTGGAGGGGGGGAAGTCTGTACTGAGGGTTGCGCTTTGGGGTCTTTCTGTGTTGGAGGGGGGAAGTCTGTACTGAGGGTTGTGCATGAGGGGGTCTGTCTGTGTTGGAGGGGGGAAGTCTGTACTAGGGTTGTGCTGTGGGGGTCTGTCTGTGTTGGAGGGGGAAGTATGTACTGAGGGTTGTACTGTGGGGTCTGTCTGTGTTGGAGGGGGGATGTATGTACTGAGGGTTGTGCTGTGGGGTCTGTCTGTGTTGGAGGGGGAAGTATGTACTGAGGGTTGTGCTGTGGGGTTTGTCTGTGTTGGAGGGGGGAAGTCTGTACTGAGGGTTGTGCTGTGGGGTCTGTCTTTGTTAGAGGGGGAGTCTGTACTGAGGGTTGTGCTGTGGGGGCTGTCTGTGTTGGATGGGGGAAGTATGTACTGCGCGTTGTGCTGTGGGGTATGTCTGTGTTGGAGGGGGTAAGTATGTACTGAGGGTTGTACTGTTGGGTCAGTTTGTGTTGGAGGGAGGAAGTCTGTATTGAGGGTTGCGCTTGGGGGTTTGACTGTACAGAGGGGCCTGAATTGAGGGGTGTATGCTGGGAGTTTCTATCTGGACTGAGGGATCTGTGCTGGGAGGGGGGTCAGTCTGTACTGAGGGGCCTGTCTTGGGTAGTCTGTCTGTCCTGGGGAGCCCACCTGTACTGAGGGGTCAGTCTATGCTGGGGGGGGTCTGTACTGGGGGGGAGGTTAGTCTGTGCTGGGGAGGTCGGTCTGTGCTGGGGCCTGAGGAGGTGTTTGTTTCGTGCAAATTTTTATGGTGAAACTAGCAATTTCTTAGCAAAAGTACACTATGACCTCACTGGAATACATCATACGTCTCATTTAAACTTTCAGCTCACCTATTGCTACGTTCTGCTCTGCTGAGTGCAATCATGAATCCTCAGTTGCAGGAAGCACCTTGCTTTGTACATGGCTGCTTCCTATAGATAACATTTTCCTTTCCGTCCTACTATCAGGATTCCGTGTGTTATGCTCTGCAGGATGGAAAATGAAGTGTAAACTGTGCGTGACGCCATTTTTTTTAAAGAATAGACCTATTACATTGTCTCTGTGATATCCCTGTCCTTTCATGAGATTATTGGGAAAAACCATACAAGCTTTTCTACAATTATTTTTTAACCACTTGCCTATCAAGCAAATTACTGTAAATCTCTACCAAAAGTATGTATTTTCTGAAAGCAGAGGCCCTGAAGAATAAAATGGTGTTACCTGCAATTTTTTATGTCACACGGTATGTGCGCAGCTGCTCATCAAATGCAAATCTTCAGGAAAAAAATACAATCAAATAAATTTTAGTGCAAACAAATACAATATTATACCCAATTTTTTTAGGTAAAATATTCACTTGCCGACTGCCTTCTGTAGCCTTACTGCTACAGAAGGGCTCAGCTGCGCAGGATCACGTGTATATATACTCTATATTGCCAAAAGTATTGGGACACCTGCCTTTATACACAAATAAACTTTAATGACATCCCAGTCTTAGTCCGTAGGGTTCAATATTGAGTTGGCTCCGCCCTTTGCAGCTATAACAACTTCAAACTCTTCTGGGAAGGCCGTCCACAAGGTTCAGGAGAGTGTCTATGGGAATGTTTGACCGTTCTTCCAGACTGCGAGCCGGGCCTATTCGTCCAACATCAGTGCCTGACTTCACAAATGCGCTTCTGGAAGAATGGTCGACGGTGTTCTATCGGGTTGAGGTCAGGGCTCTGTGTCAGGCCATTCAAGTTCCTCCGCTCGAAAACTCGCTCACCCATGTCTTTATGGACCTTGCTTTGTGTACTGGTGGGCAGTCATGTTGGAACAGGAAGGGGCCGCCCCAAAACTGTTCCCACAAAGTTGGGAGCATGAAATTGTCCAAAATGTCTTTATATGCTGACGCCTTAAGAGTTCCCTTCACTGGAACTAAGGGACCAAGCCATGGTGGTTATGACTAAGGCCTTATATGCTGAAACGCGTCAACTGACTTAATCTGCGTTTGTTCACTGTGACTATTCAATAAAATGAAGACATTTTAAAGAGGAAGTAAGCCCTGATGGGTTTTACTTCCTCTTTGTTTCCCTGCAAAGGTAAAACATAATGGGCTACTATGCATCTCATAGTAGCCCCATATGTGTCACTTACCTGACACAGGAGCCAGCGATGTCACCGATGTCCCCTCTTCCACGAAGCGTCTATCTTCCTTACGGGTATTGTAGCTCCGGTGCTGTGATTGGCCGGAGCCGCGATGACGTCACTCCCACGCATGCACGCAAGAGCCTCCACTAAGAGCATGATCACCGTTAGCAGTGGCACGCTCAGCGCGCCGCTGCCTACGGTGCATGCGTCGTTGACAGCGGTGCCTGTCTTTTGCAAATATCTATAATACACGGTTTAGGAGATATTTCTTGCACCTACAGGTAAGCCTTAATCTAGGTCTGTAATGCCGCGTACACACGATCAGATTGTCCAGCGTACTTAGTCCGCCGAAATGCATTTCAGCGGACAATTCGATCGTGTGTGGGTTTCAGCGGACTTTTCCAGCGTGAAGTCCGGCGGACTAAGAAAGTATTTTTGCACTCCAATCTTCGGACTTGGGTTTCAGAGGACAATACGTTCGTCAGTATGCTAGTACGGCGGACTAAGAATGACGCATGCTCAGAAGCAAGTACGAAAAAGGAAGCTATTGGCTACTGGCTATTGAACTTCCTTTTTCTAGTCCCGTCGTATGTGCTGTACGTCATCGCGCTAGCAAACGTCGGACTTTCTATGTGTCCGTGTGTGGCCAAGTCCGTTCGGTAGAAAGTCCGCCAGACTATCCGCTGGATTGTATGTCGGACTAAGTACGCGGCATAAGGGTTTTCAACAGGGACGGACTGACAACTCATAGGGCCCCCGGGCAATAGAAGATCATGGGGCCCCCTTGATCCCAACATTGAAGCTACACCTGCACAAAGGTACACTGGAGGGAGAATGCACACACAGGGGGACACTGGCGGGGAGAACGCACACACAGGGGGACACTGGCGGGGAGAACGCACACACACGGGGACACTGGCGGGGAGAACGCACACACACGGGGACACTGGAGGGAGAACGCACACACACAGGAACACTGGAGGGAGAATGCACACACACACACAGGGGGACCCTGGAGGGAGCACGCACACACAGGGGGACACTGGGGGGAGAACGAGCACACACGCAGGGGTACACTGGAGGGAGAACGCACACACAGGGGGACACTGGAGGGAGAACGCACACACAGGGGGACACTGGAGGGAGAACGCACACACACAGTGGGACACTGGAGGGAGAACGCACACACACAGTGGGACACTGGAGGGAGAACGCACACACACACGGGGGACACTGGAGGGAAAACGCACACACGGGGGGACACTGGAGGGAAAACGCACACACGGGGGGACACTGGAGGGAAAACGCACACACGGGGGGACACTTGAGGGAAAACGCACACACGGGGGGACACTGGAGGGAAAACGCACACACAGGGGGACACTGGAGGGAAAACGCACACACAGGGGGACACTGGAGGGAAAACGCACACACAGGGGGACACTGGAGGGAAAACGCACACACAGGGGGACACTGGAGGGAAAACGCACACACAGGGGGACACTGGAGGGAAAACGCACACACAGGGGGACACTGGAGGGAAAACGCACACACAGGGGGACACTGGAGGGAAAACGCACACACAGGGGGACACTGGAGGGAAAACGCACACACAGGGGGACACTGGAGGGAAAACGCACACACAGGGGGACACTGGAGGGAGAACGCACACACAGGGGGACACTGGAGGGAGAACGCACACACAGGGGGACACTGGAAGGAGAACGCACACATACAGGAACACCGGAGGGAGAACGCACACACAGGGGGACACTGGAGGGAGAACGCACACACAGGGGGACACTGGAGGGAGAACGCACACACAGGGGGACACTGGAGGGAGAACGCACACACAGGGGGACACTGGAGGGACAACGCACACACAGGGGGACACTGGAGGGACAACGCACACACAGGGGGACACTGGAGGGACAACGCACACACAGGGGGACACTGGAGGGACAACGCACACACAGGGGGACACTGGAGGGACAACGCACACACAGGGGGACACTGGAGGGACAACGCACACACAGGGGGACACTGGAGGGAAAACGCACATAGGGGGACACTGGAGGGACAACGCACATAGGGGGACACTGGAGGGACAACGCACATAGGGGGACACTGGAGGGACAATGCACATAGGGGGACACTGGAGGGAGAGCGCACACACACACACAGGGGGACACTGGAGGAATAACGCACACACAGGGGGACACTGGAGGGAAAACGCACACACAGGGGGACACTGGAGGGACAACGCACACACAGGGGGACACTGGAGGGACAACGCACATAGGGGGACACTGGAGGGACAACGCACATAGGGGGACACTGGAGGGACAACGCACATAGGGGGACACTGGAGGGAAAACGCACACACAGGGGGACACTGGAGGGACAACGCACACACAGGGGGACACTGGAGGGACAACGCACACACAGGGGGACACTGGAGGGACAACGCACATAGGGGGACCCTGGAGGGACAACGCACATAGGGGGACACTGGAGGGACAATGCACATAGGGGGACACTGGAGGGAGAGCGCACACACACACACACACACACACACACACAGGGGGACACTGGAGGAATAACGCACACACAGGGGGACACTGGAGGGAAAACGCACACACAGGGGGACACTGGAGGGAAAACGCACACACAGGGGGACACTGGAGGGAAAACGCACACACAGGGGGACACTGGAGGGAAAACGCACACACAGGGGGACACTGGAGCGAAAACGCACACACAGGGGGACACGCACACAGGAGGACACGCACACAGGGGGACACGCACACAATAGGACATGCACACAGGGGGGACACTCACACAGCACAGGAGGACATGCAAATAGGGGGACACACACAGCCAGGAGGACACTGTGGGGTGGGGGGACCCGGGGCCCTTACATCTGTACACTCCCCGAGTCCCCCCCCATCACGTGTAGCGGCCCTGCTGTCATCTGCTTCACTTACTGAGTCACCGGATGCAGATAATAGTACTTCTAACAGCGTGCTGCTCCTCGCCAGCCGCTCCACTCTTCTCGTCCGTCCCAGGTGATGTCACGACGCATATAGTACAAGCACCTGGGACGGACGGGAGGGAAGGAGGGGCCGGCGGGGAGCAGCACACAGTTAGCTGTGTTATTTTCGGCATAGCGGCATGTAATTCAGCCGCTGCAAGTGGCCTCTCATGTGGCCAAGTCCGGGCCCCTAATGTCCTCGGGCCCTCGGGCGGCGCCCGAGTGACCGACTGGTCAGTCCGCCCCTGGTTTTCAACCACTTTAAGAGCAACAACCGGATTTTGGATCATTACATTACTCTACTCAGCTCTTGGGAGCTTTGCTATCTATGTGGTGTATGGGTAGTAGCACTGACTTTTCTGTTTATACTACAGAGAACCAGCCCTGTGGGTTCTGATGACCTCGGGTCGGAGGAGAGACTGTTAGAGGGAAATGGCTTCTAAGCCCTTGTACACAGGGTCGGAGATTCCGACGGAATGTGTCCGATTGGACCGTTTTGTCGGATAATCCGACTGTGTGTGGTCTTCGTCGGAATATCTTATATCTAAAATTTTCCGACAACATGATCCGATCGGACCTTGTCCGATCATGTGTAGAGAATTCCGATCGGACAAAGTGCCACGCATTCTCAGATCAAATTCCTACACCAAAGCTATTGGCTACTAGCCTGAACATTGTCCCGTCGTAACGAAATAACGTCATCACGTTCTGAACGATCGGATTTTCCGACAACTTTGTCCGACCGTGCAACAGTTTCGGACAAAATCCGACGGATTTGGTTGTCGGAATGTCCGACCGTGTGTATAAGGGCTTAAAGTGCTGCATATGCTTTCACGTGTGACTGCTGCAGACCGTCTAAATGTGATTGACTATATATTTTCAGGTGACTCTATTTTCGGGTGACTCTAGAATGCATGTTGATGTGATGTGACTGTTATTCCATTCCCTGAGTGCCATCAGTAAGGCTGGCTTCACACTTAATACCGATGCGGCTCCCAGCAGGGGTCCTGTCCGTTCCCTTTCACTTTTTCAGGTCCGATTTCAGCCCGAATGTTTGGCTGAATTCGGACCTAAAAACGGACCAAAAGACGCACAGGGCTTCTATGCAAATTCGCACCGGAGCCACAGAAGAGATATGTGAACCGGCTCCATAGAAAGCCAGTCAAAATCTCCTGCTATTGCGAATTGCATGCGGAGGGAACCCGCAATCAATTCGCAATGGTGTGAACCCAGCCTAAAGCACAGCAACCCTGTGTGTGGACATTCCTTCCTTGAGATATAAAGGTCAACAGCTGAGAATGTCAGGAGGACATGCCTCTGGCATGGAGTGGACCACAATACGGTGGAGGGCTTGGCCTCAACAGGAGGGGGTAGTGTTCTAGCAAAGGCAGAAGCGGTGGTAGAGACTTGTGCTCTTGGCACCATTACAAGCCCCTCTTACACACTTGTCTACAATTCCATTTATAAATCCACCTTGGTAGACAAGTGGTTAATAAGTGGTTGGTATGTATTTGGGTGCCTCTGCTGTATTAGTAGTATGTGTGGTTGGCAGGCACCCCGGTTCCTCCACGCTCTTCCATGCTGCTTGTCAGTCTTTGAGGTTTTTCCTCCTCATTTGTTGCTAAGAACCTGCAGATGTTCCAGTTACCGGAATATTGTGTGTCGGCAACCGTCTCTGTAGCCTTTGACTTCTCTCCTCCGCACGGCAGAGCGATCACCTGAGCGTGAATCATGTGTTTGGACATCTAGAAAACAATAGGTCAACTGATTTCAACCTGCGCTAAGTGCCTTTAAATGGTCCGGAGAAGAGTCTTTCTCTCCATCCTTACAAAACACACATACAAACTGCTGCTCACTACCCAAATCCTTATAAATACCTTAACATAAAAAAAGTTCACTATATTGTCAAAAGTATTGGGACACCTGCCTTTACAGACACGTCAACTTTAATGGCATCCCAGTCTTAGTCCGTAGGGTTCAATATTGAGTTGGCTCCGCCCTTTACAGCTATAACAGCTTCAACTCTTCTAGGAAGGCTGTCCACAAGGTTTAGGAGGGTGTCTATGGAAATGTTTGACCATTCTTCCAGAGGCGCATTTGTGAGGTCAGACACTGATGTTGGATAAGAAGTCTCTGCTCTAATCCTTCCCAAGGCTTTTATCCGGTTGAGGTGCAGGTCAGTCAAGTTCCACCCCCCAAAACTCGCTCCTCCATATCTTTATGAGCCTTGCTTTGTGTACTGGTGCGCAGACATGTTGGAACAGGAAGGGGCCATCCCCAAACTGTTCCCACAAAGTTGGGAGCATGAAATTATCCAAAATGTCTTGGTATGCTGACGCCTTAAGAGTTCCCTTCACTGGAACTAAGGGGCCAAACCCAACCCCTGAAAAACAACTCCGCACTATAATCCCCTCTCTACCAAATACTTTGGACCAGTGCACAAAGCAAGGTCCATAAAGACATAGATGAGCAAGTTTGGGGTGGAGGAACTTGACTGGCCTGCACCTCAACCCCATAGAACACCTTTGACCATTCTTCCAGAAGCACATTTGTGAGGTCAGGCACTGATGTTGGGCAAGAAAGCCTGGCCCACAGTTTCTGCTTTAATTCCTCCCAAAGGTGTTCTATCAGGTTGAGGTCAGGACTCTGTGTAGGACAGTCAAGTTCCTCCACACCAAACCCGCTCATCCATATCTTTATGGGCCTTACTTTGTGCACTGGTCCAAATTATTTGGTGGAGGGGGGGGATTATGGTGTGGGGTTGTTTTTCAGGGGTTGGGCTTGGCCCCTTAGTTTAAGTGAAGGGCAGTCTAAGCCCTTGTGCACACGGTCGGACATTCCGACAACCAAATCCGTTGGATTTTGTCCGAAACTGTTGCATACACACGGTCGGACAAAGTTGTCGGAAAATCCGATCGTTCAGAACGTGATGACGTTATTTCGTTATGACGGGACTACGTTCACGCTAGTAGCCAATAGCTTTGGTGTAGGAATTTGATCTGAGCATGCGTGGCACTTTGTCCGATCGGAATTCTCTACACACGATCGGACAAGGTCCGATCGGATCATGTTGTCGGAAAATGTTACCGACAAGTTGGAAAACTTGGTCCGTCGGAGTCCGATGGAGACCACACACAGTCGGATTATCCGACAAAGCGGTCCGATCGTACACATTCCGTCGGAATCTCTGACCGTGTGTACCAGGGCTTAAAGCGCCAGCATACCAAGACATTTTGGACAATTTCATGCTCCCAACTTCGTGGGAACAGTTTGGGGATGGCCCCTTCCTGTTCCAACATGACTGCGCACCAGTGAACAAAGCAAGGTCCATAAAGACATGGATGAGCGAGTTCCGGGTGGAAGAACTTGACTGGCCTGCACCTCAACCTGATAGAACCCCTTTGGGATGAATTAGAGCGGAGACTGAGAGCCAGGCCTTCTCATCCAAAAGCAGTGCCTGGCCTCACAAATACGCTTCTGGAAGAATGGTCAAACATTCCCATGGACACCCTCCTAAACCTTGTGGATGGCCTTCCCAGAAGAGTTGAAGCTGTTATAGCTGCAAAGGGTGGAGCCAACTCAATATTGAACCCTACGGTTGGTTGAACCCTACAGACTAAGACTAAGTTCATGTGTGTGTAAAGGCAGGCGTCCCAATACTTTTTTCAAATAAAGTGTATAAGGAAATAATACAAATCAAATCATAAATGAATAATCAGATCATGAAGGTTAGTATTGATCATTAAAGCAATATGGGACTATTCTGCGTCACTGTATGGGTAAGTGATATGGATGATCGTTCCTTAAGTGTTTGGCTAAATCAAATTATTTCTAATACGGCTCTTAGCAACTATTATTAAAAATACGATCCATAAAGTGGGGAGGAAAACGTATTGAGTAAAGCTATATTGCAAATAATAAAACAATGTAGCTGCATGAAATACGTAACCAAATGTACTAGTTAAAAAGATCAAAAGCGTGACTGGAATGCATGAAGATATATTATTATTATATGCAACTTTGTATATCATTATTATATATCTTTGTGCACCATGGTCACACAATTAGTGCATGTCATACATGCAGCCATATTGTTTTATCCTTTCATTAGATCCTTACTTGTTATTTTTAACAAAAATTTCTAAGAGCTGCATGAAGAATAATTTGATCTAACAATACACCCCAAGAAGTATTATTTGTATTACTTAGTCACCCCGTGACATAGAATGATGCGGATTCATTTCCTGTTGTTATCAGTGATAATCTTGGTATTTGTTTATTGCTGTATTTTATTTATATTATCTCATTATATGCAATGCTTCTTCTTATGATCATACTTGTTCTCTGTGAATATAATGCTGTGTTGATTTCTATTCATATCTATGATTATACGGGGGGGGGGTTGCTGATAGGGATGGGCGAACTTATGCTTGGGCTGAGCTTTGGTTGTTTGGACGTTTGGTGAACAACAAACATTATGCCATGTTCACGGCAAATTCGAAAGCCGCCGAACCCTGTTAGCCCACGTACACACGGTCGGAGATTTTGCCAACCAAATCCGTCGGATTCTGCCCGTCGGATTTAGTCCGACGGATTGTGTCCGAAACTGTTGCATACACACGGTCGGGCCAAGTTGGCGAAAAATCCGATCTTTCAGAACGTGATGACGTAATTTCGTTACGATGGGACTACATTCAGGCTAGTAGCCAATAGCTTTGATGTAGGAATTTGATCTGAGCATGCGTGGCACTTGGTCCGATGAAAATGCTCTACACATGATCGGAGTATGTCCGTCCGGCCCAGTTGGTCGGGAAATATTTCCAACATGTTAGAAAATTGGGTCGGACGGAGATTCGGACAGAATCAGTCCGATGCATACCACACACACAGTCGGATTATCTGACGACACGGTCCGATAGGACACATTCTGACAGATTCTCCGACCGTGTGTACAAGGGCTTAAAGTCTATGGGACACGAACATGGAAAAACAAAAGGTGATAATTTTAAAGGCTTATGGTATATGTAAGTTATTGTCATAAAAAGTGTTTGGGGACCCGGGTCCTGCCCCAGGGGACATGGATCAATGCAAAAAAAAAAGGTTTAAAAATGTCATTTTTTTCAGGAGCAGTGATTTTAATAATGCTTAAAGTGAAACAATAAAAGTGAAATAGTCCTTTTAAATTTGGTACCTGGGGGGTGTCTATAGTATGCCTGTAAAGGGGCTCATGTTTCCCGTGTTTAGAACAGTACCACAGCCAAATGACATTTCTAAAGGAAAAAAAAAAGTCATTCAAAATTAGTCGTGGCTGTAATAAATTGTCGGGTCTCTGCAATATAGATAAAACTCATTGAAAAAAAAAAACAGCATGGGTTCCCCCCAGTCCATTACCAGACCCTTTGGGTCCAGTATGAATATTAAGGGGAACCCCCGAACCAAAAATTAAGGAAATAAAACTGCATGGCCCCCCCCCAAAATCTATACCAGGCCCTTAAGCGCTGGTATGGATATTAATGGGAACCCTGCGCCAAATTTAAAAACAAATAGCGTAGGGCCCCCCCCCCCAAAAAAAATCCATACCAGACCCTTTAGCTTGGCTGCATATGATGGGCACAAGTGGCTGCATATGATGGGCACAGTGGCTGTATTTGATGGGCATAATGGCTGCATATGATGGGCACAAGTGGCTGCATAGGACATTCCTACATTAGTTAGTAATAGTTAAGTTATTGTTAGTTAAGTATTATTTCAGATTTCCGAATTTCAGATTTCCGAATTTCCGAATGGGCGAATGTATGAATGTATCCATTTCCGAATGTGTGAATTTACAAATTTCCGAATGTGCGAGTTTACAAATTTACAAATGTGGGAATTTCCAAATGTTCGAAAGTGCTAATGTGCGAATTTATCAATGTACGAATTTACGAAATGTGCAAATGTGCAAATTTATGCATTTCCGAATGTGCGATTGTACGAATTTCCGAATGTGCGAATTTCAGAATGTGCAAATTTACCAATGTGCAAATTTACCAATGTGCAAATGTACGAATGTATGGATGTGCAAATGTATGAATGTGCCAATTTATGAATGTAAGAATTGACAAATTTTCGAATTTACAAATATTCTGAAAAATTCATTAAACAGGTTTTCGTTAATTTTGGATATTTCCGAATGAACGAATTTGTCGAAATTTGTTAAAAAACAAATTCGGAACTAAACGAATTGCACATGTCTACTGATAGGTGGCACTGATAAGCACTGATGAGGCGGCACTGATAGGCACTGATGGTACTGAGAGGTGGCACTGATGGGCACTGATAGGTGTCACTGAACAGCACTGATGATCACTGATGGGTGGCACTGATGGGCACTGGTAGGCACTGGTAGGTGACACTTATAGGCAACACTGATCTATGGCACTGATTATTAGATGCTGATGGGCATTGATTGGCAACACTGGTGGGCATTGATGGGTGGCACTGTGGGCACTGGTAGCTTGCACTGTGGGCACTAGTAGGTGGCACTGGTGGGTACTGATAGGTGGAACAGTGGGCACTGTCAGGTGACACTGGTGGGCACAGCCGTGGCTGTCTGACTGAGGGACGGATGTCCCTCTGGCAGAAGGATTACCGAGCTTCTGTGTACAGCACGTCATCATTGGCTGACAGCTGATCACATGGTAAGGGGTCGGGACCGACCCCTTACTCGGATCTGTGGATCATCCGAGTCTCATAAACTTTGTGATTACAGAGTGTGTATCGCAGACAGCGTTCGCTCGGGAGGACGTCCATGGATGCCCTCCCGGCAATTAAGGCCCGCGCTGCGGCCGTCTTTCCGCTATAGCGCGGGCGGCAAGTAGTTAACACCAAAAAATATTACCGGTTCAAACAGCGGCATTCGGGCATCTGACGGCGGTTGTGTTGTTACTTTATTTTCTTTATTTTGCACACACCGCGTCTTTGTCGTTGTATTTCCCATCCATCCTCCCCAGTCACAAATATCTCAATGTTCATTCCATTTCCATCTAATTATTTAATTCCTCCACTTGGCTCCAATTCATCAAACATTTCTCATCTATTAAATATAATGCCATCCATTCCTAAAATAACCAGATGTTTGTATCTGGAGGGAGCAGCTGCCGTTATCGGCTATTAAAAGGGATGGAACCTATTTACATTAGCCATAACCCGCCGCTGTTTAAATCATACATCATGTGAATTGTTCCCATTTGCAGTGATTAGTAATGAAACGGCTCTGTAGGAAAACGGTGACTGCGATTATTGGCGGGGAAGTATCGCTTCGACGACTTGTTATACTCCACTAAAAGTTTCCTTGGATTTTTGAAGTCATCTTGTAAGGTTCTGTTTCAAATGCTCCTTATGCCCCGTACACACGGGTCGGACATTCCGACGACAAAATCCGTCAGATTTTTTTCAACGGATTTTGGCCGAAACTTCTCTTGCATACACACGGTCGCACAAAGTTGTCGGAAAATCTGATCGTTCAGAACGCGGTGACGTACAACCCGTACAACGGGACTATAAATGGGCCAGTGGCCAATAGATTTCATCTCGTAATTTATTCTGAGCAGTGCGTGGCACTTTGTGCGTTGGCAAATTGTCTACACACGATCGCAAATTTAAACAGTCGGATTTTGTTGGTGGAAAATTTTAGATCCAGCTCTCAAACTTTGTGTGTCGGAAAATTTAGGATGGAAAAAGTCAGATGGAGCCCACACACACACGATCGGATTTTCCGACAACAAGATCCGATCGCACATTTTCCGTCAGAAAGTCCGACCGTGCGTATGGGGCGTAAGACCCGGTGTCAGGGATACCGACTGCAGGAATTTAGAAGCGAGGATGACCAGATCTGTGTAGCTGCATCCTGATATAACCATTTGCCGAAAATACGTCTTTTTATGTACGTCAGTCAGCAAGTAGTTAAATCGCATGCTCTATCTCGGATAGTTCTATTTTTCAAATTTTTGTTTTTTTTTGTTTTTTTGTATTTTGTGTGATCTAACTTAAAATTCGGAAATTCGGAAATCCGAAATTCGGAAATCCGAAAAGCTGAAATTCAGAAATTCGAAAATTTGGAAGTCAGAAAACAGGAAATTTGGATACTGGAAAATCCAAAAATTCGTAAATTCGTAATTTTGTGAATTCGTAAATTCATAAATTTCGTAAATTCATAATTTCACAAATTTTGAAATTTGGAAATTGAAAGATTCAGAAATTCAGAATTGACGAATTTGTCAAAATTTGTTAAAAAATGAATTCGGAACTAAACGAATTGCGCATGTCTAATATATCTAACACTACTGTGGGAGCTGAAGATAGGGAGTAGGAATTTATATATTTTGTCTTGTCTAATTGGATGAAAGAAGGGCAGGGATATTCCTATAAGGGCTTAAAGATGTGGATGGTCTAGGCCAGTGGTGGCGGACCATGGCCCTCTAGATGCCCAGTGTTTTGGCTGCACTTCCCTTGGTGCCCAATCACACTGCAGTGGGTGGGGGGTGTCATTGGGGGTGTAGGGCCAAGGCGTCCGGGGGTGGCGGGGGTTCCCCATCACCTTGTATCCTTTCTATATATTCTTTTTCTTCTCTCTTTCTTCTTTCTAGGGTCCGGCAGTGTGTTGTTTATGTTTATATTTTTTATATATTTTTTTTGTTTTGTATTTTGTGTGATATATCTTAGACATGTGCACTGACAAAAAAATTAGTTCATTTTCGTTTTCGTTTCATTCGTTTTTTTGCTTTTTTTCGGGAAATCTAAAAATTCGGAAATTCAAAAATTCGGAAATCCGAAAATTCGAAATTTGGAAATTGAAAAATTTGGAAATCCGAAAATTGGAAATGAGAAAATCCGAAAATTCGAAACTCGTAAATTCGAAAATTCGTAAAATTCGTGAATTTCGTAAATTCATAATTTTGCTAATTTTTAAATTCGGAATTCAGAAATTTTGGAAATTGAAAAATTTGGAAATCCGAAAATTGGAAATGAGAAAATCCGAAAATTCGAAACTCGTAAATTCGAAAATTCGTAAAATTCGTGAATTTCGTAAATTCATAATTTTGCTAATTTTTAAATTCGGAATTCAGAAATTTTGGAAATTGAAAAATTAGTTAAAAAACGAATTTGGAACTGAACGAATTGCACATGTCTAATATATCTAATACTACTGTGGGAGCTGAAGATAGGGAGTAGGAATTTATATATTGTGTCTTGTCTAATTGGATGAAAGAAGGGCAGGGATATTCCTATAATGGCTTAAGGATGTGGATGGTCTAGGGCAGGCCCTCTAGATGCCCAGTGTTTTGGCTGCACTTCCCTTGATGCCCAATCACACTGCAGTGGGTGGGGGGCATTGTTGGGGGTGTATGGCCGAGGCGTCCGGGGATGCCGGGGTTCGCCATCACCTTGTGTCCTTTCTATATATATATATATATATATATATTTTTTTTTTTTCTTCTCTCTTTCTTCTTTCTAGGGTCCTGCAGTGTGTTGGTTTATGTTTATATGTTTTACATTTTACTATAATGTGGTATGTTCTTTATTATTACTTATGTGGCTAATGTGCGCCTTTTTTAAAAAAAATTTCATTTTCTTGTTTGTTGGTTATTTAAATTTCTTAAAATTTTCAATAAAATCAGAATTAAAAGAAAAGAAAATCGCACGCTCTGCAAGGAAGGTTGTTTTTCTTTTTTTTTTCTTTTTTAACCAATCGCTGACACTGTGCTGCGTCACCTTCCCTGCTGAAGAGAAGGGGCAGGTTTGATACTGGCAGTGCTGTAATATAAATATCATTAGTACGCAGTCAGCGGTGACCCCGCGATCGGAGCCTGCTGAGCGGAACGGTGAAATAACACACTGTACACCAACCGCGCAACGTCCTCCACAGGAGAACCGTGTATTTACATAAACAGACATTATCTTTGCTCCCTGTCTTTAGAAAAATGACAATCATATAGGAGATAGTTGACAATCACGTCGCCCACCATGCGGTACGGACCGTACAGATGATGGTGGTAATGGAGCCCCTGTGGTTGGGTCTTCGTTCTTCCAGATGATGTATGGTACCATATATTCCGCTACATAAACAGACTCGGGGAAAAAAAAAATCTCTGGGTGTCATGGTGCGTTTTGCTTGCTCCATGTTCGGAGCTCATTCACACTTTATGCACGTTGAGGGATGCGTTAATGTGCGTTGCGTTATGGCAGCCTGTTTATTGTGAATGGGCTCCCAACTTTAACGTCTTCCCACCTGTGCTGAAGCCAAAATGCGGCTACAGTGCAGGCTTCCAGTTCTGGGAAGGCATCCATGGACGTCCTCCCAGAGCCCCGCCTCCTGCGTCCCCCCCTGGAGCATGCATCCCGCACGGTCTGAGTGCAAGCCCCAGGGAGGGATGCGAGAGGCGGGGTTCTGGAATTGGAAGCCCGCGCTGTAGATGTCTTTTGGCTATAGCACAGGCGGGAAGAAGTTAAATCAGCGTTCCCAAAGCACTCCTTACATCAAAGTTCCCCTTTAAATTTTAGAGTCCACAGAGATCCCCCTTACTGTGTTAGCGGAAATGCTTCAGACTCTCATGGTAGGAGGGCTCTGCAGACTCTGATGTTAGGAGGCCTCTGTGGACTCTGATGTTAGGAGGGCTCTGTGGACTCTGATGTTAGGAGGGCTCTGTGGACTCTGATGTTAGGAGGGCTCTGTGGACTCTGATGTTAGGAGGGCTCTGTGGACTCTGATGTAAGGGAGAGCTCTGCGGACTGTGATGCAAGGGAGTGCTCTGTGGACTCTGATGTTAGGAGAGCTCTGTGGACTTTGATGTTAGAAAGAGCTCTGTGGACTCTGATGTAAGGAGGCCTCTGTGGACTCTGATGTAAGGAGGCCTCTGTGGACTCTGATGTAAGGAGGCCTCTGTGGACTCTGATGTAAGGAGGCCTCTGTGGACTCTGATGTAAGGAGGCCTCTGTGGACTCTGATGTAAGGAGGCCTCTGTGGACTCTGATGTAAGGAGGCCTCTGTGGACTCTGATGCTAGGAGGCCTCTGTGGACTCTGATGCTAGGAGGCCTCTGTGGACTCTGATGTTAGGAGGCCTCTGTGGACTCTAAAGTTAGGAGGCCTCTGTGGACTCTAAAGTTAGGAGGCCTCTGTGGACTCTGATGTTAGGAGGCCTCTGTGAACTCTGATGGTAGGAGGGCTCTGTGAACTCTGATGGTAGGAGGGCTCTGCGGACTCTGATGGCAGGAGGGCTCTGTGGACTCTGATGGCAGGAGGGCTCTGTGGACTCTGACGTTAGGAGGGCTCTGCGGACTCTGACGTTAGGAGGGCTCTGCGGACTCTGACGTTAGGAGGGCTCTGCGGACTCTGACGTTAGGAGGGCTCTGCGGACTCTGACGTTAGGAGGGCTCTGCGGACTCTGACGTTAGGAGGGCTCTGCGGACTCTGACGTTAGGAGGGCTCTGCGGACTCTGACGTTAGGAGGGCTCTGCGGACTCTGACGTTAGGAGGGCTCTGCGGACTCTGACCTTAGGAGGGCTCTGCGGACTCTGACGTTAGGAGGGCTCTGCGGACTCTGACGTTAGGAGGGCTCTGCGGACTCTGACGTTAGGAGGGCTCTGCGGACTCTGACGTTAGGAGGGCTCCGCGGACTCTGATAGCAGGAGGGCTCTGTGGACTCTGACGTTAGGAGGGCTCTGCGGACTCTGACGTTAGGAGGGCTCTGCGGACTCTGACGTTAGGAGGGCTCTGCGGACTCTGACGTTAGGAGGGCTCTGCGGACTCTGACGTTAGGAGGGCTCTGCGGACTCTGACGTTAGGAGGGCTCTGCGGACTCTGACGTTAGGAGGGCTCTGCGGACTCTGACGTTAGGAGGGCTCTGCGGACTCTGATGTTAGGAGGCCTCTGTGAACTCTGATGGTAGGAGGGCTCTGTGGACTCTAATGTTAGGAGGGCTCTGCGGACTCTGACGTTAGGAGGGCTCTGCGGACTCTGACGTTAGGAGGGCTCTGCGGACTCTGACGTTAGGAGGGCTCCGCGGACTCTGATGGCAGGAGGGCTCTGTGGACTCTGACATTAGGAGGGCTCTGTGGACTCTGACGTTAGGAGGGCTCTGCAGACTCTGACGTTAGGAGGGCTCTGCGGACTCTGACGTTAGGAGGGCTCTGCGGACTCTGACATTAGGAGGGCTCTGCGGACTCTGACGTTAGGAGGGCTCTGCGGACTCTGATGTTAGGAGGCCTCTGTGAACTCTGATGGTAGGAGGGCTCTGTGGACTCTAATGTTAGGAGGGCTCTGCGGACTCTGACGTTAGGAGGGCTCTGCGGACTCTGATGTTAGGAGGCCTCTGTGAACTCTGATGGTAGGAGGGCTCTGTGGACTCTAATGGTAGGAGGGCTCTGTGGACTCTAATGTTAGGAGGGCTCTGTGAACTCTGATGGTAGGAGGGCTCTGTGAACTCTGATGGTAGGAGGGCTCTGTGGACTCTGATGGCAGGAGGGCTCTGTGGACTCTGATGGCAGGAGGGCTCTGTGGACTCTGACATTAGGAGGGCTCTGCGGACTCTGACGTTAGGAGGGCTCTGCGGACTCTGACGTTAGGAGGGCTCTGCGGACTCTGACGTTAGGAGGGCTCTGCGGACTCTGACATTAGGAGGGCTCTGTGGACTCTGACGTTAGGAGGGCTCTGCGGACTCTGACGTTAGGAGGGCTCTGCGGACTCTGACGTTAGGAGGGCTCTGCGGACTCTGACGTTAGGAGGGCTCTGCGGACTCTGACGTTAGGAGGGCTCCGTGAACTCTGATGGCAGGAGGGCTCTGTGGACTCTAAAGTTAGGAGGCCTCTGTGGACTCTGATGTTAGGAGGCCTCTGTGAACTCTGATGGTAGGAGGGCTCTGTGAACTCTGATGGTAGGAGGGCTCTGCGGACTCTGATGGCAGGAGGGCTCTGTGGACTCTGATGGCAGGAGGGCTCTGTGGACTCTGACGTTAGGAGGGCTCTGCGGACTCTGACGTTAGGAGGGCTCTGCGGACTCTGACGTTAGGAGGGCTCTGCGGACTCTGACGTTAGGAGGGCTCTGCGGACTCTGACGTTAGGAGGGCTCTGCGGACTCTGACGTTAGGAGGGCTCTGCGGACTCTGACGTTAGGAGGGCTCTGCGGACTCTGACGTTAGGAGGGCTCTGCGGACTCTGACGTTAGGAGGGCTCTGCGGACTCTGACGTTAGGAGGGCTCTGCGGACTCTGACGTTAGGAGGGCTCTGCGGACTCTGACGTTAGGAGAGCTCTGCGGACTCTGACGTTAGGAGGGCTCTGCGGACTCTGACGTTAGGAGGGCTCTGTGGACTCTGATGTTAGGAGGGCTCTGTGGACTCTGATGTTAGGAGGGCTCTGTGGACTCTGATGTAAGGGAGAGCTCTGCGGACTGTGATGCAAGGGAGTGCTCTGTGGACTCTGATGTTAGGAGAGCTCTGTGGACTTTGATGTTAGAAAGAGCTCTGTGGACTCTGATGTAAGGAGGCCTCTGTGGACTCTGATGTAAGGAGGCCTCTGTGGACTCTGATGTAAGGAGGCCTCTGTGGACTCTGATGTAAGGAGGCCTCTGTGGACTCTGATGTAAGGAGGCCTCTGTGGACTCTGATGTAAGGAGGCCTCTGTGGACTCTGATGTAAGGAGGCCTCTGTGGACTCTGATGCTAGGAGGCCTCTGTGGACTCTGATGCTAGGAGGCCTCTGTGGACTCTGATGTTAGGAGGCCTCTGTGGACTCTAAAGTTAGGAGGCCTCTGTGGACTCTAAAGTTAGGAGGCCTCTGTGGACTCTGATGTTAGGAGGCCTCTGTGAACTCTGATGGTAGGAGGGCTCTGTGAACTCTGATGGTAGGAGGGCTCTGCGGACTCTGATGGCAGGAGGGCTCTGTGGACTCTGATGGCAGGAGGGCTCTGTGGACTCTGACGTTAGGAGGGCTCTGCGGACTCTGACGTTAGGAGGGCTCTGCGGACTCTGACGTTAGGAGGGCTCTGCGGACTCTGACGTTAGGAGGGCTCTGCGGACTCTGACGTTAGGAGGGCTCTGCGGACTCTGACGTTAGGAGGGCTCTGCGGACTCTGACGTTAGGAGGGCTCTGCGGACTCTGACGTTAGGAGGGCTCTGCGGACTCTGACGTTAGGAGGGCTCTGCGGACTCTGACCTTAGGAGGGCTCTGCGGACTCTGACGTTAGGAGGGCTCTGCGGACTCTGACGTTAGGAGGGCTCTGCGGACTCTGACGTTAGGAGGGCTCTGCGGACTCTGACGTTAGGAGGGCTCCGCGGACTCTGATAGCAGGAGGGCTCTGTGGACTCTGACGTTAGGAGGGCTCTGCGGACTCTGACGTTAGGAGGGCTCTGCGGACTCTGACGTTAGGAGGGCTCTGCGGACTCTGACGTTAGGAGGGCTCTGCGGACTCTGACGTTAGGAGGGCTCTGCGGACTCTGACGTTAGGAGGGCTCTGCGGACTCTGACGTTAGGAGGGCTCTGCGGACTCTGACGTTAGGAGGGCTCTGCGGACTCTGATGTTAGGAGGCCTCTGTGAACTCTGATGGTAGGAGGGCTCTGTGGACTCTAATGTTAGGAGGGCTCTGCGGACTCTGACGTTAGGAGGGCTCTGCGGACTCTGACGTTAGGAGGGCTCTGCGGACTCTGACGTTAGGAGGGCTCCGCGGACTCTGATGGCAGGAGGGCTCTGTGGACTCTGACATTAGGAGGGCTCTGTGGACTCTGACGTTAGGAGGGCTCTGCAGACTCTGACGTTAGGAGGGCTCTGCGGACTCTGACGTTAGGAGGGCTCTGCGGACTCTGACATTAGGAGGGCTCTGCGGACTCTGACGTTAGGAGGGCTCTGCGGACTCTGATGTTAGGAGGCCTCTGTGAACTCTGATGGTAGGAGGGCTCTGTGGACTCTAATGTTAGGAGGGCTCTGCGGACTCTGACGTTAGGAGGGCTCTGCGGACTCTGATGTTAGGAGGCCTCTGTGAACTCTGATGGTAGGAGGGCTCTGTGGACTCTAATGGTAGGAGGGCTCTGTGGACTCTAATGTTAGGAGGGCTCTGTGAACTCTGATGGTAGGAGGGCTCTGTGAACTCTGATGGTAGGAGGGCTCTGTGGACTCTGATGGCAGGAGGGCTCTGTGGACTCTGATGGCAGGAGGGCTCTGTGGACTCTGACATTAGGAGGGCTCTGCGGACTCTGACGTTAGGAGGGCTCTGCGGACTCTGACGTTAGGAGGGCTCTGCGGACTCTGACGTTAGGAGGGCTCTGCGGACTCTGACATTAGGAGGGCTCTGTGGACTCTGACGTTAGGAGGGCTCTGCGGACTCTGACGTTAGGAGGGCTCTGCGGACTCTGACGTTAGGAGGGCTCTGCGGACTCTGACGTTAGGAGGGCTCTGCGGACTCTGACGTTAGGAGGGCTCCGTGAACTCTGATGGCAGGAGGGCTCTGTGGACTCTAAAGTTAGGAGGCCTCTGTGGACTCTGATGTTAGGAGGCCTCTGTGAACTCTGATGGTAGGAGGGCTCTGTGAACTCTGATGGTAGGAGGGCTCTGCGGACTCTGATGGCAGGAGGGCTCTGTGGACTCTGATGGCAGGAGGGCTCTGTGGACTCTGACGTTAGGAGGGCTCTGCGGACTCTGACGTTAGGAGGGCTCTGCGGACTCTGACGTTAGGAGGGCTCTGCGGACTCTGACGTTAGGAGGGCTCTGCGGACTCTGACGTTAGGAGGGCTCTGCGGACTCTGACGTTAGGAGGGCTCTGCGGACTCTGACGTTAGGAGGGCTCTGCGGACTCTGACGTTAGGAGGGCTCTGCGGACTCTGACGTTAGGAGGGCTCTGCGGACTCTGACGTTAGGAGGGCTCTGCGGACTCTGACGTTAGGAGGGCTCTGCGGACTCTGACGTTAGGAGAGCTCTGCGGACTCTGACGTTAGGAGGGCTCTGCGGACTCTGACGTTAGGAGGGCTCTGCGGACTCTGACGTTAGGAGGGCTCCGCGGACTCTGATAGCAGGAGGGCTCTGTGGACTCTGACGTTAGGAGGGCTCTGTGGACTCTGACGTTAGGAGGGCTCTGCGGACTCTGACGTTAGGAGGGCTCTGCGGACTCTGACGTTAGGAGGGCTCTGCGGACTCTGACGTTAGGAGGGCTCTGCGGACTCTGATGTTAGGAGGCCTCTGTGAACTCTGATGGTAGGAGGGCTCTGTGGACTCTAATGTTAGGAGGGCTCTGCGGACTCTGACGTTAGGAGGGCTCTGCGGACTCTGACGTTAGGAGGGCTCTGCGGACTCTGACGTTAGGAGGGCTCTGCGGACTCTGACGTTAGGAGGGCTCCGCGGACTCTGATGGCAGGAGGGCTCTGTGGACTCTGACATTAGGAGGGCTCTGTGGACTCTGACGTTAGGAGGGCTCTGCGGACTCTGACGTTAGGAGGGCTCTGCGGACTCTGACGTTAGGAGGGCTCTGCGGACTCTGACGTTAGGAGGGCTCTGCGGACTCTGACGTTAGGAGGGCTCTGCGGACTCTGATGTTAGGAGGCCTCTGTGAACTCTGATGGTAGGAGGGCTCTGTGGACTCTAATGTTAGGAGGGCTCTGCGGACTCTGACGTTAGGAGGGCTCTGCGGACTCTGATGTTAGGAGGCCTCTGTGAACTCTGATGGTAGGAGGGCTCTGTGGACTCTAATGGTAGGAGGGCTCTGTGGACTCTAATGTTAGGAGGGCTCTGTGAACTCTGATGGTAGAAGGGCTCTGTGAACTCTGATGGTAGGAGGGCTCTGTGGACTCTGATGGCAGGAGGGCTCTGTGGACTCTGATGGCAGGAGGGCTCTGTGGACTCTGACATTAGGAGGGCTCTGCGGACTCTGACGTTAGGAGGGCTCTGCGGACTCTGACGTTAGGAGGGCTCTGCGGACTCTGACGTTAGGAGGGCTCTGCGGACTCTGACATTAGGAGGGCTCTGTGGACTCTGACGTTAGGAGGGCTCTGCGGACTCTGACGTTAGGAGGGCTCTGCGGACTCTGACGTTAGGAGGGCTCTGCGGACTCTGACGTTAGGAGGGCTCTGCGGACTCTGACGTTAGGAGGGCTCTGCGGACTCTGACGTTAGGAGGGCTCCGTGAACTCTGATGGCAGGAGGGCTCTGTGGACTCTGACGTTAGGAGGGCTCTGTGAACTCTGATGGCAGGAGGGCTCTGTGGACTCTGACGTTAGGAGGGCTCTGTGAACTCTGATGGCAGGAGGGCTCTGTGAACTCTGACGTTAGGAGGGCTCTGCGGACTCTGACGTTAGGAGGGCTCTGCGGACTCTGACGTTAGGAGGCCTCTGTGAACTCTGATGGTAGGAGGGCTCTGTGGACTCTAATGTTAGGAGGGCTCTGCGGACTCTGACGTTAGGAGGGCTCTGCGGACTCTGATGTTAGGAGGCCTCTGTGAACTCTGATGGTAGGAGGGCTCTGTGGACTCTGATGTTAGGAGGTCTCTGCGGATTCTGATGTTAGGAGAGCTCTGCGGACTCTGATGTTAGGAGGCCTCTGTGAACTCTGATGGTAGGAGGGCTCTGTGGACTCTAATGTTAGGAGGGCTCTGTGAACTCTGATGGTAGGAGGGCTCTGTGGGCTCTGACATTAGGAGGGCTCTGCGGACTCTGACGTTAGGAGGGCTCTGCGGACTCTGACGTTAGGAGGGCTCTGCGGACTCTGACGTTAGGAGGGCTCTGTGGACTCTGACGTTAGGAGGGCTCTGTGGACTCTAATGTTAGGAGGGCTCTGTGAACTCTGATGGTAGGAGGGCTCTGTGGGCTCTGACATTAGGAGGGCTCTGCGGACTCTGACGTTAGGAGGGCTCTGCGGACTCTGACGTTAGGAGGGCTCTGCGGACTCTGACGTTAGGAGGGCTCTGTGGACTCTGACGTTAGGAGGGCTCTGTGGACTCTGACGTTAGGAGGGCTCTGCGGACTCTGACATTAGGAGGGCTCTGCGGACTCTGGCGTTAGGAGGGCTCTGCGGACTCTGACGTTAGGAGGGCTCTGCGGACTCTGACGTTAGGAGGGCTCTGCGGACTCTGACGTTAGGAGGGCTCCGTGAACTCTGATGGCAGGAGGGCTCTGTGGACTCTGACATTAGGAGGGCTCTGTGGACTCTGATGGCAGGAGGGCTCTGTGAACTCTGACGTTAGGAGGGCTCTGCGGACTCTGACGTTAGGAGGGCTCCGTGAACTCTGATGGCAGGAGGGCTCTGTGAACTCTGACGTTAGGAGGGCTCTGCGGACTCTGACGTTAGGAGGGCTCTGCGGACTCTGACGTTAGGAGGGCTCTGCGGACTCTGATGGTAGGAGGGCTCTGTGGACTCTAATGTTAGGAGGGCTCTGCGGACTCTGACGTTAGGAGGGCTCTGCGGACTCTGATGTTAGGAGGCCTCTGTGAACTCTGATGGTAGGAGGGCTCTGTGGACTCTAATGGTAGGAGGGCTCTGTGGACTCTGATGTTAGGAGGCCTCTGTGAACTCTGATGGTAGGAGGGCTCTGTGGACTCTAATGTTAGGAGGGCTCTGCGGACTCTGACGTTAGGAGGGCTCTGCGGACTCTGATGTTAGGAGGCCTCTGTGAACTCTGATGGTAGGAGGGCTCTGTGGACTCTAATGGTAGGAGGGCTCTGTGGACTCTGATGTTAGGAGGTCTCTGCAGATTCTGATGTTAGGAGAGCTCTGCGGACTCTGATGTTAGGAGGCCTCTGTGAACTCTGATGGTAGGAGGGCTCTGTGGACTCTAATGTTAGGAGGGCTCTGTGAACTCTGATGGTAGGAGGGCTCTGTGGACTCTGATGTTAGGAGGTCTCTGCGGATTCTGATGTTAGGAGGGCTCTGTGGACTCTGATGTTAGGAGGGCTCTGTGGACTCTGATGTTAGGAGGTCTCTGCGGATTCTGATGTTAGGAGGGCTCTGTGGACTCTGACGTTAGGAGGGCTCTGCGGACTCTGACGTTAGGAGGGCTCTGCGGACTCTGATGTTAGGAGGCCTCTGTGAACTCTGATGGTAGGAGGGCTCTGTGGACTCTAATGGTAGGAGGGCTCTGTGGACTCTGATGTTAGGAGGCCTCTGTGAACTCTGATGGTAGGAGGGCTCTGTGGACTCTAATGTTAGGAGGGCTCTGCGGACTCTGACGTTAGGAGGGCTCTGCGGACTCTGATGTTAGGAGGCCTCTGTGAACTCTGATGGTAGGAGGGCTCTGTGGACTCTAATGGTAGGAGGGCTCTGTGGACTCTGATGTTAGGAGGTCTCTGCGGATTCTGATGTTAGGAGAGCTCTGCGGACTCTGATGTTAGGAGGCCTCTGTGAACTCTGATGGTAGAAGGGCTCTGTGAACTCTGATGGTAGGAGGGCTCTGTGGACTCTGATGGCAGGAGGGCTCTGTGGACTCTGATGGCAGGAGGGCTCTGTGGACTCTGATGGCAGGAGGGCTCTGCGGACTCTGACGTTAGGAGGGCTCTGCGGACTCTGACGTTAGGAGGGCTCTGCGGACTCTGACGTTAGGAGGGCTCTGCGGACTCTGACATTAGGAGGGCTCTGTGGACTCTGACGTTAGGAGGGCTCTGCGGACTCTGACGTTAGGAGGGCTCTGCGGACTCTGACGTTAGGAGGGCTCTGCGGACTCTGACGTTAGGAGGGCTCTGCGGACTCTGACGTTAGGAGGGCTCCGTGAACTCTGATGGCAGGAGGGCTCTGTGGACTCTGACGTTAGGAGGGCTCTGTGAACTCTGATGGCAGGAGGGCTCTGTGGACTCTGACGTTAGGAGGGCTCTGTGAACTCTGATGGCAGGAGGGCTCTGTGAACTCTGACGTTAGGAGGGCTCTGCGGACTCTGACGTTAGGAGGGCTCTGCGGACTCTGACGTTAGGAGGCCTCTGTGAACTCTGATGGTAGGAGGGCTCTGTGGACTCTAATGTTAGGAGGGCTCTGCGGACTCTGACGTTAGGAGGGCTCTGCGGACTCTGATGTTAGGAGGCCTCTGTGAACTCTGATGGTAGGAGGGCTCTGTGGACTCTGATGTTAGGAGGTCTCTGCGGATTCTGATGTTAGGAGAGCTCTGCGGACTCTGATGTTAGGAGGCCTCTGTGAACTCTGATGGTAGGAGGGCTCTGTGGACTCTAATGTTAGGAGGGCTCTGTGAACTCTGATGGTAGGAGGGCTCTGTGGGCTCTGACATTAGGAGGGCTCTGCGGACTCTGACGTTAGGAGGGCTCTGCGGACTCTGACGTTAGGAGGGCTCTGCGGACTCTGACGTTAGGAGGGCTCTGCGGACTCTGACGTTAGGAGGGCTCTGTGGACTCTGACGTTAGGAGGGCTCTGCGGACTCTGACATTAGGAGGGCTCTGCGGACTCTGGCGTTAGGAGGGCTCTGCGGACTCTGACGTTAGGAGGGCTCTGCGGACTCTGACGTTAGGAGGGCTCTGCGGACTCTGACGTTAGGAGGGCTCCGTGAACTCTGATGGCAGGAGGGCTCTGTGGACTCTGACATTAGGAGGGCTCTGTGGACTCTGATGGCAGGAGGGCTCTGTGAACTCTGACGTTAGGAGGGCTCTGCGGACTCTGACGTTAGGAGGGCTCCGTGAACTCTGATGGCAGGAGGGCTCTGTGAACTCTGACGTTAGGAGGGCTCTGCGGACTCTGACGTTAGGAGGGCTCTGCGGACTCTGACGTTAGGAGGGCTCTGCGGACTCTGACGTTAGGAGGGCTCTGCGGACTCTGATGGTAGGAGGGCTCTGTGGACTCTAATGTTAGGAGGGCTCTGCGGACTCTGACGTTAGGAGGGCTCTGTGGACTCTGATGTTAGGAGGTCTCTGCGGATTCTGATGTTAGGAGGGCTCTGTGGACTCTGACGTTAGGAGTGCTCTGCGGACTCTGATGTTAGGAGGGCTCTGCGGACTCTGACGTTAGGAGGGCTCTGCGGACTCTGATGTTAGGAGGCCTCTGTGAACTCTGATGGTAGGAGGGCTCTGTGGACTCTAATGGTAGGAGGGCTCTGTGGACTCTGATGTTAGGAGGTCTCTGCGGATTCTGATGTTAGGAGAGCTCTGCGGACTCTGATGTTAGGAGGCCTCTGTGAACTCTGATGGTAGGAGGGCTCTGTGGACTCTAATGTTAGGAGGGCTCTGTGGACTCTGAAGTTAGGAGGCCTCTGTGAACTCTGATGGTAGGAGGGCTCTGTGGACTCTAATGTTAGGAGGGCTCTGCGGACTCTGACGTTAGGAGGGCTCTGCGGACTCTGATGTTAGGAGGCCTCTGTGAACTCTGATGGTAGGAGGGCTCTGTGGACTCTAATGGTAGGAGGGCTCTGTGGACTCTGATGTTAGGAGGTCTCTGCGGATTCTGATGTTAGGAGAGCTCTGCGGACTCTGATGTTAGGAGGCCTCTGTGAACTCTGATGGTAGGAGGGCTCTGTGGACTCTGATGTTAGGAAGGCTCTGTGGACTCTGATGTTAGGAGGGCTCTGTGGACTCTGATGGTAGGAGGGCTCTGCGGACTCTGATGTTAGGAGGTCTCTGCGGATTCTGATGTTAGGAGGGCTCTGTGGACTTTGTGGAGGGCTCTGCGGACTCTGAAGTTAGGAGGGCTCTGCGGACTCTGACGTTAGGAGGGCTCTGTGGACTCTGATGTTAGGAGGGCTCTGTGTAATAATAATAAAATATAAATAATAAATATATAAAAAAAATAATAATAAAAAATAAAAAAAGCAAGCAGACACCTCCAGGTGTCCCCCAGACATTCTCTTTTAATAGAGGGCAGAAGGGAAATAACATTTGATGGTCATTTTATAGGATGTTTTTTCTTTGTTAATATCAATGCTTTGAAAACTCACAACTCCGGGCCCAATAGATTTTTTGTAAACATTTTATTTTGCACCGGTACATACTGGTACATACTGGTTCCACAGGCCGCTCCCCCCAATTTATTTTTATTTTTTGGCAACCCTTTGCCTATTAGTCCAGAAAATGGACATCTTGGATTCAACAAAATATTCTTCCATGGTCTTCAATGGGGGTTTCCGGCTCGGCATCTGAACTTCAGTCCAGAGACCCCGGAGCAGCTCGGCTCATCCCTGAATTATTTTTACTCCCTGTAGTTCCTTAGCTCGGAGTCCTCCTTTAAAAATTCAGCCCCCCCCCCTCCTATTTATACCGCACATAATCCGAAACAGGAAAACGAGCGATCGTTGCATTCATATCATCGTATTACATCAATCGTATCATTTATATCAGCGATTATTCATCCATTGCGTAATTTGGCTTCCCGTGATATTTTCTCCCCGTCTCACCGCGTCCGATAGAGAAAAACATCGCTGTGATTTACAGATAAGGGATACGCAGCGCTCGGACTTCTTCCAGCTGAAGATAAACCCCCTCGGTCCCCGCAGTCTGTCTTTTTAGAAAACAGAATTCGCAGCCTGTTAAGCGTTTTCCCGTAGAAAGATGTCATGCAGCTTGGCGGAGAGAAGATTAGCAAACTGCAGAGAGGAGAGAAGAAACCATCCAGAGTGCCGTGACTGCCCCCTGCTGGAGACAAAGGGAAAAGAAAACTCTATTCCTTAGATATGACCTCCGGCCTTCCCTTCAGTCTTTGCACGGTTGTAGCGGCTCCTCTGCTGGACCGAAACGGCTTCCTCTGATTTCACCGCACACTGCGAGCTTCTCACAATGTGCATCAGAAGCTGCAGCAAGTCAGATGGAGCCCCCCCCCCCCCTCATTTCCTGGCTGGAGGACGTCCAGCATCATCTAGCTTGTGAGTGCTCAACTTGTGACCCCCCCAGCTGTTGGGGAACTACAAGTCCCATCATGCCTCTGATTTTGAGAGCCATGCTTGTAACTGTCAGCCTTGCAATGCCTTATAGGACTTCCGCCTCGGCCTGACTGTACCTAGCCTGCCCTTTTCATTCATTGGATTTCAGTTCTTTCAAGCATGAAGGTCCAACATCACCTGTGGGCGTTACCAATGCAAATACAGGCTGCCTAGGAACGCCCACTCCTCCAGACTTTTCACACCGCGTGATGTGCAAAAACATGGAAAAACTTTTTTTACAACCTGGGCTTACAGTTCTTTTCCTCCTCTCCATAGGCACTTGGCTTTTGAGACCTGTAGTCCCACACCGTTTAGTTCCCAACAGTCCCCTCAGGATCCTCCTGGTCTCTCTGGCTCAGTGGGCTGGTTTTTCCTCTTACTGAGCTTCTCTGCAGCCAACCTCTGTGTCCTCTTCATTTGCCGGGCAGTTGGCAGGTCTACACGGGAAGCCATGACTACAGACATGTTGCCTGGCACCTTCCTCTTCTTCCTATTCTCCCTGGTCCTCTTCTGCTTTCTCTTCTTCCTGCTCCACAACGTCTTCCTCTTCCTCCTCTTTCTCCTCCATCTCTTCCTGTTCCTCCTCATCCTTTTTATTTTCCTCCTCTTTCTCCTCCACCACCTCTTCCTCTTTCTCTTCCTTTTCCTCCTCCACCACCTCTTCCTCTTTCTCCTTCACCTACTACTCCTTCTCTTTCTATTCCCCCTCATCCTCTTTCTCTTCCCCCTCCATCACCTCCTCCTCTTCCTCTTCCTTTTTCTCCTCTTTCTCCTCCACCTGCTACTCCTCCTCTTTCTCTTCCTCCTCCTCTTCCTATTCCTCTGTCTTTTCTTCAGCCACTTTCTCCTCCACCTTCTCCTCCCCTTCTTATTCCTCCTCATTCTCTTTTTCTTCAGTTTCCTCCTCTTATTCCTCCACCACCTCCTTCCTTATTCCTCCACCTCCTCCTCTTTCTCCTCCACCACCTCTTCCTCCTCTTTCTCCTCCACCTGCTATTCCTCCTCTTCCTACTCATTGTCTTTCTCTCCCGCCGCCAATAATACTAATGTACGGGTACGTCATTTTGCGTGAAGTGGTTAATTAGTTCGTTTTAGAGTATTTTTTTACTGCGAGTGAATGTTTGCAGAGTATTTTCAATACTGATTGAAAGTTTGTAAGCTATTTCTCTTAGAATTTAATGTTTTCAGGGTGTTTTCTATTCTATTATAAGCCAATATTTATAGGGTATTTCCTATTCGGGTTGAATGTTTTAGGACATTTTCCCTTAAGGTTGAATCTTTTTAGGGTATTTTCTACTGTATGAATGTTTTAGGATATTTTCTCTTGAAATCAAATATTCCTAGGGGTTTTTTTTGTTTTTTTTTCTCTTGGGATTGAATGTTTTTTTGAGTATTTTCCATTCTGATCGAATGTCCTTAAGGTATTTTCTCTTAAGATTGGACAGTATGTAAAAAAGATTTGTGAAAAAAAACTAAAAAAATAAATTAAAAAAAAACACATTTTATTTTTATTTCTACATTTTCCAAGCAATTGTGACAAAAAAATGACAACTTCAAAAAACTCACCATGCCACTCACTAAATACCTTGGACTGTCTATTTTCCAAAAAGCGGTCATTTGGGGGGTATTTGTACTGTCCTGGAGTTTTAAGGACCTCAGGAAATTAAATCAATACATCAGAAATGATACATTTTTACATAAATCCCATGATTTGAAAACTCTCTAAATTTCACACAGACTAAATAATATACACTGATTTGGGTTTATTTTTTACCAAAGAAACAAAGCAGAATACATTTTGGCCTAAATTTATGAAGAACGATTATCCCAGGGAGCACAGTTAGCCCTTTGATCGCCCCTGATGTTAACCCCTTACCTGCCAGTGTCATTAGTACAGTTGAAGGCCTGTCGGACGAAACGCGTATGGCTTGCTATACCTGCTTCCCACATTGCTTTTACCTTTTCTCAGTGATCACTTTTTATGCAACCATCTGTCATTAGATGCCCTGTAATTGTTTATATAAGATTAAAAATCTTCGATTTTTATGACCTGTGCCATATGGAACTTCTTTTTCTTTTTCCTTTTGGTAATATGGTCATTATGTGACAACGTTCCATTTTGTCACTGGTCCTTCATACTGACCTTCCATTGAGGTTCAATCCTCATCTGCCTGGAAGACCTGTCTGAGTTACGGATATTCGGTTGTCTTCTGGAGTGATCCTTCTACAGCCTTTGTTTACCTCTCAGTCGGCAGCACTGATGAGCACCTGGCTTTCGGCCAACATATGCCTGGTTGACCCACTGTCGTATGACAGGTGGATCCACCTTATCTGGTAAGAGGTACCCATCCATAATCTTCCATTAGATCAGTGTTTCTCAATTCCAGTCCTCATGGCCCACTAACAGGTCATGTTTTCAGGATTTCCCTCAGATGAAACAGCTGGGGTAATTACTAAGGCAGTGAAACTGATCAAATCACCTGTGCAAAATAATGGGAAGGCTGAAAACATGACCTGTTAGTGGGTCATGAGGACTGGAATTGAGAAACACTGCATTAGATGAATTTTTATTCTGTTTCATTCACTTTGTGTCATACAGGCAACCTTGTGTCCATATCATCCCACCATCTGCCCCAGAGGATTCCATCATATCCATTTGATTGGACATTACTTTTATGAGTTTATTTTCAGTGTTTGGATTTTACTATGCCATAGTCGCCACACTTTACTATTGTATGTTGTTTTCATATCCTCACTAGGTTTTTAGACATGTGCGCCGTCAATAAATTTGTTTTGTTTCCCACCGTTTCGTTTCGTATGAAAATTAATTTTGTATTTCGTAATTTGTGTCCGAAATTCAATTCAGATTCGTACGAAATACGAATTTTCCTTAGGTTTGTAAGCTTTTCACAAAATAACGAATGTTCGTTATGATGGATTTATCATTATGAGGGGTTCCCACCATCCATGTGCTGTGCCGACCTCCTCTGATTGGTGAACAAAACACCAGTCATGTTTCTGTTGTAACGGAATTTGGATCCGAAATTCGTTAACGAAATTTCGTATTTCGTATAAAATTCATAATCATAGAAATTCCCATAGGGTTCCCACCATCCCTGTGCTGAATTCCCGGGTCTGTACACCCGCTGTGCCCATTATGAGGGGTTCCCACCATCCCTGTGCTGAGTTCCTGGGTCTGTACACCCACTGTGCCCATTGAGGGGTTCCCACCATCCCTGTGCTGAGTTCCCGGGTCTGTACACCCACTGTGCCCATTGAGGGGTTCCCACCATCCCTGTGCTGAGTTCCTGGGTCTGTACACCCACTGTGCCCATTATGAGGGGTTCCCACCATCCCTGTGCTGAGTTCCTGGGTCTGTACACCCTCTGTGCCCATTATGAGGGGTTCCCACCATCCCTGTGCTGAGTTCCTGGGTCTGTACACCCACTGTGCCCATTATGAGGGGTTCCCACCATCCCTGTGCTGAGTTCCCGGGTCTGTACACCCTCTGTGCCCATTATGAGTGGTTAATTTTGTTTATTGAAAATCTTACAAACAACAACTTATATACAATAAAACCATAATAAATAAATAAAACATATTTAAAAAAGAATTGAATATGACTATACAAAACAAGAATATAATAAATGGTGCAAACCAAAATGCGTACAACATAATCCCTACGGGAGAGCCAGACTAAGGAACATCACCGTCACCATGCATGGAGCCTTTTATAAAAACAGAGTGGGAACTGCCATTAGGGTAGTTGAGGCAGATGTTTCTTAGCCTGACTACTCCCTCTGCCGGGAGAACCAGCGCGCTTTGTGGCACCCTGGCACTCATCATCCATAGAGGACGCTGAACTGAACGAGTCCCACTCATCATCATCATCATCATCTGACAGGACCTCAAACTTATTTTCTAAATGCAAAACCTCAGGACTTAAGGTAACTGCACCTCTTTTTTTTTCCCCTTCCTTTTGCCCCTCTTCTTTTTATCCTCCAACCACTCCATATCATCCTTGGACAAAACCGAGTCAACAGTCTTCCCCACACCTATCCTCCCCTTCACCCCCTCCCCCCCACTCTCCCTTGACTGGGGAGACACAGACACATTGGGTATTGGCACAGTCTGGGAAGACACAGACACATTGGGTATGGGCACAGACTGGGAGGACACAGACATATTGGGTATTGGCACAGACTGGGGCACCACAGACTGGGGAGACACAGACACATTGGGTATGGGCACAGACTGGGAGGACACAGACATATTGGGTATTGGCACAGACTGGGGCACCACAGACTGGGGAGACACAGACACATTGGGTATTGGCACAGACTCAGATGGACTCACAGGCCCTCCAGCTGATGAGCTCTGTGCATCCTCCATGTCCAGACGGAAGAACTCGCTCATGAGCTCCGGCTTGTTGTGCATTGCCTCAGGACATTGACTGTAAGGATGTCCCACTGCATTGCACAGATTACACCTTATAATATTACAGTCCTTTGCCAAATGTCCTATACCCTGACACAGGGAGCACTTCATCACTGGACAGGAGGATGCAAGATGCCCTTTATCCCCACACTTATTGCAGAGCTTTGGCTGGCCCGGGTAGAAGATGGTCAGCCTGTCCCTCCCCAGGAAAGCTGAGGATGGCAGATGTTGGACAACATTATCAATGACCTTTAATTTTAGCTGCACAGACCATCCCCCTGTCCATATTCCCCGATCGTCCAAAATCTTTCTTAGGGGGCTCAGGACGTCCCCATACCTCCTCAACCATACAGTCAGATCCCCTTGTGGTATGGATTCATTGCGCACAAGAATGGTCACCATTTTAATGAGGGGCTGGCGTGATATAAGTTTGGGGATGAGCCCTTTCCAGTCCGGCAGGCCCCTACACACATGTTCAAACTTCTCCCTAAATATGTCCAAAGACTCCGGACGGATAAAGGACAAGTCATATTCATAGGAACCTGCCGGACTGATCAGGGCGAAGATATCTGCAGGCCTAAACCCCATCTGCAGGATTTTATCCACCACTGTCCTCCTATGTGGGGGGTTTCCATCGCCTTCCCATTTTAATTGTACAACATTCCTCCTTTTAAACAGGGAGGAAGATAAAACATCCCCATGCTCCTTCCCTGCTTGTTCCCCCTTCCCAGATCCTGTGGCAGCAACACCAGCATAAGGTTTTTCTTCCAGCACCAGCATTTGCAGTCTTGTCCTCAGATACATTCAAATCTGCAGGCAGAGAGTGTGAATCAGGTGGGATAGCAGTCTTCTGATTAGCAGGACCCACCCCCTCCCCCGAACACTCAGCTTCAATCCTGGGAGCCATCACAGTCTTGGCTGCTGCAGACTCCTTGAGAGCTGTAGTACTACTACACCCAGCATCTCCTCCACCATTCACAGGAACAGCCGCTGTGCCTGGTCCAGGCAAAGTCACTGTATTGTCCATGGACCTCTCTGCAGACTGAAGCTGACAGTTATTAGCAGATGTTATAGTTTGCTGTACATTGTCTATGGGTCTGGGCTGACTGTCTATAGTACTACAACCCTCAGCAGGCCCATTGTCATTAAAGTTCCCACCATCCTACACACACACTGTACCTGCACCTGCTCTCTCCACAGGTCTTTCGTCCACAGGGCTGGGAACGGTGTCCATCTTCTCCTCACCATCCTGGGGAGCTGAATCTGGACTGGCCTCTAGTTTATTGATCACATCCAACATGTCAGAACCTTCATCCTCCTGCTCAGATGTTCCACATTGCTGGGGAGGGAAGGGGACAGAGGCCTCCGCCATTGAGGGCTCAGCAGATGTCTGAAGTGTTGAAACGCTGGGCTCATCCTCCGGGCCCACTTTCTCACTCTCTGCCGTCTGTACCTGCATCTCCTCACTCTCCATGCAGGAAGAGGCTCCTTTCCTCATTTGGTTAAATCGCTCCTCATTCTTATATTTCTCTTTAAATGCTCCACTATTCTCCTTCAGAGAACTCACCAATTCCTTCTGCTTCCACAGAGCTTGTTCCAGGTCCTTCAATTCAGGCCTCAGAGCCGGTCTCTTCTTGCTGAAGACTTTGGCACAAATCTGCTTTTTCTTTTTAAATTCAGATTTCAGAGCTCCCAACTTCTCCTCTTCCTTCTCAATCCGCATCAGCGTTTCCACAATCCTCCGTCTAAAGGCAGACAGAGATTCATCCTTCCTTGGGCCAGGCCCAGAATCTTCCACAGGCTGAGGCCTATCCAGGGGGCCCCCGCCAGGGTCCTCCCCAGGATCCAGCATCCTTCCTGGGGCAGAGGAGTAACTCTAGCCCCTGGTCTCTGGAAGAACAGGAGCAAAGGAACCAGCAACCTCACACCTCGCTGTCAAGAAGTGGAATGGCAGTTTCCCACCATCCCTGTGCTGAGTTCCCAGGTCTGTACGACCGCTGTGCCCATTATGAGGGGTTCCCACCATCCCTGTGCTGAGTTCCCAGGTCTGTACGACCGCTGTGCCCATTATGAGGGGTTCCCACCATCCCTGTGCTGAGTTCCCAGGTCTGTACGACCGCTGTGCCCATTATGAGGGGTTCCCACCATCCCTGTGCTGAGTTCCCGGGTCTGTACACCCGCTGTTCCTATTATGAGGGGTTCCCACCATCCCTGTGCTGAGTTCCCATGTCTGTACATCCGCTGTGCCCATTATGAGGGGTTCCCACCATCCCTGTGCTGTGCTGACTTCCTGGGGTTTTAAATTTTAGGCTCATTAACTTTTCATAACAATTACGAATGTTCGTTATAAATTTGGATCCGAAATTCGTAAACAAAATTTCGTATTTCGTACAGAATTCGTATGCATAAAAATTCATATTTCGGATTCGTACGAAACTAATCGCACATGTCTACTAAGTTTACATTACCGTTATTTTGTATTACAACATTATTCCATACCAATTGTTGTGATACACATTGGTTCATCACATTCACGGTGTTTCACTTTTGATACATTTAGCGCTACACTTTTGTATTTATCATTAGACCAGTGATAGTGTATATTTTTAGCACTGATCACTGTATTAGTGTCGCTAGTCCCCAAAAAAAGTGTCAGTTATGCCCCGTACACACGATCGGAATTTTGGGCCCTCAAAAGACCGATGAGAGTTTTTTGTCGGAAAATGCGACCGCGTCGATGCTCCATCGGTCTTTTTGCTGGCGGAATTCCAGCCAGCAAAAGATTGAGAGCATGCTCTCAATTTTTCGGTCGGGAAAAAAAATCCTATCCGAAAAATGCGACCGTCTGTGGCAATTGCGACGTGCAAAATCCCTACGCATGCTCGGAAAAAAATTGAACTTCGTTTTCTCGGCTTGTCGTAGTGTCGTACGTCGCCGCGTTCTTGACGGTCGAAAGCTCAGAAAACTTTTGCGTGACCGTGTGTATGCAAACCAAGCTTGTACGCGGCTTTAGTGTCCGATTTGTCCGCAGCAATATCGCAGTCCTGCAATAAGTCGCTGATCGCCCGCCATTACTAGTAAAAAAAAAAAAAATCAATAAAAATTACATAAATATATCCCATAGTTTGTAGCTGAGTAATCAACATACGCTTATATACACTTTTTAAAACAACATTTTAATTGGGTATGTTTTAAAGCACAAAATATTTTTTTTTTCTCTCTCTTTTTCTGTTTATTGCGCAAAAAATAAAAAGAAAACGCAGAGGTGATCAAATACCACCAAAAGAAAGCTCTATTTGTAGGGGGGAAAAAGGAGGGAAAATCGCAGATCGCAGCCATTACTAGTATAAAAAAAAAAAATAAAATTATAAAAATGCCATAAATCTATCCCCTTTTTTGTAAACGCTATAACTTTTGCGCAAACCAATCAATATACACTTAAAAATATGTAGAAGAATACGTATCGGCCTAAATGGAGAAATAAATTTGTTTTTTATATATTTTTTGGGGGGTATTTATTATAGCAAAAAGCAAAAAATATTGTTTTTTATTTTCAAAATGGTCGCTCTTTTTTTGTTTATTGCACAAAAACTAAAAAAATAAACGCAGAGATGATCAAATACCACCAAAAGAAAGCTCTATTTGTAGGAGGGAAAAAAAGGAGGGAAAAATCGCAGATCGCAGCAATTATTAGTAAAAAAAAAAAAATAATAATAATAATAAAAATGTCATAAATCTATCCCCTATTTTGTAGACGCTATAACTTTTGCGCAAACCAATCAATATACACTTAAAAATATGTAGAAGAATACGTATCGGCCTAAACGGAGAAAGACATTTTTTTTAATATATTTTTTGGAGGATATTTATTATAGCAAAAAGCAAACAATATTGTTTTTTATTTTCAAAATGGTCGCTCTTTTTTTGTTTATTTCGCAAAAAAAAAAAAAAAAAAATGCAGAGGTGATCAAATACCACCAAAAGAAAGCTCTATTTGTAGGGGGGGGGGGAAAAGGAGGGAAAATCGCAGATCGCAGCCATTACTAGTAAAAAAATAATAATAATAATAATAAAAATGCCATAAATCTATCCCCTATTTTGTAGACGCTATAACTTTTGCGCAAACCAATCAATATAGACTTAAAAATATGTAGAAGAATATGTATCGGCCTAAACGGAGAAAGACATTTTTTTTTATATATTTTTTGGAGGATATTTATTATAGCAAAAAGCAAAAAATATTGCTTTTTTTTAAAAAAATAGTCGCTCTTTTTTTGTTTATTGTGCAAAAAAATAAATAAAAAAAAACGCAGAGGTGATCAAATACCGCCAAAAGAAAGCTCTATTTGTAGGGGGGGGAAAAGGAGGGAAAATCGCAGATCGCAGCCATTACTAGTAAAAAATAAAATAATAATAATAATAAAAATGCCATAAATCTACCCCCTATTTTGTAAACGCTATAAGTTTTGTGCAAACCAATCAATATACACTTAAAAATATGTAGAAGAATAGGTATCGGCCGGTGAACGGTGAAAGAATTTTTTTTTTTATATATATATTTTTTGGGGGGGATATTTATTATAGCAAAAAGCTAAAAATATTGCTTTTTTTTTTCAAAATGGTCGCTCTTTTTTTGTTTATTGCGCGAAAAATAAAAAAAATGCAGATGTGATCAAATACCACCAAAAGAAAGCTCTATTTGTAGGGGGGGGGGGGAGGACATCAATTTTATTTGGGTACAGGAAAATTGTAAAAATGGATAATGGGGATTTCAACCTGACTCCAACCGGTGTAAAAAAAATAAAAAATACAAAAAAAAATTAATAAAAAATAAAAAATATGAAGAACACTGATGTTCCATTTTACACAGAAGAGTGAACCTATTAAAAAAAAAAAATCAGCTCCATACCGACCGATGGTTAAATCTATTTATACTCGGAGTACGGCCGCCTGGCTTTTTTGTACAACTCGAAAGATTGAAAGAACATTTTCTAAAAGTTTTCAATTTTTATACGAAATGTCAAAAAAGACGAAAAAAAAATAATAAAAAAAAATAATAATCTCCAGACGCTAAATAATGCTCTGAGAGAAGTAGATTTCCTCGGTCTTGCTCCAGTAGATGTAAGGAGTCCATTGCCGGAGTATAAATTCGGGGACCTGTCAGCGCGTTTTGTACAAATTCCCGGTGAAGTGTCAGACTCCGCGTCTTTAAAATGCCATCCGGCAACATTAAACTTTAACTGATGATGGGACCGCGGCCCTTTGTGCGGCTGCGATACGCTCCGGCTTTACAAAATTGGACGGCTGATATTGAACAAATGATTATTTCCGCTATTTAATTCTGCCGGTTATGTGTTCCCTCTTGTTTAATAATTAAACGCCCCCTTGATCATGGCAGACCGAGCTAAAATAGCAACTCTGGGAGGGAAAGAATGCTTCACCGCAAGCTAAATGGCATTCTATCCAGAATCAGGTGTATAAATAATGTTATCAGACATTTGGGGGACAGCAATTCAAGTTATTCAGACTTAAAGGGAACCAACCAACTTGTTAGCTCACTTGATTTTAATGCAGAGGTCTTCAGACTGTGGCCCGGGGGCCGAATGCAGCCCTTTGTATACCTTTATCAAGCCCTTGGAATGCAATTCTTCCCACTGATACCAAATGATGGGGCACCATTCCCCCCACTGATACCAATGATGGGGCACCATTCCCCCCACTGATACCAATGATGGGGCACTATTCCCCCCACTGATACCAATGATGGGGCACTATTCCTCCCACTGATACCAATGATGGGGCACTATTCCTCCCACTGATACCAATGATGGGGCACTATTCCTCCCACTGACAGCAATGATGGGGAACTATTTTTCCCACTAATACCAATGATGGGGTATTATTCCTCCCACTGACACCAATGATGGGGAACTATTCTCCCCACTAATACAGATGATGGGGCACTATTTCTCCCACTGATACCAATGATGGGGCACTACCCCCCCCCACTGACACCAATGATGGGGCACTATTCCCCCCCACTGACACCAATGATGGGGCACTATTCCTCCCACTGATACCAATGATGGGGCACTATTCCTCCCACTGACACCAATGATGGCAAACTATTCTCCCCACTAATACCAATGATGGGGAACTATTCCTCCCACTGATACCAATGATGGGTCACTATTCCTCCCACTGATACCAATGATGGGTCACTATTTCTCCCACTGATACCAATGATGGGGCACTATTCCCCCCCCCACTGACACCAATGATGGGGCACTATTCCCCCCCACTGACACCAATGATGGGGCACTATTCCCCCCACTGATACCAAGGATGGGGAACTATTCTCCCCACTAATACCAATGATGGGGCACTATTCCTCCCACTGACACCGATGATGGGGCACTATTCCTCCCACTGATACCAATGATGGGTAACTATTTCTCCCACTGACACCAATGATGGGGCACTATTCCCCCCACTGACACCAATGATGGGGCACTATTCCCCCCCACTGATACCAATGATGGGGCACTATTCCTCCCACTGATACCAATGCTGGGGCACTATTCCTCCCACTGATACCAATGATGGGTCACTATTTCTCCCACTGATACCAATGATGGGGCACTATTGCCCCCACTGACACCAATGATGGGGCACTATCCCCCCCCCCACTGACACCAATGATGGGGCACTATCCCCCCCCCCCACTGACACCAATGACGGGGCACTATTCCTTCCACTGATACGAATGATGGGGGACTATTCCTCCCACTGATACCAATGATGGGGCACTATTCCTTCCACTGATACCAATGATGGGGGACTATTCCTCTCACTGACACCAACAATGGGGCACTATTCCTCCAACTGTCACCAACAATGGGGCACTAGTCCTCCCACTGACACCAACAATGGGGTGCTTTTCCTCCCACTGACACCAACAATGGGGCATTATTCATACCACTGACACCAACAATAGGGCACTATTCCTCCCACTGACACCAACAATGTGGCGCTATACCTCCAGCTGACACCAACAATGGGGCAGTAATTCTCCCACTGACACCAGTGATGGAGCACTATTCCTCCAACTGACACCAACAATTGAGCACTTTTCCTCCCACTGACACCAATGATGGGGGAACTATTCCTCCCACTGATACTAATGATGGGGCACTATTCCTCTCACTGACACCAACAATGGGGTGCTTTTCCTCCCACTGACATCAACAATTGGGGCACTATTCCTCCAACTAACACCAACAATAGGGCACTATACCCCCAACTGACACCAATGAGGACACTATTCCTCCCTTTGATATCAATGATGGGGCACTATTCCTTCCACTGACACCAATGATGAGGCACTGAAATTTTCCCTAATACTAAATGGTAACTGGTTTACCCTCACTGACACCAGGACATTTTCTACTCCCATTTGTCATGGTTTGGCCCTCCTGAAGCAGAGTAAATTAGCCCTTTGTTTAGAAAGTTTGGAGACCTGTGGTTTTAATTTAGATTAAGCAGACCCCTGTATCATTAATTAGACTTGTGTGGATCTACGTAGGTTTGAGATCCCCAAAGTTTTCTAAGACAGGGCCACAATTGCTCTCTTTTAAAGCTTTGTCAAGTCCCTGTCAGAAACCATGAATCAGACCGAGACAGAAGTACAGTTAAATTACACTTGTTTAATATTAAAGTAAATAGAACAAACGTAGCCAAAGTTCAGTAACCGAAACAGATAGTCAGACAAGCCAGGAATCAGCGTAGTGGAACAGCAAGCAGGATCTGGAGCCAGAAGGAATGTCAGCCAAGCAAGTCTTTAACAGGAGCGCCGGGGAAAGTCTCTGTGTTTTTGATCAAGGCAAAAGCAGAGATCATCTGGACTGGACGGCTTAAGTAAGCAGGACTGACGAGCAGGATATCATCAACAGGTGAGTCACTGTGGAGAGATAGGGGCTGGCAATTAGCCGACAGCTGAACAGCCAGCTCAGAGAAGGAAGGGCTGAGCCCAGCCGCCCTGACAGTACCCCCTCCTCAATGACCCCTCCCCCTCGGAGGACCACCAGGCTTGAGGGGAAAATGTCTATGGACATCACGGAGGAGGATAGGGGCATGTACATCAGAGGATGAGACCCAAGAGCGCTCCTCCGGACCGTACCCTTTCCAATGCACCAGGTACTGTATGCGCCCATGGATCCTACGGGAGTCAATAATGGACTGTACTTCATACTCCTCATGGTTCTCAATCTGTATGGGGTGAGGGCATGGCACCGAGGTGGTAAAGCAGTTGCAGACCAAAGGTTTTAATAAGGAGACATGAAACACATTTGATCCTACGTTTTGATAGGATCAGTATGTACAGCTGCTGGCTTTTAATTTTTGCAGCTTTAAATACACCTCCGGCAATCAGCATCAGGTAAAACCTAATTGAAGTGGATGATGTCAGCCCCAGACTGCCGGGAGACACCCGCTGGTGGACACCGGAACTGCAGCCTAAAGATCTGAGAGCACAGTGCCACCAGCAATTGAATTCCCTCCCGACCGTCAGCATCCGACTGCTGAGAGATACCCACTGGTGGACACCGGAACTGCAGCCTAAAGATCTGGGAGTACAGTGCCACCAGCAGGTGAATTCCCTCCCGACCGTCAGCATCCAACTGCTGAGAGATACCCACTGGTGGACACCGGAACTGCAGCCTAAATATCTGGGAGCACAGTGCCACCAGCAGGTGAATTCCCTCCCGACTGTCAGTCCGACTGCTGAGAGATACCCACTGGTGGACACCGGAACTGCAGCCCATAGATCTGGGAACCACAGTGCCACCCGCAGGTAAAACTTTTCCTCACATGGGGTGTCCAGAAGGTGTCTGAAGAGTGCATAAATAGTCTGAGGCCCGAGGCAGCCCTGTTATTGTCCAGGAGGAGAAGTTCCCAGCCTGAAGGACTGCTACCCTCGTGGGCAGCTCTGCTGAACATTCAGCTGACTTGCATTGAGGTCCCAGATGTAGCATAGCTAGGGGAGCCTTCAAGTATTCAAGGAGTACAGACCTAAATGGAGGATCTTAGTGACTGTTGCTGCTAATATTCCTTAGTATATCAATGCTAGTGATTGCCTGGCCTGGGACATTACTGAAGGTGTCCCAGTGCTGTTCAAGTTCTGGAATTTTGCAGGAGGAACTGCCCTGAGAAGTAGGGAGACAGTGAAGAGTGTCCTCGACCCATTGTTCAGTGTTCATGGAGTATCCCATAGCAGCCCTTGCCCTGTCCAAGTTAGTTCTCAGTAAAAAGTCAACCCTTAAATTGTTCATTGAGCCAGAAGAGTTACTGTTATGATCTGCCTGGCTGCTGCTGCACTACCTGGGGAAAGAACCTGGGACAAATCAGCAGCCCCCTCGGGGGTTGAGCACTACACTCATTAAAAAAGGCCTGATGTGTCCACCTGAAAAAGAGAGAAGAGGAGGGGGCCCTTATAGTGTATTATACATATCCTGCTGTTCTCTCTCCTTGCACGGGTTGACTGGTTGGCTGGCGCCCTGTAGTGGGTGGGACCTGCTGGGCCACACCCACAGTTCTGCTTTCTGCACAGGGCTATTTGCAGCCCAGTGATGATGGCACAGCTACATTTGCAAGGCAAAAGGTCTCATGGACATCGCTGGATCACGATGGGGCTCAGGTAAGTATTAGGGAGGGCTGCTGCACACGTAAGGGGTTTTTACCTTCATGCGTAGAATTCATGAAAGTAAAACGTCTTGAGCCTTTAGAGCCACTTTAATGAGATATATTTAAACAAAAGATTTTGTATCCAGGGATCATCTATAAACTGTTTTTTGGCACTTCATCATAGCCTCCTGCATGCTGATTGGAATTCTCCCCACTGGAGCCTCCAAGAGCTATGAGAAGCCAAAGGGAGTGATTCCTCCCCCCCCCCCCCCCCCTCCCCTGTACCCATCTAACACTGAGATATAATCTTGTGTACTGCATTAACCTATAGGACAGCAGAGGTCACAGTGAGATTTCACATAATAAACTCACGGTTTAGTGCTTGCTCTTATTTTAATCCAATCTTATCTTCTCCTGAGTTGACATTTGCAATGGCACCAGAACCAAATGGGTGGTTTACAGCTGTGGATTCAATTGGATCATCTTCATGCATGAACAATTTTATGTTTCAGAGGAGATTGTGCATAAATAATGAGTCTGTTTTTTTTTGTATGAGTTTGTGTTTGTGCATTTAAATGATGTATCAATAATTTATGGCATGAGATGAGCTGGTTCAGAATACCCTTTTAATGTTCTACATTGAGCTGGATGAATGGATCTTGATTCATTCAGAGGAAGGGTTCATCGTTTTAATAAGATCTTGATTTGTACATACAGTACGAGATACATCCTAGAAAAGTTCTCAAATGTAATTCAGTAACACCATTCCTTTCTCTGTAGGCCCTTTGAATGGTAAAATCATGCTGCACATAGGCAGTTTGCACCATTTTTTTTTTTTTTTTTTTTACCCTTGTGGTAAAATCTAGCCATTGCACAGAATGCTGTTATATTTAGCAATGTAACCACCCTCAACCACCCAGGGATGAGCAGAACTCAACAGAAAGAAATCTCAGTGTACCCGCTGTACTTGGAAACATGCCTCCTAGCTCCTCCCTGTGGTCACTTGCTGCCACTGCACCTTTCTTTGACTTTATTCTCAACTGGGACCAACTTTGGGATTCGCGGGTGGCACTGTGGTACTTTATTAAACATCACATGCCCAGGGCTCTGAGTTTGCCATAGTTCCTGCTACGTGTCTTCTGTATCTTGTGCCTTTGAACCTTGCCTTGCCTTGTCCTTCTCTGTTACTGACCTCATTCTGTACTTTGAACCTTGCCTTGCCTTGTCCTTCTCTGTTACTGACCTCATTCTGTACATTGAACCTTGCCTTGCCTTGTCCTTCTCTGTTACTGACCTCATTCTGTACTTTGAACCTTGCCTTGCCTTGTCCTTCTCTGTTACTGACCTCATTCTGTACATTGAACCTTGCCTTGCCTTGTCCCTGGATCTCTGTTAGGCTAGGTTTACATCTATGGTGGTTGTGGGGCAATAAACACAGGTGGTTGGGCCTGTCTGTCGCTCCCCCAACCATCCCTCCCCCTTAGTCTGTAAAGGCAGCCAGATGGGGTTGTATACTAGCTACGGCTGCAGTGCTTTGCGCTGGGGCAAGAATGACACCCTTTGGCATGTGAATTGAGCCACACCGCATCCACATGCAAGTGCGCAGTGGCAGCGCAGTGGTATGGGATTTAGGAGTAAAGCAGGCACCTGCCAAATTCCCTCTGAAAATTGATCCAGTTCAGGTTACTCTTCCAAGGGCAGTGCTTATGTAAATGAGCCTGTAATGACCTCGGCCTGTCCCCGGACTCTGTCTGCTGTCTGGCCTGATTGCTGCGTGTCCCTGTAATACTCTGTCTTCCGCCAGCCTGTCATTGGAATACTCTCAATCTGCCACCAGCCCTGACCTCAAGCTGTCCTTGGAATAATCTAAATCTGCCACCAGTACTGACCTCAGCCTGTCCTTGGAATACTCTCAGTCTGCTACCAACTCTGACCTCAGCCTGTCCTTGGAATACTCTCAGTCTGCTACCAGCTCTGACCTCAGCCTCTCCTTGGAATACTCTCAGTCTGCCACCAGTCCTGACCTCAGCCTGTCCTTAGAATACTCTCAGTCTGCCATCAGCCCTGACATCAGCCTGTCAATGGAATACTCTCACATTGCCATCAGCCCTGGCCTCAGCCTGTCCTTGGAATACTCTCAAGCTGTCACCAGCCCTGACCTCAGCCTGTCTCTGGAATACTCTCACACTGCCATCAGCCCTGGCCTCAGCCTGTCCTTGGAATACTCTCAATCTGCCACCAGCCCTGACCTAAACCTGTCCTTGGAATACTCTCAATCTGCCAAAAGTCCTGACCTCATCCTGTCTTCAGAATACTCTCAGTCTGACACCAGCCCTGACCTCCGCCTGTCATTGGAATACTCTCACACTGCCATTAGCCCTGACCTCAGCCTGTCATTGGAATACTCTCACACTGCCATCAGCCCTGACATCAGCCTGTCATTGGAATACTCTCACACTGCCATCAGCCCTGGCCTCAGCCTGTCCTTGGAATACTCTCAAGCTGTCACCAGCCCTGATCTCAGCCTGTCCTTGGAATACTCTCAATCTGCCACCAGTACTGACCTCAGCCTATCCTTGGAATACTCTCAGTCTGCCACCAGTCCTGACCTCATCCTGTCTTCAGAATACTCTTAGTCTGCCACCAGCCCTGACCTCAGCCTGTCATTGGAATACTCTCACACTGCCATCAGCCCTGACCTCAGCCTGTCATTGGAATACTCTCACACTGCCATCAGCCCTGACCTCAGCCTGTCATTGGAATACTCTCACACTGCCATCAGCCCTGACATCAGCCTGTCATTGGAATACTCTCACACTGCCATCAGCCCTGGCCTCAGCCTGTCCTTGGAATACTCTCAAGCTGTCACCAGCCCTGATCTCAGCCTGTCATTGGAATACTCTCAATCTGCCACCAGTACTGACCTCAGCCTATCCTTGGAATACTCTCAGTCTGCCACCAGTCCTGACCTCATCCTGTCTTCAGAATACTCTTAGTCTGCCACCAGCCCTGACCTCAGCCTGTCATTGGAATACTCTCACACTGCCACCAGCCCTGACCTCAGCCTGTCCTTGGAATATAGAGATATAGGGTAGAGAGCTGGCAAGTTATGCTTCTGAAAAAGTTACTTTATTTGTGTTATTATTATTTGTGAGTGGAGTTTACAAAATACAGTGGCTTGCACGTTTCGTCAATAAGCCTTTATCATAGCCAATGGCACATTACAGAAACATATTAGAAACTTTTAGTAATTAGACTTCAATTCTCCATAAAGCCCAGCCAAATAAAGATAAATAAATATTGTACAGATTTACTGGCCCTGGAAAAAATCTTCCAAGCTTTCTGGCAGCTACAAAGAGGAGTGATATACTTCAGTGGAGTTCTCTCCTTTTCCTTCTCTTCCTTTTGGCATTGGTAAGCTCTCATTAGCAAACTCATACTATAGCTACAGAGAAGGTCATGCAAATTAACAGTGGATTACGAATACGACTGTATTATGGAAGCTAAACTAGACAAATTAATCACTGTATAATTTTAGAATCTTTAAAGATCGCTCATTAACTAATTCTTGGTGATAAGCACCATATTGTTTTTAACTCCTTCTCTGATATAAAGTATCAGTCTACTTTATTAAATTGGAATTGAAGGGCCGGAGATAGGCAAGTTTAGTTTGTATATTGCACTCCTGTGATCTAGAAAAGGGGTCTCCAAAATTTCAAAACAAAGGGCCAGTTTGCTGTCCTTCAAACTTTAGGGGGGAGGGGGCATCAATGGGCATAAACAATGCCAAAGGCTTGGTGGTCAGTGGGAGTAAATAAATTACATGATTGTTGTCAGTGGGAGGAATAGTGCCCCATCATTGGTGTAAGTGGAAGGAACAGTAGCCCATCATTGGTGTCAGTGGAAGGAACAGTAACCCATCATTGGTGTCAGTGGAAGGAACAGTAGCCCATCATTGGTGTCAGTGGAAGGAACAGTAGCCCATCATTGGTGTCAGTGGAAGGAACAATAGCCCTTTATTGGTGTCAGTGGAAGGAACAGTAGCCCATCATTGGTGTCAGTGGAAGGAACAATAGCCCTTTATTGGTGTCAGTGGAAGGAACAGTAGCCCATCATTGGTGTCAGTGGAAGGAACAATAGCCCATCATTGGTGTCAGTGGAAGGAACAATAGCCCATCATTGGTGTCAGTGGAAGGAACAGAAGCCCATCATTGGTGTCAGTGGGAGGAATAGTGCTCCATCATTGGTGTCAGTGGAAGGAATAGTGCTCCATCATTGCTGTTAGTGGAAGGAATAGTGCCCCATCATTGGTGTCAGTGGGAGAATTAGTTCTCCATCTCCGGTGTCACTTGGAGGAATAGTACCCCCATGTTGCTGTCAGTGGAAAGAATAGTGTGTTCATAGGTGTGCGCAGCCTAGTAACAATAGATTCCCTCAGCAACAATAGATCCCCCAAGAACAAGACATCTCCCCAGCAACAATAGATCCCTCACGGCAACTATACACACCCCCCGCAAAAATAGATCCCTCCCATTAACAATAGATCCCCCCACCAACAATAGATTCCCCCAGCAACAATAGATCACCTCACAAGAAAATGCCCACCAGTAATAATAGATCTCCCAGCATCCAGTATCAATATACACTCCAGCAACCAGCAACACAAGCCCCCTCCTGCAACAGTAGTGTTCTCCCATCAACAATTGACCCCCCAGAAACAATAGATCCCACCAGCAGTAATAGACTTCCCCACTGTCATTAAGTTAACAGGGATAATTTTTGCTTTAATGGGTACCAACTGAACAAGAAGTGCTTATACTGTATGTACTGCATATTCCTACATTACTAACTGCTTTATATACTGTGTCCAGATACCCATCCTATTTTTCTTTTCTTTCTTGTGTTATGTTCTGTTTATCTCTGAAGAACTTAATAAAAACTTATTGATATAAAAAAAAAAAGTTAATACGAATGTACTATGGGTAGTAGACATGTGCGTCGTCAATAAAATTGTTTTGTTTCGTTCCGTTTCGTATTAGAATTAATTAGTATTCCGTAATTTGTGTCCGAAATTCAATTTGGATTCGTACGAAATATGAATTTTCGTTAGGTTCGTTAACTTTTGGTAACAATTACAAATGTTCGTTATGGTGAATTTATCATTATGAGGGACCCCCACCATCCCTGTGCTGTGCTCATTATGAGGGGCTCCCACCATCCCTGTGCTGTGCTCATTATGAGGGGCTCCCACCATCCCTGTGCTGTGCTCATTATGAGGGCCCCCCACCATCCCTGTGCTGTGCTCATTATGAGGGGCCCCCACCATCCCTGTGCTGTGCTCATTATGAGGGACCCCCACCATCCCTGTGTTGTGCTCATTATGAGGGGCCCCCACCATCCCTGTGCTGTGCTCATTATGAGGGGCTCCCGCCATCCCTGTGCTGTACTGACTTCCTGGGTTTTTTAACTTTATCATAACGAAAAATAGTAATTAACGAACATTCTTATTTTGTCCGATTCTGAATCTCCCATCGACTACCAGTACAAGTCTCTCCCACTCCCATATTATAAAAGGTAATTTTTCCAACCCCCACTCAGCAGCAGAAGAAAACCTCTGATTGGTCAACAGAACACCAGTCATGCTTCCGTTGTAACGGAATTTGGATCCGAAATTCGTCAACGAAATTTCATACAAAATTCGGAAGCATAGAATTCGTATTTTGGATCCTCCCGAATGTACGAATTTACGGAAATTCGTACAAATTTTCGATTCGTATGAAACTATTCGCACATGTGTAATGGGTAGGTTACCCATGACATATCCTGGAGTGTGTTGTATCAGTGGAAGGAATAGTACCCCAAGGCAAGTGAAGGGCCACATCGGGTCACAGATTGGAGACCTCTGATCTAAAACATCTGAGTTATTTCTCTTAAAAAAATCTGGTTCTGGGGGCCCTGCTGAGATCCTTTGGTCTGTCCTCTGATTGGTATGGGTGTCAAAGCTTTCCCTGTAGACTTGAATACAACCAATGTAGGTGGTGGAAAAATGGGGTCAGACTAGGATTTTCAATTAGGTAACTTGACTAATCAAGTGTTCGGGTTTCAATTTGTTGCCAACTCATCCAATCTGTGCTTGTTATGCCCCGTACACACGATCGGCATTCTCATCAGAAAAAGCTATGATGGTTTTCCCGATGGAATTCCGCTCAAGCTTGGCTTGCATGCACACGATCACACAAAAGTTATCTGAACTTTCGACCTCCAAGAACGCGGTGACGTCCAACACTACGATGAGCCAAGAAAATGAAGTTCAATGCTTCGGAGCGTGCGTCGAATTGTTTCCGAGCATGCGTAGGAATTTTGCACGTCGGAATTGCTATGGACGATCAGGATTTTTTCCGTCGGACATGCTCTCAATCTTTTGCTGGCGGCAAAATTCCGATGGAGCATACACACGGTCGCATTTTCCACCAAAAAGCTCTCATTGGGCTTTTGCTGGCCGAATTTCCGATCGTGTGTACTCTGCATTAGATTGGTTTGCCTCTTATTGGATAATACAAGCAGACCTTTACTCTATATTGGAAAGACCATCACTTTTGGTGTATCCAAAAGCCAAAGTGTTTTTTTTTTTGATGGACTGGTGAAGGGTTAGAGCCCCTAAACGTTTTGTCCTACACTAGAGGATTTACCTTCTTTATGTGTCCTAGTGACCATTTTGAGTTGTCATCGGAAAAGAAATTGAGAAGAAATCTTTCCAATGGGGGCACTTGTTTGGTGAGGGGGATTGCGTTTTAGAGAGTTCTACTCTCCCCATTTTGTGTGTGTGTGTAGCGCTCGCTTTCACAGGAACCCGCAGTTTAACCACTTACAGACCGTTAGATTTGGCTGCTTAATGACCAGGCCATTTTTTGCGATTCGGCACTGCGTCGCTTTAACTGACAATTGCGCGGTCATGCCACATTGTACCCAAACAAAATTGACGTCCTTTTTTTCTCACAAATAGAGCTTTCTTTTGGTGGTATTTGATCACCACTGCTGGTTTTTATTTTTTGTGCTATAAACAAAAAATAGCGACCATTTTGAAAATAATATATTTTATACTTTTTGCTATAATAAATATCCCCAAAAATGTTTTTAAAAAACAAATTTCTTCCTCACTTTAGGCCAATATATATTTCTCTACATATTTTTGGTTAAAAAAAATCGCAATAAGCATATATTGATTGGTTTGCGCAAAAGTTGTAGCGCCTACAACCTATGGGAAAGATTTATGGCATTTTTATGTTTTTTTTTAATTTTTTTTTTTTTTTACTAGTAATGGAGGTGGATCTGCAATTTTTAGCGGTAATGTGACATTACGGTGGACAGATCGGACACTCTGGACATATTTTTGCCATCGGGGGGGGGGGGGGGGGTACAGCCCATACACTAGTTAGGGCTCAGGCATCTAGAAGGGCCCGGCTGTCTGGCGGGGATGGGAGAAGGCAGGGGCGGGTGCAAGAGAGCTCTGTGGCTGCGTTGGATTTTGGAATGTGCGTTAGAGTCATTGAGCTGCAATCGAGCTCTTTGCTGCCCCCTCTGGTAAATTCCGGCACCTCTCATGTCCTGCACAAGAGCTGAGAGTGGGACAAGGAACACCACCTAACAAGTGAAGGCTGTTCTACAAGTAAGGGGGAGGGTTGTGTGTGTGTGTCTGTGTACATGCGTGTGTCTGTGTACATGTGGGTGTGTGTCTGTGTACAGCTGTGTACATGTATGTGCCTGTGTACAAATGTGTGTGTTTCTGTGTACGTGTGTGCCTGTGTACATGTGTATGTGTGTTTGTGTACGTGCGTGTGTCATATATATACACATGTGAGGGGGGCTGCGAGCGTACAGGTGTGAGGAGGGCTGCGAGTAGGGATGAGCTTCGTGTTCGAGTCGAACGTACGTTCGACTCGAACATCGGCTGTTCGCCCGTTCGCAGTGCATTGCTGGCTCATGATTGGCCAAGCATACACTGTGACCCCGCATGCTTGGCCAATCACAGCGCCGGCAGCAAGGAGAGCCATGATTGGCCACAGGCAGGATGCCTGTGGCCAATCATAACTCAGGCTGTGTAGTACACGCCCCACACTATATAAGGCCGCCAGCGCGGCGGCCTTGTGTAGAGTGTTGGCGTCAGTAGGAGTTAGTGGGTGTTCTGTGTACCTTCAACACAGTATACACCGATCGTTATCGGCCGATTTTTCGTTCTTGCTCTTCTGTAGTGGTTGTTGTCTGCGTGCCCTGACCGCAGTATACACCGCTATATCCATCTATATAGCTAGCTATATTTCTCTTTTTTAAATAGAGCTTGCAGTCAGTTGTAGGAGATTGTGCGTGCTGTCTGCATGCTCTGAACCCAGTATACACCGCTATATCCACCTATATAGCTAGCTATCTTGCTCGTTTTAAATAGAGCTTGCAGTCAGTTGTAGGAGATTGTGCGTGCTGTCTGCGTGCTCTGAACCCAGTATACACCGCTATATCCATCTATATAGCTAGCTATATTTCTCTTTTTTAAATAGAGCTTGCAGTCAGTAGTGTTAGGAGATTGTGCGTGCTGGCTGCGTGCTCTGATCTCTGAGGACTTCCAGAGTGGTGGAGAAAGAGAGGGAGCTGATGACTTCAGTCAGCCCAGGCCAGGTGCCTGTTTCTCAGCCTAATGAAGGACGTGGAGCCCCTAAGCTCCTGGAGCTCGTCAAGGAGGAGAGGTTGTTTTTGGAGAACCAGCTGGATCTTGCAGATTGGTCTCTGAGACAGCCAGGAGAGGATGTGGAGAAATCTGCAGACAGAAGAAAGAAAGCTAAAAGCTTAATTGTAAAGGCTTCCCGCAGCTACTGCGAGAAAATGAAGGTCCTGGCGGAGCTAAGGAACCGGAGAGACAGATCAGGCGTTGTAAAGAGACAGGAGTATAAGACGGTGATAGACGGATTGAAGAAGCAGTGCAACATATTGGGTGAGCTGTTATCCAACCTGATTGACAGTGCTTCTGGTGAGAAAGACTTTCTATCTAACGTGGACAAAGCGATGAGAATTGCGTGTGACGAGGGGACCCAGGCAGGGAGACGCCGTAGACTGTATCCAGCCCCGAACACAACGCAGGAGGAGGAAATGGCGGGTCCCTCTGTGGAAGCCAGCCATGAAGAAAAGGAAAGTGTGGTGGAAAGAAAGGTGGCCAGTGACAAACCAGAGGGAAAGACTGTGGTGGAAAGAAAGCCAGCGGTGTGTAAAGAAACAGTTTTGGAGAGAGAGAGTGCTGTGAAGGCTGAAAATGTGAAGAGCATTCCTGGTGAAAAGACTGCTAGCCCTGCTAACTCCACTAATCCTGCAGAGGGGTCAGGTAAGCCTAAGGGTTGCCAGCCTATGAATGAGGCTGTGTCCCCAGAGGGCAGGTTAGACCCCGGTGAAGTGGGAAGGAGGCAGCAAAAGGACATTAAAGACAGGAGTGTTGTTAAGAAGATACCAGTGGTGCAGCTTGCTAGGATAGTAAGCAAAGGAAAAATGGACTTACCTGTACAGTCCCCAGTGATCCCAGCCGGTGGTTGCAAGCAGGGCACGCCGTCAGTTGCGTTGTCGGCTGCCACTGCTGCAAGCCGGTCTCAGGGTAAGGGGACTAGGGTATATGAGAGTCAACCCAGCTTGGCTGCCGCTGTGGGCAGCGGTGCAGTGTCGGCCGGCGGCATGGCATCTGACAGTTCGGGAATGGCGGCCGTGAATAAGAGAACGCCGTCTTCCCGCGGGAGGAGGGGTGGTGCTACTGACCGCGAGGCCAATAGTAGCGCGGGAAGGGGTGATGACGCACTTCCGGTGCGCGAGCTGGTTCATGGCGAGAATAGCCCGCGGCCTGAAGTGACGGTGACGGTCCGGAAGTTGACCCCGAGGGTCGTTTTCAAAGGACTTCCGGTCTGCTTTCTGGTCAAGAGAGTGTAAACAGTAACAGTAACAGTAATGTTGAAATGTCTAATTGTATAGTGCCAGAACAAGCTACGGCCTGGGGTGACTGCCCAATGGGCGAGCTTGATGGTGAGAACCCTGCAATGACGTTCATTCGCGGCTTGGAGGGTTCTCAATCAGGGCCGAGCCAAGTGTCAGTGGATTCCTGCGGGGCCCATATGGAGGTGGAGTGGCAGGAAGCCTGGGAGGCTTTGCTTTATAGCTCTGAGGATGAGACCTATCCTAAAGTTCAGGCTGGGGTAAACGATGTGGGGAGTGTGACTTCCCATGCCGTGAGTGGGGGGGCTGCTTCTCATGTTGTACCCCCAGTGTCTGTGGCAGAGGCTCCTCCTCCGGGACCCGTACTAAGGGGGACACCGGAGGTAAAGTTGCTGACGGCACTTGGTGAAAGGCGTTCCTACGCCAATGTGGCTGGGTCCAGTGTGCCTCTGGACCACCTGTACCACCAGTTTGGGGCCAGTAACTTTCGGGTACCCCCGGCTGGTCAGACCCCTGGGGCCAGTACTTGGTCTAGGGGGACAGGTGGTCCGGAGCGCAAGCGTAGGAATGTGGTCCAGCTGAGATGGGAGGGTGAAGGTCAGTGCCCCACGAGGGGCCAAGTGGTTGACATGGTCCTGGCGTTGGGGTTCAGGGTGGCTGAGCTATTTGCTGTGATCCACCCAGCTGGCACCCCTGACTTTGATGTCAGTTTCACCAACGCTGTGACTATGGAGCGTTTTATAACCGCTTTTGGGTTGGTTAAAGGGGCTGATCCCTGGAAAGGGTTCCGCCTGATTCCTTTGAGTAGGCAGGAGGAGATTAAAAACCTGACGGTGTTAGTAAGGAACGAGAGCCTGCCCCCGGAGGACATAGCAACTTGGCTGGGGAGACACGGCCAGTTGCAGTGTCCTCTAAATAAATGCTTAGACGAGCGTGGGGTATGGACTGGAGCATGGAACACCAGGATTCGTTTGAGAAGATCTGGCAACACGGTTGCACATGTCCCAGGAAGTGCTTTCCTGGGACGAGATAGAATCCTGGTGTTCTACCCAGGCCAGCCCCGTAGGTGTTTCAGGTGTGGGTGTCCAACCCACATGAGTGCAGATTGCACAGTTGTGCGCTGCACTAAGTGCAATAAGTTTGGACACTCAGGTGACACGTGTGGGTTGATCTGCTGCAACCTTTGCGGTCAAATGGGGCATCCCTTTAGCAGATGCCCCAGAGCCTACAGGGGTGAAGCTGCAGCAGGTGGTGGGCCAGGAGGGGATAGTGCACCTCCTCCTGCTGGGCAGAGTTCTGGAGGGGAAAGGCAGGGAAGCGCTCCTACGGCGGAGCCACAGGGTGCACCCCGAGCCCAGAAGGCAAGTAGGGTCCCTCAAAGAGGAAAGGGGGTACGGCCTGCAGATGTTGCCCAGGCCCCTGTCACTGAAGTTCAGGTGCCCGGTCCAGATATTGGTCAGGTGGAGGTAGTTGGGCCTCCCCTTTTGGATAAGGGGGGGGCACAGGGTTCTGTTTCCCAGGTTACTGCTCCCACTCCCCTTCCTCGGAGATGTAGGCCGGGCAGACGTCTGGTCACTGTCTCCTCATCCGATTCTTCGGCTGGGGATGACAGGTCTGGGGAGGAGGAGATGGAAGTCTCGGTTAAGGGGGCTCAGAAACGCCCAAAAGAAGTATCGGATGAGGAGGGTGAAGTGGCTTGGGTCACGATTAGGAAAAAGCAGGGGAAGAAGAAGAAAAAAAGGGCCCCGTTACCTGAGGTGGATCCTGGGCCACCGGAAGGGCCTAGCAGTAGGGGTGATGCTCTACTTATAAATTTTTCTTCTGGGGAGGAGGAGGGGGAAGATGATATGTAAAAATTGTTTTTTCCCTTTTTGACTGTATAGTTTATCATTGTTAGTTTTTGTAAAGTGAATGTAAACTGATGTTTGTTTTGTTATGTTAAGCTTGTAATTTGGTAGCAGTATACTGGAATAAAAAAATATCCATCTATATAGCTAGCTATATTTCTCTTTTTTAAATAGAGCTTGCAGTCAGTTGTAGGAGATTGTGCGTGCTGTCTGCATGCTCTGAACCCAGTATACACCGCTATATCCACCTATATAGCTAGCTATCTTGCTCGTTTTAAATAGAGCTTGCAGTCAGTTGTAGGAGATTGTGCGTGCTGTCTGCGTGCTCTGAACCCAGTATACACCGCTATATCCATCTATATAGCTAGCTATATTTCTCTTTTTTAAATAGAACTTGCAGTCAGTTGTAGGAGATTGTGCGTGCTGTCTGCATGCTCTGAACCCAGTATACACCGCTATATCCACCTATATAGCTAGCTATCTTGCTAGTTTTAAATAGAGCTTGCAGTCAGTTGTAGGAGATTGTGCGTGCTGTCTGCGTGCCCTGAACCCAGTATACACCGTTATATCCACCTACATAGCTCTTCTCTAATTGAGCCATCTGCCATCTGCAGAAGTTAGTGGGTGTTGTGCGTGCCTCCAGCACAATATACACTACCCAATTGCTGGTTTTCCCAACTCCCTTCAGGCCATTACCATGTCTGGAAGGCCAGCAAGGAGAGGCAGACAGGCACGAGCCGATAAAAGAGGGCAAGCAGGCTCTGTGTCTAGAGACAACAGTGCTGGTCGTGGACGCGGTGCATCGTCATCATCAGCACGTGGCCATGGGACACGCTTGTCCTTCTTTTCGGCAGCTGGACATGTTGAGCCGCAACATGCCAACGACTTGGTAGAGTGGATGACCAAGCCCTCTTCATCCTCCTCATCCTCTCTCACCCAGGCTCAGGGTACTAGCAAAGCAGCTGCCAACGCATCGTCTTCCCTCTTCTCAATATCATCATCAGTGACTCCTTCCCGAGACCCACCACGTCCTCCTGAGGAGTCTCCTGAACTCTTTGAGCACAGTGTTGGGCAGGGGCGTAACTATAGGGGGTGCAGCAGTCGCGACCGCAACTGGGCCCTGTGATGCAGGGGGCCCATGCAGCCCCCTCTACATATGGCCGGCAGCAGCATAGGCAGCTAGGGGTACAAGTGCACCATGCACACGGGAGGTGGAGGGTGACTAGCAGAGCTCCATGCTCGACTATCGCACTGGCTGCTCTTTAGTTGTGCATTCCCTGCATGACCTGTGTCCTCGGCTGGCTCCTCAGAGTACCCCTCTCCTGCTCTATGCATTGCCACTCAGTCCGATGTCTGTTCTCCCCAGTCAGAGTCCCCCCGCGTCCGGCCCACACTGCACTGCATACTTCTCCCAGGTAAACAAACTTTAAGCACCCAGATGCAGTGCAGCCCTATGAGAGCTCCCCGGAGGACACTGCAGGCTTGTCTGCCAGCCCCTCTCCTCCCCCGTCATACACAGATGATGAAAGGTCTTTCTGGGAGATATGCTGATCGCCCGTCCAGCACACTGGATGGAGCCCAGGTCAACATGGATGAGTTTGGTCATGGTGAGTGAGAGGACCCCATCCCCCACACACTATTACATACCCTTTCCATCTCCCCCTGGGGACAGGGACCCCTTCTCACGTGGGGACAGGGACCCCCACCTCCCCTGGGGACAGGGACCCCTTCTCACCTGGGGGCAGTAACTTCATCTGCCCTGGAGAAAAGGACCTCATCTCTTCTGGGGACGGGGACCCCATCCTGCCTAGGGGCAGTCCCCCAATGGGGCACCTAAAAATGTAAAAAAATAAATAAAATAAAAAAACTACTGTTACCAGTGGTGGAACTACAGGGCTCACAAAGGTCATACCTGTGACCACGCCCTGGAGTTCCACCGCCGGACTCGGAGGGAAGGGCCCTGGCTGGGGTTCAGGGGGCCCTTCATGGTTTCTTGCATCGGGGCCCTGAAGGTTCTAGTTACGCCACTGGTGTTGGGTACATGCTCCAGGAGGATGCCCAGTGTTTTGTAGGCTCTGATGATGATACTCAGCTAGAGGAAGGCAGTAGCGTGAATGCAGAGAGAGGGGATGCTCAAGAAGGACAGCAATCTGGCAGTCATGTTCCACAAGCTGCAGCATACTGCCAGGTTTGCTCCAGCGATGAAGAGGGAGGGGATGATGAGGGCACTGACTCCACGTGGCTGCCTGGTAGGAGAGAGGAGGAGGAGGAGGCACATGTCCAACGAGGCAGGATGCCCTCCGGGGGCCAGCTTAGGGGCAGCACACCGACTGAATCACATCGCAGAGCTCCGCCTGTGCAGGGCGCTGCCTCTGCGCGTTATTCTAAAAGTTCTTTGGTGTGGGCCTTTTTTGAGACGAGTGCATCAGATCGCACCACTGCTATTTGCAACATATGTCTCAAGCGTATCTCGCGTGGCCAAAACATCAGCCGCTTGGGCACCACATGCTTGACCAGACATATGTTGACCTGCCATGCAGCTCGTTGGCAAGCGTACCTCAAAGACCCACACCAAAGAACAAAGCGGACCTCTCCTTGCTCCTCATCAGCTGGTATCTCCAACCCCACTAGACCTTCAGTCCTCTCTGAAACCTGCTCTGAGAGGAATGAAGGTGTAGAATTAGGTGTGTCACAGCCAAGTGCTTCCGGGCACTCTGCTAGCAGTACACCCACGTCCAATTATAGCAGGCAAATGTCCCTGCCCCAGCTGCTGGACCGGCGAAAGAAGTTCACTCCCAGCCATCCACATGCCCAGCGGTTGAATGCTAGCTTGGCTAAATTGCTAGCACTTCAACTGCTGCCTTTTCAGTTGGTAGACTCGGCCCCCTTCCGTGAGTTTGTACAATGTGCAGTTCCTCAGTGGCAGGTCCCCAAACGCCACTTTTTCTCACGGAAGGCGATTCCGGCTCTCTACCGGCATGTGGAAGGCAATGTCCTTGCCTCGCTGGACAGGGCGGTCAGCGTTAAGGTGCATATTACCGCTGACTCATGGTCCAGCAGGCATGGACAGGGACGTTACCTGTCTTTCACGGCCCATTGGGTCACTCTTCTGGCAGCTGGGAAGGATGCAGGACAAGGTGCAGTAGTGTTGGAGGTTGTTCCGCCACCACGCCTCCAAAATGCTACTATTGGTTGTGACACACCTCTCTCCTCCACCCCCTCCTCTTCTTCTTCCTCCATGGCCTCTTCCAGTGCTCTGTCCTCAGAACCAGCGGTGCTCCGCAGGCGTTCCAGGGGCTACGCAAGTACGCAGGCAAAATGATGCCATGCTGTGCTTGCGCTGGTTTGTTTGGGGGACAGGAGCCACACTGGGGCGGATGTTTTGTCAGCTCTGTAGGGGCAGGAAGAGAGGTGGTTGACTCCACGCCAGCTTAAGCCAGGAATGGTGGTTTGCGACAATGGCACCAACCTCCTCTCCGCCCTCTGACAGGGACAACTGACCCATGTGCCCTGTGTGGCTCACGTCCTTAACCTGGTGGTGCAGAGGTTCTTGGGCAGGTACCCGGGCTTACAGGATGTCCTGAAGCAGGCCAGGAAAGTCTGTGTGCATTTCCGCCGATCATTTAGTGCCTGTGCTCGGCTGGCTGAGCTCCAAGAGGAGTTGAACCTGCCCAAGAACAGCCTTATATGTGACATGCCCACCAGGTGGAACTCCATGTTGGCCATTCTGCAGCGGCTGCACACGCAGCAGAGGGCCATCAATGAGTACCTGTCCGACTATGGCACCAGGACAGGGTCAGGGGAGCTCGGTTTTTTCTCACCACGCCAGTGGGGCATGATCAGGGATGCATGCACTGTCCTGTCACCGTTTGAGGAGGCCACAAGGATGGTGAGCAGTGACAGTGCATGCATCAGTGACACTGTACCTCTTGTCCACCTCTTGGAGCATACGCTGCGTGGAATAATGGACAGGGCACTTGAGGCAGAACAGAGGCAGGAAGAGGAGGACTTCCTTGCCTCTCAAGGCCCCCTTTATCCAGACAGTGTTCCTGCTGTGCCACCCATCACACAGGAAGAGGATGAGGAGGAGGAAGAGGAGGAGGAGGAAATTGTGTCAGCATGGAGGTGGAGGCTGGCACTCAGCATCAGCAGCAGCAGCAGCAGTCTTGTAGGGATGATTTACAGTCCCAAGAAACCCGTGGACTTGTATGTGGCTGGGAGGAGGTAGCTGCGGATCATGTTGTCCTTAGTGACTCAGAGGACCCCGGACCGAATGCCTCAGCTAACCTACGCTGCATGGCCTCCCTGATCCTGCAAAGCCTGCGGAAGGATCCTTGTATTCTTCGGATCAAGGAGAGGGACCATTACTGGCTGACCACTCTCCTTGATCCACGGTACAAGGGTAAGGTTGCCGACCTTATCTTGCCATCGCAGAGGGAGCAGAGGATGAGACATCTCCGGGAGGCCTTGCAGAAAGGTCTGTGCAACGCGTTCCCAGAGACTGGGAGGTTACAAACTCCTGGTCCTGGACAACGTGTTGCTGAGGCATCGGTCAGAAGGAGCAGTGGAGAAGGTGGCCGTCTGACCGATGCTTTCAGACAATTTTTTAGTCCGCAGCCCCAAGGTATGAACGGTTCCAGCAACCATTGCCAGCGTCTGATTTACATGGTGCAGGAATACCTAGGGACAAGGTCAGACTTGGACACCTTTCCCACTGAAAATCCTCTGGCTTACTGGATCTTGAGGATGGATCACTGGCCAAAGCTTGCACAGTATGCAATTGAGCTACTGGCCTGTCCTGCATCCAGCGTTCTTTCGGAACGCACCTTCAGTGCTGCTGGTGGCTTTGCTACCGATCACAGGGTGCGCCTGTCCACCGACTCAGTTGATCGACTGACCTTCATCAAGATGAATCAGTCTTGGATCACCCACAGCTACCAAGCACCTGAAGCTGATGTAACCAAATAATTTTTTTAGAAATATCACATCCCTTCAAGACTGCCTATGCTGATGCTGAGTGACTGTCCTGTTATGTTGATTGTCTATCCTATTCATCCTCTGCTGATATGTTGGAAGAACATTTTTGCTTCTGGGTGATGCCACCAGCCCAATTTTTCTGCCCCTGTTTAACAGGGGCGTTTAATTACAATTTTTAATGCAATGCTTTGCAGCAGGGCTCATTCCTGCACTACAACTAGAGTATATGGGAGAGGTTGCAGTGTCGTGGCACCAGCACCAGTGCCAGCAGCCCAATTTTTCAGCCCCTGTTTAACAGGGGCATGTAATTACAATTCTTGATATAATATTTCACAGGAGGGCCCGTTCCTGTGCCCACCCAGAGTAACTGTGAGGACTTATAGTGTTGTGGCACCGGCACCACAACCACCAAAGGTCAATTTTTCTACCACTGTTCAACAATGGCATGTAATTACAATTCTTGATATAATCGTTCACAGCAGGGCGCTCCAGCACCCACCAAGAGTCACTTTGAGGGCTTACAATGTTGTGGCAAACCACCTGTATACTGCTGTTCTGAGTATATAGGGCCTGGGGGCCACACGTATTTCCTTTTTTTAATATGGGTACGGGGTTCCCCTTAATATCCGTACAAGACCCAAAGGGGCTGGTAATGGGCAGGGAGGGCTACCCATGCCAGTTTTCTCAATGATTTTCAACCATATTGCAGGAACCAGATATAACATTAAAACCGCAAGCAGTTTTAAATGACGTTATTTACGTTAAATGTCATTTTGTGCAGGGACTGTTCTAAACACGGGGAACACGTGGCACTTCACAGGCATACTATAGACACCCCCCAGGCACGATATTTAAAGGAATATTTAACTTTTTTTTTTTCACTTTAATCGTCATTAATATCAGTGCTCCCGCCAAAACGGCCATTTTTAAAAACCTTTTAGGCATTGACCCATGTCCCCTGGGGCAGGAGCCAGGTCCCCAAACCCTTTTTAGGACAGTATCTTGCATATTAGCAGTTAAAATTAGCACTTTTAATTTCGAACGTTCGAGTCCCATAGACTTCAATGGGGTTCTAACGTTCATACGAATTTGGGGTCCGTTCGAAAGTTTTGGTGCGAACCGAACTGGGGGGTGTTTAGCTCATCCCTAGCTGCGAGCATACAGGTGTGCGGAGGGCTGCGAGCGTACAGGTGTGAGAGGGGCTGCGAGCATACAGGTGTGAGGGGGGGCTGCGAGCGTACAGGTGTGAGAGGGGCTGCGAGCATTCGGGTCTGAGGTGGCTGTGAGCGTACTGGTCTGAGGTGGCTGCAAGCGTATAGGTGTCAGGAGGGCTGCGAACGTATAGGTGTGAGGAGGGCTGTGAGTGCACAGGTCTGAGGTAGCAGTGAGCATACAGGTCTGAGGTGGCTGCGAGTGTACAGGTGTGAGGAGGGCTGAGAGCGTACAGGTGTGAGGGGGCTGCAAGCATACAGGTGTGAGGGGGCTGCGAGCATACAGACGTGAGGGGGCTGCCTTCGTACAGGTGTGAGGGGGACTGCGAGAGTACAGGTGTGAGGAGGGCTGCGAGCGTACAGGTCTGAGGTGGCTTCAAGCGTACAGGTCTGAGGTGGCTGCGAGCGTACAGGTGTGAGGAGGGCTGTGAGCGTACAGGTCTGAGGTGGCAGCGAGCGTGCAGGTCTGAGGTGGCTGCGAGCGTACAGGTCTGAGGTGGCTGCGAGCGTACAGGTGTGAGGTGGGCTGTGAGCGTACAGGTGTGAGGGGGCTGCAAGCATACAGGTGTGAGGGGGGCTGTGAGCGTACAGGTGTGAGGAGGGCTGAGAGCATACAGGTGTGAGGGGGCTGCGAGCGTACAGGTGTAAGGAGGGCTGCGAGCGTACAGGTCTGAGGTGGCTGCAAGCGTACAGGTCTGAGGGGGCTGCGAGTGTACAGGTGTGAGGTGGGCTGTGAGCGTACAGGTGTGAGGGGGCTGCAAGCATACAGGTGTGAGGGGGGCTGTGAGCGTACAGGTGTGAGGAGGGCTGAGAGCATACAGGTGTGAGGGGGCTGCGAGCGTACAGGTGTAAGGAGGGCTGCGAGCGTACAGGTCTGAGGTGGCTGCAAGCGTACAGGTCTGAGGGGGCTGCGAGTGTACAGGTGTGAGGTGGGCTGTGAGCATACAGGTGTGAGGAGGGCTGCGAGCGTACAGGTCTGAGGTAGCAGTGAGCATACAGGTCTGAGGTGGCTGCGAGTGTACAGGTGTGAGGAGGGCTGAGAGCGTACAGGTGTGAGGGGGCTGCAAGCATACAGGTGTGAGGGGGCTGCGAGCGTACAGGTCTGAGGTGGCTGCAAGCGTACAGGTCTGAGGGGGCTGCGAGTGTACAGGTGTGAGGTGGGCTGTGAGCGTACAGGTGTGAGGGGGCTGCAAGCATACAGGTGTGAGGGGGGCTGTGAGCGTACAGGTGTGAGGAGGGCTGAGAGCATACAGGTGTGAGGGGGCTGCGAGCGTACAGGTGTAAGGAGGGCTGCGAGCGTACAGGTCTGAGGTGGCTGCAAGCGTACAGGTCTGAGGGGGCTGCGAGTGTACAGGTGTGAGGTGGGCTGTGAGCGTACAGGTGTGAGGAGGGCTGCGAGCGTACAGGTCTGAGGTGGCTGTGAGCGTACAGGTGTGAGGAGGGCTGCGAGCGTACATGTGTGAGGTGGGCTGTGAGTGTACAGGTGTGAGGAGGGCTATGAGCGTACAGGTGTGAGGGGGCTGCGAGCGTACAGGTGTGAGGGGGGCTGCGAGCGTACAGGTGTGAGGGGGGCTGCGAGCGTACTGGTGTGAGGAGGGCTGCGAGCGTAGAGGTGTGAGAGGGGCTGCAAGCGTACAGGTGTGAGAGGGGCTGCGAGCGTAGAGGTGTGAGAGGGGCTGCGAGCATACAGGTGTGAGGGGGGCTGCGAGTGTACAGGTGTGAGGGGGCTGCTAGCGTACAGGTGTGAGAGGGGCTGCAAGCATACAGGTGTGAGGGGGCTGTGAGCGTAGAGGTGTGAGAGGGGCTGCGAGCGTAGAGGTGTGAGAGGGGCTGCGAGCATACAGGTGTGAGGGGGGCTGCGAGTGTACAGGTGTGAGGGGGCTGCTAGCGTACAGGTGTGAGAGGGGCTGCAAGCATACTGGTGTGAGGAGGGCTGCGAGCGTACAGGTGTGAGAGGGGCTGCAAGCGTACAGGTGTGAGAGGGGCTGCGAGCGTAGAGGTGTGAGAGGGGCTGCGAGCATACAGGTGTGAGGGGGGCTGCGAGTGTACAGGTGTGAGGGGGCTGCTAGCGTACAGGTGTGAGAGGGGCTGCAAGCATACAGGTGTGAGGGGGCTGTGAGCGTACAGGTGTGAGGGGGACTGCGAGAGTACAGGTGTGAGGAGGGCTGTGAGCGTACAGGTCTGAGGTGGCTGCGAGCGTACAGGTGTGAGGAGGGCTGCGAGCGTGCAGGTCTGAGGTGGCTGCGAGTGTACAGATCTGAGGTGGCTGTGAGCGTACAGGTGTGAGGAGGGCTGTGAGCGTACAGGTGTGAGGAGGGCTGCGAGCGTACAGGTGTGAGGTGGGCTGTGAGCGTACAGGTGTGAGGAGGGCTGCGAGCGTACTGGTGTGAGGAGGGCTGCGAGCGTACAGGTGTGAGGGGGGCTGCGAGCGTACAGGTGTGAGGTGGGCTGTGAGTGTACTGGTGTGAGGAGGGCTGCGAGCGTACAGGTGTGAGGGGGGCTGCGAGCGTAGAGGTGTGAGAGGGGCTGCGAGCGTAGAGGTGTGAGAGGGGCTGCGAGCGTACAGGTGTGAGGGGGGCTGCGAGTGTACAGGTGTGAGGGGGCTGCGAGCTTATAGGTGTGAGGAGGGCTGCGAGCATACAAGTGTGAAGGGGCTGCGAGCGTACAGGTGTGAGGGGGACTGCGAGAGTACAGGTGTGAGGAGGGCTGCGAGCGTACAGGTCTGAGGTGGCTGCGAGCATACAGGTGTGAGGAGGGCTGTGAGCATACAGGTGTGAGGAGGGCTGCGAGCGCACAGGTGTGAGGTGTGCTGTGAGCGTACAGGTGTGAGGAGGGCTGCGAGCGTACAGGTCTGAGGTGGCTGCGAGCGTACAGGTCTGAGGTGGCTGCGAGCGTACAGGTCTGAGGTGGCTGCGAGCGTACAGGTGTGAGGAGGGCTGCGAGCGTACAGGTGTGAGGTGGGCTGTGAGCGTACAGGTGTGAGGGGGGCTGCGAGCGTAGAGGTGTGAGAGGGGCTGTGAGCGTACAGGTGTGAGAGGGGCTGGGAGCGTACAGATGTGAGGGGGCTGCTAGCTTATAGTTGTGAGGAGGGCTGCGAGCGTACAGGTGTGAGGAGGGCTGTGAGCATACAGGTGTGAGGGGGCTGCGAGCGTACAGGTGTGAGGGGGGCTGCAAGCGTACTGGTGCGAGGAAGGCTGCGAGTGTACAGGTGTGAGGAGGGCTGTGAGCATACAGGTGTGAGGGGGCTGCGAGCGTACAGGTGTGAGGAGGGCTGCAAGCGTACTGGTGCGAGGAAGGCTGCGAGTGTACAGGTGTGAGGGGGACTGCGAGCGTACAGGTGTGAGGGGGGCTGCGAGCGTACAGGTGTGAGGGGGGCTGCGAGCGTACAGGTGTGAAGGGGGCTGCGAGCGTACAGGTGTGAGGGGGACTGCGAGCGTACAGGTGTGAAGGGGGCTGCGAGCGTACAGGTGTGAAGGGGGCTGCGAGCGTACAGGTGTGAGGGGGACTGCGAGCGTACAGGTGTGAAGGGGGCTGCGAGCGTACAGGTGTGAAGGGGGCTGCGAGCGTACAGGTGTGAGGGGGACTGCGAGCGTACAGGTGTGAAGGGGGCTGCGAGCGTACAGGTGTGAGGAGGGCTGCGAGCGTACAGGTGTGAGGAGGGCTGCGAGCGTACAGGTGTGAAGGGGGCTGCGAGCGTACAGGTGTGAGGGGGACTGCGAGCGTACAGGTGTGAAGGGGGCTGCGAGCGTACAGGTGTGAGGAGGGCTGCGAGCGTACAGGTGTGAGGAGGGTTGTGAGCATACAGCTGTGAAGAGGGCTGTGAGCGTACAGGTGTGAGGGGGGCTGCGAGCGTACAGGTATGAGGGGGGCTGCGAGCGTACAGGTGTGAGGGGGGCTGCGAGCGTACAGGTGTGAGATGTGTAATTGGGCAGGATTTTAGGGGCCCCATAGCATTACTTTGCCTAGTGGCCCATGATGTTATTAAGATGGCCCTGTCTGTAGGTGGGTAGAGCTGGTAGTCGCAGTCCTCAGAAGAGGATGCAGGAGAAGCTTGGCACCAGAGTGTGGGACGGAAGCAGAACCAGGAGACAAGCAGCAGTCAGTGGCAACCGGGCAGCAAGGCACTGAATCAGCAGGCAAAGCAAGTCCAGGAGGCAGACCAAGGTCATTAACAGCCGGGCAACGAGGTACAGAGTCAGCAGGCAGATCAGATCCAGTAATTAAGTCAAGGTCGGGGTAGTAGGTAACAGAGCTAGAGTGAGAGCAGAAGTGAAGTCCAAAGGCCAGCCAGGTCATACACGAGTAAACAGGTACAGCAAATCAGGTCTTGGGAATACAGGAACGAGCTGAAGACTATTCAGGTTGAACATGAGCTCTTCATGAACCCAGCCTATTCACAACAAAGGAAATAAATATAGTACATCCAAGTATCACCACAATCTGCCTATAGTTCTGGTGCATGTAGCGTGATGACGTTGTTGGAAGATATGGAGATTGCAAAAATCTACTTCATAGGCACATGCATAGAATAAAATTTTTTTGAATTATTAATTTGATAGGATTAAAATTGTGGTTTACAAAGCCTCCTGAAGAAGCGCAATTGTGCACGTAACATGTAGAGCGAAATTTCTCTGTGACTTTATTGTGCAATTAGCAGGGCCGCACACTATTCCACGCACTTTACTCCTTTTGTAAGCTGCTACTGGTTATTTCTAATTGCCAGGGCTGGTGCAAGGATTTTTTGACACCCTAGGCGAAACCTAATTTTGCTGCCCCCATTGGCTCCACCCATGACTCCACCCCCCTTGCCCTGCCCATTTCACAGAAGGCGCTGCTATACAAGAAGCATCGGCTTCCTCTAGCGTTGGCTCCAGTGCTGCGCTGCACCTCTAATTACACTACCGGTCTCACTGAGTTAGTTACATACTGCAGCCTGCAGAGCATGCAGACACGGGCAGAAACCAGCAGCTGGGCGCCCCTCGGCAGCAGTGTGCCCTATGCGGCTGCCTAGTTTGCCTAATGGTAGCACCGTCCCTGCTAATTGCACCGAACTGGATTCAAATATAATATTTGGAGGTGTTATTTGAGTCCCTGGAGTCACCCATTATTATGATGTTGTTTGATTTTATGTTTGTAAACCACGATTTTAATCTTATCCAATTTTAAAATTCATATATTTTTTATTCTATGCGTCTGCCTATAAAGTCCATTTTTGCAATCTCCAAATCCTTCCTCATTAATACCAGGATGTTGGCATATTGTTATTAGTGTAGCCACAGGGTCACCCTGTGAGGATACACGTTAAATTCCAAATTTTATTATTGAGTTATTATTCTTATTATTGAGTTATTGGAACAAGGCTCCAACCCCTATATGCGTTACATCTGTTAGTGGGACTTTGCCTTCCACCTACTGAGGAAATCCCGCTGACGGGCGTAACGCGTATAGGGGGACGGAGCCCTTTTCTGATGACGTCATCACACTACAGCCAGTTAGTCTGCACCGGCTACACTTTGCGAAAGTATATACATGGATGTGCTGTACTCATTTCCTTTGATCATGAGTGTTTTTTTTTTGATCTTTTCATTGCTTTTAATAAAAATCAACCACAGAACACTATAAGGTTTTTTTTTTGCCTTTTAATGTACCCTTATTGTACATATGATGATATCCCAACCACGACACTACCTTTCTGGAGTTTGCATGTTCTCCCTGTGCCTGCGTGGGTTTCCTCCGGGTACTCCAAAGACATGCTGGTAGGTTAATTGGCTTCTGTCCAAAATTGGCCCCTGGTATAGGAATGTGAGTTGGAGACCTTGGATTGTGGGTTCCTTGAGGGTAGGGACCAATGTGTGGATCGTTTTGTAAATTGATGGCACTATATGAGTACCTTAACCACTTCAGCCCTGGACCATTTTGCTGGCTTAAGACCAGACCACTTTTTGCGATTTGGCATTGTGTCGCTTTAACTGACAATTGCGCGGACGTGGCTCCCAAACAAAATTGACGTCCTTTTTTTCCCACAAATAGAGCTTTCTTTTGGTGGTATTTGATCACCTCTGCGTTTTTTTTTGTTTTTTTTTTTTAATTTAATAATGTTTATTGAAGATTTGCATCAGAACAGAACAAAAAAAAGGAAAATACTCCTCAATACAATACAAGCTAAATCCACTCATACATAGGCTACGCAGAGCTAGACATATATGTCTCTAGATCAGAATATTGACAAATTAAACAATAAAGCCAACAGGAAGTACATTGAAAAAAACATTAGTATTATCTTGTACCCATACCAAGCAATTATGCCCCCGTGGGGTGATATGTCTAATCAAAGCACACGAGCCACGGACCCCCTGGTGCCCCAAACGGGATCAAGCTGCAAACCAAGGGCTAGGCCCGCCCGCCAAGACCAGAACACCCCCCCACCCATCTCAACAAAGTTCAGAAACCTGGGATGCCCAAAGAAATATCGGGCCAAGACCGGCCAACAACATCGCTGCCATCTCCATTAGAACCCCAATTGGGGCCCATCCCAAAACACCAAGGGAGGTGAAGAAGAAGAGAAGATAGAAAACGTGAGAAAAAGGGAAACAAAAACGGGGGGGGGGGGGAAAGGGGGGAGAGGAGAAAGAAGGCAGTGTAAAAAGCTGAATCAAATGTTACCTGTCCTAGAAGACAAAGCACCCGGCTGCACTCCTGGAATAAGAGAGATATTACACAATGTCGCCCAAGGTTCCCAGATCAACCGGAATCTTTCCGTTTTGTCGTGCCACTTGGCTACTATTTGTTCTTGCACCATAATCCATGTTACCTTGGATCTGAACATCTTGTACGAAACTGTATGTTTCTTCCAGGCCTTAGCTAACGTAATTTTAGCCCCAAGGAAAACAAAAAACGCTAATTGCTGTAAATGTTTGGACAAAGCCGGGATTGAAAGATTAAGTAAGGCTAAACTGGGGTGTGGTAGTACAGCGGTCCCCGTAATTGAACTAACTGTACGAAACACTTTCCTCCAGAAGGAACGGATGCGTGGACAGGACCACCAGATATGAAACATATCTCCTCCCAGATCACATCCTCTGAAACACCCTGGTGAGGAACCCAGAAAAATTCTTGCCAGCCTGGAAGGAACATAGTACCATCGAAACAGTACTTTGATACCTGCCTCTATTAGCGAAATATTAAGTATACCTTTGTGAGCTCTCATCGAGGCCCCGAACCACTGTTTCAAATCCCATGAGCTGTCCAAATCAGCTTCCCACGCGAGAGCATAGGGGGGTTTGTTGTCCTTCCCCATGAGAGCCGCGTAAATCAGGGAAATGCCCCCCCTCTGGTCCGTGACCTGCGCACACCATTGCTCATATTGCGTTATAAAAGGAGGAAGAGGTTTTGAAGTCCAAATGGAATTCAAAAAGTGTGAAATTTGTGTGAATCTGAACATTTCCGAATCAGGCATATCTAGTTTCTTTTTGCAATGTGATAAAGAAGGAGGGCCGGAAGGGGAAAAGAAGTGTCCGATTCTGTATAACCCCTTATCCGTCCACCATTTAAAAGCTTCTATATTTTCCCCCGGAGGAAAATCCCCGTTATGAAAAATGTGAGTCAGAGGTTTCAGTGGAGAGATCAAAGAGCCCCGTTTGAATAGGTTGGAACAAAGCGCCAATGAATGCGAGAGAGTGGGAGCTAGAATCGCTGGTCTGCGTTTGGGACAACATCCCATCAGGAAATCTATTGTGTGGTGGGGAATAGATTGCCTTTCCATCAATAACCAGTCCGGTTTTACAGAAACCGAGAAAGCCATTGATATCTGGGCCAGTTGTGCCGCTTGATAATAACCCCATAAATTGGGAAGGCCCAACCCTCCTTGAGATTTCAATCGGTAGAGTGTGGCTGAGGAGCACCTATAGCCTTTCTTCCCCCAGACAAACCTCACTATATCCGTTTGTATTTTGTCAAGGAATGTTTTGGGGACTGGAATTGGGAGCGAGCGGAACAAGTACAATAGACGTGGTAGAAGTGTCATTTTCACCGCATTAATCCTACCCAGCCAGGAGATGCCACAACCAGACCAACGTACTAAATCCTCTCTGCATTTTTGCGCCATGTAGGGATAATTAGCTTTGAATAGAGTGTGTATATCTGAAGTGAGTTTTATTCCCAAGTATGGAAGCTGGGATTGTGCCCAGGAGAAGGTAAAATTATTCGAAAGTTGTGCTAGCACATCGGTAGGTAGCGTAACATTCAGGGCTAAAGATTTCTCCATATTGACCCGGAGTCCCGAGATCTTACTAAAATCTAATAAAGTCCGATTAATGATGGGCATAGAGGTCAGGGGTGATGTAACAAAAAGAAGAAGGTCATCCGCATAGAGGGCGCATTTATGTTCGCCAGACCCGCACCTGACCCCCCTAATGTCGGGGTTAGAACGTAAGGCAATGGCTAAAGTTTCTATGGCTATGGCAAAAAGAAGTGGAGATAATGGGCACCCCTGTCTTGTCCCCCTACCAATACCAAACTTGTTAGAATATCTGCCCAACAGACGCACCTGAGCCGAAGGATTAGAATAAAGAGCCGATATGAGGTTAAGAAAGTATTTACCGCACCCCCACCTCTCCAGAATATCCGTAAGGTACCGCCAATCAATAGAGTCAAAGGCCTTATGAAGGTCAATGGACAGCAGGAACCCCTGTTGCGGGGATCCCCCGTCCCATTGTGCCTTTAGGAGTGAAATAACATCTACTGCGCGTCTAATCTGGTCTGGTCCTTGTCTCCCAGGGATGAACCCCACCTGATCTTTGTGGATATACCAGGAGATAAAGCTTGAGAGCCTATTCGCCAGTATTTTCGTCATTATCTTAATATCATTATTGATAAGCGATATAGGCCTAAAATTGCCTACCACGCTGGCATCTTTACCAGGTTTTGGAATCACCGATATAAATGCCGAGTTCATGTCCAAAGGCATGGCAGTACCATCCCTGAGAGAGTTAAACATCTTCACCAGATAAGGAGCCAGAGAAGGGCCAAACTTCTTATAATAACCGTTGGAGAATCCGTCCGGACCCGGGGCAGAACCCACCGAAAGCATTTTAATAGTGTCAAGTACTTCTGCCTGAGTGAACGGATCCTCCATAAGGTCCCTGTGATCCTCCGAGAGCTTGGGCAGTGGGAGATCACTCAGGAGCCTCTCCCGAGCACCCTTGGAGGGACTAGTCCCCTGCTTGTATAAGTCCGAGTAGAACTGCAAAAAGGTGTCCATGACTTTAACAGGATTCTGAGAGAGGTCCCCTGAGTGAATCCTGATCTTAGGGAAAGACTGAGATCGTGGCTTGGGAGTCAGTTTTACTGCTAGGCGTGAGCCCACCCTGTCTTTTTGTGCATAAAATTTAGCCCCCGTCCAAGTAAGATGTTGAGCAGCCGCTGTAGTTAATGACATATTCAGTCGGGCCTTGACCTCGTCTAGTTTGGCTAATATATCTGCCGTAGGACACTGTTTGTGTGTTTTAGCTAGGGAACGGAACTCCTCCGTGAGTTTGAGGGTGTCAGCCCGATGTTGCGCTTTGAGATTAGAGGATAACTGGATCAATTTGCCTCTCATTACAGTTTTATGTGCAGCCCACAAAGTAACTGGCGTCACCTCCCCGGTATCATTCAGCTCAAAGTATTCCCGAATAGCAGCCTCCAACACTGCGCTATGTGCAGGGTCACTCAAAATGGATTCCCGGAGACGCCAACATGGGCGGCTCCCGGAGCCCACAGGTCTCCTGGACACTACCACCACCATGGAGTGGTCCGATAAGGACGAGTCCAAAATCCTGGCAGTAACCAGCAGAGGAACCGTCTGGGATTTCGTAAATATGTGATCTATTCTGGCATAGGTGTGGTGCGGCGCCGAAAAATGCGTATAGTCCTTCGCCCGAGGGTTCATCTCCCGCCAAGAGTCAATCAGACCATCCGCGTGGAGCATGCGAGCTATGCTAATGCTCTGTTTTGACGGACGCTTGGGTTTTGACCCCCCAGATCCCGATTTATCCAGAGAAAAGTCAAATGCTACATTTGAGTCCCCTCCAATAAATACCGTGCCCTGAAGATGGTTCTGAAGCTTCCTCAGCATGGATGCAAAAAAGGAGCTTTGGCCCTTATTGGGTGCATAGTAGGAAACAAATGTGTAGTATTCTCCATCTATGTATCCCGAAACCAGAATATATCGCCCCTGTGGGTCCTGAACAATCTCAGGTTGAGAGAGGTTTATATGTTTGGAGAAACACACTGCCACACCTCTAGTCTTGCTTTCCGCGGATGCCAAAAAGAACTGAGGATAGTGCTGATGTAAAAATGTGGGTTTGAAAGAGGAAGGGAAGTGCGTCTCCTGTAGTAATAAAATGTCTGCATGTATGGATCGGTAGTGTTCTAGAATCTTCCTACGTTTTAGTGGAGAGTTAAGGCCCTGAGTGTTATGCGAAACTAGTTTAAGGGTGGGCACTTTAGCAGGTGTGTCAGCCATGGACCAGAGGGGGGGAACCCACGCAACTGAATAATAACTCACCGCTCACATGAGGAGAGCCACGCTGTGTGCGAAGCAAGAACCACCAATAGATCCTATAAATGTCCAGGAGTGCGGGCCGGATGTCGTATGTGAAGTTGTCTTGTCTGCAATAAACATGAGGAGAAAGGAGAAAGAAAGAGATGAAAAAGAAAAAGAATAAACCATCATAGAGAGAGAGAACATCAGCATGAGGAGAACCATGTTGTAACATCTTTGCGTTGACAGAAAAATACATACAGGGAACCCCCGTCCCCTTTCTCCCCCCTGAGCGATCGGAACCCCTCCAACCAACTCTCCTTCGAACCCCAGATAAGGTTACCCCGAAAATGGCCCAGAAGCGTAAACATTACCTCTGAGCCAGGGGGAGCGCACTAAATCCACCACCGCCCCGCCACCTTAAATATATAAACTGTGGAGCTGTCACCAGCTCCTATCGAGAATTTAAACCGAGCGCCCCTCAAGAATTCTGACCATGGAGTAACACTCCTGTACCTATGGCAAAGATAATGGCCCAATTCTCTATTCAGACCCACCTTCCCCCACCCCCCCTCCCCCCAAATGGAGACGGTGGAGAAATGGCCATACCCTTATCATACCAGTATCTAATGGCCGTAAAGGACTCTTCAAAACAAGGCTTGTGAAAATGAGCATATCCCTGAAAACATTCCCTGCTACCATATACAGTAAACCTAGTAACTTTCCCGAAAATGCATATACTTTACAGGCCCGTCTGATATGAGAAGAGTTCGTTGTACCGGTCATTCGAGTCCATAATAGCAAGGCCTGAGACCTCGACCTTAAACTAAAAGAAGTTAACCTGGACCAAAGTTATTATGCAAAAAAAAAAAAAAAAATGTATAACAAGAGTTATAAAAATACCAAAAATTTAAAAAATGCAAAAAGTGCCAAAGCCCTCCTCTATACAGATACATGTCGAAAGGAGAGCAGAACATCAGACAACTTAGGGAGGGGAAGAAGTCCCCCAAAAAGAACATTTCAGAACATGGGAAGACTTCCCAACCGTAACCCTCTAGGTAGAGGAGGGGGCCAAGAGAGTCCCGTAAGACCCCCGAGTCCCGTGGCCCGGGCCTCAACCATGGGAACCCCGAAAAAGTGTGAGTTCAGCCCCCATATGGGGAAACTAAAATAGTCTCAAGGTGGTAGATTTTCTTTGGATCGTTTGGAGCTTTGCGTCAGCCAGATCTGTTGCAGCGGGCTCGCTGGGGGAGGCCTCTTGGTTGAAGCTGGGGTACCCCTGTTGGAAGTTTCCATTGCGGGTTCCAGTTGTATCAGACCTAGTCGAGTCAAAAGTTTTTCGCCTTCCTGGAACGAGGAGAATCCAAAGCTTTTGTTCTTGTAAGAAAAGTTCAGCCTCAAAGGGAACGACCATCTGTATGCGATTTCTTTGTCCAACAAAACTTGTAGCAAAGGTTTAAACGACCTTCTCCTCTGTATAGTGTATGGGGAGAGGTCAGCGAATAGCTGGATCTTGTGACCCTGGAACGAGAGATTTTCTGCATATCTGGATTTTCGCATGACCTCCTCCTTCACCGAGTAATAGTGCGGCTTGACTATAATGTCCCTGGGTAAACCGTCAGAGCGGGGGGCCTGGAGAGCCCTATGTGCTCTATCCAGTTCTAGATGGCGATCCGGGATGTCAGGGATCAAATTCTTAATGAGAGATCTCACCACCTTGTGAACCTCTTTTTCAGATTCTGGTATCCCCCGTACCCTAAAATTGTATCTTCTTGACCTGTTTTCGAGGTCATCGATTTTTGCAAACGCAGTCTCTAGTTGGTCCTGAACCTCCTCCAATCTAGCCGAATTTTGATTGATCCGTAATACAGCCTGGTCAGTTTTCCGTTCCACAGTGTCCAGTCTCAGACCTATTTGCTGCAGATCTGCATGTATGGAGGTAGTGATCTGATTAGCCTGAATAGCAAGGCTTTTGGAAAGCATATGTGAGAAAGCTGTCATCATGGAAGGAAAGTCTGTGGGGGGAGGGAAATCTTCCTGTGCCTCACTGACTGTCAGCAGCATGCCTGTATGGGGATCCCTCATAGGTGTAGTGGGATATTCTGCACTCAAACCCCCCAGCAATGACTCAGTGGAAGAGGGAGAGTGAACTGAAGGTAGAGGGGCACAGTCTGTACCTTGAAAAGGCATCCGGTCCTGGTCCTGGTCCGCTATGGAAACCTCCTGAGGAGTTGTGACTGGGAGGCCTCGTGTAGCCGCCGCCATCTTGGCGTAACTGACAGGGCCTTCATACAGCCTGACAAGTCCTTTCTGGCGCTCGGGGACGCCATCCGCGGGTTCCCTGAGTGTTCCCCCACCAGGATCTGCCGTCCGGTATGGCGTGGGGGCGCTCGGAAGGCTCCGGTGGACAAAGCAGGACGGCGGTGGAGCGGAGCTCTAGATGCCGGCGGCCATCTTAGGAGACCCCGCGCATGCGCTCTTTCGGTTTTTATTTTTTGCGCTATACACAAGAATAGAGCGACAATTTTGAAAAAAAACACATTATTTTTTACTTTTTGTTATAATAAATATCCCCCAAAAATATATAAAAAACATTTTTTCCCTCAGTTTAGGCCGACACGTATTCTTCTACATATTTGTGGTAAAAAAAATCGCAATAAGCGATTATTGATCGGTTTGCGCAAAAGTTATAGCGTTTACAAAATAGGGGATAGTTTTATGGCATTTTTATTAAGATTTTTTATTTTTTTACTAGTAATGGCGGCGATCAGCAATTTTTATTGTGACTGCGACATTATGGCGGACACATCGGACATTTTTGACACATTTTTGGGACCATTGTCATTTATACAGCAATCACTGCTATACAAATACACTGATTCCTGTGTAAATGACACTGGCAGTGAAGGGGTTAACCAGTGGGTGGCAGTGTAGGGGTTAAGTGTTCCTAGGGGTGTGTTACTAACTGTGGGGGGGTTGGGCTTTCTTTTAGTGAACACTGATCTCTTCTCCGATCACATGGAGCAGAGATCAGCGTCACTAGTTGCTAGGCAGAACTGGGAGAGGCTGTTTACAATGGCATCTCCTAGTTCAGTCGCCCCGTGGGATGATCGCGGGTATGATCAAGTCCGCGGGACCCACGACCGGACTCATGGGGGTCCCGACTGGCACGCGGGCGCGTGGCCAGCAGCGCGCTCGCGGTGGCAGGGCGGCAAATTTAAAGGGATGTACAGGTACGCCCATTTGCCTGCCCGTGCCATTCTGCCGACGTACATTGGCGTGTGCCGGACGGGAAGTGGTTAAATAGGGATAATTGTAGACACGCACCCAGACTCACTCAGGTTGAACTGGATGGACTGGTGTCTTTATTCAACCTTACTAACTATGTAACTATGAGCTGAATTGGTGGAGGAGAGAGAGTGGAAACCGGACCATTATAGTAACCGCTGCTGGAGAATACGCTGTTTTGACCTGTATCTGTGGGTTAGCGCGGCACTATTTTGTTTTTCACTCATTCCTAGCGGTGAGTCCATCACTAAATGGTAAGTGGGGACTGTATTATCAGCCATGGTGATGAAGCAAGAACCTCAGGGGAGGGGTAACTTTGGTAAACCTTTGTCAAGTTCTTGGATGGTCAGAGCCTTGAAAATATTTTAAGGTTACATATCTTATAAACAATCCATGCTCTGCATAATAGGACAATAATATGGTGCTGACAAGACTTCATCACGTTTTATCATATTAAATCTGTTAATTTAGATGTTCCATTTTATTTAACTAAAGCTCCTGCTCGTAAAATGCTACAAATCTATTAAGCCCCCATCGCTATGTAAATATATGCAGCACGGAGCCATGGGGAAAAATAATTTAATATCGTGACCTATAAATCACATGTTGTCCATACGTGTCACCGCGTGTAGACCTGGAATTAAACGTGTTTTATGACTCCAGAGCTGGGGAAAGTCGATAAGATGAAGGTGTGGTTTCATTTAGACCATAGATCTCTTGTACCTAGTCGGAGTTTTTTTGGTAAATATTCATTAGTTTGTACTGCATGTCTGTCAAGGAGAATGATACATGGGTGACGTACGGAGTGCATACGTCTTGCTGCATGAGCAATGAGCTGGCGTGCTGAGAAAAGGTAATAAATCTGATGAATGGTGGAAATAACGTAAGAGAGATGAAGATGTATGCGTCTATTCGCTCTGCCAGCTTCATGTGTGTTACCAGTTATACTTCAAAGGCAGACAAATGGTTACTGCCTTCTTAAAAAAAAAAAAGGTGAATATATGAATAGCAATGTTTGTCGGAATGCAACGTCTGATCTATGAATATCTTTGTTTCAAAGTAAAAAATATGAGAGAGATAGAAAAAGCTATATCATATCACCTGTAATGTAAAAAAAATAAAAATAAAAAGCTTCTACACCCCTAAATAACCACCTGGAGTCACTGGGTAATACAAAGAATTCAACATATAAATTCCACACCCCCCTAATGGAACTACTACAGATGTCTTAAAAAAGAAAGAAAAATATATATTATATATACACTGTATGTTGTTTTTTATTGAATATGTAGCGCTACCCCCTAGAGCAGTGATGGCGAACCTTGGCACTCCTGATGTTTTGGAACTACATTTCCCATGATGCTCATGCACTCTGCAGTGTAGTTGAGCACCGTGGGAAACAGGCATGTACTGGCCATCGGGACTACAGGGAGTTTCCCGGTGGGCCGATGGCTCAGTGGGCCACTCTGATGTAAGGGGGCTGGTGATGGGACACTCTCATGTAAGGGGGCTGCTAATGAAACTCTCTGATGTAAGGGGGTGCTGATGGGACACTCTGATGTAAGGGGGTGCTGATGGGACACTCTGATGTAAGGGGGTGCTGATGGGGACACTCTGATGTAAGGGGGCTGGTGATGGGACACTCTGATGTAAGGGGGTGCTGATGGGGACACTCTGATGTAAGGGGGTGCTGATGGGACACTCTGATGTAAGGGGGCTGCTGATGGGACACTCTGATGTAAGGGGGTGCTGATGGGGACACTCTGATGTAAGGGGGTGCTGATGGGACACTCTGATGTAAGGGGGTGCTGATGGGACACTCTGATGTAAGGGGGCTAGTAATGGGACAATCTGATGTAAGGGGGTGCTGATGGGACACTCAAAATGTAAGTGGGCCGGTCTGGATGAAGTCCAGGGCCACATTTCTGTCCCAGTCCAGCTCTGGTGGGAAATGTAGTTCCAAAACATCTGGAGTGCCGAGGTTCGCCATCACTGCCCTAGAGGGACTCTGGATTTTTGGGTTCTCCAATTCTTGCACAGCCAGGCAACACACATTCTCCCACTCTCGTCCAGAGACAGGAATCAATCTATGGGCAAGATGGGGAAGAGGGATTATAGGATGCTCAACTTGACTTGATAGAATAACACGAGGACAACATCCTTCACTCTGTACACTGAAAAATGTCAAATCCTGCACTGTATTCCCTCTGGAACAAGATCAGTCTTTCTGGAATTGGCAAATGGTATTCCCCTTGTACGAGCTCTGTGCCCATTTGGTGGAATTTTAGCAAAGTCCCAAACTTGTAGGAGCTCTATGCCCCCTCTCTGAAAATAGGGCTGTCTTGTAACGTGTCCCAAGAGAAAGGATTGGGTTTTTCTGTGGCACTGTCTCTGAAAACCTTGTTGGAGTTTGCCCTCTCCCTTTTTGGCCCTAGGGGTGTAGAGGTACTCACACTGTACCTTGAGTCCTGCTGCTTTTGGAAAAGACTGCTGTTCAGGCCTCCTGCTGACTTGGTCCTCTCATGATAGCCCCTAGAAGAGACTGTAGGGTAGCCGTTCTTCCTTAGCTGAAGCCTAAAGGCAGAATCCATTCAGCCCCCCTACCAGGCTCCATGACATCCATGACCTCAGCACTTCATCTTCCACCTGACAACAAACTCTTGCTGGTCAGGCTCCACAATATTTATGGGCTGATCTAACCACCCTGCCAGCCCTCCAACCTGGTCCTTCAATGCTAGCCGTGATATCCCCTATAAGAGGCTGTAGAGTAATGGAGAGCCCTCTGTCCTTCTTCCTTAACTCAAGCCTGGAGGCAGAGCCCCTTCAGCCCCCTCCCAGGCTCCATGACACAGCCTCAGCATTCCATCTTCCACACGACACCAAACCCTCGCTGGCCAGGCTCCACAATATTTATGGGCTGGCCTAACCATCCTGCCAGGCCTCCTACCTGAGGATTGGTCAAATTCCCCTAAATATGCCGATCTCAGCCTCTATGCCTCCAACCACTACTTTCTAGAAAAGTCTCCAAGCTAGACCCAGTGGAAGGTACCAGAGGCCTAACCTCTAATATTACTAATATTGTTAGTTTTGAACTTTTCTCCTACTAGTTTGAGGTCATGTCTCTATGTTTCTAATCTTAGCTTTATAACAAAAATACTGCCCTCCTGAACCTTTTTTTTACCCCTTTTCTCCCCTTCTGCAGAACTGGACACAGTACGCTAAATTAGGTCTAACTAAAGATCTACAGTATATAGAGGAATCAGAACCTCCTTCCTCCTGCAGGTGATCCGTCTGGTGATATAAAGATCTCTATAGATGAATCAGGACCCCCTTTCCCCTGCTGGTGATCCCACTAGTGATATTAAGATCTATATAGAGGAATCAAAACCTCCTTCTGCCTTCTGGTGATCCCTATACTGGTATTAAGATCTATATAGAGGAATCAGGACCTCCTTCCTCCTTCTGGTGATCCGTCTAGTGATATAAAGATCTATATAGATGAATCAGCACCTCTTTCTGCCTGTTGATGACCCCTCTAGTGATATAAAGAGCTATATAGAGGAATCAGGACCTCCTTCCTCCTGCTGGAGACCCCTCTAGTGATATGAAGATCTTTATAGAGAAATCAGGACCTCCTTCCTCCTACTGGTGAGCCCTCTAGTGATATAAAGAGCTATATAGCGAAATCAGGACCCGCTTTCTCCTGCTGGTGACTACTCTAGTGAAATAAAGAGCTATACAGTGGTACCTTGGATTACGAGCATAATTCGCTCCAGAAGAATGCTTGTAATATCAAATCGAGTTTCCCCATAGGAGTCAATGGAAACTCAGATAATTCGTTCCATAGTGACTGCTATTGTATGCAGTACCGCATGTGGCCAGAAGTGTGGGGGGGCACTCAAAAACACTTAGAGCCACTCGGATGCACACGGAGACACTCAGAAACACTCGGGAAAGGAGTGTTTCCGAGTGTTTCCAAGTGTCTCTGAGCAGGTCTGAGTGCATCCGAGCGGCTCTGAGTGTCACCGGCACCCCCACACCTCTGGCCAAATGTGGTACTGCACACCCCATTGGCTTGAATCCTG